>NC_136433.1:126741323-128057573 GCF_052849685.1 Lactuca virosa
ACTCACCTCACACTGTTGAAGTCCCGTAGACACAATCCCACACTGCTGAAGTTCCGCAGACTCAACCCCAGCTGCTGGATGACAGATTCCCGAACTGTCAACACCATAATAACACCCAACTAATAATTGGGTTCTATCACATATCCATAATTCCATGCTTGGGGTAAAAGACTACTTTACCCTTATCTTAGCTTGACTCAGTCGCAAGGCCCAATCCAAAGGCCCAAAGTCCAACTATGGCTCAAAGCCCAACCTTTGGCCCAATTTTCCAAATTGGGCCCAACCTCTACATGGACTTCCCTTAAGGCCCAATTGCTCAGTCCAGTCCAACATGTCTCATTCTAAGGGCCCAATATCATACAACCATCTAGGCCCAAACTATGGCCCATCTATGGCCCAATTTTCCAAATTGGGCCCACACCCTCCTATAGACATTACCCTAAAGCCCATTAAATTATTCTAGTCCATTTGCTTGTTCTTGGATGGCCCAACATAAAGCCCAAGTGAAATTAGGGTTTCACATAAAATGTGTAACACCCGTTTATTTATTAGTTAAATAAATAAATTAATGAATGAATGGTAGCCTAAAATAAATAATGATATATGCAGGGTGTTGGGTTCGAGGAGTTAATTGCCATATTTTTAGAAGTCGGGGGTTAAAAGTGTGAGTTCGGGACTCATTTTATAAATATTCTTGAAGACTGGGGCTCCGTGGTAATTATTTGGATTTAATTTAAAAAGGAAATGAGGTGGAAGGGCTGATTATGTCATAATTAAGATCTTGGGGGCTGTTTGGTAAACTTTGTACCTAAGGTGTAAAGGATTTTAACGTTGGGGGTTTAAATGGTAATTTAGGGCCTATGTTTGAAGAAATTATGTATAGGAGGGACCGATGCTTCCACTTTTGTTATAAGTTTGTATGGAAGCGGGATTTAACCTGAGAGCCCTTACCTTCCTGTTGCATTGGAGAACCCTAAACCTAGTTCTTTCTCACAGCCGCCATGTGAAACCTCCAGCCGCCCCTCCCGCCTACTCGACCTCTGGCGCCGCACCACCACCGGATACCGCCACACTGTGGTCGCTGAGGATGTTGAGCCGTCATCCGTGACCTCGCCTGTCGCCAATATGGAGTCGCTCAGCCGCCAGTCGAACACCGAGCATCCATCAGCCTCCTTATCTTTCTCCTTCTTAGGTCGTCGCTGCTTCTTCGTGGTTCCGATCAGGCGACTCCGGCGAGCCTTCCATTTCCTAGCCTTACGCCATCAGTCGCCGTTTGTATGATCAACCCGGTTCCGCCGCTGCCTTGTCGACAAACGCTGCCGAACCGCCACCCAGCACCGTCGACGTTTCTTTGCTAGTGACGACAAAGACCACCGGCGGGCTTCATCCCTCTGTCACTGCTGCCGGAGACGCTGGTGCGCCGTTGGAGCCGCTGTTGTGTTCGTCGACAACAACCACTGCCTGCCGCCATTTCCTTCTACTTCTTTCTGTCGTTGTCTTGGCTCGTCACCATCAGCCACCGTGGGAGGTGGCTGTGAGTTGTGTGGGTGTGTGATTTGCTTTTATTTGGGTGTTGTGTGTGTTTTATCTAGCCGGAAAGTCGGTAATAGCCACTGTCACCACCGTGAGGTGGTGGCTGCCGCCATGCGCCACCGTCGGCCGCCACAAGGTGGTTATGTGTGTGTGTTATTTTAGTATAGTGTGTGTGTGTGTGTGTTATTTCGTGAGTTCATTGTAATTGTAAAAATTGGAATAATGAAATGGAACTCAAACCACCACCGTAGGGTGGTGGCTGCCGCCTCCTACCGCCACCGGCCGCCGTGTCGGGTGGCGGTGTGCTTAGTTGTGTTGTGATTCAGTTGGGATGTTTGGACAAGGGACTAAAACCCTAATGGGCCCAATAAAGCCCTAATTGACATTAAAGCCCAAACATGTGTCTAATGGGCTTAGTGAACCCTAATGGATCTAATGAATTAGCTATTGGGCCTAATGGACTAATGTGGGTTGGAAACCTTAATTAGGGTTTGGAAAACCCTAATGCAATGAAACCCTAATTTTGATAATTAATCGGGACACACACACGAGAATTATCTAATAGCTTGAAATATTAAATAATAATCATTGGCAAAGATTAATCTAAGCAACATTGGACTTAATGGATTAAGTCCTTAGGGGATTAAGTCCCTAATGGGTTAAGTAGGAAACTTAACCCTAATCATCATTTTATGTGAAACCCTAATTTCAATTGGGTTTATTGTTGGGCCTCTTTATTGGGCCTTGATGATGGGATTATTAATAGGCCATCCAAGGTCATGCAATTGGACTAGAATAATTTAATGGGCCTAGGGTAAGGCCCATGTAAGGGGTTTGGGCCCAATTTGGAAAATTGGGCCATAGATGGGCCATAGTTTGGGCCTTAATGATTATATGATGTTGGGCCTTAGAATAAGACCATGTATAGGCCTAGGCCCAATTTGGAAAATTGGGCCATGTGTTGGGCTTTGATTCCTAATTGACTTGGGGCCTATGGATTGGGCCTTGGACTTGAATAAGCCAAGCTAGGGGTAATGTGGTAATTACCCAAAGAACGTACTTATGATTATGTAGTGGAACCCAATTATTAATTGGGTGTTATTTTGGTGTTGACAGTTCGGGAATCTGTCATCCAGCAGCTGGGGTTGAGTGTGCGGGACTTCAGCATTGTGGGATTGTGTCTACGGGACTTCAGCAGTGTGAGGTGAGTTACCTTCCAGTAGCGGTGGGTCTACGGCCACAATGCCGGCCCACCAGTAGGAGTTGTATCTTAGATGATTGTCTTTGTGATATCATCCAGGTTTGCTACTACCTGATATGTTATATGCTGGCATGATATGTTATATATGATAGTAGTAGAGTTCGGTTGTTAGGACCTAAGGGTAGGTCAGGCACCCCAGATATGTCTGACAGTATGTGATGATATGTTTATATGCTGGCATGATATGATATATGTGATAGCGGTAGTAGGAGGGGAATAGTCCCCAAGTTCGGTTGTTAGGATCGAAGGGTAGTTCGGACACCCCAAATATGTCTGATAATATGTTTATGTTATGATATATGTGATAGTAGCTGTAGGGGGTGGAATAGTCCCCGAGCTTCGGTTGTTACGACCGATGGGTAGGTCAGCACCCCAGAACGGCTTGACACGGGTAGGTCAGCACCCCAGAATGGCTCGACATGGGTTTGTCAGCACCCCAGAATGGCTTGACATGGGTAGGTCGGCACCCCAGAATGGCCGGACCGGGTAGGTCTGGCACCCCAGAATTGCCTAGCAGTATGTATGCTATGTGATTGTATGGTATGTGGTATGATGGGGGAACTCACTAAGCTTTGTGCTTACGGTTTACAGTTTTGGTTCCAGGTACTCGTTTTCAAAGGAAAGGAGCCGGCTTGATCGCAGCGCATCACACTATGTTTTCCGCACATGAGATCTTTGGGATTACACTCTGATATGGTTTTATGATAATATGTCTTGATTATTGACACTTTGGTTTTGACATGAGATATTAATATGAATGTTTTTATACTGATGGTTTTATATAATAACTTAATTAAAATGAAATTTTTGGTCTTGAATTTTGGGATGTTACAAGTTGGTATCAGAGCCTTGGTTTGAGGGATTCAGACACACTCTCGGGTGAGTCTGAACTCAAAGTAAGGACTTGGTATGAAAATTTTCAAAAGTAAAATCATTTTATGAAAAGAAGTTTGAAAAGAGTTTGAAAGAGAAAAGAACTTTGAAAGGAACAAGGTGTGTGATTCGTGCAATCAGCCGAGCTCAAGTAAGTTTTCCCCAAGATACCCATACATGTTATGGTATGATTATGAGAGTTGCATGCTAGATTAGGGCTAAGGATCTAGGAGGATGCCTTATATGCATATTGTATGTGCTTGTAGACTTGCATGCTAGTACTGATCAGTCAGTAATAGGATAGCCTGTTTAGGTTATGCCTGATTGTATGAGCCTTTGAATTGCATGTACAGATTCCTGATTAGAGGATAGAATGATTTGATTGGAATATGATGGTTAGATTTTCCATTGTTTGAATGTTGCTTGCTTTGTGCTTTGTGGGACTCTTAGTAATGTGAGCTAACTATTAAGTGAATATGCTAAGTCACATGGGACACAGGTCGGATAATATCAGAGTGAGAGACTTGACCCTATTGCGCAACTCTTGTCTGAGTCCAACCGTTCTAGGGATGGGTCTTTTACTCGAAGGATTATATGATCTCTGTTGCATGTGGCTATATTCATGAGGTAGCTAGTTGACATTACTGGGAACCTTTCAGCAGCTGAGGACTGGGTGAGTTCGGGAACCTAGGAAAGCCTAGGATACGTTTCAATGGGTTAGTAGTGAGGTTCAGTGAGACTTGGGTGTACCAGTTTGAGGAAGTGGCTTGGACGATTCGGGAGGATTGCTGAGGAAAGTATGGATAGGTGTGGAAGGTAGTATTGGGCCCGTACTACTGAAAGCACAGGATCCATACTCGAATCAGTGAGAGTCTTGGAGAATCTAAGAAGCTTCAGGGAAGAGTTTGTGACCCAGTTTGGGACAGAGGATGTTCCAGTTGTTGCAGCTTAGCCATTGGAAAGCGAGCTAGTGAGCGTGACAGGGTGTCAGACCCTGAAAGATATGATTTCCAAGAGTTGCAGATGCGAGATCGATTTGGAGCACCCTGGAAAGAGAGGGTTGTGCCAGGTGCGTATAGTAGAGGGTCCCGGGAAGAGACCCATGACTTCCGATCATCGGGTGAAAGGCCAACAGGGCCTGAGTCAGTGCAGCACGTACAAGACAGTGCACAAGGGAGTTTGTCGCTCCGAGGGTTTAGGCTACTACAGGATAGTGGGGTTGGTCATGTCAGCAGAAGGTGATTAGTATTCCTCCAGATGTTGCGGGTCGGTTTCCTGTTAGTGTTTGGGTTATCAAGGATCATATATGCCATCCTGCATGCCAAAAGGTCCTTGATAAACCCACAGAGGGACGCATCTTGCGGAGTGGGTTCCGCGCGTACCGTTATCATTTCGGATCTTTGTCGGGATCTATGCAGGAGTATTATTTAGAGGATACTCGGTCAGGTTTAGAGTGATAGTTCTCCAGCGAAGCCAGCGTTCAGGGGTTCTATCATTGTTCAGGTATGGTCGGTAATTGTCTATGTATGAACTTTGGAGTTCAAGGCACTACTGTTGGTAGGACAGAGCTGGTGACATGAAAAGGGTAGTGTCAGTCGCGGGTGTTAGATGCATAAGTGGTTGGTCATCGCATGTTCAAGAGAATTGTATTTCCGCATGGGCTGTGTTCGGTTAGAGTTCAGTGGTACTGCAAGATTGGAAGTGGGAACGAGGATTCGTCAGCCAGAGTAAGGATTGAGACCTTCAATTGACAGCATGGGAGATGGATTGAGGTGTCAGATTGGACCAAATTTCAAGAGTACTCTTCAAGATTTCAGAGGATGGGCATGTTGGATATAGTGTCTAAGTCCATAACTATATTTGGTATGTACTTGACCCGACCCGGCATGGTCCATTTGGGTTGCACTTCACCCGAACAATTTATGGATAATCGTTTGAGAATAGTATAAGTTATGATTTATTAATATATTATAAGTCCTAATATATTAATATAAAATCATATTATTTAATTAGTATTGATCTATAATTAATTTAGAATTAATTTAGAGATCAAAAGTATGACTAATTAAATATGGGCTCTTGTATTTATATAGTGTGGGCTAATGCTTATTTGGAATGGGCTAGGCTTGCATGGAAAGTCCATGGATACTCCATGGAGCTTTAACCCATGGATCTCATGGAAATGAAAAGACATGGGTATTAAGGTTTACATGGATGTAACCCTAATCCACCACACTATATAAAGGAGGCTTTGGTTCTTGAAATTGCACTAGTTGATGTGTGTAAACCAAGAGGGCCGATTTCAAGAAGTTTGTGACTATTCTCTCAAGTTTCCAAGTTTGTGGTGATTTGTGACTTCCATTTGAGGCATCCACATTATTGGTGCTAGGCTCTCAAACTCCAAGCAATCAACTACTACTACAAGGTAAGTAATTCTACTAGTTTTATTTGATTCAAGTATCCCATGCCATGCTAGTTAGGATAAGAACCTTGGAAAAATAATTATTTGCATGTATCTTAGTCAAACATAGATCCAAGGTTTCTAGGGTTGCATGTACACCATAGGAGTGTTAGAATGCTCAAAACCCATCAGTGGTATCAGAGCCTGGTTTGTTTATTTGATACTTGATGCAAAAAAAAAAAAAAAAAAAAAAAAAACTTGAAAATCGAAGTTTTGTTCAAAAGCTCGTATCAAAATTTCAAGTTTTGTATATGTACTTACGATTCTTGAATTTTTTGATATGAACATTCATAAACATATGAGTTTAGAAGATCATAGAAATTATGTGCTAATAATTGATTAGATTAATTCTTGATCTTTATGTGTTTTAATGGAGTCCATAACTAGTTCTTAAGTTATGGATAACCAAAAGTCACATTTATAAATAACCATTAAAAGAACACATAGGTTACAAAAAATGAAGAGTCTTCATTTTTAATAACCATTAACTCATAAGTTATGAGAAATGAAAAGTTTTGAAAGTTTACAAAACTTGCCCTCAAGTTTTGGAACATGTAAAGTCATATTAAAAACTTTAGTTCCAACCCCTAGAATTTTAAAAGTTAAAATTCAACCCATATACTTTATAATATTATAAGTTTAATAATATTTATATATGTATAAGATCAAGTCGTCTTACCGTTAGTACGCCTCATTCACGAAGCCGGTCTATAAGGGGGGTATAAGGTTGTTGCCTATAAAATGGCAACTTAATGGGTGTCCACTCTCACCCACCGCTTCCTTGATCGGTGGAGGGTCGTTAGCCGAACGGGTAGGACAAGGACTTATAAATTCTCATTAAAAGTATAATGATAATACTAAAGTAACTAAACTTTATTGAATTCCCAATCTTAGTTATTTTAGGAAAATGTGAATAAGGTGCTAATCCATGAAATTACACTTTACACTTTGTTTAAGTCGTTAGTGGAGCGTGTGTGGTTAACCGGCACACTAACTTGAACTTAACAAGGTAGGTAAAGGGTGACTTAATGTTTATCATAGTATCGATGGAGCGTGTGTGGTTAACCGGCACATCGATTGAGGGGTAATACATTAAGGGTACCAAGTAATTTGCATGGTTACTTCACGCCTTGTTTTGTGATCCTCGGCATCCCAGTCACAAAACTTGAAGGGCACACTCGAGATTGAAACATGCCATTGAAGAAAGTTCAATGAATCTCAAAGAATCTAGGAGTTTCTAAACCAATTAAAACCTAATTAAATATTTCGTTTTTCATGGTGGAAATTGGTGAATCGTCATTCACCTACCTTCAAATATCTTATAGCTTAGATTACGGAATCCCTCTTCTAAGTTATAAAATATTGTGTTGGGTCCTAGCCTTAATATTACATTCGGGTGTTTTGTTAAGGACTATCTCTATATCTAATCTAATCTATTCCCTCTTCTTTTCAGATGTCTTCCAATAACAATGCTTCTGGCTCAAACCCTACTAGCTCCTTCTCTCTCATGAATCTTTGTGGGAGAGTCATCTTTGATGGGTCCAACTTTACAGATTGGATCAGAAACATCACGATGGTCACTCGGTATGAGAACAAAGAATATGTTCTCGACAAGGAGCTGAAGGTACCCGAGCCAACTGCTACTCCTGAAGAGCTTGCTGAATATGAGGTACATGAAAGAGATGCTACAAAAGTGGCATGCATCATGATGGGCACCATGACAGCCGAGCTCCAAAAGTCCTATGAGGACTATTATCCTTTTGAGATGCACCAGGACTTGATGGACCGCTACCATCAAAGTGCTCGTCAAGAGCGATATGAAATAATCTCCTCCATGATAACAACCCGAATGAAGGATGGTGAACCCATCACGGGCCACATGCAGAAAATGCAACGGTATGTGGACCGTTTACTGAAGCTGAATGTGAACTTCCCTGAGGAGTTATCAATAGACATCATTTTGCACTCCTTGCCATCGTGTTATGATCAATTCCGCATGACATATCACATGAACAAGGAAGAAGTCACCCTCAGCAAACTTCAAGGACTCTTGAAGACCGCCGAAAGTGGTCTAAAGGGTAAGTCGGTTGTTACTACTCCTACTCCTACTCCAACTGCAGCCAATGTCTTGGCAATCGGGCATGGCAAAGGGAAGAAGAGAAAGAACCCTTCTAAGGGTACCAAGGGTAAGACCCTTGAAGGCTCCTCTTCAAGCAAAACCAAGAAAGGTTTTGTCACTCCTTCTGCTAACCCTAATGAGGCTGAATGCTTCTATTGCCATGAAAAGTCGCACTGGAAGCGAAACTGCCCAAAGTACCAGCAAGATTTGAAGGATGGGAAAGTAAAACCCAACCATGCATGTATATACACTATATTGTCTAATAACTCATCTCATTCTAAGTCTTGGGTCCTTGATACAGGTTGTGGTATTCACATATGTTGTGATTTGCAGGGACTAAAAAGAAGTGAGAATGTGGAGCAGGGAAAGATAAACTTGATCATGGGAAACAGGAAAGCTTCACCTGTCACCAAGATAGGAGTTTATTCCTTAGTGCTAAATAGTGGGTTTACATTAGATTTGAATAAATGTTATTATTCGCCAGAAATGGCAAGAAATGTTATTTCCTTTCATGCATTGTATAAACAAGGTTTTACCTTTTATTTTGATAATAATAATGGTAGTATTGATGCTTTCTTTAATAATGTTCTTTATTTTAAAGCATTACCTTGTGATGGCGTGTATGAAACTGTATCTGTTGTAGATAATCTAGGAAATAATGTATTGTGTATTAACTCTTCCACTAGCTTAGATAAAGCATCCTTATGGCATTGTCGTCTTGGACATGTAAGCAAGAAACGCATAGGCCAACTCCAAAAGGATGGAGTCTTGGAGTCATTTGACCTAAAGTCAGATGATAGTTGTGAATCTTGTTTGCTTGGTAAAATGACAAAGTCACCTTTTACTGGCACTTGTGCTAGGGGTGAAGGTTTGTTGGACCTCATACACACGGATGTGTGTGGACCCTTCAGAACCGCCACAAGAGATGCTAATCGGTTCTATGTGACTTTTACTGATGATTTTAGTAGATATGGATATGTCTACCTAATCAAGCATAAGTCAGAAACCTTTGAGAAATTCAAAGAGTTTAAGCAAGAAGTGGAGAATCAGTTGGGCAGGAACATTAAGATGCTTCGATCCGATCGTGGTGGTGAGTATCTTAGTACTGAGTTCCTTGACCATCTTAAGGAATGTGGGATTGTCTCACAATTGACACCTCCTAGGACACCACAGTTGAATGGTGTAGCTGAGAGGCGCAATCGGACCTTGTTGGACATGGTTCGTTCCATGATGAGTCGAGCTTCGCTACCAATCTCATTTTGGGGGTATGCCTTAGAGACTGCCGCCCATATCCTTAATCTAGTCCCTACAAAGAAGGTTGCCAAAACACCTCACGAGGTGTGGACTGGAAAAGTTCCCAATCTAGACCACATCAAGATTTGGGGTTGCGAGGCTTTCGTGAGACGCGAGACTCACGATAAGCTCGAACCCCGAAGCGAAAGGTGTATTTTCATCGGCTACCCACAGAAATCCTTTGGTTACATCTTCTAAAGACCCAGTGATAATGTGGTCTTTGTAGCAAGAAGAGGATTCTTTCGAGAGAGAGAATTCATGAGCCAAGGAGACAGTGGGAGGCAAATTGACCTTGAGGAAATTCAAGAGTCAAGTGGTGAAGGAACCTCAAACCCTAGCCCTCAACCTGAGGAGGAAACTCCTGTTGAGCCGACTGAAGAATCTATACCTCTGAGGCGTTCCACCAGAGTTAGGAATGCACCTGAGCACTATTATGGTTTTCATATTACTGCAGAAGGTGAGACACTTATCAGTGATAACACACTGGTAAATCTGGATGAGCCTAACAGCTACACGGAAGCCATGGCAGGCCCTGAGGCTGCTAAATGGAAAGAGGCTATGGATAGCGAGATACAGTCCATGTATGACAATCAAGTTTGGAACTTGGTTGACAATGTACCTGATCGTAAGATAGTTGGGTGCAAATGGATCTTCAAGAAGAAGACCGACATGGATGGTAATGTACACACTTTTAAGGCATGACTGGTTGCAAAGGGTTATTCTTAAACTCCGGGAGTTGATTATGATGAGACCTTTTCACCAGTGGCCAAGATTAAGTCTATTAGGGTTCTGTTAGCCATTGCTGCATTTCATGATCATGAAATATGGCAAATGGATGTCAAAACCGCTTTCCTTAGTGCAAACTTGGCTGAAGATGTTTACATGGTTCAGCCAGAGGGTTTTGTCAGTGCAGAGTACCCCAGTAGAGTGTGTAAGCTCGAGAAATCCATTTATGGATTAAAACAGGCACCTCGCAAATGGAATCTTTGCTTTGATGAGAAAGTCAAAGAATTTGGCTTTTCAAGAAGTGAAGATGAATCTTGTGTCTATATCAAGGCTAGTGGGAGTATAGTCAGCTTTTTGGTACTGTATGTGGATGACATACTACTCATAGGAAATGACATCCCAACCCTGCAGGAAGTAAAGTCCTGGCTTGGGAAGTGTTTCGCTATGAAGGACCTTGGAGAAGCTGCCTATATCCTAGGGATAAGGATTTTGAGAAACAGGAGTAAAAGACTAATTGGACTTAGTCAAAGCACCTATGTGGACAAAGTGTTGAAAAGGTTCAACATGCATAACTCCAAGAAAGGAGAGTTACCCATCCAGAGTAACGCTAGATTGAGTAAGACACAAAGCCCTAGTACTGAGGCTGAGATAGCAGAAATGAGTCGAATACCTTATGCTTCAGCTGTAGGATCGATCATGTATGCTATGACGTGTACTCGACCTGATGTAGCCTTTGCTTTGAGCATGGTTAGCAGGTATCAGGGGAACCCTGGCAAGGCACACTGGACTGCAGTAAAGAATATCCTCAAGTACCTACGGAGGACTAAGGACTGGGTCCTTACCCTCGATGGCAGTGAGGACTTGAGAGTTGTAGGGTACAGTGATGCTAGCTTTCAGACTGACAGGGATAATTTCCGCTCTCAGTCGGGCTGGGTCTTTACTCTAAACGGAGGGGCAATTACTTGGAAAAGTTCCAAGCAGGAGACAGAGGCTGATTCCACTTGTGAATCAGAGTATATAGCAGCGAGCGAGGCAGCAAAGGAGGCTATATGGCTAAAGAACTTCATCGGAGACCTTGGAGTTGTACCAGCTATAAAGGAGCCAATGGAGATTTTCTGTGACAGCAATAGTGCGGTTGCCTTAGCCAAGGAACCAAGAGATCATGGGAGATCCAAACACATTGACAGAAAATATCACTTCATCAGACATCGAATAGAAGAAGGAATCCTCGTGGCAAAGAGGGTATCATCGGATGAGAACCCAGCAGATCCCCTCACGAAGGGACTGACTCGGGCTAAGCATCTCCAGCATGCTCGGAGCATAGGGCTGAAGGATGATATTAGTTTTAGTAGTTAGATAATCTTGAAATTTGTAAAATGTAATTGACATTTGATGATAAATAAAAGCTGTTATTTATGAGTAAAGTGTTGCTATCTCTTGTCAATCGTTTACTATTATTTCTTTTTGCATGTTTTGGCTTCCAGAATAATTATGTTATGGTTTATATCATATTATTCAAACTCTCCACAGTCGGTCATATGTTTGAAGTAAATATGAATCAAGACTGTCATGGGTTGGCTTGTAGAGGTCTAAGATGTTAGACAAAGCGGGACTACAACACTCATGAGTGCTCATAAGTTCTGAGTATTGGATTCAACCCACGCTCACTTGTATCACTTCATGGAATTTATCTCGAGTGATCGTGAGACGGTAATATCATATAAGTCTTCAAACCTAGAGATATGATTTGTTGCCTATGAGTTGGTTATGCATTGATTGCACGAAAACGCATTGGTAACTCGATGTTATAAACCGTGCCTTTGTGTGTAGTTCAACAAGTAGTAGAGAAAACATATGAGTCGAAGTTTATCTGTTCCTTCTAGGATTAGAAGCGATATCTGGGCCCCTCGATGATTTTGTTTTGACCTATGTACCGGGCCTGGTCAGAACTAAATTGATGTGTTCAGTTAAGTTCTATGTCAAACAAATCGGAAATCGGGAAACAAATGATGGACAATAAGCAAGACCATGTTCCATGTATTTGTCCGGCTGATATCTAGAACAGAGGATTATACGATCACTTATCTAAAATGGCGCTTCATAGTTCAACAGAGTTTAAAGAGCTACGATTGCTGATCGGTTCCTGAAGTCATACTTGCAACTATAGTTATTAGACTTATCCAAGTAGGAGACTGTTGGATATAGTGTCTAAGTCCATAACTATATTTGGTATGTACTTGACCCGACCCGTCATGGTCCATTTGGGTTGCACTTCACCCGAACAATTTATGGATAATCGTTTGAGAATAGTATAAGTTATGATTTATTAATATATTAAAAGTCCTAATATATTAATATAAAATCATATTATTTAATTAGTATTGATCTATAATTAATTTAGAATTAATTTAGAGATCAAAAGTATGACTAATTAAATATGGGCTCTTGTATTTATATAGTGTGGGCTAATGCTTATTTGGAATGGGCTAGGCTTGCATGGAAAGTCCATGGATACTCCATGGAGCTTTAACCCATGGATCTCATGGAAATGAAAAGACATGGGTATTAGGGTTTACATGGACGTAACCCTAATCCACCACACTATATAAAGGAGGCTTTGGTTCTTGAAATTGCACTAGCTGATGTGTGTAAACCAAGAGGGCCGATTTCAAGAAGTTTGTGACTATTCTCTCAAGTTTCCAAGTTTGTGGTGATTTGTGACTTCCATTTGAGGTATCCACATTATTGGTGCTAGGCTCTCAAACTCCAAGCAATCAACTACTACTACAAGGTAAGTAATTCTACTAGTTTTATTTGATTCAAGTATCCCATGCCATGCTAGTTAGGATAAGAACCTTGGAAAAATAATTATTTGCATGTATCTTAGTCAAACATAGATCCAAGGTTTCTAGGGTTGCATGTACACCATAGGAGTGTTAGAATGCTCAAAACCCATCAGGGCGATCTTAAGGTTTAATCGGTGATTAAACGCTAGCATTGGTAAGCACAGGTTGTCATCAGTGGGATATTAGAAAGCGAGACGGATTGGGAATCCTTCAATTCTCGCATGCTGTGAAGACTTAGTCGAATCTAAGTAGGGGAGAGACTTTTTATAAAGTTCTCCAACTGTGAGTTCTGGTTGCGCAAGGTGCGATCTCTTGGGCACCTTGTCAACCAGAAGGGTATTCTGGTCAATCTGGCCAAGATAGAGGCCGCGATGCAGTGGGAGATTCCGAGATCTCCAACTGAGATTCGGAGCTTCCCGGGTCTAGCAGGTTATTACCGGAGATTTATACGGGACTTCTCCGAGATTGAGGTTCCTTTGACCCGACTGACCAAGAAGTCGGTGGCCTTTCGCTGGGGGCCTGAGCAGTAGGCAGCCTTCGAAACTCTCAGACAGCGGTTGTGCGAGGCACCGATCCTCACCCTGCCAGAGGGTGTAGATGATTTCGTGGTTTACTGTGACACTTTGATCACGGGCATGGGTGCGGTACTGATACAATGGGGTCACGTGATAGCAGGTTTCGGGAACCAGGTTAGAGTTCTGGTTAGGACTCAAGTTCAGTTATGTGTTAGGTCGAGTGCGTGTTCGACCCAGTATGGAAAGTGTTGTAAGACTACGGGGGTAGCCGTAGCATTCACTAGCAGTCAGATAGTTTGGAAAGTGTCATAAGACTACGGGGGTAGCCGTAGCATTCACTAGTGGTCAGTTAGTATGGAAAGTGTTGTAAGACTACGGGGGTAGCCGTAGCATTCACTAATGATCAAGTAGTACGGAAAGTGTTGTAAGACTACGGGGGTAGCCGTAGCATGCACTAGTGGTCAGTTAGTATGGGAAGTGTTGTAAGACTACGGGGGTAGCCGTAGCATTCACTAGCGATCAGGTAGTATGGAAAGTGTTGTAAGTTTGCGGGTGTAGCCGTAGCATTCACTAGCAGTCAGATAGTATTAGAGTGTTATAAGTCTGCGGGTGTAGCCATAGCATTCACTAGGTTGGTAGATAGCTGGAGCGCATTGTTAGGACGCGGAAGGAACAGTAGTACCCACCGGTTCGGGTGTAGCAGTAAGGATATGGAAATCCACGGATTGGATTTCTGTGTTACCCGGATCGATTAGATCTGTTTGAGCCAGTGATAATACTGTAGGAGCGCCACTACAGTTATGGGATCAGGAAAGCAATGGACTGTATAAGACTGCGTGTGACAAAAGGCTACCATTGGTCAGGTAGCAATCACTTTTAGTCTTGGATTGGATGATGACAGGATTCGACGCATGGACCCGATCGGTTAGATCAGAAAGTAGTAGAGTTGCAGTGGCATGATAACTAGTGGCAACTAGTTCTAGAGAAGGATATCATTCGGAAGTCGTGTGAGACGACTAAGTGGGAGCCATCTGGCTCCGCAGCCGGGCCGGAACCCGGTATTTCAGATGATTGGTGAACAAATTGAGACCAGGGAGGTCTCGGTAGATTTTGGAAAAGCAGCCATGTGGCAACATACTGTTTCAGGCAGTTCAGTGTTCGGGCAGCTTCTGCGTTTGGGCAGTGTTAGTATTTATCACTCACAACAGGATTAGCCGAGCCTCGGCCAAGTATAGGTGATCTGCAGGGATAATTAGGTCTGTAATCCATTTTTATAGTGGGAACCTCGAGTTATCGGAAGTTGAGTAGTCAGTTAAAGGACGAAGTGGACTGGATTCAAGGATGATGATTCAGTATGAGTGGTCTGTCAGGGATTCAGACCATCTCAAGACAGCAGATTCAGACGAAGTAGATGTGATCCTATTGCGAGGAATTCGTTCGTATGAGGATATTAGGGCTTTGTGAAGATTGGTCACAGCTACCCTGGGAAGGCTAGGGTGTGCCCAAGACGGTGATCATGTCATTAGAAGTGGTTTGGCATATAACAAATAGTAAGGAGTGATTTCGAGAACGAAATCTAATTTAAGTGGGGGAGAGTTGTAACACCCGTTTATTTATTAGTTAAATAAATAAATTAATGAACGAATGGTAGCCTTAAATAAATAATGATATATGCAGGGTGTTGGGTTCGAGGAGTTAATTTCCATATTTTTAGAAGTCGGGGGTTAAAAGTGTGAGTTTGGGACTCATTTTATAAATATTCTTGAAGACTGGGGCTCTGTGGTAATTATTTGGATTTAATTTAAAAAGGAAATGAGGTGGAAGGGCTGATTATGTCATAATTAAGATATTGGGGGCTGTTTGGTAAACTTTGTACCTAAGGTGTAAAGGATTTTAATGTTGGGGGTTTAAATGGTAATTTAGGGCCTATGTTTGAAGAAATTGTGTATAGGAGGGACCGATGCTGCCACTTTTGTTATAATTTTGTATGGAAGCGGGATTTAACCTGAGAGCCCTTACCTTCCTGTTGCATTGGAGAACCCTAAACCTAGTTCTTTCTCACAGCCGCCATGTGAAACCTCCAGCCGCCCCTCCCGCCTACTCGACCTCCGGCGCCGCACCACCACCGGATACCGCCACACTGTGGTCGCTGAGGATGTTGAGCCGTCATCCGTGACCTCGCTTGTCGCCAATATGGAGTCACTCAGCCGCCAGGCGAACACCGATCATCCATCAGCCTCCTTCTCTTTCTCCTTCTTAGGTCGTCGCTGCTTCTTCGTGGTTCCGATCAGGCGACTCCGACGAGCCTTCTATTTCCTAGCCTTACGCCATCAGTCGTCGTTTGTATCATCAACCCGGTTCCGCCGCTGACTTGTCGACAAACGTTGTTGAACCGCCACCCAGCACCGTCGACGTTTCTTTGCTAGTGACGACAAAGACCACAGACGGGCTTCATCCCTCTGTCACTGCTGCCGGAGACGCTGGTGCGCCGTTGGAGCCGCTGCTGTGTTCGTCGACAACAACCACCGCCTGCCGCCATTTCCTTCTACTTCTTTCTGTCACTGCCTTGGCTCGTCACCATCAGCCACCATGGGAGGTGGCTGTGAGTTGTGTGGGTGTGTGATTTGCTTTTATTTGGGTGTTGTGTGTGTTTTGTCTAGCCGGAAAGTCGGTAATAGCCACTGCCACCATGCGCCACCGCCGGCCGCCACAAGGTGGTTATGTGTGTGTGTGTGTTATTTTAGTATAGTGTGTGTGTGTGTGTGTTATTTCGTGAGTTCATTGTAATTGTAAAAATTGGAATAATGAAATGGAACTCAAACCACCATCGTAGGGTGGTGGCTGCCGCCTCCTACCGCCACCGGACGTCGTGTCGGGTGGCGGTGTGCTTAGTTGTGTTGTGATTCAGTTGGGATGTTTGGACAAGGGACTAAAACCCTAATGGGCCCAATAAAGCCCTAATTGACATTAAAGCCCAAACATGTGTCTAATGGGCTTAGTGAACCCTAATGGATCTAATGACTTAGCTATTGGGCCTAATGGACTAATGTGGGTTGGAAACCTTAATTAGGGTTTGGAAAACCCTAATGCAATGAAACCCTAATTTTGAGAATTAATCGGGACACACACACGGGAATTATCTAATAGCTTGAAATATTAAATAATAATCATTGGCAAAGATTAATCTAAGCAACATTGGACTTAATGGATTAAGTCCTTAGGGGATTAAGTCCCTAATGGGTTAAGTAGGAAACTTAACCCTAATCATCATTTTATGTGAAACCCTAATTTCACTTGGGTTTATTGTTGGGCCTCTTTATTGGGCCTTGATGATGGGATTATTAATGGGCCATCCAAGGTCAAGCAATTGGACTAGAATAATTTAATGGGCCTAGGGTAAGGCCCATGTAAGGGGTTTGGGCCCAATTTGGAAAATTGGGCCATAGATGGGCCATAGTTTGGGCCTTAATGATTATATGATGTTGTGCCTTAGAATGAGACCATGTATAGGCCTAGGCCCAATTTGGAAAATTGGGCCATGTGTTGGGCTTTGATTCCTAATTGACTTGGGGCCTATGGATTGGGCCTTGGGCTTGAATAAGCCAAGCTAGGGGTAATGTGGTAATTACCCAAAGAACGTACTTATGATTATGTAGTGGAACCCAATTATTAATTGGGTGTTATTTTGGTGTTGACAGTTCGGGAATCTGTCATCCAGCAGCTGGGGTTGAGTGTGCGGGACTTCAGCATTGTGGGATTGTGTCTACGGGACTTCAGCAGTGTGAGGTGAGTTACCTTCCAGTAGCGGTGGGTCTACGGCCACAATGCCGGCCCACCAGTAGGAGTTGTATCTTAGATGATTGTCTTTGTGATATCATCCAGGTTTGCTACTACCTGATATGTTATATGCTGGCATGATATGTTATATATGATAGTAGTAGAGTTCGGTTGTTAGGACCTAAGGGTAGGTCAGGCACCCCAGATATGTCTGACAGTATATGATGATATGTTTATATGCTGGCATGATATGATATATGTGATAGCGGTAGTAGGAGGGGAATAGCCCCAAGTTCGGTTGTTAGGATCGAAGGGTAGTTCGGACACCCCAAATATGTCTGATAATATGTTTATGTTATGATATATGTGATAGTAGCTGTAGGGGGTGGAATAGTCCCCGAGCTTCGGTTGTTACGACCGATGGGTAGGTCAGCACCCCAGAACGGCTTGACACGGGTAGGTCAGCACCCCAGAATGGCTCGACATGGGTTTGTCAGCACCCCAGAATGGCTTGACATGGGTAGGTCGGCACCCCAGAATGGCCGGACCGGGTAGGTCGGGCACCCCAGAATTGCCTGGCAGTATGTATGCTATGTGATTGTATGGTATGTGGTATGATGGGGGAACTCACTAAGCTTTGTGCTTACGGTTTACAATTTTGGTTCCATGTACTCGTTTTCAAAGGAAAGGAGCCGGCTTGATCACAGCGCATCACACTATGTTTTCCGCACATGAGATCTTTGGGATTACACCCTGATATGGTTTTATGATAATATGTCTTGATTATTGACACTTTGGTTTTGACATGATATATTAATATGAATGTTTTTATACTGATGGTTTTATATAATAACTTAATTAAAACGAAATTTTTGGTCTTGAATTTTGGGATGTTACAAAATGATAACTAGGGTTAAGTGTTTCTTACTTAACCCATTAAGGACTTAATCCATTAAGTCCTTTACTCTACTAGATAAATGATATGGTAAAATTGGGCTTAATACACAATCCAACCTCAATGGCCCAAAAGTGGGTCCAATAAGTCTAAGGCCCAAATACTCACAATTAGGGTTTTCTAAACCCTAATTAGGGTTTCCAACCCCATCTTAGTCCATTAGGCCCAATTGATATGTCTTTTGATCAATTAAGGTTAACTAGACTCATTAAGGTTTTACTAGGCCCATTAATCATCTGTTTGGGCTTTTAGGTCCATTAAGCTTCATTGGGCCCCTTAGGGTTCATTAAGCCCATTAAGCCTCATTGGGCCCATTAGGGTTTCTTAGCCCCTTGTCCAAACACCACAAACGAGTCACCATACAACGAGGCACACCGCCACCCGACACGGCTGTCGGTGGCGGCAAGAGGCGGCAGCCACCACCCTAAGGTGGTGGTTCTCAATTTCTTTCCATTATTTCATTTTTACAATTACAAAGAAAATACTAAAAATAAACGCACACACACGCTACACTAAAATAAACACACACACGCAACCACCCTCGTGGTGGTCAGTGGCGGTACACGCGGAGGCAGCCACCACCTCATGGTGGTGGTGACTATGATCTTCGGTCCACACAACACTAAGGTACTCCAAGTATTCATGTAAACGCACCCGGAAGCCCAAAACCATCTGATATGGTGGCTAACAGCGGCGGCAGCACGGCGGGAACGAGTTTCCATCCGATTCCTGGGCAAGCAAATATCTTCACAGCATTATTCTTACAAGATATCGTCATACACAACACAATTCACGCCCACAGCCACCTCTACATGGTGGCTGGCGGCGACAGAAGGAGATGAAACGGTGGCAGCCACCATGGTTGGCAGCCATGGTGGTTTTTCCTCGGGTTTTCGGGCCAATCAAGCTCCCACAATCACTTCACGGGTCCAACAACACTACTAATCTATTCCAACCATGAAATCACGGCTCTCAACCACCGGCGAGGCGGCTGAGGAGGCTGGAACGAGCCAAAAACGGCGGCCATGGGGCCACCGGCGTCAACCACCGACGATCGTGGCATCAGGCCACTAATAAGAGCGAAGGAGAAGAGAGAGATATATAGAAGACGAATTACCCACAGTTTCCTGACCGCACACGACCACGCAACCACAAAAATTACTCAGTTCTCGATCTTTGGCGGCCATTTCGGTTGCGCACGACACCTCCGGCGGCGGAGCTGCGCTGGCGGCGTTCCTGAAGCAGCGGCGGCTGGAAGTGTTCCAAGGGCAGCGGCGGCCGATCTCAAGAGCAAGGCTTAGGGTTTGCCAATGAAACATGAGGGTAAGAGGCTTATCGGGTTTAAATCCCGCTTCCAAACAAATTATAACGAAATGGCAGAATCGGCCCTTCCTTCTCTTTTTTCTTAAAGCTCAGCCCATATTTTACGTTTTCAACCCCAAACCTGAAAATCCCTTACAAAATAAGTCTCATATTTTACTAAACAGCCCCTCCCTCTACAATTATTTTCAACGAAAACCCAAACTTACTCCTTAGCCCCTATTTCCATAAATCTTTTCATAATAAATCCCAATAATATAAAAAGCGGTCCCTGCCTTCGCAATTACTTACAAAATAAATTCGAAACTTACATTTTAACCCCCAAATCTCTAAAATTATAACGATTAGCTCCTCGAGACCAACACCTTGCTATATAATTATTGATTTTAGGGCTACTGTAAAATCATTTATTTATTTATTTATTAAATAAATAAACTGGGTGTTACATTTTCATGTTTTATTACGAGATTATGAAATCTCCTAAAAGGTATATTGTTAGTTGTTAAAACTTAAAGTAAAACTCTTAAACTTTTTTTGAATATCTGATTTAGGGTTTTGATAAAAATATGTGTTGATGATGTGTGTGTTTTGTTTTTACAGGAATTAGGGCATGCCACCTGGAGAAAAAAAACTTTTGATGTAGCTATATCAAAGCTTTTTACAAATTTGACTTGAATCCTTTTTTTTTACAAAATCATTCGTAAAAGCGTCTTCGGCACCGATCAAAACACAATCTTTTCCCAACAACCAAAACCCTGTATCTACCATCCCAACTTTTGATTTCATTTGTTTTTGATGTTAAAACAATTATGTATGGTCGTGTTTAGTCAACATCACATTGATGGGCTTTACCTAACCTCCAATATGTTTTTATATATGATGTGTTGCTTTCTGATGAAATAAAATGCTTTTACTTATCCATGCTTTTTAATATATATCATTATTCGCCGTTCAAAAAAATCATGCTTTCCGATTAGTATTCCGAATATCGTTAATATGCTCCCAACATAGCCTTTTTCAATTTATAGTAAAGACCACTTCAAACAAGAAAAAAAAATGTGAAAGAGCATTTACCAACATCAACAATAACAATACATACTTTTTAGATTAGAATGCCAAATGTGTCACTTCAAACAAGAGAAAACCGAAAAAAAAGATCAAACATTTACCAACATGCAATAAAAATGCGGGCCTAACAAAAAAGCCCACTTCAAAATAGAAAAAACCAAAAAAAGAACTAACATGTGGGTTCACTTACTAGTTTAAAATAAAAAATACATAACATTCAATTAAAACCTAAGAACCATAAAAATTACGTACTCCGTATTACATTTGACATCATTTTGCACACTCTTGACAACACTCCAAAACTTCATATAGCGGTAAACTTTTGGGGTTTTTGGTGGAAATTTTCAAGAGGAGTATTTTTAATCATTATCCTCTAGTACTCCAAAATCTGAATTACTTTAAGGGCTTTGTATGTAGAAAAGTAATAAAACGGAAGGCTTCCTAGCACCCCTTGACAAAACTCTACAATATATTAGAGATGATTACTTTACTCGTCTTTCATATCTCCAATCAGTTTTTCTATAAAAAGTATAATAAAAAAGACTCATTTATTATATAGGTTCATTATAAAGAAAAAAATTTGAAATTCTAAACATTTGAGAAGTTTGAATTTATAAGAAAAAAATAGAAAAATATTGAATTATTAAAATTAAATTGTTTGTTTTTCTTTTAAATTAAACAAATAATTTAGATAAATAAACAAAAGAAACTAATGAAACATTAATTTAAAAATTTTGAAATTAGTAAGAAGTATATTAATGAAATTGATATGCATTTATTATTACATTTATTGTAATTATTACATTTAAATATTATGTGGAAATAAAATAAAAAAAAACCATAAAATGCCATGTGGAAAAAAATTAATTGAAAATAACCACAAAATGACATGTAGCAAAATCAATAATAGTGTGACATGTGGCAAAAAGATTTTCATTTATTAGAGTAACTAGTTTATAACCCGAGAGAAACACGGTTATAAAATTAATTAAATTTTCATATTAAAAAATTAAAATTATTAATCAGTTATTTTAAATAAATTATTAATTAAGAGATATTTTTTAGTAATATAAAATTATAATTTTGATTTAAATAAATACTTGAAGTTATATCATATTATAATCTGTATTAATTGTATTTTATTTTTCAATTTAATGTTTTGAATTTAATATAATTAGAGTGAGAAGATTTAAATTTTGAAATTAAAAATGAAGAATCAATTATTAATTTAATATAATTAGAATGGAAAATTTAAAATTTAAAATTTAAAATGGATAATCAATTATTAATTTAATGTAATTATAGTGGAAATTTAAAATTTGAAATGGATAATTAATAGGTTAACAAATGGCATAATTGGTGATATATAACATTAATGACAAACTCTAATTATATGACACTTGTCAATAGAAGATTAAACCTATTCTTTTATTAGGATAAAAATTTATTTTATTTATTTATTTATTATTTTTAACATTAACTTGGCAGTAACCCTCAATAAGATTATAGGCTTATAGCAGATTAAATAACTTTTAAATCTTTTGCAAATAATTGTTTCAAATAATTTTTTTTTTCATTTTCAGTTCATCTTTTTTCATTTTTGTCAAGGAGTCGCCTGGCAAATGCGTATTTTCCGATAGTTGACTCATCAAAGTAAACGTTAACGATGCCACCAAAGTCAACATCATTGATCTACTAGAACTTACAGCCAATAAGCAATAAGATTTTCATACATACAATATCTTTGAAAGAAATATCAATATCATTAAGGAACAACCTCACTTGTCATTTAAGTTTAACAGCGAATACCACATACAAAACGACAATAAGCAAATTTGAGGTTCTCCTTTAATCAAGTTATTCAAAAATAGACAGACGAATATTCTTTAATTGTTATAAACTATATAATTTATTTGTTACTACTTCTCATTTAACAGCGAATACCACACACATGCATGCATAAAAACGATAATAAGCAAATTTAAGGCCCTCCAAGTCCAAAGTCTTCCTTTTTAAAGTCAACAAATGAGTGCCAGTATATAAACCTCACAAATCAAGCTTCAAACTCTCATAAGTCATAATCATGGCTACACATTTCATTTTGTTTTGGCTTCTTCTCCTATCTCAACTTGCACTTTCCGTTTCGGGTCAAGGTAATCCTCACCAGAATCGTTTAACATTTTCTTCATTCATTGATAATAAAAAAATCACACATGCACCACTTGAGGTTTAAAAATCTGGCTTCATATTTACCTTTTAACATTAATCTGTTTTTTCTGAATGTGATTTTAGTGTTTTGGAGCGTAAATTGTGGGGAATCGGTAATCTACACCGATGGTAACCTAATGGTTTGGATGCCAGATGCAACTTTAATCTCAAATGGGTTTGCTCGAGTGGTTCAGTCACCCAACTCGATATCTACTGTGTTAGACTCTCTTAGAGTTTTCACCACTCGAAAAAAGAACTGTTATTCTACCCCAGTTACGAAAGGTGAAAAAGTGCTAGTTCGGGCGAGTTTCAATTATGGAAACTATGACGGATTGTCAAGTCCTCCAACTTTTGATCTCCACTTTGATGGAAACTTTTGGACCACTGTTGAGACTACGAATAGCGGGCTACAAATGTACGAAGCCACTTATGTTACAAAAGGAGACACCGTTAGTGTGTGTGTGGCTCAAACAAAGTCCGGTCAATTCCCATTTATGTCGGCTCTTGAAGTTCGCAGTGTCAACTCAGATGTTTATAACGAAGTTGATGTAGATCGGGCTTTGTTCTTGATTAACAGGTTTTCTTATGGTGCAAGTGGAATCATAAGGTACGATTTTCAAAAACTTTCTTTTTAAGTAGTTAACTTTTCAAATTAAAAAAGATAAATTTTATCTTATATATGAGAGCCATAAATCAAAATGTCCATAAAAACAATGAAATTGATGTCATATTATAATATTATATAGATTCTCACCAGTGAAAACTTCTAACTTATCGTGATCGACTTTTGACTTTTAACAACGTTTATATTTCAGATTCCCACAAGATCCTTATGATCGAATATGGAGACCCGCTCTTGGTGGAACCAAGACAAAGACAGTCACAAACGACGCAATTCTTATTGACCCCACTGGAGCCAATGACCCCCCATCGGGAATATTTGAAAACGCAATTACAGTAAACAGCACGTCCGATAGTTTGTATTTGGGAACCATTTCCCCTTTGAATACTCCCGTGTCTATGACAATGTACTTCTCAGAAGTTAGCAATCTCGACCTTACTGGTCAACTGAGGTCATTTAGGTTTTACGAGACGACAACTTCATCAAGTAGTTCAATATCAGATCCAATCTCACCACCCTACAGGACCATGATTGTACGCTACCTTTATAATTACACAGTGGATTCCATCACAGACATTTCTTTAATTGCTACTACTAATTCTGACCTCCCACCTATCATAAACGCCATCGAGACGTTTAATATTAGTGAAGTTTTAACCGATGGGACCGATAGCAATGATGGTCGGTAGTATTTCCGAATTTTTTCTTTTTGGATTTTTTAAGATAAAGTTTATTTATTATATTTTTTATTTGGTTCGTTTAAACGAAAAACAGTTGCGGCTTTAGCTTTGTTACAAACCGCATTTGATGTGTTGGGAGAATGGAGCGGCGACCCGTGTCTTCCCGCACCGTATTCGTGGGACTGGCTAAATTGCAGTAATGAGACGCCACCTCGCATAACCTCGCTGTAAATGTTCTCAACCTTGACTGGTTTTGTATTGTAAGAAAAAAAAAAGATACCCTTCTAAAAGTGTTTATTTGTGAGGGGTAATCTTTTCACAATATCACTTACTATGTTTGTGACGGATTTATTTCCTTCACACTTGACTGAATCATATGAACAATTTAAATTTTACAGGTATCTCAACGGCTACAAGCTTTCGGGTGAACTTCCAGACATTAGTTCCATGGACGCTCTTGAGATAATGTGAGTCTAACAATCGGATTTTGCTAGTTGTTAACCAAACATTTGAAGCCGACCTATTCTAACCTGTTATATTGATTTGACTTTAAGCATTTTAATTTAGAAAATATTTGTTTTCTCTGGTTTTCAGTGACTTGCACAATAATACATTGCATGGAGAAATTCCTAGTTTTCTTGGCACCATGACTAATCTCCAACAACTGTAAGTATATTTTATTATTTATAATTAGTACTGATCGGTAACTATATATTTTATTATTATAAATTTAAGCAGTAAGCAATGACTTATAAGAAAATTATCTAATTAACTTTTATTTATAGGAATTTGGCAAATAATGAGTTTAGTGGACCCATACCCACTTCATTATCAAATAACAACAAATTGAGATTGACGTAAGTTGGATGATTCTCTTAACTTGTCATTTGTTAATTCTCTTATTTTACATGCATGCACTGTAAATAAGCTTTCATCTTCCATTTTTCCGGATTATGAACAGTGTCACCGGAAATCCTTCGGTGTGTACATCTGGTAAGTCATGTGCAACTTCTCCGGGGACTGTCAATTCATCTCCGGGGACTGTGAGTTCATCTCCGGGGACTGTGAGTTCATCTCCGGGGAGCACCACCATATCTCGCAGCAAGAAGAAGAAGAAAAGCAGCTCGCTACCAGCAGTACTCGGCACTTCAATCCCGACATTCTTTCTTATCTGGATTGCTGTCGGTGTGATCGTCATTTTGCGTAAGAAAAAGAAAGCAGTCAAAGACAATACTGAGCCAGTTGCTACAGGTTAGCGTTGCTTATATATAGACTATAGTATTAATAGTATATATTTGGCCAATCGCAAGTGCCCCATTCATCATTTCTTCATTGATCATTGTGACAATTGTTAGATTTTGGGTCTAAGAATATCAATATAAACTTGGATAATTCAAAAATCATGATTGTAATTACTTTCCAAAATCACACTGTGATTTCGACCCTATTGCATGGGGTATCACAGAATCTGATTTGGGATAATCCAAGAACATGGGGTATCACGGAATCTGATTTGGGATAATCCAAGAACGACAGTTACAAATTCGAAACATAGAAAAATATCTTGCTATTTTGCGTTTTTGAGAGACAGATAGACTCACAGAATCAACTTTGGATATCAAAAGTGTTAACCCTTTCCATGGAACATCCATCTTCCTTTTATAGAAGGAAGATGGCGTTTAAGTTGGTTGTACACAAAATGGTACCAAAAGGATAGTTAGATATAACCAACTATCACATCATCATCATGTCATTGACTATTTTGGCGGAACCAACGCCACGGGCAGAGCTCCTTGGACCCCACAAGGGGCGTTGTCCCTTGGAACCCCGTACCCATGGGAACTACCCCTTAACCTCCGTATTTCTGAGTTTACATTTATTACTTCGAGTGTACACCCCACACCTCCAACCTTAAATAGTAAACCAAACTCAGTTTGTCTCGATAGTAAATATAATTACACTAAAATATGTTGATAACACGAAATCACCAACAACGATTTATGCTATTAAGTTTGATTGTTAGTTAATCATATTAATTCGTTTTATGGCATGCATACAGCCAGTGGAGCAAATGAGAATTCCAATTGGTTGAATAAAATCGGTGAAGAAATGATGAATGGAGTGCCACAAAATTTCGGATCATCACCTACACCTTTACTTGATGATTCTGGTAAAAGTAGCGATGTGAACGGACAAACAGGAGCTTAAAACCACAATCAGACGTAGATCTTAGTGTTTTTTTAATTATGTCTAAAATGGGACAACAATGCATGATTCTGTTTGTTTAGTGGTGAGTACGTGGGGCATATTGTGTTGTTGGATATTAGGTCGTATGTGTTTGAGCAATTGTTTCAATGGTAACATATAAGAAAGAGAAACCACTCATTATTTTCACGTTCATGAGATAACGTGCACAACTTGATACTTAACAACCATAACTTTTATTGGCTCAAAGAGTCTACATGTCCTCGTGTTCATTGTTTTTGATGTGGGAATAAGGACTATACAACAATACACCATCTGCGTAGATGCTTTTGAAGGCACATAGATATAACCATATAGGCATACATGTAGAGGCTGTACAAACAAAGATAAGAACTCTTAAAGGAACTGTATACCACTCTCATACATGTATGCATGCCTCAAGAGTGGTTAGTTTTCCAAACATAAAAAAATACCATGTAATGTCCAGGCCTACTAACCATGTCATGCCAACGATCCACCTTAAGAACCTTCGACCGGAAAATGTAGCCCACTTCATGTTGATTATATATGCTCTGAACCCTTGCAAACTTGTTGCTCAAGAAATCGACTCAATAACATTTTTTCTTGATGCAATTTTCTCCTTGTTATCCTATATGTTGTTATCCTACATGTTTATGGGCCCTTTAGGCTTTAGCCCATTAGAGTTTGGTCTTAGCTAATATTTATTCTCCTTTTTTTGTAGCCTTTATGCTTTTCATCTTGTAAATTTTCTCTCTTTCAATAATAATATCGCTCTATTATCATGGTATCAAAGTGGAGGTTTGATATGTTAGAAGGTTTGGTAGCAGTCATCTGTGACGCAGATCGATTGGTTGCTTATGTTGGTTTGTTGTTCTAGTTTGTTAGTGTTCACTTGCTATTGCTACCGATGTTCGTTTATTGTTGATGTTCGTTTTCTTATTAGTGTTCACTTGTTGTTATTGTTAGTTTGTTGTTGTTGTTCGAATTCTAAGGTTTGCTGTTCGATTTCTTGCTGCTCGATTGGTTGCTTCCGTTGGTTTGTTGTTCTTGTTCTTTGATTGCTTGTATATTGTTATGGTTATTTATCTCTTGCCAACATGACTGGAAAGGATGATACCCTTCAATCAATCAGTACTCGATTAGATGGAAAGAACTACACTTATTGGAGCTATGTTATGAAGAACTTCCTTCATGGGAAGAATATATGGGGCTATGTCACTAGGACTAAAGCCAAACCTTCAGTGTCTCAAGTGTTGGATTAGGTATCTAAGCCAATAACTAAATTGGTATATACTTGAATTAAAAGCAAAATCCTTTTGGGTTGCCCTCAAAACTAGTAATTGGCTAGAATGGCTTTTTGAGAGAGAGACTGATTTATTGGTTTATTATATGATTAATAAATAGCAATAAATAATTTGTTAATATATTATGAAACTAATATATTAATTAGAAATAATATTGTTTAATTAATAACTAATTAAAAATTAATTGAAATTAATTTTGGGATTAATTGGATTAATTAAAAGTGCAAGGACCTAAGTTGTAATTATTCAATAGTTGAACAAGAGAATGAGTCTGGAATATTATAGGGTTGGCCGAAAATTTAGAGTCTCCCTAGGGTTTCTAGATTATTCCATATAGATAATATGAATAATAAGGAAACTAAATAAAGTCAAGATTTGAAATAATATAATTTTATTTCAAATTAGGGTTATCTAGAGTTTTCTCATCAGCTGTAAATAGGGGCCTTAGCCTTATAAGTTTCGGCCACCATTCATACAAAAGGAATTGCCGAAGAATCTTCTCCCCTCTCCTCTCTCCTTAAGTGTTCTAATTGCTTGGGTTTGGGTACAAACCATCAGATGCATTAGATTTCTGGTGCTTGCTTTCTAAGAGCTTATTGAAGAATGGTTTGATTGATTATTTATAATAATAATCATAAGGTATGTAAAACCTAATCCCTTTGTAAATTTCGATTATAATAGGGTTTCTCTAGGGTTCTTGATGTTCATAGATTCTTACTATCAATAGATAAAACTTAGATCCAAATAGGGTGCATGCGAACTTAAGGGTTAAGTTTTTCCGTCACCTGTTTTAATTATAACCTATAAAAACCTATCAGTGGTATAAGAGCCATAGTTTTTTTATTTGATTGTGTATAATAGTGAATAGATCAAAAACTAGGGTTTATAGAAATTAAACCCTAATGGCCATATTTTCGACTTTGCTAGGGTTTCTTGAAACCCTAGCCTCCGTAACCCTATTTTCGAAAATGGGGGAGCCTTTTTACGGTTTTATCTTGTTTCCTTAATTTTTTTATATTAAAAGCCTTAAAATTTGAATAATTAAAACCTGATAAACCCAACCTTATTTTCAAAAATTAGGAGGGGTTGGATTAAGATTAATTTTGAATTATTTTATTAATTGTTTAATTTAAATAATTATTTAATCCCTAGATGATTTAATTAATTTAATTAATTGGTTAATTAAAAGACAAAGATAAATCATAATTGGTGTAATATTAATTAATTAAAAAGGTTTAATTTAGATAATTAATATTTAAACCTTGTATTTTAAAAAGTTTTAAAATACACCTTATATATACTATTACAAGTTTAATATATTATATGTATAAGACAAGTCAATCAAATCGCTAGTACACCTAATTCACAAAGTCATACTATAAGGGGGGTATAAGGAAGCGACCTATAAAATGACCGTCATGAGGTGTCTACTCTCACCCACCGCTCCCTTGCATGGTGGAGGGTCGTTAGCCGAACTGATTTGATAGGACATAATCTCATTAAAAGTATAATGACATAAAAGTACTAGAACTTTCTTTAAAAATCTCACTCTAGTTATTTTAGGAAAAATATGAAAAGTATGTTAATCCATGAAAACGCACATCATACTTTAATATGTCCAGGGCCAGTCCATGGGGAGGGCGAACTGGGCCACGACCCAGGGCAACAATGGGTTGAGGGTCATCAGATTTTCTACGTCTGCAAAGTGTTCATCTTTTATTTTGGCCAAGTTTAATGAGCTAGCAAGCAAAATAAGTCCATTCAGATGTTGTAAGGGCGCTAAACTAAAAATCCGAAATCAGATGAGCGGCTAAAAGATACGAGCACGTCACACGCTTCTATGTATAGGTAAACAAAATGGTCGCAACTCGCAACACACCTAGATCAAGGAGTCTTTCTCTGATTGGCTTTGATTTAAAATGTTAGTATGTATAGGTAAACAAAATGGTCGCAACTCGCAACACACCACGATCACATCTCATCGGAATCTTGAGTGCGGGTATGTCCATGTTATGAAAATTATCTTATATTTATAGGTTCAATCCAATTCTGTATATTAAATTTGTTTCTCAATGATGGTAATTATACAAAGGAAAATCGAAGTAGCCGGTTATCAAGTATCAATACAGTTAGAAGAAAAAAAATCTTAATTTATGAGTTCTCAAATCTGGTTTGATAATGTGTATCATTGATAATATGTTTGATTTTTCATTAGAAATCATTTAATCCTTCATCGGCCATCTCAAGTGCAAAAAGTTAATCCAATTCTCAGTCCCCTGATTCGGTACAGGTATGAGGTTGTCTTGAATTTACGTTGAAACTTGAAGATTTGAATCATTTGAAGATTTGAGAAATGATGATAGTACATGATAGAATGGATTTTTACTTTGAGGGTTTTAATCTTGGTTTCATTTGTAATTAGATAGAAAGATTTGTTTAGCACTATAGACAATTTTGGTTTCACTTATAATTGATAAAAGAAGACTTTTGGTTATTATTTTAGGCTCCTGGGGCATTATGTTTGAGTTTAAAGTGAAATAATCAAACTTGGAATTACAACCAAAATGAAATTATGTTTGATTTAGTAAGGGACAGTAGTACATCATACTAATATGCCCGAATTAGTGAATTAAATTGACTCTTTCGGACTTCTAGTTAGAATTTTGTTTGACTTTCAATTTTATATATATATATATATATATATATATATATATATATATATATATATATATATATATATATATATATATATACATTTTATCTGTCTAATATAATTTTGAAATCACATCATGTGTTTTTAGAAATTTTTACAGATGTCATATTATTTGAATCTTTGTCTACTTAACAGGATTATTAATTACATGAGCACCAAGTTTTCCTTTTATCTTGATCAACTCTCTTGGAAGTTATCTATTATCCAAACCTGGTTGGATGTGAAAAACTAGTGACTCATTTATTTTAAATTATCTTGTAGATTTAATTCGTTGTTTCTATTGTAAAGGCACATTGGTTGGATGTGAAACTATTGTAGATTTAACGATTCATATATATATCTCTTTGTGTTGTGTGTGTTGTAAGCTTTTCTTATTGGTATTTTAGTCCCTTCTCGTCATGGATTTATTGTTTGAATATATGTATTTTAAATATATTTCTAATTGTTTTGCTTTAGTAATTAGTATCATCATATCATACTTAAACATAGGGCATCTTTAACCTTTATCGTCTGGGGCATGGAAAATCTTTGGACCGGCTCTATAAATTGGTGTGGAGGTTGATGGTTTCATGGTCTCTACTTTTACCTTTGATTCCATATAATTTCCTTGATCTTTGTATGACTTTAAATGCTCCCTTCCCTAACAAGAAACAAGCTTTTTTTAGATGCTTACTTGTTTACAATGCTTTCTGGTTGATTTGGAAGGCGAGGAACAAACAAATTTTTATGAAAATTAGAACTATTCTTTTGAAGACGGTGGGTGATATTCAATTTATTGCTTTTATTTGGATCAATATTAGATCGAAGTACAAGCTTCTAGATTGTTCGCCATGGTCGTTTTCTCCTTTATTAAATTGTTTCTTGTTTATTGTTTGTTCTAACGTCTTGTTAGTTTATATTTGTTATAAAATTCCTCCGTTCATTAAATAATAAAAAAAAAAAGTTAAGCTTCTCCTCTAACCAACATGTTGATAAAAAAGTAGACAGAGGAATATTCTTATATTGTTATATAAGTGGGAGGTCTTACAAGGTACCCACTGTTTTATTTCTTTATTTGCTACTACATATTAGATAACCAGTTATAATATTAAATATTTTGGTCATCAAATGGAATATTGTTGGAAGTTTCGTCTAAGAAAGTCATTTTGCTATATATTTTGTCAAAAAAATTCAGTTACACAACTAACGTTTGATAATATTCAAACGTTTTGCTTGAGTTACCTATCACACAAGGGCGATTCTACCTTATACCTATATATATTTATAAACACCACACCACAGTCACCACTTGGTTAGTTGGTTATATTATGGACACCTTATATACTTTTAGATGGACACTTCAAGCAACGCACAAGAGAACATGCAATAACAAGTTTTTTAGACAACTTAAACTAACAAAATTTGTCAGATAGTTTATCATTATTATTTAATTATTCACAAAAGTCATATTCACGTTTTAGGCTCAAATTAGTATTATTTTGGATTTGACAAAAAATAACCCTGCAAACGAAAGTCTTCCCGTAAAAGTCAACAAATGAGATGGATAAAGCTCACAAATTAAGCTTCAAACACTCGTAACAATGGATGGGCATTTCATTTTGGTTTCAGTTCTGCTCTCGCCTCTACTTACATTTTTGGTTTCTGGTCAAGGTAAATATAGCTTTTTCTTGATTTTGTGAGTCCATGTTTGACATTTAATTTGTTCATTGACTACGTTTTACATTTATATGTTATTTTGATGTTAAATTTTACTATCGTTGAATATAATGCTAGTGTTTTGGAGCGTAAATTGTGGGGCATCAGACTTCTACGTTGATGGTAACGCAATATCTTGGATGCCGGACACAACTCTAGTCTCAAATGGGGTTGCTCAAGTGGTTCAATCAAGTAACTCGATATCTACGGTGCTAGACACCCTCAGGGTTTTCACCAGTCGTAAAAAGAACTGTTATTCTAACCCGGTTACAAGAGGGGAAAAGTTGCTAGTCAGAGCAAGTTTTAATTATGGAAACTACGACCGATTATCAAGTCCTCCAACATTTGATCTCCACTTTGATGGCAACTTTTGGACAACTGTCAAGACTACGAATAGCGGGCTACAAATGTACGAAGCCACTTATGTTGCAAAAGGAGACACCGTTAGCGTGTGTGTGGCTCAAACAAAGTCCGGTCAATTCCCTTTTATGTCAGCTCTTGAAGTTCGTAGTGTCGACTCAAACGTTTATAAAGTAGTGGATGAGAGTCGAGCTTTGTTCCTGCTTAGCAGGTTTTCTTATGGTGCAAGTGGAATCTTAAGGTACGCTTTCCATAACTTTCTCAAAACTTCTCATACTAAATTCTAAAAGAAAAGGTACCTATGTGTCCCATGTGAAACATGAGAGAGTCATCTCACAATATATTCATACTCGGATTTACACATATTCTTAAAGCATTCACAAAGAAAAGTTTGATGCATTAAAAACAACCATAAAGATATGTCAACCTGGCATACAATAAATTTGGAGTTGAATGTGCATGATACGGTTAATTGGAAAAAAAAGACTAACGCTTGAACTTTATAGAGTTGAATATACTTTAGAAATTAAATGGCAATGTTGGTATGGAAAGTATAGAATGTTGATGTGACTTTTGATTTCTAACAATGCAATGTTAATATTCTAGATTCCCCCAAGATCGTTATGACCGAATATGGATACCCGCCCTTGCTGGAACCAAGAAGCTCACAAACAATGCAATTTTTATAGACCCAACAGGAACCAATAATCCCCCATCGGGAATATTTGAAAACGCAATCACGGTAGATAGCACAGCCGATATATTACTTTTGGGCACAGTTTCCCCATCGAAAATTCCAGTCTATATAACAACTTACTTCTCAGAAGTTACCAACCTCGACATTACCGGTGAAAAGAGGTCATTTCAATTTTACGAGACAACGGCTTTAAAAAGTGTTTCAATGTCGGATCCAGTTTTACCACCTTATGGGAGCATGACTGTACGCTACCTTTATAATTATACCGTCTATTCCATCACCAACATTTCTTTAATGTCTACTATGAATTCTGATCTCCCCCCTCTCATAAACGCTATTGAGGCTTTCAATGTTAGTGAAGTTTTAACCGATGGAACCCATAGCAATGATGGTCGGTAGTATTTTTCACATGTTTTTTTTCCATAATTAGTTAAGATATATTGTTTTATATTTTGTTGTTTGCCTTTTTAAATGAAAAACAGTCGGGGGTTTAGCTTTGTTACAAAAAGCATTCAGCGTGTTGGGAGAATGGAGCGGTGACCCGTGCCTTCCCGCACCGTATTCATGGGATTGGCTCAATTGTAGTAACAGCACACCACCTCGCGTAACGTCATTGTAAATCATCTCTCAATTTGGTATTTTATTACAAACAGCGAGAGAAATAGTAAAGATTGAGTTGATAATCCACTCACATTCAATATTTGTGATTACTTATATTTCCAACACGGAAAGGAAGCTTGATTGAATTGATTAAAAAGTTTAAATTTTGCAGGTTTCTTGATGGCTTCGAGCTTTCGGGTTCCCTTCCGGACCTTAGATATATGGATGCTCTCGAGATAATGTGAGTCTAACAAGTAACAATCAAAATTTGTTCGTTTAATAAAAGATCGTTCTCAAATTAACCTATTAGATTGGTTCATATCTAGTGAAAAGTTCACTCTTTAAAAAACCGTTTATAGATTATAATCATTATATATATCTTATCCCTCGAAAAATTAAGTTTAAATGATAAACACAAAAGAGTTAGAAACTTTGAGAACCGAATATCACATTTGAATAATCATATTTTTAACACCTGTTTTTTTTTATTTTAAAAGACATTTCAAGATTGATAATTTTTTTTAAACTAAATATTTATATAGATATATTTTAAGACAAAACAAATTTATGTTACAATGTAAAATTTACAATTGGATGGAAGACTATTGGTCATTCGACGTGTAAGAGTTGTAACATAATTTTTTTTGTCTTAAAATATATGGATAGTTTCTCACACGGTAGATGATAAAGTTATATATGGTTATTTTTTAGATAAAACAAGTTTCAAAAACTATTAAAAAAAAAAAAAAAAACGAAATCAATTGTCTACAAATGACCTGTTTTCATAATTATAACTTTTTTATGGCTTTCATTTGAACAATTACTCAACAACACGCATGCATTAATTAATGAAATCTATAATAAGATGCAAATTTTACTATAACTCATTTTAATTTGTTTCTTTTGGTTGTAGTGATTTGCACAATAATAGCTTGACTGGAACAATTCCTGGTTTCCTTGGCACCATGCCTAATCTCCAACAATTGTAATTATTCTTTTTAAACTAAAAGCTGGTTCAAAATACATTTCTTGCAATTTGCTCAATATGTGTTTATAAACCTATACATTTCTTTGATTTGGTCTATAAGAATTGATTTACAACAGAATCAAATACTAATGGCTCATGATCAGTTGAACAAAAGTCTATAAATTTTTATATTTGATCAAGTTTGTTTTTTTCTTTTAACATGTCCTAATCTAATCATAACTACTTATACAAATGTTTCAAACAAGACTTAAACCGTCAACCTTTTGAAGAAAAGCAAAGATATAATTTTTCCAACTTTAGATACGCTAAGCTTTAAATCTTTATATTAGAGTCTTTTATTAAAAAAAAAAAAAAAAAAAAAAAAACAAGATCTCCATAATTACTTCACAAGACCAAAAAAAATCGCCCTACCCTATCCGATTTTGATGTTATGATGTATGACTCTTATTTGTAGGAATTTGGCAGATAATCAGTTTAGTGGACCCATACCCACTTCATTATCGAATAACAACAAATTGAAGTTGACGTAAGTTGGCTCTATGTACTTTTCATATTAATTATCTGCTTCTAGCTTTTACGAGACATTCCAATAACAACGTTTTATGTAATGTAATTTGTTTTCCATATTGTTTTGGTCAATTATGAATAGTGTTACCGGAAATCCTTCTGTGTGTGCATCTGGTGAGTCATGCTCGAGTTCTCCGGGGAGCACCACCAACGTATCTGGCAGCAAGAAAAAGAAAAACAGCAAGCTTCCGGTAATACTCGGCACCACAATCCCGGCGTTCTTTCTCATCTGGGTTGCCGTTGGTATTGTTATCATTATTAAGAAGAAAAACAAGCTAGCAACCAATGCCAATCTGCCATCTGCTACAGGTTAGTTAGGTCTTGCTTATATTGATCATATATAGTATACATCTGGCTACACGTGTCTCGTTGCTAAATTTGAATGATAATCATAATAATTTGTTGTTGGACGTATAGTCAGTGGAGCAAATGAGAATTCCGGTGGTGGAGCAAACGGGGATTCCACCATAGTGCATAATACCGGTGAAGAAATAATAAATGAGAACGATATTGTAGTAGTGCAATAGACTTTTGGATCAGCTTCACCATTACTTGATAATTCTGGCCAAACTACTCGATATGGACAAATTAACATGACTACTGAACCACGATGAACCGTAGATCTTAATGTACCTTTTTTTTTTCATTCTTTGTAAAATGTGACAAAAGCATTATTCTGTTTTCTTTTGGTGGTGAGAAACTTAGGGTATATTATGTTGTTGGGATAATAAGGTCATCGGTGTTTGAGCGATTGTTTCAATGTTTATACGAGAAAGATGAACCATTCATTCTTTTTACCTTGATGAGATGGCCTGAAGTTATATCAAAAGTAACTAGTAAGATACTAGAACAAAAATATAAATATATTACATAGAAAAGAAAGAAAAAAAAAAGGGATTAATATAATAGAGGGGAACTGGGGAAGGTGAGGGAAAAGGGGAATTAAATGGGCTATTTAATAACACACAACTTATGGGCTACAGGAGATTGGGCTAATAAATATAAATGGGCTAACTAATAACACACAACATATGGGCCACAATAAGAATAAGAATTAAGAATACACAAATAAATAAGAGGCATCTAACGGTTACATCGTCATTTCTACCTTGCCTTTTTGCATCTATTTTTAACCCAGGGATATGACAAGACCCGAATGTCATCAATAATCTTAGGAGGCGACCAAACATTTCCAATTCCCATGTTCCGAGAGTTCCAATAAGTTAGATTAACGTCTCGAGCTTCTTTTGCTTTGCCTTGTTGAAGTCGAAAGCAACAAATCTCAAAAACATGTAGGAAAGTGTTTAAACCTACAGACTCACCCATTGGCAAGATTGGCAAGTCAGCTACAAACCTTTTTTTGTACGGAAATTTTTTAATTAACAACTAGTAAGCTAGAGAAGAAATTGAAATAGCCATCAATAGCTTTTGTAACCATCCACTTCGATTAATTTGCCGAGACGTGGGTTTCTTTCCCAAAATTATCCCATTCGATTCACTTTTATATTAGCACTTCTATTCAATAACTAAAAGTAAGATTGAGTCTCATTTTTATAAAAAAATGATATTTTTTCTTGGTTTTTGTAGCAAAAATATCCAAGCATTTGGATAACTCCAAATAACCCATAGAGTAGTAATAACAACCACATCCAAACACTTTCTTTCTTTGAGCCTCTTCAAGTCCCACATGATCCATCAAACGGATCCATTCTATAACATTGACAATGTTAGGCATATCATGATATCAATGTTCACCAATATCCAGATTGTTGCCAAACGGAGGATGCTACACAACAATCGATAAATAAGTGTTCATTACTCTTTATATGGAAATTACTTATAGGACATAAAGTCGAATTTAAGTCAATTTCTCTATTATATGAGTTTATTATGGTTGCTAATCTATCCAACGCAAGACGTTAAACCAAAATATTAGTTTTAATAGGCACCAACTTGTTTCATCTAGTAGCATTCTCTCTCGTAACCTAAGTATCATTGTCTATAAACTTTCCAACCGAGTTAACCCATAATCCACCTTTTGTTTCAAGATCTCACTTCCATCTATATTTTGTCATTTAAAACAACAAAATCTAATAAGCCACAATCCATTATGTTTCCTCCGTTCCCCTTCATGGTTGTCCATGCCAACCCGAACCCAATATGCATTGGCCACATGTACCATACATTTTTTGTCCGTTTCCAATGCAAATAATGTTGGACATTAGAAGGTTAATATTACAAGTTGGCAATGTTGCTTTTGTCCCACATTGGTCGGTTGAATAACATAGAGTGAAATTATAAGACTTTTTCTTTTGTTTAGCCTTCAAAGGATTTAGTGAAGATTGAGGGATGGTTCAAGCCGATACACATGCCTAGTTGGGTCAAGGACGTAAGACATGATGTTCGTGAAATGGCGTGATTCTGGTGCAGTTTGTACGCTGAAGTTTCTAGTAACTTCCAAAAAAATGTTGTTTAAATAGAAACCAGCTGCATGTATGACATGTGGCGAGTTGTATAAGTGTGCCACCGTCATTGACCCATGCTTTTTGGAGTCTCCATGGGTTTCTACAAATATAAATATGGCTCTATATGCTTTTTGGAGTCTCCATGGGTTTCTACCGATATACATATGGCTTTCCTAAAGCTGTATTTCTCACCCTAAACCGATATACATATGGCTTTCCTAAAGCTGTATTTCTCACCCTAAAATTCAAGATATGTATTATCTTCTCTCTGCGAACATCAAGCGTCATTCTTTCCCATTTCTAGGTATTCAGTTTGCATTTATCGGTTCTTCCATAGTTTATGGAAAGAACAATAATATGCATTAAATAATGAGGTTTTACTCTTAAACTTATAGCCCTAGAGCCACGTAAAAACATTTATGGACAAGAAAGTCATTTTGTGACGTTTACTCTATATCGTATTTTAATTTGTTCGGCAACATGACAACCTTCATCTACCTTTCTTACAATTGATTCGATATTAGTTCACAATACTAATCATCAGATTATTTAGTATCTTGTCTGAAATACAAAAAATAATCTAGGAAAGTTATTGCAAAAGACTTCACCAAACCAAGGATGTTCCAAATTTCTGATAAACGACCATTTCCCACTTTTTCTTTGGATATTACAAACGATATGAAGTTCATTGCAAGATACAATAATGTTACTTCCACATACCTTTGTTTTTATTTGAATAAAAATTGTCCCAAATCACCTTCATATTCATATAAAGACCTTATTATGAAATCCACGAGAGAATCTGGTTGAGAAAGATATATCCACCCACATTCATCAACTAATTAACGATTCAAAGCAAAAAAGGCATCCGAGTTAAGCTACTTGCCTTTTTTATTTTCCAAAACTTTTTCCATTTTTACCTACATGTTATTTTTTCCCCATAAAAGTCGAGATCGTAGAGAAGTTTTTGTTTCTATGACAAGGTAAAGACCACCAAAGTTGTTAAATACGAGGAGGATTTGTCAAGTTTGGTAATCCTCCATAGAGAAACCAAACTACTCAAATTTAATAGAACATGTGTTTATGTAAGTAAATTGTCCAACAAATATAAGATTTTTTATTACGTTTGGGGTAATTAGGATATTTTGAAGATGAAATGGTATGTAAGGGTTTGGTATGGGATAGTTTCCTGATCGTATGTATGACAGGCATCTAGGATCCATTACCAATTAAAACTAAATGGATCCGGAAAAGACGTTTATTTTAAATAGTAGCAAAGATACCTCCGAGTGTAGGTGTGAAGTTTTCTTGGTATCCATTTACCACCTGTTGTCACTTGAATCTTGTAAGGCCAACAAGATTAATATTATGGCAGAGAAATAGCTCTATTTGGTATGAAGTGCTAACCATGTCTAAGCCAGGGAAGGGACCACGAAGTAGGCTTAAGGGTTGAATCTGGATCTGCTATTTTGGATTTGGCAGGCCTGATCCAAACTAGCTTAAAGATGTCGACAATGGGCAAGATGGAGCAGCCCATTGTGGGGGAGCCAAACCAGTCCATATTGTTGGAGCCCAAGTCAAGTTGTTGCTTGAAGACTAGCTAGGCTAGCACTGATGTTGTTGATCTTTTGTTGGCGGAAGTTTCCTTAGTGAGGTCACCGATCATTCCAGCGACCAATATCATGATTTGACAGTGGTTATGTGAGTTCACTTATGTTAAACTAGGCGAATATCCGCGTGTTGCGTAGGATACAACAATATATTTGAAATCTTTACAAATATATGTTTTTTTAAATATATCAATGAAGTTGTTATCTCTTATATAATAAATCTTATAATAAATTAGTATAAACATTGTTTGTTTTGAATTATATGATAATGTAGACATCTTTTAAAATTCTATAATCCCAATTGTTTCAATGGTCTCTACCTACGAGTTACTCATGAACAAAATTAAATATAATATATGGTTTAATGATATTTATAGTTGTTATGAATTAATTTTAAAAGTTTATTTGCTTGAGATTTTAATTTTATCATTGTAATTATTTAAAACATCAAAAATTGTTTTTGATTTTAAAGGTAACAATATAAATTTCGTATATAATGTTACTTTTAACTTTTGTTGTTGTAAGTTATTTAAAATAACGTATTTGAAAACTCTTAATTATTTTAATTTGGTTTCAGAAATTGAACTTTTTTAAAATTTATTTGATAAATATTGTTAGTTTATTTGATTGTAATTATTTAAAACAACAAATATTGTTTTTGTTTTTAAAGACAACATTATAATTTTTATATAATATTACTTATAACTATTCTTATTGTAAGTTATTTTTAAGCTACTTATTTGAAAATTCTTAATGATTATAAAAATAGTTTCAATGTTTTTTTTTTGTTAAATTAGCATTACAATTTAGGTTTAACACTATAATTTGTAACTTTTAACTATTTATAAAATAGTCTCTCGATTTTTTTCAAGTTTTAATGAAATTTTGATTCAAGTTAACCATTTAACATTATATTGAAATTAATAATTTAACCATTTTACATAGAATCATAAAGTATACAAAGTTGTGATTTTAAAATGACAATTGCTTACATACGACAACATATCTAAACTAATAAGTTAACTATAATATATTAAAAAGTTAAAGTCATAATTTTATAAATAGAAGTGAAACATGATATTTTAATATTATAGTTTAGTTAATTTATGAATTTAGTTTTTGCATTAAGTTAACATTATTAACCAATTATAATAATTATTATAAAGAAATTGAAAAGTCACGGAGTTTCAAATGCATATATATATATATATATATATATATATATATATATATAGTCAAGATCAAATAAGAAGGAAATTTTTGGTAGGAAGGTAAGAAGTTTTTTTCTACATATTTTTTTCGCGAACAAACAAAATGAATCATTAGATGATTCATTTGTAAGATGATTCACAAGAAAAAAATTCTCAAATAAACATCTCGATGATTCATTTATACAATGATTTTGTTATTATTCACTAAAATTATCATAAAAGTGAATTTTTTCTTAATTTACTTAAAAATGAATTATAAAGATGTTTTTTTGGGAATTTTTTCTTGTGAATCATCTTACAAATGAATCATCTAGTGATTTATTTTTTTTATTTGTCAAAAAAATATGTAGAAAAGAAACTTCTTACCTTTCTACCAAAAAAAATTTCTTACCGGATCTATATCTTTTATATATATATATATATATATATATATATATATATATATATATATATATATATATATATGATTTAGATTTTGTTAAAAAATCGATTATTTTCGGTTTAAAAACTGTTACTATTCAGTTTTTTTTTAGAAAAACCTAGAAAACACCAATTTAAATTAAAAAAAATTATATTAAATTGTCGGTTCGATTTAGTTGAACTAGGTATAAAAAAACCGGTTCGGTAATATTGGGCCGGTTATAAAAAAAAACGGCTAAAATTGTGGACCTCTAACTTACACTAACATCAGTTCATGTATTTGTTAGGAAGATATACATTCATAATTTGTTATCAATCTAGTTGTGTTTATGATCACTTTGTTTTATATTTTTATGTTCAAGTTGGGCCTGGTAAAAGAAAATGGTTAAAGTCCGCCAAGAAGGCATACCAATGGAAGCAAAAATCGAGTATTTGACGTCTCCAATCTCCCTTTCTATTGCGCCCCAAAACTAAAATATGTTTGGAGTCTTTTTGACGGTATTTCGAGCCTTTTTGAAGGCATAGTTACACATTCTAAAACGATTAAATTACCAGTCATGCCTAATTGAATCAAAAAGATATTGCTCAAAATGTATTTTTTTTTAGATTGCATACATGTTCTTGAACTCGGTATTCATAGGATCCGTATCTGAAAGTACAGAAATCGACCATGTCCTAGACCTCGACCCCGACCTACTTTCGGTACCTGACATTGATTTCCTTCTCATATTTTTCATATTTGAAGTTTCGATTCGATGCATAATCACCCAATAACACATCAACCCCAAAGTCGTAACCATTATACACGTTCCTATAATGGTCACACAAATCGCTAGCCATTTCTCATGCTTCCCGACCACAATAAACGCAAGGGCCAAAAACGCCACCGATACAAGCACACAAGCCAACCACATTAGCTTGTTGATAACAGCCATCATTTGCTTCTTCGCTTTGCTTTCAATAACCACCACCGAGGTTTGAACCACAACAACTGCTAATGAGATAAATAGAGCCACAGAGTCGAAAACAAAGAAGATTATAAACGCAGGTTGTGGGGCAATATGCGCCTCACCGAGCAAAAAACCCTCGGGTATATTGCTTGGATCATCAACATATTGTCCGGGGACTGTAAAGATGGCGGCGAATGCAACCGTGGCGATTAACACGGCCACCACGGTGGTGGAGTTTATCGCGTTGTTAAGGCCCTCGGCGTGCATTTTATTGAGGTGTTTCGCGATGCCTTGGACCCTTCGCCGAGTTTGGAGAGTGTGTTCGAGTTGATCGTGGACCTCATGTTTTATGTCGCTTACAGTTTGTTTTAGCTCTTGGGCCGGAGTTGTTGAGGGTTTTAGGACACGGGCACTCGGGACACCGTGTTCTTCTAAGATGCATCCTATGTCGGGATGACCCATTTTATGGGCTGTGTCAAATGCAGTCTCGTTCGACCTATTCACGACTCTTGTATTGATTTCATTACGAGCTAGTAGCATCTTAACAATCTGCATGAACACAACGATTATACATAAGAACAACAATTTTTTACCAATTGACATCTATAAATGCACTACGCCGTGTGCACTTAATGATGTATTGAATGTGCATTCCATACGTCAGATGCACATAACATATATATGATGTGTGTAATGTGCATTTCATATGTCACATCCACATAACATACATATGACGTATGGAATGTGCATTCAGACGCAAGATGCAGCTCAGTGAGTTGCATCTAACATTCCTTGTTGCATTATTGTACCTGAACCCGGCCTTTACGGGTTGCAATATGCAAAGCTGTATTCCCCTTTGCATCAACCATATTTATCAACGACTGATCCGCCTTAATCAACTCCTCGACCACCTCATGATTTTGGCCTTTTGCCGCCATGTGAAGGGCGGTTTGTCCCTTCTTATCATTCCTTGAAGATATCCCAGGTACCTTCTCCAAAAGCGCCTTCACCACTAGAACATGCCCGTTTCTTGAAGCCGAATGTAAAGCCGTTTTCCCATTACTTCTTGCTATCGATGCCAAACTACTCTCTATCTCCAATAGATAGTTCACCACCTCAATGTTGCCTTGCATTGCCGCCGTGTGCAAGGCTGTGGTGTTTGATATATCAACCGTCATTGATAATTCTGGGTGGGCCTCCATTAAAACCGTTAAAGTCTCTGTAAATTTAAAGAATGGAAATAGTTAAAAAGACAAAAGTTTTGGATGATGTAGAATTTACTAGAAAACATAGAGATTTGCATACCTAAATCTCCTTGTTTAGCAGCAATATGAAGAGCATCGAATCCATTATTGGCTTTAATGCTGGCTGTTGCCATATCATATTGATCGATCAAGAGCCTAACCAAATCAACATAACTGTATTCTGCCGCCACATACAGAGCCGTTTCACCGGCGTGATTCTGCTTTGAAAGCAATGAAATCAATTCTTCTTCACCATAACAATCACCTAAAATCTCCATTACTGCGTTGATGTTCCCTGCCCTTGCAGCTGTATGCAAAGGGGTATCATCTCGTTTCCCCGTCACCTGTTTAGACATCTTTTTCCGGGAAGCGGTGGTTGGGGTGGTGGTGGCCGGTGGCAACCATGTTTCTGGTGGTGCCTTCATCGGAGAAATTGTATAAAGCCTGATAATGATCCCCTTTTTGGTGCGAGGGAAGCTTTTGTAATCCTAATAATGAATAACGGAAATTCTTTTCTTCTTCCCTTCAAAAACCCAGATCAGAAATAGCATTTTCAAACCTAGAAAATCTTTCTTCATGTAAAAATCAACACCCCTGAAGAACTAATTCAATTATTTAATCACCGAATGCAAACATTCTTTTAAATAAACTTCCCAAACTCCATTATTGTTGGTTTGCAATCTCCTGGACCTCAAATTTATGCCCTGGTCGAACAACAATCATTATAAATCATCATTAGAAAAATAAAAACAAACGAAGAGAATGCCTATTTTCTAAGCGTCATTTTAACAAACGGAGGGCATTTGAAACGACGATAATAGATCACCATGAAAACTGCAAAACAGGTAGGCATTTCCATGAAAATGAAACGGGTTTTTGAAAATTAGAGGAAAAACAGAGGAAGAGGGAAAACAGTTACCTGGGTATGAAGAAAGGTGGACCTTTTGCGCTCCTCCATTTGGAACCAAATAGTCCATGAATTGAAAATGGCTTTTTGAGATCACAACAATCTGTAAATGGCATTAAATGACAAAAGAACGAGAACTATCTCCCTTTGTGCATGTATCTTTTTGTGTTTGGACAATGGAGGTGGAGAGAAAAAGAAAAAAAGGAAATGGTAGAGAGAGAAAGGGACGTCAATCGCACATGTATGCAACAAAGGTTTTGTAGACTTGTATATTTCATAAAATTAGAATCCGAATCACACCCAAAAGTCCTTTTCTTTTTTATTCAAAAGATAAAGAGAACAAGAATATATATATATATATATATATATATATATATATATATATATATATATATATATATATATATATATATATATATATATATATATATATATAGGAGTAGATCAAATGAGAACACCTAAAAGGTTGAGAACGCGAGAACAGATCTGGATCGTTTAAATATTTAAATCTAAAGTTATTATTAAAGGGGCGATTTATGAAAAATTCTAAAACTGTTGGCATTAAAGTGTAACATTTAAATGGTCAGAAGGGCATAATAGGAATTGCAACTTTACCTATTTCCTATAATTTCTCACTCTCTCACCTATTTCTTTTCATCTTCTCGTATCTATATTTCCCCCTCTCTAGGGTTTCTAATGCCGCCTCCTTCTTAGAAACCTCTTTCTCACATTTCTCAATCGTCGGCTCAACTCGACCTATACACGCCTCCGAAGACCGGTTCCCTATTCGTTACTTCGTCAGTGATCCCATTGATTTCTACTCACCGGCGCAACCTCGCCTCCACTCCGGCGCAACAAGGCAGCGACAACTCAGGTAACCGGTTCCCTGTTCGCTTCTTCGTCAATGATTTCATTGATTTCTACTTACCGGCGCAACATCGCCTCCACTCCGGCGCAGCAAGGCAGTGACGACTCAGGTAAGTTTCGATTCCTTGCCATTGTTGGGTGGTCATAAGTGATTGCAAAGGAATAGAGAAAGCAACACCCATCTCTTTTGTTTGAACATTATTTGCTTTGTGGATTACGACCATTTGACAACACCGAACCAAACCAACCCTCTTTTTTTTTCAACCCTTTTTCTCAGTATCGCATCTTTACTTGGTTGTGTTATCAACCTTGTGAAAATCTTGGTTGCAAGTGGAGAACCTGATCATGAATTATAAATATTTGATTGTTGGTTGTATTTTGTTATGGAAATTTAAAGTTATTAATACGATCAATTGGATTCACTATTGATTGTATATATTCCATTACTGTTTGCAACATGATTCATTTCTGAATAGAGTTTTTTTATTGATTGTATATCTTCCATTACCGCTTGTAACATGATTCATTTCAGAATAGAGTTTTTTTTTGTGATTTTTTTAATATAAATTTGTTTTTTTAAATTCAGGAAAATAGTGGGGCAAGTTCATCAAATGTGTTTTGGATAGTGAAGGACTTTTAGGAAACATTCAAGATTATTTAGAAGACTCTCAAGTGAATGTCAAAATTGATAAATCATATTTTATAAATAGGTTGTTTGAGTTTAATCATCAATGAATAGAACTATATTATAACCGCAGACGTTTATACCTTAATGATTGATGTTTTGAACATGTTTAATCTAAGAGCTTGATATTTTGAATAAGGATAACTCTAAGTTGGGAAATCGACAGCATGATCAAGGGCACCTCTCTTTGTTTTTATTTGTATGGTAGCAACAAGAAAATTTGAAGAAAAATAACGACGTATGAAGTCATTTATGATTAGTGGTATATTTATCAATGAATATAACCACCGGAAATGTAGAAATTTAGAAGTCTTTTGTATTTTGTTAAAATAAAGTTGTATTTGTTTATGATTATGATTAGAGGTTTATTCTTTTGTAATGAAGTGAGTTTGTTTAGATTTGTATTCATTTATAATTATGATTAGTGGTTTATTCTTTTCGAATGAAATAATAAATTCTTAAACATTCTTTGTTTTCAATTCATGGAAAAAAACGAGTCTAGTCATGGCATCTTCACTTATGAATATGACAATACTTGATAAAACTAAAGCAAGTCGTTTATGTATTCAAGATAAATTAGTTTGATATTTTTTCATTTATGAACATGAATTAGGTAAAACAAGATAAAATATTTTGATTTTTAAATTTAGACAGAAAATTGATAAAATGTTTTTTATCTTTAATTAATAATATAAAAAATGAATAATTCTCGTTTTTAGTAACAGTATTTTGAATCCCTAAAATTTAGTAACATACCATTTTAATTTATTTTTTATAATTTAATTAAAATACACATTTACCCATATACTCTTGTATATTGATTGGTCCAGAACTGTTCTCGCGTTCTCAACCTTTTAGGTGTTCTCATTTGATCCTCTCCCTATATATATATATATATATATATATATATATATATATATATATATATATATATATATATATATATATATATATATATATATATATATATATATATATATATACAGGGGCGGAGCTTCAACATTTGATTCGGGGGGGGGGGGGGGGGCAAATATATAATATGTATAAAAATTGGTAAGCAGGGGGGCCAATGTCAAAATTTTATATTTTTGGGTATAAAATGAAACTATAAGGGCTATTTAGAACCAAAAAATCAGGGGGGGGGGGCACAGCCCCTCTCTGGCCCTAATAAAGCTCCGCCTTGAGATTAATAAAAAATTAGAGATTGTGAGATTAAATATCAGTCAATGGAACTTAACGTCAACTAACGTCAACTGTTAAATGATTAAGGGGTATAACAGTAAGCTTCAAATTAATGTTCAGAAAACGGACACCTTCCTTCTCTAAAAATCATCATATCGTTAAATCATCGATTTTCAGTATCAGTCACGTAATCATATCATCCAATCTTCAACAAATCATTCAATATAATAAAAAAGATCCTATTTTTACTGAATCTGTTATCAAATTATTCGCAATCTTCAAATCGAAAAAAACGATCGAAACAGAGCATCAGTTCATATCCTCATAAATACGAGATACAAACCTCAAATCAAAGAAACAAGCACCTCGCAATCATAAACAAAGCATTTGAAAATCGAATCAAAATCAATTTTCATAAATGATGTCGAATCCAAAAGAAATTGACAAGTCGATCGCCACTGATACTATTATAGCTGAAATCAATTCATCTCGTAACGACGAACAAATCGATTCAATTTCTTTCACTTCTGAAGAACTTCAAAATACGATTCGTATTGAAGGTACAACTAATTCGTTTTAATACTACATATTACATGACAGTTTCTACACTTCATTCTAATTCTTTTATTATACAATATAAATTATGAATAATCATATATGATTATACAATACAATATGTGATTTAATCATATAAGGATGAATAATCATATATGACTGTTCATATCTATGATTAATCATATGTATTTATAGTTTGTAATTATGATTTATCATATATGTTTTCAAATTGAAATCTATATTAATATTACATTTGGATGAATAATCATATATGATTATAATTCATAAAATAGGATTAATCATATATTACAAACTACAAATATATATGATTAATCATACATGATTAAACAATATCAAGTATGATTATTTATAAATTGATACGTATAATAATTTATGATTACACAGTATATTATATGATCAATCATATAATATAATGTACAAATAAATATGATTTAACATCTAATAATATATTAATATCTAAAATCATATATGATTTTTTATACTAAAATATAAATACATATCGTTAATCACATATGATTATTACAACATAAAATTATATAATAACATATTTGTCATTCCCTTCTTTTATCAGGTGAAAGTTCCAATTCAACAAATGAATCATATTGCAGTAACATAATTGAAGAATCTAAATATAAACCAGATGTCCCTACAGAATTTGTACCAGTTGTAAACAGTGTTTTCAAATCACTAAATTTGGCAGTAAAAATGTATACGGATTATGCAGAAATGGCAGGTTTTCATACAAGACTGAGTATCCAATCAAAATACAATTGTAACATCCCATTTTTCAAGTCCAAAAATTGCAATTTTAATATAACTATTTAGAAAACATTTATAAGAAAACATCATCAAGTCATATCATTTCGAAAAACCATAATCTCATGTCTGGAATCGTATCATAAAATTTGTAACAATGTCAGAGTACAATCCCAAGAAATCTCATAGTGCGGAAATCCAATGCGTGTGTATGATGTGCAGCTACCGCGCCGGCTCTTTCCCCTTCGCTGAAGAGGTACCTGAAACAAACTGAAAACTGTAAGCACGAAGCTTAGTGAGTTCCCCCATCCTACCACACACCATACACTCATATAGCATACATACTGTCGGTAAATTTTGGGGTGCCCGACCTACCCGGTACAGCCATTCTGGGGTGCCGACCTACCCGTGTCAAGCCATTTTAGGGTGCTGACCTACCCACGTCAAACCATTCTAGGGTGCTGACCTATCCATGTCAAGCCATTCTGGGGTGCTGACCTACCCATGTCAAGCCATTCTGGGGTGCTGACCTACCCATCGGTCCTAACAACCGAACCTCGGGGACTATTCCACCCCCTACTGCTACCATCACATATATCATAACATAAACATACTATCAGACATATCTGGGGTGTCCGAACTACCCTTCGGTCCTAACAACCGATCTTGGGGACTATTTCCCTCCTACCACCACTATCACATATAACATATCATGCCAACATGTAAACATATCATCACATACTGTCAGACATATCTGGGGTGCCTGACCTACCCTTCGGTCCTAACAACCGAACTCTACTACTATCACCTATAACATATCATGCCAGCATATAACATATCAGGTAGTAGCAAACCTAGATGATATCACAAAGACAGTCATCTAACATACAACTCCTACTGGTGGGCCGGCATTGTGGCCGTAGACTCACCGCTACTGGAAGGTAACTCACCTCGTAAGGCTGACTGCTGGAAAGCTGATCTGCAGATGTCTGACTGCTGCTCCGGCGGTCCTCCGGCTATAATTCCCATAAAACACTTAGTCAGACACTGATAACTGCCCTTAAGGTAAAATGACTATTTTACCCCTGACCAAGTCAAAATCAAGTTCAAAGTCAACTTCCAGTTGACCTGACTCGCCGAGTTGGGCCTCCAACTCGTCGAGTCCCTACCCTTTATCTGTCCTTCTTCACACATCTACTCGTCGAGTTTAGCAATGACTCGACGAGTTCTCCTTCTAAAGCAACCTCGAATGAACCTTCATCCGACTCGCCGAGTTGTATGAACAACTCGTCGAGTTCATCCTCGTCCTACAAACAAGTCCTGTCCTTGACTCGCCGAGTTGTATGAACAACTCGTCGAGTTCATCATAAAAGTTGGGAGATTGCCTTGGACTCGCCGAGTCTGCTCATGCACTCGTCGAGCCCTATGAACTCCAGGTCTATGGCTAAGTCCAATACGTTGGGCCACTCCCTTGGACCCTCTAAAACCCTTCTAACGCTCAACTGGGTTCCTTTGAACCCTAACAGAAAAGAGAAGTCAAGCCTCGGACTCGCCGAGTCCCAAGAACAACTCGTCGAGTCGAGGTTGTCCAAATCTCATTTCTCGATTTTCTGATGTACAACACTTGTCCAAATGATAGATCTAGGCTCCTAAGATCGATCTAGCACGTAAAGTTACGAACTTTACGTGCATGCATGGGACTATGAGCTAAAAAGACCCTAAAAGTAGCTCTTAAGTTGCATGGGGCTTTCCATGGGTGCAAGGGCAGTCCCTTTCTGCCTTCTAACTCCTTAAGGAGCCTGGATCTGAAGCCTCAACCCCCAACCATGCTTGCAATCATGGTTGGCCACCAAGAATGGCTTATAAAAGCCCTAAATCTCCCCAAAAAGGGATCTAATGCAAGAAGGAGCAAGGTGTCGACTTTATACCTTCCAAGGGCTGTAGATGATGCACAAGCTTGACTCCTCTGACCAACCTCTTGTTTCCTCAAGCTTTTCCTTCCTTCTTGCCACCACAAACCACTAAGAATCACCAAAAAGGCCTTTAGATCTTCACAACACGATTAGGGTTCTGAATGGAGTGTTCTAGGAGCATAAAGGGGCGATGGAGGCTGTATAAGGTTGTTTAAATAGGGTGCAAACCCTCAGATTAGGGTTTTGCCCAGCCATAGTCTACTCGTCGAGTCTGCCGCCGACTCGACGAGTCCGCCACTTAACCCCCGGGTCCCAAACCGCTACTACTCGACGAGTTGGGCCATCAACTCGCCGAGTTTTAGTCCAAATTATGGAAAATACTTGAATGAAATACATACCAGGAACCGGGTGCTACAACAATAGCCAAATAATAAAAGAAAATTTTGTTATATGCAATAGGGGTGGCAAGGATAAACCAAAACCTTGTGATACGTTGGCTACAAGTTCTGTCAAGAGGAAACCAAATTCAAACAAGATAATTACTAGGTGTACAGCAAAGATTATATTTGAAAATGTTTATGGAACAACATATTACAAAGTTAAGAAATTCTTTGAAATGCACAACCACCCACTAGAAAGTATTGAGGAAAGACCTTATACGAAAAAGGCAAGAAATATGTCATATTCTGAAAAAAGAGTTTGTAGTACGTGCATCAAAAGCTAAAATTGGTCCCACAATGGCTCACAAAATACGAGCAGTTTTGAAAGGAGGATATGAATATGTAGGGGCGAAGGTAACAGACTACAAAAACTTGAGGAGAGGAGTAAATAGAATCTTATGTTACAAGGATGCTCAAATAATGATAAACAAAATGAATGATCGTAGAGATCATTACCCAAATTATTCATTTGAGTTCCTGCGTGATGGAGATCTGTTGGCTGCTATGTTTTGGGCAGATGAAAGAGAAAAGGCTTTTTATGCAAAGTTTGGAGAAGTTATATCTTTTGATGCAACTTTTAGAACAAACAAGTAAATTAATGTATATAAATTCAAACATACTATTAATCAAATATGATTGTACTAAACACATTTTCTTTATATAGGTATAGAATGGTATTTGTTCCATTCACAGTAGTTGACTACCACAAGAAATCAGTTACTGTTGGTACTGGGTTGCTGAGTAGAGAGACAATTGAGTCGTATGAATGGCTGCTTAAAGCTTTTCTTAGAGCTCATGAAGGGAGAGCACCAAAAATTGTTCTAACTGATCAAGATGCAGCGATAAAACAAGCAGTGGAATCTGTCTTACCAAATTCAAGACACAGACTATGCATGTGGCACATAATGAAAAAACTGCAAGCAAAGGTATAATAAAAATACATTATATAATCATATATGATTATATAGTATTATGACAGATGATTCATATATGACTTATCAGATATCATACTATATAACCATATATGATTAACTATTCTAATAATATGAATTATCAGATACCATACTGTATAAACATATATGATTACATAGTATGTAATATGATAATATAGTATATAATCATATATGATTATATAATCATATTATTAAAATACTTAATCATATATGATTGATATAATGATATATAATTAAGTATTTTAATAATATGATTATATATGATTAATCATATATGATTATAATAATATAAGTTATCATATATCATACTATGATTATGATGATACGGTATATAATCATATATAATCATATATTATTATATAATACAATTATATAATCATATATGATTAATCATATATGATCAATCCTACATTACAGTACATATATGATATATGATTAATCATATATGATTAATCATACATATATAATATATGATTAATCATACATATATGATATATGATTAATCATATATGATTATATAATAATATATGATTATATAATTATATATGATTAATCATATATAATCATATATGATTAATCATATATGATTACAGAACATATATGATATATGATTAATCATATATGATTAATCATACATGATATATCCTACATTACAGTAATCATATATGATTACTCATATATGATATATGATTAATCATATATGATTATATAATCATATATGATTAAACATATATGATTACAATACATATATGATATATGATTAATCATAGATGATATATCCTACATTACAGTAATCATATATGATTAATCATATATGATATATCGAAATAGGTATATAATTTATACTTATATAAGCAAAATTGTTCATTCATAGGTTATTGGCGATTTATTTAAAAACAAAGACTACAAGAAAAGATTTAACAAGCTTGTTTGGAACATGCATATCAAACTTGATGAATTTGAAAAGAATTGGGATTTGATTATTAATGAATTCAATATGGAAGATAAAAGATGGTTCAATGATATGTTTGAATTACGTGATAAATGGATACCTGCATACTTCAGTGACACAAGAATGTTTGGATTGATGAAAACCACTTCAAGATCAGAAAGCATGAATTACTTCTTCAACACTTACTATCTGTAACATCCCATTTTAAACATGATAATTAAATAATAAACTTAGAACCCGAGAAGCAATTGGTATTATTATTATTATGTGTTATTATAGCCCGAAATGAAATAATAATTAGCTGGGAGTGGGTTTCGGGAAGCCAAATGATAAGATTTGAATCTCCGGGGGGGGGGGGGGGGTTAAAGTGTAATTTCAAGATTTATTTTGAAAAGCATTTTGAAGACAGGGCTTGTTTGGTAAAAGTTGGGCTTAAATTGAAAAGATTTGAAGGCTTAGGGGCTGATTGGTGAATTCAGGGACTTAATTGTGAAGGATTTTCGGAGGAAGGGTGTAAAGGGTAAAATATGGATCTACTTTGAAGAAATGGGACAAGGAGGGACTAAGAGTGTCATTATGGACTCAACTTTGGAGGTAGCGGGTATATAGAGTTCTGAAACCCTAACCCTAGTGAAGGTATCAGCCGACACCCCACTCTCTTTTCCCCTCTGGCCGTCATCATCTCATCCTCTCTATCCCCCTCCGTCGAGTCCGTTACCGCCGTCGTTACCTGCCAACACCAAGTCGTAAACCACCGCTGGAGCTCCTGCTGCCGGCGACGAGGACCACCGAGAAGCGAGTGCTTGTGTTTCCGCCGGTTGCTCGCTCGTTGACTGCTCTCTCTTCGCCACCGCTATCTCCTCCATTGTTGCATCGCCGCCAGACGACCATCTCGCGTCCAACCTCGTTGCCGGATGCTGTCAACGGGACCAAACGACGCCTTTTTCCGTCGTTGCTACTGTTCCGGTGAGAGCCGCCCACTCTTATTCCTCTGTTTCGTTGTGGTCCGCCGCATGTCGTCGTTGATGCAGTCGGGGAAGATTTTTGTTGCTTGCGTGGGATCCCGACTTCTCTCCACCCTCACAGTTTCAGCGCTGCCTTTAAGCACCGCTGCTAGCCGCCGTCAACCTCCTTCAAGATCGATAAAGTGATGTGGTGGGTGTTTTTGTACGTGTGTGTGTGTGTGCGTGGCTCTGTGCATGTCGACGCGTGCATGCGTTTTTAGGCTGGCCGGAAAACGATTGGAACCACCATGACAGTCAACCATGGTGGCTGTAGGCCGGATGTTACTCTTCTGCCACCATATACCACCACCGGCCACCACAAGGGTGGTTGTGTGTGTGTAATCTTATTGTTGTGTGTGTGTAGCTTAGTGTGTGTGTTTTTGAGATTTGCAATGTAAAACTGTAATAAAGTAGGTATAATGAAAAGAAAAGCTCAAACCACCACCGGCCGCCGTGTCGGGTGGCAGTGTGCTTTGATTGCATTTGGACCTCGTTTGGGGGATGTTTGGACAATGTGGGACCAATGAAACCCTAATGGGCCCAAAGAAACCCTAGTGTGCCCAATGGAACCCTAATGGGCCAATAAGGCCCAATGTGACCTAAAAGCCCAACCAATTGACTAATGAGCTAGTATTGGGTAGGAAACCCTAATTAGGGTTTGGAAAACCCTAATAGCATAAAACTCTAATTCTTGAGAATTAATCGGTACACACATGAGATTATTTAATAACTTGAAATATTAAATAATAATCATTGGCAAACTAACTTAAGGCAAGAATGGACTTAATGGATTAAGTCCTTAATGGGTTAAGTAAGAAACACTTAACCCTAATCATCAATTCATGTGAAAACCCTAATTTTGGGATTATGGGCTTGGACTTATCGGGACCCACATTTGGGCCATTGGAATGGAATTGTGTATTAAGCCCAAGCACATCATATGACTTATTTAGTAAAGTGAGGGACTTAATGGATTAAGTCCTTAATGGGTTAAGTGTTTCACTTAACCCTAATTGTCATTTTATGTGAAACCCTAATTTCACATGGGCCTTGAGTTGGGCCTTCCTAGTGGGTTTTGGTGATTGGACTACTGATGGGTTGTCCAAGAACAAGTTAATGGACCAAAATAAGTAGATGGGCTTTAGGATAAGGCCCATGTGAGGACTTGGGCCCAATTTGGAAGATTGGGCCATAATTGAGACTTTTATGACTATGTGATAATGGGTCATGGGGATTGGATTGGAATAATCGAATGGGCCTTAAGGAAAGACCATTTAGAGGTCTGGGCCCAATTTGGAAAATTGGGCCATATGTTGGGCTTTGGCCCATTATTTAACTATTGGGCCTTTGGAGTGTGAGTTGGACCTTGGGCTTGGAACCCAATTACTAATTGGGTATTGTTTGATGTTGACAGTTCGGGAATCTGTCATACCAGCAGCTGGGGTTTCATCCGCGGGACTTCAGCAGTGTCAGGTGAGTTATCCTCACAATACTAAGGGGTCTAAGGCACCAAGGCCGGCCCATTGGATATGTTATCCTAGCAGTGTTAGATGTTGAGTATGAGTTAGTGTTGCATGATAGTGGTTATGCCAGTTAGGTAGACCTGTAGGACTACCTGTGATGTTATATGATTATTGCATGCTCAGTGGTTATGTTATGTGTTTGTTATATGGGATGGGTTGAGGTTGTACTACTTCGAGCGGTAGCCAACAAACCCTAGGAGCATTCCAGTTACGGGCTAAGGGAGACTCGTACTGTGGGCTCGTGGGTATTACAGTCTGTAGGGCTGTGGACCCGTTATGTGCTGTTCTGTTTAGTTTGTTATGTTATGATGTTGCTGAGATGGTTATGTGGACTGTATGTGTATCGGTATTTTGGGGGTAACTCACTAAGCTTTCGGGCTTACAGTTTCAGTTTATTGTTTCAGGTACATCAAGGGATTGTGGCAAGGCAAAGGCGTGATCGTACACACTTTTTATGACTATGTTTCTGGGATACTCTGATATTATACATTTTGAAAACAAGTTTGTAATAACTAATGGTTTTTGGTGTGTTTAAAAAAGTTTTAAATTGGCTTGAATTTTTGGGTGTTACAAGTTGGTATCAGAGCCTTGGTTTGAGTGAATTGGAGGAACATTCGTGTGAATCCAGTCTCAAATCAAGGAAAGATTTTCAAAATGGTTTTCAAAATAAGTAAGGGATGATGCAGGGTGTACGATCAGCCGGAGCAAGTAAGTAGACCCCAAAATACCATACAATTATTTGATTATGTGATATGTTAGAACATCATGCTAGTACTAGGCTAGGGATCTTCAGGAATTGCATGATAGAATTGCATGATTACATGATGCCTGCTAGCCTAGGGTTTCCTTTATATGAGATTGACATCATTACTATAGTTGCTTAGTGTATGCATCACGGTTATACATAATTAAGATCTTATAGCCTGAGAATGTTTGATTTGGCCTTATGTTCTGTTCTTGTTTGATTGGGAGCTTAGGGTAGGATTGGATATTCGAAAGTCTATAGGGTCCAGCGTTATGTATGGCTAGCATACACTAGTGCTGCAGGGTTGGTGGAAGTTTCATGGATGGGTGGGTTGTGTGAGGCCGGGAGGCCAGTTATGAGATATTAGCATTCCTCTAGGAGTGAGGATTGAGCGCTCTCCATGTTGTGTATTCAGTTAGGGCGTTGTGGTGATACTTGAGACAACTATGGGTAGGTGTGGAAGGTAGTAGGGGCCCATACTACTGAAAGCACATGACCCATACGCGTGTCAAGTAAGTCACAATCCCTAGGGTTGGGTTAGGAGTTGGTTTCCCTGTCTCTAAATGGGTTATCAGTGATCCTTTTAGTGTTTTACCAAAATGGTGGTTACGTGACGTCTTGAGATCGGATCCAGGTTAGGATCGGGAGCTGGCAGCCAGGATAGGCCAGCATTGTCAGAGGACCGTGTCAGTGAGATCATCCGGGAGGAAGTGATCGAGTTTGTCTGGGGACAGTTTTCGGGGATATTTCGGTATATTAAGACCGCCATGTTTGAGTATTTCGACGAGCGTTATGCAGCCATTGTCGAGACGGTTGCTGCGGCGGCTATATCAGCTGTAACGACGACAAGAGGAAGAGCTGGTCGAGCTTTTCAGTACCGGGACTTGTTACTGGGACATATTCTGATGAGCAGAGGGTTGCAGTTATTTGGGATCAGGAAGATGATTTGTACTCGTCATATTCCGTGGGTAGAGCAGGAGAGGCTAGCACATGAGTTTCTAGATTTGAGGCTCGGGGGTTTGCTCGAGGCCGGAATATGAGTCGCGGGGACCCCAGAAAGGAGTGATGATTATGTTCAGCTGGGGTTTTGCAGCTGGAACTAGAACGGTTAATTGATGGATAGGAATGTCGTTTTCTAGGGCAAGAATTGTGCCCTTTCAGTTTACGAGCTCGAAGGATTGAGCGGGCTTGTGACCCCAGGATTAGCTTGTATTCTAGCACGGAGGTTAGTTGGTCGCCGGGATTGGCGACAATAGTTTAGCGCTGGTAAGCGCGGGTGGGTCGATGTGGCATGAGTATTTTGGAGGTCCATTTCGCCTTGGATCTCTTGTATCGGGCAGTAAGGATTGATTGTATGATCTATTGCACTTTTGGGATGGTAGATTATGTCTTGGGAGTAGTTATAGCCCGGTTTAGGGTAGAGGTTGTTTCAACTACTGCAGTTCAGTTGTGGATAATTGAGCTGGTGAGTGAGTCAGGGTGCGAGACCCTGAATGATATGATTTCTAAAGCCGAGAGCGGGAGATCTGTTGAAGCACTTTGGAAAGAAGGGTATCATGTGGGAGGTCTGCGGACAGGGTCCCACTGGATGGTTATTCAACATTGTCAGGATTCAGTAGTTCAGTAACCGTTATTGGTTGGCGGAGGAAAACGCCAAGGGAAGTAGCTCGTTGCTGAGAGGTTAGTTGGAGCATCTATATTTTGGACTTCAAGATCTGAGTGTGGGATCATTCGAGCATTAGGGACTGTTGGTTTCCCTGGGATTCAGGAAGTGTTCATCTATTTATTAGAAGCGTACGATCATATGGGGTTGGCTAGTAAGGGAGTACTAGTTGGAAAGGTCTGGTTATCATCAGATCGATCGTGGAAAGTAAGAAGGATTGGGAATTCTCAAATTTTCATGTATTGTGAAGACTTAGTTGAATCTAAGTGGGGGAGAATCGTCCCGGAACGCAGAAGCAGGACCGATTTTGAAACTGGGATAAGTTTCGCATCGTTTTCAGGAAGGAAGACAACCCTATTGGCTGCTTGGTTTGAGTGTTGTGCGAGTTGGGAGTTCGGTAAAACTCCTTAGCATGTGAATCGCGTCTTCTCGGTGCTCGATAGTAGAATTTGGGAAATTGGGTTGGGATTCTAGCCATGAATTAAGTTCAGTTGTGTGTTAGGTCGAGTGCGTGTCAACCGATATGGAAAGTGTTGTAAGACTGCGGGGGTAGCCGTAGCATTCACTAGCGATCAGGTAGTATGGAAAGTGTTGTAAGTCTGTGGGTGTAGCTGTAACATTCCCTAGGTTGGTAGATAGCATGAGCGCGTTGTTAGGACGCGGAAGGGACAGTAGTAACCACCAGTTCGGGTGTAGCAGTGAGGATATGGAAATCCACGGATGGGTTCATGGGTTTCCCCAGAGGGATTAAACCTGGCTAAGCCAATGATAAGACTGTAGGAATGTCACTACAGTTATGGGATCAAGGAAGCAATGGGTTGCTTAATGTTGCTTGTGACGTAAGGCTACCATTGGCCATGTAGCAATCGCTTTTAGCCGTGGATTTGGTAACGATGGGATTCCTCACATGGATCCGATCGGTTGGATTAGAAAGTTGCTAGAGTCGCAGTGGCATGATAGCTAGTGGCAATTAGTTCTAGGGAAGGATTTCGTTCGAAAGTCATGTGAGACAACTATGTGGGAGTCCTTTAGCTCCGCGACCGGGTCGGAAACCGGTATTTCAGATGAGTGTCACTCGGTTGTGTCGAATCAGAGGGTTTTAGATGAGATGCAAGGATAGGTCCTTGGATTTCAAGTTATGGGTTAGAACGAGTTATATATATAGTGGTATTTCAATCTAGGGTATTCCATCGTGAGGATGACCGGACCATACGATTGAGTAGACCTGACGTGTTTGGTATTCCAACCCGACGGTTGATTGGACCAAACATGAGTGTGATACGAGGGTATTCCATCCTAGGGATGACTGGACCCGTCGTGGGCATGCCTGGTATTCCAGCCCGAGGCTGATTGGGCCAGGTATGAGTGTTTGAGCTTATGAGCCGATCATTATATGTATGTGATCCAGGAACCAAAGGAAACATTGTTATGTTGATCCAAGAGGGTTCATCACCCAGTTTACATCTCGTTGTTCATTATATCGCTAGGAGTTGGTTATCAGAATGAATTTCTCATGACCTAATCTCTTGACGAGGAGAGAGTTATAGGCAGCAGTGTGAGAATTGTGATTCTATTTCGGGTGGGAATCCCAAGTTATTAGCAGTTGAGTAGCCAATTGGGAGTTAAGTGCAATGAATTCCATCTCAAGACTTCAAATTTCGGATTGGGTACATGTGATCATATTGCAAGGGATTCGTTTATTTCCAGGTTTTAGAACCCTGCGAGGGTTGGTTACGGTTGCCCCGAAAAGGCTAAGGTTATGCTCGGGATTGTAGTTCAAGTTACTTGACGTGTAAGGAATGAGAAGAAGCGATTTCGAGGACGAAATCAAATTTAAGTGGGGGAGAGTTGTAACATCCCATTTTAAACATGATAATTAAATAATAAACTTAGAACCCGAGAAGCAATTTGTATTATTATTATTATGTGTTATTATAGCCCGAAATGAAATAATAATTAGCTGGGAGTGGGTTTCGGGAAGCCAAATGATAAGATTTGAATCTCCGGGGGGGGGGGGGGGGAGGGGGGGGGGGGTTAAAGTGTAATTTCAGGATTTATTTTGCAAAGCATTTTGAAGAAAGGGGTTGTTTGGTAAAATTTGGGCTTAAATTGAAAAGATTTGAAGGCTTAGGGGCTTGGTGAATTCAGGGACTTAATTGTGAAGGATTTTCGGAGGAAGGGTGTAAAGGGTAAAATATGGATCTACTTTGAAGAAATGGGACAAGGAGGGACTAAGAGTGTCATTATGGACTCAACTTTGGAGGTAGCGGGTATATAGAGTTCCGAAACCCTAACCCTAGTGAAGGTATCAGCCGACACCCCACTCTCTTTTCCCCTCTGGCCGTCATCATCCCATCCTCTCTATCCCCCTCCGTCGAGTCCGTTACCGCCGTCGTTACCTGCCAACACCAAGTCGTAAACCACCGCTGGAGCTCCTGCTGCCGGCGACGAGGACCACCGAGAAGCGAGTGCTTGTGTTTCCGCCGGTTGCTCGCTCGTTGACTGCTCTCTCTTCGCCACCGCTATCTCCTCCATTGTTGCATCGCCGCCAGACGACCATCTCGCGTCCAACCTCGTTGCCGGATGCTGTCAACGGGACCAAACGACACCTTTTTACGTCGTTGCTACTGTTCCGGTGAGAGCCGCCCACTCTTCTTCCTCTGTTTCATTGTGGTCCACCGCATGTCGTCGTTGATGCAGTCGGGGAATATTTCTGTTGCTTGCGTGGGATCCCGACTTCTCTCCACCCTCACAGTTTCAGCGCCGCCTTTAAGCACCGCTGCTAGCCGCCGTCAACCTCCTTCAAGATCAATAAAGTGCTGTGGTGGGTGTTTTTGAACGTGTGTGTGTGTGTGCGTGGCTCTGTGCATGTCGACGCGTGCATGCGTTTTTAGGCTGGCCGGAAAACGATTGGAACCACCATGGCAGCCAACCATGGTGGCTGTAGGCCGGATGTTACTCTTCTGCCACCATATACCGCCACCGGCCACCACAAGGGTGGTTGTGTGTGTGTGTGTAATCTTATTGTTGTGTGTGTGTAGCTTAGTGTGTGTGTTTTTGAGATTTGCAATGTAAAACTGTAATAAAGTAGGTATAATGAAAAGAAAAGCTCAAACCACCACCGTAGGGTGGTGGTTGCCGCCACCGACCGCCGTGTCGGGTGGCAGTGTGCTTTGATTGCATTTGGACCTCGTTTGGGGGATGTTTGGACAATATGGGACCAATGAAACCCTAATGGGCCCAAAGAAACCCTAGTGGGCCCAATGGAACCCTAATGGGCCAATAAGGCCCAATGTGACCTAAAAGCCCAACCAATTGACTAATGAGCTAGTATTGGGTAGGAAACCCTAATTAGGGTTTGGAAAACCCTAATAACATAAAACTCTAATTCTTGAGAATTAATCGGCACACACACAAGATTATTTAATAACTTGAAATATTAAATAATAATCATTGGCAAACTAACTTAAGGCAAGAATGGACTTAATGGATTAAGTCCTTAATGGATTAAGTCCTTAATGGGTTATGGGCTTGGACTTATCGGCTTCATGTGAAAACCCTAATCATCAATTCATGTGAAAACCCTAATTTTGGGATTATGGGCTTGGACTTATCGGGACCCACATTTGGGCCATTGGAATGGAATTATGTAATAAGCCCAAGCACACCATATGACTTATTTAGTAAAGTGAGGGACTTAATGGATTAAGTCCTTAATGGGTTAAGTGAGAAACACTTAACCCTAATTGCCATTTTATGTGAAACCCTAATTTCACATGGGCCTTGAGGTGGGCCTTCCTAGTGGGTTTTGGTGATTGGACTACTGATGGGTTGTCCAAGAACAAGTTAATGGACCAAAATAAGTAGATGGACTTTAGGATAAGGCCCATGTGAGGACTTGGGCCCAATTTGGAAGATTGGGCCATAATTGAGACTTTATGACTATGTGATAATGGGCCATGGGGATTGGATTGGAATAATCGAATGGGCCTTAAGGAAAGACCATTTAGAGGTCTGGGCCCAATTTGGAAAATTGGGCCATATGTTGGGCTTTGGCCCATTATTTGACTATTGGGCCTTTGGAGTGTGGGTTGGACCTTGGGCTTGGAACCCAATTACTAATTGGGTATTGTTTGATGTTGGCAGTTCGGGAATCTGTCATACCAGCAGCTGGAGTTTCATCCGCGGGACTTCAGCAGTGTCAGGTGAGTTATCCTCACAATACTAAGGGGTCTAAGGCACCAAGGTCGGCCCATAGGATATGTTATCCTAGCAGTGTTAGATGTTGAGTATGAGTTAGTGTTGCATGATAGTGGTTATGCCAGTTAGGTAGACCCGTAGGACTACCTGTGATGTTATATGATTATTGCATGCTCAGTGGTTATGTTATGTGTTTGTTATATGGGATGGGTTGAGGTTGTACTGCTTCGAGCGGTAGCCAACAAACCCTAGGAGCATTCCAGTTACGGGCTAAGGGAGACTCGTACTGTGGGCTCGGGAGCATCCCAGTTACGGGCTAAGGGAGACTCGTACTGTGGGCTCGTGGGTATTACAGTCTGTAGGGCTGTGGACCCGTTATGTGCTGTTCTGTTCAGTTTGTTATGTTATGATGTTGCTGAGATGGTTATGTGGACTGTATGTGTATCGGTATTTTGGGGGTAACTCTCTAAGCTTTCGGGCTTACAGTTTCAGTTTATTGTTTCACGTACATCAAGGGATTGTGGCAAGGCAAAGGCGTGATCGTACAGCTCCTCACTTTTTATGACTATGTTTCTAGGATACTCTGATATTATACATTTTGAAAACAAGTTTGTAATAACTAATGGTTTTTGGTGTGTTTAAAAAGTTTTAAATTGGCTTGAATTTTTGGGTGTTACACTATCAATCTAGAAATTTACTTTTACATTTCATGATGAACTATGACACAGCAATTCAAAAACAAATAAATACACAACAAGAGCTTGATCATCAAACAAAGAAGGCGGTATATAAATTTATTTCACCACGACCAATAGAAAAACATGCTGCAAAAGTTTATACAAGTACATTGTTTTATGAAGTGCAGAAAGAAATCTATAAAGGTTCCTGGTACTGCCAATACGAACATCTTGGAACAAAAAATGGATGAGAGTTATACAAAGTGGAACAAGTGAACAAAAACAGTGATCTAAAAACAGAATTTGAGGTAATATATTCTTATTTTAAATTTTGTTGAATCAACACATAATATAAAAAAATATTCAGTTATGATTATAAAACACTTAATGCTTTAATTTTATTTTGAACAGGTAGAAATAAAACTTCCAACAAATGATGTAAAAGGTACATGTGAACACTTCAACCGCTTTGGGACTTTGTGCAGACATGCATTCAACATACTCATGAAACATGGAATTAAGGAGATACCTGAACAGTACATTGAGAATCGTTGGAGAAAGGATGTAATATCAAGGCATTATAATTTTGGTAGACATGTATATGATACAGGAGACAGTGAAATTAACAGATTTGTCAATCAAGCATACTACAACTTTGAAGCATGTTTGGAATACGTAAGAAAAAATAAAGAAAAAATGGATTTGTTTGTTAAGAAAACAGAAAGCATGTTGAAGGAATATGAAAACGATCCTACAAATGAATTGTAGAAGAATAGGACAGATGTTGAAGAGGTAGGAAAGCTTATGGGCATATCTATTCCAAAAGATATTGACATCAATGTTCCAAATGTTCAAAGCAATAAAGGATGCGGAAAGAAAAGTAGAATTCAAAGTGCAGCAGAAATAGCGTATAAAAATTCAAACAAGCAAACAAGAAGATGCTCAGGATGTGGAGAAAGGGCTCCTCATAACTTGCGACATGCCCAATTAAACTTGCAGTAGAACAATCATCAAAAGCTACATAGATATTTACTGCTTTAATCAGTAATGAATAAGTCATGAATTTTTTTTTCAAAATAATATACTTTTTGTTTACTACACTTTACTCTTTTTATAAAACAGAATTTACTATGATTTTGTCTACTGGATTTAATCTACTTTGATAATTCTTTCTTTGATTTGATAATATATTCATTCATGATTAAACTTCTATTAAATGTTACTACAAGCATTTAAGATTACATATAAATTGTTATTCAATACATGTAATCATTACACATAACCATATACAATATTCATCTGTATAATCATAAAATATTATGTAATACTACTTCATATGTTTTGTTTAATCATAAGTGATTAAAAATATGATTACACATAAAAAACATCTAACCATTACATATAACCATATACAACAACATTGTTCCTAACAAATATACAACACTGCTCATAAAAAATCTAAAGATAACAATATTCATCATCATAGAATAACATCAAACATGATAAAATCTTCAATAACAAACAATTTCACAAGTCTCAAATATCATGTTCCCCATTTTCCAAGATTCTTGTTCTTCATATTCCTAGCTAGATTTGCATACATATTGTAGCTGACTCCAAGAACTCTTCCACCATTGCTTAGAAAGATTATCTCCATTGAACATAACACATCTTTACTACATATCTGATGTAGAGAAATGTTGTTCATTAAAAAGAAATCTTCTTTAAATGAACAACATTCCTCTACTTCAAAGACATCTAGTAAAGATCTGATATGTTCAATGAAGATAAAGTTTTTAAGTAATGGTGGAAGAGGCGTTCCTGGAGTCAGCTACAATCTGTATGAAAATCTAGCTACAAATAAAAGAACAATATTCTTGAAAAAATGGGGAACATGTTATTAGATACAGCAAAATTAGTTCTTTTAGACTTATAGACTCCATATTTTACCTGAAACAAAATGGAAGTTGTTTACATCATAAATAAATAATGATGATATATAAAAATTGAAGAAATTAATAAACAAAACTAACCATTTGGAAGTATAAGGACTCATCTTTGAAGAAATATAAGGGGTAGCACGAGGCTACCCCCTTTATACAAACATAATTACTTATCAAAAATACAATATATGGCTGTACCAATCAGTTTTCATTTATAAAGAAAAGATTTTTTTTAATACAAACACTAAAAAACAAAACTAAAATCTTACAAAGATAAGATTCTGCATGGTGATGTATTCCATGCAGTAAAGATGAGCTCAATTATCAAGAAAAAGATATAATAAATAATAATGTGTTGTACAACAAATATAATCATTTATGATTACAAAAACAGAAAAAAATAATCGATACAATCACTAATGATTACATATAAGAAACATATAATCAATACTAAAAACATAAATTAGATATAAAAATATAACATAATCACTTATGATTAACATTCAATAACATAATTCACACAAACAAACTTAGATAATAAAATCCACCAAAATACATATTAACTTGTTTTCCATCACCATGTTTTCCATCATCATAAAAACAAACATTCTTCACAATATCCATAACATACACAACATAAACAACCTTGTTCTTATAACATCATCAATAAGAAAATATTCAATCAAAAAAAATTTGACAGCCTTGTTTCTACATTCCATTGAGCATCATATGCATGCTTACCACGAAATTTTGGATCAACTTTTTGATACTCATATGCAGCTTTCAACACGTCATCACGCTTTTTATTAATCTCAGAAGTTAAAATTGTTGTTGCATATTTCATTCTCAACTTCTCCAGAATTTTTTCTTGAGAAGGACCTTCTTTCGGAAGACCACATTTCCATTTAGAACCTTTTTCTACAAAATAACTCTCCATATGTCTTATAGCAAAAACTCCACAATCCACTTTGTTATAAACTGTCCTCCATGGCATTGTCAATCTTACTGGAGTAAGATTTTTATCAGCCATTTCATTTGCTTTATCATGATCGATCTCTTTTTAAAAAAGACCTTTTCTGAAAATCATATATGATTTCATGTCAGAAAAATATAAGTATAATAATTATAAAACATATCATATATGATTTCAAATCTAAAGAATAAATATCATTTGAAACTTACAAGAGGTTTAAAAACTGCACCATACTTATCATCGAAATCAGCATCATCTGCACCATTATCGATAACCTCAAAAGCATGTTTCTTCAGATTCATAACAATAAGATATATGTGCTTATGCCTCAAAACCGGGAAATATACCTAACATCAACATGTATAATATTAGAAATAATATATATATATATATATATATATATATATATATATATATATATATATATAAATGTATAAAAAAATATATATACCATATCAACATCCTTCAAAACCTTCAAGTCTCTATCACCAGAAACACTGCGAGAGAAGCTCTCCTTGAAAACTTTATATTTTGCAGTTTCATTCAAATGAGAATATTCAAATGACAAAGTCTGTAATATAAGAAAATCATAAATGATTATATAATAACATGTAAATATTTAATAAAAAAAATTATTAATGATTATCAACATATGAAAAGCAAAGAATAAAATAAAAACTTACAGTGTCAGAATTCATGAACAATCTGAGTGGAGAATTAACAACATCTCTGAATTTCTCTTCATGATTTAGTATACGAGACCATGAGTCAAGAACACTAACATGCAAATGGGTTTTTTTTATAAAGACTTTCATAATTAGCTCTAAACCCAATAACATCTATTTCCATAAGCAATACAATATCCCTGTATATATTTATTTAAATGTTATTTAAAATAAAAAAATTATAATTATAAAAATAAAAAAAATTATATTAAAAAAAATTACCCTGGATTTCCTTGAAGATTGAAAAGCCATTCACAAACAACATTTTCTACTTGTGTCAAACTAGCTTTAAAATCAATCAACCTTTCCTTAAATGGTGGCTTATAAACATAAGAAAACTTCGTTTGTCTCTTTCCTTTGACATCCACTACTGATGTTGCTTCTTCATTTATATCTTTATGTTTGCCAGAAACAGGTTTTGATGGTCCTTCTAATGTACCCAAAGGGGGTGCAAAAGAAACTGGACTAGCATCAATAACATCAACATTTGGAATAATACACTCTGGACCAGCACTTGGTTTTCCCAAAATAAATCTATCCTTAATCTTTTTCTTTGTCATCCGTTCAGAAGAAATTTGACTTTGAGATGACTTCTTGGAACCTTCAGAATCTTGACTAAATCCAAGACTAAAACTTAGAACAAGATCATTTTTCAATGATCGAGTCTCATTTGAATCCTTGTTTTTATTTGAACAATCTTCAACATTTTCTACCCAATAAAATTATAAAAATCATATATGAATAAACAATAATTATAAACACAATTATATATGAATAAACAATAATTATAAACAAATTACCTCCATCTTTATTTTTATTTGAACAATCTTCAACATCTTCACCTTCTCCATCCTTCTTTGCTACAATAATTTTATCAACAGTACGATCTGAAATTACTTTATTCATATGATCATCCTCACCCAAATTTACAGTCCCTAAATTATTAAAATCATAAATGAATCATCTATAACATATTTATATATATTTTATGTATTAAAAATACATAAATAAATACTTACCATCATCAATACCAGTCAAATTCAAATTCACATCATCTTCAACTAGTTTCTGATTTAAACAACCATCAGTACCTATAAAATTCAAATATTAAAAATTAAAATCATATATGATTAAACTATATATAATAATAAAATATGCCTACCTTGATCCAAAGTTTTAAGAAAACTTTCAACAACTGGATCGCAAATAAATTGACTAAAAGATACACCTTCCTGGCTATCAATTAGACCCACACTCTTAGTAACATTTTCGACAACAAAATTTAAATTCATGGCCTCTTCTTTATTACATCCACTTCCATTTCCTTGTTCATCATCTTCATCATAATCACCTTTACCTTCAACATGATTTTTACCAATATTGCCCTCATGTGGACCACTTCCATCCCCCTGACCACCAGAACATTTCCCTTGATCATAATCTTCAACATTTTCATCATCATTAAGAAAATCATTCCCATAATCTTCATCATTAACTTGAACAAAACCAGGTGTTAATATTGGTTCTTTATAATTTTTGTGAAACATAACGGAAATCAAAACTTTCTGTGCTTAAATCTTCAACAGGAAATAATAATTTCCAAATTTTCAAATTTTGACTTTGAGGAAACTTCAACACTCCCTCATCTATCTTTACAACAAGATCATTTTTCAAATCCTCCATCTTCTGATACATACATGAAATTTTACTTTCATACACCTACATAAGAAAAAAGATACTTACAACTAAAATACTTAAACATAAAAAGTCATAAATGAATAAACTAATTAAATCATAAATGAATAAAACTATAGAATTACCTCCACATCACTAACTTTATTAACATCAAAATCTTCTTCATCCTCATCACATAAATCCTCTTCACCATCAGATTCAACCTCATCACCACCAGATTCCTCCTCATTATACTCAGATTCTTGAAATTCTTCTTCAACATATGCTTCATTAACATATCCACATCCAAATCCTCCACTCTCTTGTAAAATATTCTCAAGAAACCTTATCTTCTCTGACGTCCAATAAAAAATAGTTAGACGTTTACGTGTGACTTGCAAATGATCAAACTTTAAAGTATCCACATACAACAACTACAAAAAACATATATAACATCATATATGATTTGGTTGTGTAATATATAATTAAACAAAAATTATACTACATAATCATATATGATTATATGTAATAAAATCATATATGATTTATTATAAAAACAAACATATTTTTACAACTAACAAGAATAATAAATATCAAAAAATAACTCACGTACCATAAGGTATGCTGCTGGTCCATAAAAGAAAGAAGATTCTTTCTCTGGATTGTAAACCTTCTTCGTCCTTACCAAACAATCCACAATGTAATCGCACCAGTCAATGCTACTTAAATCAGTATCTCTTCTGATTAAATATAATGGATTCAGATTACATTTACCCATGCTTGTAGACTCACAGAAAGTATTAATAAAAAGAACCAAAAAATTGATTCTGAAGTTGTCATCCGCAACACTAGTTTGAACAAGTTCATTCTTTAGCTGTTTCAATCTCAATTTATCAATATTTTCATACTGTTTCTTCCACTCAAACATACAACTCTCTTCATTATTCTCCGAAATGTAATCCATTTTTGAAAGTAATGAGCCACTAGATGGTAATCCTAACATCTCTTGAACAGACTTACTATCAACACTAACTTCACAATTATCAAACTCCACCTTCAAAGATTCAAAATTAAAATGATCAAGAACATAATAAACAATCTTCAACGGTACGTCAATCATCTTCATCCCTAACAAACTCCCAAATCCCATAGCCCTAACACAATTCTTCTGTTCTCTACATAAACCTTAAATAACACCCAACAATGACCCGGGTGAACATCTATTCTTCAATGAAGGAAATTCTTTTATAACAGCAACTTTTTTTATCTTTCTTCAAAACTTTAGTTTCTCTCTTTGGTTTCTTTGAAGATCCAGGACGACTCTGAAAATCTGAATCATCTTCATCAGATAGTTCATGTTTTTTACTTACAGTTTTGACCTTAACCCTCAGCTTCACTTTTGGTTGTTCAATAACTGTTTTTTTGGATGTATTTGAACGCGTTTGCGACACCTCATTCGCCTTCTCTCTTGTGGAAGATGACTGTGTCTTCCTTGAGCTATCTACATTCCCTTTTTTAACTACAATTTTCATTACAAACATAGTGTTAGTAAAAAATAAAACATACATTTATCATTACTATTCACTAATGATTATAAACAGACGTATAAAATCATTTATGATTAGAACAATAAATAAAAATACAAACTAAATGTTATATACAATCCACTTAAAAGAACCACAAAATCAGTTATGATTACAAAAATAACTTTATATTCATGTTTGATACATAAAAATACATTTATCATTACTATTTACCAATGATTATAAACAAACGTATAAAATCATCTATGATTAGAAGTAAAAATAAACATATAACTAAATGTTATGTTCAATACACTGAAAAAATAAAAAAATCAGTTATGATTACAACAAATAACTTCAAACATTAAGTTATATGTTTATTTCTACTTCTAATCATAGATGATTTTTTTGAACTGTACCTTCGGAAATAACATCACTTCTACCGCATTCAATATTTTTTTTATTTTTGAATATTTTTCGAACATAGTTTCTTTTGAAATCCTTATCTGTGAAAATATAAACAAAAACTTACATAAAAAACCACCACAAACAAACATAATAAAAAACATATCAACTCTAAACGAGACAATCATCAAAATCAAGTTAAAATGACGAAAAACCTACTGAATCAAAACAAAAAACACCATTATCAACATAAAACGACAGTTAAATAATTAATAAAAACATGCATTATCAATAAAATGAAAAATAACTCGCATTCTAACCTTTCATTTCGATTAAGGAAGATGCGACTTCGTTTATATTTTCTCCTAAAGACATTTACTGATTTCTCAATAACAGGTAAGAAACGAAAACTAGGGTAAAATGAGATAAAGAAAGAAAAAGAGGGTTTCCTGAGAGTTCGAATTGAGACTTTTATCGAGAAAGAAAAGAAAACAATAGGCGGTTACAGTATCGTAGCCTGCAAAATTCATATCAATCTTTGTAAAATTACAACAATAGCCCCACAATCGTAAATTAACGGCGTTAGTTTAATAAGTTACCAACATAATTACAAATATGCCACCGCATAGTTTCAAAAACAAACATAAGCAAATCAAACGGTTATACACATATCTCACAATCTCTAATTTTTTTTTATCTTAAGGAACCAACATCTATATATATATATATATATATATATATATATATATATATATATATATATATATATATATATATATATATATATATATATATATATATATAAATGAATAGTTTTAATCTCCTTTTGCCAAGTGTCATTCTAATACAACTCCTCAATAATATTATGTCATGTGTTATGTAGATATATTAGACAACTCATTTCAAAATTCAAATTTACATTTTCTAATTATATATTAAATTTGAAGTTATAATAACTTTAAAATTTTTATATATTTCTTAATTAATAATTTATTTAAAATGACTTATTTAAAATAACTGATTAATAATTATAAATTTTTATTATAAAATTTAATTAATTTTATAACCGTGGTTCCCACGGGTTATAAACTACTATATATATATATATATATATATATATATATATATATATATATATATATATATATATATATATATATATATATATATATATATATATATATATATATATAGAGAGAGAGAGAGAGAGAGAATGTTAAAATGAAAACAATTATGAAATTGAGAATGCAAAAACAAATCTAGGGCTACAATTTAAATATGCTGCAAAAACCATATATTATATTTGTTGGAACCTAATATTGGACGACGTTTCACAATTACTTGTTTCTATAGGGTTAAAGAGATGATTTGATTCGATTTCCAATTCTTTTTTATTCCCCTATTTTGGTGTCATTCTCATATTCTTTTGATTTTAGACTTCCGATGATTTTCTTCTCCGTTCACAATATAGTTGAACGCGTACCTGACAAATTGTGGGCTCGAAAAATAGGAACAACAAATGTTTTCTATCCAATTGCAACTATATAAGACCAAGCACGAAATTTTAGCAAAGGGGAGTGGGGGTAGGGACGGATCCACAATAGATCCTGGGGTATCTCGGGATGCCCCTAAAAAAAAATTCAGTACTGTAATTTTTTTAGAAAATTTTTGTTGCATATATACATAATATTAATATATTTAGTGAGATAATAACACAAGTTGTAGTTGTTTCGTATGGTTAAGGTGTTAGGGGATGTTTTTAAAGGTAGTAAGTTCAAATCTTCTTTCAAACATTTATTTTATTTTACATTGAACTTTTAACTTTGAGGCATTGGCGAATCTAGAACTAAAATCAACGTGGTTCCTTATATAAATGAAATGGAAAAAAGTATGAAAATGTAGGTCTTTTGGCAAAAATAAGGTAGTTCCGTATGTTTTTTATATAAAATTGTTGTATTAAAAAAGAAAAAAGGTAGATCCTAGGACCTACCTTGAGTATGAATAGCTACGCCCCTGCTTTGAGGACCCTATTTCAAATTTTGGCCCTTATACGGGTGTACTTTATTTTGTTTATCAGTTTTTCAACTTGTTTTTTAAAATATTAAAATTGTCTCATATCGGCCATAACATGAAAATAGCTCCTATACATATGTTAACACAAGCTTCTTAATTCTCAACAAGTTAAACTTTTGAATGAGTTTGGGTTTAAACCCAAAACCGAGTTTGGAAAATCGAGAAACCAAATCCATCGGTTTGGGATACCCCTTTAGTTAGACCATGGCTCCGCCACTGCGTGGGGGGTCGCCCATGTTGTCCACCGTTGGGAATGGATGTGCCCCTGAATGCATGTTTGTTAACTATATAAATATGGAAAATAATATGTATTTTTTGTATACCGTTGTGTCTCATACTGTATTCTTTTAAATACATATGAACTTATAATGCATCTTCGCAAAATTTAGGATAATGTATTCTTGTAGAATAATGTGTTTGTATACCATAGGATACTATTAAATGTGTATTTACGTAGGATATTGTAGTCTGGTAGAATACAATACTTATTTGATTTATAATGTGTACGTGTACGAAATTGTATTCTTGTATAATAGAATACAATACAATATATAAAAATAAGTACTGTTTTAAATGTGTAGAAAAGTGTGTGTATACTATAGGAGTTGCGACCGAATTTTTCGAAGATGTTTTTGATTTGTGAAAATCTTACAGCTTTAAGAGAGACCACAATAATAAATTTGGAAATTCACAACTGCACAAACAGAGGTTACAATCATTAATATTTCAGTTTATATTTTAGGTAATCATGTAACTAATCACACCAACTACTTTCTCATTATATAATCCTCCTAATTCGTAATACCCTCTCAATCAAGCACCTTCATAAATTTATTGTTTATCGTACCACATAATTCACATATGTTGTAATCAGAGAAAATCTTTCTAAATATTCTTGATACAAAAATTGCTGAATTAATTAATAAAAGAAAACGAATAGAGATATATTCATTTTAGCTTACATTCTTTGAAAGGAATACCAAGCTCAAGTTCCAATCACTTTTCAAATCAGTTATTCCTCAAAAAGCTATTGGCATATCAAACAAATATATACTAACATGATGCCTTGATACCTTCTACACATTCACTTGATGTTCTTCACACATTCTAACATCAACTTGTAAAGTGCAAATCCTCCTCTGTGGCACCCCGGCATTTTAGATGCCATGTTCTCCAACTCACTCTGATATTTATACACATTTAACATCAGTCACAGTCACTTTTGTCCCGTTAACATCAGTCTCAGTACCAGTATTAGTCTGACAAAGGGACCATAAATGACCATTGCTTAGACATCAATTAATTTAAAAGGATGAAATGAGAACTCACGGGTTGTATAATATAAAGTTTTGTTGACTCGAAGCCATCTTGTGCACTGGAATAAAGTTGTTGAACTTTTGTTGATTCAAGATTGCACTTGATGAAGAAAAAAGCAGTGGGTCTTACATTCAATACCCTACGCGATATCCCAATGAATAAAGGGTCGCTCTGTATCAAATCAAATAACCAAACTAAGAGGATTAATTTGGTATTAGTTTAAGGTGAGAAAATCAAATGAAGAAAACTTGGGAGACCTGATTGCAATAAAGAGAAATATTATATTCTTACCAATGTTGAAGCAGGTACTCCTATTTCTTCAACAACTTCACGGATAATGCTGTCAAACATCTCTTGTGAAATATTTCTGTTTCTCAACTCTGAGTTTTCACACTTATGGGATGTAATTCCAACTTCTTCTGGCTATCAATCATAAAAATATATAATTCGCCAAATTTACGTTTTATTATTTTGAAAAAAAAAGTAAAAAGAAAAAGATTGTTGATTTGATGTACCTCGGGATGCCCACCTGGAAAGACCAAGTATCCTGGAAATTCTCCAACATTATTACTTCTTTGGAGCACAAGTATCATATTATCAGATGTCTGTACAATTGCACCATTGCCTAATGGACTAGATGTGTGTTGACACTGCTTACAATCATCTAAAAAAAGATCATGTAACATGAAAAGTAAAGGGTATGATTGGATAATGATTCTTGAAAGTTGAAACAGCAGGTGTGAAAATGTATGATGTTTTTACCTTCAGATGCCACAAGAAATCTTTCCCATGAAGGATTTAAGTTTGTCCCCATAAAAGTCCTGAAATAGTAACATATTGTTTCTAGGGTGAGAAAATGATACAGATTATACAAAAAAAAGGTATACATATGGAGATTGGAGAGAGAAGAAGAGAGAACCTATAATCTGTTAGACCAAGGTGAAGGCATACATGAGGTTCAAGGCCACTGTGTCCTCCATACTAAGTTGCAACAACCATTAAAGAGTAAGAACAATGTGTATGATACTTTCACTGAATGTAAGATATTCAATTACTTAAACAGCTGAATGTGTTAGAACTTAGAAGGTTGATTAAAAAATAAATCTACAAACCCTAAACTTTTTCCCATTGAACAGTGATGTGCTTTGTTGAACCTTCTGATCCCATATCTGACAAAAAAAAGGAGAGAGAGAGAGAGATGAAAGAGGAAGAATATTAGCTAGATATAAAAGATATTGTCCTTCGAATCAACAGTAATTGTCATTTATGCAAATCTTATACGCCACTGACAGAGGGATTATGATCTTGATGTATATACTAATTCAAGACATTTACTTTTGATTTCACTACCCTCAACAGGAAGATTTGAGTATGCCACTGGCCTAGTACATGATTGAAGTGTAACAACCAGATTCCTTAATCCTTATTAACTCTTCCCTATTACAGTATAGTATATAGTATTATTCGACCATTATTGCAATACTACGAATATGAGTTGAAGAACAACGGATTATATCATCTATGTTAGGGTTTGTTTCTTGCACAATGTTTGTGTCTACCTGGAGCACCAAAATTCAATTGAAAGCAAAATTAACTAGGAAAAAGAAAACTAACAGGGAATATATGATGCAATGAAGCAAAGCAATAAGAAGAGAAACATTAGTATGAACACCTCAGAAATGGAGTTATCTAAGTCAATGTCCGGATGAGGAACTCTATCGTACGATTCGTCGAAGTTCACCGACACCTAATTAAAAAGTAAAGATATCACAAATTGTTATCAAACAATAACTTAAAATGACTTCTTTAAAGAAAATCGATCGGGAAAGTTACTGTATCTGATCATAATAAGGAAAATCGAAGTTTTACCTGTGAAGAAGAGAGACCAGAGGGACATGAAAGGAGAAGCTTGAACGCATTCTCCATGATCACCTTCCCAGCTTCCACAGATCTCCTCACAGCATGAAAGCCGATCTCCAGTTGGTTTAGGCTTCGTTTTGTGTTCGAATCGAGTTGGGTTTTACGGTGAGTTGGACCACCTTGAGTTAACAGCGAGTTAATTAAGTCGAGTTCGTATGATTTTTAATTTATTTATGGAAAAGTATTAAATTGAGTAAATTACAATTTTTGGTTCATGTGTTTTAAGTCTATTTTTTGAGTTTTTGACACGGATAGTCCTTTTTTTTACATGGTTGGTACCGGTCCTTTCCGTTAAATTTAACTATTTAATTGTTACAATCGTGAATATAAACATTTTACCTTCAACCAAAATTGATAACTACTCTAATTACACGGACCAAATAGTAAAAACTATAAGAAAATTGAGTAATCTAACCAATTTTTTTGTTTATAAAAAAAAAAGAACCAAGGTTATAGAAATTTTGAAAAATGACCACATAGCTCATAATGGGTGTATTTCGGATCCATCTTTTTAAACGGGTCACCCACTTATATGATCACACCCGTAATTGTGGTCCTCCTATATATTATTCTGTATTTCGAACAATACTCCAAAACACCCATTTCGGACTTGCCGATGTTTCGAAGTTGCAATTGATCATGCCAACGAAAGGAAAGAAAAAGATGGGCATGTACCGTAGAGTTTTTCGTATTGTAATTAAAAAACAACGAAATGAAAGACATGGTAAACCTGCAATATCTAAATGGTCCACACCAACGAAGGGAAGGAAAAGGTTGTAATGTGTGGGAAAAAATGTTATATTCTTTTGTTTTACAAGAAATTTGAGAAGCAATCCAAAATTTTGATAATATATGTAAATAGATTGATTACTAGAAGTATAATGTGGAGGTTGAAACGATTTGAAGATCAATTTGATAGGATCAAAATTATGTTTGGTACGATGTGATTTGAAAGACATCCTATTGAAACTTCTAGAAACAAACACTATTATGAGATTATGAATAAGAAATATAGTGTTCTGATACCATGTTATGATTTTTGTATCAAATTTGATTAAGAACCAACTAATGAGAGGTATATTTGGAAGTAAAAAAGTCGTCGATGATATATTGATTCAACCGATAAAGATGTGTGCATGAATATATAATACGATAATATATGTAGAGTTAATAAATGTCTCTCCAAAAGAGTCATTATGGAAGGATTGTAAAAGAGAAAATATAAACAATTAAAAGACTGTGTCTTAATATGAGATACGTTAAGAGCATGTTCGACACGGATCGTTTGGGAGCTTCTAGCTTCTAGCGTTTGATAAAACGCTCCGTTTTGAACAAAAAATCTCGTTTGACACTACAAACATTTAACGTTTAGTTTAACAAAACGTTCCAAAACCAAAAACTAGCTCACATAGCGTTTAACAAAATGTTACCAGCTACCAACTAGTTTTACCGAACACACCTTAAAATTACAAAAGCTAAAGAAACTAATTAAGAAATTACCACTAATTATGGTAATGTATAAATATAATCCCTAAGAATCCGGGACTAGTATACGCTAATAAACTCTTTGAAAAATAAGAAAAACAAAAAAAAAAAACAAAAACTGAATGTGTAAATGTTTCGAATTGATCACAGTATTTGATCATACTACGGTATTATTTCAAGGAAAATCAGTATTTTTATTAGTGAAGAAGAGAAACAAGATGGACATGAAAGATTGAAAGGGACCGGAAGCTTAAACGCGTTCTCCTCACACAATATGAAAGTCGATCTCAGCTTGGACTGGGCCTCGTATTGTGTTCAATTGGATTTGGGTTTTTATGGCCGAACCATTTAAGTTGACAGCGAGTTAATCAAGACCAAATTCCGCCAAATCATAAAAAATCAATTATTCCAATCTTTGGTCAATATGGAAAAGTGAAAATTGTCAAATTCTTTTGTATTTCACACACAAATTTTCATAACATCACATAAACATGGAAAGCATAGAAATAGAAACCAAACACACAGACTTATACAAACTAATACGCAAGATACACATGAAACTGAAGCAGTGTCTCAGTTCCATCATTATTCTGCTGGTTTGTCCCTTGAAAAGTCTTCACCACCGCATGCCCTTTAGCATTCACATACTTCCCAGTGCCACCCATCACCGCCAGCTGGGACTCCGCCACCGCACTCCGGTGAACCCCCATAAAGCTCAAACTATCAATATAACTCCCGTGCATAAACATCACAGTAAACGCCATCGTCTGACTCTTCCCATCTATGGAACTCGAGACATAATACCCTTGAGCCTTTCCGATCAAACCAGACCCAAGCTCGTGTCCTTCGGTCAACTCATCGTCAATCACAGTCAACGTTCCAAACATAAACTGTTGCAACGCGTTCCCTTGCGGGAGCTGTCCACCAATGGAAGCAAAAACATTGTTATTGTTGTTGTTGTTATTGTTGTTATTGTTGTTTTGGAAGACATTTGAAGTGGTTCCACCTAGGCCGGTAAGAAACGGGAGATTGTTGTTGTTGATGACTCCGCTGTTTCCGTCGTTTTGCGAGACGCCATTGTTGACCGGGAGATTTGCTCCGTTGGGTTTAGCGAAGGGAACCTGACCATTCAAGGCGGGGTTAGTGACGGCTCCGGTGACTGCTTTAGCTGAGGGGTTTGACCCGCCAAGAATGTCGTGCATGAAGAAGGTGAGTGTGTGGTCGGGACCTTCAACGGGCACCACACCGGTAGTTCCGGTGGTGGTGGTGGAAGCTGGGTTAGGTGGGATGGCGCCCAAGGGAGTGACATCGTCTGCATCGGGTGCAGCTACAGGGATCGCGGTCTCTGGGTCTTCTGTTAGGGTTCGAGCTGCAGTGGTTAAAGAGAAGGTGGTGGTTAGGAGGAGAAGGAAGAGTAATGAAAGACAAGTGAAGGTAGATGTTGCCATGGTCAATTACAGAAGCTGATCAGGGTGTGTATGATTGACTTTGAAGTGGGTATTGAGGAATGAGATGATTTGAATATGTGAAGTTGATGTCTGTTTATATACAGAGGAGATGGAGGATGTAAAGGTGTATGGTGTAGTTGATTACATGGTGATGGAGTGGGTGCCATAAGAGTTGGTGACCTGAACTTTGTGCGATCAATTGCTAAACAACTACCAAAAGGTTCGGTTTATAGAAAGTAAAACCACTCCGACCTTTTGCCACCTTCGACCCTAATCAATTATGAGTTACATAAAAGTTATTGAACCCAAGACCTTCGTTTTAGAATTCATTTGACAAAAGCTGGTCTCATTTAGAAGGTCAAATAAAAGCTATTGATAATCACTACCTAAAATGTATCAAATGATTATATTTACCTAATCTACACAAATAATTCAAAATTACTATAAAAACTCAAAGCATTGAAGAATTTGGGTCGAACGATTGCGATAAACTGGAACGTCAATCTTAGTGTGTTGCAAATCCATGGGCAAGACTACAGATTTGTAAAGATTCAAACAAAATTATAAATCTTGATGAATGATTGTTTGGTTAGATACATACGTATGTCATAATTTGTGTATTGAATTATTAACCATATAACATTTTTTTTGAGTTTTGAGTTTGCCCCATATCAAGCAACGGGGATATCAGCTTGCTGAAACCAAGTCGGTGACAATCACATGCCCACTTTTATCCCCACCGCAAGTGCTTGCAACCAATGCTTCCCAAGACCCCAGATCAGGGCACATTCGTCTTTTCACCATCTCCTCCATAACAAACCAACCATCTTCCATCTTCCCATTCTTAATCAACCCAACAACCAAACAACAAAACGTTTCCACACGCGCACAATGATTACTCATCATCATAGCGTTTAAAACCTTCAACCCCTCATCAAATTCTCCATTTCTACAAAAACCATCAACTATCATTCTATACGTGGCTGCATTTGGCTCAAACCCATCAACCTGCATCTCAACCAAGATCTTGTAAGCTTCCCCAACTTTACTTTCCTTACATAGGTAATTGATCAATATGTTGTACATTACAACATCTGGCTTGATTCGCCTTTTCTTCATTTCAAGAAGTAAAGATTTAGCTTCATTAAAGTTTCCCCTTTTAGCAAGATCGTTCATCAAGATTCCGTAATTCACAAGCCGTGTTTTGCATCCTTGGTATTCCATATCAAACATCATCTTTTTCGCTTCCTTGAACTTTTCTTGTGAGCACAAACACTCCATTAATAAGGCATATGATATAGCATTTGGTTTTTTCCCTTTTCTAATAATTTCATCAAACAAAGTCTTAGCCTCGGAAAACTTGCCCCTTTTACTCCAAAATCCGATTTGACAATTGTAAGTTACAACTGTAGGTTCGACCTCTCTCTCATGCATTTCATCGAACACCTTACGTGCTTCATCCCACTCGCCCTTTGCAAGCCACCCCTTGATCATGATATTAAATGTCACCGCATTTGGTCGAAATCCCATTTTGGAGCAAGACTTGAACATCCCATCCGCATCATTAAACCTTCCATTCTCAAGCAATGTATTGAGAATTGTATTTAACGACTGTAATGAACGGTAGCAATCAAACGACGGCATTTTCCGAAACAATTCGATGGCTTTGTCAGGCAAACCAGACTTTCCGTAATGCTGAATTAATCCGATGAACAAAGCTTCTTTACATTTAACGTTATAGTGCTGGAGTTGTTGAAGAAGGGTTTCGACTGCTTCGTAGTTTCTTCTACGTGCAAGTTTGTAAATGAGGGAAGAATAAGAAGGGTAGTCGTGCTTAAAACCGCCAGTTTCGCAGTAATCGCGGAAGAGAGCGAGAGCTTCATCTGGGCTTTGAATGTCTTTGAGGTCAGTGACGAAAGGTATCCGTTTTCGGAGGAGAGCCTTGGTAGGCTTGTGAGGTCTCTGTTTGTGATAATGGCGAATGAGAGTTCGATTAAAAAACATCTTCCGAAATACATACATGATTACTCGTTTCGTTAATGGAACCCCGTGAAACGAATCAAGCGATCATAGAATATACGATAACCCGTAGAGAAGGAAAGGCGCTGCTGTAATTATCAATAAGAAATCGACACCACAGTTCATCACAACGAATTTGCTTTACCGCTCTTTGTGAACGGGAAACCTACCCATCGTTTAGGCTATGTTTTGGTACTGATTGAAACGCTAGCTGTTAAATAAAAAGCTAGCTGATAGCTGAAAAGCTAGCTGATAAAAAATAACATTTGGTAAAACTAGCTGAAAAGCTAGCTGAAATATATAAAATTACATAAAATGACATGTAGGAGTATGTGTTTCTATAATTAATTAAGAAGTGTATTTGAAAATTTTTAAAAAAACTCCTAAAAAGCTCCTCTAAGTAGCTTTTCAAAAAGCTAGCTTAAAAGCTACTTTTTGGCTTACCAAACACGACAACATAAAAAAGCTCGAAAAATAAACTAGCTTATCAGCTAGCTGTGACGCGTCAAACACAGCCTTAATATTTTTGTTCTGGTTAACCTTTTTTCATAGTTTTTTTATGAATCTAACTTATTAATCTATCTAAAATGTTCACCTCCTCATTTAATTAATAGTCTTTAAACATATTATAATTGAATAGGAAATATTTTAAATTAAGATTATCACTAAAAATTAGTATATAAACATTTAATAAATGAAAAACTATGGTAGAAATAATTAAATAGTTAAATAAATGAAAAACATTTAAAACTACAATATAATTAAGGGGTAAAAATAAAATATGTTAAAAGTAAAAGGGGTTAGATGCTTAAAGCTTTATACTATATTGACCACTCAATATATATTGAGTGGTCGATATAAATACACAAAAAGCAATCAACTCCAATGGTGTTAAATGAAAATAAGTGATGAATCAATAAAAAAAAGTTCTAAAATAAGTCCCCTTTGGAGATGCTCTAAGGTTTTATTCCATAAACATTTTTATTTTAAAATTAAAAAACTTATAACCCAAAAGAGCTAAGGTTATAAAAGCCCTTAAATTTAAAAAAAAATATTTATAACATGTTTTGTTTAACTTGTGTATTTATTGCATTTAATCATGTGAACAAGTGAAGAGTTGGTAATTAGTGTGGCCTTTACATAGCAGGGAAACGAACTTGTCACTAGACCATCACCTTTTGCACGTAAACGTACCCACGGCTCTGCAACTCTCAGGAAATCTGTAACATCTATAAAATTCATGAAAAATATAAACTTTTAAAACCACCCGTAGATCCTCATTGTTTACAAAATAGTTTTCAAAATGTGTTTAATATCGAAGTCTTCCCAAAATCATAAAACAAAACATGAGGAGGTGCACGATCACACCTTCGCCTTCCCGCGATCCTCTAAGGTACCTGAAACATAATCCAAACTGTAAGCCCAAAGCTTAGTGAGTTACCCCAAAATATCAATACACAACAAATAGCATATATACAATAACAACATGCAATGGGTCCATGACTAGAGATGGGCACAAAAACCGGATTGGGCTCTCGGATCCGATCCGATCTGAAAACCGGATTTGGTCAAAACCGGTTTTGACCGAACCGGATCGGATTAAACCGGCCACCGGATCGAAACCGGATTGAAGCTTCGGACATGATTTCGGATTTAACCCCTGATTGAGAACCGGATTCGGTTCAAACCGGATTGAAACCGGTTTTTTTTTACCGTTGAGCAACGGGAATTTTGAATTTTTTTTTTTATAGCCGTTGGAAAGGGGAAAAAACGGCTAGTTTGACTTTTCTTGACTTTTTTGCCCTTCCAAACACATATAAATACAACCCATTTGCTCCATTTACCTTTTACACACATTTCTACTACTTTATACTTCTACTTTATACTTCTATTTTCATAATCTTCCATGAAATGAGCTCCCGAAATTCTACCGCGACTCAAGAGTCGGATGCAACGGTGGTAAAATCTTACCAACCACTCGGAGTAAAGAAGTATGGGAACATTACGATTTGTGTTTGTTGTCGAACGGGAAAGAAAAAGCAAGGTGCAAGCAATGCGGGATGTTTTTGGGAAAAGATGGCAATAGTACGTTGAGGAGTCATACAACAAAAACGTGTCCGGTTGTAAAAGGTCAAGGCGATCCGGATCAACCAAATATTACTCCCGACGGTTCGATCTTTGTTTACAACAATGATGACCTTCGTGAAAGCTTTTGCAAGTTCGTCATTCAAGAGGGCTTGCCTTTCAACCACTTCGACAACCCACGATTAACAAGGATTTTGCGGGAAAAAATGCAACCACAATACCGGCAAGTAAGTCGCACTTCTCTTAGACGTGATGCTTTAAAGTATTGGGATATAGCCAAAAAAGATATGCAATTGGGATTTTTAAATATAAAAACTGGTGTTTCTTTAACGTGTGATGTTTGGTCCTCCACCGGTAGTTGTCCCAAAAGTTATCTTGCCGTCACGGCACATTAGATAGATCCCACTACTTGGGTAATGAACAAACGAGTTATTGCTTTTGAACTTTTTGCGCATCCTCACACGGGCGCACGATTATTTGCAATTTTAGTAAGCGTTATAGAGACTTATAATTTACGCGACAAAATCTTCTCTATTTCGTTTGACAATGCAAGTAATAATACCGTCGCGGCAAAAAGATTAATTGCAAAAAATAACCTATTTTGGATGGCTCGTTTTTTCATACTATATGTGTTTGTCACATTATTAATCTTGCGGTACAAGATGGTTTAAAAATGATAGATTCAACGATTGAAAAATTCAAAACTGTGTTAACTAGAGTTTTTGGAAAAAATAAAGCTACAATGGAAAAATATCGAAAGTTTGCCATTTCCATAAACGTAACTCCATATAGTCCTCATTGGGATGTTGACACTAGATGGAGTTCAACATGTATGATGTTTGAAAGTTTGACACGTCAAAGAATCGCTTTACAATTATTTTACGACACAATTTCAAAAGGAAAAAACCCGGTTTCGGATTATGATTGGAATTTGATGGAAGAGTTTGTGGAAATGTTAAAAGTTTTTAAACAATCAACCATTTTTTTATCGGGCGTGTATTACCCTACAAGTCCGTTGTTACTAAATGAATTATGGTTGATGTCCGCACAATTGGAGCGTTTTGAACAAAGAAGTGAAATATTTGTTTTAGTTACGAGACCAATGAGACAAAAACTAGTCAAATATTTCAAAGAAATGCCACCACTTTTACTTGTGCCCCGGCATTAAACCCATGTATCAATGTTACGGGTGTAGAGGCTTTGATTACCAAAATTTCTATGTCTTTAAATTTGCACAAAGATGACTCAAACTACATCCGTAACCAAATACACACTTTTAATAATACTTTTACTAATTTGTTTGACATTTACGCTACAAAGTATGGCGATATGTCAAACACTTTTGCAAGTGTAACCGACTCTACTAGTGGTGCATCGGGTAGTGGTGGGGGTTGAACGGATTTTCATATCGACCTCTATAACTACCTTTTGGAGGAACAAAACAAAAGAGCACGCACATTAACCCCTAGTAGCGAACTTGGAATTTATATGGGGTCAAACTTTTTAAAATTCATGAGTGCACCACAATTTAAAAATTTGGAAGCACAATTTCCTATTCTCTCCGTCATGGCCCGCGATTTACTAACCGTCCAAGCTTCCACGGTAGCTTCGGAATCCGCTTTTTCTTTTAGTGGTAGAGTTTTATCAAAGTTGAGGACGAATCTTACCCCGGTTGCGGTATAGGTTTGCGTTTGCTTGAAGGATTACTTGGATTCGGTGGAACGTATACAACACTTGGCATCACTAGAAGGCCCACTACCACAAAATGTTGAACCGGAGATCATGGATGAAGAATATGCACAAGGCTTATCAACACCTCCGGAAGACGAAGACGATGACGATGAAGACGAAGACGAAGATGAAGAATATGGTATTGATGAGACCCCTAGTTATTTGCGTGGCGGTTGAAGAATATTTTAGTGAAGGCGACACGAAGTGGAAGACCACAAAAACTATTTCTATTTGGCTAAATGTTATAACGCCACTTTATTATTATTATTATTATTAGTTAACTAGTTTAAAAACTCTTTCTAATTCGACGTTTGATGTATGTTTTAACTATTTTAATGAACCTATGTTGCATTTTTTGTTATATATGAGGTCCAAAAAATGTTTTTTAAAAAAAAAAAAAAACAAAATCGGATCGGATTTCGAATCGGATTGTAACCGGATCAGATTAAACCGATTCGGATTCGGGGCTCGGAAAACCGGTCAAATCCGGTTCGGATTATGGGCTGATTCGGATCGGCTGTGACGTCATCAAACCCGATCGGATCCGGATCCGGATCAGATCGGGTCTTTGTGCATCTCTATCCACGGCTAACAGACTGGATTACCCCTGAGCCCACAACATAAGTCTGGCTTGCCCTTGGCCCACAACTTATGTTTGGCTTGCTCCCCGGCCTAGTCAGTCCTCGGACTGAATACCACTAAGCCCTCAGTACGAGTCTGACATGCCCTTCCCGACCCTCAGCTCGTATCTAGAATGCTCATGAGCCCTCAGTATGAGTCTGACATTCCCTCCCCGACCCTCAGCTCATATCTGGCTTGCTCCAGGGTTTGTTGGCTACATCACTGAGCAATATAACCTCAACCCAACCCACACAATATATCGACATATAACAGATAATATCATATACAGATAAACAAACAGTATCACATGTAGTCCTACAGATCTACCAGACTAGCATATCAAATCTAGCATGCATATCTATTCCATACTCAACATATCAACAAATATCAGGTTATCAAACTAATGGGTCGGCCTTGGTGCCTTCGACCCGAAAGTACAGTGAGGAAAACTCACCTCGCAGACTGAATAGAACTGATGAGGACCGACTCCGAATCTCAGCTCCAACCAACACATATTCATCAAATAAAGACCAATCCTTAGATACCACTCAAAATACCTCAAATACCCCTTTAGGTCAAACTTGGTCAAAGTAAAAGGTCAAAGTCAACAATCCATATTGACTCCAACACGTTGTGTTAACTAGGAAACACGTCGTGTTCCGCCTACATCCAAACAGTCGGGAAAACCTCAACCAACACGCCGTGTTCGCCCGAGTTCCAATAGCTTAATACATTCAGCTGTCTTATCGACTCCAAGAGTTCCAACGCTCAGATCTAGACCAAAATGTGATTAGGAAGGATAAGGTTTCCAACTTTATCCATTGGGACTACCTAAAAAGGTCCAAAAACTCAAATCACAAGCTTGATAAAGCAATAGCTTAACCAAAATACCCTTAATCCTTAAGATCTGCAGATCATCCTTTCCAGAAGTGATTCTAACACCTAAACCATCCCAAAGGTTGGTGCTTTTTAGACATACATGTCCAATGTATGTATTGAACCCATATTAGGTCACAATGAGGATTTTATGACCTAATCTCTATGCATGGCATCAAAACTTGATTATAGACTAGATACAAGGCACTACTAGGTCACCTTGACCTGGAGATTCATAAAGTTTCAAACTTTATGAGATCCAACCATCCCAACGATCAAGAACAAGAAGTAAAAGAGAAAAAAATCAAGATCGGACAACTTTGAATGATAAAAATCGGATCTTGGACACTTATAAAGGTCCAGAAGAGTGCCAAACTGAAGAATGGAGCTTGCTTGCTGGATCTTTGCTTCCTTCTTCCACCTTCTTCCTTCTTTAACTCCAAAAATACCAAACTAGCTTCAAAAATGGGAGGGAAAGATGATTAGGGTTTCTCTCAGGGCTTGAGGGCTGATGGGGGCTGAGGGCGAACAAACCCTAGCCTCCACATTCCTTTAAACAGGGAGGAAAACTCGAAAGATTAGGGTTTCATCACCAACCACCAACACTCCGTGTTCCAAGAGGCAACACGACGTGTTGTCCTTAATGAAATCCGCGCTTCTTCATATCTGGACACATCATTTTGGTGCCTCCAACACACCGTGTCAAATCCTCAAAAGGTGATTCATTCCCAAAATTGTTCCTCAAAATTTCCGGTGTTACAAAATCGACAACAACCATCTCAAAATGATGGGTATTTGGGAAGATTATGGTTCAAATTTGTGGTAAAAGTGTTCAAGCATGTGCAATTTTAGATTATCGGAGAGTCGATTACACAGGGTTAGTTGTTACAGTTTATGATCAAATGGTGGTTAATCTTTTACTTCTTGAAATCGACATGTTAAGTGTGTATTTTTTCAGGTTCTTAGGGTGGACACATTTATTTTGACAGCTACATACATCATTAATCGTCTTCCTTCTAAGGTGATCACCAATAAAGCTCCTTCTGAAATCCTTTTTATGCGATCTGATAAACGTTTTTGGGTGCCTATCTGTAACACCCGGCTAAAATATAAAAGTACACCTGAATTTTTTTATTTTTTTACATAACAAAAGAGGGTATACAAAACATTCAGCCTAACATTAACAAGTAGTTATCAATGTACAACAAAAGAAACTTCCCAAGATCACACTGAGTTATAAGTTTTACAAAAGACTTTCAAAATCCATTACAAGGCTACTCTACCGCTTTCTTTCCTTTATCCGTATGAACTGGACCTACAACACAAGTTAACAAAAATTAAGCTAATTGCTTAGTGAGTAATAACTCATAAATTATAATACTTTTAATATTTATGAAATGCGACATATACACAATTCATATTAACTTCTTTACTTTATAATTAACTTTATCATCTGTTATTTTATAACATTCAACAGTATCGTATTCGATGTCATCCTGTGACATCCCAACAATGATGAACTTAATGTCAGCCCGTGACATTCTAACAATAATGAACTCAATGTCAACCCGTTACATTCCAACGATAACAAACTCTATGGCATCTCATGACATTCCAACGATAGCAAACTCTATGTCAGCCTGTGACATTTCAACAATATTTTTCACAACTCTTCATTCTATAATACTTCATATAAATATTATACCTACAATTTATCAACAAGGATAAAAAGGGGACAAGATTACTTACTTGATTAAGGCTTGTGCGGGTGATATTCCCTAATCAAACATTCCCCACACTAGTCAAAACCAAATTATTTATATAACTTATCTTACATAGATTAACCTTTCACATACAAAACCTCATTTTAGGCAAGATATGATATAATCCATTCATGTTTCACACTTCTAATCAATTTCATACAACAATTTATTTGCTATATAGAATACATGGTTCACCCCTTTACCACAAGTGACTTAATTCCTTAATTCATATTTCCATTTTACGCAATCAGGAACTCACTAATATAAATTATCTTTGTTGGGTCGAAAGTGAGTAGTAAGAAGTCGAAAGTAGTTTGCGTCTGTAAAGTGTCGAAAGTAGTCTGTATGAGAACTGTATGTTTCTATATTGGTCGTAAATATTTACAAAGCAATTAAATAGAGAGATTCTCCTAACAAGGTGGAGAGATAAAAGGAAAGTAATTAATATAAAATACAACAATGGATGACAGCTCATAAAAGGCTGTCATCGGTTAATACCCCCTTCAAGCGAATCGGTGGAGGACCAATACAAAGTTTGTCTTGAAAATGTTGAAACAACGGTTTATAAGATAAATATTTTATAAAATCATTTGTTAAGCATATATTCCCCCTGAAAACATTTTAAAACAGTAAAATAGGGGTCGTGAACTCACTGTAGGGTTTGAAACCGCTGATGTAGGGTAGAGACGAGCTCGAAACTCCAGGGACCGCTCCACGAAGCAACACACGAACCAGAGAGAAAGAGATGAGTGTTTTGAAGGTGTGCTGGATTGAATGGCACAACCATCTATTTATAGTCGAGTTTTGGGGGTGTGCGTCACGCCTTTTGTAACATCCCAAAAATCATGACCAAAAATTTTGTTTCTAATTAAGTAACTTATAAAACAGTGTACTGAAAAACATCATCAATATCATATCAAACCCATAAACCCATAAGTCAAATGTCATAAAACATGTCATGGAATAATAATAATGTCAGAGTACAATCCCAAGAACATCATAGTGCGGAGATCATGTGTGTGTGTGTGTGTGTGTGATGCGTTGCTACCGTGCTGGCTAATTCCCCTTCGATAAAGAGGTACCTGAAAACAAAACTGAAAACTGTAAGCACAAAGCTTAGTGAGTTCCTCCATCATACCACATACCATACAACATCATACTGTCATACATATCTGGGTGCCCGAACCTACCCCTTCGGTCTCTTTCAACCGGTAACTGCCTAGCATATCTGGGTGCTTGCCTACCCCTTCGGTCTCTTTCAACCGCTTACGGGGACTATTTCACCCCTACTACTAATACATAATATCCTAGCATACATACATTTATCATAGACTTCCTAGCATATCTGGGTGCTGGCCTCCCCTTCGGTATCTTTCAACCGGTAACTGAGGACTATTTCACCCCCTACCACTACTATACTATGACATAACATACTAGCACATAAAGCATAGTGGCACACCAGACAATTATCATGAAGACAATCATCTAACAAACATCTCCTACTAGTGGGTCGACATTGTGGCCATAGACCCACTTCTACTGGAAGGTAACTCACCTCGATGACGTGCAGTAACTGAACTGTCTTCGGTGTTGGGATCAACTCTCCTCAAACTCCTACGCATAATAGTCTCCTTTAGTTACTCCTTCATATTCATATCCCCTTTAAGGGTCAATATTGGGTAAAGGTCAAAGTCAAAGTCAAAGTCAACATACTGGTCAAAGTCAACATCCTGGTTAACTCAACTCGCCGAGTTGATCCATCAACTCGTCGAGTTCCATAATTCAGAGAAACTCGAGTTCACAATCGGACTCGTCGAGTTACCCTCTAACTCGCCGAGTTTCTCCTTATGATAGAATCGGGACTTTCCACTTAAACTCGTCGAGTCCTTCCTTGGACTCGTTGAGTTCTCCTTCATACATATCGGAACATGTGCTCCTTGACTCGCTGAATTCATCCTTGAACTCGTCGAGTCCTGCTTCATATCAGTTGGGACATTGTCTTGAACGCACCAAGTTCATCATGGAACTAGTCGAGTTCTTTGATCTTCAAGTCCATATTCATGTCCATCTTGTTGAGTCCTCTTCTAGACTCAACCAAATTGCTTAGAAACAGAAAAGGTTGGGGAACCATGACCCGAATCGCCGAGTCCTATGAACGACTCGTCGAGTCCCCCAAAGTCCAAGTCCATACAGTCGATTTTAGTCGGACTTATTGCATCCAAAGCATAGATCTGACCTCCTAGGGTCGATATAACACGTAAAGTTACAAACTTTACGTGCATGCATGGGTGTTATGAAGCTAAAACACTAAAACTAAGCCATAAAGGAGTCCTAATGCATGGGATAGGGCCATAGCTCAATAAAGGTGGCAACTAATATACACTCAAATGTTCCCAGATCTGAAGTCATCACTCTAATATACACTCAAATCCCGAGAGTGACTTAGAAATGTCCCAAAAATGACAAGATGCAAGCCCTAAAGGAGATCTAAGTGATGGAAAGCCAAGGTTGAAGCTTTTTGCCTCAAACAAACTGGAAATGCAACCAAAACTCTGGATCTATTGCCTTCTTCTCGGAACTCCAAGCCGTTCCTTCCTTTTCCAAGCTTCAAATCACTAAAATGGCACAAAATAGCTCAAGGACACTCATAAACTGATTAGGGTTTCGAGAATAGGGTCTGAGGGTGATGGAGGCTGAAGTGGAGGCCATATAAGGTGTTTAAATAGGGTGCAAACCCTAAAATTTAGGGTTTCATTCAGACAGATCTACTCGTCGAGTCGGGGCTTCCGACTCGTCGAGTAGACTCTTCCACCCGCGTCCAAGATTCACCCATACTCGACGAGTTTAGGGCCTCAACTCGTCGAGTCCCAGTATAAAAATGCAAAAATTCATATTTAAAATACGTACCGGGAACCGGGCGTTACACCTTTCCTATGTGTGACATGCATTTGAACGCCATGGCTCCACAGGAAGTTGCCACGTGTCCCCACCCCACTCAGCCACATTATTCGCAATCTGATCGAATCCGGTGCTAGATGCGCGATGCGCGATGACGTACACTTGATGCGCAAGTAAATATTTTTTTAACTTACTCATATGGATCCCGTTTTCAACAAACTTTTTCCTAAAGGTTATATCTCGAGGAGTACTATGAAACTCCTTTTTGCACTTTTAGTCAAAACTCAACCAATCTCTAAGTATCGTTTCGACGTAATTAATTTTAACTACGCGGTTGATTTCTATTTTTATAAAATCCATAACTCTCTCCTTCGGAGCCGGTTTTTTACGAATCTTATATCCTTTAGATCATGTTAACGAGTGCTATCCAAGTATGTTAACCAAATCGGAAAATGTCACAACTTTTTGATCGCTAATTTTTAGAGCCTAAATGACGATTTTTAGCAAATAAATGTAACAACATATCTAATTCTTATTATATTAAAAATCGAATATTACAATGCTTTCTATTACATTTATTTTCCTATTATTTCCTAATGGTGACTAATGATGGAATTTCTCAAGGTTGTCACAGTCTCCCCCTATTTAGGGAATTTTGTCCCAAAATTTTACCTTGTCGATGGAATTATTTTAGAACAAGTGAGGGTACTTGTTCTTCATTTGGTCTTCTCTTTCCCATGTATACTTTGGTCCTCGCTTAGAGTTCCATCGTACCTTAACTATGGGAATCCGACTCTGGTTGAATCGTTTGACCTCTTTATCCATTATTTCGATGGATTCTTCGATGAAGTTCAGCTTAGGGTTAACCTGAATTTAATCAAGTGGAATGAAGATCGTATCGTTAGAAAGGCAATTCTTAATATTTGACATGTGAAAGACGTCGTGCATGTTATTAAGCTATAGAGGTAATCTAAGTCGACACGCAACTGGACCTATCCTTTCAAGGGTCTCGAATGGTCCTATGTATCTTGGGTTTAGTTTACCTCGCCTTCTGAACCTTATAACTCCTTCCAAGGAGATAATATGAGCATCACCCTGTCCCCCACTTGGAATTCTAGGGGTTTACGCCTTATATCGGCATAGCTCTTTTGTCGATCACGTTTTGCCTTCATGTGTTCTCTTAACTTCACTATCTTCTCTATCGTCTCGTGGATGATCTATGGGCCTGTTCGTAAGGTATCCCCTGTGAACTTCTTGGCTAGTTGGGTGTCGCCAACTTTCGTCTAACAAATGGGAGAACGACATTTCCGCCCATATAGTGCTTCGAATGATGTTGCTTTTATGCTTGTGTGATAGCTATTGTTCTATAAAAAATCAATCATGGGTAGGTGAGTATCCCATGTATTCCCAAAATCTATCACACATGCTCTGAGCATGTCTTCCAGCGTTTGAATGGTCCTTTCTCTTTAACCATCGGTTTGTGGATGATAAGCTGTACTCATATCTAGGCGCGTACCAAGGGATTTTTGCAAGCTCCTCCAGAAACGACAGGTAAACCTACTATCTCTATCAAAGATAATGGACAAGGGTACCCCATGTAATCTGACAATCTCTTTAAGGTACATTCTGGTCAGCTTCTCCATCTTGTTCGTCTCTTTTATCGGTATGAAGTGGGCAGACTTGGTTAATCTATCGACAACCACCCATATAGTGTCATAACCTGCAGTAGTCTTTGGCAACTTGGTGACAAATTCCATTGCAATATGCTCCCACTTCCACTCGGGAATATCTAGTTTCTTGTAGTAATCCCGAGGGCCATTGATGTTCTACTTTAACCTTCGAACATGTTAGGTACTTGCTGACGTAGGTCGCAATTTCGACCTTCATGTTTGGCCTCCAATAATGAACCTTCAGGTCTAGATACATCTTGTCCGCTCCTAGATGAATGGAATACCTAGTATTATGAGCATCATCTAAGACTAGTTCCTTGACTCCTCCATATTTCGGTACCCATACTCGGTTCATGAAATATCTCGTTCCATCATCCTTTACTTCTAGCTGTCTTTCCATACCTCTAAGGATTTCTTCTTTAACGTTTCCTTCCATTAAAACCTCGAGCCGAGCACTTCTAATATGGGAGATTAGATTTGACTGAACAGTCATTGTAAGGGCTTTCACTCTACGAGGTGTCACTCGTTCCTTACGACTCAAAGCGTCAGTTATGACATTAGCCTTTCCTAGGTGGTAGCGAAGCTCACAAACATATTCGTTCAACAACTCTAACCATCTTCTTTGCCTCATATTGAGTTCCTTATGATTGAAGATGTGTTGCAGTCTCTTTTGATCCGTGTATACCACACACTTTGTTACGTAGAGGTAATGACGCTAGATCTTCAGGTCAAAAACTACCACTCCCAACTCTAGGTCCTGGGTGGTGTAGTTGTTCTCATGCACCTTAAGTTGTCGTGAGGCGTATGCTATGACTTTCTCCATTTGCATTAATACGCATCTCATTCCTTGGTGTGACGCATCGCAGTATACTACGAACTCATCATTGCCTTCTCGAAGAGATAGTATCGGTGCACTACATAGCATGTCTTTCATCTTTTGGAAAGCTGCTTCATGCCTGTCTTCCCCTGAATTTTACTTCCTTTTGGGTTTACATTGTGAGAGGTTTTGCTATATGAGATAAATTCTCTATAAATATCCGGTAGTAGCCGGCGAGTCCTAGAAATTGACGCACTTCCGTTGGCATCTTGGGTGCTTCCCAATTCTTGACTGCTTCTATCTTGGATGGGTCGACATGAATTCCTCTACTGCCTACCACATGACCAAGAAAATGTACTTCTCTTAACCAAAATTCACACTTATAAAATGTGGCGTACAACTTTTCTTTCCTTAACAGCTCTAGGATTACTCGAAGGTGTTTCCCATGCTCTTCCTTGGTTCGTGAGTATACCAGAATATCTTCGATGAATACAATCACGAATTTATCCAAGTAGGGTTTACACACCCGATTCATAAGATCCATAAAGATTGTCGGTGTATTGGTTAATCTAAAAGGCATGAACAAGAACTCGTAATGACCTTAGCGTGTTCTAAACACAATCTTTAGAATGTCCTCTTTCATGACTTGAAGTTGATGATATCCTGATCTCAAGTCGATCTTAGAGAAGTAACTGTATCCTTGCAATTGATCGAAGAGATCGTCTATTCAGGGTAGAGGATATCTATTTTTAATGGTCAACTTATTTAGCTCTCTGTAGTCTATTCACATTCGGAAAGATCCATCCTTTTTCTTGACAAATAAAACGGTTGCTCCCCAAAGCAGAAAGCTTGGTCTGATGAAACCCTTATCAAGGAGTTCTTGTAGTTAGCCGCAGAGCTCTTTCATCTCCGAGGGTGCCAATCTATAAGGATACTTTGCTACTGGGGAAACTCCTGGGACTAGATCAATCCAAAACTCTACTTGACGAACTGGTAGTAGACCGGGTAGATCTTCAGGGAATACATCAGGGAATTCGCACACCTGAGGTACCTCCTCGATATTTTCTTCTCATTGTCTTTCCTATCGACAATATGAGCTAAGAAGGCAAAGTACTTTTTCTACAAGTATTTCCTAGTCTTCATGCACGAGATGATCCTAAGGTTTCTACTAGGCTTGTCACCGAAGATGATCATGGATTCTTTGTTGGGTAAGGGTAGACGTAGGGACTTCTCGAAGCAAAGCACCTTGATGTGTTTAGCAGATACCCAGTCCATGCCAATAATGACGTCGAAACTTCCAATGACCATTGGCATAAGGTCGACGATAAAGGGATGAGAATTTAGAGTTAAGGTACAGTTCCTAAGTATTTCCCTAATACTACCGACTTGGCCATTATCCATTTCTACTCTATAGGCTTCTCTAAGTTTACTAGAGGGTGATCTAATAACTTTCTAGATTCGAGAGTAATATAGCTTCTATTGGCACCGATATCAAAAAGAATATTTGCATATAAATTATTGATTAAGGACGTACCCGTCACTACCGTCGGATCTTCAACGGCTTCCCTTGCTCCGATTGTTGGATTAGATGTCTAAGCTCATAACTATTATTGGTATGTACTCGACCCGAGAGTAGCATGGTTCATTTGGGTTGCGTAACACCAGGACAATTTGTTAGGATGGACTCTTGAGAGAAGGTTATATATGATATGTTAATATATTATAAGTTATAATATATTAATATGAAATCATATGTTTTTTTATTAGTATTGATCAAGAATTAATTTGGAATTAATTTAGTGATCAAAAGAGACTAATTAAATCTATGGGGACTAATTATGGCAACTAGAGGGGTGTCCCGCGCGTTGCGTTGGGCAGAAGGTATTAGTTTTGTGTATTTCTTCATGTGTCTTATACATTATGTTGCCATTCTGTTTAATTTGCCATCAATCAGACGTAACATTGTCATTGTGGTTAACATTTGTTCATTTCTCGGTTTTATATTATCAGCATTCAAACATTCCTTGCTTTTTTATAATAATCATCAGTTTGAAGTACCGAAGACTCAAAAAAAAGTTAAAAGAACTATAAAACAAATTGTATGAAAATATATAGAACGTTTATATAGAGAATGTCAATTGTAAATGAACGTTTATATAGAGAAAGAATCCTAACGGAGTGAAGAAGCTGAAGTTAGAAACGGTTTCTTCCGTTGTTGGGACCTACAACATCACAAAACCATATAAATTGATATTGCTTCACAAAAGGTTAAAATAGTCAACTTCACTCAAAAATTTATACAACTCCCATCCATGCTAATATAAGATTAAAAAAAATTGTAAAAATTCAGATTTAATATAAATCATGTGGGTATAAACCCACAACATTCATGAAGTAGAATATATTTTAGAATAAATATATGTTAGTTCAAACTATTGGCAACAAATTGAATGCAACTAACTTTGCAACTAACTGGTTAAGTAGGGAGGTGGTAGATAAATGGGGCAATAGGAAGGATACAAACCTCGAACATGAAAGAAGCGCTGTGTGTCTATCATTTTCTGATACATCCCAACAAAAATTAAATCACGGAACAACCCCTTACCTGCACCCTCCCTCACCTAAATATAATAATAACACATAACTGAAACACAAAATAAAAAATCAGAACCATGAACTTACTTCAGGATGGCTTCCCAGAAAGGCGACCAACTTTCCACGCCAGCAAGCATTTTTTCTGAAATTGCTCTACAGCTGTCAAAAGAGTAAACGGTTTTGGTCATCAAGTAATATGTTTTGCAATATTGGTCCTTACTTGAAGTTTTTATATCATTTTCGGTTCATTTTCCAAGTTAGATGACCTATTTTTTGCCCTAAAAAAATAGTGGATTTTCTTATATAACCTCAAATAAGTGACCAAAATTTGAAAAGAAAACATTCTGGGACTATAATTGAAAAAATGAGCTGTACTCAGAGACAACATGTAATTTACTCTTAAATGAATTCATTTGCAGTTTCTAACTGATGTCCATATATTTGTTCTACTTGAGCAGAACACTTTTGTAAAAGAAGAGAAAACATGTTAATAGAAAAGATTAGAGGTATGGGCAAGTGAAAAGACAAAACTAACTTCTCTAATTCTAAATAGGGAATAATCTGAAAAAAAAAATATTTGAGATGAAAGAGAAAGATTTACATTAACAGGAGCGAACTCACTTTGGAAGAAGCTATAATGCCTCTTTAAGGTGATGTGATTGCAAAAGTTGTTTATGTCTTGTTGAGTTGTCACCTAAAGAAGACAATATGAAATCAGAAACATGTTGGGTAGTTAGAAAATGTGTCATACACAGATAGTATTGAGAATCCTCAATATTTGGAATTCTCAACAAAAAAAAAAACTTATTAAACTTTAATAGTTGGAATTCTCAAATTAGGAAAGTTTTAATGGCTACTCTTATATTCTCCCATTAAAATCCAATCCAATTACCAAAATGTCATGTAAATACAAAGTTATTTCTAATGTTATAATGTTAAAGCAGATGAATATGTAGTACACCTTTGTAGTATCAGTGTAGTGAAGATAAATAAATAAAAAAAGAAATTAGCCTCACCAAAATTGCACTTCACCCAAGTATCAGATTGCTTTTATCGGATTGCAAACAAAAATCAACTATATTTAAGGACAAAAAACTTAATCGACTAGTAAATTTATAATCATGAAAATTATAAAACGTTTTACCTTATGGATGCTAGCAAGAACAACAAAAAGGACAACATGTTTTTGAGCTTCAAGTGCAACCATACTTAATCCAACAGGTGTAACTGCTACACCATTTGCCATGACAGTGTGGGCCCCAACAATAACCTATTACCAATTTCAAAACCAGGGTCAAAATGGTAAATTCACTGATTATTTGTTTTCTGTGAGCCACTATAACCTGAAGGAAATTGTCTCCCTTTGGGTGGATATAAGTGAGCCACTATATTTATTTTTCAATATCTTAACCTACAACAAATTTTGAATCTTTTTCAAGCACAAGCAATTCTTCAAAGTTGAGATCTTCCAAGCAATCACCCAATCTTTGCCTACCAAGTAAAAGAAAGACAAAAGAATTGAAGAATGTATTTATTTTCAATTTTGTGTAGAATATTATGGATAAAAAAAATTAAACCAACTTATAAAATTAGATAAATGAAAACTGAAAATTGAAACTTGGTACCTAATTTGCTTCCTAAGATTTCTGTTCCCAATTTTTTCCGTCTCAAGTCCTCATGCATTTTATGCATGAAAATTGGTAAAAACATTAATAACTTTTGTATGCCATTTATCTTTATGCTATGAAAATTATTACCTTTTTTAAATACAATATATAACACATATTCCATTTATTTGTTTATTACCTTTTTTTTAAAACACCAGTAACTTTTTCTAATCAATGGATTAATCTTTATATATTGTTATTTACTTATTTATGATTTCTCTAACTAAGTGATAGTCTGTATATAACATTTCTAATCAGAAGGTAATTGAAGTAATAGCAGAGATGTAAAATACATTGGACTATGACCATGTTCATCTTAAATTGGAGATGGTTAGCACTTCCTTTTGGAACATTTCATTGGGCAGTTGATGGGTAATATAAGAAAGCTTAGATATATGTGACCTAAAGTCTATACAACACCACAAAGCTTAGAAGCCTACTTCTTATAAGGTAGCTAGATACCTTCCATTTGGAGTCTCATGGTAGACAACTGACAACCTCATTGATAGACATGTGAGCATCATCTTTGTCCTGTCTGCCTGTGTGGAAACTGGAAAGGGATATTTGGTCATTTGGTGTTCTCAACAGCAACAATCGCAACATACTGTAAGGAAAAAAGGAGATAATTGGAAATCAAATTCGCAAAAAAAGTCACTTTCAGTTCGAATTTGAAGAGAACAGAATTAGAAATTAGAAATTAGAAATTGGATTTTCACTTAAACCCCTAACTGAGAGTTCAAATTCAAATCATCGAGCATATAACTTCACAGCAGAGACGGATCATTTTACTAACCTTTTTCACTGTCGGAAATGAGGAGAGAATTGGGAATCTTGAAGATGAAAATGAAATTGAATTCAACAATAAGGTTTCTGATAGAAAAGAAAAAAAAGTTCATGATGAAATAAAGGTAACTGAAATCAAAATAAAAATCAAAATGAAGACCCATGTTGATTACCTTAGGGAAGAAATCGAAATCAAATGAAGACCCAGAAGTGGAAAAGACGATACCTGTTTAAGACGAAGGTGGGTCAGGAGATAATGATTTATGCGGCTGAAGTGGAGGAGCTGGCCAAAGGCGACTCTGACGGTGAGGCAAATCGGTGAAACGCTGGCAGTGGGGGTATGCTCTTGTTCGTGGATGCGTAACTTGTCGATTACAAATGCAAAATAAAAGGTACAAAGAGAAAACGAAAATATAGGTGATTTAGAATCTGATTTATACAAGAAAAAAAACCTTAAAATCAAATCCTGAAAGCTACATGGATTCAACGGATACGCCATCACTGGTAGAGAGGAACGGTGGTTCAGTAACGTCGACGAAGGCCAATACAGGTCGGAGATGGTGGTAGGGTTCAGGAGTTCAGGTGAAGGAAGCAGAGGACAGAACGGAGCAGGAAACAAAGGTTTGGTGAAATATTTGACAGAGAAGGGCGACGAACATGAGTTATCTGAAGAAGAAATGAGAATTTTGGAGAGAAGAGGATATTTCTGAGAGAAGCTTCGAGAGTTATTGAAGCAGTGGAGGGATTTGAGCCGGTAACCCTGGTAAAAGCAAGTAACTTAAGGAACAGTACCTGTTCAGTACTGTTCCTAACTTTCATTTCCTTAGATGTTACCTGCAAACAGAGGAAGGAAGAAAGGCAAGGAAACGGAGAAAAGCGATGCGGCGAAGAGCGAAATAGAAGCAAGTCTATAAACACCAGTCAAAGCACAACTATCTAGGATATAAACATAAGACATCCAGCTAACAGAAGGGAAACACGTGCGATCAATCTAAAAGAATGAACAAATTACACCCAAACCACATTTAAAGAACAAATAACACCCAGTGAAAACACATATAATAGCTAAGGATCATTCTTGACAAAAAAAGGTCAACTTCACTGTTCAGAGCCAAGGCTTGTTTTCAATTATACTTGATGCAAATTGCTGGAAAAAACTGAAAATCGAAGTTTTTTGCTGTCTGGATAGGGGGCTCGACGAGTCCATGTACAAACTCATCCAACTCGTCGAGTTTGTTCTTGCACTTGGCGATTTGGACCCCCTAATAGCATATCTTCGAGTTTTTTGGCTGGAATTGGACTAGGAACATTAACCTAAGCTGTTTTTAAACTTATAAACCTGTTTTTAATGTGGTAATGTTCATGCTAATCCAATTTGTAAGATAATTATCATAATTTCAAGATTTGTATTAGTTTATATGTTCATGCTAATTTCTTGAAGATTGATGATTTGAATTATCTTGTTCTTATGAGCTAGTTTAGATTAATAGCAAAATTATGTGATAATTTGTTTTCAATCCAAATTGATCTAAAAGTTGTTCATAAAATGTGTTTTTGTAACTTGTCCTCAAGTTATATGAAAAGTCTCATTTATGATTTTTAAAACTCATAAGATTTCCATAAGTTATGAAAATGAAGAGTCTCATTCTTTTAATGTTTTAAAGTCTTCCATAACTTGTCCTCAAGTTATGGAACTTGAAGAGTTTTTCATTAAAACTACTTTAAACTCATAAGTTATGGAAACCAAAAGTCTTGAATTGTTCAAAACTTTCCCTCAAGTTTTGGAATTTGTAAAGTTACCCCCTATGTATTCTTTAGTTCCAAACCCTAGATTTTAAATAGTTTAAAATTCAACCCTAATACTATTATAATATTATAGGTTTAATATTTATATATATGTATAAGAGTATGTCAGTCTTACCATTAGTAGGCCTCATTCACAAAGCCGGTCTATAAGGGGGGTATAAGGTTACTGCCTATAAAATGGCAGTTTAATGGGTGTCCACTCTCACCCACCGCTTCCTTGACTGGTGGAGGGTCGTTAGATGAACGGGTTTGACAGGACATTAATTCTCCCTTCATTAAAAGTATAATGATAAATACTAAGTAACTAAACACTTATAAATTCCCAATCTTAGTTACTTATAAAAATGTGAAATTGGTGCTAACCCATGAAATTGCACTTTGTACCTTACCAAGTCGTTGGTGGAGCGTGTGTGGGTAACCGACATACTAACATGGACTAGTAAGAGTGGCAAAGGGTGACTTAGTGTTTATCATAGATCGGTGGAGCGCGTGTGGGTAACCGACACATCGATTAGGTGATAAATATTAAGGGTACCAAGTTAATTTGTATGGTTATTCACACCTTGTTTGTGATCCTCGGCATCCCAGTCACAAAATTGAGAAGGCACAATCGATATTTAAACATGCCATTGAAGAGTTCAATGAATCTCAAAAGATCTAGGAGTTTCAATCCAATTAAAACCCAATACCCTATTAGGTTTTCATGGTGGAAATTGGTGAATCGTCATTCACCTACCTTCAAATATTTTATAGCTTGGATTACGGCATCCCTATTCCAAGTTATAAAATATTGTGTTGGGTCCTAGCCTTAATATTTCATATTGGGTGTTATATTAAGGACTTAAATCAACTAACTTGAATATCTCCCATTTTAGATGTCTGGTTCAGACAACTATGATCATCCCAAATCCCTTGAAACAAGCTTTCCTAATAAAGATGATGTCCCGTGGTTGGATCATGGAAATCATACTTCAATTCCTCCACTTCTGCCAATAATTCTCCCTAACCCACAAGTTCAAAGACTTGAAAAAGTTCAAGGTCACTCAAGCCCTATTGGCAAGATGGAAAGTCTGTGTGTGCTCACATCTTGGAGATGAAGTCATATATAGACAGGCCGGGAGAGTTGGGTGTCAAAGTCTTGAGGAAGTTGGTTGTTGACTAGGTTCTTCAATCACTTCCTAAGTCACATAGTGAGTTCCTTTGGAACTACTATATGACAGACCATGACATGACCCTTAATGATCTTACCTATTTGCTTGATGCTGCTGAATCTGCAATGATTTAGAGCACTGGTAAAGCAAATTTGATTGGAAGATCTACTTCCCAAACTTACGTGGACATTGACAATGGTAACATTGGAAGTCCAGAAAAGCTTTCTCTTCCTAATGGAAAGGGATCGGCCATAGTCAACCCGTTTGACCAAATGGTAAAGAGAAAGGCTAAGTCTGAGATAGTCCCATGTACCATTAATAAAGAGTCAATATGTTTCTATTGCCAAAGTAAGGGGCATTGGTTGCGAAGCTGTCCTATTTACTTGAAAGATCATAAGGTTGGTAAAGTCAAAAAGTTTGACTCTACTTCGGGTAAAGTCCACTATCTAACTCTATTAAGTTCCTATTTGGAGATTCTTATTACATGATGTGATTAGGTCGCATCTTGATGTTTTGTAGAATCGAAGAAATAAAAGGGAACTTAAAGGAAGAGTAAGTTGATTCTGATCGCGAAGATGGATTTCGATCGCATGATTTGAAGATCAGAATGTTGAGCCGTTGCTTAAGAGCTGTGATAGATTGCTTAGGAATAGATAACAACATAGTTTTCATATGGATTTGCATTGTAAGGATAAGTTTTTCCGCAAGTTTTAAAATAAAAGAAAAGGTTTTAATTTTATTTATTTTTAAATATCCTTACAATGGCATTTGTGAAAATTTGTTGTTTATATGATTCCATTGCTAGCAATAGTGGAAAATGAATTTGATTTTTTCGTTTGTGGTAGTGTCACAATTTACCAAATAAGGAAAGATTCTCACCACCCAAGTTTCCTTTGGATAGAAACTTGGAATCATGCAACTTGTATTGTATGATGAATAAGAATTTTTATCTTTGGGAAATTAAGACTAATTCCTTGTTCACATGTATATGTGAGTCAAGTGAAGGACTAGGAGTTTGGGTACACTTGGTTGTGCGTTGATCGGGTCCACCACAAAGAACAATAAGGCTATTCGTCATGATTTACTAAAGTTTAGTAAATGTGGTTGTGCTTACAAGGTTTAGTATAATTCTGAAACATTGGAAAAGTTTCAATGTAAGGCAGAACGAATAAGAAGAATCAAATTAGGCAGAAAGATAAAAGTTCCTCCAATCTGAAAAAATGGGAGAGTACTTTAGTATCTTGTTTTATGATTATCTTAGTGATTATAAAACCATATCACAATTGATCCTCTAAGGACATCTTAGTTCATTCCTATGGCTAAGAAGAGGAATCATGAATTGTTGAATGGTTAAAATCAAAAAGATGAATCATAATTCATTCCAAAACAAGTCTTAGAGTCATACTCCAAGATTGTAACTTGAGTGACATAATCTTAAGAAGGTTTAAAACACTTATCAAATGTAGAGTAAAATGTTTTCTACTCTTGTACATTTGAAATTGGTAAGTTGTGATGTTTTTGGATAAAACAAAGACCAACTAAGACCAATTGAGTGAAGTGTTTATCTTGATAAGAATCCACACTAACTCTTGATTATTTGCTTTGTCAAAGAATGGTTCTTGACAATAGAATCTTATATGTTAAGAGGTCAGTGGGAGTATTAAAGATCTTGAAAAGTTTCAAGAACTAATCAAGGGTATTGTTTATCTCTAACCTATCGTGTTGACATACTCCTGTTTCTGTGCCCATTCCAGTTAGAGTTGACTATGCATGTGAGTTCTATGAGTTCTCAGTTGTTTGCATAACAACCTGGAAGCAATGGTAGGCCCTTGTGTTGCCAAGTGGCAAGAAGTTAAGATTGCACAAGTTCAGTCCATATGAGTTTGGATTTGTCACTAACCTTGTCTTGTGATTATGGTTTTGACAAATTCACATGGATAGGAACACATACACCATAAAATCTAAGTGTCATAAGGTTTCTCTCCGATTCATGAAAATGATGGTGAGGAAACGCTTTCACTAAGTAGATTTTAAGTAGATAGCAATTGTGATATTTGCATTCTCAAATTCGTTAGTGGAGCGTGTGTGGTTAACCGGCACACTAACATGGACTTATGAGAAATGGAAAAAGGTCTAAACAATTGAGACTAAGATTACGACATCCTTTTTCATAGTTCTAAAAATTGTTTAGACACACATGTAAGCTATTTAAGGAAAGGTGTATGATATTGATAAAGTCTTATCAAAGCATCTCGTATCAGAAATCTGAACTTTGGTAAGAAAGTCAATAAAGTATTGATTTCTAGAAGTCCAGCTGATTTCTGGATACATGTCAAAGCTAGTGGGAGCATAAGTGTTATGCTAATAGTAATTATTATGCTAGTGGGAGCATAATCAATTATGATGAGTGTTGCAAGTTAGCAATGTTAAATATAGAAAACAAAAGTTTCAATTGGGACAAGTTGTTTTGCTATAATTAAGGGAGAGAAAATTATACTTCATTTCAATTCTAAAAGCTTAGATTGAGATTTTAATCATTTTTAGTCAAGGATATATATATATATATATATATATATATATATATATATATATATATATATATATATATATGAATTTTATGTTGGAATGGTTCAACATAAGGAAATTCTATATATATATATATTGCTTTCTCAAAATTCGATTATGATTACGGCATCCCTCTTCATAGTCGAATTATGAAAACATGGCAAATAAAAAATATTGTAGCAAAAGACTGGTCTAGGATCATGTCTTTATGTGAGACATCATGAATCGTGTCCCATATGCGTCAGATATAGGATCGATTACATGTGCTATAATATTTATCCTTTCTAAATTTTCCAAATGCCTAGGGCATTAAGAGGGGAAAAGGTCTAAAATTGGATATGACTAAAATGATTAAGCAATTGTCGAGGACAATCTGAGGTTTACCAAAGATTGGTTGCTCACGGACAGTTGGAAGTATGGTGTAAATTTTTGGAAAGGACCATATTGACATATTCTGAAAAGAGGCAACTCTTGTTCAGAAGTGATAGTCAAATTAGGAATATGGAAATGTTTCCATAGGTGGAAGTTATTCGTTAAATATGTGTAAGATTAGAAAACTTAATGCAAGAAGGATGTTCAAAGGAATGTAATTTGAATATGAGACTTCGTTTCCATGGAATTTCTCTCCATTGGAATAGTTTGTAATGTCTGTTGCCAAGTCTTTGTGACCTTTGTGCATAGTCATTACAAGAGGATCAATGCATATAAGTTTAAAATCTAACAGAGTTCGGTAAATGACGAGAATTTGGAATTCTTACATTTACGGTTTGGATTGGGGATTGTGAAATGAGAATCATTGGAATCATGTTCAATTGGTCTATTTCACAAAGTAAGGATCATAGACAAACATAGTGTGTATACTTGGAGTATGGCATAACTATTGTTTGGACAAACATAGTGTGCATGCTTGGAGAATGGCATGACTACTGTTTTAATTCAAGTATAAAGTTGATTATTTGAAACATTATACAATGAATAATGACTAATCAATATGGTGTTTAAATAAAAGGTGTTTTATTTACTCTTAAAGGTGCTTGAGGCCATATAGGATTAGTATTATTCTTGTGTTTCACTTTGCATGTTTTGACTTCCCGAATAACAAGGTTATTCAAACTCTCCACAGTCAATCATACTTTGGAAGTAGGTATGAGGCAAGAATGTCATGAATGGGTCTGTAGTTTGTCTAGGTGGCCTAGACATAACTGCAGTATTCATGAGTGCTCCTGGAATAAGATTCGAGTATTGGATTAAACCCACGCTCATTTGACTCACTTCATGGATTTTATCACGAGTGATCATGAGACGATAATATCTTATATTCTTCAAACGGAGACGTGTGAATTGTAGTTGCGCATCAGTTGCACATTGACATATGTAAATGCAACTAGTAACTTGGATGTTATAAAACATATTGTTGTGTGTAATTTGATGAGTAAGTACAAGCGAACATTTGGGTTGAATTTTACCTATTCCTTTTACCCTTAGAGGGATAAAAGCGATATCTGTGGACCCCTCGATGATTTGGTGATGACAAACGTAAGTGCTCGGTCGGGCCTGGACTGATTTGATTTGTTTAATTAGTCGGTCGTCACAAATCGTAAATTGGGAAACAAAAAATGGACAGAGAGAATGATTATAATCCTTGTCTCAGTCCCTTATCTAATGGACATGTCATTGAATAGGTCAGAGTTCGACAACGGATTTTAAGAGCTACGATTGCTAGTCGGGATCTTGGAGTCATACGCAATAATAGTTTTAGACTTATCCAAGTGGGAGACTGTTGGATTAGATGTCTAAGCCCATAACTATTATTGGTATGTACTCGACCCGAGAGTAGCATGGTCCATTTGGGTTGCATAACACCAGGACAATTTGTTAGGATGGACTCTTGAGAGAAGGTTATATATGATATGTAAATATATTATAAGTTATAATATATTAATATGAAATCATATGTTTTTAATTAGTATTTGTAACGCCCCGTTTATTTTAATAAATTAATAAATGTAATTCCCGGATTAATTTGTGAAGAATTTTAATAGTGGAGGGTTGTTTAGTAAGTTACGGAGTTGATTTGAGAAGAATTTTAGAAGCAAGGGTATGTTCGGTAATATTAGGACTTCATTTGAAGAGATTTTAAATGGCTGGGATTAAAAGGGTAAAGTTTGGACTTAAATTGAAAAAGGTTTTGTGAGGAGGGACTGTTTTTGGAAAAAGGCACAAAAGTTTGAAATGAGACACGGGTTTAACCCCGTATCTCTTTTCCCTCTCGTTCTAATGAAATAGCAAAACCCTAATCGCTATACTCCAGCCGCCACCACCATGGGTAGGGTATCTCCCAGTCGCCGCAATGTCGATGTACCGTCCGCCGCTCGCTACCGTGCTGTTGAAGCACCGTCACCACCACCCACTGCCAGCAACACCGAGAACCACCGAGGGATGTATTGAAGACCGAGGGAGGTGGTGTGTGCGTCGTGTGAGGGTCAGGAACCACCGGAATCGCATGGTAAGTCCGGCTGAAACTCGTCTTTCCTCGTTCTCTCGTTCTTTTCTATAGATACGACTTCTCCGACGTCGTTACAGTCGTCGATGCCCATTGGGCTGTGGTTCTCGTCCTTTCCGGCGACGCCTGCCACCCAGGCGGTGGTTGTATAGGCGTATGTTCGAGTGTACATGTTGGTTACCGCATTCGTGGAGTCTTAGGTGCAGTTTTGGATGGAGAACCCACCGCCACCACCATGCGGTGGTGGCTGCCAATGTTTGTTGTCGTGTTTTGCCACCACGTCGTTCTTTCTGCCGCCACCAGCCACCATGCGAGGGTGGCTGTGTGTGTGATTGGTTATGTGTACGCCGTTTTCATAAGGTTACTGATGTGTAGGTCTTCTTTGGACAGGAACTGGAAGGAAAAATCCACCACCGCCGCTTGCTACCGCTGCGTGCCGCCGTTCCACCGCTGGCTGCCGCCAAGAACCGCCGCCGGCCACCATGGTGTGGCTGTGTGTGTGAGTTAATTAGTGTGTGAATTAGTTAGTATGTGTGTCAGTGAGTGTGTGGATTATTTTGGATAAAGTTTGTAACTGTAATTAGCATTGAATAATAATAATAAAAATAACCACCACCGTAAGGTGGTGGCCGCCGCCGTGAGCCGCCATGGACCACACTACCCGAGGTGGTAGTGGTTGGTGCCCCTCAAGCAAACCCTAATTCGCCTAGCAAAACCCTAATGGGCTTAAGGATTAGTTTTGGGCTTATTGGGCCATGTTTGGGTGAAAAACCCTAATTAGGGTTTAGAAAACCCTAATTGTGAGTAATTGGTCCTTAGACTTATTGGACCCACTTTTGGGCTATTTAGATTGGATTGTGTATTAAGCCCAATTTCTCCATATCATTTATCTAGTAGAGTAAAGGACTTAATGGATTAAGTCCTTAATGGGTTAAGTAAGAGACACTTAACCCTAGTTATCATTTTATGTGAAACCCTAATTTCACTTGGGCTTTGTGTTGGGCCATCCAAGAACAAGCAAATGGACTAGAATAATTTAATGGGCTTTAGGGTAAGACCCATAGGAGGGTGTGGGCCCAATTTGGAAAAGTGGGCCATAGATGGGCCATAGTTGGGCCTAGATGGTTGTATGGTATTGGGCCCTTAGAATGAGACATGTTGGACCGGACTGAACAATTGGGCCTTAAGGGAAGTCCATGTAGAGGTTTGGGCCCAATTTGGAAAGTTGGGCTATATGTTGGGCTTTGATCCCTAGTTGACTTTAGGCCTATGGATTGGGCCTTGGGCTTGGGTAAGCCAAGCTAGGGGTAATGTAGTAATTATCCAAAGTATGTATTTATAGTTATGTGTTAGAACCCAATTATTAATTGGGTGTTATTTTGGTGTTGACAGTTCAGGAATCTGTCATCCAACAGCTAAGGTTGAGTCTGCGGGACTTCAGCAGTGTGGGATTGTGTCTACGGGACTTCAGCAGTGTGAGGTGAGTTTCCTTCCAGTAGGAACGGGTCTACGACCACAATGCCGACACGTTTAGTTAGCAGTAGTTCCGGATTTCGGTCCGATGCAGTAGTTCAGTGTGCTTGATGTCTTTGTGATTCAAGCATGTCCTTGTGTTATGTGTTCCGGACTTCGGTCCGATGCAATATGCAGTATATGTGTTTATGCTAGTAGTTATGATTATGCTATGCTATGTTCAGTCAGTTTCCAGACTTCGGTCCGATGCAGAGGGCAAGGCCCTGATTAGTTCCGGACTTCGGTCCGATGCAGTTTTCTAGACTTCGGTCCGATGTCGGGGCAATCCCGAGAAGTAGTTATGTATGCTTGATGTCTTCGTGATTCATGCATGTTTATGATATGTGTTATATGTTCCGGACTCCGGTCCGATGCCGGGCAAGCCCGATGCAATATATGTGATTATGTTATATGTTCATGTTTATGTTATGTTCAGTTTATTCCGGACTTCGGTCCGATGCCGGGCGGGGCCCGATGCAGTGGGCGGGGCCCAAGTTACTCCAGACTTCGGTCCGATGCCGGGCGGGGCCCGATGCAGTGGGCGGGGCCCAAGTTATTCCGGACTTAGGTCCGATGCCGGGCGGGGCCCGATGCAGTGGGCGGGGCCCAAGCTAGTCCGGACTTCAGTCCGATGCCGGGCGGGGCCCGATGCAGTGGGTGAGGCCCAGTATGTGTTATATGAGTTATTGTATGGTATGTGATAGTTTGGGGGAGCTCACTAAGCTTCGTGCTTATGGTTTTCAGTTTTGGTTTCAGGTACTCAGTTTTAAAAGAGGAGCTCGGGAAGATTGCAGTGCACACACCATTTGTTCAGCCTGGGATGTTTATACTCTGATATATTTGACAGTTGTTTTGATATTTTGAGATGCATTGTTTATGATTCTTATATGACGTTTGATGAATATGGTTTTATTACTAATTTAAAACGAAAATTTCAGACTGTATTTTTGGGATGTTACAGTATTGATCAAGAATTAATTTGGAATTAATTTAGTGATCAAAAGAGACTAATTAAATCTATGGGGACTAATTATGGTAATTAGTTATATTTATATGTGTTGGGCTTATGATCCATGTTGGACCAAGTTTATGTATGGATACATAAAGAGTTGGGCCACATGAACCATGGATCATAAAACTCATGGGTATGGATTTGGGTTATATCCATGACTCTTGAAATACCACATATAAATATGTAGTCCATTGCCTAAAAACGTCACTAGAAGTTCTTAAAGAATGATGGTGTTTTTGGTGCATGGAGTTTCTCTCACCTTTGTCCTAGGTGAGTTGTGATTCCATTTGAGGTGCAACACTTGGGGTACTAAGTTCTTAAAGGCCAAAGTCTTTCAAGCAACACCAAATACATCAAGACTTCAAGCCACATAAAAGGTATGTTACTCTAACTAGTATCTTGTATTGTTTATGACAATTTGCATGCTAGTTATAGGTTTAATTCCTTGGAAACCATTCGCATGTATAATTATTAAAAATATAGATCCAAGGTATTTAGGGTTGTATGTGCACCATAGGATGTAGTAGTATACTAAAACCCATCACCGATAACAAATTCCATGCCTCTAGCGACACCTCCCTGACCTCTTAGTTTTGGACAATCCCTTCTGAGGTGTTCAATTTCCTTGCACTCATAGCACACTCGGCTATCTCTATTGGACGGGGTTCTACACTTGTTTTCAAGATGACCTCTCTTTCCGCAGTTGGTACAGACCCAAAATGCTCCATGGTGATGATACCCATATTCTTTGCACTTAGGACTACCTCCTGAAGTAGTCCCTACCAAGGGTGCTGCAAATGTAAAAGCTCGAATCACTTCCCACTTCTTCTCTGATGACTGTCTAACCTTCCCTTTGGCTTCCTTGCAAAATTTCCTTTTTCTACCCTTTGCCTTGGGAAGGCCAGCCTTCTGAACCATCGTTCCTCGACGAACCGCTTGATGGGTCAGACTAAAGGCTAATCTCTTGGCCCTATCAAAGGTAGTAGGTTTTAAGGCCGTGACTAAGCCTTGAATAGGTTGAGGCAAACCCCAAATATACCTCTCTATCTTCTTCTCCTCCGGGGTAACCATCCTAGGACACAAGGTGGCTAGGTCATTGAAGCGATTTGTATAGGTGGCAATATCATCTTCCTGCATCATCAGATTCCACAACTCCTGCTCCAGTTTCTGCATCTCCTCGCGTGGAAAGTAGTCTATAATCATGAATTGCTTCAAATCATCCCAAGACATGGAGTTAGCTACGTTTACGCCCATGGTCTTGGTGTAACTGATCCACCAGCTTAAGGCTGCATCTGCCAGGTTGCAGGCGGCGAATTTGTCTTTACAGTCTTCAAGGCAAAAACTTATCTCGAAGACCGATTCCATCTTCTCTATCCACCTGGTTAGCCCAAAAACTCCCTCATTTCCATAGAAGGGTTTCGGCTTATTGATCATAAAATCCTTATATGAACAGACTCTAGTGGGAACTTGATTGTCTCCTTGTGAACTCTCGCCTCTATTACCTCCCGATCCTACATTCCTAGGGGTTTTTAGACTCGTTATGGCATAAACTACACGTTGGGCGATCAATGCCTCAATCGCGGCTGAGCTCATTGGCTCGAGATTCCTTTCAGGCGTTCCTATGTTACGTCTAGTGCGAGGCATGATTCTAAATTCAAGGTACGAGTTAGTTTTTATTTTATCTTGTGAAGTTAGAAGGGTTAACTTATTTAAAACAATAAAAAAAATTAACACACAAACATTTAGATCATACAAATTTTCATAGATTTTCATAAACTTTTTACATCAGTTTATCATAACCAAAAGAGTGTATACAAGTGTGGTTTGAACAGGAATATGATCTATTCTACACAAAAGAAGTAACAGATTCTTATATCGGCTATGCTGTTATTCCTTTCCTCAAACCTAAAAATATCATAGTTCCTAGCTTTCCAAGGCTAGAAATATCTACCATAACCTAAAGTAAACTACCAACCAGATCACTATCTAGGCTAACTGCTGCTGGAGGCACCCGATCATTGCCTCCAGAGTGGCTGCTCATATTTCTGACACCAACAATCTTAACTCCGCCTATCTCACGTGCTGATTGAGACTCTCAATCTCGATCTGTTGATGTTGCACTAGAGAATGGGTCTCCTCTCGGTGATCATAAGCGAGGAGGATTCTTATCTCATGAAAATCCCTCATCTCCTATAAACCTCTGATGGCGTCGGTCAACATCCTAAACTCTCTCCGCAACAAGTCGCGATCCTCCTCTAACTGATGTAACACCCTGTTTCGAATTGTTTCCATTTCGGGGTGGTGATCAAGGATTTGGGTATTAACAGGCTTAGGACCCTTAAAGAATTGAGATTTGGACTCATTTGGGGTGGATGATGTAATTTGGATGATCTGGGTTTTCGGTTTGTGTTTAAAGCCAAAGGGGTATTTTGGTAATATGTCAGCTCGGGCTTTTATGGGAATTGGATGTTCGCTCGGGATATGGTAAGGTGGGTTTGAGCTAATTTAAGCGTACAGCTTCTTGTTACCTTTTCATGGATATAAGGATCGTCAGAATCAAATTGATAATGAGGAAGTTATGGCCTTCAGAGTATATTAGGGTTAAAGGGAATAAGCAGTATGCGGGGCGTACATATGTGTATGCATGGCATACTAGTTCTAAAGCTGGTAAGCAGGGCGTACAACGGTGTACGCGGGGCGTACTGATGCAAGGCAGTATCGCGCCTTCGGGCACGTAAGCGGGGCGTACAATGGTGTACGCGAGGCGTACGTGCAACTTAATGAAAACCCTAATCTTGATGATGTACCCTATATAAGCTCATTAAGTCTTTGGGGATAGCCTCTTTACCAGCCTCCAGGTTCTCAAACCCCTAGAAATCGTCCTTTAGCCTTCATGATGGTATTTTGAGCTCATGGTGTCCATTTTTGGTGTTGTTGGGTCATTTCCAGGAAGGTGGAGTTTGATGCAAGGTTGAGGATCAAGGAAGAGCTTATGGATCTGGATTATATGCTTCATTTCCAGCTTGTTTGAGGTAAAAATCTTTAATCTTGTTCATGGATGTCTTAGATCTAGCATTTATGAGATTTGGTTCCTTTTTGGCCCATGGATGTGACCTAGTGGCTTGATGCCACTCCTGGAGCTTTGAGTTGCCCCTCCTAGTGTTTTTGAGGTTCAAGGTCCATAAATTTGACACCTTTAGGGTTTAAACCCATCCATGCTTGATTTTGGGTCCTTTTCATGATGGTAGAATGTTATATTTTGAGGTTGGGTCTTCTTGGGGCATGCAAAGTCACCAAGTCAGTGACTTTATGGTTCTAGACATTTATTGGACTCGGATCTGTGGTTTGGACTTCTGGAAGTATGCATTAAGAGCTTAAAGGAAGGATTTGGCTTATTGTATGAGTACGATGGGTGTACAAGTCTGTACGTGGAGTGTACAAGCCAATCAGCGAGTACGCTTAGCTTACAGATTGGTATGCCCCGTGTACTCCGTCAAGAAGGTTTTGCATGTTGGGCTTCGGTTTGGGCCATCTGTTGGGCCTAGTTGTCTTGGGCCCTGTTGGGCCATCAGGTTTTGGGCTGTTATTTATTTTTGTGAGGCCTACAATGGGTTTGAACCCAATTTGGAAAATTGGGCCATATTTTGGGCCTTGTGGATTTTATGGTTTGGGCCTAAGTCTTGGTGCAAACTATGTGAGGGGTAAATTGGTCTTTTTACCCCGAGTATGGATTATGGATATGTATTGGGACCCAAATGTTGATTGGGTGTTGTTTTGATTTTTGATAGTTCGGGGATCAGTCAGCCAACAGCCAGAGATGTATCCGCGGGATTCAGCAATGCGAGGTGAGTTTCCTTACTATGTTTAGCGGGTCAAAGGCACCAATGCCAACCCATGGTTTGCTATGTAGAGTGCTAGATGTCTGCGTGACTCTTGCATGTGTATGTGTTTGTATGCTTACTGAGCGGGGGCCTGATGGTTCTTCTGTAAGCTAGTATCAGGTTATGCATATATGATTTGTATGTGGGCGAGGCCCGATGATTGTGCAGTATGCTACTATCTTTATGATTTCTGCATGTGTTTGAATGTTATATGATTATATGGTTATATGCTTAGTGGGCGGGGCCCGTTATACGAGTGTGGGCGGGGCCCATTATGCGAGTGTGGATGGGGCCCGTATCTCAGTGGGTGAGGCCCGTTATGCGAGTGTGGGCGGGCCCATTATGCAAGTTTGGGCGGGGCCCGTTATGTGATAAGTTATGTATGGTATGTGGTATCTTGGGGAACTCACTAAGCTTTGTGCTTACGATTTTTAGTTTATGTTTCAGGTACTTCGGTTTTCAAATGGAAGAGCTCGGGATGGTTGCAGGGCACACACCACATGTTTCCGCATTTTGTGATTTACTCTGATTTAATGATGTTTTGATAAATCTGAATTACTTTGGTTTCATGGAAATGATATGTATTAACGATTTATTTATTTAAAAACAAAATTTTTTATGGTATTATTACTGGGACATTGCAACTGATGAATGTAATCCTTGTGTTGTGCCACACATGGAACTAACACTTAAATCACTCGATCTGTGGGATCCTCAGGGATAAGGTCGTGTCTCAGAGCTTGGCACGACTCTCCGATCTCGTAGTGTCCAGTGGTGTCCTCCTGGATCCACTCGTCCACTTGGGGCGTCCATTTATGGGTACGTCAAGGTTTCTTGGATGGATTTGGGGATGATGGGGGTGAGGCTGCTTTTTTTCGGGATGGAATAGGAATGGATTTTCTGGGGGTGTAGATCACTCGGGGTCCTGAGGCATACACACTGGAAGGCTGTTCTGAGGTTGGAGATTCCGATGATGGCTCTGACTCAAGAGTGTCCTCCTCCTGAGTCTCAGGATGTCCATCACTGTGGGATGACGAGTCAGGATATGGTGAGTTGTCACCTAGATCTCTTCTTGCCTGCTCCTCGTGCGGATCCTCCTCTAGTGGCTCCTCGTTCTCATATGGCTCCTCTTCCTCATAGGGATCCTCATCCTCGATAAACTCTGTATCATTGGGGGTAGGTGGCCTCAGAATCCACAGATTGTACTCTGCCTCCTCCGTCACTGGGGAGTACAGTACCACCTGATCTCCCTCTAGGGAAGGATGAGAAAACCATTCCCATATATCCTCCATGGATGAGCTCCTGATGATCACGCCTGCTCCGGCCGCCCTGCATACGACATCCAAAAGGGTTATATGTTTATGAGAGATAAGAGTAAAATCATAATACGTATCGTTTTAGAATTCTAGGTATATATTAGATAGTACCGGATCTACTGTGATTTTCTCCTAAGGGTGGTCGGGTAAGCGCTGCCTAGATCATCCTCCTTGAGCTATGAATGGAACTCTCCGAATAGTAAGTCAGACTTGATTTTAAAACTCTACGACGTAAATCCTTAACTTCTCCCGATGTATCACTTTATATGGCTTTAGTCTTCGAGGAGTCAATTAGTGCTACTGATCCGATCATCTTCTAGTCGTAGACTTCGTCTTCATTTCCTAACTAGGCGTACTAACTATCAATCCATAAATCCTTAAGCGTTTTTGATTGTCAACTACGACATCTAGTTTTGAGCCTGCGTTGGTCGAACCATAATAAAACTTAGTTGCACATTCTAGGTCTCGTTGTTGTGGGGTCGGCCGCAGTACTAACTAAACCTATGATTTGTTTTTGACCTAAAATCTTAAGTCGGGATTTGAATGGATAATCCTTTTTGGATACGATGGTGTATTTATAAGAGTTTACACAATTCTTTATTCAATTAATGTTTGATTGGAGTATTTTATTTAATCCTATCTTTGTGTAGTTTTAAACTACAAGGTTCGACCAGTTAGGAAAAGTCGAAAGGTGGGACCATTTTGGCATATAGCTGTCTGAAATCCAGCAACCCTATTGACAAGTTTTTTTCCAGTCTAGACACCTCACCAAAAGTAGTTTATCCGTACAGTTATTATTATTAATACTTTTATTAGGTTTTACTAATTTAGAGTTTTTATGCCCTACGCTATAGTCGTATTTCCTAAGGAATTACTAGTTCGCTATAAGCCGAGGCTCTGCTACCAATCTGACACATCTTGACCAGCCATTGGCAGAAACACCGGGCAATGCAACTTAGGGATAACTGGATCTCAGTAATAGGTACAACCAAACACAAAGGTATCTTTTTAAATAATAATTTATTACTGATTTTGAAGGATTACATTATTTTAGGGACAAAAACAAGCTCCTGAAATAACTATACTAAACTTCAACAACTTCCTTGCAAACGTCGTTCATACTTGGGGGACATTCTTCCACACTTATATTCCTGAGAATACATGTATTTTGAAATTCAACATAATGTTGGTGAGTGCACGAGTTTTTATTTTGAAATTTTGAATTCCTTTTAAGAATACTTGTAACGCCTGGTTTCCGGTATGAACTTATCTTTCCAATTGTTTAAATTACCTTTTGGACTCGGCGTGTTGGAAGCCTCAACACGGCGTGTCAAGATGAATTTGGCCGCAAAGATTAATGAACCAACACGGCGAGTCGAGGTGCCTCATCTCGGCGTGTTGGCAGCTGAGAAGGAAACCCTAATTTTTAGGGTGTTGCACCCTATTTAAAGGCCTTAAGTCCCTTGGTTGGACTCCTTACCAGCCTCCTCTGTCCAGAAACCCTAAAATCGAGTTTCATCTTCCATTGTTGAGTGTGTGAGCTTATGGAGAGCCTTGAGTGTTCATTTTTGGTGCATTTTGAAGGAGCTAAGGAATTAGGAGTTGCTTGGCTTGAAGAAGCAGTCTTGGATCCAGAATATCTATCTCATTTGCCAAGTTTTTGAGGTATTAAGTTCTCACCTTGCTTATTAGTTGCTTAGATCTCTTCTTGGGTTAGATTGTATGCTTTTAGCCATGGTTGGGTGGATGATGGGGGATTAGTACGTCCCAAATGTTTATTCTTTCAGATCTAAGATCTACATGAACTCTATTGGCATAAAGGTGCCAACTTTATGGTCTTAAGGGCTCCATGCATTCATTAAGTCCTTCTTTTGGCCTCTTTTGAGCATTGGAGCCTCTCCTAGTCATGCATGAGCGTAAAGTTGAAACTTTAGGTGGCCATTCAGCCTTAAAGGACCATATCTGCATTTTGGGGTTATGTCTTGGCGATTAAGTGCTTAAGGATTAAGCTCTCACCCTTTTAAGCCTAGGGTTTGGGTTTTGGACCCATTTTGGTGGTTCCTAGGGGTAAAGTTGGAAACTTTACACTTTTAGATGCCATTTTAGTTGAGATCTGAGTTTTGAAGCTCTTAGATTCGTTAATGTCAGCTTAATGTATTAAGATGTTGGGTTTCTGTCGAACTCGGCGTGTTTATTGATAAACACGACGAGTTGGATCGGTTTCTCCCCGACCTTGCAATTAATGGGGAAACATGACGAGTTGAAGGACAACTCGGCGTGTTGGGTCAACTCGGGTCGTTGACCTTGACTATTGACTTTAGTCTTTGACCAAGTTTGACCTATAAGGGGCTTTGGGGCATTTTGAGTTGTATTTAAGGAATTGTTTCTGTTTAGGAGTTGAGTAGAGCTATTATTCGGAGCCAGGACCTGTTCAGCTATCGTTCTGTATTCGAGGTGAGTCTCCTCACTGAGTCAGCGGGTCGAAGGCACTAATGTCGGCCCATGTTTATGTTATGTTATGTTAGTATGCTAGCTGTCTTTGTGACTCTTGCATGTGTCTGTGTTTATAAGCTTTCCGGGCTAAGGCCCCATGTCGGGTGGGGCCCAATGACTATCTGTATGCTATATATCTATGTGATTATTGCATGTGTGTGTGTTTATTTGATATATGTTATTTGTATGTTGGGCGGGGCCCGTTCAAATATCGAGTTCAGCTCGATGTCGGGCGGGGCCTGATGCCAGATGGGGTCCAATGTCGGGCGGGGCCCACTATATGTTTATTGAATGTATGGTATGTGGTATTTTGGGGGAACTCACAAAGCTTTGTGCTTACTATTTTCAGTTTATGTTTCAGGTACTTCTGGTTGTAAAGGGAAGAGCTTGGGATGACTGCATCGCACACACCATTGGGATTCCGCATATGATGTTTTACTCTTATTTTATGGCAATTGATACATTGGTTTTTATTTGAATGTTTGGATGATACTGGAAAATACTATTTTATCTATTATTAAAAATGAAATTTTTGGGACCATATTTTTGGGATGTTTCAATACTTTTCTTTAGTGAAAACATTTCTTATTTATTTATATAGTCTTTTATCTTTTAAGAAATCCTTTATTGATCTTAAATGATTATCTTTTCAGGATATCTAACGATCCTAACGTAATATAATTAGGATTGTCTTTTGTTAATCCCAATTTACTATATTTTAAGGATTTCTAACGATCCTAACGTATTTTAATTACCATACCAGGCATCCATAATGGTAATCTAAGCTCTAAGGAAATTTGTAATATATTAACGTGAGCCCTTATAATCGACGCTACGACCGTAAATGTACCCCTAATCACGACGCTTCATCGGACGTCAAATAGTAACTTATATGGAAGGTATGTTGTCGGGATTGTAGCTAGCAATCGTAGGTGGGGTTGTCATGGCCCCGTATAGATCTATACATAAATTCCAAGCTCTCTCAAGATTAACGATTATAGGTATTGGGGATATATCGAATTTAATTAAGGCTTTTGGATGAATAATCAACTCACTGACGTATTAACCATAGACTTTTATCTTTTATCTTTTAATCTTTAATCTTTATCATCATTACCCCTATATATATATATATATATATATATATATATATATATATATATATATATATACACACACACACACACATCATAGTGTCTTTGTATATACCTCTTCCGGGTATATATCATCAAATGATCTTTGTATATATATATATATATATATATATATATATATATATATATATATATATATATATATATATATGATAATTATATTTACGATCTCATAATTATCTGATGTATATAAATTGTCATATATACACCCTAATTAAGATTATTTTAACAGGATATTTGAGAAGCATAACAATTAAGTACAATGCATATCCTAAATCTTGTGTAGCATAAATCCTAGGTACTTAAAATTTCCTAGGGATTTGACCATTATAACATCTAGGTATTATCTACTCCAAGATTATCGGGCATCATATCTTTTATACACAGATCATAGCTTAAATCTAGGCATATTATCTACAGTTATATTATCCTAAGGTATATTGCTTATAATAAAATGACTTAATATTTATAAGATAAATATTTTTATAAAATCATTTGTTAAGCATTTATTCCCCCCCCCCCTGAAAACATTTTAAAACAGTAAAATAGGGGTCGTGAACTCACTCTAGGGTTTGAAACCGCTGATATAGGGTAGAGACGAGCTTGAAACTCCGGGTATCGCTCCACGAGGCAACACATGTAACACCCTTAAATTTACTGTTGGGTATAAAGTTATCCATGTATGACTTTGTAAATGGGTTGACTTTTGTAGACTCACTTGCATGTGGTGCATTAGCCTTTTGACATGAGATAGAGAGTGAGAGAGAGACATGTAAACGCCTCTATATAAGGTGGGTTCATACCAGTTATGGAGGTGTGCTTGAGGGATTTAAAATTGAGTGTGTAAGTGTGTGGTATTTATGTAGATTTAGATCTAGATCCCTTTTTGTAACACCATACATAATCGAATGCATCTCTTAACCACCGAAATCACCGTGTTCATTGTGTGTTCTTTAATTTCGCATGCCAAACCAATGTTCATAATTCACATCAATTGGTATCAGAACGGGTGTTCTTGATTGGATCAAAAATTGATCCTTGATGGCCTTCTAGATTTGGTGATTCTTCATGTTCTTATTGTTCTTCGTGTTTTGAGAGTGTTTTGTGTTCTAGAAATCGAATTTTTTCTTGATTTGATCCATAATTCGATTTTCTCTCTCTAGAATACTTGTTTGTACCACTTTCTCTCACTAGAATTTGGTTCATATTCACTTTCTCTCTCTAGAGATCTTCTTGATTTTCACTTTCTCTCTCTAGAAAACCCAAGTTCATATCGTTTGATTCAAAAGAAAAGAAGCAATTATGGAGAAATGGATGATACAGAGTGAAGATTTTCAAAGTGAATGTACTTTTGAATATCTTCTTTATAACTTGACTGTTGGATTGAAAAGTGAAAGGTATATCGTTGTAAATGGAGAAAAGAATGAAGTTGGAGAATTAATTAGTTGTCCAATTTATCAAACCAAAGATTTGTTTGATCGATTGATTACAACGTATCAAAAGAGACGAAGAAATAAGAAAGAAGGAGAAGTCATAAAAGGAATTCCTCGTGCTGAATGCAAATATGGAAGCAATAAACTTGAATATTATGCAGATTGTCGTGAAGCTCGGGAAGGTGTTCTTGATGATGATCATTATGTTCAAGAAAAAGGAGTTCAAGTTTATTCTCAAGATGAAATTTTTTTTTGCTCGATTGGAGTTCAAACCGATGATATTTTGTGTTCTTGTGATTCGTTTGAAGGAATGATTCCTTATCGGAAGCCGATGATCCAAGAAATTCACAAGTATTAAACTCCAAAAGATTTGATTCAAATTCACAATGTTGACGTTGTGGAAAGTGGGTTTATTCATGAAATCAAGTCTTCAAGATGCAAAAAGATGAGAAAGAAAAAGAAGAAGAAGATTAAACACAAAAACAAGCGGGTTTACTCACAAAAATCGTCGAATGTTATGAAGCCGAAATCCGTGAAGCAAATTTGGGTTCCAAAGCAACAATCTCCAAGTGTTGCATTGAATTTGAAGTCAAAACCCAAAAGTGTGGGTGGTTCTTTTGAAGATGTTCTTGGATTCACGAAGAACACGAAGAACGAGTTGTACAACACGCATAATGGGTGGTACAATGTTCAAATTGGAGATTTTCTCGTTCCAACAAAAGAACCAAGATCTTCTAAATTTGATTCGTTCGTTGAAAATAGAACTCGATTCGTCAAAAAGGTATTACAAATTCTAAAATGGATTCCAAAACATCCATGATTTCAATTCATATTTTTCGTTTTTCATTTTTGATCGATTTGACTCATTGGATCTAATCCGTTTCAACCCTATTGTTGATCCAATTATTTTTTTAGATCGAATTCCTAAAAATAAAAATTAAAATTCAGTTTTGTTGCTCAATTTTGATATGTACTGTTCATTCGAATTTAAAAATTGTTTGAGCACTGTTCATATGATACATAATTCAAAGTCCAATTAATAATCAATTCGTTGATTATTGATTTGAACCCAATCCAAGTTATATTCGATACTGTTCATCATTGAGTCCAATCACTGATCGATATTTAGTCCAAAACATTTTAGCCCAAATATCTTTTGATCATTTATCATTAATTGAGTCCATAAATCGATTGTCTTACTCTCAGTTCTTCATTATGCTCAATATGCATAAAGGTGTTGTACCTTCATGGTTTTCTTTATAATCGAGTTCTTGAAGTTCCGTTTACTATCACTGTGAATCGAACATATGATCTTGTTCCAAAAGTGAAGGCTCATAATCGATGGTTAGATTGACTTTCGAAAGCCAAAGGATGATCGATTGATGAACAGTTATCTATTGTTGATGTTGTCGGTTGATGAGTTTGGGTTTAGAGGTCAAACGACCTTCGAAAGTGGGTTTTGGAGTAATTGATTTCGAAAGGTTTTTGGATGTTCGCAATTGAAATTGATTTGCTAAGGGAAGATCGAAATTGATTTCAGTTTAGTTGAAGGATTGGATTCGATATCAATTATCAAGGATCTGCTCATAAGGTTCCAAAGATTGACTTCGATGGTTTTGGAAATTGAACGCCTGGTGGTTGGTAGTCGCTATTTGATATCGTTATCATGAAGAACAGTTGGAATAATATGTTTGATCTGAAATTGCTCTGAAAAGTTTTCGATTTGTTGTTTGTCATCAAATGAACGAAAAGTCAAACTAACAAAAGTCAAACTTGGGATTCTGATGAACTGGAAAATGAATTGGGGATCAAACTCGTTGTAAGGAGAAGACAATTTCGACTAGTGCCAGTATTGTTTGGAGAAGTTCGAGTGGAAAGGTCTTATCTTTTGAAGTAATTCAACTGGTGATTGAATTGGAGATGTTGGAGTCAAAAGCCTTTACTTGGAGATGAAATCGATTGATTGGAACGTATTTCGAATTGTATGGTGTTAAGTTGGAGTCAACATCGAGTTCGCCTCGTGTATGTGCTTCGTTAATTTGTATCTAGTAATGATTTGGGGAAGAACACAAAGAGTTTCAGTTTGCACCCCTGAACTGTCAACAAAATGGTAGAAAAGGTTCAGATTCGAAATGGGAGTAAAAGTGATGATATAACCTGAATTTTCGCATTGAGGCCCTGATGTTTCGAAATGTTGGCAAAAATAACCCAACTTCGAAATTGGGATAAAAATTATGAGAAATGATGGAATTTATATTTCAGGCCCCTACAGTTGGTGTGAACTTACACTTTATGCTCAGTTTCGCAAATAGGGGAGTGTTTCGCATCTTAGACTGTTTTTGGCGCAACGGGTCCCTGCAGAATTCAGAAAGTGACGATTTTTACTCGGTTTTTGGAAAATCTTGCAACTTTCACCCAAAAAGTCAAAAAATTTCACGAATTTGGAAATTTTTTTGAGGCTTTTTCGTGATTGTTTTTCCGTGCAAGATTTTTGGTGATTCATTTTTGGTACACATGAAGGGGGGGTATTGTGAAGTGTATTCCTCGGGCGCTTCTCACCCTTAATGGGTTTTATAATCATTTTTTGATTATAAAAAGGGGGAGAATGATGGGTATTCGAAGGGGGTTTGTCGGATATTCATTTGCGGATTTGAAGACCGGTGTTACTTCGAGGGGGAGCTTGGTCTTGATCGCGCGAGCTTGTTGGATATTGAAGCCGAACATCCAATCCTAACTTTGAGGGCGAGAATGTTAAGGTGCAAAGTCACTCTTGGATGTATTTGTGCTTTACTCCTTTGTATGTGTAAATGAGTTGTCTTTCCTATAAATAGGAAGTGAGTGACACTCATATTTAGGATGATCATTTTGGAGTGTTAGTCTAGAGAGAGAAATTGTGTACAAACCCATTTGTATATCCTTTCTAAATCTAATATGAGCTTACACATATTTATTTACTCCTTGTGTTCTTGAGTTTACATGATGATTCACTAGATCTTTTCTTATTCCGCACATGCCATCATAATCAACACCACTACATTTACAACCCGAAAATTTCATTTTTAAGTATAACAATCAAAAAACAACCATTTCATTATTTTCATAACCATGAAAATATAAAATAGTTTAGTTGTGCAATCCATGATACATATAAAATCATCATCAGATTTATAATCCCAAAATCACTAGTGCGGAAAATCCATGGTGCGATGCGATACGATCAAGCCGGCCCTTTCCCTTCGAGCTATAAGTACCTAAAATAAAAACTAAAAATCGTAAGCACAAAGCTTAGTGAGTTCCCCCATCATACCACATACCATACAATAACATACTGCCTAGCATATCAGGGTGTTGGCCTCCCCTTCGGTCTCTTTCAACCTGTAACCGCCTAGCATATAAGGGTGTTGCCTACCCCTTCGGTCTCTTTTAACCGGTAACCGCCTAGCATATCAGGGTGTTGGCCTACCCCTTCGATCTTATTGACCGAATATAGGGTCTATTTCACCCCTACCACTATCACATAATACCATAGCATACTAGCAGATAAATCATAACAGATAGTGGCATACCAGATAATTATCACAAAGACAATTATCTAACTACAAACTCCTACTAGTGGGACGGCCTTGGTGCCTTAGACCCACTATTACCGGGAAGGTAACTCACCTCGCAAGGCTGAATGCAGAATCTCATGGTAAGAAATCTGTAGCAGCTGCTCCGACGACTCCCCGAGCTATCATTACCACAATAACACTTAGTAAAAAACTAATAATCATTCTTAGGGTAAAATGACTATTTTACCCCTGATCTAATTTGGCCAATGCCTAAGGCCCAACACCTTAACATGAAAGGCCCAAATCCAAATAGTCTTCCCAAGCCCACTAGTGGCTCACCAATGGCCCGATTTTCTAAATTGGGCCCAACTCCTCAAATAGGCCTTATCTTAAGCCCAACATACTCTTAGCCTAAAATAAATAATTTTTGATGGCCCATTATGGCCTAAAAGGCCTAATACCATAAATCTCAGTTCTAGGCCCAGAGGCCTTACTCCACAGTGGGCCATGATGCCCAACAATCCAGGCCCAAACTTCTAAGGCCCAAAAACCCTTATTCATCACTTTGTATGCGTACACGCGGCGTACCTGGCACGTACGCCCAACGTACGCTGGCCTTGACCAGAAGCGGGAAGTTGACCCAGTACGCACAGCGTACCAGGGTGTACGCCCAGCGTACTGGCCAACTTCCTAAAGACTCCTTTTGTGACTTAATCCAATAATTCCTAACGTCCAAAACATAGATCCATGTCCTTTAAGACGTCCTAATCCATAAAGTTACAAACTTTATGTCTTTTCATGCATAGATGGAGGTTAAAACATGATTTAAGTCCTTAAACAAACTTTGTGGCCATCAAACACTTGCATGGTTGTGGCTTAACCATCAAGGTCCGATTTTTATGACTCTAAATGCTTCAAAGAGCTCAAAAGGACAACTCTTATGGTCTGGAACTACCAATACACAAGAAGCCTCCACAATTGAGTCCAACAGTTACATAAAACACCCCAAAACCAAATCTAAGCATGCATTAGCCAAGTAGAAAGATTTATACCTCCAATGGGTCAGAAATGATGCCAAACTTCTGGATCTACAAGCCCTTTCCAAGCTCTTGCTCCTTCTTCAAACTCATTCTTCTTCAAAATCACCAAAGTTACACCAAAAACTCAAAGTAAGCTCCAAAATACAAACAAGAGGATTAGGGTTCGAGTTGGGCACTGAGAGGACAAGGGTGGCTGAGAGGATAAGGGTTTTGGAGATTATAAGTTGTTTAAATAGGGTGCAAACCCTAAAATTTAGGCTTTGTGGTCTGCACTCGTACGCCGCACGTACTCTTTGGTACGTTGTGCGTACGTGAAAGTCATGCGCGATAATTCTTGTTAGTACGTTGCGCGTACATAGGGTGGTACGCCCAACGTACGGCACCCTGAAGCCCAACTTAGTAAGTGTGCAATGGATCCAAGCCCAATCAATATAGAATAACTAGCCCAATAATTATAGAAAATACATTGGAGAATTTTCGATCGTTACAAATCTCCCCCACTTGAATTAGACTTCATCCTCAAAGTCTGCTGCCGCTGTCGGGAATAACTCGGGGTAATGCTCCCTCATCTCGTCTTCTAGATCCCACGTCCATTCCGAGCCCTTACGATGCTGCCACTGCACCTTCACCAGTTCTACTCCCTTATTTCTCAGAGCTTTCGTCTTCCTGTCGAGAATGGCTACATGCCTCTCGATGAAGTTCAGGCGGTCATCCACCTGTATGTCCTCCAAAGGAACCACTGAGGAATCATTGGCTATGCACTTCCGTAGCTGCGAGACATGAAAACTGTTGTGGATCTGTCTAAGCTCCTCCCAAAGGTCCAACCGATATGCTACCTTGCCCACCCGGGCTACCACCCTGAAAGGTCCGATATACCTGGGGCCCAGCTTGCCCCGTTTTCTGAAACGGATGACACCTTTCCAAGGTGACACCTTCAGAAGGACCATATCCCTGACTTGAAACTCCAAGTCCGATCGGCGTCTATCAGCGTAGCTCTTCTGCCGACTCTAGGTCGTCTGGAGTCTACTCCGGACCTGCTGGATCTTCTCCGTCGTCTTGAGTACCACCTCGGTACTCCCCATGACTCTTTGGCCCACCTCACCCCAACATATTGGGGTCCTGCAATTCCTCCCCTAAAGCATCTCGAAGGGAGGACGGTCGATACTGGCGTGGTAGCTATTATTATAGGAAAACTCTGCCAAGGGAAGGTAGGTATCCCAGCTACCACCGAAGTCTAGAACGCACGCCCGTAGCATATCGTCCAAGGTCTGGATGGTCCACTCGCTCTGACCATCTGTCTACGGTTGGAAAGCCATGCTGAAGTGCAAACGAGTACCCAACTCGTCATGAAATTTCTTCCAGAATCTGGAAGTGAACCGTACATCCCTGTCAGAAATCACAGAAACTGGCACCCCGTGTAGAGCTACTACCTCTCTGATGTAGATATCTGCCAGCTTCTCGGCCGAGATACTCTCCAGAATCGGTATGAAATGGGCGCTCTTGGTCAATCGATCCATGATGATCCATATCGCGTCAACTCCGCGCGCCGTCCGAGGTAACTTCGTAATGAAGTCCATAGTGATCTCCTCCCACTTCCACACATGGATATCCAACGGCTGCATTTTTCCGTGCGGTCTCTGGTGCTCTGCCTTGACTTTCTTGCAAGTCAAGCATCTCTCAACGTACCAGGCTACATCCCGCTTCATGCAGGGCCACCAATAGTCAGGACGAAGATCCCTATACATCTTCATCGCCCCGGGATGGATAGAAAATCTGGATTTGTGTGCCTCCTCCATCAGAACCTGACGCACACCCCCAAGATATGGAACCCACACTCTACGATGGAGTGTCAATAGCCCGCGACTATCATAGTCGAATGAGGAAATCTGACCCATAATACGCTCGCTCTTATGATGTTCCTCCTTCATAGCCTCCTGTCGAGCCTCCCGAATCTGCTCCAAAAGCGGAGTCACCACTATAATCCTTAGACAGATGTCTCTGATCAGGGCCATGAATTCCTTGCGGCTAAGTGCATCGGCCACAACATTGGCCTTCCCCGGGTGTTAGAGGATCTCGGAATCGTAATCCTTAACCACGTCAAACCACCGCTGCTGCCTCATGTTCAGATTTGGCTGGTCCATCAAGTACCTCAAGCTCTTGTGATCCGTGTAAATGGTACATTAGACCCCATAGAGGTAGTGTCGCCAAATCTTGAGGGCGAGAACAACCGCCCCCACCTCCAGGTCATGCGTCGGTAATTCGTCTCGTGAGGCTTCAACTGCCTCGAGGCGTAAGCGATGACGTGCCCTCTCTGCATCAATAGTGCGCCCAAACCCGAGATGGACGCGTCACAATACACTACAAAATCCTCCATGCCCTCTGGCAGGGCTAAGATCGGCGCCTCGCACAACCTCTGTCTCAAAGTCTCGAAAGGCGCCTGCTGCTCAGGCCCCCAGCTGAAAGTCACCGACTTTTTGGTCAGTCGGGTCAATGGTACCGCTATCTTGGAGAAATCCTGAATGAATCTCCGATAATAGCCTGCTAAACCGAGGAAGCTCCGAATCTCGGATGGAGACCTCGGAACCTCCCATCTCATCACGGCCTCTACCTGGGCCGGATCAACCAGTATATCGTTCTGGTTGACGAGGTGCCCCAGAAACTGCACCTCGCACAACCAAAACTCGCACTTGGAGAACTTCGTGAAAAGTCTCTCCCTCCTCAGTGTCTCCAACACCTCCCTCAAGTGCTCCTCGTGCTGCTCTTGTGTCTTGGAATAAACCAAGATATCATCAATAAAGACTATCGCAGACCGATCCAGCATCAGTCTGCATACGCGGTTCATGAGATCCATGAACGCGACAGGAGCATTGGTAAGACCAAACGACATCACCATGAACTCATAGTGACCATAGCGAGTCCGAAAAGTAGTCTTCTATACATCCTCATCTCTGAATCTCATCTAGTGATAGCCGGAACACAAATCAATCTTGGAAAACCAAGATGCTCCCTGAAGTTGGTCAAAAAGATCGTCGATCCTCGGGAGTGGGTAACGGTTCTTCACCGTCACCTTATTCAACTCCCAGTAGTCTATACACTTCCGATGTGACCCATCCTTCTTCTTCACAAATAGGATCGGGGCTCCCCATGGCGAACTGCTCAGCCTGATAAACCCCTTGTCTAACAGCTCCTGCAGCTATGTAGACAACTCCTGCGTCTCGGTAGGATCCAACCGATACGGTGACTTGGCTATCGGATCCGCATCCAGAACTAGGTCAATCCTGAACTCCACCTGACGCTCTGGAGGTACCCCACGCAAGTCCTCCGGAAACACGTCCAGATACTCCCGCACAACTGGCACATCATCCACATTCGCCTTACCCTCCTCCCGGGTATCCATAACGTAGGCGACAAAACCTTCACATCCCTGATGAAGGTAGCATCTGGCTCTCGCTGCCGAACACATGATCGTCCCACACTGTTGTCTCTCACCCTGAATCACCAACTCTTCCCCACTTGGGGTCCAGACCCAAACCAACTGATGCTCACAGCCGATCACCGCCCCATTAGGGCTCAACCAATCCATGCCTATGATGACCTTGTTCCCACGCAAAGGAATGGGAACCAAATCCACGAGGTAACGCTCGTCATGCCTCCTTAGTACACAATCCTTATAAACCTCTGATGCCCGGACGGATCGATCGTCCGCAATCTCAACCTCTAAAGGACAATCTAACGTGCCTGAAGGCTCAGTAAACCTCTTGCAGAGTGCAATAGAACGAAAGATCGGGTAGCTCCCGAATCAAATAACACCAACACTAGGATACCGTTCACATGGAACGATCCTAAAACATAATACATAAAACATAATTATCAAAACTGAAACATAGTAAAAGATAGGGAGAAGAAACATACCCGTCACTAGGGGTGTTCACGATTCGGTTTGAAAACCGTGAAACCGGTCATCGGTTTGGTTTTACGGTTTGTATATTTATTTACGGTTTGGCTTGCGGTTTCGAAATTTCTAAACCGTAATGAACGGTTTGGCTTATGGTTTTTAAGATTTCAAACCGTATAAAAACCGGACCGGACCGTAGGGTTTGTATATATATATATATATATATATATATATATATATATATATATATATATATATATTAATTTTTTATATGTATTTGTATTTTATTATATTATATATTAATTTTTATATATAAATATAAAATTTAAACCCACAACATTAAATTATGCGAGCCCAATTGTAGTGTCTTTTGTGAACAGGTAAATGAAGCCCAATTGAGACCAGCTCCAAGCAATCGTTTCCACTTGCCCTAATCCAAAGATGCAAAACAATCTCTCGACTCTTGTTGTTCTTCTTATTTCCTTCTCTATCGTTGCCACTTGCTAATTGAGTCTGAGAGTCGGAGAGGTAGAACATGTCCGACAGTATCAAGCCCTCCGACTACACCTCGTTGCCTCTGCCTACAGCTTCGCTTGTAGCAGCTCCACTTCCTGGTCCGCTTGGTGCTTGCTCATCTCGTTGCTCCCTCTCTGAAGGTATATTCTGAGCTTAGTTATGCATATCCGACAGATTCACAAAGATTCTTGTTCACATGGTATTGGACTTGTCTCATCTGTTTCCCCTCCTCCAGATAACCCCTCAACCGTCATAAATTATGCTTAATATTGTTAAAAATTCTGCCTAATATTGTTAAAAAAAACTGTAATATTAAAGCTACTAGCCAATGAAGAGTATATATAATTGATAATGTTTGAAATTTGATTTGTTTATATGTCTGTTAGTGTTTTTATTAGCTCTTCTTTGAAGAGATAGCTCGAGATATTCTTAGTAGCTGTTGGAAGCTTACCAGAGTTGAATGTTTATGGTCATGATTACCACACAAAAGATGGCAGTGTTGTATGTATCTATCTATTCTTGTTATAGCAGCGTACTTCTTCCATTCACTTATAATTTTTTATTTATCTTTGCAGATCCGGGATTACATCCATGTGATGAATTTGGTTGATGGTCTTGTTGCAGCACTTAAAGAGCTAGACGAATTTGTGTTATATATTTTTATGGTGGTGGTTTGCAGGGTAAAATATGGGATCGAGGAGATGTGCAGGGGTCAATGGAATTGGGCAAAACAGAACCCATGGGGATACCAGAAGCTGATGACATGGTCTTCAAGTAGTTGGGAATTAATAATAATCAAGTGTTTAGGTAGCATATATGACGAGTCTAAGTCAAATGGTGAAAGCAGGTAATCTGAATATGGGTTAATTGCAAGGATATTATTGTGAATACATTGGTTGGTTTCAACTTTCAAGCAAATCAGATGACGACGCAAGTCATATACATCCAAACCAAAAGAGTCAAAGTGTGCATTGCATGGTTTTAAGTCTTATGTTATAATTAGTTGTGAATTTGGGTTAATGAATTGAAAAGTTTACATATCCTTCCAACTTCGCACATGTATATGTCTTTCAAATAATCAGGGTTATAGTGTAGTCTCTATTATGAATTATCTAGTTTGTTAGGCAAAAATTTTTACAACTTTAATATTGTAGTTTTTTTAACAATATTAGGCAAAATTTTTGCTGTTTTGACAGCTTTAATATTGCAGTTTTTTTAACAATATTTTGCAGAATTTTTGTTGTTTTAATAGCTTTACTAGTGCAGTTTTTTTTAACTAAATTAGTCTAATGGACTCGACTAAAATGGGCCTAAAAAGCTCAAACTGTGAAAACAAACCGGAGCCAACCGTTAGTAACGGTTTGGTTTGGTTCGATTTTAAATCTTCAACGGTTCGACTTTGGTTTTTGCTAGATAAAAACCGTTACTAACGGTTTGGCTTCGGTTTGACCGAAAAACCAAAAAAACCGGACCGTGAACACCCCTACCCGTCACCACATCTGGCGCGACACGCGCCTCCTCGGCGGTCAGCTGGAAGGCTCGGCTCCTCACCACAGGAGCATATGGCTTGCCCTGTCGGCCATTTGTGATCTGCAGGGTCGCTGGAGCTGGCGCCGCCACTGGCGCTCCTGATACCATTCTCGGGCAGTTGGCCTTTTTATGGCCCTTCTGATTGCAATGGAAGCAAATTAGGTATGATGTATGAATGGTGGGGGCAGGGGCAGTACAATCCCTGCCAAAGTACCCAAGTTTGTCGCACGTATATCAGCCCGATGCCCCCAATCTGTAAAACTCCCTCATACGTCTTGCCGCATTTCCCACAGCGGCTCCGACCCTGCTGACCCTTCGACCTCGAGTCGAATCCCTTGGGTTTATTTGCCGAAACCCTAGTCGTCTTCCCAGTCTCCGCCTTCCTCTTCCTGATGTGCTTTATATCAATCTCCCTCTCACGTGCTCTGGCTATCATGTCCTCCAAGGCCGGGCACGCAGAGTAACCGACATGTTTTCGAATGTCAGCTCTCAACATGTCATAGTACCGGGTTTTCTTCATCTCCTCATCACCCGCGTACTGAGGCACCAACAAGGCCCTCTCCCTGAACTTAGCAGTAATCTCCGCCAATATCTCAGTAGTTTGTTTCATATCCAGGAACTCCCTGGCTAGCTGTTGAATCTCCACAGCCGGCGCAAACTCAGCCCGAAATCTGGTCACAAAGTCCGACCAGGTCATAGCCTCAATGGCTGGGGCTCCCAACGTATCATTGACTTCCTCCCACCAGTCTCTAGCTCTCTCCCTTAAACAACCAGCAACATACCTGACCTTCGACCCCTCAGGGAAGAAGCTCGTCAACAGTGCAGAATCAATGGCTGCAATCCATCTCCTAGCCACAATGGGGTCATTCACCCCGTTGAAGTCTAGCGCACTACATCCCCTAAAATCCTTGAAGGAGAGTGTGTGAGTCCCTGAGTGGCCAGGTGCCATGTCACTCCTGAATGCCCTAAGGCGATCCTCCATCAGCTCAATGATACCCTCCTTGATCGACCCGAAAATCATTGGGGTCGCCCCAATGATGCCTTTCATAATCTTGGATGCTATGAACTCGCGCAATCCATCATCGACTAGCTCGGAACCCGTACCCGAACCTGACCCAGACTCTGAACCTCCTGCTCTGTGACGTGTCACCACCATTTTGAAACAAAACACACAATCGTCAGGGTCATACATAACCTCGAGAGGTCTCACACACACTACAAATTCCATGGTTCTATCCCAGCCCTCCTTGACTCGAGTACGAATCCTCTGCTTTTAGTAGTACGGGCTCATACTACCTTCTACATCTATCCGTACTTTCCTCAAGGATTGCTTTGAATTTACCAAGTCCCTTCTACTACTATTGCTTTCCATGCTAGTCTCATCCTAGGCTTACCCTAGGGTAATCTCCGACCCACTCACCGCCATCAGCTGCATAAGAAGTCCCTGCTACCTCTCCCTAACTAGCTTGCGAATACCATTACATATCACTAAGACCAGATAATTCTTCGAATGAGAGGTCATACATAACCTCGAGAGGTCTCACACACACTACAAATTCCATGGTTCTATCCCAGCCCTCCTTGACTCGAGTACGAATCCTCTGCTTTTAGTAGTACGGGCCCATACTACCTTCTACATCTATCCGTACTTTCCTCAAGGATTGCTTTGAATTTACCAAGTCCCTTCTACTACTATTGCTTTCCATGCTAGTCTCATCCTAGGCTTACCCTAGGGTAATCTCCGACCCACTCACCGCCATCAGCTGCATAAGAAGTCCCTGCTACCTCTCCCTAACTAGCTTGCGAATACCATTACATATCACTAAGACCAGATAATTCTTCGAATGAGAGGTCCTATCCTACAACGGTTGCACTCAGACAAGAGCTGCGAAATAGGGCTAGACCTAACCTTCTAAAATTATTTAGTCCTCGTAATATGTAACTTAACGTATTCGTTTACTAGTTAATTAAAGATAACTAGAACTCCTAAAATCACAAAGCAAGCAACATTCGAGCATTGAGTAACCAAAACCAAGAACATCCTAATCAAACCATCATATCACGGACTAATCAGTATTAGCATGTTGTTCAATAAGCTCATATAATTGGCATACAAGGCATCATTCCTAGATCCTTAGCCCTAATCTAGCATGCAGTTCTCATACACATACAACAGGCATATAAGGCATCCTTCCTAGATCCTTAGCCCTAATCTAGCATGCAATTCTCATAATCATATCATATATCATAACAAACATGTATGGGTATCTTGGGGAAAACTTACTTGAGCTCGGCAGATTGCATGCATCACACTCCTTGTTCTTTCTCAAAAACTTGGATTTAATTTTAGTAAAATTATTTTTCTTGTAAAAACCTTTCAAACCCTCGATTTGAGTCCAGACACCCCCGAAGGTGTGTCCGAATCCCCCAAACCAAGGCTCGGATACCAACTTGTAACACCCTTAAATTTACAACCCAAAAATTTCATTTTTAAGTTTAACAATCATAAAAAACCCATTTCATTTTTTTCAAAACCATGAAAACATAAAATAGTTTAGTTGTGCAATGATAGATATAAAATCATCATCAGAGTCATAATACCAAAATCACTAGTGCGGAAAATCCATGGTGTGATGCGATACGATCAAGTCGGCCCTTTCCCCTTCGAACTAGAAGTACCTGAAACAAAAACTGAAAACCGTAAGCACAAAGCTTAGTGAGTTCCCCCATCATACCACATACCATACAATAACATACTGCCTAGCATATCAGGGTGCTGGCCTCCCCTTCGGTCACTTTCAACCGGTAACCGCCTAGCATATCAGGGTGTTGACCTACCCCTTCGGTCTCTTTCAACCGGTAACCACCTAGCATATCAGGGTGTTGACCTACCCCTTCGGTCTCTTGCAACCTGTTACGGGGACTATTTCACCCCTACCACTACCACATTATAGCATACATAATCATACTGCCAGTCATATATGGGTGCCTGACCTACCCCTTCGGTCTTATTGACCGGATACGGGGTCTATTTCACCCCTACCACTATCACATAATACCATAACATACTAGCACATAAATCATAATAGATAGTGGCATACCAGATAATTATCACAAAGACAATTATCTAACTACAAACTCCTACTAGTAGGCCGACCTTGGTGCCTTAGACCCACTACTACTAGGAATGTAACTCGCCTCGCAAGGCTGAATGCAGAATCTCACGGTAAGAAATCTCTAACAACTGCTCCGACGACTCCCCGAGCTATCATTACCACAATAACACTTAGTAAAAAACTAATAATCATTCTTAGGGTAAAATGACTATTTTACCCCTGATCTAATTTGGCCAATGCCTAAGGCCCAACACCTTAACATGAAAGGCCCAAATCCAAATAGTCTTCCCAAGCCCACTAGTGGCTCACCAATGGCCCGATTTTCTAAATTGGGCCCAACTCCTCAAATGGGCCTTATCTTAAGCCCAAAAGGCCTAATACCATAAATCTCAGTTCTAGGCCCAGAGGCCTTACTCCATAGTGGGCCATGAGGCCCAACAATCCAGGCCCAAACTTCTAAGGCCCAAAAACCATTATTCATCACTCTGTATGTGTACGCGCGACGTACCTTGCACGTACGCCTAGTGTACGCTGGCCTTGACCAGAAGTGGGAAGTTGACCCAGTACGCGCAACGTACCAGGGTGTACGCCCAACGTACTGGCTAGCTTCCTAAAGACTCCTTTTGTGACTTAATCCATTAAGTCCTAACGTCCAAAACATAAATCCAGGTCCTTTAAGACGTCCTAATCCATAAAGTTACAAACTTTATGTCTTTGCATGCGTAGATGGGGGTTAAAACATGATTTAAGTCCTTAAACAAACTTTGTGACCATCAAACACTTGCATGGTTGTGGCTTAACCATCACGGTCCGATTTTTATGACTTTAAATGCTTCCAAGAGCTCAAAAGGAAAACTCTTAGGGCTTGGAACTACCAAGACACAAGAAACCTCAACAATGGAGTCCAAAAGTGACATAAAACACCCCAAAACCAAATTTAAGCATGCATTAGCCAAGTAGAAACCTTTATACCTCCAAAGTAAGATCCAAAATACAAACAAGAGGATTAGGGTTCGAGTTGGGCACTGAGTGGACAAGAGAGGCTGAGAGGATAAGGGTTTTGGAGATTATAAGTTGTTTAAATAGGGTGCAAACCCTAACATTTAGGGTTTGTGGTCTGCACTCGTACGCCGCGCGTACTCTTTGGTACGTTACGCGTAAGTGAAAGGCATGCATGATCATTCTTGTTAGTACGTTGCGGGTACACAGGGTGGTACGCCCAGCGTACGGCACCATGAATCCCAACTTAGTAAGTGTCCAATGGATCCAAGCCCAATCAATATAGAATAACTAGCCCAATAATTATAGAAAATACCTTGGAGAATTTTCGATCGTTACAACACACGAAGTAGAGAGAAAGAGAGGAGTGTTTTGAAGGTGTACTGGATTGAATGGCACAACCCTCTATTTATAGTCGAGTTTTGGGGGTGCGTGTCGCGCCTTTCCTATCCGCGACATGCATTTGAACATTGTGGCTCCACAGGAAGTTGCCATGTGTCCCCACCTCACTCAGCCACGTCACTCGCAATCTGATTGAATCCGGTGTCAGGTGCGTGGCGCGCGATGGCGCGCACTTGACGTGCAAGTAAATATTTTTCAAAAATCATTACTTCCTCATGTGTGCTCAATCTAGACCCTCTCTATATTTATGTGATGATCTCAACAGGTACTACACCTTTCCTTTTGGTTGTTTTGGGCGGTTTTTGTTGTGTTTTTATTCAAAAATTAGTTTCAAAAACATAAGATTTAGCAACGGAATACTTGATGATTTGAATAACATAAAACAAGTTTATAACCCACCAAGGATCTACTTGCAAAGTTTGGAAAGAAAAACAAGCACCAAAGAAGAAGATGAAGAAATCACAACCTTTGTAGTTCTTTGGATCCTCTTAGGAGGCTTGGAAGTTGATGAAGAATGATGACCTTAAGAGATACCAACAACGACTAAACTGGATGTAGAATGCTAGTTCTTTTGTATAAAACTCTTAAGACTCTTAAGCTTTATGTTCTTATCAGAATAAGAACATAAAGAGAGCATAAGCATGAGTGTGATCTTCAAGTCTTCAACTAAAACTAGAGAGAAACACACATACATACATAGTTATGGTTTTTGCATGGGTTGTGAAAGAGATATGAAAGCCTCACTTTATATAGAAAATCTTTGGTCCATAAGTTCTTAACACTTTAAGAACCCATACCCCTAAAGCCTATGTGTTCCCCATGCTTCAAGCCATGCCTTTGTTTTGAATAAATTAATCAAAAGACCATCACTCTTTATTTTAATCATATTTTCCATGCTTGTCCTTCTAGAGAAATGTTCTTTTCATTAAACAAATGAAAAACCCATACTCTCTTTTGTCTAGCCATATTTCTAAAATATGAAGGCAAAAGAAGACAAAAGCCTTTTATATTTTATAAACCAAGTTTATAAAATATAAACTTTAAATTTTTGGTAAAAGAAGATAGAATTTATCTAGTCCAAAATGTTGTGCATGACTTATTCATTCATACCATATGAATTATATATAATGTTACTTGCTAATAAAAATTATTATTTCCTAGAAATAAATAATTTCCAATTTAATTATAAGAGTGTTTTAAATATTTATTAAAATCAATTTCTAATAAATAATCAATTATATCAAGTTGTTGTTAGTGTGACCCATTAATATCATATGTTAATTAGCAATATCACTTTAATATGATTTTTGAGCATACTAGATCCTTCAGTTTTGACTTTCATTTTCGAGCCCAATGGGGGTAAGAATTAATGATATTTTAAACATCATAACTTAATCATATGGATCAAGTTTTCAACAAACTTTTCCTAAAGTTTATATCTCGAGGAGTACTACGAAACTCCTTTTTGCACTTTTAGTTAAAACTCAACCAATCACTAAGTATCGTTTTGACGTAATTAATTTTAACTGCGCAGTTGATTTCTATTTTTATAAAATACATAACTCTCTCCTGCGGAGTCGGATTTTTACGAATCTTATATCATTGAGATCAGGTTAACGAGTACTCCAAGTATGTTAACCGAATCGGAAAACGTCATAACTTTTTGATCGCTAATTTTTAGAGCCTAATGGACGATTTTTAGCAAATAAATGTAACAACATATCTGATTCTTATTGTATTAAAAATTGAATATTACAATGCATTCTATTACATTTATTTTCCTATTATTTCCTAGTGGTGACTAGTGATGAAATTTCTCAGGGTTGTCACAGGTGCGTGTGTACAGTCTCGCCGAGCTCTTCTCACGAACAACCTGAAAAATGATTAATCCATAATTGTAAGCATAAAGCTTAGTGAGTTCCCCAGCATAACACATATTCTATTATACATACAATGCATCCACACAAAGCATTCGACTCTAGCGCCAACCAACTAAATCTCCTATCCACATAAATATATGTAGCAATCATAAATGAAATAACGGGTCTGCTCCAACCAATGGTGAATGTTATGGGCCACATCATAGTCTTACAGTCACATCTTGCCATGGGCCAAATCATGGTCTTTCCTTGCAATGTCGAGGGCCAAATCCCGGTTTTACATACAACTGTCAGGGGCCAGATCCTGGTCTTCCATACAACTGCCAGGGGTCATATCCTAGTCTTGCATATAATTGCCAAGGGCCAGATCCTGGTCTTCCATACAAATTACAGGGGCTAGATCTTGGTTCTTACATACAATACATAAAGTCATATGTAGTCAGGGATCAGATAGACAGTCGAACAGATGATCCACCCAAGAACGAACAATCATACAAGAACATCACAATTAGTCATTAGACCAAGAGTTCTCAGTCTATCCAACTTAAGCTAAATAGAACCCAAGATATCATTACCACCTAACCATATATCATAAACGCATAACAAATACTAGAATATCGATACCGTTAGCAACTAGTCATCCCTAATTACCCTACCATTGACCAATTCTGAATTAAGTCCTTCGTTGGTCAGTCATACATAATCCTAATAACTGGACTATCCCAATTACCCTAACGAAACATACCTCCTAACACTATCATATGATCAACAGGAAAGACCATACCAGTCTATCATACCAAGACACCATGTGTCATAAACTGCACATGCATACAAGGATTTATCTTAGCCAACTAGCATACTTGTACTCTAACAATACTTCTATCCTACCATGCAAATGATATATAATGGGATATTTGGCATAGTTATAAAATCACCTGAATCGCAGAACCGGAGAAACACGACAACACTCTAACTCTTGCACTGATCAATCCCTCGAACTGACTAATCACCAACACATATACATCCTCAATCAGCAACCCAAATCCTCCAAGTTTGAACCAAGGTCAAACTGGTCAAAAGTCAATGGTAAATGGTCCACAAAGTCAATTGTCATCTTACAGATCAAGGCTCAAAACTTTAGATGTAATCCTTCTCAATGACTTAATGGAAAAAGTTTCCAACTTTATCCATTATGACCTCACCATAAGACAAGATCTTAAGCTCTAAGTCCATTAAGTCCTTAATATGACCCTATCTTTCTCATGGACCCAAAGTAGCTCCAAACATGACTCTTTTCTCATTCTCAGAAACCCAAGGACCATTTGAGAGTCACACCAAGATCTGGAGTTCCTCAAACTCCAAGAGCATTCATGAAAGGGACCAAAATCATCTAAAATGAGCTCAAACTTGAAACAAGAAGAAAAAAGTTCAAGATGTGAACTTTATACCTCCAACAACTCAGAATTTTTGTAGATAAGGATGGATCCAAGCTAGCTCCTTGATTCCTTGCACCACAATGAACTTCCTTCTTCTTCAAGTTTCACCAAAAAACAAGAATAAGGCCTCCAATCAACCAAACAAGCTCACAAACATGAAATGGGGGCTAGGGTTTCGATATAAGAGGGTAGAGGCTGAAGAGGATTACCTAAATATAAAGTTAAGGTCCTTAAATATAGGAGACACCATAAAATCACGGGCTTGGGCTATAACAATTGTCACGTCATGTACATCCTCATGCTACATCATGGATCTCACCAGGAGAACGCATTTCGTATAACTCATGCCATGTCGTAGGCATCCATGCACCACGTTGTGGAAGAGGGTTTTTGGAGAAAACCCTATTTTGATCCCTTTAAGTCTTTACCTGATACTTTTTGGAAAACGGGTGTTACATAGAGGAATTAACGGTGGTCGTCACTGGACCAACTCTATTATTTTATGACAATCAAGTTGCTCTTCATATTACCAACGGTCCAGTTTTTCATGAACGAATGAAACATTTGGAGATGGATTGTTATTTTGTTCGAGAAATAGTAAACTTACAAAAAAATACAACCTCTCCACATCGATACCAAAATGCAAATCACAAACCTCATTACAAAATGATTAGGGGCTCAACAACTTTAATCCGTACTTGGCAAGTTGGGCGCTAGAGACCACACGCTCCAACTTTAGTGGGGGTGGGGGTGGGAGGGGGGTATTGGAATAAAATATTCCCCATATTTATGTTATAATATCTAGCCTTATTTTTAGCCCTTTATGTTTATCTGACCTTTCCGTTTAGCTAGCTTTCCTTGTAATCCGATTTGATTATTGAAATACAGAAGATTACTTTTGGTCTGTCGGTTTTATCAGTAGGTATGTAGTATAATCGGTTTAGAGTAGAAGAGCCATGTTATGGAAAAACACAGATTCTAAAACTCACATTCTATTTTTACCTAGATTGCCTCGTGTAACACCCTTGATCAAGGTATTTTCCGTTTTTACCCCTTAGTATGAAATTTGTTTGCAAATTGATCCCTTAGCTCCTTAAGAGGAAAACATGCCTTTTGTGGGTACACTGGGCGTACACTTATGTACGTTGGGCGTACGTAGCTGATGCCCAAACATTAATTTTTAGGGTTTGAGCCCTATTTAAGCATCATTATCTCATTGAGACCCATTCATTCATCAGCATCCGTCCCCATTTTCGTCCCTAGCAAACCCTAATTCCTTATGTGATCCCTTGTGAGTTTAAGAGTGCATTTGCGGTGTTCTTGAAGGAAGGAGAAGGAAAGGAAACCATCTTAGAAGCTTAATGCACTTTGGATCCAGAAGTTTTTCACCCTCAAGCATCATTTGGAGGTATAAAGTCTGACACTTGATGAGTATTTGCATAGATCTTGTTAGCTTGGAGTTTGTGTTCATTTTGGTCCCATAAGCTTGGTGTTCATGAGTATGGCTTACTCTAACCCATAAGGATTGTCCTTCCAGACGTTTTTAGGTGCTTAGGACAATAAAAATGTGATCTTAGTCCCTTTCCTTTCTTCATGCATGATATATGAGGTTTTGGTTTATGTATTAAGTTAGGGTTTAGTTGTTGAACCCTTTCTAGCCTTGGAAAGTCATAAAGTTGGAAACTTTATGACTTAGAACGTTATTTGGAACTAGATCTAAGTTTTAGACGTGGTGTCTTAATAGATTTACCACTTAATAGCAAGAAAAGGTGTTAGCCGAGTACGCTTGGCGTACCTGGTCGACACCCCGTAATCTGACCAAGAGAGTACACTAAGCTAGGCGTAGTGGCTGAGTACACCGAACGTACTCAGTCTGAGTTGACTCTGTTGACTTTTGACTTTTGACCTTTGACCGGAATTTTGATCAAGTTTGACTTAGGGGCATTTTGGGTATTTTGAGATGTACTTTGAGTTTAGGTCACTGTTTGTTGTATAAGTAACCTATAGTGTTGACTTTTGGAGCAACGTTCCTTTCTGCTATTTTTCATACTGTAAGGTGAGTTTCCTCACTGTACTTATGGGTCGAAGACACCAATGCCGGCCCATTCGGTTATGTATCCTAGTATATAGGATGTTGATATGTTGTAGTGATCTGTTAGATCTGCATGATTATCTGTTTGCTATTTATATGTTTATTTGTTGCATATGTCGACATAGTATGGTTGGGTTGATGCAATACTGCTCTGTGCGGAAAGCCAACAAACCCGTAAGCAATCCGGACATAAGTTGTGGGCCGGAAAGGTAAGCTAGACTTATGCTGAGGGCTCGGGAGCAAGCCAGACATAAGGAGGGCCGGAACGGCAAGACAGACTTATGTTGTGGGATCGAGAGCAACCCAGACATGAGCTGATGCTTGAGGGCGAAACACTTTTGGATCCAAAGTGCCTTAAGCTTCCAAGATGGTTTCCTTTCCTTCTCCTTCCTTCAAGAACACTACAAATGCACTCTTAAACTCATAAGGGCTCACACACGGAATTAGGCTTTGCTAGGGACAAAAATGGGGATGGAGGCTGATGAATGAAGGGGTCTCAATGAGATAATGATGTTTAAATAGGGCTCAAACCCTAAAAATTAGGGTTTGTGCATCAACAAGTATGCCCATCGTATATAAGTATACGCCCAACGCACCCACAAAAGGCGCATTTTAAGGGACCAATTTGCAAACAAATTTCATACTAAGAGGTAAAAACGGAAAATACCTGGATCAAGGGTGTTACAATTCGGCTGATAACCCACATATTCCCTAATTCATGATTTTTTTTAAGTAATAATAATTGTTTACATATTTATGACTTTTTTATATAATAGATAATAATAGTTAAACAAATGAAAGTGCTTTGGATCAATCTGATTGTTTAGTATGTGAAAAATATTAAATCCTAGTTACTATTTTACCAATAATTTATGTTATAAACCGATCAAACTTTACATCAAGTAAGAAAACACTATCATATAAAAAAATAACAAAAAAGAAAATTCAGGTTTAAAAGAATTTTAATTTTTTATAAAACTCTAAATAAACAATGTATAATTTTCTAATAAAATAGTAATAGTATTAGATATCTAACAAAATCATTGGCTATTATTTAATTCTTACCACTAAACTACAGCCAAATTGTTTACACATTTATGACTTTTTTTTTAATAATAGATAATAATAGTTAAAGAAATCAAAGTGCTTTGGATTTGTTTTGATTGTTTAGTATATGAAAATATTAAATCCTAGTTACTATTTTTATGTTATAAACTGATCAAACAAGTAAGAAAACACTATCATATAAAAAAATAAAAATAAAAAAGAAAAGTCAGGTTTAAGAGAATTTTAATTTTTTATGAAACTCTAAATAAACAATGTATAATTTTCTAATAAAATATTAATATTAGATATCTAACAAAATCATTGGCTATCAGTTAAAAAGAGTCTAAAAATACCATTTAGACGTCAAAATAATTTGTAAAGCAAAAAAATAAACCTGAAATTAAGCAAAAATAGAATGTGGCTGCTGGGATTCGAGCCCAGGTCTCCACGGCCACAACGTGGAATTCTTACCACTAAACTACAGCCACATTGTTGTTTAGTTTTTCAGCTCTTTATTTAAAAACGACTAAACATTAGATTAGACTTAAAATGAGTTTTAGATAAAAAGATCATTATTTTCAATTTTTGGGTAAATCTTGCCTCAAATTTTCATAATTATATCATTATAAACTATTATTATTATTATTATTATTATTATTTTGTAAAAAAGTGTTTAGATAGATAGTTGTTTTTACGGACAAATGTACCTCTTATAGTTTTATCAAGTTTGGATAAAAGGATTGTTATTTGTTATTGTTGGGCGAATCTTGCCTCCAATTTACAGTATAAAGTTATAATCTTCTTTCTTAAAATAATATATGGACAGAAAGGTGTTTTTAGGGACAAGAGTAAGCATAAATAAGTTTTGTTTATTCCTGATTTTCAACTTTTTCATAGATGGTCTATGCCAATAGCCAGCCAATTGACATTTCCAACACTTGTGTATTTACTACTTAGAGACTTGTGCTTTCTTGATTTATTTTCAGATAAAATGTAGGTATTTAACTTATCAATTGTAATTAATAGAGATTAGGGACTTTATTACATATTAATTGGATCGATGAGCACTGAAATGTTTTTCGTATGTCTTGTAATTTCAAATTTTCGATTGGTGAATGTGATATTAGTTTGTTACAGATTATAATTTGTGAGGTAAGTTTAAGATGACAAGGATGTGGTATTCTTTCTTGCAATTTGTTTATATGACCATCAATTTACGGTTTCCAGTTACATATCATTTTGCCGACTTCTTTTTCTGACAAATATAGTTTGGAACTTGAACTAGTTTCTAGATTTCTGTCCTTAATTCTTTATGTTGACAAGATATTTATGTCAACTTTAAAAAACGGACCATCGGATTTCGAAATTCTTCTAATTTTGAACCTATGATGTTTTTGTCCTATAATTGAAAGTTTTTGTAAGCACAGTGTACATACTACATATTATACTATTTAGTTTTGAATATCTTGAAATACAATTTTCAGAAATTATTCAAATATATTTCAAAAAAAATATCAATGTGTGATATATTAGAGTTCTTTTGCAAACTAGAGGATCATGGCATAGGAAGGTGATGTGATGTAGTGCATTACATCATATGTTAGATTGAAGGAAGTTTGAGAGATTGAAACTTTTCTCATTTTTGAATTCATTCAATCATGCTGAATCATTATAGAGCTTATTACATAAATAGAAATCAACTAACTAACTACTTTCATAACAAACAGATAACCAGAATTACATATATGCCCCTGATACAGTAAAATGACAATTCTACCCTTACAGTTAATATTGTTGAAACTGACACCCCCTCCCCCTCAAGTTGGAGGATAGGGAAGTAGACCAAGCTTGGAAATAGCATCTTGATGACGAATACCAGACAAATTCTTTGTGAAAACATCGGCTAATTGATCATTTGTATGCACATGATGTAAAGATATAAGTCCTGCTCGTAATTTTTCACGAACATAGTTACAATCCAGTTCTATGTGTTTAGTTCGCTCATGGAATACTGGATTTGTGGCAATGTAAATAGCAGCTTGGTTGTCACATTTCAAAGGTATAAGAGTGACACCTTCTACTTGGAGTTCACTAAGTAAGCGACTCAACCATGCAAGCTCTGCACATATGCGACGCATTGATCCGTATTCAGCTTCAGCTGAAGAGAGGGAAACTGTAATTTACTTCTTCGATTTCCATGATATTGGACTATCACCAAACATGATGAAGAATCCACTAACAGATTTTCGTGTAATTAGACACGCAGCCCAGTCCGACTCACAAAAGGCTTGAACTTGATATGAAGGAGTGTCATTGAAAAACAATCCTTTGTTGAGTGTGCCTTTGAGATAACGAAGAACATGCAAGGCAGTATCATAATGAAATTGAGATGGTTTTTTATTAAATTGGCTTAGATATTGTACTGAAAAAGCAATATCTGGTCTGGTATGAATTAAAAAATTCAATTTGCCAATTAATTGCCTGTAAATTGTGGAATCTTCTAAGAGAACATACATATCAGATGAGGGTGATAATTTGGATGGTAAAGGCATTGGAACAGAAGCACAATCAGATAAAGAATATGAGTGTAGGAGTTCCTTTATGTATTTTTGTTGATGAACTACCATGCCATTTGAAATTTTGTTGAATTCTAGTCCCAAAAAATAATGAATATGTCCTAAATCCTTGATTTGAAACTGAGTATGAAGAGAGGACTTGATAGCTGCAATTTCATCTTCATCATTCCCTGTAACTAAAATTTCATCAACATAGACTGCAATCACCACTATCTTCTGATGTGTGAATTTTAGAAATAAAGAGTAATCATTGGTAGACTTATGACACCCTTTGTTGAGAAGTGTGTGAGAAAGCTTGTCATACCATTGTCGTGAAGCTTGTGTTAATCCATGGAGAGACTTTATGAGCTTGCATACAAGTGATGGAGAAGAAAGAACAAGATGTCCTGGTGGAAGTTTCATATACACTTCTTCATGGAGATCACCATGCAAGAAGGCATTATTCACATCAAATTGATGGATGTTCCACTTTCTTTTGACAGCTAAAGATACAAGACAACGAATAATGTTGAACTTCACAACAGGAGAGAAGGTTTCATGAAAATCAACTCCCTCTTGTTATGTAAATCCTTTAGCTACTAAGCGAGCTTTTTTTCCTTTCAACTGTACCATCTGCTTTGTATTTGATCTTGTAGACCCATCGACAAGCAATTGGTTTTTCACCCTTAGGAAGTTTGACAATTTCCCAAGTGTTATTGGCATCTAAAGCATTAAGTTCTTTGGTCATTGCTTCTTCCCATTCTGGGATTCCTTTTACTTCATGATAAAAAGTTGGTTCTTTTAAAGTAGTTTCCACATGAAAAGCAAATGAAGTAGTTGGAACCTCAAAAGTAGTGAAACAGCCCAAAAATACAGACCGAAAATTTCATTTTAATTAATTAATAAAACCATAAGTTATCAAACATTTCATCAAAACATTGTCATCAGAGTTCCATATCAAAAATCAGAGTAAAACATCCCAGGCTAAACATCATGGTGTGTGCGATGCAGTCATCCCGAGCTCTTCCCTCTGCTACCAGAAGTACCTGAAACCAAAATTAAAAACCGTAAGCACGAAGCTTAGTGAGTTCCCCAACCTACCACATACCATACACATAACCGCATACTGGGCCCCCGCCCGCTGCATCGGGACTTGCCCGGCATCGGGCCCCGCCCGGCATCAAGCCCCGCTCGGTATACATATTTGTTTCTCTTAGGCCTCGCCTGTCTCCGGGCCCTGCCCGCTATACACATATAACCACATAAACATACTAGCACAAAAAGCAACCATACGCTACTGAATTCCTGTTCTAAGGCCACGCCTATCTTGGGCCCCGTCCCTGTCCGGCTACTGAGGAGTCATGGAACCCCGTCCACGCTCCTGCTAATGGTGAGATACGGGCCCCCGCCCACACTCACTTCTCTCCTATACCGGGCCCCGCCCCTGCTCTGCTAATAATGAGATACGGAACCCTTTCCGTACTCAGCTAGTGATGAGATACGGGACCTCACCCATACTCACCTCCCTACCAGGCACATACAAGTATCACAAAGACAACAAGTATAATCTACTATGCAACATACAACATTCCTCAGGCTTACCCTGACATCGGACCTTAGTCCGGAAACATACTACCGACACATGCAAGAATCACAAGGACCTCTAGCATAGTAACATACCTCGGGCCTCGCCCAGCATCAGATCGTAATCCGGAACATATATCATAAAAATGCCTAGGGCTAACCCCCGGGTCTTCCCACTATACACAAACATAATGGGCCGGCATTGTGGCCGTAAACCCATGCACACAATGAGGAGACTCACCTCACACTGCCGAAGTCCTGCTGATACTCCTCTGGCTGCTAATTGTCAATTCCCCGAACTGTTGCTCCTTCGGCTCCCCGAGCTACCAATACCAAAATAACACTTAGTCCAAAATACCCTCAACAGTCAAACTAGGTCAACCTTGGTCCAAGTCAAAGTCAACGGTCAATGGTCAATGTCAACGCTTCGAGTTGACTCAACTCGTCGAGTTGCTTCATCAACTCGTCGAGTTCTAAAAACTCAGAACTCTGAAATCCTGAACCAACTTGTCGATTCAACCCCTGACTCGCCGAGTTCCCTGGTTACTCAGACTCGGGATTAACCGAGTCAACTCGTCGAGTCATCCTCAGACTCGTTGAGTTCCTTAGAACTCAGAACCATGCAAAACCTTGGTCAACTTGCCGAGTTGTTCCATCAACTCGTCGAGCACATGCAAAATCCATAATCAAGAAAACCCTATCCACTCGTCGAGTCACCGTATCGACTCGCCGAGTTCATGCAGTAACCAAACACGGGAAAACCCTCTTCAACTCGCCGAGTTGGCTATCCAACTCGCCGAGTTCGTTCATTCCACTTCTCATTCAGACGATTCTAAGCCAAACCATTGCTCCCAAAGGTATATCCAACCTCCTAGAGCATGCTTTCCACGTAAAGTTGCAACCTTTACGTGTAAACAATTCCCAAAAGCCAAAACTAAACTACAAGGACGGGTTTTGCTATGGAGGAGGGCTTCAAGCCTCAAAATCTTGAGAATTTAATACATTAGGGACCTTGGAGAGTCCAGATCTGAAGTTGCAACTTCAGATCGTGTTCCATGCAAGCACTACTCCACAAATGTGCTAGGAATGGCCATGAAGCTCAAGATGAAGGGATCTATCAAATGAATGCTCAAGGTAACGACTTGTTACCTTCTATTAGCTGCCAAACTGAAGTAAGAGCTGGATCTACACTTCCTTCCTTGATCCTTGCTTCCAATCCTCCAAGATGTGCACTCCAAATGAACCTTTATCTTCACAAAGCCCAAGAAATGAATTTGGGTGGCTAGGGTTCTGTTTCTGGACTTGAGAGGGTAGTAAAGGAGATGAGTGAGAGGCCTCATGTTCTTTAAATAGGGTACAAGGCCCGAATTTAGGGTTTCCCAAACCCTGTCCAACTCGTCGAGTTGGTCCCCTGACTCGTCGAGTCGGTCACTTAATCCGCGACTTAAAAATCCGCTCCTACTCGTCGAGTTCCTACCTGGACTCGGCGAGTAGACCTATTGACTTGGAGTTTTTCTTTCTTTTCTTGACCTTTTGGATTCCGGGTGTTACAAGTAGCATGAAATGATGAAGTGGATACGCAAATATTAGTTAGAGTATGGGTACATACTTCTGATTGATCTTGAGAATGAACATGATAACATATGTAATCATGTAATCTTGTTGATGGTTGTCTAGTTCGTATTCGTTCGTCGTGGCAAAGTTGATGGTTGAGGATCAGAAGATGTATGGACAGATTAAGAAGAATTTCTGAAATGGTTGATTCAACAGAAGGAATTGGTAAATATGATGGTGTGGAAGAGGGTAAAGAAATAGATGAGGAATGTAATGGAAATGTGGTTTCAAAAAATGTGACATTTCTTGAAATGGTAATATGTTTAGTAAGTAAATTCATTACTTTGTATGCCTTTTGACCATAAGGGTATCCCACAAAAATACAAGGATGTGACCTGGGCATGAATTTATCTCTTCCTTGTAAACCAGTGGAAACATGACACAAATACCCAAGTGCTTTTAACCGTTGTAAGTTTGGTGGCTTGTGATAAAGAACTTCAAAAGGAGATTTGTTTTGAAGAAATTTTGAAGGTATTCTATTAATCAGATGTACTGTAGTCTTCACACATTCACCCCAATAAGCAATTCCAATTCCATATTGAAATTATAATGCTCTAACAGTCTCCAAAATGTGTTTATGTTTCCTTTCCACTATGCCATTTTGTTGTTGGGTGTAAGGTGTTGATTTTTGATGAATTATGCTCCTAGACTGAAAATAAGCAACTCCTTTTGTACTGGATCCAAGTTCAAAAGCATTGTCTGTAACACCCCTAATCCAGCAGACCAAGAATGGAAATGAAAACCCTAAGTCAAGGAGTCAACTCGTCGAGTCCAAGGAAGAACTCGACGAGTAGGAGCGTGTTCCGTGTCACAGATTAAGTGGCCGACTCGGCGAGTCGGGGGACTGACTCGGCGAGTCTGGTCTGGGTTGGGAAACCCTAATTTCGGGACTTGGTGCCCTATTTAAGCATCATATTCTCATTCCCTCAGCCTCCTTAATTCTCCCTCGAGTCCAGAACGAAACCCTAGTGCCTTTCTTGTGATTGTGAGCCATTTTTGGAGAGTGTGTGGTCTACTTGGAAGCTTGAAGAAGGAGAAAAGCTTGGAGGAATCAAGAAGAGGATTGTAGATCCAGAAATAGCTTCTCAATCTCATCACTTTCTGGTAATCAAGTCCTGACCTTGCTCATCAACCTCTTAGATCTCCTTATGTCCCTTTTGTTTGAGTTTTGGTTCAAAAGCTAGATCTATGGGGACAAGGACGTCCCAAGCTTAGATACATTCAGATCTGGAGCCCCTAGGGGTGGCTAAGGCATAAAGGTGCAAGCTTTATGCCATTAGGATGTCCCATGCAAGCTTAAAGAAATTATCATGGCCTTTTGGAGCCCTAAAGGCCATGCAAGGAAGTAAAGTCCAAGACTTTACGTGGTTATTGGATGCCTAGAGCCTAGATCTTGATTTCCCTATTTTGGTTTGGAGTAATAAGGGTTTTGGATCATGGAGTTATGTCTTAATGAGCTAGGGTTTTGTCTAAACCCATTAAGAAGGATTAGGAGCGGGTAAAGTTGGAAACTTTACCCTCATGAGATAATTTCCAACATGTAGACGCAGTTTGGGGTTTGGATCTGAAGTGTAGGGGCTTAAACTGTTAAGATGGCCCATTCAGACTGAGGGACTCGGCGAGCCCAAGGAGGGACTCGACGAGTCGAAGTGTATTTTCCCGTTTCTGTTCAAGCTAGAACTCGGCGAGTCTGCGAGTTGACTCGACGAGTTGATTTGATGAACCGCGAGTCTGTTTAGCCAGGGAACTCGGTGAGTCAGGGGCTGACTCGGCGAGTGGGTTCAGGAGTTCAGTGTTCTGGGTTTTGTATTCGATGAGTTGAATGAGCCACTCGGCGAGTTGAGTCAACTTGGAGTGTTGACTTTAACCATTGACCGTTGACTTTGACTTTGACCAAGTTTGACCTAAATTGACCTCCAAGGGTGTTGTGGTCTAAGTGTTATTTTGGGGTATTGATAGTTCGGGGAGTCGAAGGATCAGCAATCCGGGGGATTACCAACTAGCAGCCAGAAGAGTATGAGCAGGTCTTCAGCAGGGCAATGTGAGTCTCCTCACTGTGTGCATGGGTCTACGGCCACAATGCCGGCCCATTATGTTTATGTTTATGTATAGTAGTAAGACCCCGGGGGTTATCCCTAGGCACTCATTGTGACATGTTTCGGATTTATATCCGCTACCTGGGTTAGCCTGATGCAGTTTATATGTTCTGGATTTCGGTCTGATGCCGGGTGGTACCCGAGGCAGTAGTGTATGTGTAGTTATACTTGTTGTCTTTGTGAGCCTGGTAGGGAGGTGAGTTTGGGCGAAGTCCCGTATCTCATCACTAGCCAAGTACGAACGGGGTTTCGTATTTCATTAGCAGCAGAGTATGGGTGAGGCCCGAGCTAGGAGGGAGGTGAGTGTGGGCGGGGGCCCGTATCTCACTATCAGCAGGAGTATGGACGGGGTTCTATGACTCATCAGTAGCAGGACAGGGGCGGGGCCCAAGATAGGCGAGGCCTTAGTACATGAATACAGTAGAGTAGGTTTAGCATATGTGTTATATGTTCCGGACTCCGGTCCGATGTCGGGCAAGCCCGATGCAGTATATGTGATTATGTTATATGTTCATGTTTATGTTATGTTCAGTTATTCCGGACTTCAGTCCGATGTCGGGCGGGGCCCAAGTTACTCCGGACTTCGGTCCGATGTCGGGCGGGGCCCGATGCAGTGGGCGGGGCCCAAGTTATTCAGGACTTCAGTCCGATGCCGGGCGGGGCCCGATGCAGTGGGATTGGCCCAGTATGTGATTCTGTGTATGGTATGTGGTAGCTTGGGGAGACTCACTAAGCTTCGTGCTTACAGTTTTCAGTTTTGGTTTCAGGTACTCAATTTTCAAAAGAGGAGCTCGGGAAGATTGCAGTGCACACACCATTTGTTTAGCCTCGAATGTTTATACTCTGATATGTTTAATCAATGTTATGATACTTTTGAGATACATTGTTTATGATGTTGTTAGGTTTTCCGCATTCTAACACTCCTATGGTGTACATGCAACCCTATAAACCTTGGATCTATGTTTTCTCTATTATACATGCAAATATTAAATATTCCAAGGTTTCATCCTAACTAGCATATTATGAAGCACCTATACTACAAAGTTCTAGTTAGATGACATACCTTTTGATGTAGCTTGATGTCTTCAAGCTTTAAGAGCTTAGCCCCAATAGTGTGGAAGCCTCAAGTGGAATCACAAATCACCAAAACACCTTGGAAAGCCTTTAGAGAATATGGATACTTGGCTCACACTATGAAATCGGTTATTGCCCTCTTTAGTGTATCCACACTAGCCACTAGCATAATTTCATGAACCATAAGACCCTTTATATAGTATGGAGGATTAGGGTTAAACCCTAATACCCATGACCTTTCATTTCCTAGGATCCATGGGTTAAAGCTCCATGGACTATCCATGAAGACTTAGCCCAACCTAAATGAACTTGGCCCACTACACATATATATATCTAAGAGTCCATATTTAATTAGTTCCTTTTGATCACTTAATTAATTATAAATTAATTCTTGATCAATACTAATTAAATAATATGATTATATATTAATATATTAGAACTTATAATATATTAATATAAATCATAAATATACTATTCTCAAAAGACTATCCATATAAATTGTGTCGGTGAAGTGCAACCCAAATGGACCATGTCGGGTCGGGTCAAGTACATACCAAATATAGGACTTAGACATTAATCCAACAGTCTCCCACTTGGATAAGTCTAAAACTATTATTGAGTATGACTTCAAAAACCAACTGGCAATCGTAGCTCTTAAAGCCGCTGTCGAACTCTGATCTTGTCAATGAACTCTGACCTCTGTCAATGACTTGTCCATTAGATAAGGGATCATATATTCCTCCATTCTAGATATCATATGGACTGAGACATGGATTATAATCATTCTCTCTGTCCATTTGTTGTTTCCCGATTTTCGATTTATGATGACTGACTGATTGAACCAATCAAATCAGTCCTGGCTTGGCCAAGCACTCACATGTGTCATCGCTAAATCATCGAGGGGCCCACATATATCGCTTTTATCCCGAAGGTAAAAGGAATGGATAAACTTCGACTCATATGGCTTGTTCTACTACTTGTTGAATCATACACAAAGGCACGTTTTATAACATCGAGTTACCAAATGTGTTTTCGTGCAATCAATGTATAACCAACTCATAGTAACAACTCATATCTCTAGGTTTGAAGAATATAAGATATTATCGTCTCATGATCACTCGTGATAAAATCCATGAAGTGATTCAAATGAGCGCGAGTTGAATCCAATACTCAGAACTTATGAGCACTCATGAGTGTTGTAGCACCACTTTGTCCACCAACTTGGACCTCTACAAACCAACCCATGACAGTCTTGATTCATATCTACTTCCAACATATGACCGACTGTGGATGGTTTGAATAACTTAATCATTCAGGAAGAGCGACTTAGTTATTCTGGAAGTCAAAACATGCAAAGTGAAACACAAGAATAAATGAATCAAATATGGTATCAAACCCTATGAATATAATTAAACACTTTTATTTATCACCATATTGATTACTCATTATTCATTATTTCGGTTTTATCAACTTTATACTTGAATTAAAAACACTAGTTGTCCCATGCTCCAAGCATGTACACTATGTTTTTCTTAAACAATAGCTTTGCCATACACCAAGTATGCACTCTATGTTTGTCTATGATCCTTACTTTGTGAAATAAACCAATTGAACATAATTTCAATGATTCTAATTTCACACTCCCAAATCCTTATCGAAAAATGTGAGAATTTCAAATTCCTATCATTTATCGAAATCTGTTTAGATTTTAAACTTATATGCACTGACCCTCCTGTAATGAATATGTACAAAGTCACAAAGACTTGTCAACAGTCATTATAAGGTATTCCAATGGAGATCAACTCCATGGAAACTAAGTCTCATATTCAAAGTACATTGCTTTGGACATGCTTCTTGCATTAAGTTTTCTAATCTTACACAGATAACTTCCACCTATGGAGACAACTCCATATTCTCATTTTGACTATCACTTCTGAATAAGAGATGCCTATTTTCAGAATATGTCAATATGGTCCTTCCAAAATTAGCACTATACTTCCAACTGTCCCTGAGCAACCAATCTTTGGTAAACCTCAGATTGTCCTCGACAATTGCTTAATCATTTTAGTCATATCCAATTCTAGACCTTTTCCCTTCTTAATGCCTCTGGGCATTTGGAAAAATTTAGAAATGACAAATATTATAGCACATGCAATCGATCCTGTACCCAAAGCAAATGGTACACGATTCATGATGTCTCACATAAAGACATGATTCTAGACCAGTCTTTTGCTACAATATTTTTTATTTGCCATGTTTTCAAAATTTGACTATGAAGAGGGATGTCGTAATCATAATCGAATTTTGAGAACGCAATATATAGAATTTCCTTAAGTTGAACCAATCCAACATGAAATTCATATATATATTCTTGACTAAGGATGATTAAGGTCTCAATATAAGCCTTTAGAACTGAAATGAAGTATATCCTCTCCCTTAATTATAGCAAAACAATTTTTTCAATCCCTGCAGCCTCACGAATTGAAACTTTTGTTTTCTATAATTAACATTGCTAACTTGCAACACTAACAATAATTATCATGCTCACACTAACATGATGATTATTAGCATAACACTTATGCTCCCACTAGCTTTGACATATACTCAGAAATCAGCTGGACTTCTAGAAATCAATACTTTATTGACTTTCTTACCAAAGTTCAGATTTCTGATACGAGATGCTTTGATAAAACTTTATCAAAATCATACACCTTTCCTTAGATAGCATGCATGTGTGTCTTAACAATTTCAGAACTATGAAAAGGGATGCCGTAATCATAGTCTCAATTGTTTAGACCTTTTGCCATCTGCTTCAAATCTACTTGGTGGAAGTGTTTCCTCACCATCATTTTCATGAATCGGAGAGAAACCTTATGACCCTTAGATTTTATGGTGTATGTGTTCTTATCCATGTGAATCGTCAAAACCATAGTCACAAGACAAGGATAATGACAAATCCAAACTCATATGGACTGAACTTATGCAATCTTAACTTCTTGCCACCTGGCAGTACAGGGCCTGTCATTGCTTCCAAGTTGTTATGCAACCAATTGAGAACTTTCAGAACTCCTATGCAAAGCCAACTTAAACTGGAATGGGCACAGAATATGTCAACACGATAGGCTATAAACCTCAAGTCGTGTGCTAGTGAAGAACCTCAAGTTTTATTCTTGATTAGTTCTTGAAATTCTTTTTAGGATCTTTAAGACTCCCACTATCCTCTTGACATATAAGACTATCTTGCCAAATATTCAAGAGATAGTGCAGATTCTTTATCAAGACAAACACTTCACACAATTGGCCTTAGTTGGTCTTTGTTTTATCCAAAACATCACAACTTACCAATTTCAAATGTACAAGAGTAGGACACTTTTACTCTTACATTTGACAAGTGTTTTAAACCTTTCTTTAAGATATGTCACTCAAGTTACAATCTTGGAGTATGACTCTAAGAATTGTTTTGGAACGAAGTATGACTCATCTTCCTGATCTAACCATTTCAACAATTCATGACTCCTCTTCTTAGTCATAAGAATGCACTAAGATGACCTTTAGAGGACTAATTGTGATATGATTTCTAAATCATTAAGATGATCACAAACATGATACTAAAGTACTCTCCCATCTTTTCAGATTTGAGAAACTTTTATCTTTCTGCCTAATTTGATTCTTCCCATTCGTTCTGCCATACATTGAGACTTTTCCAATGTTTCAGAATTATACTTAAACTTGTAAGTATAACCATATTTACTAAACTTTAGTAAATCAAATAGTCTTAACGAGCTTTGTGGTGGACATGACCAGTGCACAAGAATGTGTACTCGATCCCTTTAGTCCTTCACTTGACTCACACATCCATGTGAACAAGTAATTAGTCTTGATTTTCCAATGCTTGAAAGTTCTCATTCATCATACTATTCAACTTGCATGATTCCAAGTTTCGGTCCAATTGAAACTTGGGCGATGAGGAACTTTCCTGATTTGGTAAATTTAGACACTACCACAAATGAAAGAATCAAATCCATTTTCCAATATTGCTGTCAGTGGAATCATATAAGCAACAATTTTCCACAAATGCCATTGTAAGGATACTTCAAATAAATAAAATTAAACAATTTTCTTTTATTTTAAAACTTTGCGGAAAAACTTATCCTTACAATCCACATGGAAAATTGTTGTTATCTATTCCTTAGCAATATATCATAACTTCTTAAGCAACTGCTCAAAATTCTGATGCGATCGAAATCCACCTTCGCGATCAGAATCAGCATATACTTCCTTTAAGATTTCTCTCTATTCTTTGATTCTTAAAACATCAACATGTGACCCAGTCACATCATGTAATGAGGATCTCAGAATAGAACTTAACAGAGTTAGATAATGGGCTCTACCTGATGTAGAGTCAAACTTATTGACTTTAACATCCTTAGGTAAATTTGGCAGCTTTGCAATCAACGCCCCTTCCTTTGGCAATATAAACATATGGACCCTTTGGTAATGGGACTATCTCAGACTTAGCCTTTCTCTTTACCATTTGGTCAACCGGGTTGACTATGGCCATTCCCTTTCCATTGGGAAGAGAATGCTTTTTCTGGATTTCCAGTGTCACCATTGTCACTGTCCATAAAGTTTTTGGGAAGTTGATCTTCTAATCAAATTTGCTTTACTATCATTCCAAATCATTGCTGATTCAACAACACCAAGCAAATAGATATGATCATTAAGGTTCATGTCATAGTCTGTTTCATAGTAGTCCCAAAGGAACTCACTATGTGACTTAGAAAGTGATTGAACATCCAACTTTTTCAAGACTTTGACACCCAACTCTCCTGGCTTGTCAATATGTGACTTCATCTCTAAGATGTGATCACACTTAGACCTTGCTTGCCATTAGGGCTTGAGTGACGTTGAACTTGTGGGTTATGAAGAATAATTGGAGGAAGTGGAGGAAGAGAAGTATGACTTCCATGAGCCAAACTTGGGAAGTCATATTCATTAGGAAAGCTTGGTTTGGGAAGATCATTGTTGTCTAAACCAGACATCAACAATGGGAGAAATTCACGTAAAGTTGATTTAAGTCTTTAATATAACACCCAATATGATATATTAAGGCTAGGACCCAACAAACTATTTTATAACTTGGAAGAGGGATGCCGTAATCCAAGCTATAAAATATTTGAAGGTAGGTGAATGATGATTCACCAATTTCCACCAAGATAAACGAAATGTATTATTAGGTTTTAATTGGTTTTGAAACTCCTAGATTCTTTTGAGTTTCATTGAACTTTTCAATGGCATGTTTCAATCTCGAGTGTGCCCTTCAGGTTTTGTGACTGGGATGCCGAGGATCACAAAACAAGGTGTGAAGTAACCATGCAAATATACTTGGTACCCTTAATATTTACCCCTCAATCGATGTGCCGGTTAACCACACACGCTCCAACGATACTATGATAAACATTAAGTTACCCTTTGCCTACCTTGTTAAGTCCAGGTTAGTGTACCGGTTAACCACACACGCTCCACTAACAGCTTAAACAAAGTGCAAAGTGTAATTTCATGGATTAGCACCTTATTCACATTTTCCTAAGTAACTAAGATTGGGTATTAATAACAGTTTAGTTACTTAGTATTTATCATTAATACTTTTAATGAAGGGAGAATTATAGTCCTTGTCCTACCCGTTCGGCTAACGACCCTCCACCGGTCAAGGAAGCGGTAGGTGAGAGTTGACACCCATTAAACTGCCATTTTATAGGCAGTAACCTTATACCCCCCTTATAGACCGGCTTCGTGAATGAGGCCTACTAATGGTAAGACGACTTTACTCTTATACATATATATAAATATTATTAACTTATAATATTATAAAGTATAAGGGTTGAATTTTAACTTTTAAAATTCTAAGGGCTTAACTTGGAATTAAAATATTCATAAGTGAAAACTTTACAAATTCCAAAACTTGAGGGCAAGTTTTGAAACTATTCAAAACTTTTCATTTCATAACTTATGAGTTTAATTAAGGTTTAATGAAAAAAAAAATTCAAGTTCCATAACTTGAGGACAAGTTATGGAAGACATTAAATCATTTAATGATGACATTAAAAATAGTGACTCTTCTATTTTCATAACCTATGAGACTTAATGACACTTTAAAAAGAAAAACTCTTCACTTTCCATAACTTGAGGACAAGTTATGGAGTTCATAAAAACCATTAAGATCAAATATTCCAATTAACACAATAATCAAATAATTTTTCTATGATCTAGATTAAACTCATAAGTAAAGATAATTCACATCAACAATTTTCAAGAAATTAGATAATCATATAAACTAATACAAATCTTGAAACTTTGACAATTATCCTTTGAAGACTCTTGGAATTCATAACCTAAAGAGTTAATAAATGAGACATTTCACATCCATAACTTATGGAAGTTTCAAAACTCTTAAGATCATAACTTCAAAAAAACTTTTGAGTTCCAAAATTTTATGACAAAATTTGTAACTCCTTAAAACCATTTAGATCAAACTTTTAAAACAAATAAAATAAAATAATCATATCATTCTATCTTTTAATAAATTGACCTAATTCAACTCTTGTAGTAAAGTGACTCAAATTTTATAAATAATTAGTTTTTCATAAAATCAAGTAATTATAATAAAATTTGACAAACTTCATGTTTTTTTTTCTTTTTTTTTTCCTTCAACTTGAAAAAAAAAATACATTTGCATCAATATAACAGAAAACAACCCATGACTCTGATACCACTGTTAGGTTTTCCGCATTCTAACACTCCTATGGTGTACATGCAACCCTATAAACCTTGGATCTATGTTTTCTCTATTATACATGCAAATATTAAATATTCCAAGGTTTCATCCTAACTAGCATATTATGAAGCACCTATACTACAAAGTTCTAGTTAGATGACATACCTTTTGATGTAGCTTGATGTCTTCAAGCTTTAAGAGCTTAGCCCCAATAGTGTGGAAGCCTCAAGTGGAATCACAAATAACCAAAACACCTTGGAAAGCCTTTAGAGAATATGGATACTTGGCTCACACTATGAAATCGGTTATTGCCCTCTTTAGTGTATCCACACTAGCCACTAGCATAATTTCATGAACCATAAGACCCTTTATATAGTGTGGAGGATTAGGGTTAAACCCTAATACCCATGACCTTTCATTTCCTAGGATCCATGGGTTAAAGCTCCATGGACTATCCATGAAGACTTAGCCCAACCTAAATGAACTTGGCCCACTACACATATATATATCTAAGAGTCCATATTTAATTAGTTCCTTTTGATCACTTAATTAATTATAAATTAATTCTTGATCAATATTAATTAAATAATATGATTATATATTAATATATTAGAACTTATAATATATTAATATAAATCATAAATATACTATTCTCAAAAGACTATCCATATAAATTATGTCGGTGAAGTGCAACCCAAATGGACCATACCGGGTCGGGTCAAGTACATACCAAATATAGTTATGGACTTAGACATTAATCCAACAGATGTTTATATGATTGTTTGATGACTATGGTATTTGTATTAAATTAAAATGAAATTTTCAGACTGTATTTTTGGGATGTTACATTGTCTGTCCTTATGGTTTTAATGGCAACTTGAAATTGAGTTTGAATCAGGGAAATAAATGCTTTAATCAAAGAAAAAGCATAACTTTTGTGAGTTAACAATTGAATACATGTATGTCTGCTATAATCATCAACAATGGTTATAAAGTATTTGAATCCTGTTGGATTAGTGTCTAAGCCCGTAACTATATTTGGTATGTACTTGACCCGGTTGTGCATGGTCCTTTTGGGTTGCCTTCACCAAAGCAACTTGACAAGGTAATTTGATATGAGAGAGAGGATATTATGGTTTATTAATATATTATAAGAATAATATATTAAAGGAGAAATCATATTTATTTAATTAGTATTAGTCATAAATTAATTAGGAATTAATTTGGTGACTAAAAGAGATTAATTAAATAAAGGGGCATAAACTGTCAAATGTGTGATAGTTGAGTTTTGGGCTGGGAAACCTAATGGACTAAGGGGGGAACGAAATTATGATGAAGGATCATCATATTTTCGTCCAAGGCCTCATTCCAGAAGGTTCCTTGGGCTGCTTGGTGGCTAAGCTATCCATTAGGGTTTAGACTGAAACCTTAGCACCCTACAGTATAAATAAGACCCAAAGGCTTCAATTTTTGGCCACTTGTTCCCAAGAGAAACCCTAGGGCCGAAATTAAGCATCCTCCCTCCTCTCTCAAGTTACCTTCTTGCTTGTGTGGTGTTTGTGATCCATTAGAGGAATTACAATTGTGATTCTAAGCTCAAGAGAAGAAGATTCAAGCTACTATTGAAGAGGTAAACATCTAGATCTGATGTCATATGTTATTTTGATATTATGTATGCTAGATGAGGGTTTGCAAGTCTTGGATTCAAAGCATGTACAATAGAGAAACCTAGATCCAAGCATTAGGGTTTGTATGAACACATAGGATTGTTCTTATGCATAAAACCCATCAAATCCATCATAGGTTGCATGTTTATAAGGACCCCAAACATCAATGTGTATAAGTTCAAATGGAGCATTAGAAACATATTCACTTGTAGGAAAGGATAACCTTTGTTGCATAGCTTTAGAACAAATCATACAACCTTGAATAGAAGAATGATCAGAATGATCAAATGTTATTGACATCATTTTCATCTTATGAACAGGAATGTGACCTAAATGATTATGCCATAACTGAGAAGATGAATTCAATACAGAGTTTGAAACAAAAGATTTGGAACTAGAAAAGGATGAAAATACATAAAAATTATATGAAAGAGTATGCTTAAGATGATTATGATCAAAGATATACAAATCATTGACTCTTTTTGCAAGAACTCCAAGAGAGAAGCTATTCTTCAATGAGGGGTCCTGCAGAAGGCAGACTTCATCTGTAAAAATAACAAAAGTATTGAGTTGAGATGTCAATTTGGAGATAGAAACAAGATTATACTTGAATTCTGGAATATATAATACTCCATGTAACATAATATAATCATGTAATTTGACATCTCCAATATAAGAAACAAATGTGTGTTGACCATTAGGCAAACCAATCGTGTGAGGCTGAGTAATTGGTGTCATAGAAACAAAAAAAGATTTGTTAGAGCACATATGGTCAGTTGCTCCAGAATCAACAATCCATGAGTAATGTTTGTGAAGAAGAAATGATGATTTGTATACATTTGCAGCAAAGGATTTGAATGAAAAAGAATTACCCTCTGGAGTCATTGCATTATCAGCAATAGATGTGTTGGCATGACTTGTTGAAGACTGAGAAGTGTTGTTGAGCAATTGAAGTAGTTGTTGGTATTGCTCTGAAGTAAATGAAAAAGAAGTGGCATTATGAACACTTGAATTAGATTCCTCTTTCTTTGCTTTAGTAAATTTGAAGTTGGAAGGAAAACCAACTAATCTGTAACATTGACTTTTGCTATGGCCAGTCTTCTTGCAATGAGTGCATGTAAAAGTTTTCTTGACTGAATTTGGTGATGGATCAGAAGAAAAATGCATAACAATAGCTTCAGTATTGACAAAAGAGGAAGCAGTAATATTGCGTTGACGTTCTTCTTGAATTATCAATGAATATGATGTGGAAATAGATGGCAAAGGTTGCATCATCAGGATTTGTCCTCGAATGATCTTGTATGACTCATTAAGTCCCATGAGAAGCTGAATTAGGCGTTGATCTTCAAGGAATTTTTGTATCTTAGTAGCAGATCTACAAGTACAAGAAGGAATGTCTTGAACGACACGTAATTCATCCCATATCTTAGTCAATTTCGTGAAATAGGTGGAAAAGTCATCCGAATTTTGAGCAATGGAATAAAGCTGTTGTTGAATTTGATAGATCAATGCGTTATTAGACTGATCATACCTCTGTTTCAGCTCTTGCCAGATCTCGTGTGCAGTTGGTATGAAGAGAACGCTTTCAGCGATGTTCTTGTGTAAAGAGTTGAGAATCCCCTTGATTACCATTGAATTGACACGATGCCATCCAAAATATGTTGGAGAATTGACAGGTAGTGCAGTAATTGCGCCATCGACAAATGATAATTTTTTCTTGGATGAAAGAGAGATGATCATCGATCTCTTCCAAGCAGAGAAACCAACGCCATTAAAGACAGTAGTAACAAGAATTTGACTCGGATTATCAGAAGATCCAAGATAGTAAGGACTCGTGATGTTAATAGTCAATGTTTGAGAAGAAATCGTTGATGATTAAGTCATTGAAACAAAAGAAATTGAAACAATTTCGAGGAAGAACAATGAAATTTGTGGAAGAAAAATGAAGGATCAAGCTGATACCATGTTAGATTGAAAGAAGATTGAGAGAGATTGAAACTTTTCTCATTTATGAATTCATTCAATCATGCTGAATCATTACAAAGCTTATTACATAAACAGAAATCAACTAACTAACTACTTTCATAACAACCAGATAACCAAAATTACATATATGCCCCTGATACAGTAAAAGGACAATTCTACCCTTACAGTTAATATTGTTGAAACTGACATCATAATGGAGGGACTAGGTTATAAATTTGCTTGCAGATATAAATTATTATGTGTCGATTCATTTGATGGTAACCAAGATGGATGTAGTAGATAGGCACACCAATTTTTATTACCAGCGTCACGGGTTGCATAATTTTATCAAAGATCTTGTTGTGCAAATAGAATTTATGGATGTAGTATATAATTATGATGTAAGAGATCTTGTTGGTGTTGCTCGTTTGTTTGTATATAAAGATGACATCTTTATGTTTATGTCTTAATATTGTTGTGCAAATGACTTATAAGCCCAACGAAGTTTTTAAACCGTTCAGAAAACCCAATTATGTTTTGTCTGTTCAAGAAAACCCAACGAACTTAACATTTTGTCTAAAAAAGCCCAACTAACTTACACTTTTGTTCACTTCTCATTTAGGGTCAACCGACTAATGAAAGTCAACGAATGACATGGCTTATGACGTGTAATTAAATATCGGAAAATGACTTGTAAGACCAACGAAGTTTCAAAACCGTTCAAAAAAACCCCAATCATGTTTTGTTTGTTGAAAAAAACCCAACGAACTTACGCTTTTGTTCAATTCTCATTAGAGGCAACCAGATTCAATAGGTATACAACTAGTTAGCAAATGACATGGCATTATATATAATGACATGGAATAAACAGATTATAATTGCCCTTTATATATCGATTTATGGCTTGGAGAAGAGAAAAATGAATGGCGTCTGTGTTCGATCACTTGTAATAGCTACTTCTTATTCTTCATCTCAATCGTTGATGTCCAACTCAAGATCTACAAAGAAGATATTTGATGATGAAAACCCTTGTGGATATGGACGCCCTTCTTGGATTTGGACATCTAGAACGAAGGATCATCCAGAGAAAAAAGTTCAGGGCTTGTTCGAACAAAGTTCAGGGCTTGTTCGAACAGTTGGGTAAGTGTAATTGAAAGCTTTATCATGTCCATACTCTATCTATTTGTTTGGTTTCTTTCTAAAACAAAAACTTATCAAAATGGACATGATAAAGCTTTCAATTACACTTACCCATCTGTTCGAACAAGCCCTAAACATTATCTCTGGATGATCCTCCATTCTAGATGTCAAAATCTAAGAAGGACGTCTACATCCACAAGAGTTTGCATCATCAAATATCTTCTTTGTAGATATTGAGTTGGACATCAACGATTGAGAGGAAGAAGAAGAAGTAGATATTACAAGAGATCGAACACAGACGTCATTCGTTTTTCTCTTCTCCAAGCCCTAAATCGATATATAAGGGCCAATTCTAATATGTTTATTCCATGTCATTAAATATAATGTCATGTCATTTTCCAACTAGTTGTATACCTAATGAATCTGGTTGCCTCTAATGAGAATTGAACAAAAGCGTAAGTTCGTTGGGTTTTTTTCAACAAAAAAAACATGATTGGGGTTTTTGAACGGTTTTGAATCTTCGTTGGTCTTACAAGTCATTTTCCGATATGTAATTACACGTAATAAGCCATGTCATTCGTTGACTTTCATTAGCCGGTTGACCCTAAATGAGAAGTGTAAGTTAGTTGGGTTTTTTTTAGACAAAAGGTTAAGTTCGTTGGGTTATCTTGAATAGACAAAACATAATTGAGGTTTTTTGAACGGTTTGAAGACTTTGTTGGGCTTATAATTCATTTTCCCTAGAATTTATGTTAGATTTTAGTCTCGTGTTAATGGAAATCAATCTTATTGGAATCATACTTATAAGGATGTCAAAAACATCCGTGGGACCCCAACACTGCATGACCATGGTGCTTATGAAACCAATTTCACAGCCCATAGGATAATTTCCACAAAACTATTGGCTATTTATGTAAAAACCTAATTCTTTTGTCTAAAAAGTAAAAACTAAGGGTGCGTTTGGTTGTGGAAAATTTTCCAGCTTTTTAGGAAAACTTTTCAAGAAAAATGGAAATTTTGAAAACGCGTTTGGTTCGTTCATTTTTTCAAAATTTTCCAAGAAAATGAAAATTTTCAGTTTTCCAAATTGTATGTAAATTAGAAAAGTGATTTTTACAGTTTTCCAAATTTCTAACATGGAAAACGAAAACTCCTCCGATTTCAACCAAACGCGTTTCGTAGAAATTTCATTGAAAATTGAAAATGAAAACTCAACTTTATTTTCTGAAAACATTTTTTTAGAAAATAAAAACAATTTTCCAAGGCACCCTAACCTTTTCTTTCCTCTGCTTTAACGCTTACGAGAGTGACATCCAAAATATGGTGGCGGGAACCTAGAGGGAGAAAACCCACGCATGCACATACAGTAAACGGAATCAAGAATCCAAACTCCAAACAATCAGTCAAACCTCTTGATTCCACATTTCATGTTTATATCTCCTAACCTATGATTATTTCTTCTAATCATCGATATCTCCATCTTTCAATCATTACGTTTTTCAAATTACTTTCTACACACCACCCAATCGAGCTTCCATTCTGAACAATGTTCTGGACTCCGCCGGAAGGTGTGGAGCCCCAGCCCCTGACGCCGGTATTGGAGAAGCCCGAAGTTCCTGACTCCCCGTTGCCTTACTTGGACACAACCACCAGTCGCCGGAAGTTTAATGGAAGGAATGATGATATCGAGGAGGAGGAGGAGGAGGAAGTGATTCCGCCATCGGCTGTGCCATTTCTGGCATTGTTTGCCTGTGCAGACGGGCTTGATTTTCTTCTGATTATGTTGGGTTCGTTAGGTGCTGTTGTTCATGGTGCATCCCTCGTAGTGTTTTTACATTTATTTGGAAAGATTATTCATTTATTGAGCTTACGTAATAATGCAGATCAACTATTCGACCATTTTTCCCAGGTACTCAGTGTCATATTCTATTCGAATTCTCTAATTTCTTTCAGAATTTCTCACGAACTGTTTGTTGTTTTCAATATGCAGTATGCTCTGTATATCGTGTATATAGGCTTAACTGTTTTTACTGCTGGATGGATTGGTAAGATAAAAGTTTATTACATTTTAAATTTTACTAAATACCATATGAATCTTTTGATTTACCTTCATACTTACAGAGGTTTGGTGTTGGATTCTTACTGCTGAAAGACAAACTGCTGTAATTAGGACCAAATATGTTCAAGTTATATTAAACCAGAACATGACCTTTTTCGATACATATGGAAACAATGGGGACATAGTCAACGAAATCTTGACTGATGTTCAAGTCATCCAATCTGTTATTGGTGAAAAGGTATAAAGATTTTCTCTCATATTTGTTCATAATCACTTCTGGTTTTTCCATATTTAATTTAAAGAACAAAATTTAATCAGGTTGGGAATTACATTCAGCACATAGCAACATGCTTGGGTGGACTTGTCATTGCATTTTTAAACAGCTGGCAGATTGCATTTGTAGCATTAGCAACAGGCCCAATAATCATTGCTGCAGGTAGGATTTCAAATGTATTTTTCTATAGGTTTCAAGAAAACCTTCAAGATGCTAATGATCATGCTGCAAGTGTTGCTAAAGAGGTGTGTAAACATGTAAATCTTTTGTGGGTTTTTACATATGGAATAAAAAGAAAGGTTGATGACAAATTAATACTCTTTTCAGGCACTATCAAACATTAGGACACTATATGCATTCACAAATGAAGCATTAGCCAAGCATTCTTACGCTTCTTCTCTTCAAGATACATTAAAATATGGGATCATTATAAGTCTTGTTCAAGGACTTGGATTTGGATTCACATATGGATTTGGAATGTGTTCTTGTGCTTTACAACTTTGGGTTGGAAGGTTTTTGGTCACAACTGGAAAATGCACAGGTGCTGAAATCGTGACATCCATTTTCGCTATAGTTTTAAGTGGCCTGTAAGCATATTTTTCCTTTTTAAGTTCTTGGAAAAGGGTAATATTGTCATTTTGTTTACTGATGTTATGTTGTAGTGGGTTGAATCAGGCGTCTAGGAATTTGTGTTCATTTGAGGAAGGGCGTATAGCTGCATACAGACTGTATGAGGTTATAAGACATGCGGGGTCTACTTGTACAGATGATGATTCAGATGGACATAGTTTAGTTTGTGTTCAAGGAAAGATTGAGTTTCGGAATGTTTATTTTAGCTATCCTTCTTGTCCTGGGATTTCTATCTTGAATGGAATTTACCTTACTGTCCCTGCCAAGAAAACTGTGGCACTTGTGGGAAGAAGTGGATCAGGAAAAAGCAGCTTAATTCCTCTTTTGGAAAGGCATTATGATCCAACTTTGGGTAACATGATTCTGACTCTACAAGGGTTTTACATTTAGCTGTTACAATCTTAATTTTTTTTTATTGTATTACAAAAATAGTGTTTGTACTTTGTACTATCTGAGTTTTACTTTGTTTAGTCCAAAATTGAAATCTTTTTCAGTTTTGATCCTCCTTACAAGGTTTTATGTTGATTTTGGTCCTAGAATGAAGAGTAAAGTACATTTTTGGTCACTAACCATTGCTGATTTTTGCAATTTTGGTTCAAAAAACAGTCATTTTACTTGAAACAAGGATCAAAAATGTTACAAAAACCTTAAACAAGGACTAAATTGCAAGAGAAAACTTTTGGGAACAAAAATTGAAAAACAGATATAGTGTCTGAAAATGTGATTTACTCAATAAAGAACAAAATCCATATGCTCATTGAAATAAGGACAAAATTTCTAGTGACCAAATTGATATGAAAACTTGAAATAAGGACTACAACTAATAAAAAATAGAAATCACATGAACCCTAATTCTAATTTACTCTTTCTGTTTTCAGTTCTAATATTTGTCATCATCGTCTTATGGGAACAGGTTCTGTTCTTTTGGATGGAGTAAACACTAAAACCCTAAAGCTAGAATGGTTGAGACGCCAAATAGGACTTGTTACAAAAGAACCAGCTTTAGTATCTTTAAGCATAGCAGAAAACATTGCATATGGACGCCCTGACATCACTTCAGAACAGATCAAAAAAGCTGCAAAATTAGCACATGTGCATACATTCATAACCTCCCTTCAAAATGGATATGAAACCCACGTGGATAAACTTGGTTTAGAATTCACAGATGAACACAAGATTAAAATTTCTATTGCTAGAGCTGTTCTTTCAAACCCTCCAATTCTATTGCTTGATGAAGTTACAAGTAATCTTGATTTGGAAGCAGAAAACGGTGTTCATGAAGTTTTAAGGATGATTACACTTGGGAGATCAGCGGTCATGATCGCTCGGAGATTAAGTCTTGTAAAAGATGCTGACTTTATTGCTGTTGTGGAAAGTGGTCAATGTGTTGAGATGGGTACACATGATGAACTGATCAACACACATGGTGTTTATTATGAGCTTCTTAAATGTGAACAAGTAGTCAAACTTCCTGAAAGGTATAATATTCTTTCACCAAAATGCAAGATATTCATAGCAATGTTTATGGTGGTTAAATGAGTTTTTATATTTTGTAGATTACCAAGTAAGAATCACAATGAAAGGGTAGATGATGATGCCCCTCAGTTAAAAGAGAAAGATCAAAATTCACCATCTTTAACAAGAGTCATGAAGCTAAGTTTACCAGAGTGGATGTATGCAGTTTTGGGAAGTGTAGGGGCTTCAATTTATGGATCTTTTAGACCTATTCTTGCCTACATTGTTGGGTTGATAGTGACTTCATATTATAAAGCTGATAAAAGCCATAACATTCAAATTGAAGTTAACAAATGGTGCTTGATAATCGCATGTATGGCTATCGTTATTTTAGTAGCCACTGTTTTGCAACATTTTTACTTTGGAATTGTGGGAGAAAAAATAACAGAAAGAATTAGAAGGATGATGTTTTCAGCCATGGTTGAGAGTGAAGTAGGATGGTTTGATAAAGAAGAGAATAATAGTGACAAGTTGTTGACACACTTGGCTAATGATGCCACGTATGTTCGTGCTGCTTTCACTGATCAGCTTCCTATTCTTGCCCAAGACTTTTCTGCTGCTTTTACTGCTGTAATTATTGGGTTGACTCTCGAATGGAGGTTGACCATGGTGGCGTTGACCACCATACCATTTCTCACACTCTCTGCATCTGCACAGGTTTTTGACTTTTTGTCAATATTCACAATTAATCTTCACCTTTTTATCGCTTTTAAAACAATTGATCTTAACTTCTCAGAAAACATGGATTTCTGGATTCTCACGTGGCATCGAGAAGCTTCACAAGAAAGCATCCATGGTTCTACAAGATGTAGTGGGAAACATCTCTACTTTCATGGCGTATTCTGCTGGAAACGAAGCATCAAGGCTTTACAGTTTATACCTAAAGAAAGTTTACAGAAAAACTTTCTATCATGGAATGTCTGTAGGATTCATGTTTGGGTTTTCAAGATTCATCCTCTTCGCCTGCAATTCTGTTCTACTTTGGTACACCTGTGTTTCTGTAAAAAACGGGAATATCGATCTTCCAACAGCTCTTAGAGAATACATCGTTCTCTCATTTGCAACTTTCGCACTAGTGGAACCATTTGGGCTCGCGTTTAACATACACAAGACACGAAAAACTCTCACTAGGGTTTTTAAGATCATCGATCATGTTTCTGAGATTGATAAAGCTTCTGCACTTAAACCAGTTAGCGCGTATGGGACAATCGAGTTTAAAAATGTCGATTTCTGTTACCCAAATAGTCCGGAAATCATGGTGTTGAGAGATTTTACCGTGAAAATCGACGGCGGACATACGGTGGGTGTAGTCGGAGTTTCCGGTTCCGGTAAAAGCACGATACTTTCTCTGATTTTAAGATTTTACAATCCGATTTCCGGGGAGATTCTTCTAGATGGAGAAGATTTGAGAAAATTCAATCTACGATGGCTAAGGAACCAGCTAGGGTTTGTCCAACAAGAACCGGTAATCTTCGCGACGACGATTAAACAAAACATAACCTACGCGAGACGTAATGCGAGCGAAACTGAAATCAAAGAGGCGGCAAGAATCGCAAACGCTCACCATTTCATAAGCAGTTTACCAAACGGATACGACACTCTGGTGGGTCCCGGTGGCGTGGAGTTAACGCCAGGACAGAAACTGAGAATTGCGATTGCGCGTGTGGTGTTGAAAAACGCACCGATTTTGTTGCTTGATGAAGCTGATGGGACGATTGAACATGAATCGAGACGTGTGGTGCAGGAGGCTCTTGATACGCTTTTGATCGGAAGTAAAACGACGATTTTGGTTGCGAGAAGGGCGGCGATGATGAAACGAGTTGATAAGATTTTGGTTGTCAATGGAGGTCAAATTGTGGAGCAAGGGACTCATGATTCGCTTGCGGCGATGAAAGATGGTGTTTATGCGAAGTTGACACAGCCTTGTTTTGTTACAGGACTTCGGCCTCAATTTATTGGTTCTACAAGGTAAGATTTGGATAGTGTGTATGAATCACGTGTTATTTTATGATTCTTGCATGTTTTTGTAAATCTTTAATTATATACATTTGAATTTGCACAAAGAGGTCAATGATATATGATTCTTTTATCTTTTGTAAAGGCTATTGATAATACTTTGAGTTGGTGAACTCATGTGTATATAGAATATGAAGATGATACAATTACACATTGGTTTATATGAGTGGTTTTGCTATTTGTTATTTGTTGGTTTCAGACTAGCTAGATGACCATGCTAAAGAGCCTGTCAAGTGCATTGATGCATTGCTAGGCTTTCTAGAAGATCTCGCGACACATAGTACATGTACTTTGTCACTACATGTTTGTGGACCAGAGTGGTGTGGACCAGTACAAACATCACGCTGGATTGAGATGTCTTATGGATGTACGACACCGTTGATACCAATTTATGAACGACACCGCTAATACATGTGTTTCGTAGAGTCGGAGTAGTGAAATGGGTGTTTCGGGTGGAAGTCATGAGCCACTTAGAACACTCAATAATGTGGGCACACGAGTAGGGAATTGGGTAGTTCCCTTGGGATAGGATGCACGGAGAAACTCATGCCTATCATAGGACATTTTTGGGGATATCTATTGTTTTTGGTGATATGTAATGCTTTTTGTGATGTGTTGTTTTTGGTGGTATGTGATGTTTTTTTGGGGATATCTATTGTTTTTGGTGATATGTGATGCTTTTTGTGATGTGTTGCTTTTGGTGGTATGTGCTCTTTTTGGTGGTATGAGATGATTTTGGTGATACACGATGAATTTGTTATTATATGTGTTGTATATGTGAGTTGCTTAATTTTGTTTTGTCGTAAATTGAATTGTTGGTCCGTGTGGGAATTGTAGTATCCTTATGACTATATGCAACTTTTATTAACTTACTCAGCAGCGTCTGACACTTGTTTGTTGTACTTTGCGCATTTGGCTCAGTACATGTAGCTTAGGAGCGTGGATTTGGGTAGTATGTTTTTAGTTAGACGATACCACTTTGACATGTTTTGGTTGTTATTTTTGTTCCATAACGGTTTTCTTAAACTTAAACGGTTTTAATTGAGTTGTTTTTGAAAGATGGTAACGTGTGGTTTGTTTTAAATTACGAATTAATAAAAGACTTCTGTTGCATTTTCTCTTAAAAAGGTGTTAAATAAAATGAATTTTTTTGGGATAACACTCATGATGTTACACACTGTGCACATAATGCTTTCAGTCAAATGATCATGCGGTTGGAGAAAAATACTGCATATCTTGGTTCTCTATTTCCCGGTCCAACAATTGAGCTTTTCGTTCTTCATTAGCTTGAAAAATGCATAATTTTTCATCCCGGTACCGTTGTCTCCTGTTCCACCCATGTTCGGGTTACAGTGTTGATGGCAGCAATTTCATTGATGAGATCAAATAATTCATTTTGTGTTGACGATACCGATGCCGATTTCTTTCCTTTTCTTTTTCTCTGAGCGGTGAGTTTTCAACATTAAACGCCTGTTTTTGTTGGGGGAGTCCGGGAGGATACTGTGCATCGGAAGGTGTTGTGTAGGCGTTGGATAAAGATGTTTTGGTTCATTTTGAAGAAAGAGGTGGGTAGTCTTCACCAACTTTTTTAACCAACGCCCATTCACATGGTCTTTCAACCACTCCCAAGCTTTTTCATGAGGAAAAACTTTATGATTACTAGTCCTCTAATACTCGCTTTGTGTATCTTTTAAAACATCGGTCTCAGATCTCCCGATAGCCAAACTCTTCATCCTACGGTTGTAGATGCAGTTGAAATCATTATATTTCTTTTGAAGGTCTTTCCATTTTGATTTTACTAGGTGTCATGACTGATCCGAACCTCCCATTTGAGCATTAAAATGTTCTAGAACCCGCTCCCAAAATGCATCTGAACTTTGTTGATTTCCACGTTGTTTATCTTCAGAAACATCGACATATGCCCTAGCCAAATCCAACTCTTCACGTTCCACCCATTTCTTTGATTTCTGACGCTTTGTATAGTTGCGTTTTTTCTCGGCAATGGGTTGTAACTCATCGTCTTCTTCGTTTCTTTCGGGAGCTGGGACGTCACTAGAACTGTCATGTTCTACGTTCTGAGAATCACAAAAATGGAAAGTCTTAGGATGAGAATATTGGAATTGGGTTTCTGGAACCCTTTGAGAAAACTGATTACATGAATTATAACCCGAATTTTCCTCTGAAAGCCTAAATGTGTTGTAAGATTATTGCACCGGGTAATATTGTTGTGGATAGTTTTGGTTTTGTTGGTAGTTTTGGTATTGTTGATAGTTTGGGTTTTGAAATCCTGGAGAATAAAATGGATTATCTTGACTTGAACCACCTAACGTGGATTTATGTCTTTGGCTATAACCGATTTGTTTAGCTTTGCCTCAGGAATCCATTGAAGGTAACTGAAGCAGAAAGTTTTTTATATAGAATTTGTAGTTTTGGTTGTAACATCTGGATCCTCGAGGTATGAAATTTGAAGTAAAATATGATTTGTGGGTGGCTCACGATGTGAGGGAAGCGCCGTCACGTTGTTACATGGCCACGATAAACGGGAAAGATCATTTAAGTGTCACGACATGACACTATGTTGGTCACGACGTGACACCTGATAAGGGGAAAACCCTAATTTTCGGACATTGGACCCTATTTAAAGGAAGTGAAGGGCTAGGGTTTCCTTCACCCTCAGCCTCCATCACCTCCAAAACCCTCTTGAGAAACGTTAATCCCTCTCCTTCATTTTTGATGTAACACCCAAAAATTTTACGCCAAATTTAAACTTTTCAAGCATAAATAAAACCCAATAGTATTGTTTACAAAAATGTTTACAATTCATTATTCAATCAGAGTGTCCCAAAAGCCAGATCATAAGGATGATGAGCGGTACGGTCACGCCTTCGCCTTGCCATGAACTCCTGAAGTACCTGAAACAATAAACTGAAAACTGTAAACCCGATGGCTTAGTGAGCTACCCCTCAAAATACCAATACCACACTGATAATACCATATCCGTAATAATCAATCAATCAACATGCATACTGGGCCATCGGCCTGATTGGACCGCCCTACAGGGCCTACAGTCCAACTGAATTTATACTGAGCCTTCGGCATGACTGGACCGCCACGTGGGCCTACAGTCTTCCCGGACCGCTCATAGGGTGTGTTGGCCTTCAGCACAAAGCAGGACCGCCTCAACCCAAGCAACAAGCAAGTAACCATGTGCACATAACTAACATATACTGGCATATACAACCATCAAACATATCTATCTCACTGAGCATCCAAACATAGCAATCTCTTATAACTAGAGCACTGACCTAGCAGGTCACTAACATATCAATCCCTACGGATCATAAGAGCATAACATACTATCTATCCTGATTCTGATCTAACAGATCACATCCACATGTAGCATACCATAACGATAACAACTAAAAGGGCCGGCCTTGGTGCCTTAGACCCTATCGATATAGTGAAGATAACTCACCTTGCAGATGTCGACTCGGTAGATAAACTTCAACCCTCGGATCACTGCCACAAACTCCACCACCTATAACCATAGTATAATCATACCCATAAGCCAACTAATCAATCCTGGTCAAAGTCAGAGTCATCAGTCAAGGTCAATAGTCCATGTTGACCTCGACTCGCCGAGTACCCCCGGCTACTCGCCGAGTTCCTTGAAGTACTAACCCACTCGCCGAGTCACCTGAGTGACTCGTCAAGTTCCTTTGGTTTACGATCGAGACCCTAAGACCACTCGTTGAGCTTCCTTATTGCAACTCGACAGTTACCCGCGCATACATAATTTGGGGCAACCTCATCCGACTCGCCGAGTTGTTCATACACTCGTCGAGTCTACGACAATCTTCATTGGACTCGCCGAGTTGTTCTTCCAACTCGCCGAGTTCATGCCTATCTTCATATGACTCGCCGAGTCGACCATGCGACTCGCCGAGTCCCTTCAGTCCTTTTTGCCATACAGACTCATTTGAGCCATGCAGCGGCTCCAAACTACAGATCCAAGCTTCTAAGGCATGCTTTTCACGTAAAGTTGCAAACTTTACGTGCATGTATAGCTACAAAGGCTCTTAATGTCAAATCCAAACTTACAATGGGGGTTTCATACTCAAAGAGGTTTCATTCACGCCCAAACCAAAAACTTTATGACTCTAGGACTTAAGAAGGGTCCAGATCTGAAGTTACAACTTCAGATCTAGCCCATAGTCCACCTTATCCACTCAAAGATCCATAAAAGCCCCAAACTCAACCAAAAAGAGATCTAGAAGGGAAAAGAAGTAAAGGTGGCGACTTGATACCTCTGGAAGATGCTAACTGAGGTAGATTCTGATTCCCACACTTCCCTTGCTCCAATTCCCTTGCCTTCCAAGTTCCTCTTCTCCAAAGATCTTCCTCCCAAGCTTAATACACACACAATAGAGCACCACACGAATTAGGGTTTCTCAAGAGCTCTCTAGAACTGCAAAGAGGCCAAAGGAGGCTTATGCTTCCTTAAATAGGGTGCAAAACCCCGGGATTTAGGGTTTCCTCTGCCAGCTCCTACTCGTCGAGTCCCTTCATGGACTCAGCGGGTAGGTCACTAAACACGCGTACCAAACCCTTTGCTACTCGACGAGCAGGGCAACCAACTCGTCGAGTAGGCCTTGAAACCAATTAAATTCTTATTTAAACAATACCTGGGAATCGGGGCGTTACAATTCTCCCCTACTTGAACTAGACTTCGCCCTCGAAGTCTGCTGGAATAAACAATGCTGGGTAATGCTCCTGCATTTCCGCCTTCGGCTCCCACGTCCACTTGGATCCTCTCCGATGCTCCCACTACACTTTTACCAAAGGTATCTCTTTATTCCACAAAATTTTCTTCTTCCTTTCCAAGATGGCTACAGGCTTCTCCACGTAATTCAGGCGCTCATCGACCTGAATATCATCCATCGATACTACTGCCTCCTGGTCCATAATACACTTCCGCAATTGCGAAACATGGAACGTGCTATGAATTCGGCTGAGCTCCTCCGGTAGCTCAAGCCTATAAGCCACCTTGCCAACCCTGGCAATAATCCTGAATGACCCAATATAACGGGGACCTAATTTTCCTCTCTTCCTGAAGCGGATCACACCCTTACAGGGCGAGACCTTCAGAAGTACCATGTCACCAACATGAAACTCTAAATCCGATCGGCGTCTATCAGCGTAACTCTTTTGCCGACTCTGAGCGGTCTGCAGCCGCTGTCTGATCTGCTGGATCTTTTCGGTAGTCTGCAAGACTACCTCTGTTCGACCCATCACTCTGTGTCCAACTTCACCTCAACAGACCGGGGTTCTACATCTCCGACCATATAACAGCTTAAAAGGCGCGGCGCCAATACTGGAATGATAGTTGTTGTTGTAGGCGAACTCTGCCAGCGGTAGGTGAGAATCCCAGCTCCCACCGAAATCAATAACACACGCCCTCAACATATCCTCGAGGGTCTGAATGGTCCGCTCGCTCTGACCGTCGGTCTGCGGATGGAAAGCTGTACTAAAGTCCAGCCGCGTACCCAGTTCCTCGTGAAACTTCTGCAAAAAACGGGAAGTAAACCTGACATCCCGATCGGAGACAATGGAGACTGGAACCCCATGGCGAGAGACAATCTCGCTGACATACATATCAGCCAATCTCTCGGCCGACGAACTCTCCCGTATGGCCAAGAAATGGGCACTCTTGGTCAATCGATCCACGATGACCCATATAGCATCAAGCCCCTTCGCCGTTCTCGGCAACTTGGTAATAAAGTCCATCGTGATCTGTTCCCATTTCCACATGGGAATCTCCAGGGGCTGCAGTTTACCATGCGGCCTCTGATGCTCGGCCTTGACCATCCTACAAGTCAAGCACCTCTCGACGTACCAAGCGATTTCTCGCTTCATGAACGGCCACCAGTAGCTTAAACTCAAATCCCGGTACATCTTGGTGGCCCCCGGGTGTATAGAAAAGTGAGACTTGTGAGCCTCCTCCATCACTGTCTGTCGGATCCCTCCGGACATCGGAACCCAAACCCGACCGTGTCGGGTCAATAATCCGCGGCTATCCTGAACAAACCGGGCGTTCTCGCCCTTAATCCGCTCCATCTTCCAGTTCTCTGGTCTCATGCTCTCGACCTGAGCATCCCTAATCAAGCTCACAAGCGGGGAATCCACCGCTATCCTCATACACCTTGTCGGGGTAGAGGACCCAGCTGACTTGCGGCTCAAAGCGTCCGCAACCACATTCGCTTTAGCAGGATGGTAAAGGATCTCACAATCATAGTCCTTGACTACATCCAGCCACCTGAGCTGCCTCATATTCAGGTTCGGCTGATCCATGATGTGCCTCAAACTCTTGTGATCCGTGTATATAGTACATCGGACCCCGTACAGATAATGCCTCCAAATCTTGAGAGCGAAAACCACCGCTCCCAACTCAAGATCGTGCGTAGGGTATCTCGTCTCATGCGGCTTCAGCTGCCGCGATGCATAGGCTATCACCCGTCCCCTCTGCATGAGGACCGCCCCCAGACCTGTGATGGACGCATCACAAAATACTACGAAATCCTTGACTCCCTCGGGGAGCGTCAACACTGGCGCCTCACACAAACATCGCCGGAGGGTCTCAAACGCTCTCTGCTGCTCAGAGCCCCACCGGAAATCCACCCCCTTCCTCGTTAGACGAGTGAGGGGTACTGCAACCTTGGAAAAATCTCGAATAAATCTCCGGTAGTACCCTGCTAATCCCAAGAAACTACTGATGTCGGAGGGAGATTTCGGAATCTCCCACTGCATAACCGCCTCGACTTTGACCGGGTCGACCAAAATCCCCTCCTGGTTAACGAGATGTCCGAGGAACTGGACCTCTCGTAACCAAAACTCACACTTCGAGAACTTGGCATACAGCCGTTCTCGTCGCAGAATCTCCAGCAGCTCCCTGAGGTGCTCCTCGTGCTGCTCTCGGGTCTTGGAATACAACAAGATATCATCTATGAACACAATGACCGAGCGATCGAGCATCGGTCTGCAGACCCGATTCATCAAATCCATGAATACTGTCGGTGCGTTGGTGAGCCCAAACGGCATCACCACGAACTCGTAATGACCATAACGAGTCCGAAACGCGGTCTTCTCCACGTCTTCCTCCCTCACCCTGACCTGGTGATACCCGGATCTCAAGTCGATCTTGGAAAACCAAGATGCACGCTGCAACTGATCGAAAAGATCATCTATCCTTGGGAGTGGATAACGGTTCTTCACCGTTAGCTTATTCAACTCCCTGTAGTCGATGCACATCCTGTGCGAACCGTCCTTCTTCCTGACGAAGAGGATCGGTGCTCCCCATGGGGAACTACTCGGACGAATAAACTGCTTACCCAGCAGCTCCTGCAACTGAGATGACAACTCCTGCATCTTTGGCGGTGCCAGTCGGTACGACGCCTTAGCGATAGGGGCCGCCCCCGGCACCAGATCAATCCTGAACTCCACCTGCCTCTCCGGAGGCACTCCAGGTAACTCCTCTGGAAACACGTCAGCAAACTCTCTAACCATCGGGACCTCTGAAACTGAAGTCTGATCCCTGACCCGCGTGTCCACCACACACGCTAAATAACCTGCACATCCGTGTTGAATATACTGTCGAGCCCTGGCGGCCGAACAAAACCCTGATCCTACTCTGGTGCCCTCACCATATACCACCAGTTCTCCCCCACTTGGGGTTCGAACTACTACTCGTTGTCCCTCACAGTTGATCATGGCTCCAAACCGGCTGAGCCAATCCATCCCTACGATCACACATACTTCCCCCATGGGAATAGGAATCAAATCTATCGGGAATGATACCCCGAAAATCTCCAGCTCGCATCCCCGGTAAACTGAAGAAGCAGAAATCCCGTGCTCGTTGGCGATCGAAACTCGCAACAGACACTCAAGCTCATCTACCGACACACTGAACTCTCTACTGAAAGTCTGAGATAAAAACGACCGACTCGCCCCCGAGTCAAATAAAACCAATGCAGGCAAAGAGTTTACTAAAAACGTACCTAAACACAGGCACCAACGATAAGCACAACATAGATAAAATGACTGAAACAGAAAATAGAAACATACCAGCAACCACATCCGGTGCTGCCTTGGCCTCCTCGGCCGTGAGCTGGAAGGCGCGCCCCTGAGCCTTCGGAGGCTCCGCCTTGACTGGCCTCCCATCCCCAATCCTCAAAGTAGCCGGTGCGGATCCCGGCGCCGGCTTGGCAGCGAGCTGCGGGCAGTTGGTCTTCACGTGACCAACCTGATGACAATGATAACAAATCCTCATATCTGCTGGAGGGGCGGACTGGCGACAGTCCCTGGCATAATGCCCCTCCTTGCCACATTTGTGGCAACCACCTCCTGCTCGACAAATCCCTGAATGACCCCTGCCACACTTTCCACAAGTGCGGCTCTGCTGACCCCCGGTCCGAGTATCAACGGTCTTAGACCGCTTAGGTGCCGGCTGAGACTGTGCCGGAACCTGACGCTGCTCCTTCAACTGCAGCTCTATCTCCAACTCGCGCCGCCTCGTGGCTTCCTGAATATCCAAAAGTGTCTCACAATGTTGCGTAGCAACAAACTGTCGAATATCAGTCTTGAGCATACTCAGATAACGAGTCATCTGAGACTGCTCTGAAGCAAACTCCGGGCAGAACATAGCCCTCTCCGTGAACATACGAGTGATCTCCATCACTGACTCCCCATCCTGTCTCAATGTCAAAAACTCCTGAGCAAGCCGCTCCCGCTCAACACGTGGAACGTAGCGGGTGCGGAACATATCCCGGAACTGCTCCCAAGTAACAGCAGCTCGCTGATCATCTGTGTACGACCTTGTCGTCAATCTCCACTAGTCCTTTGCCCCAAGCCTTAGCAGGTTCAGGGCACACCTGATCTTCTGGTCAGCAGGACATGAACACGTGAAGAAACATCCCTCCACGTCAGATAACCACCTCATAGCCCTGATCGCATCCTGTGTACCATCAAACATCGGGGGCTTCGTATTATCGAAGTCCCTGTACTGGAAAGCCCTGCTGGCTCCTCCTCCAACCCCTGCCGCAGTTATAGCCGAAGTGGCTGCAGCGGCAGCTGTCTCTGCTAGAGCTGCATATCGCTCATCAAAGTACTCGACCATCGCGGTCTTAATCTGATGGGTTTTGAGCATTCTAACACTTCCTAAGTGTACATGAAACCCTAATAACCTTGGATCTATGTTTGTCTAATTATCATGCAAAGTTGAATTCCAAGGTTATATTCCTATCTAGCATACATGGGGAACATTTTTAACTTGAATGAAAGATAGAATAACTTACCTTGTTGTTGGTTATGATCCTTGAAACCTTGTGAGCCTAGCACCCCAAGTGTGATGCCTCAAATGCTTCACACAACACCAAATGCAAAGGAGTAAACTTTGAGAGAATCTTACACTTGCAAAATCGGCTCTAGCCCTCTTGTTTCTTATGTGTCCCAATTTTGGTGGAGAATGGGTTTCTTATATAGTGTTGACACATCTAGGGTTACACCATGTAAACCCTAATGTGTCATGACTCTTCATTTCCATGACCCATGGGTTTGTAACTCCCATGGAGCATCCATGGAGCATCCTATGGGTGGAACCCAACTTGATAATCCATGGAGCCTCTTAGCCCACTATATAAGATATGGAAGATTTACATAATCTACCCATATATTTAATTAGTTATCTTTTGATCACTTAATTAATTCTAAATTAATTCTTGATCAAACTAATTAAATAATATTATTAATATATTAGAACTTATAATATATTAATAAACCATAAGTGTTATTTCTCTCATTTTAGTTTATCCAATTGCATGGTGCCATGCAACCCAAATGGACCATGCCGGGTCGGGTCAAGTACATACCAAAAATAGTTATGGACTTAGACACCTTATCCAACAGTCTCCCACTTGGATAAGTCTAATAACTATAACTGCAATACTTCAGGAACCGATCGACAATCGTAGCTCTTTCAAGGTCTCTCGGAACTGAGAAGATGATGATACGCCATTTAAGATAAGTGATCATATAATCCTCTGTTCTAGATATCAGCCGGACAAATACATGGAACAATGTCTTACTTATTGTCCAGCAGTTTGTTTCCCGATTTCCGATTTGTTTGACAAAGAACTTAATTGAACACATCAACTTAGTTCTGACCGGGCCCGGTACATAGGTCAAAACAAAATCATCGAGGGGCCCAGATATCAGCTTCTAATCCAAGAAGGAACAGATAAACTTCGACTCATATGTTTGTTCTACCACTCATTGAATTATACACAAAAGCACGTTTTATAACATCGAGTTACCAATGCGTTAACGTACAATCAATGCATAACCAACTCATAAGTAACAAATCATATCTCTAGGTTTGAAGACTTATATGATATTACCGTCTCACGATCACTCGAGATAAATTCCATGAAGTGATTCCAGTGAGCGTGGGTTGAGTCCAATGCTCAGAACTTATGAGCACTCATGAGTGTTGTAGCCATGTCCAACAACTTAGACCTCTGCAACCAATCATGACAGTCTTGATTCATACCTACTTCCGACATATGACCGACTGTGGAGGTTCGAATAATATGATATACCAAACATAATTATTCTGGAAGTCAAAACATGCAAAAGAAATATAGTAAACGATGGACAAGAGATAGCAACACTTTACTCATAAATAAAACACCTTTTATTCATCATCTAATGTCAATTACACTTTACAAATTTCAAGGTTATCTAACTACTAAATCTAATATCATCCTTCAGCCCTATGCTCCGAGCATGCTGGAGATGCTTAACCCGAGTCAGTCCCTTCGTGAGGGGATCTGCTGGATTCTCATCCGATGATACCCTCTTTGCCACGAGGAGTCCTTCTTCTATTCGATGTCTGATGAAATGGTATTTTCTGTCGATGTGTCTGGATCTCCCGTGATCCCTTGGTTCCTTGGCTAAGGCAACTGCACTTTCACTATCACAGAAAATTTCCATTGGCTCTTTAATAGCTGGTCTCCAATGAAGTTCTTCAGCCATATCGCCTCATTTGCTGCCTCGCTAGCTGCTATATACTCTGATTCGCAAGTTGAATCAGCCACTGTCTCTTGCTTGGAACTCTTCCAAGAAATTGCTCCTCCATTTAAGGTAAAGACCCAGCCTGACTGAGAGCGGAAATTATCCCTATCAGTCTGAAAGCTAGCATCACTATACCCTACAACTCTCAAGTCTTCACTCCCACCGAGGGTAAGGACCCAGTCCTTAGTCCTCCGTAGGTACTTGAGGATATTCTTTACCGCAGTCCAGTGTGCCTTGCCAGGGTTCCCCTGATACCTGCTAACCATGCTCAAAGAAAAGGCTACATCAGGTCGAGTACACGTCATAGCATACATGATCGATCCTACAGCCGATGCATAAGGTATTCGACTCATTTCTGCTATCTCAGCCTCAGTACTAGGGCTTTGTGTCTTACTCAATCTGGCGTTACTCTGGATGGGTAACTCTCCTTTCTTGGAGTCCTGCATGCCGAATCTCTTCAGCACCTTATCCAAGTAGGTACTCTGACTAAGTCCAATTAGTCTTTTACTCCGGTCTCTCAAGATCCTTATCCCTAGAATATAGACAGCTTCTCCTAGGTCCTTCATAGAGAAATACTTCCCAAGCCAGGACTTAACTTCCTGCAGAGTTGGGATGTCATTTCCTATGAGTAGTATGTCATCCACATACAATACCAAAAAGCTAACTATACTCCCACTAGCCTTGACATATACACAAGATTCATCTTCACTCCTAGAAAAGCCAAATTCTTTGACTTTCTCATCAAAGCAAAGATTCCATCTGCGAGGTGCTTGCTTTAACCCATAAATGGATTTCTCAAGCTTACACACTTTATTAGGGTACTCTGTATTGACAAAACCCTCTGGCTGACTCATGTAAACATCCTCAGCCAACTTTCCATTAAGGAAAGCGGTTTTGACATCCATTTGCCATATTTCATAGTCATGAAATGCAGCTATGGCTAACAGAACCCTAATAGACTTAATCTTGGCCACTAGAGAAAAGGTCTCATCATAATCAACTCCCGGAGTTTGTGAGAAACCCTTTGCAACCAGTCGTGCCTTATAAGTGTGTACATTACCATCCATGTCGGTCTTCTTCTTGAAGATCCATTTGCACCATATAGTCTTACGACCTGGTACATTCTCAACCAAGTTCCAAACTTGATTGTCATACATGAACTGTATCTCGCTGTCCATTGCCTCTTTCCACTTGGCTGACTCAGGGCCTGCCATGGCTTCCGCGTAACTGTTAGGTTCATCCAGACCTATCAGTGTCTCCTCACTGATAAATGTATCACCTTCCGCAGTAATATGGAATCCATAGTAATGCTCAGGTGCATTCCTAACCCTTGTGGAATGCCTCAGAGGTACAGACTTGTCAATTGGCTCAACAGGAGTTTCCTCCTCAAGTTGAGTGCTAGGGTTTGAAGTTCCTTCACCACTTGACTCTTGAATTTCTTCAAGGTCAACTTGCCTCCCACTGTCTCCTTGGCTTATGAACTCTCTCTCTCGAAAGAAAGCCCTCCTAGCTACAAAGACCACATTCTCACTAGGTCTGTAGAAGAGGTAACCAAAGGATTTCTATGGGTAGCCGATGAAAATACACCTCTCACTTCGAGGTTCGAGCTTATCATGAGTCTCGCATCTCACGAAAGCCTCGCAACCCCAAATCTTAATGTGGTCTAGTTTGGGTACTTTACCAGTACACATCTCATGAGGAGTTTTGGCAACTTTCTTTGTGGGAACTAGATTAAGGATATGGGCGGCAATCTCTAAGGCATACCCCCAAAATGAGATTGGTAGCGAAGCTCGACTCATCATGGAACGAACCATATCCAACAAGGTTCGATTACGCCTCTCAGCTACACCATTCAACTGCGGTGTCCTGGGAGGTGTCAATTGTGAGACAATCCCACATTCCCTAAGATAGTCGAGGAACTCTGAACTAAGATACTCACCACCTCGATCGGATCGAAGCATCTTAATGTTCCTGCCCAATTGATTCTCGACTTCCTGTTTAAACTCTTTAAACCTCTCAAAAGTCTCTGACTTATGCTTTATTAAGTAGACATATCCATATCTACTGTAATCATCAGTAAAAGTCAAATAATAACGATTAGCATCCCTTGTGGCATGTTTGAAGGGCCCACACACATCCGTGTGTATAAGATCCAACAAACCTTCACCCCTCTCACAAGAACCTGTGAAGGGTGACTTTGTCATTTTTCCAAGTAAGCATGATTCGCAACTATCATCTGACTTTAGGTCAAATGACTCCAATACTCCATCCTTTTGGAGTTGGCCTATGCGTTTCTTGCTTATATGTCCAAGACGACAATGCCATAATGATGCTTTATCCAAGTTATTATCATTAACAGAATCAATACACAATACATTATTTCCTAAGTTATCAACCACAGATACAGTTTCATACAGACCATCACAAGGTAATGCTTTAAAATAAAGAACATTATTAAAGAAAGCATTAATCGAACCAACTTCATTATCAAATGAAAAGGTGAAACCTTGTTTATACAATGCATGAAAGGAATAATATTTCTTGCCATTTCTGGTGAATAACAACATTTATTCAAATCTAAACTAAACCCACTACTTAGCGATAAATTATAAACTCCAATCTTGGTGACAGGTAAAGCTTTCCTATTCCCCATGATTAAGTTTATTCTTCCATGCTCCACATTCTCACTTCTTCTTAGTCCCTGCAAATCATAACAGATATGAATACCACAACCGGTATCAAGGACCCAAGAGTTAGAATGGGGTGAGTTATTAGATAAGATAGTGTAAATACCTGCATGGTTGGGTTTAACTTTCCCATCCTTCACATCTTGCTGGTACTTTGGGCAGTTCCGCTTCCAATGTGACTTTTCATGGCAATAGAAACATTCAGCCTCTTTAGGGTCAGAAGAAGGAGTGACAAAACCTTTCTTGGTTCCACTTGAAGAAGAGCCATCAAGGGTCCTAGCCTTGGTACCCTTCGAAGAGCTCTTCCTCTTCTTCCCTCTACCTTTCCCGATTGCCAAAACCGGGGCGGAGTTTGGAGTAGGAGTGTTAACAACCGACTTACCCTTAAGACCTGTTTCTGCGGTCTTGAGGAGTCCCTGAAGTTTGCTGAGTGTGACCTCTTCGTTATTCATGTGATATGTCATGCGGAATTGATCATAGCACGATGGTAAGGAGTGCAAAATGATATCTATTGCAAGCTCCTCAGGGAAGTTCACATTAAGCTTCAGCAACCGATCCACATACCTTTGCATTTTCTGCATGTGGCTCGTGACGGATTCCCCGTCCTTCATCATGTTTGTTATGATAGAGCATATGATTTCGTACCTCTCTTGTCGTGCACTTTGATGGTATCTTTCCATCATATCTTGGTGCATTTCAAAAGGGTAGAAGTCCTCATAGGACTTTTGGAGTTCCGCTGTCATGGTGGCCAACATGATGCATGCCACTTTTGTAGCATCCCCTTCATGTGCCCGGAAGTCAGCGATCTCCTGGGGAGTTGCAGTGGTCTCATCAATCTCCTTAAGCTCCTTGTCAAGGACATATTCTTTGTAGCGGGTAATCATCCTGATGTTTCTGATCCATTCATTGAAGTTGGATCCATCAAAAGTGACTTTCCCACACAAGTTCATAAGGGTAAAGGAGCCATTAGGATTAGAGCCAGAAACAGCATTGTTTGAAGACATCTGAAAGAAGAGGACAAGATTAGTTTAGATATTAAGAGAGTCCTTAATAAAACACCCAAATGTAATATTAAGGCTAGGATCCAATCACAATATATTATAACTTAGAAGAGGTATGCCGTAATCCAAGCTATAACATATTTGAAAGGTAGGTGAATGACGATTCACCAATTTCCACCATGAAAAACGAAATATAAATATTAGGTTTTAATTGGTTCTTAGAAATTCCTAGATTCTTTTGAGATTCAATGAACTTTTCAAAGGCATGTTTCAATCTCGAGTGTGCCCTCCAAGTTTTGTGACTGGGATACCGAGGATCACAAAACGAGGTGTGAAGTAACCATGCAAATCACTTGGTACCCTCAAGGTTTATCACTCAATCGATGTGCCGGTAAACCACACACGCTCCACCGATGCTATGGTAAACCTTAAGTCACCCTTTACCTACCTTGTTAAGTCCAAGTTAGTGTGCCGGTTAACCACACACGCTCCACCAACGACTTAAACAAAGTGTAAAGTGTAATTTCATGGATTAGCACCTTATTCACATTTTCCTAAAGTAACTAAGATTGAGAATTTAATAAAAGCATTTAGTTACTTTATAATATTCATCATACTTTTAATGAGAATTTATAAGTCCTTGTCTTACCCGTTCGGCTAACGACCCTCCACCGATCAAGGAAGCGGTGGGTGAGAGTGGACACCCATTAAGTTGCCATTTTATAGGCAACAACCTTATACCCCCTTATAGACCGGCTTCGTGAATGAGGCGTACTAGCGGTAAGACGACTTGACGTTATACATATATATATTAGTAACTTATAATATTATAAAGTATAAGGGTTGAATTTTAACTTTTAAAATTCTAAGGGTTGGAACTAAAGTTTTAATCAAGACTTTACATGTTCCAAAACTTGAGGGCAAGTTTTGTAAACTTCCAAAACTTTTCATTTCTTATAACTTATGAATTAATTGAGTAATAAAAATGAAGACTCTTCATTTTTATAACTCTTGTGGTCTTTTAATGGCTTTAATAAAAGTGAGACTTTTGGTTTTCCATAACTTGAGGACAAGTTATGGACTCCATTAAAACACATTATGATCATGAATTAAATTACCATGAAGGTTACAAACAATTCCTATGATCATCTAATTTTCATAAGTTCAAGAACATGAATATGAACACTTTCAAGAATCAAAAATTACACTTAAAAAAAAAACTTGTAATTTTAATAATTGCCATTGTAAATGGATTAGCATAAACATTACACCATCTAAAACAAGCTTTAAAACATCAAAACAGTTTAAGGTAATGTTTCTAGTCCATTTCCAGCAACAAATGTGCAAACTTTCATACGAGCAGAAAACAGAAAAACGGTTTTTTTTCCAAGCTGTTTGCACACAAAAATAAAAAACAACAAACGAACCATGCTCTGATACCACTGATGGGTTTTGAGCATTCTAACACTTCCTAAGTGTACATGCAACCCTAATAACCTTGGATCTATGTTTGTCTAATTATCATGCAAAGTTGAATTCCAAGGTTATATTCCTATCTAGCATACATGGGGAACATTTTTAACTTGAATGAAAGATAGAATAACTTACCTTGTTGTTGGTTATGATCCTTGAAACCTTGTGAGCCTAGCACCCCAAGTGTGATGCCTCAAATGCTTCACACAACACCAAATGCAAAGTTGTAAACTTTGAGAGAATCTTACACTTGCAAAATCGGCTCTAGCCCTCTTGTTTCTTATGTGTCCCAATTTTGGTGGAGAATGGGTTTCTTATATAGTGTTGACATATCTAGGGTTACACCATGTAAACCCTAATGTGTCATGACTCTTCATTTCCATGACCCATGGTTTTGTAACTCCCATGGAGCATCCATGGAGCATCCTATGGGTGGAACCCAACTTGATAATCCATGGAGCCTCTTAGCCCACTATATAAGATATGAAAGATTTACATAATCTACCCATATATTTAATTAGTTATCTTTTGATCACTTAATTAATTCTAAATTAATTCTTGATCAAACTAATTAAATAATATTATTAATATATTAGAACTTATAATATATTAATAAACCATAAATGTTATTTCTCTCATTTTAGTTTATCCAATTGCATGGTGCCATGCAACCCAAATGGACCATGCCGGGTCGGGTCAAGTACATACCAGAAATAGTTATGGACTTAGACACCTTATCCAACATAATCGACCCAAACATCTCTTGCAGCTGCGCTCGGAACGGTGCAGCAATCTCGTCGTGCATAATCTCCCGGATCCTGGCATCCAACTCCTCGGTCCCTATCTGTACCACGGGCTCAGGTGCTATCGGCACGTCTAACCCTCCGTCTCCTGATCCTGATCCTGATCCTGATCCTGATCCGGATCCAGTAGCAACACGTCTCATCACCACCATACTGAAATACATATTCAAGTCATCAGATAAATAACATAATATCGGGAGACCAAAACCCACAAACCCTAGGGGTTGTGACTTCCTTGCTACGCGTATGGGTCCTGTGCTTTCAGTAGTACGGACCCATACTACCTTCCACACCTACCCATATTTGTCTCAAGTATCACCACAACACCCTAACACTATCATCAACATAATATGCGCTCAACCCTTACTCCTAGGGAAACATCACCTATCCCACAACTGACCTCATCGCTCCTCACAACCCACACATCCATGAAACTTTCATCAACCCCTGCAGTGCTAGTGCAGGCTAGTCGCACATAACATTGGACCCAATAGACTTTCGAATATCCGATCCTATCCGTAGACTGGATCAACATTCTCAGGCTATAAGATCTTGATTACGCGCAGCCGTGACGCCTACACTAACGACTACAGTAATGATGTCAATTCCATATACAAGAAACCCTAGGCTAGTAGGCATCATATAATCAGACAAGTCTATCATGCGATTCCTGAGGATCCCTAGCCTAGCACTAGCATGCTGTTCTAACATATCATAATAACTGTATGGTATTTTGGGGTTTACTTACAGGCTCTGGCTGATCGTACCCTCTGCATCCTCCATCCTTTATTTTGAAAACCATTTTAGAATTTATTTCGAAAATTTCCTTGATTTGAGACTGGGTTCACACGTGTGTTTCCCCCAATTCACTCAAACCAAGGCTCTGATACCAACTTGTAACATCCAAAAATTTTACGCCAAATTTAAACTTTTCAAGAATAAATAAAACCCAATAGTATTGTTTACAAAAATGTTTTCAATTCATTATTCAATCAGAGTGTCCCAAAAGCCAGATCATAAGGATGAGGAGCGGTACGGTCACGCCTTCGCCTTGCCATGAACTCCTGAAGTACCTGAAACAATAAACTGAAAACTGTAAGCCCGATGGCTTAGTGAGCTACCCCCCAAAATACCAATACCACACTGATAATACCATATCCGTAATAATCAATCAATCAACATGCATACTAGGCCATCGGCCTGACTGGACCGCCCTACAGGGCCTACAGTCCAACTGAATCTATACCAAGCCTTCGGAATGACTGGACCGCCACGTGGGCCTACAGTCTTCCCGGACCGCTCATAGGGTGTGTTGGCCTTCAGCACAAAGCAGGACCGCCTCAAACCATGTAACAAGCAAGTAACCATGTGCGCATAACTAACATATACTGGCATATACAACCATCAAAAATATCTATCTCACTGAGCATCCAAACATAGCAATCTCTTATAACTAGAGCACTGACCTAGCAGGTCACTAACACATCAATCCCTACGGATCATAAGAGAATAACATACTGTCTATCCTGATTCTGATCTAACAGATCACATCCACATGTAGCATACCATAACGATAACAACTAAAAGGGCCGGCCTTGGTGCCTTAGACCTTATCGATATAGTGAGGATAACTCACCTTGCAGATGTCGACTCGGTAGATAAACTTCAACCCTCGGATCACTGCCACAAACTCCACCACCTATAACCATAGTATAATCATACCCATAAGCCAACTAATCAATCCTGGTCAAAGTCAGAGTCATCAGTCAAGGTCAACAGTCCATGTTGACCTCGACTCGCCGAGTACCCCCGGCTACTCGCCGATTTCCTTGAAGTACTAACCCACTCGCCGAGTCACCCGATTGACTCGTCGAGTTCCTTTGGTTTACGATCGAGACCCTAAGACCACTCGTCGAGCTTCCTTCTTGCAACTCGACAGTTACCCGCGCATACATAAGTTGGGGCAACATCATCCGACTCGCCGAGTTGTTCATACACTCGTCAAGTCTACGAAAATCTTCATTGTACTCGCCGAGTTGTTCTTCCAACTCGCCGAGTTCATGCCTATCTTCATATGACTCGCCGAGTCGACCATGCGACTCGCCGAGTCCCTTCAGTCCTTTTTGCCATACAGACTCATTTGAGCCATGCAGCGGCTCCAAACTACAGATCCAAGCTTCTAAGGCATGCTTTTTACGTAAAGTTGCAAACTTTACGTGCATGCATAGCTACAAAGGCTCTTAATGTCAAATCCAAGCTTACAATGGGGGTTTCATACTCAAAGAGGTTTCATTCACGCCCAAACCATAAACTTTATGACTCTAGGACTTAAGAAGGGTCCAGATCTGAAGTTACAACTTCAGATCTAGCCCATAGTCCACCTTATCCACTCAAAGATCCATAAAAGCCCCAAACTCAACCAAAAAGAGATCTAGAAGGGAAAAGAAGTAAAGGTGGCGACTTGATACCTCTGGAAGATGCTAACTGAGGTAGATTCTGATTCCCACACTTCCCTTGCTCCAATTACCTTGCCTTCCAAGTTCATCTTCTCCAAAGATCTTCCTACCAAGCTTAATACACACATAATAGAGCACCACACGAATTAGGGTTTCTCAAGAGCTCTCTAGAACTGCAAAGAGGCCAAAGGAGGCTTATGCTTCCTTAAATAGGGTGCAAAACCTCTGGATTTAGGGTTTCCTCTGCCAGCTCCTACTCGTCGAGTCCCTTCATGGACTCGGCGAGTAGGTTACTAAACACGCGTACCAAACCCGTTGCTACTCGACGAGTAGGGCAACCAACTCGTCGATTAGGCCTTGAAACCAATTAAATTCTTATTTAAACAATACCTTGGAATCGGGGCGTTACATTTGAGCTCATTTTCGTGCTTTGGATTGTTTTTGAACGAAGAAGAAGGCATTGAAAGTGTTAAGAGCATCTTGGCAAGCTTGAGACTTCATTTTTGGGCATCTTGGGACCTATGTAAGTGGCCAAGATCCAAACTTTATGCTTCTTGGTTGCTAGATATAAGTCTTTGTCCCTTTATCCTCAAGTTTGAGCAATTTGAAGTGATGAGATTCCATAAAGTTAGCAACTTTATGGATCCTTGAATCCATTTCAGTGTTATATGGTTCGGATCTGGAATTTGATTGTGTATTGGGCCCATGCATGAGATCTTTGGTGATATTTCACCATGTTTGACCTAGTTTGAGCCTTAGACTCACAATGAGCATGCATGGCTATAAAACATCGATCTTTAGATAATATTGGACGTTAGGAAACCTTCTGGGAAGATTGGATGGATGGCTTAATGGATTGAGAGTTGAATCCATTAAGCTAAGAAAGCTTGTCCTCACGACGCGATGACTCCCTTGTCACGACGTGACGGCTGGAAAATTCGTAATTGTTTTGGACTGTTTATGTCACGACGTGATGGCCTAGTTATCACGAAGTAACGGTAGTCTGGATCGAGACTGAGTTGGATGGTGACCTAGTTGGGACTGGGATGAGTGCGTTATTCATGACATGACCATGGGCTGGTCACGGCATGATGGTCATCTAATGGAGATGTTGAACGTTGACTTTGACCATGACCATTGACTTGTTGACCTGTGTTGACTTTTGGCCAAGATTGTTGGATCTAGAGTTTAACCTAAGGTTTGACCTTGTTTAATTCGTTAGGTGTATTGTAGCACCTATTGCGGGACATTGGGCTGTAGTTTATCTGATTTCGTAAGACATATGAGTCTTCTCACCATACTATGTAGGATGATAGTTGTCTTTGTGACTTTTGCATTGGTTATGACATCCCCCATTTTTCAGAACCTATTAAAATATTTCTTTTATGCTTTATAAATTGAGATACGAAAATTCCCAGTTAAATAAAACATTTTTAAGATAGCAAAAGTTATTTTATGAAAACCTTTGAGGATGTCATTCGTTCATATCCAAACATACATTACAACGTAAAATATAAAAGGTCCTTAAACTACTTATTACAAACACATCTATTTATTCCACTCAGCATCCTAACTAGACTACTGCAGCCTTGGTTCCACTACCTGTGATGCATAAAAATGAGTGGGTCAGGTTTGGGGAAACCTGGTGAGATGCATAGGGTTTTCAAGACCATAATAATTTAATGCTAATAAATGATATCATTTCCTACAAACAATGTTATCAGATAATATATATATATATATATATATATATATATATATATATATATATATATATATATATATATGATTTGACCTAGGACTAACTACCCAACCCAATCAATCCTCACAGATCCTAAAGCATGATTATCTTGAGGAATCACCCAACCCCATTAATCGTTTGAGCAACTGTTTGGCTACACCGCTAGGGGAGTCCTTGACTAGTGTAAGTCATATAAAGGCAATCAATGTTAAGAGATTTGATAAATATGGTATCCCATTTTATCTACAATTGTGCTTGCAATGTAATTCACTAGACCGCCTAGAATAGTCAAGTGTTATCATCTACTCTAGTCGATGACCCAAACATACTTGCCAGTTGTCTGATATGGACCCACCATTTATGGTCATCCAAGAAAGAGGAGCAATATGACACTCCGCTATCTAATCTCTCACTCTACCTAGAATGAGACCTATCTAATGTCCAACCTATCGGGAACTAAACACCTTTTTCAAGTCTTATTATAACTATTCCTAGGGATGTCAAAAAGTATTGTCAGACCCCGAACTCGTGGGGCCCCTGTCCCATATGGTGGATATTTGTTAAGAAAATTGGGGGCGGGGGCAAGGTTAACCACCATTTTAATTTCGGGGACGGGGACGGGGGTGGGCAGTCCCGTCCCGAATCCCTCATGGGGTCCCCATTATTTCTTATATTTACATCTCATCTCAAAAATGTTATCACATCTTAAAAACGTTATACTAACAACTTAAAAACATGAATTTTTGTTGAATTTTGGAAGCTCAAAATCATTGCTATTATTTCTTTATATATATATATATATATATATATATATATATATATATATATATATATTATAAATATAAGAAATAATAGCAATGATTTTGAGCTTCCAAAATTCAACAAAAATTCATGTTTTTAAGTTGTTAGTATAATCTTTTTAAGATGTGATAACATTTTTGTTTTTAACATGTAAAATTATGTTATAAATTGTATTTTTAAGCCCAAAAAATAACTTGTTTTAGCCCAATAAAAAATATCCCAAAATCAATCGGGGGCTGGGAAACGGGGCAGGGGTTGGGGATAATCTAGGAATTCGGGGGCGGGGACGGCGGTAGGGAGGCTGGAAATTCCGGGGGCGAGGGCGGGGCTGGGGAATGAGGAAATTTCAGGGGTGGGGGCGGGGAATGTAGTCCTCGTCCCATTTTCCCCCGTTGGCATCCCTAACTATTACAGACTTATGCCAAAGGCAATCTATGTCCAATACAGTTCCTAATCCAATAGTACTATCATATTTATACAAGTAGTACATAACAAAGTTGATACAGGTAAACATATATTATTACTTATAAATAATAGTTTTATTTAAGATTATGTTGTTAATAACAACTACGCACTCACTTAACAAAGTGTCTGGTGATTGGTGAATCGGGCAGAGCTTCGCCTTACACCTTTTCCAAAAGACCTAGATGTATATAACACTAAGTCTTAGTCTATTTTCATACTTCATGGAATTATTATCCTAAGGGTTTAGATTCCTCAACAATCCCAAAGTCTATCTCAAGATCTATCAAGTAAGGATCAACCAGACATGACAGTCGGGAGGTAGGACCATTTCGGCGTATAGCCTTTTTGAAATCCAACAACCAAGCCAACATGACCATCTAGACACTTCTCTTGTAAGTAGATCAATAAGTATAACGACTTGAAATCACTGATAAATCTTATTTATAGGTTCATAATAACGACTTATGACTATAAATATAAGTTACACTGAAAAGACTAGAGTGTAACTTAACTTACAGAGGTTCTTCCTGACAAAAGTTATGAAATTGCACTAGTAGAGCTTCTAATCTCTAGCTAGTACTACTTCAGGGATCGTAGGGCTTCATCGAAGGCTAACACTAAGATAAAACGGGCTAAAAGTCGAAGAATACCGAGAGAGAAAGTTTATAGGGGTGGGGGATTTGGACTGGAGACTGAATGCTATTTATAGGAAGGAAAATGGATTTGTGCGCCGTGCACAGACCAGGTGCACGCCGCGTGTCACACCCCCAAACCAGAATGGCGGAAACATTCGGGGGCGGATGACTTCACGTAGTATCATAACAGTTGAATATTGTAAAGAAAGTAAACACAACCATCATAAATATAATAAAAACTTACATTGTTGCGTGTAATACATGTTTCAAAAGAATATTACAAATATGATGATTTAAAATGTTTTGATAATAGACGCCTTAGCGTTCCTTCTCCAAAAGCTGATGGTTACCTGTATTACTGATTCCCTGAGAAATACAAGTAGTTTTGAAAAAATGTCAACAATTAAGTTGGTGAGTTCATAAGCGTTTTTGTACTGAAATTTGTATGTCCTTTAGTAAAAATAACTGAACGTGTTTTCCAGAAAATCCAATATTTTCTACATATAGTTTGAAAAAGATTCCAAAGGCTGGAGTACAATGGTGTCTTTCGTGCTCGAATAGTGATAGTGTATTTATACTCAAATAATGTATTTACTGAATGTATCAAAAGTCTCGTAAATCAAACTTATTTTAATACTACCGTGTGAGTTTTATAACCATGCTATTGACCCAGACTGCCTGTAACAACGTTCTTCAAGCGTTGTAGTGTTATGATGTTTGTCACCCCAGACCTGCCGGTCTAACTGTAGCTAACAGTTTAGGTGCGGGATTGTCAATCCCGTATAGATCTATACACAAGTATCACGCTCTCCCTCCAAGAGATTATGGTTTATAATACAGGACTTGAAATACGTACTTGAGAGTACGTTGAAGCTGAATGTCTCACAACTCTTAGTATTTAATAGATTTACGAAAAGAAAAGTCTATATTTCGTGTAGATGAAAGTATTTCATTTTCACAATGTTTACGTAAAGATGTAATGAATAACCCGCAAACTATACCCATTATAGTTTTTCCGAAAGTGTGTTCCATTTGGCGATAAAAACTCGATGTAATACTAACTTTGCATGTAAAGTATAACGTTGATATCAAAGTTATTTTAACATTTATAAAAATGTAGGTGATGTATGTGAATCCGTATAAAACGATAAGTTTTTCTCGTATTGCACTTGTATTCCCCCCCTAAAACATGAAAAGACGTGAAAAAGTAGGGGTATGAACTCACCTGGAAAGTGTGATGATTCGTAGAAAACAATATTTTTCCTCGGGCGGCACCTCGACCGGAAAGTGGTGAGATTCTCAGGAATCTCGGGGCTTCGGACCTTCGTCGGGGCTGAGGTATGAAACCGGGATGTCGGGATCGTCTCGGGATGCTAAATGTGGAGTAAGAATGAGAGAGAAGGAGGAAATGGGCAAGGAAAGTCGGAGGTCTCGCATCTTATTTATAGGTGAGGAACACTGCCCTCGTACGCTGGGCGTACTCTGAAGTACGCGGGGCATACCTCGTACGCTGGGCGTACCCTCGTACGCGGGGCGTACGTCAGCGATGATGTCACGGTCTCCGGTCTTTGGATGGGATGGCAGTAGAGTGGTAGGGGCGACGTGGCCGATCTGAGGCCCTCCATTCAGTACGCTGGGCGTACTCCTTCGGATAAGCTTCGTAATGCGTGCCAAAAACTTCAAAAATGCGTAACTTTCGTATACGAGCTCCGTTTTTGACGTTCTTTATATCCACGCGAAGGTGAGAAAATACTCTACAACTTTCATTTAGACTTCGTCGGCAAATTTTGACTTTATTTTTAATTATATTTTATTTAATAGGCCGGGACACGATAATTCCGTCAAAAATCCATAACTTCTTTATCGGACGTCCGTTTTCGTCTGTCTTTTTACCATTGTGCTACTATTGTAGAGACCTTGAACTCTCGTTTAGGTTGCGTCGGCTAAAAATCGCTCGATCTTTATTCCGAATTTTTAGTTGTCTACCGCTGTTCCGAAACTTAGAAAAATCATAACTTCCTCATACGAAGTCAGATTTGGGCGTTCTTTTTATGTATGCTCACGGTTTAACGAAATCTACGACTTTCGTTTAGATACCTAAGGCTAAAAAGTATTTTATCGAAGTTTCACTTTTTACGCTTAGCAGTGTTTTACCGGGTTGTCGTGGATTTTCGATTGGTCATAACTCCTTCGTTATAACTCGGATTTGAGTGTTCTTCATGTTTTTGGAAACCTTGGCACGATATCTAACACTTTGAGTATCCCAATTTAGATTTTTGAACACTTCATTTTTGATGCTATTTTCGTTGATTCCAAACAGTTTATTACATTTGAGTTTTCGAATGTTACATTGACTTAAAAATATCGGGTTGTTACACCGCGCACCTGACCTGGTTGGCCTTTCTGCGCCTGACACGTGTTCGAATATGGGTGGGGTTGTGTGGCGGCTTCTAGAACGCTCTACATGTCGTGGGTGCTGTTAGGCGTGTCAAACCCAACAAATAATAGGGGTAGGATATACTCCTAAGAACACTACTATATTGCACTAAAAGGTAGTACAAGGCAAGTAGGGTCGATCCACAGAGACACGGGACAATCGGTCTAATACCTCTTTGTGCAAGGTACTTGTTCACAAAAGATTAAAGAAGGGGGGGGGGGTTGAATGCAATGATTAAACAAACAAATTAAAAACACCAGTAATCAACTAAATGAGTGAATTAAATTCAGATTTTGTAAGGACTCCAACTTCATGTATGACAACTTAGCAATGTGATTCAAAGATGACACAATATTTGTTCAGTTCTATCTAAGTTGGTACTTGGAAGTGTTAACAAGCTCTAACACTTCCCATTCACCACATTAATTAACCAAAATAAGCTCTTTGATTAATCCTAACCTTACCAATCTAATCTAAACAAGCTCTTAGAATTAGGTTGAAAGATTGCATTAAACTTTATGTAAATGTTCCCAACAACACTCAATACTCCTCATAAGCTCGAGAGCATAAGAATGTGTGAATAAGATTTACACTAAATTCATTCAATAGAAATCAGTTTAGTGCTTGTTACCTAGTCCAATTTACAAAACAGTTACGGATTTTGCAATTAGATAACTTGAATGATCTAACCCTAATTCAAATTGCCAATAAGAATCACAATTAGAATCAAACATTCAATTGAAACAAAATCCAATTCATTAGATAGAAAATTGAAAGCAAACATCAAGTCATATGATTGAAATCACAACTAGAAGTCAAGACATAAAGTTGGAGAATCTAGGGTTCTAGCCACTCATGACTAGAACAAGATCACAAATCTAGAAAATGAAATTAAAGTTCTTACAAAATGAAATCAAATGTTCCCAAGTATTAATTAACTCCAAAATCCTCAAGAAAATCGCCTTCTCTGCTCCAAAAGTCGACTTCCTTTCTTCTGGAACCGGTTGCCCCTTTTTAGAAAGAAGAAAAACTGTTTTAAACCCGTGACCATGTTTACACGGCCCGTGTAAACATTTACACGACCCGTGTAAACATTTACACGGCCGTGTAAATGCAAATGTACACTGCGAAAATTGGCCAGGCTTTCAAAGTACAATGCTCGAGAGACTTCGTTTACACGGCCCGTGTAAACATTTACACAGCATTGTAAAACTCTGAAAAGCCAAAACCTTCATTTCTTTGATATCTTCCTCCTCGGTGCTCCGCAAGTCCCAAAACTTCATCTACATCTCTTCTCCTCAAGTAAGATCCAACCTCCAAAAGTCCCTGAAATATCACAAAAATGTGTGAATGAAATTGCCTCATGAAAAATCCCGAAAAGTATGCAAAATGCATGAGTTTAAGCCTATATGCAATGCACTTTCATGGAGTAAAACTACAAAATGGAAGCATGAAATGCATCTAACAGGTTCCGTGTTTCAGCTTTTCAAAATTACGTATCTTCTTCATACGAGCTATGTTTTTGACGTTCTTTATATCCACGCGTAGCTATCGACGGGATCTATAACCACATACAGACTCCGCGGGCTAATTTTGAATTTATTTATTTCACACTGGCTTAGATTGTTAAAGCTCGTATAAAATGCATAACTCTCTCATCCGACGTCCGTTTTCGACATACTTATATCGTTAGACTCCTATTAACGAGATCTTCAATTCTTGTTGAGATTGCTTTGGCTAACAATCAACCAATTAGAATTTCGATTTCTGTGCCCGCACTACTACGCTGGAACTTCGAAAAATCATAACTTCCTATTATGAAGTCAAATTTGGATGTTCTTTATACGCATGCTCTCGGTTTAACGACTACAACAAATTTCATTTAGATCACTTAGGCTAAAAAGTAATTTATCAAAAATTTGTTTTTTACAATACGTAAAGCCGTGTCGGATTAATCGTGAAACTTCGAAGAAGCATAACTTCTTCGTTTTAAGTCGGATTCGAACGTTCCTTGTATATTCGGAGATCCTTATTACGTATACTACAACTAGGTTAAGGCTATTTGTCCTAAATAATCTTTTATTTTTGGCGCATACTTTAATCTTATTTATTATGTTAATAAATTCTTATAAAATTTGCATAAAATATCGTATAAAACACATAAGCACATAAATATATGAATAGTCCTTTCTTAGTCATTCCTATAAAGGTTATAATAGTTTACCAAAGTGATTACAAGCTATGACTAATCTACCAGGAAACGCGGGCGTTACATTGGTATGATGGGTTGGGCCCGTTTGTATGTTGGGATGGGCCTGTTTGTATATGGGCAGGGCTCGATGTGGCGGGGCCCAATATATATGTATTGTATGTAGTATTTTGGGGAACTCACTAAGCTTTGTGCTTACGGTTTTGTGGTTTAACATTTTCAGGTACTTTTGGTTCAAAAGGGAAGGGTCTGACTTGACTACACAACATCCCCATATGATTTTCCGCATTGATGACTATTGTTTTACTCTGATGATTGTGTTATATTTTTATATGGTTAATTTTGGAACATACATTGTGTGGATTTGATGGTTGGAAAAATGAAAATTTTTATTAGTATTTTTGGGATGTTACAAGTTGGTATTAAAGCCTTGGTTTGAGGGATTCGGGCACACTCTTGAGTGTATATGAACTCAAACTGAGGAATTGGTAAGCTTTTTAAAAAGAAAATAAATTTTCTAAAAAGATTTTCACAAAGAAAGGGGTGTGATGCATGCAATCAGTCGAGCTCAAGTAGTCGAGCTAAGGATACTTTCAGGAATTGCATGATAGAATTGCATGATTTGTGGGAGGAATTGGATGTTATGTATTACTTGGAATCTATGTGGTGAGGTTATTTGCTTAGTGTATGTTTAAAAATTGTATACGATTAGAATCATATATCCCTAGAATGACTAATTTAGCCTTATTTCTTGTTCCTTGTATTCTTGTGGGCTTAGGGTAGAGTCATTTATTCGACAATCTATTTGATCCCATATTGTGTATAATTTTCATGCATAAGACAACCGACAGTGTTGATAGAAGTTCCTAGCATTGCAGAGGCCAATGAAGCAAGGATTTATATGAGAACCTAGGGAGTGCTTTAGTGAGATATGTATGTTTTTTAGAATATGACTTATGTGAGTTGTCTTAGTTGAGTGACTTGGAAGATTCAGGATGGTTCATGAGGAAAGTACATATAGATGTGGATGGTAGTATTGGGACCATACTACCGGAAGCACATGATCCGTACTTGAGCTAGGGAAAATCACGAAGATTCTAAGGAACTTGTAGTGAGAGATTTCCCTCGAGTGTATTATGATCATTTATATGTTTGTATTTCAGTATGGAGGTGAGCACTCGAGGAGGAGATTTTGGTTCAGGTTATGGTTCTGGCTCTGGTTTCGGGCCGATTCATGAGAGGATACGCGAGTTCATCACGTTTGAGATCACTTGCGGTATTTCGGATTCCACTCCTTTGATTTTTGGTACCATCAAGGAGGGGATTATGGAGCTATTTGATGATCGCTTGGGGGCCTCTCATGCCGAGATCACAACTGGTTAATTAGGGACATGAACTCCCTCTTTTCGGGAGTTCAAGGCATGTGGAGCCCCAGAGTTCTACGGGAAGAAGGACTTGATTTCTAGCCGATGGTGGATCGCTGACATGGAGAGTGCTCAGCGTACGAGTTTCTACCTTGAGGGGTCGAAGGTAGGATTTGGATATTGCCTTGTGAGGGATGGAGCCCGCGATTGGTGGGAGGAGGTAGGACACTCTTTGGGAGTTGAGGCCATGGTGACCATGACCTGAGATGATTTTGTGATGAGGTTTAGAGTGGAGTTTCGCACATGCTATTGAGATGCAGCAGCTAGCGAGGGAGTTTCAGGACCTTCGCCAGACTATGGAGACTGTGGTGGAGATCACCGCAAAGAGTCGGAAGAGAGCTTTGTTGGTTCCGTTGTATTCCATAGATAAGGAGATGAGGAAGATAATTATCAGAACATGATCATGGATGATATTTGTGAGTTTATGAGTATGTCGATTTGCATGACCTTGGATGACATGATAGCGAGAGCCCGAGAGTGGGAGATTGAGTTTCATCTTCGGATGAAGCGCAAGATGGAGCAGGTGCAGACAACAGTGGGCCAGGAGAAGAGGTGTAAGGCTTTTGATTCGCAAGCGAGAGGACATCATGGTTGGGGCCGTTATGTCAAGTGTGATAGGACTCACGATGGGAGATTTCGTGAGAAGGGAGGGGGTTGCTTCAATTACGGACAGACTAGTCATTTTAGCAGGGATTGCACTCGGGAAGTACTCATATACTTCCATTGCAATCAGACGGGCCACAAAAAGGCCGACTTCCCGAGATTGTCAGGATAAGCAGTGGCGACGCCTGCACCAGCCACCTTGAGGATTACTGATGGCCGCCAGGTCAAGGTGGAGGCTCCCGTGGTGAAGAGAGGGGCATTCCAATTGACATCCAAAGAGGCTTGAGCGGCACCAATTGTGGTTACTGGGACGTTTTTAGTTAATGGTATGAATGCTCATGTTCTGTTCGATTCGGGTGCTACCCGATCGTTTGTGTATCTTGCGCTTAGCAAGAAGTTTATTGACGTCCCAGGAGATTTGGATTGTCCGTTGGAGGTGGAGATTGTCGATGATCGTTCAATGAGGGCTTCGAGAGTTCATCAGTGATGTGTTCTGAATATTTTCAGCGAGAGATATCTGATTGATTTGGTTCTGATTCCTCTGTGAGGGTCGAAGGTTATTATAGGTATGGACAGTTTGGGCCCCAATGGGGATATGATTGATTGTGAGCACTTGTTGGTGAGAGTTCAAACATAAAGTATGGTAGAATTGGTTATTCATGGCGAGGGTGCTCGGCATGGACCGACAGTCTGTTCAATTGTGAGAACTATGCGGTATATTCAGCAGGGGTGCTCCGGATTGCTAGTTTATGTGGTGGATACGCAGGAAGAGGGTAAAAAGACTGTGGATAACGTACTCATTGTTCGAGAATTCTCTGATTTGTTTCCCGAGGATTTGCCGGGAGTGCCTCTTGAAAGGCATGTTGAGTTTCAGATTGATTTAATTCCGAGTGCGGCGCCGATAGCCAAGGCACCCTATCGCTTAGCACGTTTGAAGATTCATGAGTTGTCTACATGACTGCATGAGTTGTTATACAATGGGTTCATTAGACTGAGTAGTTTACCTTCAGGAGCACCGATTATGTTTGTGAAAAAGAAGGATGGTTCACACAAGATGTGTGTTGACTACAGGGAGTTGAACAAGCTGACTATAAAGAACTGTTATCTACTTCCGAGGATAGATAATTTGTTTGATCAGCTTCAGGGTGCTTCTTGGTTCTCCAAGATTGATTTGAGATCGGGTTATCATCAGATGAGGGTCAAAGATAAGGATGTCTAGAAGACGGCCTTTAGGATTTGTTATGGTCATTACGAGTTTGTGGTGATTCCATTTGGGCTCACTAACACACTGACATCGTTCAAGGATCTCATGAACTGAGTGTACAGTCCGATGTTGGATTGGATAGTGATAGTGTTCATTGATGATATCTTAGTCTATTCTAATACCAAGGAACAAAAGAGGAGCATTTACGGGAGGTTTTGGAGACCTTGAGGAGGGAGAGAGTTTATTCCAAGTTCTCCAAATGTAAGTTCTGGTTGCACAAGGTGCATTTTTCAGGCATATCGTCAACCAAAAGGGTATATTGGTTGATTCGGCCAAGATCGAGGCAGTGATTCAGTGGGAGATTCCGAGGACACCATCCGTTATTCGGGATTTCCTTGGGTCAGTAGGGTATTATAGGAGATTCATTCGGGATTTCTCCAAGATTGCTTTTACTTTGACTCGCCTAACAAAGAAGAGCGTTACTTTCCGATGGGGGTCTGATCATCAGGAAACTTTTGAGACTTTGAGGCAAAGGTTGTGTGAGGCTCTGATTTTGACCCTTCCTGATGGTAGGGATGGTTTTGTGGTTTATTGTGATACATTGATTTTGGGATGGGGAGCAGTGCTTATGCAGAGGGGTCATGTGATTGCATACGCTTCGAGGCAGTTGAAGCCTCACGAAGCGAATTACCCTACACATGATTTGGAGCTGGGGCTGTGGTTTTTCCCCTCAAGATTTGGAGACTTTCAATTAAACTATTTATACTGATCACAAAAGTCTGAGGTATCTGATGGACCATCCGAGCTTGAACATGAGGCCCCGCAGATGGTTGGATGTGGTGAAAGATTCTGACAGTGAGATTTTGTACCGTCCGAGGAAGGCCAATGTTGTGGCCAATGCCTTGAGTTGCAAGGCAGCGAGTTCACCCATCATGGATCCGTGTTTGTGGATGGTTATTGTTTCACCAATGTTGGATTTGATCAAGAAAGCTTAAGTAGAGGGGTTGAAAAGGGAAAATTAGAAGGTAGAGAGGATTAGGGGTCAAATTCCGCTATTTTTCAGGGATAGTCGTGGATTATTGACCTAGTACGGCAGATTGCGGGTCCCATTTGTTGGTGGGGTTAGGCAGATGTTATTGGAGGAAGCTCATAAATCGAAATTTTCGATCCATTTGGGGGCCACGAAGATGTATAGAGACTTGAGATTGAGCTACTGGTGGCCTTTCATGAAGCAATAAATATCATGGTTTGTTGAGCGATGCTTGACTTGCCGGAAAGTCAAGGCCGAACACCAAATGCACCACAACAAGATGCAACAATTACCCATTCCTATGTGGAAGTGGGAAGAGATCACTATGGATTTTATCACGAAATTGTCGAGGATGGCGCGTGGGGTTGATTCTATATGGGTCATTGTTGATAGATTGACCAAGAGTGCCCATTTCATCCCTATTACTGAGAACATTTCCGTAGAGAAATTGGTTGACGTCTACATCAGGGATGTAGTCGTTCGTAACAGGGTTCTAGTTTCGGTGGTTTCTGATCGGGATGTTCGTTTCACCTCCAGATTCTGGAGAAAGTTTAACAAGGAGTTGCGTACTCAACTACTTTTCAACACTGCATACCATCCACAGAGTAACAGACAGAGGGAGCGGACTATTCATGTAATACCCAAAAATTCAAACCAATTTAAACTTTTAAAAACATTTCAAACCATTAAAAATCATTACAACTTTGTTTTCAAAATGGATAATATCAGAGTTTTCCCAGAAACATAGACAAAACATGAGGAGCTGTACGATCACGCCTTCGCCTTGCCGCGATCCCCTGATGTACCTGAAACAATAAACTGAAACTGTAAGCCCGAGAGCTTAGTGAGTTCCCCCAAAATACCGATACACATACAATCCACATAAACATATCATAACAAACGGAACAACATGTAATGGGTCCCCAGCTTTACAGACTGGATTACCCCTGAGCCCACCGTACGAGTCTCCCTTTAGCCCGTAACTGGAATGCTCCCGAGCTAGTACGAGTCTCCCTTTAGCCCGTAACTAGAATGCTCCTAAGGTCTGTTGGCTACCGCACGGAGCAGTACAACCTCAACCCATCCCACATAACATATACATACCAAATAACCACTGAGCATGCAATAATCATATAACATCACAGGTAGTCCTACAGGTCTACCTAACTGGCATAACTACTAGCATGCAACACTAACTCATACTCAACATCTAACACTGCTAGGATAACATATCCAATGGGCCGGCCTTGGTGCCTTAGACCCCTTAGTATAGTGAGGATAACTCACCTCGCAACTGTCGTCTGAAACTAGAAAGCTCAACTCCCGGATCACCAAAACGAACTCCACCACCTATAGTTTCCATAAAACCCTTTTTCATAAATTTCCAAATTACCAGAATACCCTCAGAAGTCAACTGGTCAACTCTTGGTCAAAGTCAAAGTCCACAGTCAAACTCAACAGTCCATGTTGACTCGACTCGTCGAGTGCAGTTCACCGATTCGTCGAGTCCTTCCTGAACTCGAGAAGTCGTGAAATCCTTGGTTGGCTCGTCGAGTTCCCTTTTAACTCGCCGAGTTCATACGTGTCCAAAGATTGGGAAAAACCCTAGCCGACTCGCCGAGTCAGTCGACTGACTCGCCGAGCCCAAGGCAATCTTCATCGGACTCGCCGAGTTGTTCATCAACTCGACGTGTTCATGACCATCTTCATATGACTCGCCGAGCTGACTATGCAACTCGCCGAGTCCTTGCAGACCTTCATCCATGCAGACACTTTTTAAGCCATGCCAAAGTTCCAGATTACAGATCCAAGCTTCTAAGGCATATTTATCACGTAAAGTTGCAAACTTTACACGCATGCAAAGCTCTAAATCCTTAAAATGACCAAAACCAAGCTTGCAAAGAAGTCTCACACTATAAGGAAGGTTCATGCTTTCCAAAGCTGAAACTTTATGGACTTAGAGTCCAAGGAAGGTCCAGATCTGAAGTTACAACTTCAGATCTTAGCTTATACTCGTGAATGGCTTCTTATTATACTAGAAAAGCCCTAAAATCCACCCAAAAGAGGTCTAGAATGAAATGGGGGGGTTAAGATAACAGCTTAATACCTTCCCAAAAGATGCCAAATGAAGTAGATCTTGATTCCCACGAGTTACTTGCTTCAATCCACTTGTTGTCCCCAAGAATCATCTTCCAAAGCTTAAAACATACAATGGAGCACACACACACGTATTAGGGTTTTGATGAGCTCTCAAGGGACTGTAAAGAGGCTGAAGGAGGCTTATGATTCTTTAAATAGGGTGCAAAACCCCGGAAATTAGGGTTTCACCCTCCAGCTCCAACTCGTTGAGTCACTCTTCCGACTCGGCGAGTTGGTCACTTAAACACGTGTCCCAAACCCGCTACTACTCGACGAGTCAGGGCATCCAACTCGTCGAGTAGACCTTGAAACTTGAACATTAAAGCCACAATATTAATACCTGAGAATTGGAGCGTTATAATTCTCCCCTACTTGAACTAGAATTCGTCCTCGAAGTCCGCTGCGATGAACAACTCCGGATAGTGCTCCCGTATCTCAGCCTCTGGCTCCCAAGTCCACTCGGAACCCCTCCGATGTTCCTACTATACCTTTACCAAAGGTATCTCCTTGTTCCGCAGAACTTTCGTCTTCCTCTCCAGTATGGCCACATGCCTCTCAATATAATTCAACCGTTCATCAACCTGAATGTCATCCAATGATACTACTGCCTCCTCATCCGGCATGCACTTCCGCAATTGCGAAACGTGAAAGGCGATGCGAAATCCCACCGACCCTTTTCCAAAGGTCCATTCTACTTGCCACTTTGCCAACCTGGCAAAATTTTGTGCCGACAAGATAAAGCGTCCTTCAGCTCCCAAAATATCATACATAATCAACCAGCTAACAAGTACGGACACTCATACCTGGCCCAATCATCCTCGGGCTGGAATACCAGGCATGCCTACGACGGGTACAGACATCCCTAGGATGGAATACCCTCGTATCCCCACACATGTTTGACCCAATCAACCCCCGGGTTGGAATACCAAACATATCAGGTCCAATCAATCATAGGGTCCGGTCATCCTCAGGATGGAATACCCTAGATTGGAATACCTCTATGACATGACTCGGGTCTACTCATAACTTGAGATCCAAGGATCTATCCTTGCGTCTCATCCACCATCCTCTGATTCGTCACAACCGAGTGCAAATCCCCCGAATCTCAACAATACATCCAATCCGAACGCGCTCCTACCAGCGACATAACCAACACAATCTTTATGCCCACAACCTATGACTGGGATGTCATTACATGATCCTCAACATAGGTCTGGATTGCCTCTGAGATCACAACATGAGCCTGGTATGCCCTCTCCGGCCCTCAACTCATGACTGAAATGCTTCCGATAACCTATCGACACCGCTTTCGTCGCTTCAGATGCCCAACACTCCATCCTGGAGGCACTCACCTCCTCCATTGCCCAAAAGGGCCTAAACAATGTCCTTCACAACACCAACAAACGTCACAGTGCTGAAACTTCACCCTACACTGTCCACTTGCAGAACAAGTTGCTACTCCATAATACATATATTCTCAGAACCTGATCACATAACTAACAAAACCCATACAGAGTCTTCGGCATACTCCATCAGCATGTTCAATACTTGGGGACAGACCTACTGATTGCTCTAGCATAGCAGCATACTCAATACCCGCACATAGATCTGCAAACGCTTACAAATACTTTTCGCACCCCTGAAAACCCAAGTAGTTAATGTCGCCCTGATCACAGAAACTGACCGAAATAGTAGGTTGTCTTCTGGTTGCTTATGAAGTCCACTGAGACCTCCCTGGTCCCAAATTATCTGGAATACCGAAGTCCTGACCGGTTGCTGAGCCAATGATAATCTCACAGTCGTCCCACGCGACTCCCGGAGGAACCTCGTCTAGCAATGACCGCTCTAACTGTATCGCCACTCATGACTCCATCAATCCTTCCGATCCATTGATCATAGCAGCCAGACAACCTGACACCATCGAGTCATATACGAAAAGTGAACGCTACCAGAATACTATAGTATTACATCATGTCCGGTCTCCAACGACCTACCATTTTCCTGATTCCGATTATGCTATGGTCTACCCACAATCTTGCAAACAGGCCCACCCTGACCTGATTGTCTGTAAGAATCCGTGAATACTACAAATCATCTCGCAGCCTCACAACACTTCCCACACCATCTGACCGCTAGTGAATGCTACGGCCACCCCCGCAGTCTTACAACACTCTCGTTCTGACACAACGCAGTCTGATACCTTACCCTCAATCTATCACACATCCGACTGAACATCCGAACTGAACTCAATTCATGATTGGAGCCCCAAACTGATTCCCCAAATTCTGCTATCAAGCACCGAGAAGACGCGATACACATGCTGGGAAGTTTACCGAACTCTCAACTCACACAACCCTCAAACCAAACAGCCACTTGGGCCGCCTTTCTTTCTGACCACGATACAGAACTTAACCCATTTTCGACACCGCTCGTGCTTCTGTATCCCGGGGCAATTCTCCCCCACTTAGATTCGATTAAGTCTTCACAATACATGAAAGTTGGAGAATTCCCAATCCTCCTCACTGTTCAACGATCGATCCGATAACAACCTACTCTTCTAACTAGCGCTCCATTACTAGCCAATCCCGATTGGCCACACACCTTAAGAACCAGATGAATACTTCCTGAATCCCACTGAAACCGACAGTCACAAATGTTTGAATGACCCCACACCCAAGTCCTGAAGACCAAAAGATAGATACTCCAACTAATACCTCGGCGACGAGCTACTTCCCTTGGTGCTTTCGCCCGTCAATCACGAACGGCTGCCAAAACCACTGATCCCTGACAATGCTGAATAACCCTTCTGTGGGACCCTAACCGCAGACCTCCCACATATTATCGCCTCTTCTAATGAATCCCTGAACTCTATTTACCTACAATCCTTTGATAATAAATTTCTCCTGACACCTCCAATGTCCTAACAACTCATGAAACTCCGCAACACATAGATCAGACAGGACATGCAACTAACCCGAAATTACTGCTTATCCATATTTAACAATATTCCAAGACAAAAATAAATACCAATCACGGACGATTGACCACAATATTATTACAGAATAGAGTTTTCCAATTACATACCAGAGACTTCTTGCGGCTCGACCTTGACCTCCTGAGGAACGATGACCGCTGGAATCTGAATTCCTTCCGTCCTCGTCGCAGGACAGCTGGACCTCAAATGACCTGGCTGGTGATAGTGAAAGCATATCTGATCTTCTTGCAATCCCGTTGCACATGCCCTCTCTCCCCGCACTTGTAGCACCTGAATTTGTGACAAGCAAATCTGTGGGTTTCCCCACACTTGCCACACACCTCCTGACCCTCCCGACTTCCAGTACTTAGGTTAGCTTCCTCCAACTCTTCGTCCTCTGCTGAAGAGTCCCTCATCCTCTTTCCTAGTTGTGACCCCACCACCAGCACTCCCCCAGTAGCCATCCCGGTAGCAACATCTCTCACAGATTGCAACGCTGTAACTTGCTCCTCGAACTTGGCGATCACCCTGGCGGTGACCCGGTCCACGACACCGAACAATTCTTCTCGCAAAATCTGAGAAACCTCCACGGAAATCATCTCCCGTATCTGATCGACGGATAATACCGGCCTACCCTGGTGTTAGGCGTGTCAAACCCAACAAATAAAGGGTACAAATGACTCCTTAAACACTACTACTATGCACTAAAAACGTAGTACAAGGTAAGTAGGGTCGATCCACAGAGACACGAGACAAGTGTTTATACCTTTTTGTGTAAGGTACAAAAATGGTCACAGAATGGGGGGAATTTATAAGCAATGATTTAAACTATAGAATAAAGCAACAAGTAAATGATTGATTAAGTGAAATAAGTTCAAGATTTGTAAGTACTCCAACTCTATGCAAGACAAATTAGCAATGTGATTCCATGGATGACAAGATATTGTTTAATTCTATCTAAGTTGGTACTTGAAAGTGTTAACAAGCTCTAACACTTCCCATTCACCACAATAATTAACCAAAACAAGCTCTTTGATTAATCCTAACCTTACCAATCTAATCTAAACAAACTCTTAGAATTAGGTTGAAAGATTGCATTAAACTTTATGTGAATGTTCCCAACAACACTCAATACTCCTCATAAGCTCGGGAGCATAAGAATGTGTGAATAAGATTTACACTAAATTCATTCAATAGAAATCAGTTTAGTGCTTGTTACCTAGTCCAATTTACAAAACAATTACGGATTTTGCAATTAGATAACTTGAATGATCTAACCCTAATTCAAATGGCCAGTAAGAATCACAATTAGAATCAAACATTCGATTGAAACAAAATCAAATTCACTAGATAGAAAATTGAAATAAAACATCAAGTCATATGATTGAAATCACAACTAGAAGTCAAGACATAAAGTTGGAGAATCTAGGGTTCTAGCCAATCATGGCTAGAACAAGATCATAAATCTAGAAAATGAAATTAAAGTTCTTACAAAATGAAATCAAATGTTCCCAAGTGTTAATCAACTTCAAAATCCTCAAGAAAATCGCTTTCTCTGCTCCAAAAGTCGACCCCCCAAAGTAAAAAGTCGGTTCCCCCCCTTAAAAATGGTGAAAAACTGCTTTAAAACCCGCATTTACATTTACACGGCCCGCGTAAATTAACACTGTCATTTACACGGCCCGCGTAAACGCAAAAATATATTGTGCAGAAATCTACGTTTACACGGCCCGTGTAAACGCAAGGCTTGCATTTACACGGCCGTGTAAATCTCTGTAAAGCCAAAATCTTCATTTCTTTGATATCTTGCTCCTCGGTGCTCCGCAAGTCCTGAAATTTTGTCCGCAACTTTTATTTACCTCCTCCAACAATATCCTACCTCCAAAAGTCCCTAAAATATCACAAAAGTATGTGAATGAAATTGCCTCATGAAAAATCCCGAAAAACATGCAAAATGCATGAGTTTAAGCCTATATGCAATGTACTTTTATGAAATAAAGCTACAAAATGGGTACATGAAATGCACCTAACACCTGGCCACTCGCTCCCGATCCTGATCCGGATCCCACCTCAAATCGATTCGCCATCACCATACTGAACATATACCAGGAAGATATCAGATAATCCGCATACACGATGGGGAACCTACTCCCAACCCAACCCTAGGGGTTGTGACTTCCTTGACACACGTATGGGTCCTGTGCTTTCAGTAGTACGGGCCCATACTACCTTCCACACCTACCCATATTTGTCTCAAGTATTACCACAACACCCTACAACATACATATACATAGTGAGCGCTAAGTCCTCACTCCTAGAGGAATGATAAATATCTCATAACGGGCCTCCCGGCCTCTCACTACCCACCCATCCACCAACTGCCACACGACCCTCCATTAGTGCCAGTTAACTATTGCATGAATACAATCACATACCGCACGACTTAAACAATCTTAGACTAAAAGATTTAATCCCACAACGGTTGGACTCAGACAAGAGCTGCGCAGCAGGACCAAATCCCTTACCCTAAGAGCACTTAACCCATGTAGCATGTGACTTAGAGTATTCACCCAATAGTTAGTTCACACGCGAAAGAGTCACAAACAATCAATGAGGTACTCTACATAAGATAAGGCATCAAAGATCAGAAAATTCTATCATACGATTCCTGAGGATCCCTACATTATTACTAGCATGCTATTCTAACATATCACATAATCAAATAACTGTATGGTATTTTGGGGCTACTTACTGACTCCGGCTGATCGTACATCCTGCATCCTCCTTTACGTATTTTGAAAACCCTTTTTTTTTAAATCATTTTGAAAATCCTTTCCTTGATTTGAGACTGGAGTTACACGCATGGTCCTCCAATTCACTCAAACCAAGGCTCTGATACCAACTTGTAACACCCAAAAATTCAAACCAATTTAAACTTTTAAAAACATTTCAAACCATTAAAAATCATTACAACTTTGTTTTCAAAATGGATAATATCAGAGTTTTCCCAGAAACATAGACAAAACATGAGGAGTTGTACGATCACGCCTTCGTCTTGCCGCGATCCCCTGATGTACCTGAAACAATAAACTGAAACTGTAAGCCCGAGAGCTTAGTGAGTTCCCCCAAAATACCGATACACATACAGTCCACATAAACATATCATAACAAACGGAACAACATGTAATGGGTCCCCAACTTTACAGACTGGATTACCCCTGAGCCGACAGTACGAGTCTCCCTTTAGCCCGTAACTGGAATGCTACCGAGCCCACAGTACGAGTCTCCCTTTAGCCCGTAACTGGAATGCTCCCGAGCCAACAGTACGAGTCTCCCTTTAGCCCGTACCTGGAATGCTCCTAAGGTCTGTTGGCTACCGCACGGAGCAGTACAACCTCAACCCATCCCACATAACATATACATACCACATAACCACTGAGCATGCAATAATCATATAACATCACAGGTAGTCCTACAGGTCTACCTAACTTGAATAACTACTAGCATGCAACACTAACTCATACTCAACATCTAACACTGCTAGGATAACATATCCAATGGGCCGGCCTTGGTGCCTTAGACCCCTTAGTATAATGAGGATAACTCACCTCGCAACTATCGTCTGAAACTAGAAAGCTCAACTCCCGGATCACCAACACGAACTCCACCACCTATAGTTACCATAAAACCCTTTTTCATAAATTTCCAAATTACCTGAATACCCTCAGAAGTCAACTGGTCAACTCTTGGTCAAAGTCAAAGTCCACAGTCAAAGTCAACAATCCATGTTGACTCGACCCGTCGAGTGCAGTTCACCGATTCGTCGAGTCCTTCCTGAACTCGAGCAGTCGTGAAATCCTTGGTTGGCTCGTCGAGTTCCCTTTTAACTCGCCGAGTTCATACGTGTCCAAAGATTGGGAAAAACCCTAGCCGACTCGCCGAGTCAGTTGACTGACTCGCCGAGCCCAAGGCAATCTTCATCGGACTCACCGAGTTGTTCATCAACTCGACGAGTTCATGACCATCTTCATATGACTCGCCGAGTTGCCTATGCAACTCGCCGAGTCCTTGCAGACCTTCATCCATGCAGACACTTTTTAAGCCATGCCAAAGTTCCAGATTACAGATCCAAGCTTCTAAGGCATGTTTATCATGTAAAGTTGCAAACTTTACACGCATGCAAAGCTCTAAAGCCTTAAAATGACAAAAACCAAGCTTGTAAAGAAGTCTCACACTAGAGGGAAGGTTCATGCTTTCCAAAGCTGAAACTTTATGGACTTAGAGTCCAAGGAAGGTCCAGATCTAAAGTTAAAACTTCAGATCTTAGCTTATACCCATGAATGGCTTCTTATTATACTAGAAAAGCCCTAAAATCCACCCAAAAAGAGGTCTAGAATGAAATGGGGGGTTCAGATAACAGCTTAATACCTTCCCAAAAGATGCCAAATGAAGTAGATCTTGATTCCCACGAGTTCCTTGCTTCAATCCACTTGTTTTCCCCAAGCTCTTCTCCCCAAGAATCCTCTTCCAAAGCTTAAAACACACAATGGAGCACACACACGTATTAGGGTTTTGCTGAGCTCTCAAGGGACTATAAAGAGGCTGAAGGAGGCTTATGATTCTTTAAATAGGGTGCAAAACCCCGGAAATTAGGGTTTCACCCTCCAGCTCCAACTCGTCGAGTCACTCTTCCGACTCGGCGAGTTGGTCACTTAAACACGTGTCCCAAACCCGCTACTACTCGACGAGTCAGGGCATCCAACTCGTCGAGTAGACCTTGACACTTGAACATTAAAGCCACAATATTAATACCTGAGAATCGGGGCGTTACAATTCAGACGCTCGAGGATATGCTTAGGGCATGTGTGTTAGATTTTAGCGGGAGCTGGATACTTATCTTCCATTGGCCGAGTTCTCCTACAACAACAGTTATCATACACATATTGATCGACCTACCTTCGAGATGATTACAGGAGGAAATGTCTGAACCTGGTTTATTGGGGAGAGGTCAGGCATCGAGTTATGGGGAGTACTGAGGTAGTACTCAAGACCATTCAGTTGATACAATAGGTGCGTAATAGACTGTAGACCGTATAGAGTCACTAGAAGAGTTATGTGAACCGGTGACGTTCAGACCTCGAGTTTCAGGTCAAAGACTTTGTGCTTCTGAAAGTGTCACCTTGGAAAGGTGTTATTTGGTTCTGGAAACGGGGCAAATTGGGCCACAAGTATATTGGTTCCTTCATGATTATCACCTGGGTGGGCAAGGATGTGTGTTGATTGGACCTTCCTAATGAGCTTAGTCAAATCCATAACACCTTCCATGTCTCTCAACTGCATAAATGTTTGGCTGATGATTCTGCAGTGGTGCCCTTGGACGACATTCAGGTTGATGAGCGTCTGAATTATGTAGAGAGACCAATTGTGATAATCGATAGGAAGATGAAGACATTATTCGAAAAGGTAGTGGGTTTGGTGAAGGTGTAGTGGCAACACCGTAAGGGTTCTGAGTGGATCTGGGAACCCGAGGAGGAGATGAGGGAGCATTATCTCGAGCTGTTTGCAGCAGTGAATTTCGAGGAGAAAGTCTGATTTAAGTGGGGGAGAGTTGTAACATTTAGATCCTTGAGGTATGAAGTTTGAAGTAAAATATGATTTGTGGGTGGGTCACGACGTGAGGGAAGCACCGTCATGTCGTGACATGGCCACAATAAATGGGGAAGATCATTAAAGTGTCACAAAGTGACACTATGTTAGTCACGAGGTGACACCTGATCAGGGGAAAACCCTAATTTTCGAACTTGGACCCTCTTTAAAGGAAGTGAAGGGCTATGGTTTACTTCACCCTTAGCCTACATCACCTCCAAAACCCTCTTGAGAAACCCTAATCCATCTCCTCCATTTTTGAGCTCATTTCGCTGCTTTGGATTATTTTTAAATGAAGAAGAAGGCATTGGAAGTGTTGAGAGCATCTTGGCAAGCTTGGGACTTCATTTTTGGGCATCTCTGGACCTGTGTAAGTGTCCAAGATCCAAACTTTATGCTTATAGGTTGCTAGATCTAATCCATTGTCCCTTTATCTTCAAGTTTGAGCAAGTTGAAGTGATGAGATTCCATAAAGTTGGCAACTTTATGGATCCTTGAAGCCATTTGATTGTTATATGGTTCAGATTTGGAATTTGATTGTGTATTGGACCCATGCATGCGATTCTTTGTGATATTTCTCCATGTTTGACCTAGTTTGAGCCTTAGACTCACAATGAGCATGCATGGATAAAAAGCATCTATCTTTAGATAATATTGGGCGTTAGGAAGCCTTTTAGGAAGATTGGATGGATGGCTTAATGGATTGAGAGCTAAATCCATTAAGCTGAGAAAGCTTGTCCTCACGATGTGACGGCTCCCTTGTCAGGACGTGACAGTTAGAGAATTCCTGATTGTTTTGGACTGTTTATGTCGCGACGTAATGGCCTGGTTATCACGACGTGGTGGTAGCCTGGATCGAGACTGAGTTGGTTGAGTTAGATCGTGACCGAATTGGGACCGGGCTGAGTGTGTTTCTCACGACGTAACCATGGGCTGGTCACAACGTGAGGGTCATCTATTGGAGATGTTGACCGTTGACTTCGACCTCGTCCGTTGACCTGTTGAACTGTGTTGACTTTTGGTCAAGATTGTTGGATTTAGAGTATAAACTAAGGTTGGACCTTGTTTGATTTGTTAGGTGTATTGTAGCACCTGTTGCGGGACGTTGAGCTATAGTTTATCTGATTGCATGAGACATGTGAGTCTTCTTACTATACTGTGTAGGATGCTAGTTGTCTTTGTGACTCTTGCATTCGTATGCTGGGATGAGGCCATTTGTATGTTGGGTTGGGCCTGTTTGTATGTTGGGATGGGCCTGTTTGTATGATGGACGGGGCCTGATATGAGGGTGGGGCCCAATATTTATGATATGTGGTATTTTGGGGAACTCATTAAGCTTTATGCTTATGGTTTTGTGGTTTAACATTCTTTGATACTTCCAGTTCAAAAGGGAAGGGTCCAACTTGACTGCACAACATCCCCCTATGATTTAACGTATTGATGGCTATTGTTTTACTCTGATGATTGTGTTATTTTTTATATGGTTTATTTTGGAACATATATTGTGTGGATTTGATGGTTGGAAAAATAAATTTTTTTATTAGTATTTTTGGATGTTACATTTATATTGTTGGTAGTGAAATTTATATAGAATTTATTGAAGTGGGATATGTTGATAAATATATACAAGATTAAATAAATTATCAAATAAATAAATAAAAAGGATAAAGCTTTGGTTTCTCACAAGATGCATAAACAAAAAAGGCAGTGAAATATATTCTTGAACAAATTACTGAAATCGTCTATGTGGTTTGGTAAAAATTACTAGTTTGGTCCCTAAGTTTTTTTTTTTTTTTTTAATTATTTTATTACTTGGACGGTCCTTAGGTTTTGATTTTATTATGTCTTTCATCCCTTAAAAGACTATATTGCCCTTTGTAATTTTTTTTATTTTTTTATTATCTATCAATTATAAAAATAACTTAAATAAAAAATAAAATATATTATGCCCAATCCCTACCCCCTACCCATCATCATACCTTCACCCTTAAACCTAACTCACTATCTTCTTCTCCATCTCTCAACTCCGACAGATATGTTCGGCAACCCCTCCGACTCCGGCGAAAATGGAACCACCGGTAACCACCACCGATAGGCGACAAATCTAGATTTTTCTCCTCCGTCACCAAAATCTTCCTCCATCGTAACCCCTGAACCTTTGGAACTTAGCCCCCCACTACCGGAACCACCAGATCGCCACCGAAATCCACTGAAAGACCATGGATCTCCGACAAAAGCCACTCCGCCTCTTATCTCCTCTCCGTTCTATCACTAGAAACTGTTGTCGTCACCATATACCCCGTCTTCCTCCCCTCTTGGCCATATCAACTTGTTCATTGCCTACCTTAACCATATCTGCTTGGCGATGGCCAATGGAAACAGTGGTGGTCGCTTTTGAGTGATGGTAGTGACAACAGGTCTAGATCCGACAATGATAGATCCAGGGTGTTGTGGCGGTGTTGTCTTAAGGGCGACGATGGCAGCGTATCTGAATCTTGTGGTGGTGGCTTTAGGGTTTTGGTCTCGCCGGAGATGGTGGTGGTGTGTGGTGTTCTATCATTAGACTTGATAATGGACCAGAAGAAAAAAAAAGGAGTGGGATCTATTATTTGTCGGTGTTCTAGTCTCCTCGGAGTTTTGGTCTTGCCGTAGGGAAGAGATTTTCCGACGGAGATGGTGGTGGCGTATGGTTGTTCACCTGAGAGGTGAGAATCTGGAATTGATTTCCATGGTGGTGTTAGGGTTAGAAGTGTTAGTGATGGAGATGTTAAGTGTAAGGATATAATTAGGTGGGACCCATTTAATTAATTAATAATATAAATAACTCTAATAAAATTAATAAATGAAAAAGAAAATAGAAAAGGGTATTATAGTCTTTTTATGTGTAATAGGGATGAAAGACGTAATAAAACCAAAACCTAGGGACGGTCCGAGTGCAAAAAAAAACTTAGGGACCAATCTAGTAATTTTTACCAAACCATAAGGACGATTTCAATAATTTGTTGCATATTCTTTCACATGCGCATGCGTTGAAGACAAATGCATGGGTTTACAACCCCGCTCACAACAAATAATTCATCCAACCCGTTGAACTCGTCGGTCATAGAATCACGACCCGATGGTACCATCAGTACTGCCTTAACCAATCTTTAGCCCGCCGCACGACTCCGTCCTCCCTTATGGCGGTAGCTTTGGAGATATTGTAATTCCACCTTTTTTCAGACAACTTTTGGACAATATTATGTTTCAATCGCTTTCCCCGTTATTTCCATAGAATGAAAATTCAATAAGTTAATTGGTTAAAACACCTTAATGACTTGGTTCCTCTTTAATATGTTAGCTCCTTGCTAATGTTCTAAGATAAATCTTGTTGTTTTGAAAAAAAAAAGAAAATAGAGTCTATCATATACAAAAAAAGATTGATGATTTTTCGTACCAACAGGGGCGGTCCTGAGGATTAAAACTTCCTCAAATGCCCTGGATGAGCCAGATAAAAAGGGCCTTTATCGCTATTATTAGTTTTTTTTTATTTCTAAATAAATATATACACATATATATATCATAATAAAAAAATGGCTCAGAAAAAAAATTAGATACTGTGCAGCTGTCCACTTTGCCCCTCCCTCCGCGCCCCCTATGCGTACCAAAGTAGGAGCAAGTTTAAGTTGAGGGTAGGTGGGTCCCACAATTCACCTATTTAATTTTTTAGTTTATTTACAATTTATATAAAAAACAAATTTAGGACCTGTTTTGAAAAAGTCTAACATCGAATCCCAAAAAAAATGGTGAGGTTTCATTATAAATAGATGTTATATTTTTCACATTTTTCATATCATGAAAGCTTGATGAGGCCTTATTTAGACTTGCTTACTCCAAATTGAAGTTGCTTTAGTTAAAAAATAAATAATGAATAACTAATTTGGGCTAGTCCTCTTACCATTAATTTTTATACATAGTAAACATGTTATTTTTCTGATTGAACCTAGTTACAAAACATCTAATTTTAAATGTTTTTCTATTATAGATTCGCATCAATCATTGGTTGTATTTATTGCCACTTCCTATGTTCAAAGCTTCAATAATATTCAGAGATATTATATGGTTAAAAGAAACAAAAAGAAGACGGAAAGATCAAACAAAAAGAAGACGGAAAGATTAAAGTGATGCTAATATTAAGTAAGGACTTTAAATTACATTTTTTTTTCTTTTAGGAAACATAAATTCCATGTGACAAACTAAATTCACTTTAGAGATAATGTAACAAATTAGAAAAGTGATCCGATACCTTTCATCATATACGGAGAATACAAGATTCAGACTCTATATGAAAGTTTCTAGTGACTTTAAATATTATTATATCTTATGTACCACATATAACAAATCATTTATAGGAAAAATAACCTTACATCATCAATAAACTTATTTCAGTGCAACATGGGATGTCGTCATGTGATTAGATAAAATAGATTATCTCAACATCATCACAAGAAATTGAAAATCAAATGAAAACTTGCATAATCATCTTGATTAATGGAAATTCTTAAAAAATGCAGTCTTTATCTAACTGAGCGCCTAACCACATTTTTACTATATTTTATCATGGCGATCTAGAAAGGAAAATTCATCAAATGACCACAAAAGAATGTGTTTGAAGAAAATGACCAAGAAAATACAAATTTCATAAAATGATCACGATTTCTGCAGAGAGGGCCTCTGTGGAACTCGTTCAACTCTAAGGAAGTGATGTGACAAGGGTAAATTCGTAAAAACACAAAAAAAACTTAACAAAATTGAAAGGGTGTTGCGATAAAATTGTTTTAGAAACGTAGTTTTATAGTTTAATTTGTTATATTGAATCAATGGTATGTGCGAAATGGGGAAACTTCGTTAAATTAACAATAAAACACTTACCAAAATCGTTTTGTGGCCATGGTTATGCAAAGAACAATTCCTCATAGGGACCTTTTGAGGAATTGTTCTTCAAACACATGCATTTGAGGAATTGTTTTTCGCATAACCATGGCCAAAAAACGATTTCGGTAAGTTTTTTCGATTTTAAATACAATTTTCTCAAACGATTTCAAACACAACATAATTTTTTTCGATTTTGGTAAGTTCAAACACAATTTTTTCGATTTCAAGCACAATTTTTGTAATGCCCACGTTTCTTGCTAGACACTAATTAGATGATTAGGGTTAACAATTGTATCTTATATGATATAATAAACGGAAATTATTTGAGTATTGTAACATCCCAAATTCATGACCAAAAATTTCATTTTTAATTAAGTATTTATAAAACAGTAGTCTGAAATCATTGATAGTTCCTGTGATAACTCAAATTAAAATGTATTATTATAATAATGATTAAGGAATTAACTAGGTGTAATTAGGTTTAATTAGGGAAAATAATGAGGATTAAATCTTAGAAACCGTCACTTTGATTTGAGGCTTAAATTCGAACTTTTGAGTGATCTAGAGAGGTTACAAACTTAAGCATTATATAAAGCTCGAAATTTCTGGTAGAAACCCCACTGGAATTGCGAGAAAAGGTTGAGAATCAAGGGAGAAATTGGAGCTAGAAGTTCTAGAGATTTTCGGAGTTGTGCTCGAAATTAAGGGTGCAGATTAGCAATAAAGCTTCGGTTAGGACTAATCGGTTGCGAGGTGAGTTTTTTTCGTGTTCTGTGGTTGCTCGCACATAAATGTTTGTCATGCGTTTATTATGTGGTTTTTATTTATTTATTGACAGTATGTTTTATGATAAGTATGGTTGCATACAAATGTTATTTTGGATTTGTTATCTACTGTGTGTTTTTGGATGGATGTTTAGCGGGAACGGGTGGGTGTTTAATCGTCGTGAGCATGACAGATGTGTGTGATCGGCGGTGATGAGAATTGAGAATCATACTCATTTCCTTGGATATTTAAAATACTTGAGTACAATGGATGACGAGTTGTCTCAAGGAGAAGGGAAATGAACCTTTGTTTCTTTCTCTGGATAATTAATCGTTCCCCTAAATTATGTCATCGGGTGATATGTTTTGTTAAATGATTTATTGAATGTATATGATAAAACCTTTTGTTTTTTTAAGTGATGGACATGTATGTGCAACACGAACTCACTAGACCCTAGGCTTACCCTTTTAGAAATTTAAATGTGCACAACCCAAGAAACTATTTAGCAAGTGGCAGTAAGAAGGCAAGGAGAAGGATTTTACAACAAGACGATAAAGGAGTTCCGCAAAGACGTAACACCCGAAGTTGTTCAATTGAAGACTTTATTTTATTTTATTTTGCTTCCGCTGTAGTTTAGTTTATAAGTAAGTTTAGAATTGATCTTGGGAGATGATGGAACGATTATTTTTCATTTAATCGATATTTGAAAATTGGGGTGTTACAGTGCCAACCCATATCATAATCAAAACCAGTGTGTCAAATAACCAAAACATGTCATAAAAGAGTAATATCAGAGTCAACTCTCGAAGATCTCATATGCGGAAAAATCATAGTGTGATGCATTGCGATCATGCCGGATCCTTTCCTTTCGAAGAAGTACCTGAAACAAAAACTGAAAACCGTAAGCACGAAGCTTAGTGAGTTCCCCCATCATACCATATAACAAGATACTGCCAAGCATATCTGGGTGCCCGGCCTACCCTGTCAGGCATATCTAGGTGCCTGACCTACCTTATCAAGCATATCTGGGTGCTCGAGCTACCCTGTCAGGCATATCTGGGTGCCCGACCTACCCTCCGGTGTATTTCAACCGGTTACGGGGTCTATTTCGTCCCCTACCACTACCACATAATAACATAGCATAAACATACGGTCAGACATATATATGGGTGCCCAAGCTACCCTGTCAGGCATATCTGGGTGCCCAACCTACCCTGCCAAGCATATCTGGGTGCTCGACCTACCCTCTGGTTTATCTCAACCGGTTACGTGGTCTATTTCACCCCTACCACTACCACATAATAACCTAGCATATAAGCACATAAATCTCATCAGGTAGTGGCATACCAGATAATTATCACACATACAATTATCTCTACTACAAACAACTAGTAATGGGCCAGCATTGGTGCTTTCGACCAACTCATACTGGGAAGGTAACTCACCAGATTGCTAAATCTCACGGTAAAAAATCTCTAACAGCTGTTCCGGCGACTCCCCGAGCTATTAGTACAAAATAATACTTAGTCAAAACCCAATAATCCTTCTTAGGGTAAAATGACCATTTTACTCCTGATCTAATTTGGTCCATGCCTAAAGCCCAAAACCATAACATAAAAGGCCCAATATTAGGTAGACTTCCCAAGCCCACTAATGTCCCACCATTGGCCCAATTTTCTAAATTGGGCCCAACTCCTCTAATGGGCCTTACCCTAGATCCAAAATAATACATAGTCAAATAAAGCCCAAAATGATGATCTAATAAGGCCCATAGTAGTAAATTCCAAGAAAATGGCCCAAGGAAGCCCACTGTCGGATCGAACGCAGGGCATTCCGTTGTGGAACGCTGGGCATTCCTCATCAGTTTAGATCACGGGTCCTGGCCGGAACGCAGGGCGTTCCCGGACCTTACGCAGTGCGTTCGCGTCTAGAGTTCAAAAACGTCATTAAGCACTTAATGCTTAAGCCATACCACCTAAAGCGTAGATCCAATCCATTTAGGACCTCTAGAACTATAAAGTCACGAACTTGGTGACTTTGCATGCCCCCAAAAGCTCCAAACTCCAAAAATGACATTCTACTTCCATGAAAATGGCCTTATCTCATGCATGAACACATCAAGACCTTCAAGATTGCAACTTTCTGTCTTAGGGACTCCAATAGCACCAAGGGTAGCAACCCTAAGCCTAGGAAATGGATTTGAACCATAAAGATTCATCCTTGCGACCAAAAAGGTCCATAAAACCCAACACAAGAGATCTAAGCAAATAAACACCGAGTTCAGAGCTTTATACCTTATATGAGTGCCAAATGTTGATAAGGTTCTGGATCTATAAGCCTTTGCTCCTTTGATGATGCTTCAACAATGGCCACCTTCCTTCAAAACACCATGATGCACTCTAAAATGGTCTTCTAGGCTCAAAACACACAAACAAGGGATTAGGGTTTCGTTGGATCTGCTTAAGGGTGAGAGGGTGGCTAGAATTTAGGGCATAATGTTCTTTATATAGGGGTTAACCCTTAAATTTTAGGGTTTACATTTTGCACGTGAACGCAGTGCATTCCCCAGGGGAAAGCCCCGCGTTCGGGCTCCGCCTCCAAAACTCCATAATTGGCAGAAACGGTCCCTCCTTCCCTCAACCTTGCAACCATAAGTCCCAAAAGTAATAAATCAACATATAAGGGACCAAAATATAAATATTACCTAGACTGAACGTTACAATTCACCGCCGCTTGAATCAGACTTCGTCCTCGAAGTACGTCGCCTCGAACAACTCGGGGTAATGCTCCCTCATTTCCTCCTCGGGCTCCCATGTCCATTCTGAACCCTTTCGGTGTTGCCACTGTACCTTAACCAGCCCCACGACCTTGTTCCTCAAGGTCTTATCCTTTTGATCGAGAATCGCTATCGGTCTCTCAATATAATTTAGGCGGTCATCCACCTGAATATCCTCCAAAGGCACGACCGCAGAATCATCCACCAAATTTTCCGCAACTGGGAGACATGAAATGTGCTATGAATCTGACTGAGCTCGAACCGAAAGATTAAGACGATAAGCTACACGGCCCACCCGATCCAAAACCCTAAAAGGACCGATGTACCTGGGGCCCAAATTGCCCCTCTTCCTGAACTGAATGGCAACTTTCTAGGGTGACACCTTCAGGAGAACCATGTCTCCCACCTGAAACTTCAAGTCTGACTGCCGCTTGTCGGCATAGCTTTTCTTCCGACTCTGAGCAGTATGGAGCCTGCTCCAAACCTGTTGGATCATCTTAGTGGTCTTGAGTACCACCTCAGTACTCCCCATGACTCTCTGAACGACCTCGCTCCAACAGATTGGGGTCCTACATTTCCTCTCGTAGAGCATCTCGAAGGGAGGTCGGTCTATGCTAGCGTGATAACTATTGTTATACGAAAATTCCGCTAACAGAAGATACGTATCCCAACTCCCACAGAAATCCAATACACATGCGCATATCATATCCTCCAGAGTCCGAATCGTCCTCTCACTCTGCCCATTCGTCTGAGGGTGAAAAGTTGTACTGAAGTGAAGACAAGTGCCCATCTCGTCATGAAACTGCTTCCAGAATATGGAAGTGAAGCGAACATCTAGGTGTGACACAACCAAAACCGGCACTCCATGACGTGCCACCACCTCGCATACATAGATCTCGGCTAGCTTATCAGTCGATATACTCTCCTGGATCGGGATGAAATATGCACTCTTAGTTAGCTGATCCACGATGACTCAAATCGAATCCATTCCACGTGCGGTCTTGGGAAGCTTTGTGATGAAATCCATGGTGATGTCTTCCCATTTCCACACGGGAATGTCCAACGGCTGCATCTTGTCGTGAGGTCGCTGGTGCTCGACCTTGACTTTCCTACAAGTCAATCATCGCTCCACATACCAAGCTATGTCCCGCTTCATGCAGGGCCACCAATAATCAGGGCGAAGATCTCGATACATCTTCGTCGCCCCAGGATGAATGGTGAATCTCGACTTGTGAGCCTCCTCCATCAGAACCTGGCGTGCACTGCCCCAGTAAGGAATCCAGACCCTCCGATGCAGGGTCAACAACCCACGGCTGTCATAATCAAATGAAGCCACCTGACCTATGATCTGCTCACACTTCCAGCGCTCCTCCTTCATACCCTCGACCTGAGCTTCCCAAATCCGTTCCAGCAACGGAGTAATCACTGTCATCCTCATACATATATCCCGAATCGGAGCTGTGACCGCCTTGCAGCTAAGTGCATCGTCCAACACATTGGCCTTCCCCAGGTGGTATAGGATGTCGCAATCATAATCCTTCACCACATCGAACCAACAGCGTTCCCTCATATTCAGATTTGGCTGATCCATCAGGTACCTCAGGCTCTTGTGGTCCGTGTAAATAGTACAGCAGACCCCATAGAGGTAGTGTCGCCAAATTTTGGGGGAAAAACAACGGCCCCCAACTCCAACTCGTGTGTCAGGTAGTTCGCTTCATGAGGCTTCAGCTGCCTCGAAGCATATGCAATCACGTGACCTCGCTGCATCAAAACTACACCCATACCCGTGATCGAAGAATCACAGTAAACCACATAATCGTCGACGCCCTTCGGAAAAGTCAGAATCGGTGCCTCACACAACCACTGTCTGAGAGTCTCAGAAGCTGCCTGCTGATCAGTCCCGCAACGGAATGTCACCAACTTCTTGGTCAGTTGGGTCAATGGAATAGAAATCTTGGAGAAATCCCGGATGAATCTTCGATAGTAACCCGCCAGACCAAGAAAACTCCGAATCTCAGATGGAGACCTCGGAACCTCCCATCTCATCACAACCTCTACCTTGGCCGGATCGACTAGTATATCGTTCTGGTTGACAAGGTGCCCCAGAAACTGCACCTCGCGTAACCAAAACTCGCACTTAGAGAACTTTGCAAAAAGTCTCTCCCTCCTCAATGTCTCCAGCACCCCCCTCAAGTGCTCCTCGTGTTGCTCCTACGTCTTGGAATACACCAAGATGTCATCGATAAAGACTATCACAAACCGATCCAGCATCGGCCTGCATACGCGGTTCATGAGATCCATGAACGTGGCAGGAGCATTGGTGAGCCCAAACGGCATCATCACGAACTCGTAATGACCATAGCGAGTCCGAAAGGCTGTCTTCTGCACATCATCGTCCCTGACCCGCATCTGGTGATAACCCGATCGCAGATCAATCTTGGAGAACCAAGATGCACCTTATAGCTGGTCAAATAGATCATCAATCCTCGGGAGGGGATAACGGTTCTTCATCGTTACCTTATTCAACTCCCGATAGTCTATACACATCCGATGAGACCCGTCCTTCTTCTTCACAAACAGAATCGGGGCTCCCCATGGTGAACTGCTCAGCCTGATAAATCCTTTGTCTAACAGCTCCTGCAGCTGTGTAGACAACTCCTGCATCTCAGGAGGAGCCAACCGATACGGTGCCTTGGCTATCGGAGCCGCACCCGGAACTAGGTCAATCCTAAACTCCACCTGTCTCTCCGGTGGTGCCCCATGCAAGTCCTCCGGGAACACGTCCGGATACTCACGTACAACTAGCACATCATCCACGGTCGCCTTTCCCTTCTCCCGGGTATCCACAACGTAGGCGACATAACCTACACATCCTTGATGAAGGTAACGTCTGGCTCTCAATGTAAAACACATGACCGGTCCACGCTGCAGTCTCTCATCCTGAATCACCAGCTCTCCCCCACTTGGGGTCCTAACCCGAACCAACTGCTGCTCACAGTCGATCACCGCCCTCTTGGGGCTCAACCAATCCATACCTATGATGACCTTGTTCCCACACAAAGGAATGGGAACCAAATCTACGAGACAACGCTCGCCACACATCCTCAGAACACAATCCCTATAAAACTTTGAAGCCCGTACAGATCAGTTATCCGCAATCTCGACCTCTAAAGGACAATCCAACATGCTCGTAGACTCGGCAAACCTCTTGCTGGGTGCAAGAGATACGAACGATCGGGTAGCCACCGCGTTGAATAATACCAACACTGGGATACCGTTCACATGGAACGATCCTAAAACAGAATACATGAAACATAAATATCAAAACTGACATATAATAAAAGTTAGGGAGAAGAAACATACCCGTCACCAAATCTGGTGCGACACGCGCCTCCTCGACGGTCAGCTGGAAGGCTCAGGTCCTCACCATAGGACCATCTGACTTGCCTTGGCGGTCATCTGTAATCCGTAGGGTCGCTGGAGCTAGCGCTGCCACCGGCGCTCCTGATACCAATCTCGGGCAGTGGGCCTTTTTATGGCCTCGCTGATTGCAGTGGAAGCAAATCAGGTCTGATGTCGGAATGGTGGGGGTAGGAGCAGTACAATCCTTGCTAAAGTGCCTAGTCTTGCCGTACTTGTAGCAGCCCGATCCCCCAGCTCTGCAAACTCCCTCGTGTGGCTTGCCGCATTTCCCACAGCGGCTCCAGCCCTGCTGGCCCTTCGACCTCGAGTCGAATCCCTTGGGTTTCTTCACCGAAACCCCAGTTGTCTGCCCAGTCTCCACCTTCCTCTTCCTAATGTGCTCTATATCAATCTCCCTCTCTCGTGCCCTGGCTATCATATCATCCAAAGTTAGGCACGCTGAATAATTGACATATTTTCGAATGTCAGCTCTCAACATATCATGGTACCAGGTTTTCTTCATCTCCTTATCACCCGCGTACTGGGGCACCAACAAGTCCCTCTCCCTAAACATGGCGGTAATCTCCGCTACCATCTCAGTAGTTTGTCTCATGACCAAAAACTCCCTGGCCAACTGCTGAACCTCCACAGCTGGCGCAAACTCCGCCCTGAACCTGGCCACGAAATGCGACCATGTGATGGCATCAATGGCTAGGGCTCCCAAAGTATCACCGACTGCCTCTCACCAGTCTCTAGCTCGCTCCCTTAAACACCCAGCAACAAACATAATGTTAGAACAAAGTTCTAGTAGGATCGATAGATTCTAAGCAGAAAAACAATTAAAGACGTAATGATGAACACAGGAATGGTTTAACTGATGTCGAATGATTAAACTTTAACACCTCAGAAGAGCTCGATTAAGAACTTCGATTGTAGAGGTGTTTTAGGGTTACACAACAATAATAATTATAATCACGTTAGTTTCTAAGGCATACATGCATGCACTATTTATAGCTAAACCCTATAATAATCACGGATGGACAGGCCCAATCCGGATATACAATACTAAGCCCATGACGGAACATAACATACCCAACAATCTCCCCCTTTGCGTCAATGGAGCCGAAAGCTCAGTTCGGTTGAGCTATAGAAGACTTCTTGACAGTCTTGAACACCTTCGGTATGATGTCCAAAAGAGTATGACAAAACGTGATATACCACCGAAGCATGTCCGTGAAGTTCTTCTTGTCTGCCTCAGAGTTCTGCTTGCACCGATGGATGATACTAATTATGTGCTCTAAGCAGTCCGTTGAGAACAGATGTTTGTCAACAAGAGCGAAAAGAAATCTATTGGCTTCGCCTCTTGTGAACATCACCGTGAGATGTGTAGAATCAATTTGGCCCATCTTCATTTTATTCACATCTCCAGGTTTTGCTGTTGGCTTTACAGTGGGTTTCTTATTCATAACTTTAGCTATCTCCTGATCCATTGCAGCTACTTCATGGATATAGGAGGCCAACATCCTCTTTAGATGATCTAGGATCGGCTCATATTCTTTCGGATTGGTGAGCAGTATGTTAAACAACAAGATCCAATCATGAGGATTCAAGTTTGGAAGATCTGCCAGGGATATAATCGAAACCGAGTTTGCTAAACCACGGGTTATTTTGAAACTAACATTGATAAACTTCCCGGCAGGTGAAGGTTTCAGCACCTTGACAATAATAATCTTCTGTGCACTCCATGTCAGGTACTGAGGCTGACCGAACTTCAGATAAAAATCGATAAGTTCGCGATCAACTTTAGGATGAGGGAAGGGAACTTGAACAGTCGAATCAAAGCAATGAAATGTAAATGCCTTTCGTGTTATAGGCATATCGAACTGTGAGTCCCTTGAATTTTCACAATCAAAAGAAGCGACAGGTTCCAGCCAGTACACGCTTGGAAACTCTATTGCCTCTTTGATGAGCGTTTCTCTTGTCCAGAGAGGAAACAAGGCCCTTTTACAGTTTATAGCATCTTGCTCTTCCTTGTTCTTTTGCTCCCTTTCTTCAGCTTCCTTCGCAACCCGAAGGGTTTCATCCAATTTCTTATCCATTTTATTTCGTTTTAGGGCCTCGGCAATTGTCTCTTCTTCTTCATCACTATCATCATCCAATCCCTTTTTCTTATCTTGATTACCAGAACCCGAAGCTTCATTACCCTTCGGTTCGGTTTTGACTGTGACCTTCGGTTGAGTAGTGTGAGCACCTTCTCCCCCTTGTTTTGGAGGGACGAATCTCTCCGAAACACCCTTCATTTCATGTAAGAGAGCAAGGGCAGGAAGAAGTTTGGAAGTCAAATGATTCCTGATGGTCAGAGTAAGTATTGGATCATGAGCACTAAGAAGATTGGTAAGCATATTCTTGACATCCCCAGCACAGCTCCGAAAAACAGCTCGCTCTGTCTTTAACAATGAAATCTCCTTTTCAGCTTGAGCTAATTGCACTTTCTGAACTTCAATAATAGAGGCTTGACGTGCAAGATCTTCCTTTAATGCACTCTCCTTTGCTAAATCAGCTTGGAGTGTTTGAAGATGAGAAGTCACTGAGCTAAGTAGAGAAGTTTTCTCAGCTTGAATGGAAGAACGAACAGACTCAAATTTAGCTTGCTCCTCTTTTAGTGACTTGGATAAGGAATCAACTGAGGCGTTCACTTTGGCTGCATTTGAATCAGCATGTCCTTTGAGTGATTCAAGAAAAATCTGAGAGCTGTGAACAAGTTCTGCAACTTCAGCAGTGGCCTTCTTGCAAGAAGAAGTGGAATCCTCAACGACCTTCGTTGATTTGTCAATGGCCCCAGTATATTGCTCAAAAGCGGTGTCCAGAAAAGCTTTGAGCACAACATCGTTGTATGACTTTTTAGAAGAAAGCAATTGATCAAGCTTTTCATCAATACTTTGCAACTGTTGTCGTGAGACAGGAGCCTCTTCATCTTCATCTGTTGGAAGCCGATAAGGACTGTAATAAGTCGAGTCAAACTCAACATTATCACCACCAAGAGTATCACCAGAATCGGTTGAAGGTGAGGGTGAAAGAGGTTTGGAAGTAACAGGAGGTTCGGTTTTAGTATTCGCCCCTGTATCAGATACGTTGACGTTAACTGTCGGTTCGGTTGTAATGGTGGTAGTTGCTTAGGAAATGATAGGAGATGGTAAAGGAGTTGTAGAAATTGGTATGGTACTAACTGGTGGTGGTGGTGGTACAAAAGTTGTTGTTTGAGATGTGGGAGGTGGTGGAATAGAAGTGGTGGTGTGAGATGTAGGAGGTGGTGGAATTGGAGCAACCGAAACTGGAACAGTGGTTTTCGGTGGAGAGGGAGGAGGTGTTGGAACCTTGTCATTAAGAGGTTCGGTGGGAGTTGGAGAACGAGGAGGTGTGTTACCTCTCGGTGATTCATGATGCTGAATTTCCTCTTCCTCATCCTCCTCATCATTGGCTGAGCTTGAAGGAGAAGGACTTTTGGATTTCTTTGCCATCTTCTTAATCTTCTTTGGAGCCGAAGAATCACCTTTATCAGCCTTTCGCTTTTTAGACTTGGAAGCTTTAGACGAAGGACCTTCGGTTGTCACTTTCTTGGTAGTTGCCCTTTTTCCTCGGTTGGCTGGCTTCTCCACAGCATCTAAAACAGCTTGCTGTTCAGGAGTCAGTACTCTCGGTCCTTTGGGAGGAAGCTTTCGGTAATCAGCCATCACCTTACTTTCGGCTGACACACACCTGTACATCGTCTCAGGTATGGAACCATTGTGGGAGAACTTTGTGGCATCAGAGAAGATGATATTCTTCGTATGAAAGGTAGCCACAGATGAGACCAGGGCATCCTTCATTACTGGAATCTGCAAAGAATCAATAGCCCTTCGCGTGATGATGGTCCAGAAGCGACCACAAGAAATTTCAGAGTGTCTCGTTGAAGTGTTGAGACTTTGCACCACTTGTGACCAAATAATCGACCCATAGTCGACATTAATCCCATTGTAGAGACCATAGAGAATGGTCAGAAAACCCTTACTGGTACCATCTGACCCAGCAACCCTCTCCGCTAAACTTTTGTTAAGAAGAGTAAGCAATCCATTCCATTGTGGCGGCAAACATGATTTCTTAACCTTCGTCACGGTGGTAAGAACATCAGTGTATCCCATCTCGTAGAGCATTGTAAACAGTTGAGTTGTGGTTACGAAATCGGGAGAGATAACAGAGGCATCGACGACAAGCTTTAACAGGGAACATAATCGCCCTTTTGAAATTGATGCCTTGTGCGAGAAGATTTGAAAGTAGATCCTCTCCTTGTTCTTGTCATAGGTTGCAGTAGAATAGACTTGGGATAGAAGAGACATTGGGACAGATTCCACCTGTGTGAGTGCGATAACCAGTGGAGAGTATTTGAGGCATTCAACAACTTGGAGCATGTACGAATCATACAGAAACGGGTTCAATTGAATGATCATGTTCTTATTGGGTTTGATCACGAGCAATGAGGACGAAGCAGTTTGATCTTGAACAGATGAGGAATCCGCCATTGTTGAGGTAAGGAAGAAGATGAACAGTTGCAGATCGCCTTGTGTATTGAGAGAATTTGAAGAAGGTAAGAAGGTACAATATGTGTGAGAAACCCTTTATATACCATTGCCAGGAGAGAGAAAGAATATTCGTGATGATGATACGATCACTGAAACGTCGCCTAAAAAAGCGCGATGTGACAGCTTGGTTTCCCCAGATAGACGTCATCAAGCGTGGGTTTAGGAACCGTTCAAATTCACGCGCCAAAAATCTTATCTACATATCGTCTTTTCAAATTCACCTTCGCTTCAGATATGATAACATCCATTTTCGCGCCTAAAAGAAACTTCACATAGGCCATAGGAAACAACAACCAGAATGTTGGAAAATCACAAAGTATTTTCGTGCAAGAGTGTGCCAAAAATTAAGAAATAAAGCGAAATGTGTATAGGATGTGAGTGATGTCTGTTAGAAGACATAAAGCGGATGATTCCGGGCAAGAATCTCTTCCTTCAAGGTCAAGAGAGACATGAAGTGCTTGCGTGGTTTCCCGAAACAATACGATCGAGTGCTTGTAAAGAAACACCGAAAGGCTTCTTTTAAATAATAGGCTAAGTGTGGCTTATCTTCAACCGAACGTCGATTCTTAACATAAGACCGAACGTTGGATGAAGTACTTGTGAGACCGATGTGGTCTGTTGAACAAGTAGGCTGGATATAATTTGCTGTGACTAAAGATGTTATATAAATCTCAAAAACAAAACCAAACTGGATCTTTTTGGGAAGAAATGCCTTGGTGTTAGACAATTTCATAAAAGACCACTCAAAAATAAAATAAGAGTGTGTTAGGTAACAAGTAAGATCTTGAATATAAAGATTCACCGTCAATTCATGGTTGGTGTTTGATTGTGGGTTTCACTCAGCACGTGGTTTACGTATCTAAGATCATAAACACAGATATTATGCAACCATAAACCTCAGTGGTAAAAGCTGAGAGTCTCAAGGGTTACAGTGGTGAACCGAAAGTTGATGGAGAATGTAAGGAGGGTGGTTAAGGAACCGAAAGTACCTCTGCTATATAAACGTGACAAAGCAAAAAACTCTTAACTCATTTGAGAAAAGTAAGGTAGCTCTTGACTTGAGTGGATTTTAATAGCCCGATTGGGAAGAAACGATAGGTATAGATCGAATCATTAAGGCCTAGCTCTTAGTCTTAGAGGCTTCGGTCGACATGCAGCAGCATGCTTCTAGGGACACTTAACTAGTTCATATGAAAAGAATCATATCTGCCTTAGCTCCAAATTATGTTGCACTGAAATACTTGGGACCTAATTAAAAAGAACAAGCAAACAAACAAACCACACAAACAAAACAAACTAAACAAAACAAAAAAACTTTTAGAAAAATATTTTTGGAGTTTTGAAATTTTCTGAAAAATAATAAAAACAGAAAAATAAAAGAAAAAATATTTTTGGATTTTTGAAGTTTTCTGAAAAATAATAAAAACAGAAAAATAAAAGAAAAAATATTTTTGGATTTTTGAAGTTTTCTGAAAAATAATAACAACAGAAAAATAAACCAAAAGAAATTAGCACAAAACACTCTTAAAAAAAATTAATAATAAAAAATGAAAGAGAAAATAGAGTAAAAATAGACTTAAAAAAAATAAACAAAATTTACAGCCGAAACCAAACCTTAAAAGAATGAAGCGAAATAAGCCGAGCGTTTAGTTCATTTCGGTTCCGTAAAATTCCGGAGCCGAAATAGACCGAGCGTTCAGTTCATTTCGGTTCCCGAAAATTATGGAGCCGAAATAGACCGAGCGTTCGCTCTATTTCGCTTGTCTAATTTTTAGGGAGAGATTTGAGGGTTCGGTACCGACTCTGCTTCCATCATTCCCAAACCTTGTAAAATTTTATTGAAGCTTGCTTCTGGTAAGGCTTTAGTGAATATGTCAGCCAGTTGATCAGAGGACCGAACGAAATGTACTTCCACGTTCCCATCTTCTACATGGTCCTTGATGAAATGGTATCTCAGTGCAATATGCTTTGTCTTTGAGTGTCGCACTGGATTGTGGCATATTCTTATCGCACTTTCTGAGTCACAATAGAGAGGTATTTTCTTCATGCTTAGTCCGTAGTCCCTCAGTTGGCTTTGTATCCATATCACTTGAGAGGTACAAGATGCTGCAGCTATATACTCAGCTTCGGCTGTTGAAAGAGACACACAAGTTTGCTTCTTGGACTGCCAGCTAACAAGTTTACCGTCAAGGAATTGGCATCCACTAGTTGTGCTCTTTCGGTCCAGACCACATCCTCCAAGATCGGCGTCAGAAAAGGCTTGAACAAAAAATCCAGATCTAGCCGGGTACCAAAGACCGAGAGAGGAGGTTCGCTTCAGATAACGAAAAATATTTTTCACTGCCACCATGTGAGGTTCTCTTGGATTAGCTTGAAACCTAGCACAATAACAAACATAAAACATAATGTCTGATCTACTAGCCGTTAGATACATAAGAGACCCTATCATTTGACGATAGAGTGTTACGTCAACAACAGGTTTTTCCAAAGACGGTGTTAACTTTGTGCCAAACGCCATAGGAACCTTCACTTTTGAATCTCCCGTCATACCGAACTTTCCCAGCAAGTTCTTCGTGTAGGCCTCCTGGTTGATAAAAATACCTTCTGGTCCCTGTCTTATATTCAAACCAAGGAAAAAATTAATTGGACCCATTGCGCTCATTTCAAATTTAGTCTCCATCAACTTCCTGAATTCAGTCGTTAAGCTGGGATTCGTGGAGCCGAAGATGATGTCATCGACATAAATCTGAACTATCATTAGATGTTCGCCTTCTTTCTTTCGGAAGAAGGTTGGGTCAACCGAACCTTGCTTGAATTTTGACATTTTAAGAAAGCGAGTTAAAGTTTCATACCAGGCCCTCGGTGCTTGCTTCAGACCATATACAACTTTATCTAACACATAGTAGTGATCAGGGTATTTCTCATTCACGAACCCAGGTGGTTGCTCAACATACACCATTTCTTCTAGTTCTCGATTCAAGAAAGCACATTTCACATCCATTTGGAAAACCTCGAAGTTTTTATGAGCAGCATATGCCAGAAAGATTCTAACTGATTCCAACCTTGCTACAGGAGCGAAGGTCTCCTCATAATCTATCCCTTCTTCTTGGTAATATCCCTTTACCACTAACCGAGCCTTATTGCGTATAACGTTCCCCTCTTTGTCCAACTTATTCCTGAAGACCCATTTTAAGCCGACCACTGAAGCATCCTTTGGAGTGGGAATCAACCTCCAAACTCGATTACGTTCAAACTCATGGAGTTCATCTTGCATGGCTTGTACCCAATCAACGTGATCAAGTGTAGCATTAACAGTCTTCGGTTCGACTTTGGATACAAACGAATTAAACATACAAAATTCAACATTAGAGAATGATGCAGTTTGTTTCGCTTTCAATTGAGAACGTGTTAGAACCCGCTCAGATGATTTACCGATTATTTGTGCTTTGGGATGATCCTTAGTCCATTTCATTAGAGGAGGGTAATTTGGGTCATAGGCTGGATCCAACTCTGCATTTACTTCTTCTTCAAGTTCTGATTGATCACCTTCGTCATTTGTATTCTCTTTCTCCCCCTCAAATGGCGAAGCGTATCCCTTGTCAGGTTCAGAATTTTCTTCCTCTGTTGTAGTTGGATTCTCCCCCTCGATTGGACTATTATTGGGTGGGATCGGAGTTGGATGCTCCCCCTCGTCTGGACTTTTATGGGTTGGGGATGGAGTTGGATTCTCCCCCTCGAAAGACATATCAGTTGTCTTTGGTGCAGATGAACCCCCCCCCCCTTGAACGTTGAGCTGTTGTTTGGAGGGTCGGTTGAGGGTTGACCTTCAGTCGGTTTAGGAGGTTCATTTTCCATTTCTTTTGCAGCTTCATCAATGATCTTTTTCAGATTGTCGATTTTGTTGTCTGCTGCTTTCGCCTCTAAGTGTGCAGCCTTTTCTGGTTCATCAAATAGCCTTATGTACTCTTCAAACAGGTTGGAAATTGGAACCGAGACTTGTCCTGACTCAGGAAATATTTCCCCCAAGGCACTTTCGCTTCTTTGAACTTTCTTCATGTAGTTGTCATCAAAGGTTACATAGTATGTCTCTTCAATACGTTTGGAACGTTTGTTCAAAACTCTGTATGCCTTTGAAGTGAGTGAATAGCCAAGAAAAATTCCCTCATCGGCTTTGACGTCAAACTTGTTTCGGTTCTCTTTGGAATTGAAAATGAAGCACCTTGAACCGAACACGTGGAAAAATTTAACGTTGGGCTTTCGATTGTTCAGAATTTCATACGGAGTGATGGAGAATCGTTTGTTGAGTAACGATCGGTTCTGAGTATAGCACGCGGTTGCAACTGCATCAGCCCAGAAGTATAGCGGAAGAGAAGCGAAGCTTAGCATGGTTCGGGCTGCCTCACATAAAGAACGGCTTCGTCTTTCAACAATCCTATTCTGTTGTGGTGTATAGGGGGCCGAGAAGTTGTGAGATATCCCCTTTTCAGCCAGAAAGTCCTCAAAATCTTTATTCTTGAATTCAAGCCCATTGTCGCTTCTGATATTCCTCACCAGCTTTCGCAGCTACACTTCTACTTGCTTGATGAACGTCTTCAACTTGGGAGTTGCGTCTGATTTCTGTTTAAGAAAGAAAACCCAGGTGAAGCATGAAAAATCATCTACTATGACAAGAATGAACTTACTACCACTGAAGCTTTCGATAGCCGAAGGTCCACATAAGTCAATATGCAGAAGTTCAAGAGCTTCAACAATCTTTGTATTGATACGTGTAGGATGGCTCTTTCTGCTTTGTTTTCCCATCTCACACGCTGCACATAGGTGTTCCTTATCAAACTTGAGAAGAGGAAGACCTCGAACATGATCACCGAGCACCAACTTATTAATGTCTTTGAAGTTCAGGTGTGATAGGCGTCGATGCCACAACCAGCTTTCATCAGTGTTCGCCTTTGACAGCAGGCATATTGCTGGTTTTCCTCGAATTGGGTTGAGATTTAAAGGATACATCTCTCCCTTGCGTTCAGACTTCAACAGAACCCTTTTAGATTGATTCTCAATAATTTCTGATCCCTCATCATCGAATGAAACCTTCAAACCAGTTCCCACAACCAATTGTGATACACTGATGAGGTTATGCTGCAACCCTTCCACATAAGCTACTTCTCGAATCGAGAAGTCTCCGTTGGTTATCATTCCATATCCTTTGATTGTGCCATAAGAGTTATTTCCATACTTCACACATCCACCATCCTTAAGGGACCAAAATTCCCTCAGCTCTTCCCTCCTTCCTGTCATGTGACACGAGCAGCCACTGTCTATGTACCATTCGTCATCGAACTGCTCGTCACTTATAACCTGCAAATTCAAGCAGATTTAGGAACCCAAAGTTTCTTGGGCCCTGGTGAGTCTTTTATAGAAAAAGGAATAGCAGTAGAAATATCAACCAAATAAGTTCTTTTTATTAGAGTTGTTTGGTCTTTTCTTTTGATGGTATACACCTTGATTTTGTTTTTATCTTGTTTAAATTGTGGTGTATTAGATGGTGTGTTGTTAGATGGTTTTGGGATATTCTTTTTAATCCTAGGGTTAGCTGACTTTTTCTTATTATTGATATCAGAATCTGAATCAAGCTTTCCCTTTCCTTTGATGTCCTTCACTGAATTCGATTTTCTTTGGGAGTAGGAAGGACCGAAACTCGACTTTCGGTTGTTAGCCTTGGCGTTGTGATCGAAACTTGACGTTCAGTTCTGAGCTTTGGAATAGTAAGAGCTTGGACTAAAATTTTCTTTCCCTTTTAGCTTTTCCTTTTCTTTGGCAATGGACTCTTTCTTGGAAGGAACGTAGTTGGGGTTTCGAGATTACCAATAACGTTTTCGCTCATTCAGATTTTTCATGTATCTTTGATTTCTTTGGCGTTTCTGTTCAGCTAACTCCTTCTGAGATTTGTGAATATTGAAGCTTGATTTTGGCTTCTCCTTTTGAGTTTCGGCAGTCTTGGAAGGAACATTCGGTGTTTTCTTTCGTTCTTCAGGTATCTCTTTTGTTCCACTTGTGCTTGGTTTGTCAAAACTTGAGGGTTTGTTGATGGGTTCTGCAACGTATCTACCTTTTACCCTCCATGAGATTTGCTCCGATAAGCCGATGGTTTCGTCTGCGTTATCAATAGGGGCTGACCAGAAATAATCGTCGCACCCTTCAGCATTGTCTTTGTCGACCAAGATTTTCAATTCTGCTGTTTGTTTTGCAGTGACCCCTGTAACAGCATATACCTGATTTGGCACAGTTTGAACCTTTTGATAAACCATTGCTTTCTCTTTGAGTTTTTGTGGCTTGTCCTTTGACAGGCGAGCGTATTCAATCGAGTTTTCAGATATGAGGGGTTTCTCATTCTCGGTTTCGCTTTTCATAAACTCAGAACAATCAACCACGTCTTCTACCGAGATTTCGCTCATCTCACTTTCCTCATCAAATTCAGACGTATTTTCTATATTCATTTTATGTTCTGAAATTAATTTGGCGTTAGACGAGTCAAATGATTGAATGGTCTCGGACTTAATTTTTAACCTATCATTTTCATCTAAAAGATTTTTGAGCATACACTTATGTTCCTTAGAGTCAATGAAGGTCTCTATCTTGTCCAGTTCGATTTTATAAGCGATGGATGTCTCTTCTTAGGACATTATGGATTCACATTCAGCGATGACCTCATCCTCCTTAAATTCAAGGAAGAGTAAGATTATCTTATGAATCTTTTTCCCTATTACACAACTTAAGTGCAACTGATCAGCCGATCACAGTCGATCACAGTCGTTGATCTTCTCACTTACGGGCTTGGCTGCAAAGCACTTGTCCTCAGTTAGGTTCGGCTCCTTACTCGCACTTTCGGTTGGTCTACCAGCTGTAACCATCAAACATTTTCCAGCCGAACCTGTATCCTTCGCCACATAAGCTCTTCCATGTGTGGGCTTTCTCACTTCTTCATCCTCAGAATCGATTGACCAGACTTCAACGCCACCGAACTCATCTTCATCCGCATTTTCCTGCACAATCAAGGCATTCATTGAACTGTTAGTTGCCTTCTTTTTCTTGATCTCTTCCAACTTTCGCATGTAATACGCCTCATCATCTTCACCATCTCTTTTCTCAGCCATCTTCCTCAGCATGCAATCTTTGGCAAAGTGGTTCTTGCCATGACAGTAATTGCAGTCGAAACCAGAGTCTCCTGCAAGCTTGCTCTCCTTCTTGTTGTCATCCTTTTGAGAAGTATTCTTCGCTTCATCTTTCACCTTCTCAGAACTGTAACTTCCCTACCAGTTTCGGTTCTTATTGACAGGGAACTTATTTCGTGCAAACCTTTTTGGATTGGTGACCATCATTGCATATTCTTCGCTTGTAAGGTCACATTCAGACATATCTGACTCCTCCTCTTCTTCTGCAACACTTTTGCCTTTTGAGACAAGGGCTAACGATCCCACACCCGAAACTACCTTCGCCTCCTTGGTTACCACACTCTCATGGGATTTAAGTATGCCCACAAGTTTCGCTAGTGAGTAAGATTTGAATTGTTCGTGAGCTTTCACTGTTGAAACCACTGCCATCCATTCTGGTCTCAAACCATTCATGAAGGTTACCTTTTGCTCGATCAATTTTCTTTCTATACCATGCTTGATCATCTTTCTAAGGAGATGATTGAAGCGATCGGAGGTTTGTATCAGTTTCTCTTCAGGTGTCTGTTCGAAAACTCCAAATTCAGAGAGTAGCAAGGTTTGAATAGAGTGTTCAAGATCTTCATAGGTTGAATAAAGTTCCTTCAACCTATCCCAGATTTCTTTAGCCGTCGTGCATGAACCAACTAACCGAAAAGTGTCAGATTGCAGAGCGAATCTGATCATTCTCATGGCCTTCACATTACATAGCAACTTGTCCTTTTCATCCTGTGGCATCTTATCTACGTCCGCCACGAGCTTATTATATTCCTTTTGAGTCTTCAATGTCGTGTTCGTTCCAGAGTGAACAAACGGCCCAAGTGTGATTGCTTCCCAGATGAGATAACCATTATCTTCAGATCCAACCACGTAATCTTCAAAGTGATGTGCCCATACTTCATAGTCTTGAGTGTAAAGAATGGGTACCCTTGTAGTGGATCCAATGTTGTTAGAGATGTTGATGGGATTAGTTTCGTGAGACATGGTGAGCCTTTCCTTAGAATCGCTAGAATCTGACCTGTAAACTTGAGATTAGGGTTTTATCAAAACACAAGAGTTACCGTCGACAGGAAGAAGACGGCTTCTTTATATTCGATAAAAGCGGAAACCCTAAAGAATTCTTAATACAGAAGGAATGTGTATTGATCACACAGTCTCCAGCTCTGATACCAATTGTTAGAACAAAGTTCTAGTAGGATCGATAGATTCTAAGCAGAAAAACAATTAAAGACGTAATGATGAACACAGGAATGGTTTAACTGATGTCGAATGATTAAACTTTAACACCTCAGAAGAGCTCGATTAAGAACTTCGACTGTAGAGGTGTTTTAGGGTTACACAACAATAATAATTATAATCACGTTAGTTTCTAAGGCATACATGCATGCACTATTTATAGCTAAACCCTATAATAATGACGGATGGACAGGCCCAATCTGGATATACAATACTAAGCCCATGACGCAATATAACATACCCAACACATAACCTTCGACCCCTCGGGGCAGAAGCTCGTCACCTGTGCAGACTCAATGTATGTGATCCATCACCTCGCCACAATGGGGTCTTTCACCCCGTAGAAGGCTGGTGCTCCACATCCCCTGAAATCCTTGAAGCAGAGCGTATGAGTCCCTGACTGGCCAGGTGCCATGTCACTCCTGAATCCCTAAGGCGATCCTCCATCAGCTCAATGACACCCTCCTTGATCGACCCAAAAATCACCGGGGTTGCCTCAAGGGTGCCTTTCGTAATTTCAGATGCAATGAACTCGCGTAATCCATCATCAATCGGTTCGGAACCCGTACCCGAACCAGACCTAGATCCTGAGTCCCCTGCTCCATGTCGCGTCACCACCATTCTGAAACAAACCACACAATCATCAGGGTCATACATAATCATCGAGAGGTCTCACACTCACTACAAGTTCCCTGGTTTTATCTCGGTCCTCCTTGACTCGAGTACGGATCCTCTGCTTTCAGTAGTACGGGCCCATACTACCTTCCACATCTATTCGTACTTTCCTCAAGGATTCCCTTGACTTCACCAAGTCCCTTTCACCACTACTACTCTCCACACTAATCTCATCCTAGGCTTACCCTAGGGTAATATCCAACCCACTCCCTGCCATCAGTTGCGTAAGAAGAACCTGCTACCTCTCCTTAACTAGCTCTCGAATACCATTACATATTACTGTAACATCCCAAAAATCATGACCAAAAATTTCGTTTTGATTAAGTAGTTTATTAAAAAATTTACTGAAAAGCAACATCAATATCAAATCAACTCATAACCCATAAGTCAAATGTCATAAAAACATGTCATGGAATAATAATAATGTCAGAGTACAAATCCCAGAAATACCATATGCGGAAAATTATGTGTGTGCGATGCGTTGCTACCGTGCCGGCTCCTTCCCCTTCGCTGAAGAGGTACCTGAAACAAAACTAAAAACTGTAATCACGAAGCTTAGTGAGTTCCCCCATCATACCACATACCATACAATAAGCAAATTGTCAAGCATATCTGGGTGCCCGACCTACCCTGCTAGGCATACCGGGGTGCCTAACCTACCCCTGTCAGACATACCGAGGTGTCCGCCCTACCCCTCCGGTTTATCTAAACCAGTTACGGGGACTATTTCACCCCTACTACTACCTCATAATAACGTATCATAATCATACTGTCTAGCATAGCTGGGTACTATACTACCCCTTCGGCCCTATCGACCGGTAACCGGGGACTATTCCCCTTACTACCACTATCACATAACATCATAGTATACTAGCATGTAAAACACATCAGATAGCGGCAAACCCAAGTAATTATCACAAAGACAACTACTCGACATACAATCCCTACTAGTGGGCCGGCATTGTGGCCGTAGACCCACTCCTACTGGAAGGTAACTCACCTTGATGTCGTAAAGTGTCTGAACTGTCCTTGCTGCCGGAATCAAGCCCTCTCAGATCCTACACATAACAATCTTCCTTAATTACCATTTCCTGGTCAACTCAGGTCAAAGTCAATGTCAACACATTGGTCAAAGTCAACGTCTGGTTGACTCGACTCGCCGAGTTGACCCAGCAACTCGCCGAGTCCCCAAATCCTCAACACACTAAGACCTCGATCCTACTCGCCGAGTCTTGCATGCACTCGTTGAGTTCTACTTCATGCAAAGTCGGGACCTTCAACAACTGACTCGCCGAGTTCATCCTTGAACTCATCGAGTCCTTCTTCATGCAAGAAGGCATATTTAGCCATGGAATCGCCGAGTTCCTTATGAACTCGTCGAGTACGTCTTCATGTAGTTGGGACTTGCCTTGAACTCGCCGAGTTCCATGATTTCCAGGTCTAATTTCACATCTATTTTGTTGAGTCCTCTTCTAGACTCAACCAGTTCAATCCAAGCAGAAAAGGGTTGGGGAACCATACCCCGACTCGTCGAGTCCCAAGAACGACTCGTCGAGTCCCCCAAGGTCCATGTCCGTACAGTTGATTTCAGTCAGGTTTAACACATCCAAAACATAGATCTGGCCTCCTAGGGTCCATAATACACATAAAGTTACAAACTTGACGTTCATGCATGGGGTTTTTGGCTCAAAAGGCTCTAAAATGGGGTTTAATGATGCATGGGAATCCCATGGCCATAAAGTTGGCACCTTTATTCCATGGGAACCCCCAATGGTTCCAGATCTAAAGTCATACCCCTTTATAATCACAAAATCCCGAATATGGCACTTCTAAGGCTTAGAAAAGGTAGAAATGAACCCTAAATAGAGATCTAAGAGATAAATGGTCAAGGTTTTAGCTTTATTCCTCAAAATGAGCTTGCAATGTGTCAAAACCTCTGGATCTTCTTGCTTCCTCTTGATCTCTCAAGCTTCCTTCTCCTTCTCCAACTTTAAACACACACAAAAAGCTCAAGAACACTCAATAAATGATTAAAGTTTCGAGTTAGGGATTTTCTGGACTGGGAGGGACGATGGAGGCTGGGTTGGGACAAGATAAGGCGTTTAAATAGGGTGCAAACCCTAAATATTAGGGTTTCATCCAGGCAGTCCTACTCGTCGAGTCGGGCTCCCGACTCGTCGAGTAGGTTACTTAAAACCCGCGTCCAAAGTCTAGTCTACTCGAGGAGTTGGGCCTCCAACTCGTCGAGTCCCAGTGAAAACATAAAATCTTTAAATTTAAAATACGTATCGGGAACCGGACGTTACAAATCTCCCCCACTTATTTTAGACTTCGTCCTCGAAGTCTGCTGCTGCATCTGGAAAAAAATCGGGGTAGTGCTCCCGCATCTCGTCCTCCGGCTCCCAAGTCCATTCTGAGCCCTTACGATGCTGCCATTGCACCTTCACCAGGTCGACCCTCTTGTTCCTCGGATCCTTCGACTTCCTGTCAAGGATAACTACTGGTTGCTCAATGTAGTTCAGGCTGTCATCCACCTGAATATCCTCCAAAGGTACTACTGCAGAGTCGTCTACCAGACACTTCCACAGCTGGGAGACGTGAAAGTTACTATGTAAATGGCTAAGCTCGGCTGGCGAATCCATCCTATATAACACCTTGCCCACCCGGGCTGCAACCCTGAAAGGACCGATGTACATGGGGCCCAACTTGCCCCGCTTCCTGAACTGGATGGCACCTTTCCAAGGTGAAACCTTCAGGAGAACCATATCCCCGACCTGGAACTTCAGGTCCGAACGACGCTTGTCGACATAAATTTTCTGCCGACTCTGAGCGGTCTGAAGCCCGCTCCGGACCTACTGGATCCTCTCCGTAGTCTTGAGTACCACTTCGGCACTCCTCATCACTCTCTGCCCAACCTCACCCCAACAAATTTGGGTCCTGCTCTTCCTCCCGTATGACATCTCGAAGGGAGTACGATCGATACTCGCGTGGTAGCTGTTGTTGTAGGAGAACTCAGCCAAGGGAAGGTAGGTATCCCAGCAACCACCGAAGTCTAAAACGCATGCCCGTAGCATATCCTCCGAAGTCTGGATGGTCTGCTCGCTCTGACCATCCGTCTGCGGGTGAAAAGCGGTGCTAAAGTGCAGACGAGTACCCAACTCTTCGTGGAATTTCTTCCAGATTCTGGAAGTGAACCGCACATCTCTGTCAGAAATCATGGAGACTGGCACTCCGTGTCGAGCTACAACCTCTCGGATGTAGATATCGGTCAGCTTCTCGGCCGGGATGCTCTCCTGGATCGGTATGAAATGAGCACTCTTGGTCAACCGATCCACGATGACCCAAATCGAATCCACTCCCCGCGCAGTCCTGGAAGCTTGGTGATGAAATCCATGGTAATATCTTCCCATTTCAACATGGGGATGTCCAACAGCTGCGTCTTGCCGTGAGGCCTCTGGTGCTCGGCCTTGAACTTCCTGCAGGTCAGGCACCTCTCGACATACCAGGCTACATCCCGCTTCATGCAGGGCCACCAGTAATCATGACGAAGATCTTTGTATATCTTCATCGCGCCGGGATGAATCGAGAATCGGGATTTGTGCGCCTCCTCTATCAAAACCCGACACACCCCTCCATGATATGGAACCCACACCCTACGGTGTAGTATCAACAACCCAGGGCTATCATAGTCGAAGGAGGAAACCTGACCCACAATACGCTCGCTCTTCCAATGTTCCTCTTTCATAGCCTCCTGTTGGGCCTCTCAGATATGCTCCAGAAGCGGAGTCACCACTGTCATCCGCAAGCAAATGTCGCTGATCGGGGCTGCCTTGCGGCTAAGAGCATCAGCCACAATATTGGCCTTCCCTGGGTGGTAGAGGATCTCACAATCGTAATCCTTCACCACGTCTAGCCACCGACTCTGCCTCATGTTCAGATTCGGCTGTTCCATGAGGTACCTCAAACTCTTGTGATCCGCGTAAATGGTACAACGGACCCCATAGAGGTAGTGTCGCCAAACCTTGAGGGCGAAGACAACCACCCCCAACTCCAAATCGTGCGTCGGGTAGTTCGCCTCGTGAGGCTTCAACTGCCTCGAGTCGTAGGCGATGACATGCCCTCTCTGCATCAATACTGCGCCCAAACCCGAAATGGACGCATCGCAGTACACTACAAAATCCTCCACGCCCTCTGGCAGGGCTAGGATCGACGCCTCGCATAATCTCTGCTTCAATGTCTCAAACGCTGCCTGCTGCTCAGGCTCCCATCGAAAGACAACGGCTTTCTTCATCATCCGGCTTAGGGGTACGACTATCTTGGAAAAATCCCGAATGAATCTCCGGTAATAGCCCGCCAATACCAGGAAACTCCGAATCTCAGATGGAGACTTCGGAACCTCCCATCTCATCACGGCGTCCACTTTGGACGGGTCAACCAAAATACCGTTCTGGTTGGCAAGGTGCCCAAGAAACTGCACCTCGCGCAACCAGAACTCACACTTGGAGAACTTGGCATACAAGCTCTCCCTACTCAAGGTATCCAACACCTCTCGCAAGTGCTCCTCGTGCTGCTCCTGCGTCTTTGAATAAACCAAGATGTCATCGATGAAAACTATCACAGACCGATCCATCATCGGTCTGCATACGCGGTTCATGAGGTCCATGAACGCGGCAGGAGCATTGATGAGCCCTAAGGGCATCACCACGAACTCATAGTGGTCATAGCGAGTCCGGAATGCAGTCTTCTATACATCCTCATCTATGACCCTCATTTGATGGTAGCCTGAACGTAAATCTATCTTGGAAAACCAAGATGCCCCCTGTAGCTGGTCAAACAGATCATCAATCCTCGGGAGTGGGTAACGGTTCTTCACCGTTACCTTGTTCAGCTCCCGGTAATCTATACACATCCGATGTGACCCGTCCTTATTCTTCACGAACAGAATCGGGGCTCCCCAGGGTGAACTGTTCGGTCTGATGAATCCTTTGTCTAACAGTTCCTGTAGCTGTGTAGACAACTCCTGCATCCCGGGAGGAGCCAACTGATACGTTGCCTTGGCTATCGGGGCCGCACCAGGGGCCAGGTCGATCCTAAACTCCACCTGTCTCTCCGGAGGTATTCCAGGCAACTCCTCTGGAAATACATTCGGGTACTCTCGCACCACCGGTACATCACTCACAGTCGCCTTACCCTCCTCCCGGGTATCCATGACGTAGGCGACAAATCCGGCGCAACCCTGCTGAAGGTAGCGGCTAACCCTCGCTGCTGAACATAAAGCTGGTCCGCGTTGTGGCCTCTCGCCCTGAATCACCAGCTCTCCCCCATTTGGGGTCTTGACAAGGTACCAACTGCTGTGCGCAGTCAATCACAGCCCAATTAGGGCTCAACCAGTCTATCCCGATGATGACCTTGTTCCCACGCAAAGGTATGGGAACCAAGTCTACCAAGTAGCGCTACTCGAACAGCCTCAAAACACAATCCCTGAAAACCTCTAATGCTCGAACTGATCGGTCGTCAGCAATCTCGACCTCTAGTGGGCAATCCAACATGCCCGAAGACTCAAGGAACCTCTTGCTAAGTGCAAGAGAGACAAATGATCGGGTAGCACCCGAATCGAACAAGACCTGAACTGGAATACCATTCACATGGAACGATCCTAAACAAAACACATAACATGGCACATAAATATCATAAACAACATATAATAAAAGCTATGGAGAAGAAATCATACCCGTCACCACATCGGATGCGGCGCGTGCCTCCTCGGTAGTTAACTGGAAGGCTCGGCTCCTCACCACTGGAGCCTCTGTCTTACCCTGCAGGCCATCAGTGACCCGCAGGGTCGCTAAAGCTGGCGACTCCACTGGCGCTGCTGCTGCTGTCAATCTCGGACAATTGGCCTTTTTATGGCGTTGCTGGTTGCAGTGAAAACACAACAACTCTGATGTCGGAATGATGGGGGTAGGGGCTGTACAATCCTTGCTGAAGTGACCCGATGTGCCGCACTTATAGCAGCCCGATGTCCCTAGTCTACATTCCCCCTCATGTGGCTTTCCGTACTTCCCGCAGCGGCTCTGGCCCTGATGGCCCTTCGACTTAGAGTCGAATCCCTTGGGGTTTTTCCCCGAAACCCCAGTCACCTGTCCCTCCTCTGCCTTCCTCTTCCCGATGTGCTCCAAGTCGATCTTCCTCTCCCTCGCCCTGGCAATCATAGAATCCAGGGTCGGGCATGCCGAGTAGCTGACATGCTCCCGAATATCAGCTCTCAACATATCATGATAGTGGGTCCTCCGCATCTCCTCATCTCCTACATACTGAGGCACCAATAAGGCCCTCTCCCGAAACTTGGTGGTAATCTCCTCCACCGTCTCAGTAGTCTGTCTCATATCGAGAAACTCCTTGGCCAGCTGTTGAAGCTCCACCGCCGGCACAAACTCAACCCTAAACCTGGTCACAAAGTCCGACCAGTTCATCGCCTCAATATCTGAGGCTCCCAAAGAATCACCAACTGACTCCCACCAATCTCTAGCCCTGTCCCTCAAACGTCCAACAGCATACCGAACCTTCGACCCCTCAGGGCAGAAGCTAGTCAACTGAGCAGAGTCCATGTCTGCAATCCATCTCCTGGCAACAATGGGGTCCTTCACCCCGTGTAAGTCTGGCACACCGCATCCCCTGAAGTCCTTAAAGGACAGTGTGCGCGCCCCTGACTGGCTAGCCGCCCAGTCACTCCTAAACGCCCTGAGGCGATCCTCCATCAGCTCAATAATCCCTTCCTTGATCGACCCGAAAATCACCAGGGTCGACTCAAGGATGCCTCTAGTGATCTCAGAAGCAATGAACTCACGCAGTCCCTCATCAACTGGCTCGAAACCTGATCCCGAACTTGATCCTGAACCTGATCCTGACCCTGAACCTCCTCCTCCTCCATGTCGCGCAATCATCACCATTCTGAAACAAAACACATAATTGTCAGGGTCATACATAACCTCGAGAGGTCTCACATACTACAAGTTCCATGGTTCTATCTCGGCCCTCCTTGACTCGAGTACGGATCCTCTGCTTCCAGTAGTACGGACCCATACTACCTTCCACATCTATCCATACTTTCCTCAAGGATTGCCTTGACTTCACCAAGTCCCTTATACTACTACTACTCTCTGCACTAATCTCATCCTAGGCTTACCCTAGGGTACTCTCCGACCTACTCTCCGCCAGCAGCTGCATAAAGAATTCCAACCACCCTCACCTAACTAGCTTGCGAATACCATCACATATCACTAAGACCAGATAATTCTTCGAATGAGAGATCCTGCCTTACAACGGTTGGACTCAAACAAGAGTTGTGCAATAGGGCTAGACCTAACCTTCTGAAATTATTTAGTCCTCGCAATATGTAACTTAACGTATTAATTTACTATTTAGTTAAAGATAACTAGAATCCCTAAAGCACAAAGCAAGCAACATTCAAGCATTGAGTAACCATACCAAGCATATCCTACTCAGGCCATCATATTATTGATTAATCAGTTCTAGCATGTAAGCACGAAGCTTAGTGAAAATCGTGTGTGTGCGATGTGCTGCTACCGTGCTGGCTCCTTCCCCTCCGCTGAAGAGGTACCTGAAACAAAACTGAAAACTGTAAGCACGAAGCTTAGTGAGTTCCCCCATCATACCACATACCATACAATAAGAATACTGTCAGGCATATCTAGGTGCCCGACCTACCCTGCTAGGCATACCGGGGTGCCTAACCTACCCTTGTCAGACATACCGGGGTGTCCGACCTACCCCTCCGATATATTTCAACCGGTTACGGGGACTATTTCACCCCTACTACTACCTCATAATAACATATCATAATTATATTGTCTAGGATATTTGGGTACTATACTACCCCTTCGGCCCTATCGACCGGTAACCGGGGACTATTCCCCTTACTACCACTATCACATAACATCATAGTATACTAGCATGTAAAACACATCAGATAGCGGCAAACCCAAGTAATTATCACAAAGACAACTACTCGACATACAATCCCTACTGATGGGCCGACATTGTGGCCGTAGACCCACTCCTATTGGAAGGTAACTCACCTCGATGTCGTAAAGTGTCTAAACTGTCCTTTCTGCCGGAATCAACCCCTCTCAGATCCCACACATAACAATCTTCCTTAATTACCATTTCCTGGTCAACTCAGGTCAAAGTCAATGTCAACACCTTGGTCAAAGTCAACTCTAGGTCAAAGTCAACGTCTGGTTGACTCGACTCGCCGAGTTGACCCAGCAACTCGCCGAGTCCCCAAATCCTCAACACACTAAGACCTCGATCCTACTCGCTGAGTCTTGCAAGCACTCGTTGAGTTCTACTTCATGCAAAGTCGGGACCTTCAACAACTGACTCGCCGAGTTCATCCTTGAACTCGTCGAGTCATTCTTCATGCAAGAAGGCATATTTAGCCATGGACTCGCTGAGTTCCTTATGAACTCGTCGAGTACGTCTTCATTTAGTTGGGATTTGCCTTGAGCTCGCCGAGTTTTGTTCTTGAACTCGCCAAGTTCCATGATTTCCAGGTCCAATTTCACATCTGTTTTGTTGAGTCCTCTTCTAGACTCAACCAGTTCAATCCAAGCAGAAAAGGTTTGGGGAACCATACCCTGACTCGTCGAGTCCCAAGAATGACTCGCCGAGTCCCCCATGGTCCATGTCCGTACAGTTGATTTCAGTCGGGTTTAACACATCCAAAACATAGATCTAGCCTCCTAGGGTCCATAATACACATAAAGTTACAAACTTGACGTTCATGCATGGGGTTTTTGGCTCAAAAGGCTCTAAAATGGGGTTTATATGATGCATGGGACTCCCATGGCCATAAAGTTGGCACCTTTATGCCATAGGAACCCCCAATGGTTCCAGATCTGAAGTCATACCCCTTTATAATCACAAAATCCCGAATATGGCACTTCTAAGGCTTAGAAAAGGTAGAAATGAACCCTAACTAGAGATCTAAGAGATAAATGGTCAAGGTTTTAGCTTTATACCTCAAATGAGCTTGCAATGTGTCAAAACCTCTGGATCTTCTTGCTTCCTCTTGATCTCTCAAGCTTCCTTCTCCTTCTCCAACTTCAAACACACACATATGGCACCAAAAAGCTCAAGAACACTCAATAAATGATTAGTGTTTCAAGTTAGGGCTTTTCTGGATTGGGAGGCACGATGGAGGATGGGTTAGGACAAGATAAGGCGTTTAAATAGGGTGCAAACCCTAAATATTAGGGTTTCATCCAGACAGTCCTACTCGCCGATTCGGGCTCCCGACTCGTCGAGTAGGTTACTTAAAACCTGCGTCCAAAGTCTAGTCTACTCGACGAGTTGGGCCTCCAACTCGCCGAGTCCCAGTGTAAAACATAAAATCTTTAAATTGAAATACGTACCAGGAACCGGACGTTACAATTACTAAGACCAGATAATTCTTCGAATGAGAGGTCATTCCCTTCAACGGTTGGACTCAGACAAGAGTTGCGCAATAGGGCTAAACCTATCCTTCTGAAATTATTTAGTCCTTATAATATGTAACTTAGCGTATTCGCTTACTAGTTAGTTAAAGATGACTAGATCTCCTAAAAGCACAATGCAAGCAGCATTCGAGCATTGAGTAACCAAAACCAAGCATATCCTAATCAGGCCATCATATCACTGACTAATCAGTACTAGCATGCAGTTCAATAAGCACATTCAGTAGGCATACAAGGCATCCTTCCTAGATCCTTAGCCCTAATCTAGCATGCAATTCTCATAACCATATCATATATCATAATAAACATGTATGGTATCTTGGGAAAACTTACTTGAGCTCGGCCGATTGCACGCATCACACTCCTTGTTCTTTATCCAAAAACCCTTAATTTTAATTTTAGAAAGATCATTTTTCTTGTAAAAACCTCTTAAACCCTCAATTTGAGTTCAGACACCCCCGAAAGTGTGTCTGAATCCCTCAAACCAAGGCTCTGATACCAATTTGTAACATCCCAAATCCATGACCAAAAATTTCATTTTTAATTAAGTATTTATAAAACAGTAGTCTGAAATCATTGATAATGCCAACCCATATCATAATCAAAACTAGTGTGTCAAATAACCAAAACATGTCATAAAAGAGTAATATCAGAGTACAACTCCCGAAGATCTCATATGCGGAAAAATCATAGTGTGATGCACTGCGATCATGCTGACTCCTTTCCTTTCGAAGAAGAAGTACCTGAAACCAAAACTGAAAACCGTAAGCACGAAGCTTAGTAAGTTCCCCCATCATACCACATAACAACATACTGCCAGACATATCTGGGTTCCCGGCCTACCCTATCAGGCATATATGGGTGCCCGACCTACCCTGTCAGGCATATCTGGGTGCCCGACCTTCCCTGTCAAGCATATCTGGGTGCTCGACCTACCCTGTCAGGCATATCTGGGTGCCCGACCTACCCTCCGGTGTATTTCAACCGGTTACGAGGTCTATTTCGCCCCTACCATGACCACATAATAACATAGCATAAACATATTGTCAGACATATCTGGGTGCCCAACCTACCCTGTCAGGCGTATTTGGGTGCCCAACCTACCCTGCCAAGCATATCTGGGTGCTCGACCTACCATCCGGTTTATCTCAACCGCTTACGGGGTCTATTTCACCCCTACCACTACCACATAATGACATAGCATATAAGCACATAAATCTCATCAGGTAGTGGCATACCAGACAATTATCACACAAACAATTATCTCTACTACAAACAACTACTAATGGACCGACATTGGTGCTTTCAACCCACTCATACTGGGAAGGTAACTCACCTGAATGCTGAATCTCACGGTAAGAAATCTCTAATGGCTGCTCCAGCGACTCCCCAAGCTATTAGTACAAAATAATACTTTGTCAAAACCCAATAATCCGTCTTAGGGTAAAATGACAATTTTACCCCTGATCTAACTTGGTCCATGCCTAAAGCCCAAAACCATAACATGAAAGGCCCAAAACTAGGTAGACTTCCCAAGCCCACTAATGGCCCACCATTGGCCCAATTTTCTAAATTGGGCCCAACTCCTCTAATGGGCCTTACCCTAGACCCAAAATAAGACATAGTCCAATAAAGCCCAAAATAATGATCTACTAAGGCCCATAGCAGTAAAGTCCAAGAAAATGACCCAAGGAAGCCCACTGCCGGATCGAACATAGGGCTTTCCCTTATGGAACGTTGGGCGTTCCTCATCAATTCAGATCGCGGGTCCTGGCCAGAACGCAGGGCGTTCCCGGACCTTACGCAGTGCATTCGCATCCAGAGTTCAAAAACTCCATTAAGCACTTAATGCTTAAGCCATACCACCCAAAGCGTAGATCCAAGCCATTTAGGACCTCTAGAGCTATAAAGTCATGGACTTGGTGACTTTGTATGCCCCCAAAGGTTCCAAACTTCAAAAATGGCATTCTACTTCAATGAAAATAGCCTTATCTCATGCATGAACACATCAAGACCTTCAAGATGGAAAACTTTCTGTCTTAGAGACTCAAATAGCACCAAGGGTGGCAACCCTGAGCCTAGGAAATGGATTTGAACCATAAAGCTTCATCCTTGGGACCAAAAAGGTCCGTAAAACCCAACACAAGAGATCTAAGCAAATTAACACCAAGTTCAGAGCTTTATACCTTATATGAGTGCCAAATGTTGATAAGGTTCCGGATCTATAAGCCTTTTCTCCGTTGATGATGCTTCAACAATGACCACCTTCCTTCAAAACACCAAGATGCACTCTAAAATGGTCTTCTAGGCTCAAAACACACAAACAAGGGATTAGGTTTTCGTAGGATCTGCTTAAGGGTGAGAGGGTGGCTAGACTTTAGGGCATAATGTTCTTTATATTGGGGTTAACCCTTAAATTTTAGGGTTTACACTTTGCACGTGAATGCAGTGCGTTACTGTTGGGTCTAAGATATGGTTTATACTTTGATTTTCTAGGCATTTGTAGTTTTTGGTCTAGGGCCGAAAATAGTCTTGGGTTTAATTGTAGTTTGGACCGAAATCACATGTGATTTTGGTCTAGCTATTGAGTTTTGGGCTTCGTTTTCGGTCCATATATATATATATATATATATATATATATATATATATATATATATATATATATATATATATATATATATATATATATATATATATATATATATATATATTGTGGTGTAAAAGGCGTGTTTAAAGGGGGGGGGGGGGGAAACGTTTTGGGGCTGCCATTATAGAAGGAAGGTGTTCTAGAGAGAGAAAGTAAGAGAGAACATTTGTGTGTGTATGAATCTTATGTAACCGGATCATATTGAATATCATAGCATAAATTGAAGATTCATCTTGTTGTTCTTCATCGTCTTCTCCATTCTATCTTGCATCATCCACTTGATTGGGATTCCGCACCATCAAGTGGATCAGATTGATACGTCAAAGCGATTTAGGGACTTACAGTTCCCCAGGGGAATGCCTCACATTTGGGCTCCACCTCAAAAACTCCATAATTGGCAGAAACAGTCCCTCCTTCCCTCAACCTTGCAAACATAAGGCCCAAAAGTAATAATTCAACATATAAGGGACCAAAATATAAATAATATCTGGACTGAGCGTTACAAGTATTATGTGATTTATGTGTAATTATTTGTAGTATATGTGCTTACGACAGTATAATAAAATAAGAATAAAATATGCGTCCAAAATAGAATAATAATTAGGCCGAATACCCTTGATGAAAGTTGAAGTAGTCGTAACAAGGATTCCGGGGATATAAGGAGCGCTTAAATCAGACTTATAACAAAGAAGTTATGGTCTGTTGAAGTTTCGCAATTCGACCCGATTCGGCATCATGCGTCGTAAATAGTAAATTTTCGTTAAATTACTTTTTAGCCTTAGTAATCTAAACAAAAGTCGTAGTAATCCTTAAACTAAGAGTCTGCATATAGAGAATGTCCAAATCTGACTTTATTAGAGGAAGTTATGATTTTTCTAAAATTCAGCGTAACGGTAGACAACCCAAATATCGAATTTTAGATCGGTTGATTGTTAGCCGAAACAATCTAAACGAGAATCGAAGATCTCGTTAATAAGATTTCAATGATAAGAAAACAGTCGAAAACAGACGTTGGATGATAAAGTTATGCATTTTATACGGACTTTAACAGTTTAAGCCTATGTGAAATAAATAAAGTCAAAATTAGCCGACGGAGCCTAAATAGAAGTTGTAGATCCCGTCAATAGCTACGCTTGGATATAAATATCGTCCAAAAACGTAGCTCGTATGAAGAAGTTACACGATTTTGAAGTTTGAAAAATGTTGCACGCGTCTGCGCCCCGCGCGCGGCCTTCTAGAATCCGCCGCGTAGCACCATCTAGATTTCGACACGTGACACCAGACCCGTGCAAGCACATCAACCATGTATGCGGCGCGCAAGGCCTTGTACGGTGCGCATGCCCAAATCTCAGCCTATAAATAGACGTCATAAACTCATTCCTTTCCCACAACATTCGGTTCTCTCTCTCTCATTACTCTCGATTTGGTCCTGATTTTTCCTTAGTAGTTAGGATATTTTGGCAAGTTTAAAAGTCCCTAGGAGCCTGGTATCTAGTAGCTAGGGGTGAGCATTTGGACCGAACCGGACCGGACCGACGCTTGGACCGGACCGGTTATGGAGAATATTGTGGACCATGGACCGGACCGGATGAGTCGTGTCTATATCCGTGTCCGGGTCCGGGTCCAGGTCCGGGTTTTCCGGTTCTTGGACCCGTTTGGACCGGTACAACTTTAATTGCATAGAGTACAAGTCGTTAAAATAAGTTTTTAGGTTTGATACGATACAACTTGTAAAAATGATTATGTTTCCGTTTCATGCATAACTAATCTACCTTGATGTTATAATATTATAAGTTGCAAAATTAATTTTCCAAATAAAATCAACTAACATATAAATCAAGTTCACCAATATCCCTTTCATATGATTTATCTATCAAAGATACATAAAATTCAGAATTATAGTATAAAATGATAGTTAAAAAGTTGAAATATTTAAGCTTTGATAGCTCAACTTTGAAGGATTGTAACTCACTGAATATAATACCAAAATCAACAAAATTATAGTCTAAATTTATCTACAAACTGTAAACTAAATGTTGGAGAAAACCTCAGGTCAATCCGATTTAAAACGAATGAGTTATGGTTGTTTAAAATATATCATAGATTACAAAATTTTAAAAAACTTGCTGAAAAGCTGGAAATTTTCAGCTTTGATAGCTCAACTTTGAAAGACTATAACTCATTGAATATAATACCAAAATCAACAAAATTATAGTCTAAATTCATCTACAAACTGTAAATTAAACGTTGGAAAAAACTGCGTGTCAATCCGACTTAAAATGAATGAGTTATGGTTGTTTAAACATTTTCACAGATTACAAAATTTTAAAAATGTTGCTGAAAAGCTGAAAATTTTCAGCTTTGATAGCTCAACTTTGAAAGTCTGTAACTCATTGAATACTATACCAAAATCAACAAAACTATAGTCTAAATTCATCTACAAACTGTAACTTAAACGTTGGAAAAAACCGCGTGTCAATCCGATTTAAAACGAATGAGTTATGGTTGTTTAAAAATTTTCACAAATTACAATTTTTTTTTTAAAATCGGGTCCAACCGGTTCTAAACCCGGTAAAAACCAGACCGGACCGGGATGGATTCCTAGAACCGAGAACCGGCCCGAGGGTCCAAAAAAACGGTCCGGTCCGGTCTGGTTAACCGGTCCGGTCCGGTCCACCGGTCCAAATGCTCACCCCTACTAGTAGCTATCAGCCTGAAGTTCCGCTAGTGTAACTTCCAGACTTTTGTCTAGGGAATCTCTGTAAGTTAAATTAAACTCTATATTATTTTAGTGTAATTTATATTTAAAATTCATAGTCGTTATGAATTTATAAATAAGATTCATTTGATCGGATCAAATTGAACTAATCCATCCAAACGAACATCCCTAATATAAATGTTTTTTTTATATGAGTGAGAGACCAATCATGTGATGGTTTTTAAGCATAAGAACAATCCTATGTGCTCATACAAACCCTAATGCTTGGATCTAGGTTTTTCTATTGTACATGCAATGAATCCAAGAATTACAAACCCTAGATCTATCAAATAAGAACTGAAATAAGGGTTTAGTAATTACCTTTGATTGTTATATAGCAATAACAATCAATCCTTGCTTTGATTAGCTTCAGAAAGCTTAGTGCCTCAAGTGTTGCACCTCTAATGGAGTCACAAACACCACTAAGAAACTTGGATGAAGAGGGAGGAGAGAGGAGGCACCAAAAAACGGCTGGAAACCCTAGAGGAACTCTTGTCCACGTTTTTGGGGCATTGGGGTCCTATATATACATGTAGGCTATTAGGGTTTACAACTAGGAAACCCTAATCTGACTGCTTAAGCCCTAAGCAGTCCAATGGACCATTCCAGAAGGCCCTTGGACGATTTCTTTATGGTCCTCCATATAGAATTCGTCCATTGCCATCTAATGGATCCTAAGCCCAACTTTGTAACTATCTTATAATTACAATATCAGTCCCCTTAATTTAATTAATCTCTTTTAGTCACAAAATTAATTCTTAATTAATTCTTGACTAATATGAATTAAACTATATGATTTCTCCTTTAATATATTATTCTTATAATATATTAATAAATCATAATTAAACCTTTCTCTCTCCTTAATTCATCCTACATATTGCTATGGTGAAGGCAACCCAAAAGGACCATGCTCATAATCGGGTCAAGTACATACCAAAATAGTTATGCACTTAGACACTAATCCAACAGTCTCCCACTTGGATAAGTCTAATAACTATTCTGCGTATGACTTCAGAACCTGATCAGCAATCGTAGCTTCCAAAAGCCGCTGTCAACTCTGATCTTATTAGATACGCGTGTCCTTTAGATAAGGGATTATATATTCCTCCATTCTACAAGATATCGTATAGACATGAGACATGGATTGAAATCATTCTCTCAGTCTATGTGTCGTTTCCCGATTTCCGATTTATGACGACTGACTAATTGAACAAATCAAATCAGTCCTGGCCCGGCCGAGCACTTTCCTTTGTCATCACTAAATCATCGAGGGGCCCACAGATATCGCTTTTATCCTACCTTGGGTAAAAGGAATGGATAAACTTTGACTCAAATGTTTGCTTGCACCTACTAATCGAATCACACACAACAATAAGTTTTATAACACCAAGTTACTGGTGTGTTTACTTATCATCAATGTGCAACTGATCAGCAAGTAACAACTCACACGTCTTGGTTTCAAGAATATACAATATTATCGTCTCACCAATCACTCGTGATAAAACCATGAAGTGATTCAAGTGAGCGTGGGTTTAATCCAATACTTTAATCTTATCAAAGCACTCATGAACTCTGCGGCAAACTTGTGCTATGTCTAAACACTTTAGACAATCTACAGACAGATTCATGACAGTCTTCCTTCATACCTACTTCCAACGTATGACCGACTGTGGAGGTTCAAATAACCTAGTTATTCTGGAAGTCAAAACATGCAAAGTGAAACGCAATAATAATATTAATCCTATATGGTCCCAAAACTTTTTGAGCGTAAATAAAACACTTTTATTTAAACACCATATTGATTACTCATTATTCATTGCTTACTGTTTCAGAAACTCAACTTATTACTCGAATTATAACCACAATTGTCCCATGCTCCAAGCATGCACACTTTGGTTTCCTATGGTCCATACTTTGTAAAATTAGATCAATTGAAAACCTTTTCCAGTGAAACTCATTTCACAATCCCTAATCCTTATCATTAGTGTAAGAATACAAGGTTCTTGCCACTATTAGAATATGTTAGATTCTAACATTTTATGCAACGAACCTTTCGTAAAGTCGTAGCACAAAAGTCACTAGGACTTGGCTAATGAAATTACTAAGTTCTCTATCAAAAATTGTTACAAAACAATTTTATAGATGTGATGTCTCTCACTCAAAGTACATTCCTTTGAACATCCTTTTGCATAAAAGTTTCTAATCTACATAGATTCTTAATATCCAACTCCCATTAATGGAAACATTTCCATATTTGCCATATGACAACTCATTCTTAATAGAATCCTATCTATTCATAATAATGTCAATATAGTCCATCCAATACTATACTTCCAACTACTCACAAGTGACAAATCCTCAGTGAACCTCAGATCGTCCTTTGATAGTTGTTTAATTATTTTAGTCAAAACCGATTCTAGTTCCTTTTTCCCTCTTAATGCCCTAGGCATTTGGAAAATTATAGAATGGTCTAATATTATAGCATATGCAATCGATCCTATACCCGAAGCGTATTGGACACGATGCATAATGTCTCACATAAAGACATGATACTTCATCATCCTTCTACCATAATATTTTATGTGCCCTGTTCCCACAATTCGAACTATGAAGAGGGATGCCGTAATGATAATCGAATTTTGAGAATGCACTATGTATCCTTGACTAAATTTATTAACATTTCTCGATCTAAGCTTTAGAATTTTGAAACGAAGATAATATTCTCTCCCTTAATTATAGCAAAACAACTTTTCAACCCTTGCAACTTTACAAAGTGAATCTTTGTTTTCTATAATTAATATTGCTAACTTGCAATACTTACCATAATAATCATGCTCCCACTAACATGATGATTATTTTCTTACCAGCATAACATTTATGCTCCCACTAGCTTTGACATGTATTCAGAAAACAATTGAACTTCCAGAAAACAATGCTTATTGAATTCCTTAAGTTCACATTTCTAATACCTAATGCTTTGATAAGCCTTTATCTAAGCTTTTTAAGCTCATACACCTTTGCCTTAGATAGCTCACATGTGTGTCTAAATAATTCAGAATTTATGTTACTAAGTCCCAAATGTTCAGATCAATTGCCAAATCTCACAATTCGAACTATGAAAAGGGATGCCGTAATCATAATCGAATTTGAGAATACAATTTTCACAATTGCTATCTTCTTAAAATCTCTCTTAGTGAAAGCATTTCCTCACAATCATTTTCATGAAGGAGGAAAACCTTATGACACTTAGATTTTATGATGTATGTGTTCCTATCCATGTGAATTTGTCAAAACGAAAGTTTGCGACAAATCCAAAACCATATGGACTGAACTTGTTCAATCTTGATTTCTTGCCTCATGGTAACATGAATGCCCACCATGTCTTCCAAGCAACTCACCCTTTCATATCAATGTACTTTCCAGTGATCAAGGTGCTTTGTCTTTATGCATTCAAATGAGAACTCACAGAACTCACACGCATAATTAACTCAATTGGAATGACACAGAAAAAGAGTATGTCATCCACGATAGGCTTTAAACCTCAAGTCGTGTGCTAGTGATGATCAACTAGGTTTACTCTTGATTTGTTCTTGAAACTTTTCAAGACCATTAAGACCCCCACTGACTCCATGACATATAAGATTCTCTTGTCAAGAAACATTTATTGACAAACAAATATTCAAGAGTTAGTGTAGCCTTTTGTCAAGTTTAACACTTCACACAATTGGTCCTGGTTGGTCTTTGTCTTATCCAAGACATCACAATTTACCAATTTCAAATGTGCAAGAATAAGAAAACTTTTCCAAATTCCACATTTTTCGAGTGTTATAAACCTATTTAAGACTTGTCACTCATGTCGGAATCTTGACTCTAAGACTTGATATTGGAACGAAGTATGATTGACTTCTTGATTTAACCATTTCTACAATTCTGGATTCCTCTTCTTAGACATGCAATTGCACTAAGACTCACTTAGAGGATCAATTGAGATATGGTTCTTAATCATTAAGACTTATCATAAAATACAATAAAAGGTACTCTCCCTTCTTCTTAGAATAGAGAAACTTTTATCTTTCTGCCTACTTGATTCTTCTTATTCGTTCTGCTATTGATTGAAACTCTTTCAATCAACTCAAATTATACTTAATCTTATAAGTATAATCATATTTACTAAACTTTAGTAAATCATGACGAATATCTTTATCACTCTTGTGGTGGACTTGATCAACGCACAACCTAGTGTACTCGATCTCCTGGTCCTTCTCTTGACACTTTGCCAAAGAATTAGTCTAATTTCCAAAATATGAAGTTTCTCATTCATCACGCAACCAAGTTGTATGATTCTAAGTTTCTGTCCAATTGAAACTTGGGCGATGAGAATCTTCCTTTATTTGGCAAATCCTCGACATTTCACAAATAACATAATCAAGAATCACATCCAATTCAACATTGCTAAAATTAGAAATACATAAACATCCATTTTCACATATGCCATTTCAAGGATAAATAAATAAGATAAAATCAAAATTTATTTTATGGCGGAAAAATTTGTCCTTACAATGCAATTCTACTGAAAACTATGTTATTACAGATTTCTTAGCAATCTTTCCTAACTCTAAAGTAGCAGCTCAAAAATCCGATCCTCGAATCCATGCGATCGAAATTCATTTCTTCATGATCAGATTCTGCACGCTTCTTCCTTAAGCTTCCTCTCTTTTCTTCGATCCTGCAAAAACATCAAAATGTAATCTTATCACATCATGTATTAAGAATCAACGAACAGGAACTTATAGAGTTAGTTAATAGATTTTACCTGAAGTAGAGCCATACGTCTTAACTCTCCCATCTCTCAGATCTCTCAGGTAAACAGGGCAGCTTCGTCTCTAATGCCCCTTCTCTTGGCAGTAGAAGCAGATGGACTCTTTTGGAATGGCACAAGGAACTATCTCAGAATTTACCTTTTCTGGATTTCCAATGTCACCATTTTCAATGTCCATTAAAGTTTGGGAGTTTGATTTGCCAGACAAATTTGCTTGATCAGCACGCCAAATCATTTCTGATTCAGCAGCTATAAGCAAATAGGTCAAATCAATGAGGGTCACGTCATGGTCCATCATATAGTACTCTCTAACGAACTCACTAATGATTCAGGAAGTGACTGAAGAACCCATTCAACAGCCAACATTTCTGAGATATCGACACCCATCATCCTTAACCTATAAATGTGTGACTTCATCTCTAAGATGTGTGCACACACAGGTTTCCCATCTTCGTGTTTACTTGCCAATAGGGCTTGAGTGAGCTTGAACTTTTCAAGCCTTTGAACTTGTGGGTTAGGGAGAATAATTGGAGGAGGTGGAGGAAGTGAAGCATGACTCTCATTTCCTTGATCGTATCGTGGAACGTCATCTTCATTTGGAAAGCTTGTTCCAAGGGACTTGGGAAGACCATTGTAAGATTTAGACATCTACAAAACGGGAGAAAATTCAAGTTAGTTGATAAGAATCCTTGATGTAACACCCAAATGAAACATCAAGGCTAGGATCCAACACAACATTCTACAACCTAGAAGAGGGATGCCGTAATCTAGTTGCAGAATATTTGAAGGTAGGTAAATGACGATTTACCAATTTCCACCATGAAAAACGAAAAAGACTTTTAAGTTTTAAATGAATTGAAACTCCTAGATCTTTTGAGATTCATTGAACTTTTCAATGGCATGTTTAATCTCGATTATGCCCTTCAAGTTTGCGACTGGGATGCCGAGGATCACAAACAAGGTGTGAATAACCATACGAATCACGTGGTGCACCCAATTGCTACTATCACCTAATCAATGTGCCGGTTAGCCACACACGCTCCATTGATCTATGATAAACATCGAGCCACCCTTCAACACCAATGTCAATCCCAAATTAGTGTGCCGGTTAGCCACACACGCTCCACTAACGTTTGACAAGGGTACGAAGTGTAATTCCATGGATTAGCATACAAATTCACATTTTGCCCTAAAGTAACTAAGATTGGGAATTTGTAAAAGCATTTAGTTACTTTGTACTTCATTATACTTATAATGGAAGGTTTCGTCCTATCCTACCCGTTCGGCTAACGACCCTCCACTAGTCAAGAGTGCGGTGGGTAAGAGTGGATACCCATTCAATCGCCATTTTATAGACAATTTCCTTAAACACCCCTTATAGACCAGCTTCGTGAATGAGGCCTACTAACGGTAAGACTGACTCTTTACTCATATATATAATATTAGACTTTTAATGTTACATATATATAGTATAGGGTGTATATTACACTTTTAAAATACTAGGTGGTTTTATTAACCTTCTCTTTTAATTAAACTTTTAATTAAACTTTTAATTAACTTAACAAAACCATGAGGGTGTAATTTGAACTTCTCAAAATACTAGAGTTTTAGAATTTAAATATTACATAATTAAACTATTAATCAAAATTTTAAACTCCAAAACTTGAGGGCAAGTTTTGAAAAATTTCAAAACATTAGGTTTTAGAATTTAAATATATCAACATTAAACTTTTAATCATGAATTTAAATTCCAAAACTTGAGGGCAAGTTCTGAAACTATTCAAAACATTAGGGTTTAACTATTTAAATTTCAAAAACAAAACTTTTAAGTTCAAATTTAAACTATAAAACCTAAAGGGAGTAATTTGAAACTATTCAAACTTACTAGGGATCAAATAACAAATAATATAAATCAAACAATTAATTTAGTGATTATCTATATTTGACCTAATCCAATTTCTTGCAAGATAAGTTACCCAATTAATACAAATAATCAATTTTAATCATATAAGGAATTTATTATCTAATCAATTGGTAATTATCTTGTGTTTTGGCAAGGATAATCTTTCAATAACAATAAAATTCGAATTTTATCAGTTAAAAACATATAAGGCAATTATTCTTCATCAAAACAGCAAGAAATCCCGAGATATCCTCTGTCTGAGTCCCAAACTCGCCGAGTAGCAATCTGAACTCGCCGAGTAGGGCCAACTCGCCGAGTCCAGATACTGACTCGCCGAGTTGGTACGGGCAGAGGCAAGAAAATCGTTTTTCAGCAAGAATTCGACAATTGCATCACATACAACAGAAACCAATCAAGGCTCTGATACCACTGATGGTTTTTAAGCATAAGAACAATCCTATGTGCTCATACAAACCCTAATGCTTGGATCTAGGTTTTTCTATTGTACATGCAATGAATCCAAGACTTACAAACCCTAGATCTATCAAATAAGAACTGAAATAAGGGTTTAGTAATTACCTTTGATTGTTATATAGCAATAACAATCAATCCTTGCTTTGATTAGCTTCAGAAAGCTTAGTGCCTCAAGTGTTGCACCTCTAATGGAGTCACAAACACCACTAAGCAACTTGGATGAAGAGGGAGGAGAGAGGAGGCACCAAAAAACGGCTGGAAACCCTAGAGGAACTCTTGTCCACGTTTTTGGGGCATTGGGGTCCTATATATACATGTAAGCTATTAGGGTTTACAACTAGGAAACCCTAATCTGACTGCTTAAGCCCTAAGCAGTCCAATGGACCATTCCAGAAGGCCCTTGGACGATTTCTTTATGGTCCTCCATATAGAATTCGTCCATTGCCATCTAATGGATCCTAAGCCCAACTTTGTAACTATCTTATAATTACAATATCAGTCCCCTTAATTTAATTAATCTCTTTTAGTCACAAAATTAATTCTTAATTAATTCTTGACTAATATTAATTAAACTATATGATTCTCCTTTAATATATTATTCTTATAATATATTAATAAATCATAATTAAACCTTTCTCTCTCCTTAATTCATCCTACATATTGCTATGGTGAAGGCAACCCAAAAGGACCATGCTTATAATCGGGTCAAGTACATACCAAAATAGTTATGGACTTAGACACTAATCCAACATCATGATTGAAATTGAAACCACATAAACTATTCTTGAGGCCATAAAAGAAATTAGAGATTAAAATTGATGTTTTGGAAAACCAAAGAGACTACTTATGAAGATTTATCTTATTTTAAAGGGTTGTTGGCACTGTAGCACAACAAAATTTGGCACATTTACACATTTAGTCACTCAAGTATTTTTTGTGCCTAATGGATCATTAAAGTTGAATTTTACCTATTAATTACAAATTACATGACGTGATACAGGAACAACCGGTTACTTGAGTGACTAAATGTGTAAATTCGCCAAAGTTTGTTGTGCTACTGTGCCAAAAACACCATATGGTTTTGCAAGCCACATCAGCATGTCACCCGTAAACCGTATACAATTTCCCCCAAAACCCTTAATTAGTCTGTATTTCCTAACGTTAAGGACCAATTGAACACAAAAAATACTTGGATGACTAAATGTGTAAATTTGCTAAACTTTGTTGTGCTATAATGCCAAAAACCCTAGTTTAAATATAAATATAGTATTTAATTATATATTTACATCACATCATTAATAATTTGTGATAAACCAATTAGCTTTTAACGAATTAATAATTGTCTGTTTTAGTTCGACTACACATGTAAAATAAACCTTGAAATACAGTAAAAAATCCAATTAGTTAAGACATTGATTATACATGTGTACATGGTCTAGTTATATTTTATAATTATACCTCAAATAGACAAAAAAAAAAAAAAAAAAAAAAAAAGATCGCCAAAATTTATAAAATAAACTAAACTTCCCGAACCATTTTATATAAAAATAATAATTATTATTATTAATTTAATAACCATCGATGTATTGATTGTCTTTTAATTAAAAAAATGAAAAACAAAATTATGCATAAACCAAAACCCTAGCGACCGAATCCATTCGAACAAATATTAAAACTAATTTGTTTTGATATGTTATTTAAAACCCGATCCATTTTGAGATTTTATATTTTACCTTTGACACATAATTTTCTAAAACAAAACGACGAATTTTTAGGAGCTGACATTGGGGGTCACGGGTAAGTGCTGCCAGCGCAAATGATTACGATGATCTAGCACACACCACAAAAAGTTCTCAATGGTCGGTTGAAAAAAACCTCATCATCATTGGTGACCCCACCTTTGGACGGTTCTAATCCAACAATCTCAATCGCATCTCCATACCACGTGGCACCATCCAAACAACTTGGAGGCGCTTTACAACATATATGTTGAAATTTTAAATTTGGGTCCCTACCTAAACCGGTTACCGTCTGGCAACCGACTATTTTCCTCCCTAAATCGTTGCATACTACTCTACTATATATAACTGCCACTTAAGCAAACTCCAATCCAAGCTTTCACTCCCTCACTCAAATACAAAAAATATATTACACTAAAAAGGAAAAAAAATGCCAATTTCCAGTATTGCCATTGGAACTCCGGCGGAAGCAAGCTCGCCGGACGTCCTGAAAGCCGCCCTTGCAGAGTTCATTTCGATGCTCATTTTTGTTTTTGCTGGCGAAGGCGCCGGAATGGCATTTGGTAAAACTATTGTATTTCTATTAGTGTTAAATAATAAATGAGTTTCTCGGGTCCCATTCTGGGACCCACAAAAATATCAGAAAACATGTTTTACAGAGTTCTGATTTTATTTGCAGGAAAGTTAACTGATGGTGGTGCAGCGACACCAGCCGGTCTTATTTCCGCATCAATAGCGCATGCTTTTGCGCTGTTTGTGGCGGTGTCGGTTGGTGCTAATATTTCAGGGGGTCATGTGAACCCCGCTGTGACATTTGGATTGTTTGTTGGTGGTCACATTTCGTTTTTGAGAAGTGTTGTATATTGGATTGCACAGTGTCTCGGGTCCGTTGATGCTTGCTTGCTTTTAAAATTTGCAACCGGAGGTTTGGTAAGCAAGTGAACAAAATTTTAATCAAAACAACATAAATTGAAAAAAAAAAAGTAAATTTATTTATATTTTGTGTAGGAAACATCGGCTTTTGCATTTTCATCGGGTGTGGGAGAGTGGAATGCGGTGGTGTTTGAGATAGTGATGACTTTTGGACTAGTGTACACGGTGTACGCAACCGCGGTTGATCCTAAAAAGGGAGATTTGGGGATTATTGCACCACTAGCTATTGGGTTCATAGTTGGTGCAAACATCTTAGCCGGTGGTGCGTTCGATGGTGCGTCTATGAACCCTGCTGTGTCCTTCGGTCCAGCTGTCGTCAGCTGGACCTGGAACAGCCACTGGGTTTACTGGCTAGGCCCGTTTGTGGGTGCGGGTATAGCCGCACTTGTATATGAAATTATTTTTATCGGGTCAAATACCCATGAGCCTCTCACAGCCGTCGATTACTAAGAATCAATTGGATGGTGAAGTGATGGGTTTTAGCTTTTGAATTGTGTTGATGTTTGTTGGGTGTAATGGAAGTTGGTTGTTTTTATTTTCAAGTCTTTTTGCTATGTACTCATGTGAATAGTTTTTGTATGTTCTGAATCAAGTTTTGAATTTTATTCATTTTGTTCAATATTAACTGTCCATTCAATAAAGGACAAAATAGTCATCACGGAGTACAACCAAAATAAAACCAAACCTCAGAATGAAAATTTTACTTTAAGGAACGAAATATGCATATAAGAAAATTTTTAGTTTACCCTAATGTAAATGTGCAATTATTTAAATACTAAAAGGTACATAGTTGCATAAACATACATATATATTTATCGCCTCAATTTTCTATGGTGAGCCTTTACTTTTTCTTTTTCTGTTTCTCATTACGGGTTCGTAGTTTTGAACGTCTTTGCTTGAACAGATAAAGGTACAGTTGTAACCATAGAAATGGGTAACAGATAAGGACCACCTGGAACAAAAAAAGTTTGAAAAGTATAAAGTTTATGAGCAAATTTCCACAAAAAACAAAAAAAGAAAATGAAAAGGGCATATAGTATATACCTTAACAAATGTATAGTAGGTGAAAGGGAGGGCAGAAAAGTAATTTGCAAAAAGATTTTTCTCCATGATAACTGGGAGTGATTGGTACATAATCCACACTAAGAATAAGGAAAAATTGGGTCAGTATTTGCAATGTGTTAAAATTAGAAAACTGTTGAAGAATGTAACAAAGAAACCACTTACTTTCACCCAAAACCCCAATTGGATAAATCACTATGAAGGCTGTGTACCTAGCAAAAATGGTAAAATAGATAAATAAATAAAGAAAAATCTTTATTTTCTCAATTTAATATGAAATTGTATTTCCAAAGTGTGGGTAAAACAAGTAAATCGAACCTGAGGTAGGTAAGGAAAGAGGGACAGTTACCCAAGCAATTCAAAGCATAGAACGGGTACCTAATTATCTGATTTATGAAAAATTGGTCAAAGTACTTTCATTTAATCATAATTTTATGAAGATAATGGAAGATAATGAATATACGCAGAGGTTATAGAAAGAGAGAATTTAATTACCTCCATGCAACACCAAGCAACAAATGTAATGAAAACAGCTGGTGATTTTTGAACCTAGCTATGTGAAAACAGAAAAAACAAAATGAGCACAAAAAGGTAAGCAATTGTTGAAAATATCAAAATTCATGGTAAATTGGAGAATTGCAGACCTCAAGTAGTCTGTGTACAATTGCAATAACGAAATGTGTCCTTCCTCCCCATTGCATTAGAGGGAAGAGAAATCCACTAGGAACAATACCTTGAATACAAAAAAAAAAAATATATATAAAAAACATAAATTTTAGATATATTAAGGTTTGGGGAGTTGTGTTATCCTCTTGTATATACCCACCTAAAGCTCCATGTAACACTTCTATGAATCCAAGAGTTTGTAGCAAGCCTGTTAACAACACAATTTTGTCAAGAATGCAACATTATTGTACTTTAATGTTGTAATATAATCTCGGACAAATTATATGAAGTAGTCAACATATGATAATGATATAACCCAGAGAGTTTCAAGACAAAAGAGTTCATGTAATTATATCTACTGAATAGCCTCTTCTAATACAGTTGACTTTTTTGAACTTTTTCAGAAATCATGAAAATCAGCATTGCTGCAGATACATGATACATTTGATGCATCTCAACAATTATATGCCAAATTAACTAAAATTAAAAGTTACATTGACGATTTTAACTCCTCAATGTTTGATATAACGACTTACAAATCAGATCTCCAGCAGAAGCATACGCGCCGTTGATTGACTTCGTGGATACGAAGTCAATTACAATTCTAAACAAAGCAATTGCCCTGTAATTCTCGAAAACGCCGAACAATGTCAGAACTGTGTGTGTATGTGTGTGTTAGCAGAGGAGATAGAGGAAGATGAACAATCATACCATCCTAAAGCTTGAACGGAGTTGTAAATGAAGAGATAGAGATTCGAGAGACTCGCCATCAGAAGTGAGAAGCTTTTAAGGTTGCTGCAACTCCACCGCCGGGCGGAGTGTTAGACCGGTGGATAAGAAAGATAGCGTTGAAGTGATTTAACGAGGGTGAGCGGTTTCCTTCACCGGTGGTGTTCTCACCCGTCTCGGTAATGTGATGGTGGTTATGCCACGTCTGGACGGGGACGTTTTTTACTTTTCAACCTAAAACAGCGGTCTTATTATATTTCGAGGATAACCACCCCATAAAAATCCTTAAATTCAGCGACTGTTCAATCGGTTTTGGGCTCTAAGCAAACAAAAATTTTAGGGCCCTTTGACATTTACTATACTTAATGTTATAAACACTATCTTTTATCCGGCTGCTGCCTTGAGATTTGAGAATAGAACTAGAAGATAAATGAAAAGCTCAAATCTGAAAAACTAAAAACTCAAATGCTGAAATTCGTTTAAACGTGATTCACTCAGTGATTGTATATTCTATAAATGTAATCTGTTGTAATCAATGAAAAATGTCGATCGAATCAAAAATCACATAGCTAAAAAAATAAAAACTGAAAAGTTATAAGTATTAACCCTAATCAAGTAATCAGATGACTTCACTTCAGATAATGGAAAAATAAAAAGTGAAAAGTGAAAAAATCCCACATACCGATTCAGTGAAACCCTTGAATCATCAGAATTCAGAAAATTTTGAACAATGGATTTATCAGAACTTGTGGAGAAGCACAGAATGGAGAAGGAAGAGTGTTTCAGTGGTTCAGATGTTCAAGAATTGAAAAGAAGAAGAGCAGAACTGCTAATCAGATTCTGATAATTTTGAGCAGCCGCTGAGAAGAAGAGAACTGTGATCGTCGTTTGTAGAAGAAGAATAAACGGATTGCGAGGCGTGTGCAGCGAGCAACGATTCAATGAATATAAATTGGACTGTATTGGATATTTGGGTTAAGTTAGTGGGGGCCCTAAGCCCTACCTTTGTTTATAAACACATAAAGCCGGCCCTGCTTAAATTTAACATAAATATAGAAATATATCGATTTATCCTTTTGGTGGATTTTAGTTTTAATAATACTGGATACTTATAACCTTTTTTCAATTTAACCATTTTGTGTATTTATGGTTCATTAAAACCTTTACGTTTGACAGAAATGTTTGATTTTATCTTTTTTTTGTTCATAAAAACCCTTAAATTTGGTTTTTTTGTTCATTAAAATCTTAAATTTGGTTTTTTTGTTCATTAAACTTGTAAAACATTGCGCTTAGCCATAATTCTCACAAAGTAGTGGGGAGTTTCTTCTAAGTAACATATCTCATGTATTACTACATCAAGTTCTATAACTGATAAAAGGTCTATATCAAAGAAATATACCATAATGACTTTCCTATTAAAGTATTTCCTTCATAGTGATTTGCTTAAATACCCACCATGATGCAGTTTTATTCCAAAAGATGTCATTTTCGGCTAAAAAAACATAGTATAGTAAGAACAAAGAAATTCATGTGAACATATTATTAAACTAAAAAACGTTTAAAATTAAATTGATCAACATAAGCAAAAACAGGATCAACATTTTGGAAGGCATCACACATACCATGGATAACATTAACTTCCTCTCGTGTCCAATCATTAGTATTGTTCACAACTAAATGATGATCAAACTTATATGTAAATAAGAAGATGATGAACAGTTAAAAAGTTTTTTTTTTTGGGTGGGGGGGGGGTGGGGAAAGGTTGACATAAGCTTGATGCAATCAAAATTATTATTTGATGTTTGAGGGTGGCAATAATGGTGGGGATAAGAAGAAGTTGCAGGGCAGAGCTAATATTTTATGTAACACCTCAAAAAGTTTAAACTTTTTAAATGTTATGGTTATAAAAAGATTTGGGTATTAACCTACATCTAATAAAAACCAGCCCCACAAACACATTTACAATTAAAACTTTGGGTGTTATCATTAAGCGTCATACAAACCATAGCAATCAAATATGAATTACATCAATATCATTAATAAAGAACTTGACAACCTCCTGTCCATTCTCTATATCTTAACTTCTAACTTCCATCTATCATATTTAATCCTCAAGTATAACCTGGGATACATGACATTAAAAAGATATACATAAGACAATAATGTCTTGTGAGATACACGAGTTAGTGACCCAAAACATTTATCACATTTTCATCAAAAACATTTTAAAGCATTTCATGAAAACCATTTCATACAAACATAACATAACATATCATATCATCTCATACATAGCATACAATATCATATCATTAGATTTCTTTATTCATTTCCAAGACCGAGGTGGAAAGAAAAAACCAATCCACAAAGGTATCATAACTGGCCAAGGTGGACATAACCAAATCAACCCACCAAGGTATCATAGTTGGCCAAGGTGAACATAACCAAATTAGTCTGCCAAGGTATCATGATAGGACATCTACTTCGCGACAGGGAAGGTACCACCCCAATAGATTCCTCTAGTGCCTCTTATGAGGTATCATGGCCCGGACAATTTTCATTTTGTCTTTTTTTATTTACTTTCTTTTTAGCTTTCACATTCCCCATTATCAATACTCATATCATCATTTATAATATCATATGTTACTAGAAAGATATACTTTGAAAAGACACATTTCACATATCATAATATTTGTTCTTCCAAAACATTCTTTTACTTTAAAAAACGTTCTTACTTTCAAGACATTCTTTCAAAACATTATTTTCAAAAAACATGTAACACTTTCATTTCAAAATGTTTCGTATATTTGTTAGGTGCATAAATTTCACCTTTTCATATGTCTACATCATGTTTATTCGTAGCATTACATTGCATTTTAGTATAACTTTGCATACATTTTGCATTTTTGGGACATTTTCGAGGATCATTCTACTTTTCACCATTTTTGTAGATGTTTTAGGGACATTTGAGGATTTGGCATGCTTAGGATGTTCGAGGGAAGCTCTATGCAAAATTTCAGAAGAGTCGAAGAAAGCGAAAAAAATGGAAGTGGAGACTTATTCAGGGGATTCCACGGTCGTGGAATGCCATGCCTTTACCATTCCACGACCGTGGAATGAGGATTTCAGCATTTCAACATTTTTTCTATTCCGAGGGCGTGGAATCGCTGCCGACAGTTTTATTTGATTTTCCAACTTCCGTTTTAAAGAGTTTTCGGGGGCCATTTTGAACACAACTTCGACTAAGACTTCCCAAGGGGTGATTTTCATCAATTTTATCTTCAATTAGCACTTTGGAAACATTTAGATTTCGAATTTGTAAGTTTGTTTGAAGATTTAACTTGTTGAATTTGTGCTTTGATTTAGCCATGTCTGGCAACGGTGAGAGATGCCGCTGCAAATGGTGAGAGATGACGGCCAGAAAAACAGTGAGAGATGTTGCTGCTGTTAGATTAGTGTGAAACATCCCAAAATACGACCCAAAAATTTTGTTTTAATATTACTAAAAATCACATCATCGAATGTCATACATACTAAGAACCATAGAATGAGTAACTCAAAAGTCAAGTAACAGTGTCAAAACAAATACTGTATCAATCATATCAAAATATCTGAATAAAACTCCCATGATAAAACTGAAGTTGTGGTGTGTGCCATGCCATCATCCCGAGCTCTTCCCCTTACTTGCGGAAGTACCTGAAACCAAAAGCTGAAACTGTAAGCACAAAGCTTAGTGAGTTCCCCCAAACTACCACATACCATACAATGACATATAAGCAAATACTGGGCCCCGCCCACTGCATCGGGCCCCGCCCGACATCGGACCGAAGTCCGGAACTAGCTTGGGCCCCGCCCACTACATCGGGCCCTGCCCGGCATCGGACCGAAGTCCGGAACTAGCTTGGGCCCCGCCCACTACATCGGGCCCCGCCCGACATCGGACCGAAGTCCGGAACTAGCTTGGGCCCCGCCCACTACATCGGGCCCCGCCCGCATCGGACCGAGGTCCGGAACTAGCTTGGGCCCCGCCCGGCATCGGACCGAAGTCCGTAACTGACTGAACATAGCATCGCATAATCATAACTAGTAGCATAAACACATATACTGCATACTGCATCGGACCAAAGTCCGGAACACATAACACAAGACATGCTTGAATCACAAAGACCTCAAGCACACTGAACTACTGCATCAGACCGAAGTCCAGAACTACTGCTAACTAAACGGGCCGGCATTGTAGCCGTAGACCTGTTCCTACTGGAAGGAAACTCACCTCACACTGCTGAAGTCCCGTAGACACAATCCCCCACTACTGAAATCCCGCAGACTCAACCCCAGCTGCTGGATGACAGATTTCTGAACTGTCAACACCAAAATAACACCCAATTAATAATTGGGTCCCAACTCATAACCATAAGTCCATACTTGGGTAAAAGACTACTTTACCCCTATCTTAGCTTGACTCTAGCCCAAGGCCCAAACCAAAGGCCCAAAAGTCTAATAATGGACCAAGACCCAACTATGGCCCAATTTTCCAAATTGGGCCCAAACCTCTACATGGACTTCCCTTAAGGCCCAATTATTCAGTCCAGTCCAACATGTCTCATTCTAAGGGCCCAATATCATACAACCATCTAGGCCCAAAACTATGGCCCATCTATGGCCCAATTTTCCAAATTGGGCCCAATCCTTCATGTGGGCCTTACCCTAAAGCCCAACTAATTACTCTAGTCCATTTGATTATTCTTGGATGGCCCAACACAAAGCCCAATTGAATATTAGGGTTTTCTTACTTAGCCCATTAAGGACTTAATCCATTAAGTCCTTTACTCTACTAGATAATTGACATGGAGAAATTGGGCTTAATACACAATCCAATCTCAATGACCCAAAAGTGGGTCCAATAAGTCCAAGGCCCAAATACTTGCAATTAGGGTTTTCTAAACCCTAATTAGGGTTTTTCACCCAAACATGGCCCAAAAAGTAATCCTTAAGCCCATTAGGGTTTTGCTAGGTCAATTAGGGTTTGCTAGTGGGGCACCACCCACTACCACCTCGGGTAGTGGTGGTTAACGGCGGCACACGGCGGCAGCCACCACCTTACGGTGGTGGTTATTATTTTCATTATTCATTGCTAATTACAGATACAATGCTTGAACCCAAAAGTACACACACACACACTGACTAACATAATACACACACAGCCACCCTAGTGGTGGTCGGTGGTGGTGGAGGGTGGCCGTGGCTTTATCCGGCCAAACAACCACCTACAACCTTATGAAAACCGAATACAACAGATCTACTAAGATACACACCCATACACAAACTCGTAGCAGCGACTAGTGGTGTCAAGATCTGGAAGAAGGCGGCAGAAGGAGGCTTATACGGCGGCAGGAAGGTAATGGCCACCATGGGGCTGCCATGGTGGTTCCCACGCTTTTCTGGCCAACAGCAAGTAGGCACGCACACACGGAGACGAGCTGAGCAAGGGAAACGCACCCTAATCACAGCTACCCTTGCAGCGGCTCATGGCGGTCGGAAGAAAATAAGCGATGGAACAGCCTCCTCGTGGTTGAACAGGCGATGGCGGCGGCGGCTGGCTGCACTCATGACGACAGATGGCGAGCAGCAGCAGCGAGATTAGCATCCACAGCGGCGGCGCCAATGACCGGGAAAGAGTGCCAGCCGCAACAGGAGAACGTCCAATGACAGGGGTGGTCTTCAGCGAGAACGGCAGCAGCGCCTCCACGGTGCTTATTCGACCGGACACTGTGGTTCTTCCCCCTCTATACGCTACGTCCGACGATTTGGCTTCACCGGTTTCTGTCTTCACGGCGGCTGGGAGATTGCGACGGCTAGAAGAGAGGTGAGGCGAGGGTGGCTGCTGGAGGATCTCCGATGATGGCGGCTGCCTTCATGAGCTAGGGTTAGAGTCACCGGGTGAAGGGTCTTATATACCCTGATCCCATAAATAAGTTTCCCATATTGGCAGATTCGGTCCCTCCTTCCTTCTTTTCTTTCAAAATAAGTTCATATTTTACACTTTTAACCCTGTCTTCAGAAATATTTACAACTGAATCCAAAACTTACCTTTTAAGCCCTGCGCCCATAAATTTCTTTCATAATAGGTCCCTAAATCACCAATAAATCCTTAAGCCTTCAAATCTTTTCAATTTAAGTTCCGAACGTACACTTTTAACCCTCGACTTTCAAAATTCTTCACAACTTAGTCCGGGACTTACATTTATTAATTTATTTAAATAAACGGGGTGTTACATAGTGTTTAAGTCCATAACTATATTTGGCATGTACTTGACCCGGTTGTAGCATGGTCATTTTGGGTTGCCTTCACATTGGTGACTAGACAGGATGACTGTTGAGGAGAGAGGCTGATTTATTGTTAAGAATAATGAATTGGGGTATAAATATGATTTGTTAATATATTATATGAATAACATATTAATTTGGAATCATATTGTTAATTAGTATTTAATCAGAAATTAATTAGGAATTAATTTTGGGATTAAAGGAATTAATTAAAGTGCAGGGGCTGTTTTGTAATTATTTGATAGTTGAGACTTTGGGCCATTAGATCACCTTTATTAAGGCTTGGCCAAAAATCCTAGAAGGATCTAGGAGTTTTCGTCCAAGGGCTTAAGGAAAGGAGTCCATGGGTTTGCTTAGGCCCTAAGCTAAGGGATTAGGGTTTCCACCTTGAAACCCTAGTTGACTTCAACTATAAATAGCACGCTAAGGCACTCAAAATCGGCACCCCTTGGAGAAACCCTAGTAGGATTGTTTGTGTAAAACCCATCATCTTCAACTCTCATGGGCCAAGAAGATTGTCACACCCCTGAACCGGGACGACGGAAACGTCCGGGGGCGGGTGACTTCATCTTGTAATATCATAACAATTGATCATAATTGAAACATAGCCATCCAAACATCATACATTACAAATACCAACACGTATTGCTTACAACTTTGTATTTGTCCATGAAATTACATCCCAAAAATAACACAATGTATGACATTTCAAAAATACAACAATTATCCAAAAATCCATAGCTGCAAACTTGCTTACTGAGTCCCTAAGAATACAAGTTGTTTTGAAAAGCGTCAACATAGAATGTTGGTGAGTTCATAAGCACATTTGTAAGAAAACTTTGTATTAGTTTGTAAACTCTAGAAAATCCAATATTTTCTGTAAAAATAGTTTGTGACTCTCGTTTCAAATCATGTATAACTGCATGTGTATTCTTCGTTTACCTTGTTTGAAATTATATAAAGAGTGTTCCCAGAAAATCCTATCTTTTCTGATATACGAAAAGTTGTGGTCTTAAAACCCTAAGACCAGAGTGATGAAATTAGTTGCAAAACCGACGTCACGCAGTTTTGTACTTTATAAAATGAGTAGAGTATATGTTATGCGTAAATTTTAAAAGAATATTGTTATTCTCTATGTGAGTCGTTACAACCATACTAATATGACTAAAGCGCCTGTCTTGACGTTCTTCAGGCGTTGGTTTCTAAAGATAATTGTCACCCTAGACTGGCCTGTCTAGCTGTAGCGAGCAACTCAGGTGTGGGGGTGTCAACCCCGTATAGATCTATACACAATATCCCGCTCTCCCTTCAGGAGACTCTGGTTATAACTACAGGACTTACGATGTACACTAGGTAGGTATGAGTGAAGGAGTGTCTCACAAGAGCCTTAACGAAATTTACGCGAATATTGAACCCATTATTTAACGTTATTAATAATGTTACTAGTGTATATTTTCGACTACAAATTATAACACGCAATAATTCCTGTCGTAATTTATACAGTTTACTATAAATGTTCAAAAATAGCCCATTTTTACTATTGTTGTAAAAAATAGCCCATTTTTACCATAATTATCAAAAATAGCCCATTTTTACTATTGTTGTAAAAAATAGCCCATTTTTACCATAATTGTCAAAAATAGCCTATTTTTACTATTATTGTCAAAAATATCCCATTTTTGCCATAATTGTGAAAAATAGCCCATTTTTACTATTGTTGTAAAAAATAGTCCATTTTTACCATAATTGCCAAAACTAGCCCATTTTTACCATTATGGTCGAAAATAGCCCATTTTGAGTGAAATTTCCATATTTTCCCATTTTTCAAGTTTTCATGACAAAATTTTGCTTTAACATTTTCTTGGACATATTTTTGTGATCTTAAACACAAATCAAGAAAATTATTTCTTTTCACCTAGCAACTTGTTTCCATTTTTGACAAACACCAAGATAAATGAAAACATATCAAGATAACTACTGCTCCAACAACTCGAGACTTAGCAAAATCTCAAGTTATTGGAGTGTAAGCATGAAATATCAACCTTTCATCACATATAAACATACACACACACACAAAATACATGCAAATATACAAAGATCTTCACAAGACTAGACTTGTATCCTCCCCCAAAAGAAAAAAACTCGAAAATAAGGGGTATGAAGCTCACCATGGGGGATTTTTCGAGTTGTAGAGGAAGATGGAGAAGGTTTTCGGCCCTAGCTTGCTTTCTTGAGAAGATTTTCAAGTGAAAGGTGGTTCTAGGAAGCATGGACACGAAAATGGAGTAGTTTGAGGAATGATCTTAGTATAATTTGTAAATAAAACATCTTAAGTTTGATAGGAACTTACCAAGTGTATAATGCTTGAAGGCAAACTTCTTGAAACACACTACACACTCATAAATTTATTGGAGAAGGAAGGAGAGAACAATTGAAGATTAGAGAGGAAACGGAGTGAGAAATGAAGTTGGAAATGAATTGTGGAGATAAGGAGGGAGGGGTCGGCCGATGAAGGGGGAGAGGAGTTGGTGATAGGGGTTGACTCTAGCTTGGGTGATGTGAATGTCATGGTTGTTTGTTGGGCAATAGGCATGGATACATGGAGTGTAAATTTGAGGTGGCATCAAGTTATGAACTCTTGTTTTTCCTTTTTTTTTAAAACCGATCGGCCCAAGGAGGAGAGGGAAGTTGGGTTCGATTTTTCAAGTTTGGTCGAGAACACCTTAGGCCCATTAAGGATTTTCGGCTTATGTGCGTTTTTAGGCTTGACTCGGGCTCAAGGAAGGTTTCGGCCCAATAATAGGTCCAAAAGAAATGGATTAGGCCTAATAAAATTTTTGGTTTAGTAAGAGGGCCGAATAGAGATTTTTGGCCCATTAGGGCCCAAAGAATGGTCTTTGGCCCAACGAGACTTTGTGTGAAGGCTTTCGGCCCAAAAGGGCCCATTATAGGGTTTTTGGCCCAAAATATTTCCTAATAGAGGTATTCGGCCCAATATGTATTTTTCACGGCCCAATAAGGGTCTTACGACCCAAAACTATGTCAAATAAAAGGTTTCGGCCCATTAGGGCCCAAAAGATAATTTCGGCCCAAAAGGACCAATTTGAGAGGTTATCGGCCCATTAGGGCCCAATAGGAGAGTCTTGGCCCAAATAGGGGCTTGGGCTAAGGCCCAAAATGATGAATTTTGGCTTATTGAGTCGAGTTTTGGGTTTACACAAAGTGATTTCGCCTTGAATCACAATTTTTGGATGAACAACTTAAATAATATTTAAGTTTGATTTATACTAAATGTAGGGTTACAAGGTTACACGAAGAAGTTATCTTGTACAAAGATAGAAATCATAACCCTAATATGCTAGTTGTGACATCATCCCCCCGTTAGAGGGAATTTCGTCCCAAAATTCTTTTGAAAGTAATCCTTAAGAACTAGAGAACAGGTCGGGGTATTTTTGCCTCATTTGATCCTCGCGTTCCAATATGAATTCAGGTCCGCGTTTGGCACTCCATCGAACCTTCACAATCGGAATGCGACTTTGTTTCATACGTTTCACTTCTCTATCCATGATTTCGACCGGTTCTTCAACGAACATGAGGTTTTCATTCACCTCAATCTCGTCAAGTGGAACAATGAGGGGTTCGTCCGATAGGCATTTCTTCAGGTTTGATACATGAAAGACATGGTGTATGTTGCTAAGCTCCGACGGTAGCTACATCTTGTAAGCCACCGGACCGATCCTGGCAAGGATTTCGAATGGTCCGATGTATCGTGGATTTAACTTTCCTCGCCTTCTAAATCGTATCATCCCTTTCCAGGGAGAGACTTTTAGCAACACACGATCTCCTATTTGAAATTCTAGAGGCTTTCGCCTTTGGTCTGCGTAGCTCTTCTGTCGGTCCCGAGATGCCTGGAGTCGTGCTTTGATCTGGACGATTTTCTCAGTTCTTTCTCGGATGATCTCGGGTCCTGTGAGAGTGCTGTTTGGTACCTGTCCCCTATCCAGTTGGGTGTCTCCTACCTCATCCCAACAGAGAGGTGATCTGCATTTATGGCCGTATAAGGCCTCGAAGGGAGCGACCTTAATGCTTGTGTGGTAGCTGTTGTTGTATGAGAATTCCACCAGTGGCAAGTAGGCATCCCAAGCCTTGCCGAAATCTATCACACAGGCCCTTAACATGTCCTCCAATGTTTGGATAGTCCTCTCACTCTGTCCATCGGTCTCGGGATGGTAGACGGTGCTCATATCGAGCTGAGTTCCCAATGCTTTCTGGAGTGACTGCCAAAACCGAGAGGTAAACCTACTGTCTCTTTCCGAGATAGTAGATATTGGCACGCCATGTAATCTCACAATCTCCTTTATGTAAATCCGGGTTAGTCTCTCTATTTTATACGTTTCCTTTATTGGTAGGAAATGGGCGGATTTGGTCAACCGATCGACAATCACCCAAATGGCATCCAGTCCGTCTGCCGACTTAGGCAATTTGGTTATAAAATCCATTGTTATTCATTCCCATTTCCACTCGGATATCACTGGTTGTTGTAATAATCCCGAGGGCTTCTGATATTCTACTTTAAGTTTTACGCAAGTCAGGCACTTGCTCACGTAGGTAGAAATCTTAGCTTTCATATTCAGCCACCAATAATGTTGTTTGATATCCAGGTACATTTTGTCAGAACCCGGGTGGACGGAGTATCGTGTCTTGTGTGCTTCATTCATGACCACGTCTCTGAACCCTCCAAATTTTGGGGCCCAGATCCAATCCATGAGATAGTATGCCTCGTCCTCTTTGAGTGCGAGATTATTATCCATCCCACGTAAAGCTTCGTTTGCGACGTTCTCCAGTTGTAAGGCTTCCGGTTGAGCCTCCTTGATTTGCGAAGACAAGTGGGAATGGATGGTTATCGTTAGTGTTCTTACCCGGCGGCCCGAGTATTCTTTTCGGCTTAAGGCATCAGTGTAAAGCCCGTGTTTTTAGGCTAGACATTAATGATGATGTAATAGTCTAGGCCAACATTTGTAATTTGTTTTGAAATAATAAGATGTATTATTTTATTATTATGTGTTTTATGCTTAATTATTATAATTTAATGAATTAAGGATAAAAATAAGCGTCAAAAATAATTTTTAGATAAACCTGATATCTATAAAGAAAGTTGAAGTGGTTAAAACAAGGATTTCGGAGAAATAAAGAATACCGAAATCCGAGTTATAACGAAGAAGTTATGACTTGTTGAAGTTTCACGACAGAACCGGCATGACGCTGTGTGACATAAAAAGTGAATTTTCTATAAAGTGCTTTTTAGCCTTAGCGATCTAAACGAAAGTCGTAGTGTTCGTTAAACCGAGAGCATGCATAAAAAGAACGCCCAAATCTGACTTTGTATGAGGAAGTTATGATTTTTCTAAGTTTCAGCTTAGTAGTATGCAACCCGAAACTCGAATTTTAGATCGAGTGATTTTTAGCCGACACAACCTAAATGAGAATCGAAGGTCTCATCAATAGTAGTACAACGGTATAAAGACAGACGAAAACGGACGTCGGATGACGAAGTTATGAATTTTTAACGGATTTTCCTGTCCCGGTCTGTTAAAAAATAATAATATTAAAAATAAAAATAAATTAGCCAACGGAGTCTAAACGAAAGTTGTAGAGTATAATCTCACCTACACGTGCATATAAAGAACGTAAAAAATGGAGCTCGTATGGGAAAGTTATGAATTTTTAAAGAATTGGGCACAAAATCCGAGAAGCTTCGCATACTAGGCTCAGACTCGGCCACGTACAAGCCTCGCATGCGTGACGCGTGTCCGACTCGTGGCGCGTCCGAAGGTCTGAAGCAAGCCACCTCGCCTCGCTGCTGACGCGTGCCTTGCCTGCGCTGCTGACGTGTGTCCTCGGCCTCGCATCCGACGCGTGTCCTTTCCCCCTTCGGTCCGAGCCCTCGCACCCTATAAAAGGGGAGGTGCGAACCCTCCGGGTTTTGGTTGAATTTTTGCACACTTTTTCACTTTAAACCTTCTTTCAAGCTATTTTACATCCCCCGAAGCCCCGGGACCATACCTAACACCCGAAGAACGTCCCGAAGTGTCCGAAGACCCTGAGAAATTTATCTTTTCGGTTTGAAGCTCAACCCTCGCAAGGCCCCCGGTTTCATCGGAAATGATCGTTTTAAGAAACGAAGTGCTGCCCGATTATCGTTAAATCAAGTGAGTGTGTAGTCACTTTCATCTTACACATAGATATGAAGTATTTTTTTTTATAAAATACGTGTTATGTGTAATTATATTGTTTGTGTAACACCTGGTTTGAATTGGAAAGGATTTGAGCATGGACTTGGCGAGTTGGGAGCTCAACTCGTCGAGCAGGGTCATATTTCAGGGGCACGAATCGGAAGTGACTCGGCGAGTCAGAAGGCTGAATCGATGAGTCAGGGTTGTTTAATGAAAAACCCTAATTTTGGGGTTTTGCCCCTATATAAGCCTCATTAAACGCTCTTGTAGCCTCCCTTAACATCATAAGAGACCGTGTACGGCCACAAACTCCCTGGTGTGTGAAGTGTGTGCATTTGAGAGCTTGACTTTGGGAATTTGGGAAGGAATCCAAGCTTGAAGAAGAAGAATCAAGGGGAAAACACTGGATCTGGCATCTAGTTCGTCTTGGGCATCAAATTGAGGTATGAATCTGTTACTTTAAGCCTATATTCTAATTGGGAGTTCATGACCCAACTTTGAGGAAGTGGAAGCAAGCTTAGATGTGGACCTATCACAAGGATATGGTTCCAGATTTGGACCTTCTTAGGCCCCAAATACCATAAAGTTGCATCTTTTTATGAGCTCATTCCCTCTCCATGCATAAGAACCATGTTTGAAGGTTAGTTTTGGTGTTATGGCCATGTGAGGCTATGCATGCACGTAAATTTTGAAACTTTACGTGATATCTTCACTAGGAGAGTATGGATCTGAAGTTTGAAACCTTAAATCCCACTGGAAGGAACCGATTACGTGAGAACTCGTTGAGTCCCTCTGGTGACTCGGCGAGTCGAGAGGGTTCACGGCCAAGGGTTCACAGCCAAGGGTGTACGACCAAGGGTGTACGGCCAAGGGTGTTCGGCCAAGGGTTTACGGTCAAAAGTGTACGGTTGGTGGTTTACGGCCGTAAACACCAAGGAACTCAACGAGTCCCTCGGGTGACTCGGCGAGTCGACGAGTTAAGCAGGGTACCCGACGAGTGAATGATTGTACTCGACGAGTCAAGGTCAATATGGACTGTTGACCTTGACTATAGACTTTGACTTTGACCAGGGTTGACCTTGGGGGTATTTATGGGACTATTATGAGATATTTACTCATTGATTATAAACAGTTTGGGAAGAGCAGCTCAGGCATACCTGAATCCAGTTTGCCAGTTCAACCTTTGAGAGGTGAGTATTCTCACCATACCAATGGGCCTAAGGCACCAAGGCCAGCCCGTTTTGTGATAGTTGGTTTACTTGTTATGTAGAGGTGTGATATGTATGTGTGCATGATATGTGGTACAGATAGCCTTCGTGGCTAACGGTAGAGATAGCTTTATGGCTAATGGTAGAGATGGCCTTATGGCTAATGGTAGAGACAGCCTTTATGGCTGATGGTAGAGATAGCCTTTGTGGCTAACGGTAGAGATAGCTTCATGGCTAATTGACATGTGATCAGTGGTAGAGGTAGCTTTATAGCTAATGTGATACGTGGTTTGTGTGGGGTATGCTCTGGGGGACTCACTAAGCTTTCAGCTTACCGTTTGTGGATTTGTTTTAGGTCCATCAGAGCCCAAGGGTAAAGACAAGGCATGATGATGCGGCGTGCACTCTATCTCTCTTTTTCAATCTGGTTTGGGGGACACTCTAATGTTTTGAAAATAATAATGTTGTAATGTTGATGGTTTTGAAAACAATTATTGGAACCTTTATGTTTTATGAAAAATGGTTGACTAATTAAAAATGAAAAATTTCTTTGTAAAATTTGGGTCGTTACAGTTTGTTTATTTGAGATGGTGTTGAATAGATGTTTTATACAAGTTTTAAACTGTATATATATGTATTTTTATCTACAAATATTTTGGGTAAACATGGGTAGATGAAATAGTTGATGTGTGTTAAAATGATGAGAGGCCTCGATGTTGTTGTTGTTGACGACCACAGACCTTTCTAGACAGTCCAGTGGAACGCTAGCAGGCTTGCAACCTATAGGTGTTGGTGAACTATATGTTCGCTGGTGTACTCCATCCCCCTTATGGTTGCATTATTTGACATAAATTGCTGAGGAATCCCTAAAGCAATGTTGTCACCCCGATGAAAATCCTTAGACTAGGTCCCTATGATAGGTGTTTAGGGACGTAAAGTAAGGATAACGGGAATGGGTAATCAGGGTTATTATTGGTTGATGAAATTAATAAATTTATTTTCGGTTGATGAATTTAAATTTATTATTATTTATGGGTTGAAAACCCTATATGCTCACCAGACTCCCAAGCCTGACCCACTCAGATTTTTATATTACATATAGTGGACCCAGAGCATAGTTTGATGATGACGAAGGATTTTTGGATTATAGGCCAGTAGATGTATATCGCTGTTGTAAGGCTTATAATGTACTGTTTATGCTTTTGGTCTGTATCGGAACATGACATCCCGAGGTTTTGATATATAATGAAAATATATATTTCTTTAAGAAATGTTTTGATAAATTTGTATCATGTTTTGTTTTGGGGACAAATTCCGCAACATCTTTTAAAAAGATTACTCTGATTTTATTTTAAAAGCATAAACTAAATCAGTATTTTCTGGCCGAGAAATTTGGGGATGTCACAGTTGGTATCAGAGCATTAGTTTAAGCGAACTAGGAATTTGTAGGATTTCTAGACTTAAACTCAGAATGCTAAGTGATGATCGTGAGATGAGTGTCTACCATATTTTAGACACGAGCACTAGTATATTCTAGGAAAGATGCCTAAAATACTTTTATGTGCTAAATGCTATATGTTTGCCATATATGATATTATTTATTCGGATCTATGGTCTGTTGCCGACCGGATCTAGAAACCTTATGTGTTTAGGATTCTAAGCGTACGATTACGATATTAGAACTAGCATGTAACGTTTCGGAGTGATAAGGAGAATTTAAATATCTATCATGAATAAAGATCTAAATTCTCCTTATTTGGTATATAGATTATAATGGCAAGAACTCGAAGTAGAGCTGGAAATGCAAATAGAAATCAGCAACCTCAACCCCAAGTGATGGAACAGATGCCGATAGTAGAAGCTGTACCAGAACCGATCACAATGGCTGGAGTTCAAGCCATGATTCAGATAATGATGGCTGAACAAAGGGAATAAATGAGACAACTATTGCAGAACTACATGAATGAACCTTCAATGCCTGTTGAACAACCTTAATTAAATGACAGTCAGTCTGAGGAAGGGAATTACAGTAGATCTGTTGGTCAATCTGAACCGCTTGTGGTTAGGAGGAATAACCACGAGGACGGAGTGGAGAGAAATGGATGCAAGTATAAAGACTTTATAACTTGCAAGCCATCAACTTTCACTGGAAAAGAAGATCCCATCGGAGTAATGGATTAGATCTCGGAAATGGAATTGGATTTCATGACATGTGGTTGCCAAGTCAAGTTACAAACCATATTTGCAGTGCGTCAGTTCAAAAGTGGCGTTGTTCGCTGGTGGAACACTTTGGGTAAAACCCTAAGCCCTAATGAGCCACTGCAACTGACTTGGGCAAAGTTCTTGGTGAAATTCAAGCGCAAGTACTGCTCGGCCCAAAATATGCTTGAGCTAGAATTCAATTTCTGACGTTGAAGAAGGGAAGTATGTCCATCGATGAATACATCAATAACTTCGCAGACAAAATGGAGTTTGCTTTGCGTATTGTCCTAGATGAGCTGACAAAAATTAACAGGTACGCAAAGGGACTTCCATGGGAGTATGCGGTGCCAGTGCGTCAGGCACTTACTTTGGAGGCAGCGATCTGGGCTGCCAAGTCTGTTGAAGATATGATTAAGGGGAGACCTGCTATCAAGGTTGAAGTTGGAGAAAAGAGAGAGTTTGAAGGAACTTCAGGTTCCAATAAAAAGAATAAGTTCTCGAAGTCTGGTTCGAGGAAATTCGGAGGAGGAGCCGAAGCGAAGTGGTGTGACAAGTGTAAGAAGAAACATGTTGGGAAATGTAGCGAGGAAGTCACTTGCTACAAATGTGGAAACCCTGGACATTATGCCAATGAATGCACCTTCAATAAGAAAGTCTGTTATGGGTGCAATGAAGAGGGGCACATTTTGAGGGACTGCCCGAAGAAGAAAGAGGCAGCGAAGCCCAATCTTCCACCAAAGCCAAAAGCCAGAGCTTTCCAGATGACACTAGAAGCCGCAAAGGATGCAGTAGATGTCGCATCAGGTACCTTTCTTGTAAATGGATTGCCTGCCAATTTATTGTTTGATTCTGGAGCGAATTACTCCTTTATATCACATAAATTTGGTGAAAGACTAGCATTTCCTATAGAAAAACTTGATGATGCCCTTATTGTAGAAGTTGTTAATGGAAAATTCATACCTGTTAGTGATTGTATTAGGAATATCGTCATTGACCTGAACGGAAACGAATTCCTTGAGAAGCTGTTACCCATTGAGTTGAATGGTTTCGACATCATTCTAGTAATGGATTGGCTTAGCGCCAATGATGTCGAGATACTGTGCAAGAATAAGATAGTGAGGGTAAACCCTCCTGGAAAAGAGTCATTTATGGTATACGGAGACAAGCGCAGAGTAAGTTCTGGAATCATTTCCCTAATGAAAGCTAGAAAATGTTTGTCTAAAGGATGCAGCTCATACTTGGCATTCGTGATCGATGCTAAGAAGGAGAAAACGGATGTGCAAAGTATACCAGTGGTGTGTGAATATCCGGAAGTTTTTCCGAAAATCTTCCTGGATTGCCCCCTGATAGACAAGTGGAGTTTAGAATAGACTTGTTACCAGGAACAACACCAATAGCAAAAGCCCCATATGGATTAGCACCGACAGAGATGAAGGAACTTATGACGCAACTTCAGGAGTTGTTGGACAACAGTTTCATTAGACCTAGTTCATCACCCTGGGGAGCTCCGATGTTATTCGTAAAGAAGAAAGATGGGAGCATGAGAATGTGCATATATTACAGAGAGCTGAACAAGGCAACAATAAAGAATAAGTACCCGTTGCCAAGGATTGATGACCTGTTTGATTAGTTGCAAGGTTCGAGCTATTTCTCGAAGATCGATCTTAGATCAGGCTATCATCAGCTAAAGGTAAGAGAGCAGGATATTGAGAAGACTACATTCAGAACAAGATATGGATACTATGAGTTCTTGGTTATGTCATTTGGACTAATCAATGTTCCAGCTGCATTCATGGATTTGATGAACAGGGTTTGTAAACCATTCCTTGATAAATCCATGATAGTGTTCATAGATGATATTTTGATTTATTCAAAAAGCAAGCAGGAGCATGAAAAAGATTTCCGTGAAGTGCTAGAAGTTCTGAAAAAGGAGAAGCTGTATGCAAAGTTCTCCAAATGTGATTTTTGGATTCAAGAAGTCCATTTTTTGGGTCATGTGGTTAACCAAGAATGGATAATGGTTGACCCAACTAAGATTGAAGCTATAACAAAGTCGGAACAACCAAAGAGTCCTATGGAGATCCGAAGCTTTCTAGGATTAACTGGATATTACCGAAGATTTATCCAAGGCTTTTCTTCGATAGCCTCTCCATTGACAGCTTTGACCCACAAAGGAGCTACTTATACTTGGAGTGAGAAGCATAAGGAAGCTTTTGAGAAGCTAAAGAAGAAATTGTGTGAAGCACCGATTCTTTCTTTACCTGAAGGAGTTGATGACTTCGTAGTTTATAGCGATGCATCTGGAGTTGGGTTAGGTTGTGTTCTGACCCAAAGGGATAAAGTAATAGCATATGCATCGAGAAAATTGAAAGAACATGAAAAGAACTACCCCACTCATGATCTGGAGTTGGCAGCGGTAGTATTTTCCCTAAAGATATGGAGGCATTACCTCTATAGCACAAAGTGCAAACTTTTCACTGATCATAAGAGTCTTTAGTATCTCTTTAATCAGAAGGAATTGAACATGAGGCAACGACGCTGGCTAGAGTTACTCAAGGACTACGACTGTGAGATACTTTACCACCCTGGTAAAGGAAATGTTGTCGCTGATGCTCTAAGTCGGAAGGTAAACCTTGAAAAGAAAAGGCCAAGAGCGTTGAGAATTGAAGTTGTCTCGACAATTGTGGAAAGCATAAAGAAAGATCAGGAGGAAGCTTCAGAGAAAAATGACCGAAAGGAAGAACGTTTGGGCAAAACGTTAGTGTTTGATATAAATGGTCAAGGACTGAAGGTATTCCAAGATAGGATTTGGATACCTAAGATGGGAGGAATAAGAGATATTCTGATGGGAGAAGCTCACAAGACCATGTACTCGATTCATCCCGGCAACACGAAAATGTTTAGGGATCTAAAACCCTACTACTGGTGGCCGACGATGAAGCTCGATGTTGCAAAGTATGTGGCCGAGTGTGTGAAATGTGCGAGAGTTAATGCACAACATCAGAAACCGTATGGGAGTTTAGAACCTTTACCTGTACCCATGGGTAAATGTGAAGACATCACCATGGATTTTGTGATTAAACTACCCAGAACGAAGAGCGGTCACTACATGATTTGGGTGGTTGTTGATCGGTTCACAAAAAGTGCACATTTCATAGCAGCCAATGAGAAGTGGTCTATGGAAAAGCTTGCAAAGGTTTACGTGAAAGAAATAGTGAAAGCTCATGGTGTTCCCCTGACGATTGTGTCAGAGCGCGATAGTCGTTTCACGTCAAGGTTTTGGAGAAGTCTACAAGAGGAATTGGGTATGAAATTATGTTTAAGTACAGCTTACCATCCGCAAACCGATGGTCAGAGCGAACGAACAATTCAAACGTTGGAGGATATGCTACGAGCATGTAGCCTGGAATTCCAAGGTAACTGGGATGAACATTTACCTCTAGTAGAATTTTCCTACAATAATAGTTTTCACTCGATCATCAAGATGGCACCTTATCAAGCTTTGTATGGACAAAAGTGTCGAACGCCATCGTGTTGGCTTGAAGCTGGAGAAAAGCAGTTTATGGGACCCGAGATAGTTCATCAGACTGCTGAAAAGCTGAAAGTAATTAGGGAAAGGATGTTAGTAGCTCAGGATCGTCAAAAGAGCTATGCTGACAAGAAAAGACAACCGATAACATTCGAAGTTGGAGATTTGGTTTTACTTAAAGTCTCGCCGTGGAAGGGACTTATAAGATTTGGTAAAAGGGGAAAGTTGAGTCCAAGATTTATTGGACCGTTTAAATTTCTTCAGAGGATTGGGAACCAAGCTTACAAGCTAGAACTACCAGAAGAACTAGACAATATTCATAACACTTTCCATGTGTGTTATTTAAGGAAGTTCACGAGAGATGTACCCGACATAATTCCAATTTTTGAATTGAGGTTGGATGAAAGCAAAAGGTTAATTGAAGAACCGGAGGTAATTGTTGACCGTAAGACTAAGAAGTTGCGATGCAAGATGGTCGATTTAGTTATTGTGCGATGGAAACATACGAATGGGCCAAATTTCACCTGGGAAACAGAGAGTGACATGATGAGTCGCTAACCGCATTTGTTTGCTGATGTGTGATTCCGGGGACGGAATCATCCTAAGGGGGAGAGAATTGTAACGCTCTTGTTTCTAGGCTAGGCATTAATGATGATGTAATAGTCTAGGCCAACCTTTGTAATTTGTTTTGAAATAATAAGATGTATTATTTGATTATTATGTGTTTTATGCTTAATTATTATAATTTAACGAATTAAGGATAAAAATAAGCGTCGAAAATAAATTTTTTGATAAACCCGATATCTATGAAGAAAGTTGTAGTGGTTAAAACAAGGATTCCGGAGAAATAAAGAATACTGAAATCCGAGTTATAACGAAGAAGTTATGACCTGTCGAAGTTTCGCGACAAATTCGGCATGACGTTGTGTGACGTAAAAAGTGAATTTTTGATAAAGTGCTTTTTAGCCTTAGCGATCTAAACGAAAGTCATAGTGTTCGTTAAACTGAGAGCATGCATAAAAAGAACACCCAAATCTGATTTCGTATGAGGAAGTTATGATTTTTCTAAGTTTCAGCTTAGCAGTATGCAGCCCGAAACTCGAATTTTAGATCGAGTGATTTTTAGCCAACACAACCTAAACGAGAATCAAATGTCTCGTCAATAGTAGTACAACGGTAAAAAGACAGACGAAAACGGACTTCAGATGAAGAAGTTATGAAATTTTAACGGATTTTCCTGTCCCGGTCGGTTAAAAAATAATAATATTAAAAATAAAGTCAAAATTAGCCAACGGAGTCTAAACGAAAGTTTTAGAGTATAATCTCGCCTACGCGTGCAATTAAAGAATGTCGAAAACGGAGCTCGTATGTGAAAGTTATGAATTTTTGAAGAATTGGGCACAAAATCCGAGAAGCTTCGCATACTAGGCTCGGACTCGGCCACGTACAAGCCTCGCAAGTGTGACGCGTGTCTGACTCGTGACGCGTCTGAAGGTCCGAAGCAAGCCACCTCGCATCGCTGCTGCAGCGTGCCTCGACTGCGCTGCTGACGCGTGTCCTCGCCTCGCATCCAATGTGTGTCCCTTCCCCCTTCGGTCCGAGCCCTCGCACCCTATAAAAGGGGAGGTGCGAACTCTCCCGGTTTTGGTTGAATTTTTGCACACTTTTTCACTTTAAACCTTCTTTAAAGTTATTTTACATCTCCTGAAGCCCCGGGATCATACCTAACACCCGAAGAACGTCCCGAAGTGTCCGAAGACCCCGAGAAATTTATCTATTCGGTTTGAAGCTCAACCCTCACAAGGCCCGGTTTTCATTAAAGCTCCCGGTTTCATCGAAAATGATCATTTTAAGAAACGAAGTGCTGCCCGATTATCGTTAAATCAAGTGAGTGTGTAGTCACTTTCATCTTACACATAGATATGAAGTATTTTTTTATAAAATATGTGCTATGTGTAATTATATTGTTTGATTATTTGAGATGGTGTTGAATAGATGTTTTATACAAGTTTTAAACTGTATATGTATTTTTATCTACAAATATGTTGGGTAAACACATGGGTAGATGAAATAGTTGACGTGTGTTAAAATGATGAGACGTCTCGATGTTGTTGTTGTTGTTGTTGTTGTTGTAGTCATCTAGTGGAGTATAGACGACGACCACGGACCTTTCTAGACAGTCCAGTGGAACGCTTGCAGACTCGCAACCTGTAGGTGTTGGTGAACTATATGTTTGCTGGTGTAGTCCATCCTACTCATGGTTGCCTTATTTGGCATAAATTGCTGAGGAATCCCTAAAGCAGTGTTGTCACCCCGATGAAAATCCTTAGACTAGGTCCCTTATGATAGGTGTTTAGGGACGTAAAGTGAGGATACCGGGAATGGGTAATCAGGGTTATTGTTGGTTGATGAAGTTAATAAATTTATTTTCGGTTGATGAATTTAATAAATTTATTATTTTTTGTTGGTTGAAAACGCTATATGCTCACGAGGCTCCCAAGTCTGACCCACTCAACTTTTTATATTACAGATAGTGGATCCAGAGCATAGTTGGATGATGACGAAGGATTTTTGGATTATAGGCCAATAGATGTGTATATCTGTTGTAAGGCTTATAATGTACTGTTTATGCTTTTGGTCTGTATCGAAACATGACATCCCGATGTTTTGATATATAATGAAAATATATATTTCTTTAATAAATGTTTTGATAAATGTTTATCATGTTTTGTTTTGGGGACAAGTTCCGCAACATCTTTTAAAAAGGTTACTCTGATTTTATTTTAAAAGCATAAACTAAATCGGTCTTTTCTGGCCGAGAAATTTGGGGATGTCACAATCAGCCACCACATTGGCCTTGCCCAGATGATACCTGATCTCGCACTCATAGTCATTCAGCAGCTCGACTCATCGCCGCTGTCTCATGTTTAGTTCTTTCTAGTTCAAGATATGCTGGAGGCTTTTGTGGTCTGTGAAGATGGTGCACTTTTTCCCATAGAGGTAGTGCCTCCAAATTTTTAGAGCGATGACCACAACTCTCAGCTTGAGGTCATGAGTGGTGTAGTTTACCTCATGGGTCTTCAGTTGTCTGGATGCGTAAGCTATCACTTTCCCACGCTACATAAGTACGCAACCTAGCCCTTGATTGGAAGCGTCGCAATACACTACGAAATCTTCCGTTCCCTCTGGCAGAGACAACACAGGGGCACTGCAGAGGGCTTGTTTTATGGTCTGAAAAGCAACTTCCTGTTTTGCATCCCAGTTGAAGGGTACACCTTTCTGGGTTAGAGTGGTGAGGGGCTTGGCGATCTTGGAGAAATTCTGGATGAACCTTCTGTAATAACCAGCAAGGCCCAAGAATTGCCTGATCTCCGTTGGTGTTCTCGGGGTTGTCCAACCCTCAATAGCTTTGATCTTGGAAGGGTCTACATGTATCCCTTCTTCACTGACTAGGTGTCCCAAGAAATCCACCCTGCGAATCCAGAACTTGCATTTGGAGAATTTTGCGTATAGTTTCTCCGCCCTTAAAGTTTCCAAGACCTGCCGTAGATGTTGGCCATGTTCTTCTTTACTAGGAGAATAAACGAGTATATCGTCGATGAAGACAATTACAAAGTTGTCGAGGAATGGTCGGCAGACTCGGTTCATTAGGTCCATAAATGTTTCGGGTGCATTCGTCAGACCAAAGGGCATAACCACGAATTCATAGTTCCCATAACGAGTTCGAAAGGCAGTCTTGGGAATATCTTCTTCTCGGACCTGTAGTTGGTGGTATCCAGACCTTAGATCTATCTTGGAAAAGTAATTGGCTCCTTGAATCTGGTCAAATAGATCATCAATCCGAGGGAGGGAGTATCGGTTCTTTATAGTGAGCTTGTTTAACTCTCTATAATCGATGCACATTCGGAAGGATCCATCCTTCTTTTTGACAAACAAAACCGGAGCTCCCCAGGGTGAGAAGCTCGGTCTTATGAATCCCTTGGCTAGCAGTTCGCTTAGTTGGCTAGATAGCTCTTGCATTTCTGTAGGGGCCAATTATACGACGACTTGGCAATCGGCGTGGCTCCTGGTACTAGGTCAATTCGAAATTCGACCTGTCGATCAGGGGGTATTCCCGGGAGGTCTTCCGGAAATACGTCCGGAAAGTCACGCACCTCCGGAATATCCTTGATGTTCTTTTCCTCTTTCTGTTTGTCCACTATGTGGGCTAGAAAGGCGTGATTCTTCTTATGCAAGCACTTTTGTGCCTTGATGCACGAGATAATATGGAGGTTTGCACCGGGTTTATTGCCGTAGATAACTAGTGTTTCGTTGGTGGGTAGGTGAAGGCGAACGGCCTTCTCGTGGCACATAATATCGTCATGGTGGGGGCTTAACGAATCCACACCAATGATCACATCAAAACTTCTAATATTAACCGGCATCAAGTTGATTTGAAACGAGTGATTATTTAATGTTAACGTGCACCCTATGAAAATGTCGTTTGTTGTTTCAGTTTTCCCATTAGCCATTTCCACCGTGAAGGCTTCGCTTAGCTTTTGGGGGTTTTGATTTAGTAGGTGTTTGAGTTTATGACTCACGAAACTCCGTTCTGCCTCACTATCGAATAAAATGCATGCATAAGTGTTGTTGAGGGGAAACGTACCTGTGACTACAGCCGGATCTTGTACCCCCTCCCCTTGTCCCATTGTTAGGACCCTGCCTGATCCCCCTGCACCCTGATTGTTGGCTTTGGGACAGTTTCACTTGAAATGGCCAGTCTCCCCACATCCGTAGCATGCTCGACTGGCCCCGACATTGTTGGGTTGGGGGTTATTTTGTTATGGCTGAGATCTGCAATACCGGGCGGTGTTCCCTTTACGATTGCAGTTGGTGCAATGTAAGTCTCGGCATGCGCCACTGTGGTGGAAATTGCATTTATCACACTTGGGTAGAGTGCCTGCGTAAGGCCTTGCAGGTGCCAGTGTGGTTGATGCTGGTGCAGCTGCATTTGGTGTGATCTGAGTGGTAGCAGCGTGAACTACTACATTTTGTTGTTTCTTGGATGATTCCTGAGTCTGATGCCCTTTTCTTTTGTTTCCCCGGTTTTTCTTGTTGTTTTCCTCTTTCTTGGTTTCAGCGCAGAAAGTCTTCGTACCCTTGTTATCCCCATGGTCGTAAAATTTTTGCGCCAGGCGCTTAGCACTATCGAACGTTGAGGGGTTCGCCGCAATCACATTCCCCTGGATTGGAGGAGTTAACCCCCAAATAAAATGTTCAACTTTCTTGCCCTCCGAAGTTATCATTCCTGGGCATAAAAGTGCCAGCTCCCTAAACCTGGAAATGTGTGCTTCGATATCAGAGTTCTGTATGGTAAGGTTCCACATTTCTTGTTCGAGCTTTTGTACTTCCCCTCGGGGATAGTACTCGTCCAACATCATCGTCTTACGGTCTTCCCATGACGTGGCATTTGCGACCGGGAGGGGTAGGTCCTTGATGTGGCAGTTCCACCATGAAAGAGCCCTGTCAACAAAGGTACATGCTGCAAACTTCACCTTGCTCTCTTCGGGACAGCCGCAGATCTCGAAGACCGATTCGATCTTTTCAAACCACATAGTGAGAGATATCACACATCCGCTTCCTTTAAATGGCTTCGGTTTTGCATTGGTGAAGTCTTTGTAGGTGCATGTTTTATGGTGTTCAGGGTTAGTCCCATGTTTGGAACTTCCCGTTCCTTGTCCGTTGCCTCCTCCATTGTTGCCCTGGTTGATGTGTGCTAAAGTTGCCGTAACCGCAACTGAGACTGCCGATTGGAAAGCAGCAGAGTTCATCTTTGGCGGAGGCGGCGGCGGTGGTGGTGCTGTAGTGTTCTTGCGAATATATTTCCTCGGCATTTCCTGCTATGAGATAGGAATGGCGATGAGTTTATGGAATGATTAAGTTGTTTCGGTTGTGCTCATAATTGAAACGGTAATACACCAAGTAAAAATGAAAAGAGAAAACATAGCAGATCACAACATCACAAATAAAACACAGAAACGTTTCATTAATGATAAATTCTTAGTACATAAATGCATGAAAATTGACCTTTGAGAGGTGTACAATACATAGAGAAAAAAAATATGCCAGCATAACGACCCTGCGAGTAGTGTAATCACTTAATCGTAGGATCAGTCCTACATTCATAAAGTAAAAGAAAAGAGAGTCCCATCCATAGCAGTGGTGAGTAGGATGGGTCCTACTCACGCCGGGAGGTATCTGGTGGTGCCACCGACGAAGTAGAAGCGTCATGGAGTCTGGCTAGCTGGCGCTCGATGACCCGCATCCTCGCCTCTAGTGCGGCCTATCGCTCCTGATAGTCCCGCACAATGTCATGGGTCTGCCTCTCTGCGCGTTCCACCGTAGCTCTCATTGCGTCTATCTGATTGGCGGTCGCCTGGGCCTGATCACCAATATCCATGGTCCTCCGGACCATAACCGGAAGAGCTCGGTCCGCTGGCCCTCCATGCCTGAGGTCGAAAAATCCATGCTCCATGCCAAACGGATGATGCATCCCCTGGTGCCTGCTCCACCTCCATATATCGTGTGCCCATGGGGGCATAGGGCCATTGGGGTCCATCCGATGTGTGGGTACCCTAACCATGTAGGGTGGGTCGATGACCTCGGACTCTGCATCCGAGTCATCTCCGTCACTCTCCTCATCCTCCTCAATGTCCTCATTAATATCCTCTTCCTCAAACTCCAACTCTTCCGGGTCCTCTTCTGGTTCTTCCTCAAGCCATCCCCTATTCCCCTGGTTTGGGGGAAAAGGATCACCCCGGCTGGTGAAAGTCTGCCATAGTGTCTGTACGAGAATATAAGTACAAGAGGAGATATAAGAAGATACAATGAAAACTCCACATAATGCCAAAAATACTCCTATAGTATTTTTAATTGTTTATGTTTGGTTCCTTAACTCTTTTGGGTATTAGGTTGGTAAGTTTTAGATTCGATGTCCACCCCGATCACTCCCAAACACATGTTGGTCGTATTTTGAATGAATATAGTTGATCAGGCTATATTTATCCCCAATACGATTACATAACTGCCTGGGTTTAACCGCGATGTCCAACTCTTCTAAAGACTTTTAATTGTTTCTTATTATGACACCACTCCTAATATGCGCACACATGCATATATTTTATTTTGTTCAGAATATTTTAGTCCCATTGTATTTATAGTTGAATATCTTGTATGGTTAGATATGCTAGTTCACTATAAACAATGCTCTGATACCAAACTGTCACACCCCCGGACTGGGACGGAGGAAGCATCCGGGGGAGGGTGACCTCATCTTGTAATATCATAACAATTGATCATAATTGAAACATAGCCATCCAAACGTCATACATTACAGATACCAACACGCATTGTTTACAACTTTGTATTTGTTCATGAAATTACATCCCAAAAATAACACAATGTATGACATTTAAAAAATACAACAATTATCCAAAAATCCATAGCTACAAACCTGCTTACTGAGTCCCTGAGAATACAAGCTGTTTTGAAAAGTGTCAACATAGAATGCTGGTGAGTTCATAAGCACATTTGTAAAAAAACTTTGTATTAGTTTGTAAACTCCAGAAAATCCAATATTTTCTGTAAAAATAGTTTGTGAGTCTCGTTTCAAATCATGTATAACTGCATGTGTATTATTTGTTTACCTTGTTTGAAATTATATAAAGAGTGTTCCCAGAAAATCCTATATTTTCTGATATACGAAAAGTTGTGGTCTTAAAACCCTAAGACCAGAGTGATGAAATTAGTTGCAAAATCGACGACACGTAGTTTTGTACTTTATAAAATGAGTAGAGTATATGTTATGCGTAAATTTTAAAAGAATATTGTTATTCTCTATGCTAGTCATTACAACCATACTAATATGACTAAAGCGCATGTCTTGACGTTCTTCAGGCGTCGGTTTCTAAAGATAATCGTCACCCTACACTGGCCTATCTAGCTGTAGCGAGCAGCTTATCTGTGGGGGTGTCAACCCCGTATAGATCTATACACAATATCCCGCTCTCCCTTCAGGAGATTATGGTTATAACTACAGGACTTACGATGTACACTAGGTAGGTACGAGTGAATGAGTGTCTCACAAGAGCCTTAACGGAATTTACGCGAATATTGAACCCATTATTTAACGTTATTAATAATGTTACTAGTGTATATTTTCGACTACAAATTATAACACGCAATAATTCCTGTCGTAATTTATACAGTTTACTATAAATGTTCAAAAATAGCCAATTTTTACTATTGTTGTAAAAAATAGCTCATTTTTACCATAATTGTTAAAAATAGCCCATTTTTACTATTGTTGTAAAAAATAGCCCATTTTTACCATAATTGTCAAAAATAGCCCATTTTTACTATTATTGTCAAAAATATCCCATTTTTGCCATAATTGTGAAAAATAGCCCATTTTTACTATTGTTGTAAAAAATAGTCAATTTTTACCATAATTGCCAAAACTAGCCCATTTTTACCATTATGGTCGAAAATAGCCCATTTTGAGTGAAATTTCCATATTTTCCCATTTTTCAAGTTTTCATGACAAAATTTTGCTTTAACATTTTCTTGGACATATTTTTGTGATCTTAAACACAAATCAAGAAAATTATTTCTTTTCACCTAGCAACTTGTTTCCATTTTTGACAAACACCAAGATAAATGAAAACATATCAAGATAACTAATGCTCCAACAACTCGAGACTTAGCAAAATCTCAAGTTATTGGAGTGTAAGCATGAAATATCAACCTTTCATCACATATAAACATACATACACACAAAATACATGCAAATATACAAAGATCTTCACAAGACTAGACTTGTATCCTCCCCCAAAAGAAAAAAACTCGAAAATAAGGGGTATGAAGCTCACCATGGGGGCTTTTTCGAGTTGTAGAGGAAGATGGAGAAGGTTTTCGGCCCTAGCTTGCTTTCTTGAGAAGATTTTCAAGTGAAAGGTGGTTCTAGGAAGTATGGACACGAAAATGGAGTAGTTTGAGGAATGATCCTTGTATAATTTGTAAATAAAACATCTTAAGTTTGATAGGAACTTACCAAGTGTATAATGCTTGAAGGCAAAGTTCTTGAAACACACTACACACTCACGAATTTCTTGGAGAAGGAAGGAGAGAACAATTGAAGATTAGAGAGGAAAAGGAGTGAGAAATGAAGTTGGAAATGAATTGTGGAGATAGGGAGGGAGGGGTCGGCCGATGAAGGGGGAGAGGAGGGGGTGATAGGGGTTGACTCTAGCTTGGGTGATGTGAATTCCATGGTTGTTTGTTGGGCAATAGGCATGGATACATGGAGTGTAAATTTGAGGTGGCATCAATTTATGAACTCTTGTTTTTCCTTTTTCTTTCTTTTTTTTAAAACCGATCGGCTTAAGGAGGAGAGAGAAGATGGGTTCGATTTTTCAAGGTTGGCCGAGAACACCTTAGGCCCATTAAGGGTTTTCGACTTATGTGCGTTTTTGGGCTTGACTCGGGCTCAAGGAAGGTTTCGGCCCAATAATAGGTCCAAAAGAAATGGATTAGGCCCAATAAAATTTTCAGTTTAGTGAGAGGGCCCAATAGAGATTTTTGGCCCATTAGGGCCCAAGAATGGTCTTTGGCCCAACGAGACTCTGTGTGAAGGCTTTCAGCCCAAAAGGCCCATTAGAGGGTTTTTGGCCCAAAATATTTCCTAATAGAGGTATTCGGCCCATTATGTGCTAAAGATAATTTTTCACGGCCCAATAAGGGCCAATAAGGGTCTTACGGCCCAAAACTATGTCAAATAAAAGTTTTTGGCCCATTAGGGCCCAAAAGAGAATTTTCGGCCCAAAAGGACCAATTTGAGAGGTTATCGGGCCATTAGGGCCCAATAGGAGAGTCTTGGCCCAAATATGGGCTTGGGCCGAGAAGGCTTGGGCTATGGACCAAAATGATAAATTTTGGCTTATTGAGTCGAGTTTTGGGTTTACACAAAGTGATTTCGCCTTGAATCCAATAAAGTCCTAAAATTTTGGCTCGGTTTACGTTTTAGTCCTAAACTAATTTTTGCTTACGAAAAAGTCCTAAAAACCGGCAAAAGTATGCATTTTGACCGGTTGGAACCGACAACAAATTAATTTGGGACTATTTAATTAATTTGGGACTATTTCATAAACTGACCCAAAATATTGAGACTATTTCACAAAATGACCCAAAATATTGGGACTTTTCTGCAAAAAAATATTAGGACTTTTCTGCAAACAAAAACCTTATTATTATTATTATTATTATTATTATTATTATTATTATTATATGAAAAATATAAACAAGTATACTAATTTTTAAATTCTTTATTATTAATATTTTTAACAATACATATAAATACACTTAAATAAAAAAAATATTAAAGAAATTATTTAAAGGTGAAGGTGGTGGTGATGGTAATGCTTTAAGCATTGAAATCATTAATATCTGCTTGTATGTCCTCACTTTGTATATGATCATTTCACATTTCTTATTATTATTTTCAATTCAGAATATTAACACTTGAACAAATGTGAATGGATTGTCATGTTTAGTGCCTTCACTCTACGACCTGAGTACTTCTTTCGACTAAAGACATCTGCTACTACATTGGCTTTATCGGGATGATAGCGAATTTCGCATTCATAATCATTGAGTAGCTCTACCCATCGTCGTTGTCTCATGTTAAGTTCTTTCTAATCGAAGATGTGTTGGAGGCTTTTATGGTCAGTAAAGATAGTGCACTTGGTACCGTAAAGGTAGTGCCTCCAGATTTTTAGTGCAAAGACCACTGCTCCCAATTCAAGATCGTGAGTGGTGTAGTTGACCTCGTGTGCCTTTAGCTGTCTCGAGGCATAAGCAATAACCTTTCCTCGCTGCATAAGCACACAGCCTAGCCTCTGATTGGATGCATCGCGGTATACTACGAAATCTTCTGTTCCTTCAGGAAGGGACAAGATAGGCGTGCTACACAAGGCTTGCTTTAGCGTTTGGAACGCAGAGTCTTGTTTCTCTCCCCAGCTAAAAGTTACACCCTTCTGAGTCAGGGTAGTAAGAGGTTTAGCGAATCTGGAGAAGTTTTGTATGAATCGGCGGTAATAACTAGCAAGTCCTAAAAATTGGCGGATCTCTGTTGGCGTTCTGGGTGCTGACCAGTTCTCGATTGCCTTTATTTTGGAAGGGTCCACATATATTCCTTCTTCACTGATCACGTGACCAAGGAAATTCACCTTTCTAATCCAAAACTCGTACTTTGAGAATTTAGCATAAATCTTTTCCGCCCTTAAATTTTCCAAGACTTGTCTCAGGTGCTGGCTATGATCTTCCTCACTTCGGGAGTAGATAAGTATATCATTTATGAAGACTATCACGAATTTGTCTAGGAAGGGTCGACACACTCGATTCATTAGATCCATGAATATCGCGGGTGCGTTTGTTAGACTAAAGGGCATTACTACAAACTCGTAGTGACCATAACGAGTTCAGAATGGTGTTTTGTGAACGTCATCCTCGTGCACTCGTAATTGGTGATACCCAAATCTCAGGTCGATTTTTGAAAAATAACTGGCTCCTTGGAGTTGCTCGAAGAGGTCGTCTATTCGTGGAAGAGGGTATCAGTTTCTAATGGTAAGCTTGTTTAGTTCGTGGTAATCTATGCACATTCGGAAAGATCCATCCTTCTTTTTAACGAACAGAACTGGTGCTCCCAGGGTGAGAAGCTCGGTCGAATGAATCCCTTACTGAGCAGTTCGTTTAATTGGCTGGATAATTCCTGCATCTCCGCTGGTGCTAGACGATACGGGGATTTGGCTACCGGGGTAGATCCAGGGATCAAGTTGATTCGGAACTCGACTTGGCGTTCAGGAGGAAGTCCTGGAAGATCTTCAGGGAAGATATCAGAAAAATTACAGACTTCGGGAATGCTCTCGAGGTCTTTTACTTCTTTTTTTTCGTGGACTACATGGGCTAAGAATGCGTGACACTCTTTTCGAAGATATTTCTGGGATTTGATGCAAGAGATGATAGTCGTCGTAGATAACGAGGGCTCGCCATTTGGCAGATTAAGACGAATGGCGTTTTCATAGCAAAGGATGTTAGCACAGTTAGGACTTAACCAATCCATGCCGATAATGACGTCGAAACTTTTTATGGAGACCAACATGAGGTCAATTGAGAAAGAGTGGTCGTTTAGAGTGAGGGTACAACTTATGAATATGTCGTTAGTGCTCTTTGCTTTCCCGTTTTCCATCTGGACGGTGAAAGATTCGTTTAGTGATTGTGATTTGTTTTTGAGTAAGTGTTTGAATTTATGGCTAACGAAACTCCTCACCGCACCACTATCAAAGAGAATGCATGCATAAGAGTTATCGAGGAGGAACGTACCCGTGACTACGGTGGGATCCGCTACTGCCTCCTCCTGGCCCATTGCAAGTACCCTCCTTGTGTTACCAACATTTCTTGCCTTCGGGCAATCCCTCTTGCAGTACCCGGTTCTCCACACCTATAACAGGTCTGGCCTATTCCAGCTCCGGGGGTTTGAACATTAGGCTGCATTGGGGTTTTACAGAAGCGAGCAGTATGTCCCTTCTTGTTGCAGTTAGTGCATTGTAATTCCCGGCAAGGTCCGTGGTGGTGGAAGTTGCATTTGTTGCACCTCGGTAGATTACCGGCATAGCGGCTGGGAGGTGCCGGAGCATTAGGAACAACAACAGGAATGGTAGCAGCATGGACTGCCACTGTTTTCTGTTTCTTTGAGGGATCCTACGAAGATTGGCCCTTTTGTTTGTTCCATAATTTCTTTTTGCCGCCAATCTCCTTGGGCTGCTCAGGGATAACTGCCACGGAGTCCTGACGATCTCCATGATCTATTAGAGTCTGCACCAACCGCTTTGCACTATCGAAAGTCAACGGATTGGCAGCTAGGACGTTTCCTTGATTCGGGGGTGTCGAGCCCCATATGTATCTCTCCACCTTCTTACTTTCCTAGGTGACCATCCCGGGACACAGAAGAGCCAGGTCACTAAACCTAGCGGTGTAAGCAGCGATATCGGAACCCTTCATCTTCAGGCTCCAGAGCTCATGCTCTAGTTTGTGCATCTCGCCCCTCGGGCAATATTCTGTTAACATGAGTTCTTTTAAGTCGTCCCAACTCATAGCATTGGTTATCGGGAGAGTCAGGGACTTGACTTGGCTGTTCCACCAAGTGAGGGCTCGGTCTGTGAAAGTGCATGCTGCAAATTTCACTTTGCTGGACTCGGGGCATGCACATATCTTGAATATTGATTCGGTCTTCTCGAACCAACGCGTCAAAGCAATGACTCCTCCGGTGCCGTCAAAGGATTTAGGTTTCGCGTTCGTGAAGTCTTTGTAGGAACACTCTTTCGGGTGTCCATGACTATCCCCGTGATGAGAAGGGTTTCCACCACTACCCACCCCACTTGTTCCACCGACATTAATCTGCGACATCGCGGCTGCCACAGCGGCGGTTAGTGCTGCTTGGAAAACAGCAGGATCATACTGAGGAGGTGGTGGCGGTGGTGGATTCGTCGAAGTGTTGTTTTTCTTCCTGTTGGACTTCTTTGGAACCATCTTTTTCTAAAATGATTTAAGAGAAAATGATGATAAGTCCTCTATAGTGGTCATGAGTCAGGTGCTACTGAACAAGGTATATCTTATCCTGACAGTTATAGTGTTCTATTAAGCGATTTACAGTGGAAGTCTACTAATACAAGTAAACAATTGCCATGAAATTAATAGAAATACTTGGAATGAATTTGTATAATGTGATTTGTGTCTGATTTCCCCTATAATCACATAGTATTCACAAATTATATATAACTAAGACCAAATAGACCTTCGATTAAGTGATCCTACTCTAAGTCCACAACCAAACAAGGAACAGGAAGTAAAGCTAAACCACCTATTCTGAGTCTATAAAATCTTACTTTTATATAACTTAGATGTATACACTTAGCAATTATAGATCTATCATTAAGAGTTCTTTGTTTTCACGTGTTTGGCTCTAGTGTTATAGTACTATAAAATACTCCTATAATATTTTAACTGTATGTCCGGTTCTATTGTTTCCTTTGTATAGAGTTTGGTAAGTTTTAGACTTGTTGCAACACCACTATTGTAACACTCGTGTTTCTAGCCTAGGCATTAATATTAAGGTGATAGTCTAGGTTAACCTTTGTAACTCATTTTGAAGAAATGAAAAAGGAATTATGTGAATTCTATGTGTTTTAGGATTAATTACTAGGAGTTAATTAATTAAGAATAAAAATGAGCGTCGAAAATAAATATTAGATAAAGCCGATATCTATTAAGAAAGTTGTATTAGTTGTGACAAGGATTACGGATATATAAAGAATGCCGAAATTCGAGTTACATCGAAGAAGTTATGACCTGTCGAAGTTTCACGACAAACCGGCACGGTGTTGAATGTCGTAAAAAGTGAGTTTTTGATAAACTACTTTTTAGCCTTAGTGATCTAAACGAAACTCGTAGTGTTCGTTAAACTGAGAGTAGGTATAAAAAGAACACCCAAATCTGACTTCGTATGAGGAAGTTATGATTTTTCGAAGTTTCAGCTTAGCAGTAGACACCTAAAAACTCGAATTTTAGATCGAGTGATTTTTAGCCGACACAACCTAAACGAGAATCAAAGGTCTCGTAAATAGTAGCACAACGGTAAAAAGTCTGACGAAAACGGACGTCGGATGAAGAAGTTATGAATTTTTAACGGATTTCCTGTCTCGGTATGTTAAAAATAATAATATAAAAATTAAAGTCAAAATTAGCCGACGAAGTCTAAACGAAAGTTGTAGAGCGTAATTTTACCTACGCGTGCATATAAAGAACGTAAAAAACGGAGCTCGTATGCGAAATTTATGGATTTTAGAAGTTTTGGCACGAAAAACGAGAAAAATCCCCAAAACCGAGGAATTTCGCATAGGTGGACTTCGGCCACGAGTCCTCGCCTCGCATGTGCCACGTGTCCGAAAAAGTGCTGAGTCATCCGAGCTTCTGAGCTGATCCGAAGTGGTCCACTGAGAAGGCGACACATACCCTCTATCACGTGTCCGAACCCTCGCAGCATGCCACAGATCCCCCCTACTTCGGACCTAGACCTCGGTCCAGTAAGAAGAGGACAGCAGCCCCTTCGCATGCGCAACCATGTGCGAGCCCTTCCTTGCGAACCTCGGATCTGCGACACCTGGAGCCCTCTCAGCCGTTGGATCAGGAGGCTCGCCCCTATAAATAGGAGGGTGCGAGACCTCCTGGTATATTTTGCAAAAAGTGTCAATTTTAGCCCCTAAACTCATATTTCTTTCATATTAACATCCCCCAAAGCCCCGGTATCAATTATAACCCCCGGAATACGCCACAAAGTGCCCGAGAAGCCCGGAAAATTTATATTTTCGGTTTTGAAGCCCGACCTTTGCAGAGGCCGGTTTTTCAATAAAACTCCCGGTTTTATTAGAAACGAACGTTTTAGGAAACGAATTGCTGCCCGATTATCATCAAATCATGTGAGTGTGTAGTTACTTTCACTTTACACATAGATATGAAGTATTTAGCTTAAAATACGTGCTATGTGTAAATATGTTAATTGTTTATTTGAAGTGACTGTTGAATAGATGTTTTATACAAGTTTTAAACTGTATATGTATTTTATCTACAAATATGTTGGGTAGAACATGGGTAGACAAAATAGTCGGTGGGTGTTAAAATGATGAGAGACCTCGGTGTCGGTGTTGTTGTTGGTGTTGTCGTTGTAGTCGTCTAGTGGAGTATAGATGACGATCACGGACCTTTCTAGACAGTCCAGTGGTACACTAGCAAGTTCGCAACTTGTAGGTGTTGATGAACTAAATGTTCATTGGTGTACTCCAATCCCCCTCATGGTTGCCTTTAGGACATGTATGGCTGAGGAGTCCCCTTAGCAGTAGTGTCCAACCCGATGATATTCCTTAGGCTAAGTCCCTTGTGTTAGGTGTTTAGGGACGTAAAGTGAGGACAACGGGAATGGGTAATCAGGGTTATTGTTGATTGGTGAACTTAATAAGTTATTATTATTGTGGGTTGAAAACCCTATATGCTCACCAGGCTCCCAAGCCTGACCCACTCAGCTTTTTATGATTACAGGTAGTGGACCCCGAGCATAGTCGGAGGATGATGAGAGATTTTTGGATTATAGGCCAGTAGTTGTAAATAACTGTTGAAAGGCTTATAATGTCTTGTTTATGCTTTTGATCTGTATCGGAACATGACATCCCGAGGTTTTGATATATATATGAAAAATATATATACCTTCTTAAAGAAGGGTTTTGATAAACTTTTATCATGTTTTATTTTGGGGACCTATTCCGCAACATCTTTTGAAAAGATTTCTCTGATTTTATTTTAAAAAGCATAAATTAAATCGGTCTTTTCTGGCCGAGAAATTAGGGGATGTCACAGTTGGTATCAGAGCATTAGTTTAAGCGAACTAAGAAATTGTAGGATTTCTAGACTTAAACTTAGAATGCTAAGTGATGATTGTGAGGTGAGTGTCTACCATATTTTAGACATGAGCACTAGTTTATTTTAGGAAAGGTGCCTAAAATGCCTTTATGTGCTAAATGCTATATGTTGCCATCTATGCCATTATTTGTTCGGATCTATGGTCTGTTGTCGATCGGATCTGGAAACCTTATGTGTGTAGGATTCTAAGCGTATGATTACGAGATTAGAACTAACATGTAAACGTTTCGGAGTGATAAGGGAATTGACATGTCTAACAAGGATAAAGACCTAAATTCGCCTTATTCAGTATATAGATTGTAATGGCAAGAACTCGAAGTGGAGCGGGAAATGCAAATAGAAACCAACAATCTCAACCTCAAGTGGTGGAACAGGTGCCGATAGTAGGAGCTGCACCCGAACCCATCACCATGGCTGGAGTACGAACTATGATTCAGACCATGATGGCTGAACAAAGGGAGGAGTTGAGGCAAATGTTGCTGAACAACAGGGATGAACCTTCAGTTCCTGTTGAACAACGTGAACTAAATGACGATCGATCTGAAGAAGGGAACAACAGCAGATCGGTTGGTCATAGTGAACCGCTTGTGGTTGGGAGGAATAACCACGAGGGCAGAGTGGAGAGAAATGGGTGCAAGTATAAGGACTTTATGACTTGCAAGCCATCGACCTTCACTGGAAAAGAAGATCCTGTCGGAGTAATGGACTGGATCTCGGAAATAGAGTTGGATTTCATGACTTGTGATTGCCAAGGCAAGTTACAAACCACCTTTGCAGTGCGTCAGTTCAGGGGTAGTGCTGCTCGTTGGTGGAACACTTTGGGGAAAATCCTAAGCCCTAATGAGCCACTGCAACTGACTTGGGCAGAGTTCTTGGTGCACTTCAAGCGCAAGTACTGCTCGTCCCAAAACGTACTTGAGTTAGAAAACTAATTTCTAACGTTGCAGAAGGGGAGTATGACCGTTGACGAGTATACGAATAACTTCACAGAAAAAATGGAGTTTGCTTTGCGTATTGTCCCAGATGAGCTGGCAAAAATTGACAGGTACGCAAAGGGACTTCCATGGGAGTATGCGGTGCCAGTACGTCAGGCACTTACTTTGGAGGCAGCTATCTGGGCTGCCAAGTCTGTTGAAGATATGATCAAGGGGAGAGCCGCCAGCAAGGTTGAAGTTGGCGAAAAAAGAAAGTTTGAAGGAACATCAGGTTCCAATAAAAAGAACAATATCTCGAAGTCTGGTTCGAGAAAATTCGGAGGAGGAGCCGAAGCCAAATGGTGTGACAGGTGCAAGAAGAAAAATGCTGGGAAGTGCAGCTTGGAACTCACTTGTTACAAGTGTGGAAAGCCAGGGCATTATGCCAATAATTGCACCTTCACTAATAGCGTCTGTCATGGGTGCCATGAAGAAGGGAATATTTTGAGGGATTGCCCGAAGAAGAAGGTCGCAGCGAAACCCAATCTTCCACCAAAGCCAAAGGAGAGAGCCTTTCAGATGACACTTGAAGCTGCGAAAGAAGAAGCCGATGTCGCTTCAGGTATCTTTCTCGTAAACGAATTGCCTGCCCAAACTTTGTTTGATTCTGGAGCCAATTTCTCCTTTATTTCTCATGAATTTGGTAGAAAACTAGCTTTGCCTGTTGATGGACTAGTTAATGCTTTATTAGTCGAAATTGCTAGTGACAAGTTTGTACCTGTTAGCCATCTTATGAAAAACATCCTCATTGACTTGGATGGGAATAAGTTCCACGAGGAATTATTGCCTATCGAGTTAAATGGTTTTGACATAGTTTTAGGAATGGATTGGCTTAGCGCCAATGATGCCGAAATAATGTGTAGGAAGAAGATAGTAAAAGTAAACCCGCCAGGGAAGGAGCCGTTTATGGTGTATGGAGACAAACGCAGAGTAAATTCTGGAATCATTTCCCTAATGAAAGCCAGAAAGTGTTTGGCCAAGGGGTGTACATCATATCTAGCGTTCGTGATCGGTGCTCAGAAGGAAAAGAAGGAGGTGCAGGATATCCCGGTGGTGTGTGATTATCTGGAAGTCTTTCCCGAAGATCTTCTCGGATTGCCCCCTGATCGACAAGTAGAATTCCGTATCGACTTGTTACCAGGAACGACACCGATAGCCAAAGCACCATATCGATTAGCACCAACCGAAATGAAAGAACTTATGACACAACTTCAGGAGTTATTGGACAAAGGTTTCATTCGACCTAGTTCATCACCCTGGGGAGCCCCTGTGTTATTTGTAAAGAAGAAAGACGGGAGCATGAGAATGTGCATCGATTACAGAGAGCTGAATAAAGCGACGATAAAGAACAAGTACCCCTTGCCGAGGATCGATGACCTGTTCGACCAGTTGCAAGGTTCGAGCTATTTCTTGAAGATCGATCTTAGGTCAGGATACCATCAACTAAAGCTGAGAGAGCAGGATATCGAGAAGACTGCGTTCAGAACAAGATATGGACACTATGAATTTTTGGTTATGTCGTTCGGATTAACCAATGCCCCAGCAGCTTTCATGGATTTGATGAACAGGGTTTGTAAACCATACCTTGATAAATCCGTGATAGTATTCATAGACGATATCTTGATCTATTCGAAAAGCAAGCAGGAGCATGAAAAGCATCTGCGTGAAGTGCTAGAAGTTCTGAAAGAGGAGAAGCTGTATGCAAAGTTCTCCAAATGTGAATTTTGGATTCAAGAAGTCCAATTTTTAGTTCATGTGGTTAACCAAGAAGGAATAATGGTTGACCCAGCAAAGATTGAAGCTGTGATGAAGTGGGAACAACCAAAAAGTCCTACGGAGATTCGAAGCTTTTTAGGATTAGCCAGATATTATCGCCGATTTATCCAAGGCTTTTCTTCGATCGCTACTCCATTAACAGCTTTGACCCACAAAGGAGCTACTTATGCTTGGAATGAAAAGCATAAGGAGGCCTTTGAAAAGTTAAAGAAGAGATTGTGTGAAGCACCGATTCTTTCGTTACCTGAAGGAGTTGATGACTTCGAAGTTTATAGCGATGCCTCTGGAGTTGGGTTAGGATGTGTTCTGACCCAAAGGGATAAAGTGATCGCGTATGCATCGAGGCAGTTGAAAGAACATGAAAAGAACTACCCCACTCATGATCTGGAGTTGGCAGCGGTAGTATTCGCCTTAAAGATATGGAGACACTATCTTTATGGTACTAAATGCAAACTTTTCACTGATCATAAGAGTCTTCAATATCTCTTTAATCAGAAGGAATTGAACATGAGGCAGCGGCACTGGCTGGAACTACTCAAGGACTATGACTGTGAGATACTTTACCACCCTGGTAAAGCAAATGTTGTTGCTGATGCTCTCAGTCGGAAGGTAAATCTTGAAAAGAAGAGGCCAAGAGCGCTGAGAATTGAAGTCGTCTCGACAATTTTGGAAAGTATAAAGAAAGCTCAGGAGGAAGCTTTGGAGAAAAATGACCGGAAGGAGGAACGTTTGGGTAAAACGTTGGTGTTTGATACAAACGGTCAAGGATTGAAGGTATTCAAAGATAGGATTTGGGTACCTAAGACGGGAGGAGTAAGAGGTCTTCTGATGGAAGAAGCTCACAAAACCATGTACTCGATTCATCCCGGCAGTACGAAAATGTATAGGGATCTAAAACCCTATTACTGGTGGCCGACGATGAAGCTCGATGTTGCTAAGTATGTGGCCGAGTGTGTAACTTGTGCTAGGGTTAAGGCACAACATCAGAAACCGTATGGGAGTTTAGAGCTTTTACCTGTACCCATGGGTAAATGGGAGGACATTACCATGGATTTTGTGACTAAACTGCTCAGAACAAGGAACGGTCACGACATGATTTGGGTGGTCGTTGATCGCTTCACTAAGAGTGCGCATTTCATAGCCGCTAACGAGAAATGGTCTATGGATAAACTTGCGAATTCTTACGTGAAGGAAATTGTGAGGCTACACGGTGTTCCGTTAACGATTGTATCCGATCATGACAACCGTTTTACCTCAAGGTTTTGGAGAAGTCTACAAGAGGAATTGGGTACCAAGTTGTGTTTGAGTACAACTTACCATCCTCAAACCGATGGTCAAAGCGAACGAACGATTCAAACATTGGAGGATATGCTGAGAGCATGTACCCTAGAATTCCAAGGTAACTGGGATGAACACTTACCTTTAGTAGAATTCTCCTATAATAATAGTTTCCACTCAAGAATTAAGATGGCACCTTATCATGCCTTGTATGGAGAAAAGTGTCGAACGCCATCATGTTGGCTGGAAGCTGGGGAAAAGCAGTTTATGGGACCCGAAATAGTCCATCAGACTACTGAAAAGTTGAAAGTGATAAGGGAAAGGATGTTAGCTGCTCAAGATCGACAAAAGAGCTATGATGACAAGAAAAGACAACCGATATCCTTCGAAGTTGGAGATTCGGTTTTACTTAAAGTCTCGCCGTGGAAGGGACTTATAAGATTTGGTAAAAGGGGAAAGTTGAGTCCAAGGTTTATTGGACCATTTAAAGTTCTTCAGAGGATCGGGAATCAAGCTTACAAGCTAGAATTACCGGAAGAACTGGAGGGTATTCATAACACATTTCATGTGTGTTATTTGAGGAAGTTCACGGGAGATGTGCCCGACATAATTCCGATTTCTGAGTTAAGGTTGGATGAAAAGAAGAGGTTGATTGAAGAACCTGAGGCAATCGTTGACCGTAAGACTATGAAGTTGCGATGCAAGATGGTTAATTTAGTGCTTGTGCGCTGGAAACATACGAATGGACCAAATCTCACCTGGGAAACGAAGAGTGACATGATGAGTCGCTACCCGCAGTTGTTTGGTGATATGTGATTCCGGGGACGGAATCATCCTAAGGGGGAGAGAATTGTAACACTCGTTTTTCTAGCCTAGGCATTAATATTAAGGTGATAGTCTAGGTTAACCTTTGTAACTCATTTTGAAGAAATGAAAAAGGAATTATGTGAACTCTATGTGTTTTATGTGTTTTATGCTTAATTACTAGGAGTTAATTAATTAAGAATAAAAATGAGCGTCGAAAATAAATATTAGATAAAGCCGATATCTATTAAGAAAGTTGTAGTGGTCGTGACAAGGATTACGGATATAAAAAGAATGCCGAAATTCGAGTTATAACGCAGAAGTTATGACCTGTCGAAGTTTCACGACAAACCGGCACGGTGTTGAATGTTGTAAAAAGTAAGTTTTTGATAAACTACTTTTTAGCCTTAGTGATCTAAACGAAACTCGTAGTGTTCGTTAAACCGAGAGTAGGTATAAAAAGAACACCCAAATCTGACTTCGTATGAGGAAGTTATGATTTTTCGAAGTTTCAGCTTAGTAGTAGACAGCTAAAAACTCGAATTTTAGATCGAGTGATTTTTAGCCAACACAACTTAAACGAGAATCGAAGGTCTCGTAAATATTAGCACAACGGTAAAAAGTCTGACGAAAACGGACGTCGGATGAAGAAGTTATGAATTTTTAACGGATTTCCTGTCTCAGTATGTTAAAAATAATAATATAAAAATTAAAGTCAAAATTAGCCGACGAAGTCTAAACGAAAGTTGTAGAGCGTAATTTTACCTACGCGTGCATATAAAGAACGTAAAAAACGGAGCTCGTATGCGAAATTTATGGATTTTAGAAGTTTTGGCACGAAAAACGAGAAAAATCCCCAAAACCGAGGAATTTCGCATAGGTGGACTTCGGCCACGTGTCCTCGCCTCGCATGTGCCACGTGTCCGAAAAAGTGCTGAGTCATCCGAGCTTCTGAGCTGATCCGAAGTGGTCCGCTGAGAAGGCGACACGTACCCTCTATCACCTGTCCGAACCCTCGCAGCATGCCACAGATCCCCCCTACTTCGGACCTAGACCTCGGTCCAGTAAGAAGAGGACAGCAGCCCCTTCGCATGCGCAACCATGTGCGAGGCCTTCCCTGCGAACCTCAGATCTGCGACACCTGGAGCCCTCTCAGCCGTTGGATCAGGAGGCTTGCCCCTATAAATAGGAGGGTGCGAGACCTCCCGGGTATATTTTGGAAAAGTGTCAATTTTAGCCCCTAAACTCATATTTCTTTCATATTAACATCCCCCAAAGCCCTGTTATCAATTATAACCCCCGGAATACGCCACGAAGTGCCCGAGAAGCCCGGAAAATTTATCTTTTCGGTTTCGAAGCCCGACCTTTGCAGAGGCCGGTTTCTCAATAAAACTCCCGGTTTTATTAGAAACGAACGTTTTAAGAAACGAATTGCTGCCCGATTATCATCAAATCATGTGAGTGTGTAGTTACTTTCACTTTACACATAGATATGAAGTATTTAGCTTAAAATACGTGCTATGTGTAAATATGTTAATTGTTTATTTGAGGTGACTGTTGAATAGATGTTTTATACAAGTTTTAAACTGTATATGTATTTTTTCTACAAATATGTTGGGTAGAACATGGGTAGACAAAATAGTCGGTGGGTGTTAAAATGATGAGAGGCCTTGGTGTCGGTGTTGTTGTTGGTGTTGTCGTTGTAGTCGTCTAGCGGAGTATAGATGACGATCACGGACCTTACTAGACAGTCCAGTGGTACACTAGCAAGTTCGCAACTTGTAGGTGTTGATGAACTAAATGTTCATTGGTGTACTCCAATCCCCCTCATGGTTGCCTTTAGGACATGTATGGCTGAGGAGTCCCCTTAGCAGTAGTGTCCAACCCGATGATATTCCTTAGGCTAAGTCGCTTGTGTTAGGTGTTTAGGGACGTAAAGTGAGGACAACGGGAATGGGTAATCAGGGTTATTGTTGATTGGTGAACTTAATAAGTTATTATTATTGTGGGTTGAAAACCCTATATGCTCACCAGGCTCCCAAGCCTGACCCACTCAGCTTTTTATGATTACAGGTAGTGACAGTGGCGAATCTAGAATAGAATAGTACGTGGTTCCTAATTAAGTGAAATCGAAAAATCTAAAAAGTAAGCAATCCATGTGATGAATCGGGTCGGGTCGAACCAATAAAAACCAGTCTACCTGACCCCTAAAACTGGATTTTTGTAAAAAGAAAAAAACATTTATTTTACACGACTAAATCTCTTTTTTATTAAAGAGTTCATTTGCAATAATTATTTTACAACCAACAATATGGAATGAGTTGTGTTGCTTTTCAACTTTCATTATAACCATCCACCATCCAATTTACAGTATCAAATAATTACATCTCTTTCTTTTTATCTCCTATATGGGATAAGTTTTGATAAATATTAACTATTTTTTTTATCACGATGTAACTATTTTTTTTTGTAAATTTAAATATAAACCCACCACCATTTCTTTCATTTATTTGTTTTTTTATATTGTCAAAAATATTGTAAGGTATGTCATATTTTTTCTCAAGATGGTTCCTAAACTTTATTCAATGTAATTAATATATAAAACTAAAAAAATAGGTGGGTCCTAGGACCCACCTTTGCTATATGTAGATACGCCCTTGGGTAGTGGACCCCGAGCATAGTCGGAGGATGATGAGAGATTTTTGGATTATAGGCCAGTAGTTTTAAATAACTGTTGAAAGGCTTATAATGTCTTGTTTATGCTTTTGATCTGTATCGGAACATGACATCCCCAGGTTTTGATATATATATATATGGAAAATATATATACCTTCTTAAAGAAGGGTTTTGATAAACTTTTATCATGTTTTATTTTGGGGACCTATTCCGCAACATCTTTTGAAAAGATTTCTCTGATTTTATTTTAAAAAGCATAAATTAAATGCGGTCTTTTCTGGCCGAGAAATTAGGGGATGTCACAACTATCACTCCCAAACACATGTTGGTCGTATCTCAAATATATATAGTTGGTCAGACTATATTTATCTCAGATATGGTTACATAACTATCCGGGTTTAACTATAGTGTACACCATCTAAATAATTTTGTTTTAGTTCTTCTTGTGATATTGTTTCTGGTATGTATGTATACTTGTATACTTCCTATAAAATACTTAGATTTTAAAAGTGTACTTTTAGTCAGAGCACTCCGGCCCCATTGTGTTTATAGTTGTATATCATGTAAGGTTTGATATACTTAGTTCACTATAAATAATGCTCTGATACCAATCTGTCACACCCCCAAACCGGAACGACGAAAACGTTCGGGGGGCGGAGGACGTCATGTACAGTATCACAACAATTGCATAATAGTAATCAAAGCAAACACAACCATTACATTGATAAAATATAGTATTTACATCTGTTCAATACATAGTTTGTATGACATCAAAATTTATAGCAAAAGTATAAAAGACGCGACTCTATGAACTCCATCTTCTCAAAACCTGTGGGTGTACCTGTCTATTGGTTTCATGAGAATACAAGTGGTTTTGAAAGTGTATCAACATTTAAGTTGGTGAGTTCATAAGTATGTATTAGAAATGGAAAGCTTGTCTTTGTTCTTTGAAAATATGATAGTGTACTTCCAGAAAATCCAAAATTTTCTTTAGTAAATGAAATGTAGTCTTAGACCTTTAGTCCAAAATATATGTAGTTACTGTATTCTGAAATAGTGAACTGTACTCTGTATTAGTGAGTTGTAATCTGAAATAGTGATTTGTAGTCTTATTAATAAATAAAACTATGTCATAAATGTTTCTTGAAATTGTATGTTGTACCAGTATCCTCCAGCTGTAGTGTAAAATAGTGTACTGTAGTTTCATTATTTAAAATAAAACCTTTGAAGTAGTGTTAATCCCGTAAACTAATGTTTTAGTTGATACTATTGTGAGTTTCATATAACAATGCTTGATATGACTAGTGGCCTCTACGACTTTCTTCAGGCGTCGGAATGTTATGACATTTGTCACCCCAGGCCTGCTGGCCTAGCTGTTGCAAGCAGCTCCGGTGCGGGATTGTCAGTCCCGTATAGATCTATACATAAATTCACGCTCTCCCTCTGGAAGACTCTGGTTATAATTTATAGGACTTACTACTGTACCCTGATGGGTACCCCGAAGTAGTGCCTCACAACCATGTATTAACTAGTTTACGTGTAGTGTAGTGGTGTTCACTTGTACTTGAAGTTCTATGAATTACTTGTAGTAGTGTACTTTGTAATGTAAAATAATTATACTTAACGAATCATTTAGTAGTCTATCCTTAAATTAGTGAGATAGAGTAGTGTTCCATAAACTATACCTATTATAGTTTAAATGTATGTTCTTGTTCCTGTGTAGTGTTCCTTGAGTTTGTAAAATAGTGTAGTGCTTCCCAAACTATACCTATTATAGTTTGAATGTATGTTCTGAAATGAACTGAAAACCTTTGTAATTTATCTGTGTACATATAGCAGTAATAAAAGGTTTGAACAAAGTTCCCTTTTGCTCAACATGTTACAAAAGGGTTAAAATATATATACAAATATATTTTAATAATTGTAGTGATAAATCGGTTTGAAACAATTGCAAAGGTTTTTGAAATGTTTTGGAATCGTTTGAATATTAATAGAAAAAGTCGTTGTGTTTTACTTGTATCCCCCCCCCTAAAAATATGGAAAAATTATGAAAACGTAGGGGTATGAACTCACCTCTAATGCGTGTTCGCGTTTGGATAGCAAAACTGTAGAGACGATCCTCGGGATAACGTACGTGAGAATAGTGTTATCCTAAAAATAATTATATCCGACGTCATATTTAAATTAATAAGATATTAATTTAATAAGACATTGAATAATGGTTTAATTATATAATGAAAACTTACAAAATAAATTATAAGTATTTGAAGTGTTGAAAGGGGGGTTTTCGGTTGGACAATTGGGTTTTCGGTGGAGGCTAGTGTGTTATCGGTTGGATCTTGATAAATGCTTGAATATTTGAAGATTTGGATGAATGTTCTTGGTGTTCTTGGTGTTCTAGGTGTAAATAAGAAGATCTGGGTAGAAAACTCTTGAATATAAGCTGTTTACGGATGATAGTTGAGAGCAAATTGGAAGGTATTCACGGTTGGAAAAGTGGGAAATGAATTGAGTTTACTGCCAAAACACTTATATATAGAAGGGTTTTCGGCCTTAGTGGGCCTGCACACTTCGATTTTCGGTCCTTAATGGACCTAAATCTTTGGGTTTGCGGTTATACACTTCCAAAATGAAGTGTTTGCGGTCTAGAAAATCAAGTGGTGGAGGGTTTACGGTCTAGAGTCAAAAAGAACTGGAGTTTTTGGTTTGGCTTTCTAAAAAGCATGTGTTCACGGTTTGATTTAATTGCAAAGGGGGTGTTTTTGGTCATGCTTGGCCGAAAACTCATGTTCTTTATTTAATTTCAACCGTGAACTCTATTTGCGTTAGATTCTTTGGCCGTGAACTCGTTGATTATTTATTTCCTTGACCGAAATCTCTTATATGGGGTTTATTTTATGATTTAGACCTTAGACTATCAACTTATGTTAAGTTATTATATCAACTTAAGACTTAATGCTAAAATCAATGCTTTACATCATGCAATAGATATTATTGAAGCAAACGAACGAATGACTCATAATTTTCGTCATCCATGGTCCAAATCAGTAGGCCTCGGAAGCAAGTTTCTGAAACATGTTGTTTGTCCCTTGAAGGAGGTGCAAAACCTAACTTTTATAGGAGACATTCCAAACCGCAAACAACGTCGGAACTTATTAATTTCATCAAAGGAATTGAAGTTATTGTTAAACTTCCTGTAAGGAGGATCCGAAGTGACAATGGCTCGGAATTCACCAATGTCACCATTAAGAAATTCCTCTTCGAAAAAGGCATCGACCACAATTTCTCTTCTTCCTACACTCCTCAACAAAACGGTGTGGTTAAAAGAAGAAAAAAAACTCTCGTTGAAGCCGCTCGATCCATGCTCAACTTTGCTAATCTTCCACTAATTATCTCTGGGCTGAAGCTGTGTCCACCGCTTGCTTCACTCAAAATCGGAGCATCATCAAGCGACGTCTCAACATGACACCGTATGAAGCCATGAATGGTCGCAAGCCGAGTATCTCGTTCCTACATGTTTTCGATTGTAGGTGCTTTATCAAAAACAATTATGACCAACTCACCAAGTTTCAACCCAAAGTCGATGAAGCAATCTTCTTGGGATACTCAGCAAAATCCAAAGCCTATAGAGTTATGAATCGTCGAACTCATGTTCTTGAAGAAAGATTTGATGTCACTTTTGATGAAAACTACGTTCGGAATTATGGTCCAACTCATGTCACAACCCACATCATGGAGTCCGATGCTCCATATCAAGGATGTCCGAATTCCCAAATCATCCTAGAAGTTGACATCGAAAGCATGTTTGGACCTTTAGAAGCTGCTCTTGATTCAAAATCTCAATCAAGATCATCCTCATCAACTGCAACTCTAATCTCTTAAAATGTTTCTGGTCCAACACCTACTTTTCCTCCATTTTATTTCGAACAATTTCAACTTTCTCAGGTTGAGGGGGAGAATGGTCATCCTTCCATCGAAACAAATATGGATGGATTTCAAGATGCAGCAGATCAATTCGCTGAATTTTATCCTACTCTGAACAACAACGAAGATGATGCTCACTTCTTTGACTTTCCTCTTGAAGACGATGTAATCCTATCTGGTTCAGAAGTTCAGGGGGAGCATCATCCTCAAATTCAAATTGTTCAGGGGGAGAAACACAACCCTATTGTTGGTTTCGGATCATCCGCTGCACAAGAGCTTCTGAGATTATACATCTGGACAAAGGATCATCCTCCAAATCAAGTCATCGGAAATCTCAACGCTGGTATTCAAACTCGTTCTACTATAAACATCCAAAACGAATGTCATTTCTCGGCATTTATCTCAATGGTTGAACCAAAATCCATCAATGAAGCATTAGTACATGCTGACTGGATTACAGCCATGCAAGAAGAATTAACAGAATTTGATAGAAATGAAGTGTGGACTCCCGTCCCTCCTCCTCAGGATCACCCTATTGTTGGTACAATATGGGTCTTCTGAAACAAGCTAGATGATGCCAGAGTTAATATCAGAAACAAAGCAAGATTGGTGGCCAAAGGTTTCACTCTGATCGAAGGACTTGATTACGATGAGAGTTTTGCTTCTATTGCTCGTCTTGAAGCCATCATAATCTTTCTTGATTTTGCAGCTCACAAAGGCTTTAAGGTTTACCAAATGGACGTTAAAAGTGCTTTTCTCAATGGTGAACTGGATACCGAAGTGTATCTACAACAACCCCCCTGTTTTGTCAATCTTTCTTATCCGAACTATTGCTAAAAACTCCAAAAAGCTGTTTATAGCCTTAAGCAAGCTCCACGCGCCTGGTACGAGACTCTCACGGATTTTCTTAAGCGTTTCGGTTTTCAAATAGGAATTGTCGATCCTACCCTACTCCGAAGATAAAATGGAAACAATCTCATGTTAGTCCAAATCTATGTTGACGATATCATTTTTGGATCCACGGATTCTTCAACGGTTGCTGATTTTGCCAAGTTAATGATTAGTCGATTCCAAATGAGCATGAATTGTGAATTAAGTTTCTTCCTCGGACTCCAAGTCAAGCAAACTAACAGAGGAATCTTTATTCACCAAAAAATACATTTCCGAGCTTCTGAAAAAGTATTCGATGGACACCTGTGCCTCTGTAAAGGTTCCTATGGGTTTCAGACTCAAGATCTTCTCGGACACATCAAGTGTTGTTGTTGATCAAAAGAAGTACAGGGGAATGATTGGATCGCTACTCTACCTTACAGAAAGTCGTCCGGACATCATGTTCTAAACATGCATGAGTTCCAGATTTCAGGTCAATCCGAAGATGTCTCATCTTCTGGCGGTCAAGCAAATATTCCGATACCTCAAAGGTACAAAGAGCCTCAGGATTTGGTATCTAGAAAATGAAAGTTTACTTCTTCAGGCATACTCCAATTCAAACTATGGAGGTCTTCAACTGGATAGAAAAAGCACCTCAGGTGGTTGTCAATTTTTGGGTGGAAGATTGGTTAGCTGGTCATGTAAGAAACAAACCTGCATTGCTCTCTCAATAGACGAAGCGGAATACATTGCTTTTGCTAGTTGTACTTAATAAGTTCTTTGGATGAAGTCTCAATTTTGGACTATGGTTATCGATTTCAATACATTCCAATCTATTGTGATTCTCAAAGTGCCATTTCTATTTCTCACAATCCAATTTAGCACTCCACGACGAAGCACATCAATATTCGGTACCGTTTCATTAAAGATCATGTTTTAAAAGGTAAAATCGAACTTATTTTTTTTTCCATCTGAGGATGAAATTGCTGATGTATTTACTAAGGCATTAGACGAAACCAAATTCAATGGGTTTCTGAACAAAATGGGTATGATGATGCCTGATCCTCAATTCTTTCAAGAGGCTTGTACTCTATGATGGAAACATCAGAAAGTGAAATTATTCTGAAGTCAAAATCTTTTCATCTCGAAATGGTTTCCTCTCGGAATAAATAGGATCATTTCACGTGTCTTTTTGTCTAACCTATTCTTCTAGTTTTAAGTTGTACAAATTTCCTCATCTCTTGAAGATTATGACCAATATAGTTACATTGGTGTGTTTGTATTGATCTCTCCTCAGAATCTATCTCAAATGAAGTGTTATGAAGTTCACCTCGGAATTCAAGTCTGAAATGGTAATGTGCATTCACCTCTTAGCACTGTCCGAGTTCTGATCCTTCATGTCTCGGAATCTCAATCTATTTAAAATTCTCCTCTAAGATCTTTATACATTTTACCTATGATATCCAGTCTAAGATTGTGCCATCTTGAACTCTATATCATGTACTAATGACATGTTCATATTTTCTTCCAAGTATCTTATGACATCTCATCTCGGAATTTCATTATTCCGAGATCCTCTGTTGTTCAGAGAAGCTCAAAGGTTTTCATTTAAGTTTTTTTTTTTTTTTTTTTTTTTTTTTTTTTTTTTAATTTCGAAACATTTGTCTTAATTGAATTAACGGTAATTTTTCTTAATGATTATTCTTAACTCCCCAATAAACGTGCTTTTGCACACATCTCAATAAAGTGCACATCAACTCAAACTGAAACGACGGTTTCTCATTTTCGCACGTATGGACATCCCATCTTTCGTTCTTGCAGTTTATAAGCATGCTAATTTTGGAAAAACATTAAATGCGACCCACCCATTTTTTCATCAGGTGTCATCATTACTTTTTTCAAACCCGACCCGAAAGTCCAACCTATAAAAGGTTCCCAAACGCCAGCTGTTCATCTTTTACACTTTATCCATCTTCTTCTCCAATATTCTCTCTATAACGTTCTTCAAGCTCTCAAACCTGCAACAATGGCTTCCACTTAAAACATCTCTGAAATCTCAAAACCTACAACAATGGTTTCCACTCAAAACATCCGTGAAATTTCAAAGCTTGCCACAAGGAAGAAGAAATCATCGAAGGGTTCAGCCTCATCTCCATCCACTGAATAGATCTTACGCGAAACAACCCAACTGTTTTCACTCGATCTTATGGATTACGATGAATCCATTCAAGTGATGATCAAGTTTATCTCACATCACCCCATTGCCATTCCACTAATTAAACCCCAAACCCTCAAATTCCGTTAATCATTCTTCACACAACCTGTGAGAGAATCAAAATCCAAGATGGTGTTCTGGACATTAAGATCACAGGGGATAGAATCGTACCTGTAACCAAGCAAACTTTCCTCAAAGCAATTGGCATTATAGAAAACCCCAAGGGTTTTCAAGTGCTAAAACCCTCGTCTGAAGAGTTTCAAAGGTTTCTGAATGAAATTGGGTACAGTGAAGAGTACAAGGCGAATAAATTCAAGAAATCGGCGGTCCTAGACTTTGTACCGTGTTGATGCACCTCATTCTTCGAGGTTTATTTGGTAAACATGGCGGAACGAACACAATGAGAAAGGATTGGCTGTGCGTCGTCTACAACATCTATTCAGGAAGGAACAATGCAGTCGATCTAATCAAAGTTCTATGGCAAGACTTTCGGAAGTTTGCCATCAAAAGAAATCAAAATGAGATCTCCAGTCAAGGATTCTGGGCTCTCCCACTTCAACAACTCTACAGGGAAAGAAGTGAGCCAATTCCCATCAACACCGAACCAAAAGAGGTATTTCTTTCCTTCAAAGCTATTAAAACATATAGGCTTCCAAACCAGTCCACTTTCAGGCCTACCCGTAGGTTGCCACAACATATGTTGGCAGTTCTTCCATCCGATTCACAATTTCTCAAACATCATTTGAGACCTCGACTGTGTATGTCCCAACACAGTCTGCCCCGGTCTTGGATGAAAATCAGCCCTTGGATGAGAACAAACCAACCTCGATTGGTGGTAAAAAGAAAAAGATGGCAAAAAGAAAACTTTTCCTTCCAAATACCTAACCAAAAAGAGATCCAAAGTCAGCGGTTCCTCTCGGAAGGAATCACACAATGACATTCTGTTTGACTCTGGACATCCGAAAACCCTTCCTGGCCACTCTTCTGAAGTACCCTTCGGAGCTTCAATATCACAGGCACACACTCACGGGGAGTCTCCACATAATCCACCCCATATTCCCAACAAGATGGTGGAGGCATTGACCAAAGTTCCTTGAAGCCCCCTGGAAAAAACCCATGTGTCACTTTGCACATTCCTATTCTTTCTAAACAAGCACAATCTGGGGCCCCTGCCTCGAATTCTAAGCTCTCAGAAGCTGGAGTCGTCCCTCCAACTTCTAGAGCCCCAACTGGTCTGATACCTAGTTCATGTAAAGGAAGAATAGGTACTACTAACGATAAATGGAATGACTTTGTTGACAGGGCTCATACGAGACATCCGGAGTTGACACGAGCTCAAGTTGAATCCACCATCCTCTCCATGCGTAAAAGGGACATTCAGAGCAACTTGCCGTTCACTGCTCCCACCGATGAAGAAACAGATCAAGAGTTTTCCTCTTCGGATCCAACCTAGACCGCTACCACAAGAGAAGCTCATGTCACAACAATCATTCCTGATGATTCTCCAAAGTCTCCACATTGTGATGCCTTCAAGCCACCCTCGGATGAAGAACACTTAACGAAATTCATGTTCAACGATGATATCGCTTCCATTGGCGGTCTTCCACTCTTCACCACATTAAAGTCTCTACAAAAGCCATCTTCTTCAAAGCCAGTTTATGACTTCGAACTGTCGTTATCCTCCTCGGAGCGGGTCGACGAAGAAATTCAGATTGATGACCAAGTCCAAGCAACTCAAGGGGATGAAACAGAAACAAACCCCCATCAAGGCAATCAAATAGAAACTAATCCCTCTCCTTCCGAACCTCAAGGCGATAAAGGTGGTGATGATGATAAGTCTGAGAGTTCCACCTCGGAAATTGGCTCATCGGATGAGAACATTGCTAATCCATTTGCCCTCTTGGAACTCCGAGACAATGTAGCAACATATGTCTCCAAGGTCGACTCACTTGAAAAAACCGTGGCACAACTAGACTCCAAGCTTGATCAAAAAGTCTCCAACCTCGACTTAAAGCTCGACGTCATTCTCAAATCTCTTTCCGATATTAAAATAGTTGGGCCCTCGAAAGTTGAATGAGCAGATCAACTTGATCAGCTCATCTCTCTAAGATTCAAGCACACCTTGGAAGAAGTAGAAGAAAAGTACAACGACGACATGTATCACCACATCTCCACCATCACTACCATGTTACAGATCCATGACGACATGATTAGCGCAAAAAATGAGCTGATCAAGAAAACTCATGTACGTCATGAGAAACATATCCAACGATTGGAGAAGGAAATCAAGAAGAAGGACGAACTCAACCTGATTATGCAACAGGTCCTGATTAAACTCCTACGAGCTTGTTGGAACGTTTTCGACGTTCCAAACAACAAGTTCAATGAAATGCTCTCTATCTTAGCCTCCTTGTTTGATCATTTGAAAGCCCAAGCCCCCACTGCTGAAGCATACGATGCTCTCTCAAAACAAATCGATATGAGTTTTCAGAGAGTATTCGGAAGATTATATGAAGTCCAAGCCACTGCTAGACTTGCCTCGGATGTTGGGCCCTACGAAGCAAGAGGGGGAGAAGGACCTAGTCGAAAGGGTCGTATAATTCAATGGAAACCTGCCTCAGAATTCTCTCTCTGAGATGAATCTGATGATGACAATTTAATACAGGTTGAATCCATGGACCCTCCAACAAAAGATGATGATGAAGAAGAAGATGACAATCTGATCACGAACGCTGTTGTAGGACTTCAAGCTCCTAGGAAATATCCGACGAAGGTTCTTTCGGAGGAAGAAAGAAGGATATGGTCCGCTGCCACTTGGCCATCATCCTTGGCAGATGTACTTCAAAGAAGCCGTGAAATTACTAAAATCAAGCCGAAGCTCACCGTTGATGCATCCCAAGCTACTCAGTCAATGCTGCCTCCTATCCTATCTTCAAGAATCATCCAAATTGATGAAGGTTCTCCTACTCGGAAACCAGATGATATTCCTGAAGAGCCCCTGATCACTCCTCCTCCAAAGTTCGTTATCTCTGAAACCATTCAACAAGTCATTTCTGACTTAAACAAACCGCCTCAAGACAAAGGGAAGAAAGTTGCCTTGAAACCAAGCAGCCCTCCTTGGACCTTCAGAAAGTCCGAAGGCTAGTTTCAAGCTTAAATAGATCAATCACTTGAAGAAAGCATCCGGATTCAAGCATTGAAAGATAATCAAAATGCGATGTTGGGCATATCCCCACTCTTCCAAGAAGGGACAATTCATGATCAAGATATTGTGCCTTTCATGTACTTCGATCTGCCCACGCAAGACTCCAACCAGATCGATCTTCCAATCTCTCCCTTCGGAAAGTACTACATCAAGTTCGCTCCACTTTATCCAAATGATGATCCTCAGACTATCATCAGAACTGAGCAAGATAGGTTGAAGACATTCTATTCCGTTAACGCACGTCCTCAGAAAGAGATGTGGTCTTAGAAGCGAATAGCAAAAATTGATGGGTTTAGAAACAAGGTTCAAAGCAAGTTCGACCTGAATTGCATGTTGTACAGATATCACATTTTTCGGAACAAAGAAGCCACCATCATTATCACGGACGCATATTTTCCATCTATCAACCCTAATGATATTCTCACAATTGCTGCTCCTTTCCAAAGTCAACAAACTGATCAATTGAGCATTGGAGCTTATAGTGCTGTAATTAACTTTTTGAAGGATTATGTTGCTAAATTCTGCAGATCCGACATCGAGTTCGCACCCCTGTTTGGAACAGAAAAAGTGTTGGTGAAAATTTCTTGTGAACTGTCTGAAGCCCAAATCCTAGCAGAAGGTCCGATTGAAGAACCTGAACTCGGATACATCTATCTAAGAAAGAAGGCCAACAGGAAAGAATTTTTCCGAGTATTGGATAAGAATCTTGTTCCTTCAACCATTCTCCAAAGTTCATCGCCAATGCTGCCAAGAGTGATGCTCCAGAGCATGTGAAGAATAAGTTTATCAATCATCTTAAATGGTTTTGGAAGTCCGAGGTTGGCTCTACATTTCTTACCTCTTCATATCTAAAGATGCCAACTAATTTGACTGATTGCTAAGTTCAATTAGGGGGAGATTATTGATACATGAAAAGTGAACCTCTACCAATTCAAAGCAATCAAGATCCAAAGTCAACCTGTGTTCGAAATGTGAATAAGTTCCAAAGCAAGATTGAATCCGAGATGAATATATTCAGAAGTCAGAAGTCTGTACAAGCATTGAATGCTTTTTGTCTTTATATTAATGTAACCTTTCTTAGGACCAAATTGTGTGAATCTTTTAAGTGTCAGATTGTAAAACACTTAGTTTTAACCATTCCTTAGAATGTGTCAGCGGTTTGTACCAAGTTCCTCCTTTGCTATTTAAGGAGTGAATGTTTCATGAGTAAATCACCAAGAATAGAACTATCAATACTCTCTTCACATCCATACAATATCTCTTGGAACTCAAAATTCTTTCATTTACATTGTTCTTGTCTTAAATTGTCTTTGCATTGATTATACTCAATCTTACTTCATTTATTACTTGAATACTTTGTTGATTATTTATCTTCAAGTCTTCACGGGTTTACCAGACTTGACTGGAACTACTTATTAAGAGCAGACGTTGATCTTAAAGATTAACTTAAGGTTTGAGTTTTCAAACCTTGTCCTTGCGCATTGATTCTTGTTCTCACACATAGTAAATAGGATGTTGATCCCCGTTAAGATCCTTTCCTAGAACCGCACTAACAACATTTGATGTGGTTGAAAGATTGAGGAGGAGTGGCTCCCCATCCAATGGTTTCACCAATAAAGGTGCTGAACTTAACTATTTTTTAGTTCTTGGAAGGCATCTTCATGTTATTTGGACAAGTCAAATCTCTTGTTTTTCTTCAAGATATCCTAGAAAGGTTTGCACCTCGCTGAGGATCTTGAGATGAACCTATTTAGGGCTGCCAATCTTCCCGTCAATCTTTGGATATCCTTGGTTGAAGTTGGATATTTTAGATCGATTATGGCTTTGATTTGCTCCAGACTTGCTTCTATTCCCCTCTTAGTGATCATGTAACCAAGGAACTTCCCTGCCTTCATTCCAAAGTGGCATTTGGATGGGTTTAGCTTCATCTTGTATTCATCTAATATGTTAAAATCTTCTTCAAGATCCCTAAGGTGATCTTCAACTCTTTTGGATTTCACCACCATATCATCAATTTATACTTCCATGGTGTCCGCCTGTTTGTCTTTGAACATTCAATTTACCAATCTTTGATACGTTGCACCTGCATTTTGCTAACCAAAGGGCATAGAAATTTAGCAATATATACTTGTGGGGGTTATGAAGGCAGTATCCTCTTGATCAGATGGTTCCATTTGTATTTGTTGGAACCCAACCGAGGCATCCACGAATGTTAGTAATTCACGGCCTGTTGTGGCATCTATCATAGAGTCGACATCTGGCAAAAGGGTAATAATCCTTAGGGAAAGCCTTATTAAGATCTATGTAGTCTACACACACCCTCCGTTTGTCGTTCTTCTTTTGTACTACCGCTACGTTAACTAACCACCTTAAAAAAAGTGACTTCTTTAATCATTCCTATCTTATGAAGTTTTTCAACTTCCTCTTGGATGATTTGGTTCCTCTTGGGTGCGAACTTCCTTCTCTTTTGATGTATAAGTCTGAAAGAATGATCTATATTAAGTTTGCGATTTTTAATTTCTTTGCTTATACATGTCATATCTTTGTGTTTCCATGCAAATGTCTTTCTTCTGCCATTTAGAAACTTCACCAGGTAATGTTTGATTTTTTCGGGTATTGAGGATCCTATAAGTACTCTCGCGTCCAGATCCTCAAGAGTTAAGGGCACTTTTATTACATCTTGTTCTTCTGCTTCTAATACGTATTGTGCCCTTTGCTTTAATTTTTATGCTTTTCAAGATATCGTGGAAGGATTCATTGAGGTTTTATAGCATTCTTTGGACTCTTGTTGATCACCGATGATATTCATTGTCCCCCAAGGAGTAGGCATCTTGACGCATTGGTGGTATGTTGATGGTATTGCTTTCATGTCATGGATCTAGGGGCTACGTGGTATAACATTGTAGGAAGACAAAGCGTCAATAACACAAAAATGTTGCATAGATTTTACCCCTTTTATGTAGATAGGCAGTTTTATCTCTCCAATCATATGCTTCATTTCACCACTGAATCCTATTAATACCGAGGATCTTTTTATTATCTCGGATTCTGGGATGTTCATCTTGGTCAGAGCATATAAGAGTATGATGTTCACCGGGGATCCTCTGTCTACCAGGATCCATCTGACAAAGTGATTAGCGATGTAGAGAGTTATTACCAATCCATCATGGTGAGGATTTGGATGTTCTGTCTATCCTGTTCATCAAAGGTGATTTCTTTCTCGTCTGTTATCAATGTGTTCTTCCGGGGTTTTTCTTCATTATCCTCCTTGGATACCTTGGCATGTCTTTTGGCTACAGAGTAAAAAGTTCCACAGATATCAGAACCCCTAGAAATAATGTTGATTAAATTGGCGTCTGAAGGAGGGGATCCTGGTTTCTCTAGGATCTTCACATGGTCTTGCTACTTATATTTGGATCTTTCTTTCCTTCTTCCTAAGATTTATTTATAATATCCTTTGCTCATGAGATAACTAATTTCCTTCCTAAGGGATATACATTACTTAGTAACATGGCTAAAATCCTCATGCTATGCGCACCACTTAGATTTATTCATCCAGCCATTTGATTTTTTTCTTTTCCTTGGCCATCTTGCCTTCTCGCCAAGATCCCGCATTGTCACACCCCCAAACCGGAATGGCGGAAACGTTCGGGGGCGGAGGACGTCATGTACAGTATCACAACAATTGCATAATAGTAATCAAAGCAAACATAACCATTACATTGATAGAATATAGTATTTACATCTGTTCGATACATTGTTTATATGACATCAAAAATGTATAACAAAAGTATAAAAGACGCGAAAAAACTCTGTCTTCTCAAAACCGGCGGGTGTACCTGTCTACCGGTTCCCTGAGAATGCTAGTGGTTTTGAACGTGTATCAACATTTAAGTTGGTGAGTTCATAAGTATGTTGTTGTAATGGAAACTTGTCTTTGATCTTTGAAAATTGTTCGAATATTCCTCAAGAAAATCTAATATTTTCTTTAGTAGTGAAAAATAGTCTTAGGCCTTAAGAGCAAAATGCACGTTTGTTACTGTATTCTGTAATAGTATAACAGAGTAGTATTTATTATGAAACCCTTATATGAAATCTTTGTGTGTATGCCCCGATACTACCATATGTAGTGTATAATAGTGTACTGTATGAAAACCTGTGCATGAATCCCTGGATACCACCAGTAGTAATGTATAGTAGTGTACTATAGTTTCATTAATTAAAATAAAACCGTTTGTTTGAAATCCCTGGAATCCTCCAGTTGTAATGCAGTGTAGTTTTATTATTTAAAATAAAACCGTTTGAAGAAATGAAATCCCGTAAACAAATGCTTTAGTTTATACTGTTGTGAGTTTCGTATAACCATGCTTGATATGACTAGTGACCTCTACGGCGTTCTTCAGGCGTCAGAAACGTTATGACATTTGTCACCCCAGGCCTGCCGGCCTAACTGTAGCTAACGGTTTAGGTGCGAGATTTTCAGTCCCGTATAGATCTATACACAAATTCACACTCTCCCTCCAGGAGACTCTGGTTATATTGTAAAAGATTTAGACCTGTACCCTGGTGGGTACAATGAAGTAGTGCCTCACAACCATGTATTAACTAGTTTACGTGTAGTGTTGTAGTGTTCTCTTGTACTTGAATATGTATGTATAACCTTGTAGTAATGTACTTGTAATGTAAAATAATTATTTAGTAATGTTTCCTTGTATCAGGAAAATAGTACAGTGTTCCATAAACTATATCTACCATAGTTTATATGTTAGTTTCTGAATAATGTTCTTGAACTAGTAAAATAGTGTAATGTATCCCAAACTATACGTATTATAGTTCGTATGAATGTTCTTGTTTCATGTATTGAACTCAGTAAAAGAAATGTAGTGTTCTCAACTATTGCAATTATAATTTAATTGTATGTTTTGTACTATACTGAAAACTTTTGTAATTTAGTTGTATGAAGGAAAAACACCCTTATGCTCGACATGGTACAAAAAGTATTAAAATGTATAAATATTTTTGTAAAATGTAGTGAATTCTCTGTTTGAATCAATTGAAAAGGTTTTGAAGCTGTTTGAAATCATTTGTATAAAAACATAGAAATCCTTGTGTTTTACTTGTATTCCCCCCTAAAAACATTGAAAACAGTAAACATGTAGGGGTATGAACTCACCTCTAGTAGGTGTTTGTATAAGGGTGATGGTGCTGTAGAGATGATTCTGATGGGTTTATAACACTACAACATTCCTATGGTGTACATGCAAACCCTAAAGCTGTGGATCTAGTTTGTCTAACGAACATGCAATAATCATCCAAAGCCATAAACCCTAGATCTAGCATGTGATAATCAATATAAACATAAGAATAGGGTTTAGATCTTACCTTTGATTGTTATGTAGCAATAACAATCTATTCCTTCTAGTAATATGCTTCTAAAAGCTTAGAGTCACAAATGTCAATCCTCTAATGGCTCACAAACACCAAGAGCAAGAGGATAAAGAAGGAGAGGAGGAGAGGCACTCAAAAACGTCTAGAAACCCTAAGGAATAAGATAGCCACGTTTTTGGTGCCCTAGGGGTGCTTAAATAGTGAGACTATTAGGGTTATCTAACAAGGAAACCCTAATTTGACTGCTTAGGCCCTAAGCAACCCATGGACTCCTCCTTTAGAGGCCTTGGACGATTTCTAATGGGTTTCCCCATAGAATTCGTCCACCCCTCTAATAAGAAGTCCATTATCCCAATATTCAACTATCACACAATTGATAGTTCTAGTCCCCTAAGTTTAATTAATCTCTTTTAGCCACAAAATTAATTCTTAATTAATTATTGAATAATATTAATTAAACAATATGATTTCTCCTTTAATATATTATTCTCATAATATATTAATAAATCATAATTAATCCTCTCTCTCGATAATTCATCCTATCAAGTTGCTTTGGTGAAGGCAACCCAAAAGGACCATGCACCATCGGGTCAAGTACATACCAAAATAGTGATGGGCTTAAACACTAATCCAACTGTCTCCTACTTAGATAAGTCTAATAACTATTCTGCATATGACTTCAGATCCTGATCAGCAATCGTAGCTTTCAAAAGCCGCTGTCAACTCTGATCTTATCAGAAACGCGTCCTTTAGACAAGGGATCATATATTCCTCCATTCTAATTATCGTATAGACGTGAGACATGGATTGAAATCATTCTCTCAGTCTATGTGTCGTTTCCCGATTTCTGATTTATGACAACTGACTAATTGAACAAATCAAATCAGTCCTGGCCCGGCCGAGCACTTTCCTTTGTCATCACTAAATCATCGTGGGGCCCACATATATCACTTTTATCCTACATTGGGTAAAAGGAGCGGATAAACTTCGACTCAATGCTCGCTTGTACTCACTCACCGAATCACACACAACAATACGTTTTATAACACCAAGCTACTGGTGCGTTTACATATTATCAATGTGCAACCGACTCGCAAGATACAACTCACACATCTTGGTTTCAAGAACATAAGATATTATCGTCTCACCAATCACTCGTGATAAAATCCATGAAGCGATCCAAGTGAGCGTGGGTTTAATCCAATGCTCAAATCATATTCGTAAGCACTCATGAACGTTGTGGCAAACTTTTGCTATGTATAATACACTTTAGACAATCTACACACCAATTCATGACAATCTTCTTTCATACTTACTCCCAAAATATGAGCGACTGTGGAACGTTCAAATAGTTCGATTATTCTCAAATAACTCAATTATTTAGGAAGTCAAAACAAGCAAATTGAAACACAAGAATAATACTAATCTTATATGGCCCCAAACTTTTGAGTATAAATAAAACACTTTTATTTAATCACCATATTGATTACTCATTATTTGTTGTTTCGGGTAATCAACTTCTTACTTGAATTATAACGACAATTGTCCCATGCTCTTAGCATGCACACTATGTTTACTTATGGTCCTTACTCTGTGAAATAGTATAATTGAACAACATTTTCAATCACACTCATTTTACAATTCCCAATCCTTACCACAAGTGTAAGAATACCAAATTCTTGCCACTTATAGAATATGTTAGTTTCTAACACTTTATGCAACAATCCTTTCGTAATGTCATGGCACAAAAGTCACCAAGACTCGGCCAATGAAATTACAAAATGCTCTTTTGGAGATTGATACAAGACAATTCCATAGACATGAAGTCTCGCATTCAAAGTACATTCCTTTGAACATCCTTCTTGCATAAAAGGTTTTTCTAGACATGCAGATTCTTAACGTCCAACTCCCAATATGGAAAGATTTCCATATTTTCCATATGACAACTCATTATTAATAGAATCATATCTAATAATAATAATGTCAATATGGTCCTTCCATTACTATACTTCCAACTGTTCACAAGCGACCAATCCTTGGCGAACTTTAGATTATCCTTGATAGTTGTTTAACTAATTCAGTCAAATCCGATTCTAGTCCTCTTTCCCTCTTAATGCCCTAGGCATTCGGAAAATTTTAGAACGGTCGAATATTACAATGACATGATACTTTACCAGTCTTTTGCTATAATATTTCTATTTGCCATGTTCTCATGATTCGAACTATGAAAAGAGATGCCGTAATCATAATCGAGTGTGAGAACGCAACAAATATTTCCATATATAGAATTCTCTTACATTGAGTCCTTTCAACATAACATCCATATATCTTTTTGACTAAATTTGAGTAAAATTTCTCGATCTAAACCTTTAGATTCGAAACGAAGTATAACATTCTCTCCCTTAATTATAGCAAAACAACTTTTCAACCTATGCAACTTTGCAAAGTGAAACTTTTGTTTTCTATAATTAATATTTCTAACTTGCAATAATAATCATGCTCCCACTAACATGATGATTATATCCATACTAGCATAACATTTATGCTCCCACTAGCTTTGACACGTATTCAGAAACCAGCTAAACTTCTAGAAAACAATACTTATTGACTTCCAAAGTTCATTGTTTCTAATACGATATTCTTTGATAAGCTTTTATCTAAGCATCTCAAACTCATACACCCTACTTTAGACAGCTCACATGTGTGTCTAAACAATTCCATAACTTATAGCAATAAGTCTCGATTGTTCAAACTAGTTGCCAGATATCACAATTCGAACTATGAAAAGGGATGCCATAATCATAATCGAATTTGAGAATGCAATTTACATAATCGCTATCTCCTTAAAATCTCTCTTAGTGAAAGCGTTTCCTCACAATCATTTTCATGAAGGAGAGAAACCTTATGACACTTAGATTTTATGGTGCATGTATTCCTATCCATGTAAATTTGTCATAAGCATAATCGTAATATAATGTTTGTGACAAATTCAACCTCTTATGGACAGAACTTGTTCATTCTTAATTTCTTGCCATCAAGGTCCCACCATTGCTTTCAAGTTATTTAGCAACTCACCTATGCCAGTCAATGTACTTTCATTGATCAAGGTATTTGCCCTTATGCATTCAATTTAGAACTCGTAGAACTCATATGCATAATCACTCAACTGGATTGGCACAAAAATTAAATTTTGTCAACACGATAGGTTACAATCCTCAAGTCGTGTGCTAGGGTTTAAGAGGTTTACTTCTTGATTTGTTCTTGAAACTTTCCAAGATCTTTAGACTCCCACTGACCTCTTGACATATAAGATTCTCTTGTCGAGAAACATTTCTTGACAAAACAAATATTCAAGAGTCAGTGTATGTCTTTATCAAGACAAACCTACACACAATTTGGTATTAGCTGGTCTTTGTCTTATCCAAGACATCACAACTTACCAAAATGTGCAAATGTAGAACATTCCTACTTAAGATTATGTCACTCAATTAACAGTCTTGGAGTATGACTCTAAGACTTGATATTGGAACGAAGTACGATACATCTTATTGACTTAACCATTTCTACAATTCACCATTCCTCTTCTTAGCCAAACTAGTGCACTAAGGTATCCTTAGAGGATGAATTATAATATGGTTCCTACAACAACCAAGACGATCATAAAACATGATACAAAAGTACTCTCCCTTCTTCTTAGATTGGAGAAACTTTTATCTTTCTGCCTAATTGATTCTTCTTATTCGTTCTGCTATTCATTGAAACTTTTCAATGATTTAGAATTACACTTAATCTTGTAAGCATAATCACGTTTACTAGACTTTTAGTAAATCATGACGAATAAACTTATCGTTCTTTGTGGTGGACTTGACCAGTGCACAACATTGTGTACCAGATCTCCTAATCCTTCACTTGACTCACATACTTATGTGAACAAAGAATTAGTTTCAATTTCCCAAATACGAAGGTTTTCATTCATCACACAATACCAGTTGCATGATTCCAAGTTTCTGTCCAATTGAAACTTGGGTGATGAGAAACTTTCCTCATTTGGTAAATTTATGACATTTCCACAAATAACATAACTAAGAATCAAATCCATTCACAATATTGCTAACAGTATAACCATTCAAACACCAATTTGTTTTTCATAAAATCCATCGCAAGGAAACATAAATAAGATAAATCAAAATTTATTTTATTGCGGAAAAATATTGTCCTTACAACGCGATTACAAATGAAAAACTATGCAAATATGATTTAGCAATCTATCCTAACTCTAAAGTAGTAGCTAAAATAATCCGATCTTTGAATCATGCGATCAAGATCCACTTCTTCATGATCAGATTTAGCTCACTTCTTTCCTTTTAAGCTTCCTTTTTCTTCAAAAACATCGAAATGTAATCTTATCACATCATGTATTAAGAATCTCCAAATAGGAACTTAATCGAGTTAGATAGTGGATTTTACCTGAAGTAGAGTCATACATCTTGACTCTCCCATCTCTTAGATCTCTCAGGTATTCAGGGCAGCTTCGTAACCAATGCCCCTTCTTTTGGCAGTAGAAACACATGGATTCTTATGGAATGGTACATGGGACTATCTCAGACTCAACCTTTCTCTTGCGTAGAGAAAACTTTTCTGGACTTCCAATGTTGCCATTGCCCATAGGGTTGGGATATTGATTTACCAGACAAATTTGCTGACCAGTGCGCCAAATCATTTCTGATTCAGCATCAATAAGCAAATAATTCAAATCAATAAGTGTCATGTCGTGTTCCATCATATAGTACTCTCTTACGAACTTACTATATGATTCAGGAAGTGGCTTAAGAACCAAGTCAACAGCCAACTTCCTTTAAACATCGACACCTAACAATCCCAATATGTAATCTTTTATGAGCACATATAGACTTTCCATTTTTCATGTCTTTTGCCTATAGGGCTTGAGTGACCTTGAACTTTTCAAGTCTTCAAACACGTGGGTCAGGGAGAATTATTGGAGGAGGTGGAGGAAATGAAGCATGATTTCCATTTCCACAATACAATCGTGGAACATCATCTTCACGTGGAAAACTTTTTTTCAACGGATTTAGGAAGACCATAGTTTTCAGACTTTGACATCTATGAAACGGGATAAAATTCAAGTTTAGTTGATTGAGTCCTTAATAAAACACCCAAATGAGATATTAAGGTTAGGACCCAACACAATATCCTACAAATTGGAAGAGGGATGCCGTAATCCAACTCGCAGAACATTTGAAGGTAGGTAAATGACGATTTACCAATTTCCACCATGAAAAACGAAAAGAAGGTTAAGTTTTAAATGAATTGAAACTCCTAGATCTTTTGAGATTCATTGAACGTTTCAATGTCATGTTTAATCTCGATTATGCCCTTCATGTGTGACTGAGATGCCGAGGATCACAAATAAGGTGTGAATAACCATGCGAATGTACGCGGTGCCCTCAATGTTACAGTCACCTAATCGACGTGCCGGTTAACCACACACGCTCCATCGATCTATGACAAACATCGAGTCATCCTTCACTACCAATGCAAAACCCAACTTAGTGTGCCGGTTAACCACACACGCTCCACTAATTGTCTCGACAAGGGTACAAAGTGTAATTCCATGGAATTGCATCGATTTCACTTTTTCCTAAAGTAACTAAGATTTGGGAATTTAGTAAAACATTTAGTTACTTTATTCATTATACTTTTAATGAGGAGAGGGGTTTGCCCTATCCTACCCGTTCGGCTAACGACCCTCCACTAGTCAAGAGTGCGGTGGGTAAGAGTGGATACCCATTCAATCGCCATTTTATAGGCAATTTCCTTAAACACCCCTTATAGACCAGCTTCGTGAATGAGGACTACTAACGGTAAGACTAGCAGTTTAAGTTATACATATATAATATTAGACTTTTAATGTTATATATAGTATATGGTGTATTTTACACTTTTAAAAATACTAGGTGGTTTAATTTTATAAATTACACTTTTAATTTAATTAACTATAAACCATATCATTATGGATTTATTAACTCTCTTTTAATTATACTATTAATTAACTTAATAAAACCATAAGGGTGTAATTTGAACTTTTCCAAAACTAGGGTTTTAGAATTTAAAATTTCAAAAATTAAATTTTTTAATCAAAAATTTAAATTCCAAAACTTGAGGGCAAGTTTTGAAACATTTCAAAAACATTAGGGTTTAACTATTTAAATTTCAAAACTAAAACTTTTAGGGTTCAAATTTAAACTATAAAACCTAAAGGGTGAAAAATTGAAACTTTTCCAAACTTTATCAAGAACATTCTAGATCAACAATTCAAATAAGGCAATTAACAATTAATTTGGTTATCTAATTTTGACCTAGTCCAATTACTTGCAAGATAATTCACCAAATAACTAAAATAATTAAACATTATCTTATAAGGCAACAAATATTTGATTAATTGGTAATTATCTACTATTTTGGCAAGGATATTCACCCAAAATCAATAAAAATCGGATTTTACTAATTAAAAACGTTTATGGTAAGTATCCCAAGCCAAAACAGCAAGAAAATCGCGAAAAAACGCTGCCAGACCCTTTGACTCGTCGAGTCCAGGCCTGGACTCGTCGAGTACAGCAGACTCGGCGAGTTCACCAAGTGACTCGGCGAGTTAAGCAGTCAGAACCTCAAAAATTCGATTTTCAGGCATTATTCGATCAATTAAGCATCAAATTCATTAACAAACAGCCTTAGGCTCTGATACCACTGATGGGTTTATAACACTACAACATTCCTATGGTGTACATGTAAACCCTAAAGCTTTGGTTCCGAAAACTTATACAAACATTATTTATATAATTTAAAATATTTTCTAACCCTCACGGACTTACGAAAATAAATAAAACTCGGAATTTTATTCATCAGATTTGACTTATAAAATAAAGGGTTGTTAGATTATCCCCTCGTTAGAGGGAATTTCGTCCCGAATTTTTTTCTATAGAGAGTAGACTATGGACTAGCATAAAGATGTGGATACTTTTGTTTCATTTGATCCTCTCGCTCCCAAGTGAATTCAGGTCCCCGCTTGGCATTCCAGCGGACCTTCACTATTGGTATGCGACTTTGTTTTTTTCGTTTGACTTCGCTATCCATGATTTCTACTGGCTCTTCCACAAAGTTAAGGCTCTCGTTTATCTCGATTTCATCGAGAGGAATTACGAGAGTCTCATCGGATAGGCACTTCTTAAGGTTTGACACGTGGAAGACCAAGTGTACGTTGTTTAGTTCTTGTGGTAGACAGAGTTTGTAAGCTACTGGACTGAGTCTAACAAAAATCTCGAATGGCCCTATGTACCTTGGATTTAGCTTTCCACACTTTCCGAAGCGTATCATGCCTTTCCAGGGTGAGACCTTCAACAGAACGCAGTCACCAACCTGGAATTCCAAAGGTTTTCGTCTCTTGTCTGTGTAGCTCTTTTCTCTATCTCTAGAGGCTTTTAGTCGTTCTCAGATTTGGACGATCTTTTCTGTGGTTTCTCGAATGATTTACGGGCTAGTGATAGCGCTGTCAGGGACTTGTCCCTTAGCTAGCTGCATGTCACCCACTTCAGCCCAACACAGAGGGGATCTGCACTTGCGGCCATAAAGGGCTTCGAATGGGGCATCCTTGATGCTAGAGTGGTAGCAATTGTTATATGAAAAATCGACTAGTGGCAAATGGGTATCCCATGCTTTACCAAAGTCGGTCACACAAGCTCTCAACATTTCTTCTAGTGTCTGAGTGGTTCTCTCACTCCGCCCGTCAGTTTGTGGATGGTAGGCTGTACTCATGTCCATCCTAGTCCCCAGAGATTTCTGTAGCGACTGCCAAAATCTTGAGGTGAATCTACTGTCTTTATCGGAAATAATAGATATTGGCACACCGTGCAATCGTACTATCTCTCAGATGTAAGTTCTAGTTAGCTTCTCCATCTTCTCTGGTTCTTTGATTGGTAGGAAGTGAGCGGACTTGGTTAATCTGTCGACGATTACCCAAATAGTGTCATGACCACTCGTAGTCTTGGGTAACTTGGTTATGAAATCCATTGTAATCCGTTCCCACTTCCACTCATGTATCTCTGGCTGTTAAAGTAAACCTGAGGGCTTTTGATATTCCACCTTAACTTTGGCACAGGTTAGGCACTTGCCCACGTAGGTAGCAATCTCTGCTTTCATGTTTGGCCTCCAATAGAGTTTCTTGAGGTCCAGATACATCTTATCTGAACCTGGATGAACGGAATATCGAGTCTTATGGGCTTCATTCATGACAATGTCTCTGTAGCCACCAAACTTTAGTGTCCAGATCCGATTCATGAAGTAGCGAACTCCGTCACCCTTGATTTCTTAGTTCTTCCCCATTCCTTTTAAGGCTTCATCTGCCACATTATCCAGCTTCAAGGCTTCTAGCCGAGCCTCCTTGATTTGTGCAGATAGATGCGAATGGATTGTGATGGTTAGTGCCTTCACCCTACGACCTGAGTACTCCTTTCGAGTAAGGGCATCCACTATTACATTGTCTTTACCGGGATGATAGCGAATTTCGCATTCGTAATCATTGAGTAGCTCTACCCATCATCGCTATCTCATGTTAAGATATTTCTGGTAAAAAATGTGTTGGAGGCTTTTTGGTCGGTGAATATATTGCACTTGGTACCATAAATGTAATGTCTCCAGATTTTTAGTGCAAAGACCACTGCTCCCAACTCAAGATCGTGAGTAGTGTAGTTGACTTCGTGTGTCTTAAGCTGTCTCGAAGCATAAGAAATAACTTTTCCTTTTTGCATAAGCACACAGCCTAGCCCCTGATTGGATGCATCACAGTAGACTACAGAGTCTTCTGTCCCTTCTGGAAGAGACAAGATAGGTGCACTGCATAGGGCTTGCTTCAGAGTCTGGAACGCAGTTTCTTGTTTTTCTGCCAACTAAAAGTTACACCCTTCTGGGTCAGGGTAGTAAGCGATTTAGCAATTCTGGAGAAGTTTTGTATGAATCTACGGTAAGAGCCAGCAATTCTTAAAAATTGGCGGATCTCTGTTGGCGTTCTGGGTGCTGACCAGCTCTCGATTGCCTTTATTTTGGAAGGATCCACATGTATTTCTTCTTCGTTGACCACGTGACCAAGGAAATTTACCTTCCTAATCCAAAACTCACACTTTGAGAATTTAGCGTAAAGCTTTTCCGCCCTTAAGGTTTCTAAGACTTGTCTCAGATGATGGTTATGTTCTTCCTCGCTTCCTGAGTAGATGAGTATATCATCTATGAATACTATCACGAATTTGTCTAGGAAATTTCGGCACACCTGATTCATTAGTTCCATGAATATCGTGGGTGCATTGGTTAGACCAAAGGGCATCACTACAAACTCGTAGTGACCATAACGAGTTCGAAATGCTGTTTTGGGAACATCATTCTCATGGACTCGTAACTGGTGATACCCCGATCTCAGGTCTATCTTTGAAAAGTAGCTAGCTCCTTCGAGTTGATCGAAGAGGTCATCTATTCGCGAAAGAGGATATAGGTTCTTAATGGTAAGCTTGTTTAGTTCGCAATAATCTATGCACATTCGGAAAGATCCATCCTTTTTCTTAACGAATAGGACCAGTGCTCCTCCAGGGTGAAGAGCTCGGTCTGATGAATCCCTTACTGAGCAGTTCGTTTAGCTGGCTGGATAATTCGTGCATCTCTGCTGGTGCAAGACGATACGGGGATTTGGCTACGAGGGTAGCTCCAGGGATCAAGTCGATTCGAAATTCGACTTGGCGTTCAGGAGGGACTCCTGGAAGATATTCGGGGAAGATATCAGGAAAGTTACAGACTTCAGGGATGCTCTCGAGGTCTTTAACTTCTTGTATTTCATTGACTACATGGGCTAAGAATGCGTGACACTCTTTTCGCAGTTATTTTTGGGCTTTGATGCAAGATATGATGCGAAGGTTCGAACTGAGTTTGTCTCCATAGATAACGAGGGCTTCGCCATTTGGCAGATTGAGGAGAATTGATTTTTCGCTTGTTCCAGAATTTCTTCTTACTGCCACCCTCTTTGGGATATTCAGGGATGACGGTCACGGGGTTGTGGCGATCCCCGTGATCCACCAAGGTCTCTGCCAGACGCTTGGCGCTGTCAAAAGTGAGTGGTTTGGCAGCTAAGACGTTCCCTTGAGTTGGAGGTGTCAATCCCCATATATATCTTTCAACCTTCTTTCTCTCCGGGGTGACCATCCCGGGACACAGAAGAGCCACGTCACTGAACCTATCAGTATAAGCAGCGACATCAGAATCCTTCATCTTCAGATTCTAGAGCTCCTGGTCTAGTTTTTGCATTTCACCCCGCGGGCAGTATTCAGCTAACATTAGCTCTTTCAAGTCGTCCCAACTCATAGCATTGGCTATCGGGAGAGTCAGGGATTTGACTTGGTTGTTGCACCAAGTTAGAGCTCTATCGGTGAAGGTGCATGCTGCAAATTTCAATTTGCTGGATTCAGGGCACGCACAAATCTCAAATATTGATTCAGTCTTCTCGAACCAACGGGTTAATGCAATGACACCTCCAGTGCCATCAGAAGATTTGGGTTTAGCGTTCATGAAATCCTTATAGGAACACTCTCTCGGGTGTCCTTGGCTACCTCCGAGGTTAAGAGGATTGGTACCACTACCCGATCCGCTAGTGCCGCTTGTATTGATATACGATATGGCAGTAGCCACAAAGGCGGTTACTTCCTGTTGGACTTCTTTGGAGGCATCTTTCTCTATAATGATTTAAGAGAAAATGATGATAAGTCCTCTATAGTGGTCATGAATCAGGTGATACTGAACAAGGTATATCTTATCCTGACAGTTATAGTGTTCTATTAAGCGATTTAAAGTGGAAGTCTACTCATACAAGTACGCAATCGCCATGAAATTAATAGCAACACTTGGAATGACTTTGTATAATGTGATTTGTGCCTGATTCCCCCTATAATTACATAGTATACACAAATTATATATAACTAAAACCAAATAGACCTTCGACTAAGTGATCCTACTGTAAGTCCACAACCAAACAAGGAACAAGAAGTAAGGGTAAACCACCTATTCTGAGTCTATGAAATCTTACTTATATATAACTTAGATATATAGACTTAGCAATTATAGATATATCAGTAAGAGTTCTTTGTTTTCGCGTGTTTGGCTCTAGTGTTATAGTGCTATAAAATACTCCTATAGTGTTTTAATTGTATGTTCAGTTCTAGTGTTTCCTTTGTGTAGAGTTTGGGTAAGTTTTAGACTTGTTGCAACACCACTATCACTCTAAAACACATGTTGGTCGTATCTCAAATATATATAGTTGATCATGCTATATTTATCTCAGATAGGAGTACATAACTATTTAGATTTAACCGTAGTGTACAACATCTAATTACTTTTGTTTTGTTCTTCTTGTGATACTGTTTCCGGTATGTATGTATACTTGTATACTTCCTATAAAATACTTAGATTTTAAAAGTATACTTTTAGTTCAGAGCGCTTTGGCCCCATAGTGTTTATAGTTGTACATCATGTATGGTTTGATATACTTAGTTCACTATAAACAATGCTCTGATACCAATCTCTCACACCCCCAAAACGGAACGGCGAAAACGTTGGAGGGGGGGGGGGGGAGGACGTCATGTACAATATCACAACAATTGCATAATAGTAATCAAAGCAAACACATCCATTACATTGATAGAATATAGTATTTACATCTGTTCGATACATTGTTTGTATGACATCAAAAACGTATACCAAAAGTATAAAAGACGTGACTCTATAAGCTCCGTCTTCTCAAAACCGGAGGGTGTACCTGTCTACCGTCTCCCTGAGAATACAAGTGGTTTTGAAAGTGTATCAATATTTAAGTTGGTGAGTTCATAAGTATGTTTTTGTAATGGAAACTTGTCTTTGATCTTTGAAAATTGTTCGCATATTCCTCAAGAAAATCCAATATTTTCTTTAGTAGTGACAAATAGTCTTAGGCCTTAAGACCAAAATGCACATTTGTTACTGTATTCTGTAATAGTATAATATAGTAGTGTTTATTATGAAACACTAGTATGAAAACCTTTGTATGTATGCCTGGATACTACCAGCTGTAATGTATAATAGTGTATTGTATGAAAACCTGTGTATGAATCCCTGGATACCACCAGTAGTAACGTATAGTAGTGTACTATAGTTTCATTAATTAAAATAAAACCGTTTGTTTGAAATCCCTGGAATCCTCCAGTTGTAATGCAGTGTAGTTTTATTATTTAAAATAAAACCGTTTGAAGAAATGAAATCCCGTAAACAAATGTTTTAGTTTATACTGTTGTGAGTTTCGTATAACCATGCTTGATATGACTAGTGACCTCTACGACGTTCTTCAGGCGTTAGAAACGTTATGACATTTGTCACCCCAGGCCTGCCGGCCTAACTGTAGCTAACGGTTTAGGTGCGGGATTTTCAGTCCCGTATAGATCTATACACAAATTCACGCTCTCCTTCCAGGAGACTCTGGTTATATTGTAAAGGATTTAGACCTGTACCCTGGTGGGTAAAATGAAGTAGTGCCTCACAACCCTGTATTAACTAGTTTATGTGTAGCGTTGTAGTGTTCTATTGTACTTAAATATGTATGTGTAACCTTGTAGTAATGTACTTGTAATGTACAATAATTATACTTAAATAATTATTTAGTAATGTTTCCTTGTATCAGGAAAATAGTGTAGTGTTCCATAAACTATATCTACCATAATTTATATGTTAGTTTCTGAATAATGTTCTTGAACTAGTAAAATAGTGTAATGTATTCCAAACTATACCTATTATAGTTTGTATGAATGTTCTTGTTTCATGTATTGAACTCAGTAAAAGAAATGTAGTGTTCTTAACTATACCAATTATAGTTTAATTGTATGTTCTGTACTATACTGAAAACTTTTGCAATTTAGTTGTATAAAGGCAAAACACCCTGATGCTCGACATGGTACAAAAAGGATTAAAATGTATAAATATTTTTGTAAAATGTAGTGAATTCTCTATTTGAATCAATTACAAAGGTTTGGAAGCTGTTTGAAATCATTTGTATCAAAACACAGAAATCCTTGTGTTTTACTTGTATTCTCCCCCTAAAAACATTGAAAACAGTAAAAATGTAGGGGTATGACTCACCTCTAGTATGTGTTTATATAAGGGCGATAGTGCTGTAGAGATGATCATCGGGTTGACATACGCGGAATTACCGGTATCCTAATAATATTTAAACATGTAATCGTATTTAAATTAGCGAAACAGTTAATTAAAGTGTCAGACAACACTTAATTTATGTGAGGAATAATTATCGAAAATTGTATAAGTGTTGAAGAGAGTTTTCGGTTCCAAAGGGGTTCTCGGCCGAAAATGGTTTCTCAGCCGAAAATGCGTTCTCGACTGAACACAGGTTATCGGTCCTGGGTGTTTTCGATCACTTGAAGATTTGAAGGATGTTCTTGGTGAAAATATGAAGATTTGAAGGTTTTCTCTTGAAGGTTTGAATGTTCTTGGATGATCCTTGGGAGCAAAATGACAGTATTTTCGAGTGTAAAAGGTGAGAAATGGTTAAGTTTTCGAGTGAAAAACTTATATATGGTTGGGTTTTCGGCCGGAAAAGAGCTTTCACCCGAAATCTGTTTTCAGTCCGAAGGTTTTCGGCCGAAAGTTTGTGGTTCCGAGGGAAAGATCTTGGTTTTCGAGGGTTTTGATTCCGAAAACTTATATAAACATTATTTATATAATTTAAAATATTTTCTAACCCTCACGGACTTACGAAAATAAATAAAACTCGAAATTTTATTCATCGGATTTGACTTGAAAAATAACGGGTTGTTACACGCATAGCAAAGATCAGACCTGAAACATCCACAAAAAAACAATAGTTTGAATCCAAGGGATTTCGTCTTCCTCCTCTTCATTATCAAGGGCATTAACCATATGATGATCGGGTTTGGAGTTTGGTTTTGATTTATAGGATCTTTGGGCCGAGGACTCAGCCTTCCTATTAGGATTGTCGTATGAATTTGGGGTGCTAGTCCTTTTCTGAATTTATTTATCTTCTTCTAGTCTGATGAATCTCAACATTCTACTTCTGACTTGACCCATTCTCCTGCATGGGGTTATGAAATGATATTCATATAATATAGAATCCTTCTATAGGCCCATTTTAAACTCTTCTACGGTAGTGTCTATGTCAATATTCAGAATGGTTAATTCTTCCCTGCCAAACATGCTTACGAAATCTCTAAGGGATTCTTTAGGATCCTGGACAACTTGATATAGATCACTATTGATCCTTTCAAATATCCTGCTACAAGAGAACTGATTATTAAAAAGGTTAAGTAAATGAGAAAAATAAGTAATGTAGTAAGGAGGAACATTGTGGAGCCATTTCAATGCTGATCTTGTAAGGGTTGTACCAAAACCATTACATAAACAAGCCTATTTTAAGTGCGATGGGATGAGAATGATTTCGAATCTTTCTCTATATTGTGCTATGTGTTCCTTAGGATTTGTAGTTCCATCATAGGGTTTCATTCTGGGAGGCTGGAAGCATTATGGAACTTCAGTGTCAACTATCGAGGGAGTAAATAATGAGATCCTGTGGCTGGTAAGGGATACTTCAGGTATAGGTTGAACTACTCTTGGCACGCTTGAGATCATCTGCCTTAGTCAATGAAGTTCCCTAGGCATGACTGGACTTATTCCTGCATCAAGATCTACAGAATTAGTATTAAAGGCATTATTTTCGAAGAAGTTACCAATATCTTTGTTCTTAGAGTAACAAAAGTTTTATTGAGGTCCTGGATCACAAGAGTTTGATTGTTTATGGTTACACCCACAGTCCGAATAGTGGAAGATGTTGGGGTTGTAGTCTACTGACAATTCCTTGAGGATCATACACAATCAAAATTTAGGATCTTGGGTTGCAAGATCGAGGGTGTTGCTTCTTGAGCTTTGCAGATATCTGCTCTTATTCCTTTCATTTCTTTGAGCAATGTTATGTTATCATCCTGTTGTTCGCTTACTTGTTGCTTCAACATCTTCACTAAGGAGAAGAGTTCTCCATTGGACATCAAGACGGAAGGATCCTCGAATCCTCCGGATCCTAGATTTCCATGGCTAGTAACCGGAGAGGTGCTCTTCTTAGAGCCATAAGAAGTTTTCTTCTAACCAGGAGGTCCACTTCGAGGTGGTGGGAGATTTTTAAAAGAAACAGGAGGAATAGAGGAAGAAGATAAAATTGGTTGTGTAGACATGGTTTTATGAGAATTATGAACACCATGGCCCCACGGTGGGCACCAAATTGTTTTGGTTAAAAATCGACTAAGTGGATATTAACCAAATTGAATGAGAGGTTGTGGTGTCTTTTGGTAAAGTGTTTGTCGAAATTAGAATAATATTTTACAAGTGGTTTATAAGGAAAGCCTTGATCCTTGCTAGGATCACCGACACAAAACATTGGGAGGTGATAATGATATCCTGCCTAGTTAGTTTGTATTAATTGAAAGATGAGTTACAGATGAAATGATGAAGATACGAGTACAAGCTATTACATTAAGTCTAGGTGTGTGTTGTGTGTGAAATATATGTGTATTTATAATCTAGTCTAAGTAACAATAAGTCTGATATTCCCGGGATCCTCTCGAATAAAAGTGAACATGTTGGTCTAACTTGGTATTCCCGAGTCTTTTTCTTAATTGAAGTGTTTCTTCGTTGAGAATGGGTCTTATGTTTACTAATTTGCACATATGAGAAAAAGACATTGAATATATCTATTAGAAATTTTAGTAAACAAATATAATAATGGTCATGATCCTGAGAGATGTCCGGGATTCTGAAAGTTCTTGAAGATCCACGATCCTGAATAGGGTTGAGGATCTTGGCCCTAACAACTGCCCCCAACTTATATCTGTGAAATATTTAAGTTAGTTTTTGAATATATAAAGTTATAATTTAAATAAAAAATAAAAGTAAAGATTTTAATTTTTTTAACAGATAGGGAAATTTTAATCCCAACGGATAGATTTCTAGACGTTGAAATAGACATAATTATCTGTCAAATCACCATTCTCCCTTCTGCGATTCTCACATAAATAAGGTATTTGGGTTCTTGATTCTACCTTACTTTTTTAGCTCCCTTCCAGACGTTATTGAATATCTTTGAAGGTACTTTCCCTGTTCCTTTTGTCTTTAATTTTCTTTGTCTTTAGTCATGGGTAAGAAAGCAACTCGCTCATGCACAAGCATCATTGCCATTCCCCATGATGATTTCGTGGATCAAAAGGCCTTGTTTTACGAGGATACCTTATCCTTCGACGATAACAACATCGAAGTTCTGAAATCGGTTGTGGCATTTCCTGCTGACATCTTTTTAAGACCCTTCGATGCCAAGATCCAGCCATATTTGTTTCTTCCTTGTGGGTTTTCTTTCCCAATTATCATTTTTCCTAGGTCTTTCTTATCCTTTTATTAGAATCATTTCCGAGTTCTTTGAGATTACCAAAATTTCGTACATTCAAGCCATGCCAGCGGTTTTAGGATCCTCTATTGGATCGATTGGTTCAACCACTCAATGGGTCTTAACATCGGTTTGAATGAGTTAGCTTATGTCTACGATCTTTCGACCTTTGGGAACTCTCTTTTTTTTACTTAAAGCCAAAACCGATAAGTCACCTATCGTTTTAAATTCCAAGCATAATGATGATGCTTGTAAAGGAAATTACTTCTTTGTGAGATGCGACTCCATTCCTGATGGAAATCTCTTACCAAAGTCAGGGGTTAAAAAGGGTAGGGTTTCATATTATTATATTAAGGATCCTGGAATTCACACTCCTTATTTTGTTTATTTTTTGGAGCTTTAAATTTGGAAGAGCTCGTCCCTCATGCTGAAGACACCGAAGATAGGATTGAAAGTTTCTTTGCTCTGCCCGAGATTGAGAGATCATCCAAGCTCGATTTTATTTCATTTTTATGAAGGATCCAACTGGTGGTCAAGAAAGAAAAGACCTCATCCTTTCACCTTCCCAAGAAAGCTCCCACATACATGACTATCAAGACTCCAGGATTGAAAGAGGAAATTAGCTGAGGTTTTTAACCTGGAGAACCTTGAAGCAGATGAGGCGTTGAAGAAGTTGATCTCCTTCTTTCAATCTGTAAGCATTTTTATGTTCTCTTATAAATGCCTTCGGTTTCCTCATCGTTGTTTTTTTATAGGTGGCTGACCATATTTCTCATTCCACCGAGGATCTTAAGGTCAAGCTCGACTAGGCGGAACAATATTTAAAGGAACAAGAAGCAACCAACAAGTAGCTTTTACAAAGGGTGGAGAAATTGGTCAAGGAGAAAGCATAGAAAGAAGAAGAGTATGTACGGAGATTAAAGAAGTAATTCTTCAGGTGAGGAGAAGTGCTGCCAAGGTGGTTTGGGAGGCAAAGATCAAATTGGCAGAGGATATCGAGAATGCATGGTCCTGTGATGTAGCTGGATGGCGTAAGGCCCTGACTAAGTTGACTGACAAGCCTGTCAATATTGGACAGGATCCTGCAGAGAAGAGGAGAGAAGAAGAAGAGAAGAAGAAGAAGGAAGAGGAAGAGAAGAAGAAGGGGGTAGAGGAGAAGAAGACAGAGAAGGCCCCAGTTCGGGGTGATCAAGCCTAGGGTTAGGTTTGATCAGTTTAAAAACATTTTAATATCCAGTGTGTAAGACAATATTTTGTTTTTAGTTTTTGGGTGGTTGATGGGCAACCCATTTTAATGTTATGGTGGTTTATATATTATTTTTCATGATTGATGTGATTGTAGAATAAAAATAGGTTAGGTTTTCACAAGGATCCTCAGACTATTAGGATCCTAAAAGGTTCGGGTCTTACAAGAACTATTTGGGATCCTAGTAATCTGAGATAATTAATCAATATCTTAAAACAATTAGGTTCCTTAGAAAAGATAAGCCTTTAATTATAGCATGTGAGAGTCTTATTGTAAGCAAAATAATAAGGATTGATAAAACCTGATGACCCTTAGGTGTAGTTTTGGCCTTTAGAATTTTCCTTTAGACTTCTATCTCTTAGAGGTGTTACGTGTTGTAAGTCTTTTTGTTTCCTGCGTTCTTTTGTAAGGAGGATCCTTCTTTGGATGATCCAACTTAGGAGTTTGAAGAAGACCCTTACTTTGCTTTCGCTAGGGAAAAACCTACTTTAGAGAATATTGGGAAATATCTTGACTAACGATATTCTGGGGAAAATCCCAACTTAGAAAATAACTGGGGAGGATCCCACCTTTAGAAAATAACTGGGGAAAATCCCAACTTTGAAGATAAATGGGGAGGATCCTAACTTAGAAAATAACTGGGGAGGATCCCAACTGTAGAAAATAATTGGGGAAGATCCCAACTTTGAAGATAACTAGGGAAGATCCCAACTTTGAAAATAACTGGGAAGGATCCCACCTCGTAAGATAACATAATAATGTTATAAGCCTTAGGAATTTACTGGTGAAGATCCCCAACTTAGGATAACATGTCAATGCTATAAACCTTTGATTAAACGTTAGGATCTTTACATAAGCTCATAAATAAGAGGGTTGCCAATTCATTAAGCGTGAAGTGATCCCCTTACTCACATCCCATAGTGAGACATCGTCCGTCCAAGCGAGGTGTAGAAACCTAGACTGGTGTGAAAGAGGTAATTAACTCTTTAAACCTTAGAGGGGATTAAGTACCCTTAATCGTAGGAGAGATTATCAGTCTCTATTTTTAGTTGTTAGGATCCTTGAGCTTTTGCATGTTGCAAACGTTAGCTTAGGGTGGGCGTTAGCCTAGCTAACGCTCATCGGATGCATAATTCAGTATATTCTTCAAAAAATAAATAAAAGAATTCGAACAAAAGCGAAGGTTGAAGAATATGTACCTTTGATTTTGTTGGAAAACGAAAGAATTTAACTTATAAGAAATATGATTTCAAGTGTATGGTATTCCAGGATCTTGGTAAGATGTCCCCTTCAAGGGTAGCTAGCCAATAGGCCCCTTTTCCTGCATTCGAATCGATAAGATATGACCCTTCACATTTGGGTGCGAACTTGCCTGCACTAGGATCCTTGGTATTTTGGAACGGTTTCCTTAAAACCAAGTCACCTACCTGGAATCTTCTGACTTTTTTTGTTTTTGTTGTATGTTTTGGCGATTCTTTGTTGATGAACTGTAATGCGGATCCTGGAAAGATCATTGAGTTCATCAAGAGTGTCGAGATCCTGGGCTAGGATCTCATTGTTGTTTTTCTTATCTTGGAGTTGGTATCTTACTGTAGGGATCACCACTTTAGTTGGGATCACGACTTCCGTTCCAAAGACCAAAGAATAAGGAGTTTGACTTGTGGCTGTTTTTGATGTAGTCATGTTCGTCCACATAATAAAAGGAAGTTCCTTAGCCCATCTGCCTTTCTTTTCATCTAGCCTTTTCTTCAGATTGTTGACTATGATTTTGTTGCGAGGTTGTGGTGTATGTTGGTAAAGTGTTTGTAGAAATTAGAAAAAGATTGCACAAGTGGTTTACAGGGAAAGCCCTCGATCCTTCGTAGGATCTCCTGCACAAAACATTTAGAGGTGATAATGATCACCTTCCTAGTTAATTCATATTAATTGAAAGGTGAGTTAAATATGAAATGATGAAGATATAAGTACGAGTATTTCAGTAAGTTTTGGTGTGTGTTGTATGAGAAATACATGTGTATTTATAATCTAGTCTAAGTAACAATAAGTCTGATATTCCCGGGATCCTCTCGAATAAAAATGAACATGTTGGTTTGACTTGGTATTCCCAGGTCTTTTTCTTGATTGAAGTGTTTCTTGTTTGAGAATGTATCTTATGTTGACTAATTCTGCACATATGAGAAAAATACTAGAAAGATATCCGTTAGAAATGTTAGGAAATAAATATAATAATGGTCAGGATCCTGAGATATGTACGGGATTCTGATAGTTCTTCAAGATTCGGGATCATGAATAGGATTGAGGATCTTGGCCCTAACAATGATCGAGGGAATATCGACCAAATTGTATGAGAGGTTGTGGTGTTGTAATCATTATGAATATAAAGATGAAGTGAAAATGACACGAGTGATCTTTATAAGGAAAACCCTTGATCCTTGCTAGGATCTTAGGCACAAAACCTTGGGAGGTGATAACGATCATATGTCTTGTTTTATCTTATTGATTACAATGTAGATTACATAAATATATCCGAATGTATGAGTACAAGTGATTCAGTAGATCTAAGTGTGTCTTTGTGTGGTTGATACATGTGTATTTATAGCCTAAGTCAACTAACTAAGTATCTGATATTCTCGGGATCCTGTTGAACAAGCTTCTAGACGTTGCTTTAACCTGGTAATTTCAAGTTTCAAGCTTTGATTTGAGCGATTCTTTAGTGTAGATGTGATTTACGTTGACTATTTCTACACCTATGAATAACAAACAAGAATATATATATACTTTCAGGATATATACTTTCAGGATCCTAACTTTACTTTAAGATTCGAGATCCTGGATATGCTAAAGACCTTGGCCCCCAACGTGTGTGTTTGTGTGTGTGTGTATATATATATATATATATATATATATATATATATATATATATATATATATATATATTAAGCCCGAATATGATATTTTTAGTAGCTTTGAAGTATGTTTTAATGCATTTATAGTATCAAATTCCCAATGATCGTTTAATATTAAACTTGTGCATATATATAGTAAATTTATGTGTGTACGCGAATTAATCAAGATCAACATCACATGTTTTTAATGTTACATTTTAAATTTATATAGCCACTATGTACAAAACCTTATGTGTAGCAGAAACAAAACACAGTTAACATCATAAAATTTTCCATGATGATTATGTTGAGTTAATTGTATTCTAATTATACCATTTTAAAAGTCTATTTTGCGGAAAAGTCATATCGTTAGATATAAAATTAGCCAACGATATTATAATTGGCCTTCAACTCCATATTAGCTTGTCAAATTGGCCAATGATTTATATATTTGATAAACTTAATTTTCTAATGATTAGTGGTAATTTTGATGTTAGGCTCAAGTAACCGGACCAAAGAAATGTTACTTTAGTTTCAACACTATAGTTGATTGAGCACCACATTAAGCAATTGTTTAAGTTGTTATTCAAGGAACCCAAAAGCTAATTGGATGTAAAATCTCACAATGATATTTAGCATAATATTCATCAGTATTGTATTTCTACCCAAATGTGATGTACAACATTCATGTAGTGTAGTATAATATTTACGACGCCATAATATTCAATTGTTGGTCCAGCTAAAGCAAAACTGATAATTGGGTAAGGTGTTCATATAACCTATTATTTTGGTATTATTAATAGGTATACTTATATGATTTATTTGATATCTCATGATATCACTTCAATATCATTAAAAGGTAAAGATTAAATAAGTTACGAGGGTTGTTCTAGAAAGGTCCAAAAATGTGGATACAAGTATGAGTTGAATAAGTACAATCAAAGTTGGGAATGATGAAGACCATAAAAATAATGGTTTTCTCACTGTCATTATTGTTTAGAAAGTGGTTATTGTTTTAGGTTTAATGGTACTCTTTATGTATCGAATATAAATTGAAACTTATTATTTGTATCTATGTTAGCGAATGTTGGCTATACATTTATGTTTGGATACAAGGATGTAATAATTAGTTTAAATTTCCAAATTGTTTGCTATGGTTGTATATAAGCTACAACTCAACAACCGTTTTATGGAATTTGTAATATCATTTGTAATTGACGAGAATTTAAGTAAAAGAAATTGATTAGTGGATAATTATCTATGTTGTTGCATTAACACTTAGCCACATGTCATAAGATAAATGATACATCTCGCAAAAGTCAGAGTTCTACCATAACTTGACTTCTCAAAATCCAATAAAAAATCCAAGAAGTCCAAGAAGTCCAAGATTACTAAAGTTGATATATTCCAACTTTTGTGGACCTTTTATAATGGAAAAAATGTTCATAAATCATACAACTTTTATTGATGATTACTATTACAGGTATCTATACTTGAATGAGTTTGAATATCATAATATTCTTAAAACCTTTAGGGAAAGATTTGAAGATAAACTTAATCCGAAAATAAAAGTAATAAGATCAAACATAGGTGGTGTTTGTTATGGTAAGTATAGGGGCTTTGGTCAATCACCTTGATGTTTCTTTGAATTTTGTAAAGATCATGACATAGTTAACCAATACACTATGCCTAGTACATCTCAACAAAACCATGTTCTTGAGATGAAGAATATAACCTTAGTAATAAGATCAGACATTGGTGGTGTTTATTATGGTAAGTACAGGGACTTTGGCCAAGCCTCTCGATCATTCTTTGAGTTTTGTAAATACAATGACATAATTAACCAATATACTATGCCTAGCACTTCTCAACATAACCATATTTTCAAGAAAAGGAAGATAACCTTAATGTACATTTTGGAAAGTGTGCTTGCAAACACTAACGTTTCATGGCATTGAAATTAACGGTCCACATCTTGAATTAAATTCCTTCAAAGTCTATATCGTAAGCTATTTTGAGATTTCAAAAAGGAAGGAAACTCTAGACTCCTCAATTGCAGAAAATCATCATGAAAACTATAAGTTGCTTCTTCATATCGATTTTATGATCCCTCACATAGTAAATGATTTCTAAAAACGAAGCTTGACAAATTTCTTGAGAACATCAAAATAAGCGGGAATGGTTTATTTATGGATTTTGACCTCCAAGAATCAAATAAAGTGGCACATATATTTCAAGTGTCCATTATGCTTAGTAGTTCATTTGAGTATTCAAGTCAATATATATTGCCTCATAAGAAAGACTCTTTAAATGTATGGGAATATGAAACAACAAAAAATGGTCCCAATTAATTCATTGACATTTAAACTCATGAAACTCAATAGCAATAATTCATTTTCTATGATGTAGGTGGCCCATAATTTTACATGAGGTCGATCGTGACATAGGGAAGGAAATGACTCTATCACGAATAGTGATGACATAACTTGTGATCAATTAAATAAGTGGATTGTGTTGGGTTTTATTCAAAAATCGATTTCTAAAAACACTAAAAATGGAAACGGAAGCTTTGAAATTATTATTAAGCTTTTAAACATTTTAACCCACCAAGGATCATTTTGCAAAGCATGGAAAGATTAAAACAACCATAAGATGAAAAGAGCTACAACCTTTGAAGACTTTGATCCTCTTAGGAGGTTAGAAGTTGATGAATAATGTAGATGTAGAGCTCCACCTTAGTTAGAAACAACAACAATTCTTCAACTTGACATGGATGCTAGTCCTTCTTGTATAAAGCACTCGTTAATCCATTAAGAACAAATACCAAATTAGTCTTAAGGAGAAGAAACTTCTAAGTACTCAAATTGTGCACCAAATTTGAAGAATTTTCGTCCAACTTCTTCTTTATATACTTACATGTACATGTGAAAGACCATACTTCCTCACCTCATGAAGCAACCTACGGTTATAATAAGGGAGTTGGGGCCTTGGTTTGTCTTTTACTCAAGCTTGTAAGTAGTTAGTTATTGTGTAAACTAGATGGTTACTCAAAGTGCCCAAATAAATATACATGACATATGTATTCATACCTTATGAATATAACTAGTTAATGTTCTCTTTTATTACTATTTCCAAGAAACAATAATTCCCTTTATGTTGATAAAAGATTTTTTGCATAAAATAATAATTTTTCCAAGTAAATACAAGAAATATAAATATTTATCAAGGATTAACATCTTATAAATAATATGTTAACATCAAGTTGTTGTTAGTGAGACCCTTTAGGATCATATACTATCTAGCAAATATCATCTTATAATGTTTCTTGAGCATAAAGATCTTTTAATATCCCACATGCAAAAGACTAAGTATAGACTGTAATAGATAGCGGTGAACATTTAGAAAAATTTCACTTCCCCTAGTAATATATGAATTGTGCCATTCTATCAACATCCAATTCCCATAAGCTCAAAGTTGCAATTTATGTATAAGTTAAGTTTATCAGTTATCCCTTTGGTATAGACATCCTGTTGAACATGATACGTGGATCATAATCAATCTCATTTGGTGTTCAACTTTGGGAAACACACGTTAGATGTCTAGATCTAAACAAATAAGAGGAATAAATCTCATTTCGACTACATATGCCTCTTGAATAGTTAATACCATACTTGACGATGGCCTTTATAACCACCTAGTCAAAGAACAACATTATAACCATGTCAGAGTATAATGCTCCCAACACTCAAGTCCCAATATGTATCTCAGGTATTGAGGATACAAAGATAGTACCTTTGATCAAGTATCACTCATAATAGTGATCTTTGAGGTGGTCTTGATGCGGGTCATGTCTAATACTAGTTATCTGAAAAGTACCTATGAATCTTGGTTACAACCCACACTTATTTTCATCTTATGAGAGTCAACCAATTCAATTCATATTAGGCTTACTTCATAATTTTTCCCACAATTATAACCGACTATGAACCTATATAATAATTAGATTATTCATGGATTAAATATGTTAATATAAAACACAAAAAGTATTGATGTGAAGATCATATCCCAATATATCAAAATAATATAAGAGTAGTTGTCACAATTTTCCAATATCCAAATACTAAATCCAAATCAAATAACAATTCTTTAATAACAAAGTCATATAACTCAAGTGTGACATTTCATGATTAGCTTAAAGGAAAGACTTTATTAATGGGTTTGACTAAATTTAACTTTTGTGAATTTTACGAATACGATCATCTCCATATTTAAATTTACTCTAAGTATTGTTAAATATCTTGGAGATTATGATTGATATTCTGATGTGACTAAGAGTTCTTAGCTTGATTAATTATACTCTTGAAGTCACAAAATATTTCTAGCTTATCGTTGAATGGAAGGACTCAACTTATTTTTTCAATGAACTCCTTCATCCAATGATATTTGATTGCATGATAGTTTGTTTTATTTACTTCTTTTATTTAGTTTATTTTATCACTATTAGTCCTTTTGGTGATTTTTTTATGAGGTATTTTGCAGGTATTTGGAGCCTCGTTGCGGTCGTGGATCGTCTTGTTGCTGAGTTACTGGGCCTTATGCACCTCCGAGGAGATATTGGGCTTTGTTGGATCCATATGGGAGTTTTTGGAATTGATGTGTTGAAGACTTGGATGGGTCATGGATTCTTGAATATAGGTTTGGACTATACATTTAGATGCTAGAAGATGATTGGTCCATATTTGAATCTTGTGATGTGTGAAGGGGACCGAAGGAATCTCATGTAGTGGAGTGGAGTAATGGAGGAATCAATCAGTTTCATTTGAATATCATGTGCGTGGGTGAGGTGATCACCCGCACAGATCTGAACGGGTACCCATGCAACTGCCTTCCCGTGGGCATTTTTTCATTTGATTTATCATTTACCTTCTAGGTTACGTCTTGCATCCCCTGGTTCAAAAATACCAATATTGGAGCAACTTTGGGCTATTTTGGAAAACAAGAAGCATTTATCATCTCATTCTTCTCATATTTGATAAATCTTTGATGTTTAAACACATTAGTGATCATTGTTTTTTTCCATGAGTGGCTAGGTACTTTGTTGTGGTTGACTTGGGCTAAAACCCTTGAATATTTGTGAGTTTTGAAGGATTCAAGTTTGTTTGTTATTTAGCTTATGTCAATGATTCATAGTTCTTCATTCTTATGCTTGTTTAATACTTTTGTTCATGAGCTTGGTATGTGATGATTAATTATTAGTCTATTTCTTTGATTAAGTAATGGATCATTGAATTGATATAAATCAAAGGCTTTATGATGGTAGAAATCATCTCTAGCTTATGGTTCATGACTCCTTTATGGTTGTGTAAGCATTGAGATCCTCTAAGAATGGGGAATTCCTTCATTCTTAAGTCTAATCATTTTTCTTGGGTTCAATTACTTCAATTGAATCCTTGAATTTGATTATGGAGTGTTGTGGGCTTCCCCAACCCCCATACTAACTTTGAGGAATTTTGGCATATAATGCTTTATGATTGCTAGAACCAATTTGGGTTGAATGAAGCTTACATATTGAATATTAACGATAAAAAAACAAATATTAGTGGTGTTAAATTTCCTTAGTGGACCAATTATTTTTTATAATTGAGCATCTCACCATCTTGTTTAATTGCAAGTATTTTAGTGTTTTCAAGTCTTTTAGTTTTAAAAAAAATCACAATAACCCCCACCCCCTTTAGTTTAATATTAGTTGTTTAGTTTTAATTCACTTATTCATTTAGATTGCATTAGTAATTGAATACAACCATTTTCTCGTGGATCCGATCCCCTTTTTACCATTATATTATATTTTATTTGCAAGCAAAAGGTTGTAATTTGCTTGGTGGCTTGACATCCCACTAGAAACTTCTAAAGTAACAGTGTATTCTTATTTTGTATTACAATGTGTAATTATGTTTTGGTTAGAGCTCATTCAAACAAAGCCATTCTTCATTCACAATTAAGTCATAATAAAATTACAATTCATAATTATCTTTATCTGTTTTTAAAGTTAGCATCTTGTGTAGCCCTTTACATAAAGATATTCTTCTAAACTGATTATGTCATGTACATTCTCCTAGTTCTTCTTAACTAGTCTTATAATGTCCTTATAGTCATCTAAAGAATTTCCCATTTATCTTATTAGTAACTCATGATATGTTCTTTGCATAATCATATACCTAATCGTATGGATAATTTAGCATAAATGATGCATTCATTTTTCAAAGCAAATGGAATATAAATCATTTTATCTAGCTCAAACCTATGTATTAGGTCCTTTTGAGGTAAGCTCAAAATTGGTGCCATGTGGCAATTCCAAGAGTCCTTTAAAGGAACCTTGTAACTTGATATCTTTCAAGAGATTGTCAACATATGCATAATTGTCATATTTTTTAAGGATATAAACTATAATAAGATTTTAAATAACTTACAATGTCAAATCCTTTCAATTGAATTTTTTCTTCTTCGTCATTTAACCAGCTGACAAGGTATTGATTGAATAGTTTGTATTTATTTTCATCCTTTTCATTTGCTTCCAGTTCAAGTTTTTCTTTCATATTTTTGTCTATCTACTTTTTCTTGTCATCTTATTTTTTTTGGTTTGGTGACTGGGTCATCCACAATATAGTTTGTCTAAATTTATAATCATGTGTGAATTAGTTTATAATCATGTATGAATTTAAAAAGCTATTATTAATTTAGCATTAGAATCACATATGTTTAACGTATTATTATTTGGATGTTGACGAATACTCTATATGGTGATTTTTTGATAGCTCTATCATTCTCAATATAGTTGAGTAGTTCAACCCTGGAGCCAATTACACCATAGGATAGATATTCTCCTTGAAATATGCTTTCACAAACATACTAATGGCCAAACCTTTTGTTGCTTGTTGATAATACTTCATCACTATAAATATAGAAACCATTTTGTTAGTTTATATTTTTGTTTATTCATAACTACAATCAAATATGATTATGCTTGTAATCACATGTGATTGATCAATGTTTAAGAAGTATGTTCAACAGAACTATAATTAAATGTGATAATGCTTATAATCACATGTGATTGATCAATATTGAACAAGTATGCTCAACAGAACTGTAATCACATGTGATTATGCTTGTAATCACATGTGAGTGATCAATGTTGAATAAGTATGCTAATGTGATTTTATAAGTGTTAATACTAACTTGTAATCACATGTGATTAAGTTCTAAAATAAATGAAAATTTTTAGTACAGTTGTAAAACATTAAGTAATCAAGTGTGATTAAATATTATTTTCTATTAATAGATTATTCATCACATATGAATAACTTACTATATGCTTCCTTGTAGGTTGAATTACCTTTCACTGAACATTTCTTCTTCTGTTGTAAGCTTAGTCTTCAAGTTAATATCTCTCTCTTTGTAAGGGGACCTCCTGGTTGGTCCATGCATCATTTTCCTTTTTTAGGGAGGTTATTTTTATTGGAAATAGGTGTCTATTGTCATAACTAATTGGTATAACTTTGGGAATAATAACAAAGTTATCTTTGGGTTGTCCTCAAGAGCTAAAATAGCTAAAACTAATTAGGAAGATTGAGATGAATAATTTATTAATTTATTAATGGTTAATAAATTAATTAGAAACTAGTTAAAATTAATTAGAATTAATTTGTGGTTAATTAGGAATTCACTGGATTTAATTTAAAGATACATGGTTGAATGGTAATTGTTAAATAATTGTGAAAAAAATATTTTGGATGGTCCATAAGCGTGGATGATTTTATGGAGGTTCCAGAAACGTTCCAGAAGCTATTTAGGAAAAAAATAAGAAAAATATTTTAATTAAGATTAAATCTGATTATGTAATTTATTCAAATCATGGATATCTGGAAAATACCACAACTACTAAAGACCCCTCCAGGCCTTAGAAAAATCATTTAGACTGTCCATAAGGTTAAGAAAACCAAATTTTCCAAACTCTCTCTCTCTCTCTCTCTCTCTATTAAAGTTCTAGGATTTTTGCTCTTTTGCGGATGTGAGCCATTAGATGAGTTCTACTTTGGGTGATAGACTTTCCAAGAGCAACTAAGGAGATCGAAATCATCAAGTATTCAAGAGACAAATTCAATTTTATCAAGAGGTAAGTAAATCAATCCATTTCTGTAGTTTATAATGCTAGTTTTGAAAGTACGTTATCATAACAGTTTAGGGTTTATTGTGAATGATTTTGTTACCTATTTTATATGTATAGATGCCTCGTAAACCCATCAGTGGTATTAGATCCATTAGGATTTGATTATAAACACCATTATTAAAACTAAGAAAAACTAAAGAAATATGTTAATCGCAGGGCATGGCACACCGAGACACGGTGTAACACTTGATTCATTGTACTTTTCAGTTTAGACCCTTGGGGTGTAATGTTTTTTGCAAAATTGGTCCCTAGGGGGCAGAATCGTTAACTTCAGGAAAGATGGAGTACGCTGGGCGTGCTCCTTGTATGTTGGGCGTACTAGCAGATGGTGGTCGCGAAGCTCATCCACGTACGTTGGGCGTACGCTTAGCGTACGTGAGCAAGTTGGAAACCTTAATTTTAGGGCTTGTACCCTATATAAACCATAAGATAGCCTCTTTTTGCCTTGTTTAACCAACCACCATACCTTTGAAAAACCTAGTTCATCCCTTGCCTTTGTGTGGTGCTTTTGAGCTATTGTTTTGATCATTGGTGGGTGTTGTGCATCTTGAAGCAGTAGAAGAAGAAGCTTGAAGACTCATTCTTTGGAGGAGAGCCTTGAGATCCAACTTTAGCACCTTCATTTCGTGGATTTTGAGGTATAAAGTTCAAAGCTTGTCATCTCATTTCATAGATCTATTCCTTGGCTTGCTTTTGGCTATTTTGGTTCCTTTTTGGTTGGTTTTATGAGATAAGGACGTTTATGGAGCTTATCCCTTGTAGATCTAGGCATATTAAGGGTTTCTTAAGCATAAAGGTGAAAACTTTATGGTGGGTTTGGTCTTATGCATGTGTTAAGTCATTTATTAAGCTCTTTTGAGCTCTAGAGCCCCATTAAGCCGTGCATGCACGTAAAGTTGGCAAATTTACATGATAAACCACCTTAAGGAAGCCAGATCTGATTTTGGGTTGATGTCTTAATCAATTAAGGGCTGACTTTTGGAAGTTGGTCAAGTTGGTGGAGTACGCTATGCATACAAGCAGGTACGCTGCAAGTACAAGCCCTTAAGCGCGTACGATAAGCGTATGAGTTGAGTACGTCGCGCGTACTTAACAGATTGGGCTTCAGACTTTGGGCTCTTGGTTTTGGGCTATGTTGGACATTAGTTGTCTTGGGCCTTGTTGGACCATCAGAATTCTATTGTTGGGCAGTTGATATTTTATTGGAGTCTCATGGATAAAGGCCCATGATAGGGATTGGGCCCAATTTGGAAAACTGGGCCATATTTGGGCTTTGGGTGATTATTTTGGAATTTGGGATTTTTGGACAATTGGATTGGGCCTTGGCCTTTGGCCAAGTTGGGTAAAAGGTAAAAAGGTCTTTTACCCTAGTTTGGACTCTTAGTGCGAGTCGGGATCCAATTATTAATTGGATGTTATTTTGTGGTTGATAGCGTGGGGATTTTAGCGGGCCGGCAACTAGAGATTTATCTGGGCGATTCAGCAGTTTGAGGTGAGTCTCCTCACCATGTTTAGCAGGTCTAAGTCATTAATGCCGACCCATGATCAGTTATGCTAGAATATTAGATGTATGTGTGACTCTTGTATGTGTACGTGCTTGTATGCTTACTGGGCGGCGGCCGATGGTTATTCAGTATGCTATTATCTTGTTATGCTTATATGATTTTTATGTGGGCGGGGCCCATTATGCGATTTTGGGCAGGGCCCGTTACACTCAGTGGACAAGGGCCGTTATATTCATTGGGCAGGGCCCGTTATGCGAGTGTGGGCGGGGCCCGATACACTCATTGGGCGGGGCCCATAATGTGTTCATTTATATATGGTATGTGGTATTTTGGGGAACTCACTAAGCTTCGTGCTTACGGTTTTCAATTTATGTTTCAGGTATTTCTGGTTTCAAAGGAAAGAGCCCAGGATGATTGCAGAGCACACACCACTCGATTCCGCATTTTGTGATTTACTCTGATAATGATGATGTATTGATAAAATTTGATTACCTTGGTTTTATGATAATGATATGGTTTACTATTTTATGAATGTTAGAATGAAATATTTTTGGGTAGGAAGTGCTTCGGTGGGTTTAGTTATGCTGTTTAGCGAGTATTGTAGTATCAGTTGAGAAGGTCACTTAGAGGATTCGAGATTGTAGCGGGGCAGTTGGGGGCTCATCTGGAGCCTAAAGCTGGTGGAACCCTAGAACCCTTCAGGAAGGAGGATCCTATTTCTAGTTCTTGTCATATGGGATCAGAGGTGGGTTATGCACCATGTTTTCAGGGGGATCGATCCCATGATTGGATTGCCATAAAGGTTTCGTTATCCTTACGTGAAGAGTTACCCGACATCATTGGGCGTGTCATTGATAGATATGTCGCCAGGTTCGAGGGTCAGACCTTGGCTGTTCATATGGTTTATGGGATGGCTGGGGTAACCCAGGAGCAGGAGATTGGTTTGGATAGGCTACTGGGGAAAAGGAAGCAGACTCATGGTATGACTCGGCGATCTGAGCAGTTGGACGTTTCCATGGCTAGTGTTAGAGACCCAAGGGGCCGTGATGGTTGCACGAAGGTTGAAAGGTCACATGATCATGTGCGCGACAAGTTTAAGTGTGGACGGTGCGGATGGAAGGGCCACCTCTGCCAAGAATGCATCTTGGAGGTAGAATTGTGTCATCGTTGTTATCAGCCTGGTCATTTCAGGGTGAATTGCCCATGCTCAGTGGTTGGGGAAGCTTGGGTTCCATCGTAGGTGTTTCGGCAGGAAGAGAAGGACATGATTTCTTCAGATGTTATTGTGGGTATATTATCTTTTGCTCTTCTCTTGGTTATTATTTGTATCCATCTTGCTTTGATATCTTGTTGTGTATAGGTAAATATTATCTCCAGGTTAGTTTTCTGTTTTTCCCTGGGTTATATTATCAAGAATTGTTATATGCCATTTTACGTGCCAAGAGTCATTCGTGGGTCGTATGTTGCTGAGCGGGATTCCTTTGTTTGGGTGATTGTTCCGGCTCTTTGCTGGGGCCAGTTCAGTGGTTTTGATTGAAAGATCTTTAGTCGAATCAACAGGATTAGTTCTTCAAAAAAGTCAGAGTGCAGGCATGATGGCATTGTTTAGGTGGGATTGACAGTCGTCTACGGCAGGACCATTGGATCAAATCACTACCATTGCTACGAAAGGAACGGTAGCAAGGAGATGAAGGTGGAAACCGCATAAGCTTGTTTGGTAATTGAAAGTATGAGGGGAATTTTACTATCGCAAGGGTTGGTGATGGTTAGAATTTAGAGATTATGCGAAGGATGGGGAGTTGGGGTGATGACTCGTGAAACATCCCAAAATTACAGACCAAAAATTTCGTTTTCAATTATTAATAAAACCATAGTTATCCAAAACACATGTCATAACATCTAAAACATCCCAGGCTGAACAAATGGTGTGTGTGATGCAATCATGGAGATTCCGGCCCCGCCCACACTCCGCTGTCTAGGAGATTCGGGCCCCACCCACACTCCACTGTCTAGGAGATTCGGGCCCCACCCACACTCTGCTGTGTAGGAGATTCAAGCCCCGGCCACACTCCGTTGTCTAGTAGATTCGGGCCCCGCCCACACTCCGCTATCTAACATGCATACAAGTATCACACAGACAACAAGTATATATACTCCTATCAAACAGTCACATAACTATACTCAAATAATACTACGAGATTTAAGCCTCGCCCACACTCGGCTGCTATAAAACTCGGGCCCTGCCCACACTTAGCTACTGACATATCACATATACGGGTCGACCTTGGTGCCGTAGACCCGTTCCTACTGAAGGAAACTCACCTCGCAAGGCTGACTGCTGAAAACTCGAGTGAAGAATCTCTGACTGCTGCTTCGGCGACTCCCCGACTATCAATTTCATAATAACACTTAATCAAAATCTGATAATCCTTCCTAGGGTAAAATGACCATTTTACCTCTGGTCAAAGTCAACATCTTGGTCAAAGTCAAAGTCAAGGTCAACTCCCAGTCAACCCAACTCGTCGAGTTACCTCCCAACTCGGCGAGTTCCTGTACTACTTAGACTCGTGGTCAACAGAGTCAACTCGTCGAGTCCCTTCACAGAATCTTCGACATCTACCTGGCATACAATGGGGACAACCTGACTTGAACTCGTCGAGTCCCTTACTGGACTCGCCGAGTTCCCCAGTCTGTTTGGGCTATCTTAATGGATTAAGCCCCTACACTTCAGATCCAAGCTTCATACTTCACAATAACCCTAAAAATGTCCATTTAAGGGTAAAGTTTCTGACTTTATCCCTTAATATCACTTCTAGGGTTTAGCTTAAACCCTAATTCCTTGGGACCTAGAACCTGGCCCTTAACCCTTCCATACATCAAACTAAAGCTTACAACTTCAGATCTAAATCCCTAACACTACTGGGGCACGTAAAATTCCTAGCTTTACTTCCATGCATGGCCTCTTAGGGCTAAAAAGGCCATATTAATGCTTATAAGCTTGCATGGGGCTTCCATGGTCATAAAGTTTGCACCTTTATGCCATGGAACCCCTTCTAGATCCCATATCTGAGATATAAGTCACTTGAGACGTCCAAATCCCAAAGACCAAGGTTCTTGAACCAAAACCCTCATAAAATGGAAGTAAATAGATCTAAGAAAAGAATGATCAAGTTAGAGACTTGATTATCAAAAAATGTAGCCAAAGAAGTGTAGTTTCTGGATCTACTCTCTTCCTCTTGAGCCTTCTAACTCCTTCTTCTTCTCCAAGCTTTAAGAATACAAAAGGTTGCTTACAAATGGCTCACACACTCACAAGATGCTCAAGGGTTTCGTGGATTAGGGTTTGGGACAAAGAGGCTGTAAATTAGGCCAAGGGGTGGGGATTAAGATGCTTAAATAGGGTGCAAAACCCCGAAATTAAGGTTTCACTCTGCCAGGCCTACTCGCCGAGTCCAGAGCTATTGACTCGTCGAGTAGGTGGCTGAATCCCACGTCCAAGGCTAACTTCTACTCGACGAATCTGGGGCTTCCAACTCGCCGAGTAGCCTTTCAAACAAGAATAATTTGTAAATAAATGCGTACCTGAGTCCGGGCATTACAATTCTCACCCACTTGTCTTAGACTTCGTCCTCGAAGTCTGATGCGTCTGAAAACAACTTCGGGTAGTGCTCCCTCATCTTCTCCTCCGACTCCCATGTCCACTCTGAACCCTTGCGATGCTGCCACTACACCTTCACTAACTGAACAACCTTGTTCCTCATGGTTTTCGTCTTGCGATTCGGAATCACCACCGTTCTCTCGATGTAGTTCAGGCTGTCGTCAACCTGAATATCCTCCAAGCGCAAAATCGCTGAATCATCCACTAAACACTTCCATAACTGGGAAACATGAAAAGTGTTATGGATATGACTGAGCTCTGCCGGTAGATCCAACCGATAAGCCACCCTGCCCACACGGGCTATAACCCTGAAAGGACCAATGTACCTGGGGCCTAGCTTTCCCCGTTTTTGGAACCGGATGACATCTTTCCAAGGTGACACCTTCAGGAGGACCAAATCGCCCACCTGAAACTCTAAATCTGAACGCCGCTTGTTGGTGTAGCTCTTCTGCCGACTCTGAGCAGTCCGGAGCCTGCTGGATCTGCTCTGTAGTCTTGAGTACTACCTCAGTACTCCCCATGAATCTCTTACTGACCTCGCCCCAATAGATTGGGGTCCTACACTTCCTCCCATAGAGAATCTCAAAGGGAGGTCGGTCTATGCTGGCGTGGTAACTGTTGTTATACGAAAATTCTGCTAACGGAAGATACGTATCCCAACGGCAACCAAAATCCAAAACAAATGCACGTAGCATGTCCTTGAGAGTCTGTATCATCCTCTCTCTGTCTTTCTGTCTGAGGGTGGAAAGCGGTGCTGAAGTGGAGAAGACTACCCATCTCCTCGTGGAACGACTTCCAAAATCTGGAAGTGAAATGGACATCTCGGTCTGACACCACCGAGACAGGCACTCCATGCCGTGCCACTATCTCACACACATATATCTCGGCCAAATTCTCGGCTGATATGCTCTCTTGGATCGGGATAAAATGAGCACTCTTGGTCAACCGATCCATGATGACCCATATCGAATCTACTCCACATGCGTTCCTGGGAAGCTTGGTAATGAAATCCATGGTGATATCCTCCCATTTCTATAGATGAATGTCTAATGGCTGCATCTTGCCGTGTGGTCTCTAGTGCTCAGCCTTGACCTTCCTGCACGTCAAGCACCGCTCCACGTACCAAGCAACGTACCGCTTCATGCAGGGCCACCAGTAATCAGGGTGAAGATCCCGGTACATCTTCGTCGCCCCAGGATGGATAGAGAACCTCGACTTATGGGCCTCATCCATTAGAACATTCCGTACTCCGCCCCAGTACGGAACATAGACCCTCCCATGCAAGGTCTACAACCCTCGACTGTCATAATCAAACGAGGCCACCCAACCTACGATCCGCTCACACTTCTGGCGCTCTTCCTTCAGGCCCTCAACCTGCGCCTCTCTAATCTACTCCAGCAGTGGAGTAATCACTGTCATCCTCAAACATATATCTCTAATCTGAGACGCCACCGCCGTGCGGCTCAGGGCGTCAGCCACCACATTGGCCTTGACCAGGTGGTAAAGGATCTCACAGTCATAGTCCTTCGCCACATCTAACCACCGATGCTGTCTAATGTTCAAATTCGACTGATCCATCAGGCACCTCAAACTCTTGTGGTCCATGTAAATGGTACAACAGAGTCCATAGAGGTAATTCCGCCAAATTTTAAGGGTAAAAATTACAACCCCCAGCTCTAAATCATGCGTCGGATAGTTAGCAACGTGAGGCTTCAGCTGCCTCGATGCGTAAGCTATCACATGACCCCGTTGCATCAAAGTTGCACCCATGCCCATAATCGACGCGTCACAATAAACCACAAAGTCATCAACTCCCTCGAGCAGCGTCAAAATCGGTGCCTTGTATAACCTCTGTCTGAGGGTCTCGAAGGCTGCCTGCTGTGCATGCCCCCAACAGAATGTCACCGACTTCTTGGTCAGTCGGGTCAAAGGAACGACGATCTTGGAGAAATCCTGGATGAATCTTCGGTAATACCCCGCTAGACCAAGAAAACTCTGAACCTCAATTGGAGACCTCGGAACCTCCCACTGCATTACTGCCTCTATCTTGGCCGGATCGACAAGAATACCCTTCTGGTTAACGAGATGCCCAAGAAAATGCACCTCGCGCAGCCAGAACTCACACTTGGAGAACTTCACAAAAAGTCTCTCCCTCCTCAGTGTCTCCAGCACCTCCCTCAGGTGCTCCTCATGCGGCTCTTGAGTCTTGGAATAGACCAAGATATCATCGATGAAGACTATCACAGACCGATCCAGCATCGGTTTGCACACGTAGTTCATGAGGTCCATGAACGTGGCTGGGGAATTGGTGAGCCCAAACGGCATCACCACAAACTCATAGTGCCCATAACGAGTCCTAAAAGCTGTCTTCTGGATATCCTCGTCCCTGACTCGCATTTGGTGATAACCCGATCGCAGATCAATCTTGGAGAGCCAAGATGCACCCAGTAGCTGGTCAAACAAATCATCAATCCTTAGGAGGGGATAACGGTTCTTCAGCGTTACCTTATTCAGCTCCTAATAATCTATGCACATCCGATGCGACCATCCTTCTTTCTCACAAACAAGATCGGGGCTCCCCATGGCGAACTACTCGGTCTGATAAATCCATTGTCTAGCAGCTCTTGTAGCTGCGTAGACAACTCCTACATCTCAGGAGGAGCCAACCGATATGGTGCCTTGGCTATCGGACCTGCACCAGGGACTATGTCAATCCTGAACTCAACCTGTCTCTCCAGAGGTATCCCAGGTAGATCCTCCGGGAATATGTCCGGGTACTCTCGCACTATCGATACATCATCCACTGTCGCCTTACTGTTATCCCGGGTATCCATAACATAGGCGACATAACCAGCACAACCCTGCTGAAGGTAGCGCCTCGCTCTAGCTGCTGAGCATAGAGTCAATCCACCCTACGGCCTCTCGCCCTGTATCACTAACCCTCCCCCACTAGGAGTCCGAATCCTCACTAGCTGCTGCTCGCAGTCAATCACTGCCCCATTGGGACTCAACCAATCCATACCCACTATAACCTTATTCGCCCGCAGAGGAATAGGAACCAGATCCACTGAAAACTGCTCATCGAATAACTGTAGTGTACAACCTCTGTGAACCCTCGCAACCCTAACGGTCCTGTCATATTCTATCTCCACATCAAGTGGGTAATCCAGCTCCCCCAGAGCTCCTACGAATTGCTTGATGAGCGCGAGTGACACAAAAGATCGAGTGGCACCCGAATCAAACAATACCAAATATGATATACCGTTTACTAGGAACGATCCTATAACAAACACATAAACATAAGCAATAATAAATGAAAATAAAGAGATAAGGAGAAGATACATACCCGTAACGACATCAGGTGCTGCACGTGCTTCCGCTGCTAGCAACTGGAAGGCTCTGCTCTTCGCCACTGGCGTCTCTGTCCGGCCCTGACAGCCGTCTGTAATCCTCAAAGTAGCAGGGGCAGGTGCCGCCACCTTCCCTGCTGCTACCAAACTCGGACACTAGGACCTCTTGTGGCCCCTCTGATTGCACTGAAAGCAAATCAGATCATATGATGTGATGGTGATGGTAGCAGTACAATCCTTGTTGGCATGCCCAGTCCGGCCGCACTTGAAGCAACCCGAACTACCAGCCCTACATGGCCCATCATGCCCCCTGCCACACTTGCTGCAGCGGCCTCGACCCTGCTGGCCCTTCCCTCTAGAATCTACCTTGGGCTTTTTGCCCGAGCCCTCCCCACCAGATACCGACTCTGGCTTACTCTTCCTCTCCATCTCTAAATCAATATCCCTCTCACGAGCCCTAGCAATCATATCCTCGAACGTTTTGCAGCTGGAGCGGCTCACAAACTGGAGGATATCACTCTGCAACATCTCATGATATCGGGCCTTCTTCATCTCCTCATCCGCCACATACTGCGGAACAAGAAGGGCCCTCTCCCTGAACTTGGCGGTGATCTCTGCCACAGTCACAGTCGTCTGATCCAAATCCTAGAACTCCCTCGCTAACTGTAGCACCTCAATCACAGGTGCAAACTCGTCCCTGAACGTGGTCGAAAAGTCACTCCAGGTCATCGCATCCAGAACTGTATCATCTCCAATGGCTCTCCCAACCTCCTCCCACCAGTCACGTGCTCTGTCCTTCAGAAGACAGGACCCAAGTCTAACCTTGTCCCCCTCGGGACATCTGCTGGTGCGGAATGCATTGGCGACGTCCGCCAACCATCTGGTGCTAGCAATGGGGTCCCTAGCCCCATAGTAGTTGGGAGCTATACAAGCCCTGAACTCCCTAAAATTCAGTGTGTGCAACCCCATCATGGCTGCCACCTCAGTGCGGAAAACGCTCAACTTCTCATCAAGAAGCTCCAAAATACCCTCCTTGACCGAACCAAAGATCATAGGAGTCTGGTCTAGAATGGTACGTGTGATCTAAAACGAGATGAACTCCCTCATTTGCTCGTCAAGCTGTCCGGCTCCAGTGCCCGAACCTGATCTCTGACCAATGCCTGAATCCCAACTAGCCTAGTGCGTAGCGTCACCATACTGAAAATACACCATAAAAAACATCAGTATACTCATCATATCTCGAGGGATCTAACACACTACAAGTTTCCTGGATTTATCTCAGCCTTCCTTGATTCGAGTACGGATCCTCTGCTTTTAGTAGTACGGGCCCATACAACCTTCCACATCTATCCATACTTTCCTCAAGAACTGCCTCGACTCCACCAAGTCCCTTCTACCACTACTGTTGATCTCATGCTAAACTCATCCTAGGCTTTCCCTAGGGTAATCGCCAACCCACTCTCCGCCATCAGTTGCATAAGAAGTCCCTTCTATCTCCCCCTAACTAGCTCTTGAATAGTATTACATATCACTAAGACTAGATAATTCTTTGAATGAGAGATCCTACCCTACAACGGTTAGACTCAAACAAGAGCTGCGCAATAGAGCTAGACCTAGCCTTCTGAAATTATTTAATCCTCGCAATATTTAACTTAACATATTCATTTACTAGTTAGTAGACAATAACTAGAACTCCTAAAAGCACAAAGCAAGCAACATTCGAGCATCGAGTAAACATAATCAAGCATATCACATTCAGTCCGTCACTGACTAATTTGTACTAGCATGCGGTTCATAAAGCTGAGATACATATAACAGGAACATAAGGCATCCTTCCTAGATCCTTAGTCCTAAACTAGCATGCAATTCTCATAAAGCTGATACACATATAATAGGCACATAAGGCATCCTTTCTAGATCCTTAGTCCTAATCTAGCATGCCGTTCTCATAAACATATCATAACATAACTTGTATGGGTAATTTGGGAGTGCTTACTTGAGTATGTGGTTTAATGTATTACAAAAGTACTCCTATAGTATTTTAAATTTAGGGGTTCTTTGTATGGTTTGTTGGTAAGTTTAGACTCGTTGTTCACTATGACTATTCCTCGGCATACATTAAATATAGTTGATCAGGCTATATTCATCCCAAATCTGATTACATATCCCGGGACCTACTCATAGTGTTCAACTTATCTTAATACTTATTGTTTTGTTATTGTTATGACACCCAATTAGTAAATATACCTGTACTTATACTTTTATAAAAATATCCTAATACTTTTAAAGTATAGGTGTACGAAAATGTTTTGTCAGAGAGTTTTTGTCCCATTGTATTTATGGTTTGTATATCTTATGTGGTTCGATATACTTAGTTCACTATAAACCTGGCTCTGATACCAATCTGTCACACCCCCAAACCAGGATGGCAGAAACGTCCGGGGGTGGATGTCTTTCATGTATTGTATCATAACAATTGAATAATAGTAAAGAAAGCAAACATGACCATCATATATATAATTGGAAAAGTTACATCATTGTAAAAGTTACATGTTTCAAAAGCCAATTAAAATATAATGACAAAAAGACTTGTTTGACGCCTTAGCGCCCCATCCTCAAAAGATGTGGTTACCTGTTTTACAGGTTTGCTGAGAATACAAGTTGTTTGAAAAAGTGTCAACAATTAAGTTGGTGAATTCATAAGAGTTTATATGAAATTAGTAAGCCTTTCTATGAAAAGTTATCGTGTTTGTTTCCGGAAAATCCGATATTTTCTAATAATGAAATGTAAGTTGTTCACTTGTAGAATATGGGTGTTTATTCCAGAAAATCCTATATTTTCCGTAGAAATGTGTTGTAGTCTTAAAAGTTCCCAGACCAAAATGTACCAGTGTTTTCCGTACTTAAAGTAGTAATAAATAGTTTTATTCATGTATAAAACCATTTGAAGAAAAGTGTTTTCGTGTAAAGTGTACGTATAGTCGTTTTCCATGTGAGTTTTCATAAGCGTGCTTTTAAGATGCAGTGCCTGTCTCATCGTTCTTCAGGCGCCGAGTTATTTATGACATTTGTCACCCATAACCTGCCGGTCTGAATATAGCTAGTAGTAAGGGTGTGGGATCATCAGTCCCGTATAGATCTATACACAAGTATGACGCTCTCGTATCAGAGATTTCGGTTATCAATACAGAACTTTCTGTATACCTCATTTAGGTACGATGAAGACAACGTCTCATAACTTCATTCAACGAGTGTACGTGTTTTTGAAATAAAAATGGTTGTAACTGACGTTATCCCATATTTCCAGAATAACGTCAAAAGTGTCGTAAAGCAACGATATATGTATTTTATATCGTTTTTATCATTTGCTCAACGGGTTACAAAGGGGTAAAGTTTCGTAAACTATATTTGTAAAGTTTCGATAAAATGGACGTTTTGTATTTGAGATATATATATATGGTTATATATATATATATATATATATATATATATATATATATATATATATATATATATATATATATATATATATATGTACAAATAATGTAACGATTATAAAAATGTTATTCGTGAAATCACACGCAATTGATAGTAAAACCATTTCATGTTTTTTTTAACGCTTTTCGTAAAATAGTATAGTAACGTATTTAGAATGTTTGCGTTACAACGAAAATATTATTGTGTGTTACTTGTATTATCCCCCTAAAAACATAGAAAAAGTCTTTAAAAATTAAGAGGTATGAACTCACCTTGTGTGTAGTCGCGGTTTAGATAACGAGACTAGAAACAGTCAACTTCGATTTAGAACACGAAACGATAGCTGTATCCTAATGTTTTAAACACATATTAATGTGTGATTAAGATGATAAAAATCTTAAGATGGTTGTGAAAACACATGAATTCTATAGAAAACTCACCAAAACTTATAGATATATAGAAGCAAAATGATCTCTTGGAGTTTGCTTGAATCTTAAATGTTGAAGGGAAGAGTTTGATATTTGAGAGAGAAATGAGAGTTTTCATTTGCTAAATGTGTGATAAGTGAAGATTGATTTCTATTGAAGTATCTTAAGTAGGAAGTAAATATGAGGAGGTGATGTTTTCATTGGTAACTGAACCAAATCACATTGGGAAGCTGAATTAGGATAAGATAGCAAGATATTTAAGGGGTTTACTATCAAATTGCAAGTGTTTATTCCCAAAAGAAAAGAGTTTACTGCCAACATGACCGAAATCACCCAAATCACCTTCAAAAGGGAGATTTCGGTCCTAATGGACCAAAAACATGGGTTTACGGTCCAATTGGTTTGGGTTTTCGGCCATAATGGGCTTTAAGGCCATGGGTTCACGGTCCTATGTGAGCCCATGAAGGAGTTTTCATTCCTAATTGATCACATACTCAAGGGTAAAATGTCTAAAGTAGAATTCACTAATACCTTGTAATTTATTTGACTTTTGTTGACCCTTTTTACTCCTTAACGTCTTGTTAACTTGTATTAGTTTATTATAACTTAAACTAACATGGGTTATCACTACACATACTTAAATAAAACTCATATAAGCATGGTTCTTGAAACTCGGATTTCTATTGCATCAAATTACATTGTGAATCTACTGGTACATGGATGAAGTTTTAGACCTGGTTTGTTCTAGGAAAATTCCAGTTGTGACACTCGCCCACACTCGGCTGCTATAAGATTTGGGCCCCGCCCACACTTAGCTACTAACATATCACATATACGGGCCGACCTTGGTGTCGTAGACCCGTTCCTACTGAATTAAACTCACATCGCAAGGCTGACTGCTGAAAACTCGAGTGAAGAATCTCTGACTGATGCTCTGGCGACTCCCTGGCTATCAATTTCATAATAACACTTAATCAAAATATGGTAATCCTTCCTAGGGTAAAATGACCATTTTACCCCTGGTCAAAGTCAGCATCCTGGTCAAAGTGAAAATCAAGGTCAACTCCCAGTCAACCCAACTCGTCGAGTTACCTCCCAACTCGGCGAGTTCCTGTACTAATCAGACTCGTGGTCAACCGAGTCAACTCGTCGAGTCCCTTCACAGACTCGTTGAGTTCTACCTGGCATACAATCGGGACAACCCGGATTCAACTCGTCGAGTCCCTTACTGGACTCGCCGAGTTCCCCAGTCTGTTTGGGCTATCTTAATGGATTAAGCCCCTACACTTCAGATCCAAGCTTCATACTTCACAATAACCCTGAAAATGTCCTTTTAAGGGTAAAGGTTCTGACTTTACCCCTTAATACCACTTCTTAAAGGGTTTATCTCAAACCTTAATTCCTTGGGACTTAGAACTTGGTGCTTAACCCTTCCATCCACCAAACTAAAGCTTACAACTTCAAATCTAAAGCCAACACTACTTCGACACGTAAAATTCCTAGCTTTCCTTCCATGCATGGCCTCTTAGGGCTAAAAAGGCCATATTAATGCTTATAAGCTTGCATGGGGCTTCCATGATCATAATGTTTGCACCTTTATGCCATGGAACCCCTTCTAGATCCCAGATCTGAGATATAAGTCACTTGGGACGTCCAAATCCCAAAGACCATGGTTCTTGAACCAAAACCCTCATAAAATGGAAGTAAATAGATCTAAGAAAATAATGATCAAGTTAGAGATTTGATTACCAGAAAATGTAGCCAAAGAAATGTAGTTTATGGATCTACTCTCTTCCTCTTAAGCCTTCTAACTCCTTCTTCTTCTCCAAGCTTCAAGAACACAAAAGGTTGCTTACAAATGGCTCACACACTCACAAGATGCTCTAGGGTTTCGTGGATTAGGGTTTGGGACAAGGAGGCTATAAATAAGGCCAAGGGGTGGGGATTAGGATGCTTAAATAGGGTGCAAAACCCCGAAATTAGGGTTTCACTCTGCCAGGCCTACTCGCCGAGTCCAGAGCTATTGACTCGTCGAGTAGGTGGTTGAATCCTGCGTCCAAGGCTAACTTTTACTCGACGAGTGTGGGGCTTTTAACTCGTCGAGTAACCTTTCAAACAATAATAATTTGTAAATAAATGCGTATCAGAGTCCGGGCGTTACAATTCGCCAATTCAGAGCAATGGGTATGGTCTTTTTCACTAGCATATAGGACTTGAGGATTTGGTGCTCTATCATAGGAAGTGATTGGGGTTATCGGATTTGCTAAGAGTTCGGGGAGTATTCACCTAGATTTGAAGAGTTGGACGATCATCGAGATTGGCTAGTAACAGAACACTAGTATTGGTAAGCGCAGGTCATCGTCGGTTCATGTTATATGAAGGTAAGATGGGTTGGGAATCCATCAAATTTTGTGGGGTGGGAGAGCTTCGACGAATCCAAGTGGGGGGAATCGCCTAGAATTCCGAGAGTTGGATCGGGTGTGGAACTAGGGTAAGTTTCACATCCCAGTCAGGAGGAGAGACGACTCAAGTGGCCGTCTAGATTGAAGTTGTGTAAGTTGGGAGTCCAGGAAACTTCCAACAGCTGGTTGGTGTCTTCTTTTGATGTATAGTAGGCTTGTGGGTGGATCCAGGTTGAAGGTTGTGTTAGAGCCTTGGTGCCTGTTCTTGTTTAATGAAGGCTTTGGGGTTCAAAGCATGACCCAAACACCTGACTGGAATTCAGTCGGATGCGGGTTCGACTCAGGATGATTGGGGTTGAGAGGGTATAGGTGGGGTAAGGCGATGGGTGGTAACCATCACTGGTCAGACGTGTTGTAAGATTGTGGAATGGCTGTAGCATTTACTGGATTGGCAGGTAGGATAGAAGTGTTGTATGTCTACGATGGGATTGTAGCATTCACCAGTTTGAGGTAGACTATCGCTGAGGTGGTCATAAGTATGAAAGAGGATCAATTCGTGCCTTGGGCAGGACGAGCAGGATTGTTAGAGAGCATTGCTCTGTCTTAGAAGAAGGACCATTAGGGCCCGAGGCGGGGTTGGGCCTGTGTAACTCTAGTAGGGGTGGGACCCGTGAGAATAGCCCGTTTATTGGTATAGACTGGGTGGGACCCATGGGCGAGGCCCATGTGATTATGGCAATACAGGCGGGACCTGGTAAAGACTGTTTGGGTCAAAGTATTGGACAATGGTTTTTGTAGGAATGGTTATGTGGTCAGTGAGTGGCGCAGAGCGATGCATAAGGTAGGGTAGCCTTGTTAGTTGGACTCTTAGGAACCTGGTAACTGGACCAGGTGCGAGACTGGTAGTCTCAGTGGTGGTTAGGGATCTTTATATCCAGGTTTAATAAAGGGTTGCCAAAAATCAGAAATTTTCGGACGAAATACAAGTGTAAATACTTGGATCTCCGGTTATGGATGATGTACCGAGTTGGCTTTTGGTGGAAACTCGCGTTGGGAATCGCGAGTGTATTCGTAAAAGGACTTTATTTCAGTAAGATATGAATTAAGGAATCTGTATGCCAAGGGCATCAGCTGAAGGGTAAAAGGGAAAAGGGAAGTTTTTGGTTCTGGTTGTAGGAAGAGCCCTTGTGATCGTGTTTTGGAACGATTCTACCTGTGTGTGAATCGGGCAAGTTTGGAACTTGACAATTATAGCAGAAGCGGATCGGTTTAGCAGATAAGGAAGCAGTGACTTGTTCAGCACTAGAAGGTTTTGTTGGATTAGGTGTCTAATCCCATAACTATAATTGGTATATACTTGAATTGATTGTAGCACAGTCCTTTTGGGTTGCCTTCACTCTTGCAACTTGACAGGATGACTTTTGGAGAGAAGTTGAATTTATTATTTGAAATAATAAATTGGTGCATAAAATGATTTATTAATATATTATAAGAATAATATATTAATTAGAAATCATAATATTAATTAGTATTTAATCAGAAATTAATTTGAAATTAATTTTGGGATTAAAGGAACTGATTGAAAGTGTAGGGGCTGTTTTACAATTTATTGATAGTTGTGAAATTAGGCTAATGGACTCCATGAAAGGAGTGGATGCAAATTATAGGGTAGCCCTATAAGTTTTCTTCCATAGCCTTGAGAATGGGGGTCCATAGGCTGCTTAGGCCCTTAGATGGAAATTAGGGTTTCCTCCAACAATCCCTATCTTTGGGACTAAGCAACCGACAACAATATAAAGACCCCAATCCCTTTGAATTTTCGGCCACTTGCATCTAACCCCAGCATAGCCTAAATTCTGGTGTATCTCCTCCTCTCTCCTCTCATCCTCTTGAAAATAGTGTTAGTAAGCCATTAGAGGTGTCACATTTGAGGCACTTGCTTTCAGGCGCTAAAGATATACAAGGATTAATTGTTATTATTATATAACAATTGAGGTATGAATCTAAACCCTAGTATTAGATTAATTTCGATTTTTATAGATGCATATTGAGGTTTCTCTTTTGTATTCAAGTTTGCATGTTCAACTAGTGAAAACCTCGATCCAAAGCATTAGGGTTGCATGAACACATAGGATTGTAATTATGCTCAAAACCCATCAGGTTTAACTCCCAGATTGTCTCTCGTTGTGCATTATGTTCATGGAATTCTTAACATCCGGATGAGCCTATTCTCGAAGGAATATCTAATCCCTTTCGTCAAGTGAAAAGTTTTTGGCATCAAAAAATGGTCTGTGATTCTGTTTTCTAGTGCGAACCCCAGGTAATCGGAAGGTGAGTAGTGAGTTTGGGAGACAAGTGGAATGGAATTAGCAGTGGTGCATTATGAGCGGTATGTCAGGGAGTCAGACCAATTCGTGATTTCAGATATCGGGTAGAGTAGAAGTGGTTATTTCTGAAGGGGATTAATTTAGGCTGAGAAAGGATTCGTTCATCAACAAGTTTGGAGAGCCCTGTTTAGGTTGGGTTCGGTTGCCTTTAGAAAGGCTGTTGTATGCTCGGGGTTTTGGTTGAGTTGCTCAGGCTGTTTGGTGTGCCTGGGATGCTAAGGAATGATTTCAAGGACGAAATATAATTTTATTGTAACACCGTAAATTTTCAAACCAAAATTTTCATTTTTAAAAGCACATAAAACTCATATATTGTATTTCATAAAACCACAAGTATCTCAAAATGTCAACATAAATCCACAAATAACGTCAAATCCCAGAATCCACAACATAGTCTCGAACAAGTGTGTACAATCATGCCGGTGCCTTCTCGCGGTCTTGAGAGGTACCTGAAACACATAACACATAACACGGTAAGCACGAAGCTTAATGAGTTCCCCAAAATACCACATACACAAATAATAAGTCTCTCATGGCTATAACTCGGCATGGACCCTCCGGTCTCATGCGTCTCGGTGTAGACCCTCCGGTTATATGTCTCAGTGAGGACCCTCCAGTCCAATATCTTAGTGAAGACCCTCCGGTCCCACAACTCGGTTTGGACCCTCCGGTCCTATCTCAGTAAACACATAATATAGCATATATATTACACAAACAAGATGCATAATATCATATAACTTAAGTAAGCACATAGGACCCTTCGGTTGCACAAAGATACCACTCATGGTAAGTATAGTGAGGAGACTCACCTCGTAAGTAGGCTAAGAAAATGTGTACTCCTCGAACACGAATCACCGAATCTAGCCTCCGCCTATTCACATATGATAATTATCTCTAATTAACACCTTAATCACAAATTCTACATCTAAGTCTTGGATTGGGAAAAAGACCATTTTACCCCTCCATGGTCTCCATAAGTCATGATTGGCCAAACCCTAAAGTCAACAGAAGTCAATACTCGAGTCAACTGTCCATGTTGACTGACTCACCGAGCGCATCTATGTGACTCGTCGAGTCCCTATTGTTCCTCAGATCAACATCACGAAAACCCAACATAACTTGTCGAGTTGTCTCATCAACTCGTCGAGTTACCCTTGTCCAGACTTATCGGGGAAAATCCTTATCGACTCGTCGAGTCAGCTCATTGAATCGTCAAGTACCTTAATTCAAAATCTCATTCAGACGTTTTAAGGCAGATCTACCACTTCAAACTCTAGATCTAGCCTCCCAAGGTTCGAATGTCACGTAAAGATTCGATCTTTACGTTCATACATGGAATATTTGCTCCATAATGCCACTACAAGCTCTAACTTAGGTGTTTAAGCACAATAACTCTTTTATGGCTGGATAAAGCTGGAACCTTTAGCCTCTATGGACCTTACAAGGTCCAGATCTGATGTCTCAATGCTTGGCAAGCACAAGTCATACCAAATCTCAAGGAAATATGGAAAAAGCGCCAAACGTTCCTCACTAACAAGATCTAAACAACATGAGGAGCAACGTGATGGCTTTTACCTTCCAACAGAAATGCCAAGTGAAAGAATACTGGATCCCATAGCTTCTCCTTGTTCCTTCCTTGTATCTCACTTCTTCCTTTCCAAAAGATTCACCAAAACACTCACATATTAGCTCTATCACTCTCTCTTAGCTCAATGGCTGATTAGGGTTTCACACAGGGGAGTTGGGTAGCTGGTGAGGCGGAAATGAGGACATATGTTCCTTTGAATAGGCCCCAACCCTGGAGATTTAGGGTTTCATCTTACAGCACCAACTTGGCGAGTCGACTCTCTAACTCGTCGAGTCGGTTATTAAACCCACGTGGTCAATCGTCTATACTAGACGAGTTGAGGCACCAAATCGTCGAGTTTCTCTATAAATCTCAAAAATAAATATATAAATAATATACCTGGGAGTCCGGATGTTACAGTTCTCCCTCAATAGAATCAGACTTCGCCCTCGAAGTCATGCTCTTGAAATAACTTTGGATACTGCTCGCACATCTCGGACTCCGGCTCTCAAGTCCACTCGGATCCCTGCCGATGTTGCCACTGAACCTGAACTAGGGGTACCTCTTTGTACCTCAGAACCTTCACCTTCTGACCCAAGATCACGATCGGCCTCTCTATATAATTCAGGCTCGCATCCACCTGAATGTCCTCTAGTGGTACCACCGCCGTCTCATCGGCTACACACTTCCTCAACTGAGACACGTGGAAGATGTTATGAATCCGACTCAACTCTGCAGGTAGCTCTAGCCGGTAGGCTACCTTTCCCACCCTGGCGATCACTCTGAAAGGACCAATGTATCGGGGGCCCAGCTTGCCCCATTTCCGGAATCGGATCACCCCTTTCCATGGGGATACCTTCAGGAGGACGAAATCTCCAACTTGGAACTCTAGCTCGGATCGTCGTCAATCTGCATAACTCTTCTGGAGACTCTGGGTTATCAGTAACCTCTGTCTGACTTGTTGAATATGCTCATTCATCTTCAGCACTATCTCAGTGCCACCCATCACTCGTTGACTTACCTCTCCCCAATAGATGGGATTCCGACACCTCCTCCAATATAAGAGCTCAAAGGGAGGCATGCCAATACTGGAATGGTGGCTGTTGTTGTAAGAAAACTCAGCCAAGGGAAAATAGATGTCCCAACTTCCTCCGAAGTCGATAACACATGCACACAGCATGCCTTCGAGTGTCTGAATCGTCCGCTCACTATGTCCGTCTGTCTGTGGGTGGTATGCAATACTGAAATGCAACCGGGTACCTAACTCCTCATGAAACTTCTTCCAGAACCTAGAAGTAAAGCGCACATCTCGATCTGACACTATCGAGGTCGGCACTCCATGCCGTGCTACCACCTCTCCTACATAAATATCGGCCAGTCTCTCTGCAGAAGAGCTTTCACTGATGGCGAGGAAATGAGCACTCTTCGTCAACCGGTCTACAATCACCCATATCGCGTCGACCCCACGTGCAATCATCGGTAGCTTGGTGATAAAATCCATCAAAATATGATCCCACTTCCACTGGGGAATCTCTAGAGGCTGTAACGGGCCATGTGGACGCTGGTGCTCCGCCTTAACCCGACGACAGGTCAAGCACCTCTCAACTATGCATGCCACGTCTCTTTTCATACAGGGCCACCGGTAATCTCTCTTCAGGTCCAAATACATCTTAGTGGCCCCTGGGTGGATCGAGAATCTCGATCTATGTGCCTCCTCCATCAGTATATGCCGAGCTCCACCCGTATAGGGCACACAGATCCGCCCTCGAAAGGTCATAAGCCCACGACTATCTGTCTCAAACTAGGAAACCTTCCCAAACACCCACTCCCTCTTGCGGTTCTATGGTCTCACGACCTCCACCTAGGCCTCTCGAATAGTATGCAAGAATGGAGTCATCGCTGTCATCCTCATACACACATCTCAGATCGGAGCACTCTCTGCTCTGCGGCTCAGGCCGTCGGCTACCACATTAGCCTTGCCCGAATGATATAAGATCTCGCAGTCATACTCTTTCACTACATCCAACCACCTCCTCTTTCTCATATTCAGGTTGGGCTGATCCATAAGGTACTTCAGGCTCTTGTGGTCTGTATATATGGTACACCGGACCCCATACATATAGTGACACCAGATCTTGAGGGCGAACACCACCGCCCCCAACTCTAAATCGTGGGTGGGATACCTCGTCTCATGAGGCTTCAACTGCCCCGATGCATATGAAATCACGTGTCCCCTCTTCATCAACACCGCTCCCATGCATGATATAGAGGCATCACAGTAAACTAAGAAATCGTCCACTCCCTCGGGAAGGGCTAACACCGGGCTTCGCACAATATCTAGTGAAGAGTCTCAAATGAGGCCTGCTGATCGGGCCCCCAAGCAAATGTAACACCTTTACGGGTCAATCTGGTGAGAGGAACAACAATCTTGGAGAAGTCTCTGATAAATCTCTGATAGTAACCGGCCAAAACCAGAAAACTCCTAATCTCGGACGGAGATCTCGGCACCTCCCAACTCATAACTGCCTCAATCTTGGCCGGGTCGACCAATATCCTATTTTGATTAACAAGATGTCCCAGGAACTGGACCTCTCGTAACCAGAAATCGCACTTGGAGAATTTGGCCTAAAGCCTCTCCGACCTGAATACTCCAAGAATCTCTCTGAGATGCTCCTCGTGCTGCTCTCTGGACCTCGAGTACATAAGAATATCGTCGATGAACACAATCACCGATCGATCCAACATGGGCCTGCACACACGGTTCATGAGGTCCATGAACATCGCCGGTGCGTTGGTGATCCCAAAAGGCATCACCACAAACTCGTAGTGCCCATAACGAGTCCTAAAGGCCGTCTTCTTAATATCCTCCTCGCAAACTCTCATATGATGATATCCAGATCTCAAATCAATCTTGGAGAACCAAGATGCCCCCTACAACTGATCGAATAAATCATCGATCCTCGGAAGTGGATGACGGTTCTTGACCGTCAACTTGTTCAACTCCCGGTAATCATGGCACATTCGGTGTGAACCATCCTTTTTCTTAACAAAAAGGATCAGAGCTCCCCATGGTGAGCTGCTCGGTCTGATGAATCCCTTCCCCAGAAGCTCCTGGAGCTGTGAGGATAAATCCTGCATCTCTGGCAGCACAAGGCGATAAAGTGCCTCGACAATAGGCTCCGCACCCAGAATCAAATCAATCCGGAACTCCACCTCCCTCTAGGGAGGCACACCGACAACTCCTTGGGAAAAACATCCAGAAACTCGCACACTATCGGAACCTCGGAGCTAGAACTCAGCCACTCTGTAGCGACCCTCGTATCCATCACATACGCCAAAAAGCCCATACATCCCTGATGTAGACTCTGCCTCGCTCTGGCAGCAGAGCAGAAAGCTGATCCAGATCTGGTACCCTCGCCATACACTGTAAGCACTCCCCCACTAGGGTCTCGTATAGTCACCATCTGACGCTCATAGTCGATCATAGCTCCAAACTGACTCAACCAGTCCATGCCCACTATGACACAAACATCACCCATCGCGATCGGTACCAGGTCTATCGGGAACTCAACACCGAATATCTCTAGTACACACCCTCAGAATACATCAGTAGCAAAAACCGCATGCACGTCGGCTGTAGAAACTCTCAGAGGTCGACTTAATATCTCACGTGGGATACTGATGTGGCGACTAAAAGTTAAAGACACAAAAGATCGACTCGCACCCGAGTCAAACAACACTAAAGCAGGTACAAAACTCACAAGCAAAGTACCTATACACAACACAATGTAAGTATAAACAAATCTGAAAACAACGTAGATAAGGAGATACGTACCAGCAACAACATCAGGCGCGGCGCAGACCTCTTCTGCTGTCAGCTGAAATGCTCTCCCACAAGCCCTCGAAGGCTCGGCCTTCCCTGGACGGCCATCAGTAACACGCAAAGCAGAAGGAGTGGTAGTCTGGGCGGATCCCTGGGTAAGCTGAGGGCACTCGGCCTTCCGATGGCCTGTCTGGTTTGCAGTGAAAGCAAACAGAAAATCCCTTGGGGCATTCCCTCGCTATATGCCCCTCCTTGCCGCATTTGTAGCAAATCCTTGCCCGAAAAAATCCCTCGTGGGTCTTGCCTCACTTGCTACAAGTGCGGCCCTTCTGGCCTCCAGCTCTCGAATCAGCGGGCTTAGCCTGCTTAGCTGCCGGCTGCGACTGTGTCGGTCTCCTATCTCTCCCCTGCTGCTCTCCCTCCTATCTGGTCTGAATCTCCAACTCAATCTCCCTCCTCCTTGCATTGGTCTGCAACTTAGCCAATGTCCGATAAGACGAGTTCGCCACGAACTCCTAAATATCCCTCCTCAAAATGCTCAAATACCGACTCATACGTTCCTGCCCCTGTGACCACGTGCTCAGGGCAAAACATCGTCCTCTCATGAAACATCCTAGTAATCTCAGTCATCGACCATGTCTTCTGCTTGAGAGATAGTAACTCCTATGCCAAACGTTCCCTCTCCATTTGGGGAACATACTCATCGCGAAACAACTTGGTGAACCTCTCCCAAGTCACCGCAGCATGATCTGCAGGGGTAAAATCAGTCGTCACAAACTTCCACCAGTCCTTCGCTCCCAAGCGATGCTGGTTCAGCGTGAACCGGACTCTCAGATGCTCTGGACATGAACAAGTATAAAAGCATCCCTCAATGTCAGTGATCCATCTCATGGCAGCAATCGGATCCTGTGTCCCATCAAACTTTGGTGGCTTCGTGTTACTGAACTCCCGGAACAACAACGAGTCACCTCCCTGTGGTCTCGAAGTAGCTAGGGCTGAGGTGGCTGCAACAGCAGCATCCTCAGTAACAGCCGCATAACTCTCATCGAAAGTCTCAATCAACGTGGTCTTAATAGACCCAAACATCTCTGGTATCACTTCTCGGATAGCTACGCCCACCTCAACATTGATGATGTTGCGGATCTCCTCGTCACTGGTACCACTGGTGCTCCCTGGGTTGTGGCGTGTACCCACCATGATGTCTCTGAAACACAACACGAAAATAATCAGAAACTCATTCGAGCACACTCACACTCGAATTCCCGCCCCTACACGCTCCTTAGTATCCTAAGGATTCTTACTTGGGTTGCATACAGATCCGGTGCTTTGAGTAGTACGGGCCCAATACTACCTTCCATACCAACCTGTAGTCATCCCAAGTCCTCGTCCTAGGATTCTAATTCACAAGTACTCTATCTCTCACTAATATCAAACTAATCTCTCAGTAGGCTAATCGTATGCTCATCTAGGTATCTCTCCTAGATTACCCCTCGACTCAGAACTCAACACATACTCAGGGAAAATAACAGATAACACTAATCAATAGCATCTCCTAGGCTAAGGCATAAAAAATCAGGCAAATCTAGCCCTAGAATATGAAATACCTAGCCTATTCTCTAGCATGCATTTCTAATATCTCATAAACATCTCATAAATATCTCACAAAGTAAACAACTAAGGGTATTTTGGGAAATCACCGTTCGGGATCTGGCTGATTGTACACACTGTTCCTTCTTGTTTTTCTCTTAGAAACTCTTACTTGGTTTTAGAAAAATCATTTCTTTTGAAATTTTTTCTCAAATCCTCAGTTTAAGTCCAGACATACCCGAAGGTGCATCCGAATCCCTCAAACCAAGGCTCTAATACCAACTTGTAACACCGAAAATTTTCAAACCAAAATTTTCATTTTTAAAAGCACATAAAACTCATATATTGTATTTCATAAAACCACAAGTGTCTCAAAATGTCAACATAAATCCACAAATAACGTCAAATCCTAGAATCCTCAACATAGTCTCGAACAAGTGTGTACAATCATGCCGGTGCCTTCCCGTGGTCCTGATAGGTACCTGAAACACATAACACATAACACGGTAAGCACGAAGCTTAGTGAGTTCCCCAAAATACCACATACACAAATAATAAGCCTCTCATGGCTACAACTCGTCATGGACCCTCCGGTCATATGTCTCAGTGAGGACCTTTCGGTCTCACAGCTCGGTTTGGACCCTCCAGTCTAGTATCTCAATGAATACCCTCCTCCGGTCCCACAACTCGGTTTGGACCCTCAGGTCCTATCTCAGCAAACACAGAATATAGCATATATATCACACATACAAGATGCATAATATCATGTAAATCAAGTAAGCACATAGCACCCTCCGGTCGCACAAAGATACCACTCATGGTAAGTATAGTGAGGAGACTGACCTCGTAAGTAGGCTAAGAAAATGTGTACTCCTCGAACACGAATCACCGAATCTAGCCTCCGCCTAATCACATATGATAATTCTCTCTAATTAACACCTTAATCAAAAATTCTACATCTAACTCTTGGATTGGGAAAAAGACCATTTTACCCCTCCATGGTCTCCATAAGTCATGATTGGCCAAACCCTAAAGTCAACAGAAGTCAATACTCGAGTCAACTGTCCATGTTGACCTGACTCGCCGAGTGCATCTATGTGACTCGCCGAGTCCCTATTATTCCTCAGATAAACATCGCGAAAACCCAACTTAACTCATCGAGTTCTCTAATCAACTCGCCGAGTTACCCTTGTCCAGACTTATCGGGGAAAACCCTAGCCGACTCGTCGAGTCAGCTCATTGACTCGTCAAGTCCGTTAAGTCAAAATCCCATTCAGACGTTTTAAGGCAGATCTACCACTCCAAACTCTAGATCTAGCATCCCAAGGTTCGAATGTCACGTAAAGCTTCGATCTTTACGTTCATGCATGGCATATTTGCTCCATAATGCCACTACAAGCTCTAACTAAGGTCTTTAAGCACAATAACTCTTTTATGGCTGGATAAAGCTGGAACCTTTAGCCTCTATGGACCTCACAAGGTCCAGATCTGATGTCTCAATTCTTGGCAAGCTCAAGTCATACCAAAACGCAACGAAATATGGAAAAAGCCCTAAAAGTTCCTCATTAACAAGATCTAAACAACATGATGAGCAAGGTGATGGCTTTTACCTTCCAACAGAAACTCCAAGTGAAAGAATATTGGATCCCATAGCTTCTACTCGTTCATTGCTTGTATCTCACTTCTTCCTTTCCAAAAGATTCACCAAAACACTCAAATATTAGCTCTATCACTCTCTCTTAGCTCAATGGCCGATTAGGGTTTCACACAGGGGAGTTAGGTAGCTGGTGATGCGGAAATGAGGACATAAGTTCCTTTAAATAGGCCCCAACCCCGGAGATTTAGGGTTTCATCTCACAACGCCAACTCGGCGAGTCGACTCTCTGACTCGTCGAGCCAGTTATTAAACCCACGTGGTCAATCCTCTCTACTCGACAAGTTGAGGCACCTACTCGTCGAGTTTCTCAATAAATCTAAAAAATAAATATATAAATAATATACCTGGGAGTCCAGATGTTACATTAATTAGGGGAGAGTTGTAACACTTGATTCCTTGTACTTTTCAGTTTAGACCCTTGGTGTGTAATGTTTTGCAGAATTGGTCCCTAGGGGACAAAACTCTCAACTTCATGAAAGATGGAGTACGCTGGGTGTACTAGCAGATATTGGTCGCGGAGCTCATCCATGTACGTTGGGCGTACGTAGAGTACACTTAGCGTACGTGAGCAAGTTGGAAACCCTAATTTTAGGGCGTTTACCCTATATAATGATAGGTTTTGAGCATTACATCATTCCTATGGTGCACATGCAACCTTAATTGCTTTGGATCTAGGTTTTTCTCAAGTTATACATGCATAATAATTTTCCAAAGCAAAACCCTAATCTATCATACATATTTTTGAAATCAATAATTAAACCAAAGTTAGAAGAATACATTTTCTTTGTTGATTGGTTGATCTTGACCTTCAAGAGCTTAGTGCCTCAATTGTTGCATCTCTAATGGAGTCACAAACACCACAAACAACGGATGAACAAGAGAGAGAGAGAGAGAGAGAGAGAGAGTGGAGGCTACTAAAATCGACTAGGGTTCTCTATGAAAGTATATCGCCGATTTCAACTAGCGATGGGGGTCCTTATATAGTTGTGCTGCTAGGGTTGTAGACTGAAACCCAAATTCTCTTCTTAGGCCTTAAGCAATCTATGGATCCCTTCTAGAAGGCCCCTTGGATGAATTCTCTTATGGGCTTCCCATAGAATTCATCCACTCCTTATATTAGGAGTCCACATCCCAACTTGCAACTACCAGTAAATTGCAATATCAGTCCCCATATATTTAATCAGTCTCTTTTGATCACCAAATTAACTTCTGATCAATACTAATTAAATAATATGATTTCTCAATTAATATATTATTCTTATAAAATATTAATAAATCATTTATCAACCTCTTTCTCATAATTCGTCCTGTCAAATCGCTATGGTGAAGGCAACCCAAAAGGACCATGCTACTATTGGGTCAAGTACATACCAATTATAGTTATGGGCTTAGACACCTAATCCAACAGTCTCCCACTTGGATAAGTCTAATCACTATAATTGCAAGTGTGACTTCAAGAGCCGATTAGCAATCGTAGCTCTCAAAAGCCGCTGTCGAACTCTGACCTAGTCAATGAAGCGTCCTTTAGATAAGGGATCATATAATCCTCCGTTCTGCAAGATATCGTGTGGACAAAGACGTGGAACATAATCATTCTCTATGTCCAGCAGTTTGTTTCCCGACTTCTGATTTCTATGACATAGAACTTAATTGAACCCATCAATTCAGTCCTGACCGGGCCCGACATATAAGTCAACACAAATCATCGAGGGGCCCAAGATATCGCTTTTACCCTCTTAGGATAAAAGGAACAGATAAACTTTGACTTATATGCTAGTACTATTTACTCATTAAGTCGTACACAACAACACATTTTATAACATCAAGTTACTGACGTGGTTACGTATTATCAATGCACAACCAACTCGCAAACAACAACTCATATATCTCAGTTTAAAGATTATATGATATTGTCGTCTCACAATCAATCATGGTGAATTCCATGAAGGGATTCACATGAGCGTGGTTTTAATCCAATACTCAAATCTTATTTAAGAAGTACTCATGAACGTTGCATCAATCCTTTGGTATGTCTAAGCACTTAGACAATCTACAAAACAATTCACGACAGTCTAACCTCATAACTTACTCCCAAAGGATGATTGACTGTGGATAATTTGAACAATCTAATTATTCAGGAAGTAAAACATGCAAAAGTGAAACAATAGTAAACAATCGACGCAAGACAGTAAACTTTACTCGTAAATAAATCTCCATTACTTAATCATAAAATGTTAATTACATTTATCTATTACAAGTTTCTAAACATCTATCTAATAACTAAAACTAATATCGTCATTCAGACCAATGCTCCTCGCATGATGTAAGTGCTTAACCCTGCTCAGACCCTTTGTGAGAGGATCTGATGGGTTCTCCTCTGACGATACCCTCTTGACTACGAGGAGTCCCTCTTCTACCCGATGTCTAATGAAGTGGTATTTTATGTCGATGTGTCTGGATCTACCATGATCCCTTGGTTCCTTGGTTAAGGAAACCGCTCCTTCGTTATCACAGAAAATATCCATAGGCTCCTTTATGGTTGGTACAACTCCAAGGTCTCCAATGAAGTTCTTCAACCATATCGCCTCCTTCGACGCTTCGCTTGGTGCTATGTACTCTGATTCGCACATTGAATCAGCCACGGTCTTCTGCTTGGAACTTTTCCAAGTAATTGCTCCTCCATTTAGGGTAAATACCCAGCCCGACAGAGAGTGGAAGTTATCTCTATCGGTCTGAAAGCGGGCGTCACTATACCCTGTCACTCTCAATTCATCACTCCCACCAAGTGTAAGGACCCAGTCCTTAGTCCTTCGTAGGTACTTAAGAATGTTCTTAACTGCAGTCCAATGAGCTCTACCTGGGTTCCCTTGATATCGGCTAACCATGCTCAACGCAAAAACCACATCAGGGCAAGTACATGTCATAGCATACATGATCGAGCCAACGGCGGAAGCATATGGTACTCGAATCATTTCCGCTATCTCGACATCGGTACTCGGACTCCGAGTCTTACTCAGCTTGGTATTACTTTGGATTGGTAGTTCCCCTTTCTTTGAATTTTCCATGCTAAAACGTTTCAGCATCTTGTCCAAGTAAGTAATTTGACTAAGTCCTATTAGTCTCCTACTTTTATCTCTCAATATCCTTATCCCCATAATATAAGCAGCTTATCCTAGATCTTTCTTAGCAAAACACTTCCCAAGCTAGGTCTTCACCTCCTGCAAAGTTGGGATGTTGTTTCCTGTGAGCAGTATGCCATCAACATACAAAACTAGAAAGCTAATTATACTCCCACTAGCCTTGACATACACACAGGACTCATCCTCGCTTCTCAAAAATCCAAACTCTTTGACTTTCTCATCGAAACAAATATTCCATCTGCGAGATGCTTGTTTTAATCCATAAATGGATTTATCAAGCTTACACGCTCTATTTGGGTATTTCGCATCAATAAAACCCTCTGGCTGACACATGTAAACATCTTCAACCAGTTTACCGTTAAGGAAAGCAATTTTGATGTCCATCTTCCATATTTCATAATCATGAAACGTAACTATAGCCAACATAACCCTTATAGACTTGATATTGGTTACTGGTGAGAAGGTCTCATCATAGTCAACCCATGGGGTTTGAGTCAAGCCCTTCGCAACCAGTCAAGACTTGAACGTATGCACTTTCCCATCCATGTCGGTCTTCTTCTTGAAGATCCACTTGCACCCGACCGTCTTATGACCTGGCACATTGTCAACCAAGTTCCAAACTTGATTGTCATACATGGACTGAATCTCGTTGTCCATTGCCTCTTTCCACTTGGCAGACTCTGGACCTGCCATGGCTTCCTTATAGTTGATAGGTTCCTCCAAATTTATCAGTGTACTATCACTGATAAATGTATTACCTTCAGCAGTTATATGGAAACCATACAACACAGGTGCAACACTAACTATACTGGAACGTCTCAGAGGTAAGGACTCGTCAACTGGTTCAACATGAATTTCTTCCTCAGGTTGAGTGCTAGCGTTAGAGGTTCCTTCATCGCTTGACTCTTGAAGCTCTTTAAGATCAATTTGCCTACCACTGTCCTCTTGGCATATTAGTTCTCTCTCGCGGAAAACCCTTCTCCTTGCTACGAAGACCACGTTGTCACTAGGTCTATAGAAAAGATAACCAAAAGATTTCTATGGGTAGCCGATGAAAATACATCGCTCACTATGAGGTTCAAGCTTGTCGCGAGTCTCTCGTCTTACGAAAGCCTCGTAACCCCAAACCTTGATATGTGCCAACGAGGAAACCTTCCCTATCCACATCTCGGGAGGTGTTTTGGCAACCTTTTTAGTTGGGAATAGATTAAGGATATGGGCGGCAGTCTCTAAGGCATACCCCCAGAATGAGATAGGTAACGAAGCTCGACTCATCATGGAACGGAACATGTCCAACAAGGTTCGATTGCGCCTATCAGCTACACAATTAAGTTATGGTGTCCTAGGTGGCGTCAATTATGAAACAATTCCACATTCCTTAAGATAGTCGTGGAACTCGATACTAAGATACTCACCACCCCTATCAGATATGGGCATCTTTATCTTCCTTCCCAATTGATTCTCCACTTCATGATTAAACTATTTGAACTTTTCAAATGTTTACGACTTGTGCTTGATGAAGTATATATATCCGTATTTGCTATAATCGTAGGTAAAAGTCACATAGAAGTGGTTAACATCCCTTGTGGTGGATCTGAAGGGCCCACACACATCTGTGTGTATGAGATCCAACAAACCCTCACCTCTATCACAAGTACCAGTGAAAGGTGATTTAGTCATCTTTCCAAGCAAACAAGATTCACACGTGTCATCCGACTTTAGGTCAAATGACTCCAAGACTGCATCCTTTTGGAGTTGGGCTATGCGCTTCTTGTTGACTTTTCCAAGACGACAATGCCACAAGCATGCCTTATCTAAACCATTAGATGAATCGATATGCAACACATTATTTCCTAAGTTGTCTACAACCATCACAGTTTCATATACACCATTACAAGGCAATGATTCAAAATATAAAGTACCATTATAGAAAGCATTAATAGAACCAATTTCATTATTAAATGAAAATCTAAAACCTTGTCTGTACAAACCATGAAAAGAAATAATATTCCTCGTCATTTATGACGAGTAGCAACAATCATTCAACTCTAACCCTAACCCGCTACTAAGCACTAAAGAATAAATCTTGATCTTGGTGACAAGCGACGATTCCCTGTTTCCCATTATCAGGTTCATCTTCCCATGCTCCACATCCCTACTTCTTCTTAATCCCTGTAAATCAGAACAAATGTGAAAACCACATCCTGTATCAAGGACCCAAGAATTAGCATGTGATGAGTTATTAGATTGAATAATATAAATACCTGCGAAGGAGGGCTTTATCTTCCAATCCTTGATGTCCTGCAACTATTTCGGGAAACTTCGTTTTCAATTCCCTTTGTCGTGACAGTAGAAGCACTCTGCTTCTTTTGGATCAGATGAAGGAGCAGCAGAACCACCTTTTCCTTTGGATCCATTCGAAGAAGATCCATCATGAGACTTTCCCTTGTGATTCTTAGAGGGAGCTTTCCTCTTTTTCCCCTTCCCATGTCCAATAGCCAGGACTGGGGCAGCAGCAGTAGGTGTGGATGCGACACCTTTGCCTTTCAATCTACTTTCATTAGTTCTCAACAAACCTTGAAGTTTGCTCAAGGTAACTTCCTCCTTGTTCAGATGATAAGTCATCTTGAACTGATCATAACAAGGAGGTAAAGAGTGGAGAATGATATCAATCGCCAACTCTTCGTCAAAGCTGACATTCAACTTGAGCAAACGACCCACATACCTTTGCATTATTTGCAAGTGGCTCGTGCTGGACTCTCCATATTTCATCTTGGTTGTTATCAATGAGGCAGCAATCTCGTACTTTTCTTGACGTGCATTTTGTGTTGGATAAGGTGTCTAAGTCCATAACTATTTCTTGTATGTACTTGACCCGATTGGCATGGTCCATTTGGGTTGCATGACATCGTGATAATTGGATAGACAGAATGAGAAGAAGGACACTTATGATTTGTTAATATATTATAAGTTATAATATATTAATATGAAATCATATTATTTAATTAGTATTGATCAAGAATTAATTTGGAATTAATTTTGTGATCAAAATTGAGACTAATTAAATATATGGGGTTGATTGTGTAAATCATCCATTCTTATATAGTGGGCTAATGATCCATGGTTTATTGGATTGGGATAAATCCATAGGGTGCTCCATGGAGGCTAAAACCCATGGATCATGGAGGAAATTAAAAGCCATGTCAATTAGGGTTTACATGGTGTAACCCTACTTGTGACACACTATATAAAGACCCCATAAGCTAGCAAAATCTGCACTTAGACTAGAACAAGGAGGGCTAGCCGATTTTGAGTGATAGTGTACTTCTCTCAAAGTTATTCCAAGAGTTGTGGTGTTGTGTGAAACATTTGAGACATCACATTTGGGTTGCTAGGCTCACAAAGTTCTTAAGGAATCCAAGCAAGAAGAAAGGTATGTTCTTCTAGTAGCTTTTATGTTTTAAGTTCCACATGCCATGCTAGTTAGGTTAAGAACCTTGGAAAAATCAAATTTTCATGTATCTTAGTAAAACATAGATCCAAGGTTTCTAGGGTTGCATGTACACCTTACGAGTGTTAGAATGCTCAAAACCCATCAGTGGTATTAGAGCCTAGGCTTGTTTACTTGATACTTGATGCAAATTGTTGAAGAAAATCGAAAAATCTGCATTCTACTGAGTGAACTTGTCGAGTCCATGGGGGGACTCGACGAGTCCAAGTGTAAAAGCATCCTACTCGTTGAGTAGGTTCTTGCACTCGACGAGTAGAAGGCCCTGAGTGCATATTTTCGAGTTTTGCTGCTGGAAATGGACTAGAATCATTAGCCTAAACTGTTTTGGACTTATAAAGCCTGTTTTTGGTGTGTTAATGATTATGCTAATCCATTTTCAATGGTTATTATCAAAATTTCAAGTTTTATATGTGTTTATATGATTCTTGAAATTGTTGATATGGACGTCCATACACTTATGAGTTTGGTAGATCATAGGAATTATTTGCAAACTTGTTGTTAGTTTAATTCTTGATCTAAGTGTGTTAATGGAATCCATAATTTGTCCTCAAGTTATGGATTACCAAAAGTCTTTTCTTTTAAAGTCCATTAAATAACACATAGGTTACATAAAATGAAGAGCCTTCATTTTAATAAACCATTAACTCATAAGTTATGAAGTTGAAAAGTTTTGAATAGTTACAAAACTTGCCCTCAAGTTTTGGAACATGTAAAGTCACTTTAGAAAACTTTAGTTCCAAACCCCTAGAATTTTAAAAGTTAAAATTCAACCCTTATACTTATAGTATTATAAGTTAATAATATATATGTATAAGATCAAGTCGTCTTACCGTTAGTAGGCCTCATTCACGAAGTCGGTCTATAAGGGGGGTATAAGGTTGTTGCCTATAAAATGGCAGCTTAATGGGTGTCCACTCTCACCCGCCGCTTCCTTGACTGGTGGAGGGTCATTAGCCGAACGGGTAGGACAATGACTTTAATTATCATTAAAAGTATAATGATTATTATAAAGTAACTAAATGTTTTATAAATTCCCAATCTTATTTACTTTAGGAAAATGTGAATTTGGTGCTAAGCCATGAAATTACACTTTGCACCTTGCTTAAGTCGTTAGTGGAGCGTGTGTGGTTAACCGACACACTAACTTGGATTTAACAAGCTTGGCAAAGGGTGGCTTAAGGTTTATCATAGATCGGTGGAGCGCGTGTGGTTAACCGGTACATCGATTAGGTGATAAACATTAAGAGTACCAAGTAAATTTGCATGGTTATTCACACCTTGTTTTGTGATCCTCGGCATCCCAGTCACAAAACTTGAAGGGCACAATTGAGATTGAAACATGCCATTGAAAATTTCAATGAATCTCAAAAGAATCTAGGAGTTTCAAAACCAATTAAAACTTAATAATACATTTCGTTTTCATGGTGGAAATTGGTGAATCGTCATTCACCTACCTTCAAATATTTTATAGCTTGGATTACGGCATCCCTCTTCTAAGTTATAAAATATTGTGTTGGGTCCTAGCCTTAATATTACATTTGGGTGTCTTATTAAGGATTATCTATATATCTAATCTAAACTTGTCTTTCTTTGTTTTCAGATGTCTTCCAGCAATGCTGCTTCTGGCTCAAACCCTACCGGCTCCTTCTCTCTCATGAACCTTTGTGGGAGAGTCATCTTTGATGAGACTAATTTCAATGACTGGATTAGGAACATAAGGATGGTCACTCGCTATGAGGACAAGGAATATGTCCTCGACAAGGAGCTAAAAGAACTTGATGAGTCTTCTGCTACTCCAGAGGAGATCGCTGACTTCAGGACTCATGAGATAGATGCCACTAAGGTGGCATGTATCATGTTGGCCACAATGACAACCGAGCTCCAAAAGTCCTATGAGGACTTTTATCCTTTTGAGATGCACCAGGACCTGAAGGAGAGATACCATCAGAGTGCTCGTCAAGAGCGATATGAAATAATCTCCTCCATGATAACAAACCAAATGAAAGATGATGAACCCATCACGGGCCACATGCAGAAAATCCAAAGGTTTGTGGACCGTCTACTGAATTTGAATGTGAACTTCCCCGAGGAATTGGCAATTGACATCATATTGCACTCCTTACCTTCTTGTTATGATCAATTCCGAATGACCTATCATATCAACAAGGAGGAGGTCACACTCAGCAAACTTCAAGGACTTCTGAAGACCGCCGAAAGTGGTCTTAAAGGTAAATCGGTTGTTACCACTCCTACTCTTACCACCGCCCTTGTTCTGGCTATCGGGCAAGGTAAAGGGAAGAAGAGGAAGAGCCTTCCGAAGGGTACCAAAGGAAAGTCTCTTGATGGCTCCTCTTCAAGTAGAAAAAAAAGTGGTTCTGTCACTCCTTCTGCCAACCCTAAAGAGGCTGAATGCTTCTATTTGTTGGATAAGGTGTCTAAGTCCATAACTATTTCTGGTATGTACTTGACCCGACCCGGCATGGTCCATTTGGGTTGCATGGCACCATGCAACTGGATAAACTAAAATGAGAGAAATAACACTTATGGTTTATTAATATATTATAAGTTCTAATATATTAATAATATTATTTAATTAGTTTGATCAAGAATTAATTTAGAATTAATTAAGTGATCAAAAGATAACTAATTAAATATATGGGTAGATTATGTAAATCTTCCATATCTTATATAGTGGGCTAAGAGGCTCCATGGATTATCAAGTTGGGTTCCACCCATAGGATGCTCCATGGATGCTCCATGGGAGTTACAAACCCATGGGTCATGGAAATGAAGAGTCATGACACATTAGGGTTTACATGGTGTAACCTTAGATGTGTCAACACTATATAAGAAACCCATTCTCCACCAAAATAGGCTACACTAAGAAACAAGAGGGCTAGAGCCGATTTTGCAAGTGTAAGATTCTCTCAAAGTTTACTCCTTTGCATTTGGTGTTGTGTGAAGCATTTAAGGCATCACACTTGGGGTGCTAGGCTCACAAGGTTTCAAGGATCATAATCAACAACAAGGTAAGTTATTCTATCTTTCATTAAAGTTAAAAATGTTCCCCATGTATGCTAGATAGGAATATAACCTTGGAATTCAACTTTGCATGATTATTAGACAAACATAGATCCAAGGTTATTAGGGTTGCATGTACACTTAGGAAGTGTTAGAATGCTCAAAACCCATCAGTGGTATCAGAGCCTAGGTTTGTTTGTTGTTTTTTTTTTTTTTTGTGCAAACAACTTGAAAAAAAAATCGTTTTTCTGTTTTCTGCTCGTATGAAAGTTTGCACATTTGTTGCTGGAAATGGACTAGAAACATTACCCTAAACTGTTTTGATGTTTTAAAGCTTGTTTTAGATGGTGTAATGGTTATGCTAATCCATTTACAATGGCAATTATTAAAATTACAAGTTTTTTTTAAGTGTAATTTTTGATTTTTGAAAGTGTTCATATTCATGTTCTTGAACTTTGTAAGATTAGATGATCATAGGAATTGTTTGTAACCTTCATGGTAGTTTAATTCATGATCATAATGTGTTTTAATGGAGTCCATAACTTGTCCTCAAGTTATGGAAAACCAAAAGTCTCACTTTTATTAAATCCATTAAAAGAACACAAGAGTTATAAAAATGAAGAGTCTTCATTTTTATTACTCAATTAATTCATAAGTTATAAGAAATGAAAAGTTTTGGAAGTTTACAAAACTTGCCCTCAAGTTTTGGAACATGTAAAGTCATGATTAAAACTTTAGTTCCAACCCTTAGAATTTTAAAAGTTAAAATTCAACCCTTATACTTTATAATATTATAAGTTACTAATATATATATGTATAACAACAAGTCGTCTTACCGCTAGTACGTCTCATTCACGAAGCCGGTCTATAAGGGGGGTATAAGGTTGTTGCCTATAAAATGGCAACTTAATGGGTGTCCACTCTCACCCACCGCTTCCTTGATCGGTGGAGGGTCGTTAGCCGAACGGGTAAGACAATGACTTATAAATTCTCATTAAAAGTATGATGAATATTATAAAGTAACTAAATGCTTTTATTAAATTCCCAATCTTAGTTACTTTAGGAAAATGTGAATAAGGTGCACTAACCTGGACTTAACAAGGTAGGTAAAGGGTGACTTAAGGTTTACCATAGCATCGGTGGAGCGTGTGTGGTTTACCGGCACATCGATTGAGTGATAAACCTTGAGGGTACCAAGTGATTTGCATGGTTACTTCACACCTCGTTTTGTGATCCTCGGTATCCCAGTCACAAAACTTGGAGGGCACACTCGAGATTGAAACATGCCTTTGAAAAGTTCATTGAATCTCAAAAGAGTCTAGGAATTTCTAAGAACCAATTAAAAACCTAATATTTATATTTCGTTTTTCATGGTGGAAATTGGTGAATCGTCATTCACCTACCTTTCAAATATGTTATAGCTTGGATTACGACATACCTCTTCTAAGTTATAATATATTGTGATTGGATCCTAGCATTAATATTACATTTGGGTGTTTTATTAAGGACTCTCTTAATATCTAAACTAATCTTGTTCTCTTCTTTCAGATGTCTTCAAACAATGCTGCTTCTGGCTCTAATCCTAATGGCTCCTTTACCCTTATGAACTTGTGTGGGAAAGTCACTTTTGATGGATCCAACTTCAATGAATGGATCAGAAACATCAGGATGATTACCCGCTACGAGGACAAAGAATATGTCCTTGACAAGGAGCTTAAGGAGATTGATGAGACCACTGCAACTCCACAGGAGATCGCTGACTTTCGGGCACATGAAAGGGATGCTACAAAAGTGGCATGCATCATGTTGGCCACCATGACAGCGGAACTCCAAAAGTCCTATGAGGACTTCTACCCTTTTGAAATGCACCAAGATCTGATGGAAAGATACCATCAAAGTGCACGACAAGAGAGGTATGAAATCATATGCTCTATCATAACAACCATGATGAAGGACGGGGAATCCGTCACGAGCCACATGCAGAAAATGCAAAGGTATGTGGATCGGTTGCTGAAGCTTAATGTGAACTTCCCTGAGGAGCTTGCAATAGATATCATTTTGCACTCCTTACCATCGTTCTATGATCAATTCCGCATGACATATCACATGAATATGGAAGAGGTCACACTCAGCAAACTTCAGTCCTCAAGACCGCAAAAACAGGTCTTAAGGGTAAGTCGGTTGTTAACACTCCTACTCCAAACTCCGCCCCGGTTTTGGCAATCGGGAAAGGTAGAGGGAAGAAGAGGAAGAGCTCTTCGAAGGGTACCAAGGCTAGGACCCTTGATGGCTCTTCTTCAAGTGGAACCAAGAAAGGTTTCGTCACTCCTTCTTCTGACCCAAAAGAGGCTGAATGCTTCTATTGCCATGAAAAGTCACATTAGAAGCGGAACTGCCCAAAATACCAGCAAGATGTGAAGGATGGGAAAGTTAAACCCAACCATGCAGGTATTTACACTATCTTATCTAATAACTCACCCCATTCTAACTCTTGGGTCCTTGATACCGGTTGTGGTATTCATATCTGTTCTGATTTGCAGGGACTAAGAAGAAGTGAGAATGTGGAGCATGGAAGAATAAACTTAATCATGGGGAATAGGAAAGCTTTACCTGTCACCAAGATTGGAGTTTATACTTTATTGCTAAGTAGTGGGTTTAGTTTAGATTTGAATAAGTGTTGTTATTCACCAGAAATGGCAAGAAATATTATTTCCATTCATGCATTGTATAAACAAGGTTTCACATTTTCATTTGATAATGAAGTTGGTTCGATTAATGCTTTCTTTAATAATGTTCTTTATTTTAAAGCATTACCTTGTGATCGTGTGTATGAAACTGTATCTGTGGTTGATAACTTAGGAAATAATGTATTGTGTATTGATTCTGTTAATGATAATAACTTGGATAAAGCATCATTATGGCATTGTCGTCTTGGACATATAAGCAAGAAACGCATAGGCCAACTCCAAAAGGATGGAGTATTGGAGTCATTTGACCTAAAGTCAGATGATAGTTGCGAATCATGCTTACTTGGAAAAATGACAAAGTCACCCTTCACAGGTTCTTGTGAGAGGGGTGAAGGTTTGTTGGATCTTATACACACGGATGTGTGTGGGCCCTTCAAACATGCCACAAGGGATGCTAATCGTTATTATTTGACTTTTACTGATGATTACAGTAGATATGGATATGTCTATTTAATCAAGCATAAGTCAGAGACTTTTGAGAGGTTTAAAGAGTTTAAACAGGAAGTCGAGAATCAATTGGGCAGGAACATTAAGATGCTTCGATCCGATCGAGGTGGTGAGTATCTTAGTTCAGAGTTCCTCGACTATCTTAGGGAATGTGGGATTGTCTCACAATTGACACCTCCCACGACACCGCAGTTGAATGGTGTAGCTGAGAGGCGTAATCGAACCTTGTTGGATATGGTTCGTTCCATGATGAGTCGAGCTTCGCTACCAATCTCATTTTGGGGGTATGCCTTAGAGACTGCCGCCCATATCCTTAATCTAGTTCCCAGAAAGAAAGTTGCCAAAACTCCTCATGAGATGTGGACTGGTAAAGTACCCAAACTAGACCACATTAAGATTTGGGGTTGCGAGGCTTTCGTGAGACGCGAGACTGATGATAAGCTCGAACCTCGAAGTGAGACGTGTATTTTCATCGGCTACCCACAGAAATCCTTTGGTTACCTCTTCTACAGACCTAGTGAAAATGTGGTCTTTATAGCTAGGAGGGCTTTCTTTCAAGAGAGAGAGAGTTCATAAGCCAAGGAGACAATGGGAGGCAAGTTGACCTTGAAGAAATTGAAGAGTCAAGTGGTGAAGGAACTTCAAACCCTAGCACTCAACTTGAGGAGGAAACTTCTGTTGAGCCAATTGACAAGTCTGTACCTCTGAGGCGTTCCACAAGGGTTAGGAATGCACCTGAGCATTACTATGGATTCCATATTACTGCGGAAGGTGATACACTTATCAGTGATGAGACACTGATAGGTCTGGATGAACCTAACAGTTACGCGGAAGCCATGGCAGGCCCTGAGTCAGCCAAGTGGAAAGAGGCAATGGACAGCGAGATACAGTCCATGTATGACAATCAAGTTTGGAACTTGGTTGAGAATGTACCAGGTCGTAAGACTGTAGGGTGCAAATGGATCTTCAAGAAGAAGACCGACATGGATGGTAATGTACACACTTATACGGCACGACTGGTTGCAAAGGGTTTCTCACAAACTCCGGGAGTTGATTATGATGAGACCTTTTCTCCAGTGGCCAAGATTAAGTCTATTAGGGTTCTGTTAGCCATAGCCGCATTTCATGACTATGAAATATGGCAAATGGATGTCAAAACCGCTTTCCTTAATGGAAAGTTGGCTGAGGATGTTTACATGAGTCAGCCAGAGGGTTTTGTCAACACAGAGTACCCTAATAGAGTGTGTAAGCTTGAGAAATCCATTTATGGGTTAAAGCAAGCACCTCGCAGATGGAATCTTTGCTTTGATGAGAAAGTCAAGGAATTTGGCTTTTCTAGGAGTGAAGATGAATCTTGTGTATATGTCAAGGCTAGTGGGAGTATAGTTAGCTTTTTGGTATTGTATGTGGATGACATACTACTCATAGGAAATGACATTCCAACTCTGCAGGAAGTTAAGTCCTGGCTTGGGAAGTGTTTCTCTATGAAGGACCTAGGAGAAGCTGCCTATATTCTAGGGATAAGGATCTTGAGAGACCGGAGTAAAAGACTAATTGGACTTAGTCAGAGTACTTACTTGGATAAGGTGCTGAAGAGATTCGGCATGCAGGACCCCAAGAAAGGAGAGTTACCCATCCAGAGTAACGCCAGATTGAGTAAGACACGAAGCCCTAGTACTGAGGCTGAGATAGCAGAAATGAGTCGAATACCTTATGCTTCGGCTGTAGGATCGATCATGTATGCTATGACGTGTACTCAACATGATGTAGCCTTTGCTTTGAGCATGGTTAGCAGGTATCAGGGAACCCTGGCAAGGCACACTGGACTGCGGTAAAGAATATCCTCAAGTACCTACGGAGGACTAAGGACTGGGTCCTTACCCTCGGTGGGAGTGAAGACTTGAGAGTTGTAGGGTATAGTGATGCTAGCTTTCAGACTGATAGGGATAATTTCCGCTCTCAATCAGGCTGGGTCTTTACCTTAAATGGAGGAGCAATTTCTTAGAAGAGTTCCAAGCAAGAGACAGTGGCTGATTCAACTTGCGAATCAGAGTATATAGCAGCTAGCGAGGCATCAAAGGAGGCGATATGGCTGAAGAACTTCATTGGAGACCTTGGAGTTGTACCAGCTATTAAAGAGCCAATGGAAATTTTCTGTGATAGTGAAAGTGCAGTTGCCTTAGCCAAGGAACCAAGGGATCACGGGAGATCCAGACACATCGACAGAAAATACCATTTCATCAGACATCGAATAGAAGAAGGACTCCTCGTGGCAAAGAGGGTATCATCGGATGAGAATCCAGCAGATCCCCTCACGAAGGGACTGACTCGGGTTAAGCATCTCCAGCATGCTCGGAGCATAGGGCTGAAGGATGATATTAGATTTAGTAGTTAGATAACCTTGAAATTTGTAAAGTGTAATTGAAATTAGATGATGAATAAAAGGTGTTTTATTTATGAGTAAAGTGTTGCTATCTCTTGTCGATCGTTTACTATATTTCTTTTGCATGTTTTGACTTCCAGAATAATTGTGTTTGGTATATCATATTATTCGAACCTCCACAGTCGGTCATATGTCGGAAGTAGGTATGAATCAAGACTGTCATGATTGGTTGCAGAAGTCTAAGTTGTTGGACATGGCTACAACACTCATGAGTGCTCATAAGTTCTGAGCATTGGACTCAACCCACGCTCACTGGAATCACTTCATGGAATTTATCTCGAGTGATCGTGAGACGGTAATATCATATAAGTCTTCAAACCTAGAGATATGATTAGTTACTTATGAGTTGGTTATGCATTGATTGTACGTTAACGCATTGGTAACTCGATGTTATAAAACGTGCTTTTGTGTATAATTCAATGAGTGGTAGAACAAACATATGAGTCGAAGTTTATCTGTTCCTTCTTGGATTAGAAGCTGATATCTGGGCCCCTCGATGATTTTGTTTTGACCTATGTACCGGGCCCGGTCAGAACTAAGTTGATGTGTTCAATTAAGTTCTTTGTCAAACAAATCGGAAATCGGGAAACAAACTGCTGGACAATAAGTAAGACATTGTTCCATGTATTTGTCCGGCTGATATCTTGAACAGAGGATTATATGATCACTTATCTTAAATGGCGTATCATCATCTTCTCAGTTCCGAGAGACCTTGAAAGAGCTACGATTGTCGATCGGTTCCTGAAGTATTGCAGTTATAGTTATTAGACTTATCCAAGTGGGAGACTGTTGGATAAGGTGTCTAAGTCCATAACTATTTCTGGTATGTACTTGACCCGACCCGGCATGGTCCATTTGGGTTGCATGGCACCATGAAATTGGATAAACTAAAATGAGAGAAATAACACTTATGGTTTATTAATATATTATAAGTTCTAATATATTAATAATATTATTTAATTAGTTTGATCAAGAATTAATTTAGAATTAATTAAGTGATCAAAAGATAACTAATTAAATATATGGGTAGATTATGTAAATCTTCCATATCTTATATAGTGGGCTAAGAGGCTCCATGGATTATCAAGTTGGGTTCCACCCATAGGATGCTCCATGGATGCTCCATGGGAGTTACAAACCCATGGGTCATGGAAATGAAGAGTCATGACACATTAGGGTTTACATGGTGTAACCCTAGATGTGTCAACACTATATAAGAAACCCATTCTCCACCAAAATAGGCTACACTAAGAAACAAGAGGGCTAGAGCCGATTTTGCAAGTGTAAGATTCTCTCAAAGTTTACTCCTTTGCATTTGGTGTTGTGTGAAGCATTTGAGGCATCACACTTGGGGTGCTAGGCTCACAAGGTTTCAAGGATCATAATCAACAACAACGTAAGTTATTCTATCTTTCATTCAAGTTAAAAATGTTCCCCATGTATGCTAGATAGGAATACAACCTTGGAATTCAACTTTGCATGATTATTAGACAAACATAGATCCAAGGTTATTAGGGTTGATTGTACACTTAGGAAGTGTTAGAATGCTCAAAACCCATCACTATTGTCATGAAAAGGCGCACTGGAAGCGAAAGTGCCCAAAGTAGTTGCAAGATGTTAAGGATGGGAAAGTGAATCCCAACCATGCAGGTATTTACACTATATTGTCTAATAACTCACCATATTCTAATTCTTGGGTCCTTGATATAGGTTGTGGTATTCACATATGTTCTGATTTGCAGGGACTAAGAAGAAGTGAGAATGTGGAGCATGGGAAGATAAACTTGATCATGGGGAATACGAAAGCTTCACCTGTCACCAAGATTGGAGTTTATTCTTTGTTGCTAAGTAGTGGCTTAATATTAGATTTGAATAAATGTTGTTACTCGTCTAAAATGGCGAGAAATATTATTTCCTTTCACGGTTTGTACAAATAAGGGTTTACTTTTTCATTTGATAATGAATGTGGTGGTATTAATGCTTTCTATAATAATGTTCTTTATTTTAAAGCATTACCTTGTGATGGTGTATATGAAACTGTGTCGGCTGTAGATAACCTAGAAAATATTGTGTTGTGTATCGATTCTTCCACTAGCTTGGATTATGGCATTGTCGTCTTGGACATGCTAGCAAGAAACGCATAGGCCAACTCCAAAAGGATGGAGTAGTGGAGTCATTTGACCTAAATTCAGATGATAGTTGTGAATCTTGTTTACTTGGAAAAATGACAAAGTTACCCTTCAGTGGTTCATGTGCTAGGGGTGAAGGTTTGTTGGATCTTGTACACACAGATGTGTGTGGACCCTTCAGAACCGCCACAAGGGATGCTAACCGCTTTTATGTGACTTTTACTGATGATTATAGTTGATATGGTTATGTCTACTTAATCAAGCATAAGTCAGAAACCTTTGAAAAGTTCAAAGAGTTTAAACAGGAAGTGGAGAATCAGTTGGGCAGGAACATTAAGATGCTTCGATCCGATCAAGGTGGTGAATATCTTAGTACAGAGTTCCTTGACTATCTTAAGGAATGTGGGATTGTCTCACAATTGACACCTCCCAGAACACCACAAATTAATGGTGTGGCTGAGAGGCGTAATCGAACCTTGTTGGACATGGTTCGTTCCATGATGAGTCAAGCTTCGCTACCAATCTCATGTTGGGGGTATGCCTTAGAGACTGTCGCCCATATCCTTAATCTAGTCCCTACCAAAAAGGTTGCCAAAACACCTCACGAGATGTGGACTGGGAAAGTTCCCAATTTGGACCACATCAAGATTTAGGGTTGCGAGGCTTTCGTGAGGCGCGAGACTCACGATAAGATCGAACCTCGAAGTGAGCGGTGTATTTTCATCGGCTACCCACAGAAATCCTTTGGTTACCTCTTCTATAGACCCAGTGATAATGTGGTCTTTGTGGCAAGGAGAGGAGTCTTTCGTGAGACAGAGTTCATAAGCCAAGGAAACAATGGGAGGCAAATTGACCTTGAAGAAATTCAAGAGTCAAGTGGTGAAGGAACCTTAAACCCTAGCAATCAACCTGAGGAGGAAACTCCTGTTGATCCAACTGACGAGTCTGTACCTCTGAGGCGTTCCACGAGAGTTAGGAATACACCTGAGCATTACTATGGTTTCCATATTACTGCGGAAGGTGATACACTTATCAGTGATAGTACACTGGTGAGTTTGGATGAACCTAACAGCTAAATGGAAGCCATGGCAGGCGCCGAGTCTGCTAAATGGAAAGAGGCTACAGACAGCGAGATACAGTCCATGTATGACAATCAAGTTTGGAACTTGGTTGACAATGTACCAGGTCGTAAGACAGTCGGGTGCAAATGGATCTTCAAGAAGAAGACCGACATGGATGGGAATGTACACAATTATAAGGCGCGACTGGTTGCAAAGGGCTTTTCTCAAACTCCGGGAGTTGACTATGATGAGACCTTTTCACCAGTAGCAAAGATTAAGTCTATTAGGGTTATGCTGGCCATTGCTGCATTTCATGATTATGAAATATGGCAAATGGATGTCAAAACCACTTTCCTTTATGGAAAGTTGGCTGAGGATGTTTACATGAGTCAGCCAGAAGGTTTTGTCAGTACAGAGTACCCTAATAGAGTGTGTAAGCTTGAGAAATCCATCTATGGATTGAAACAAGCACCTCGCAGATGAAATCTTTGTTTCGATGAGAAAGTCAAAGAGTTTGGCTTTTCGAGGAGCGAAGATGAGTCCTGTACATATGTCAAGGCTAGTGGGAGCATAGTTAGCTTTTTGGTATTGTATGTGGATGACATACTACTCATAGGAAATGACATCCCAACCCTGCAGGAAGTTAAGTCCTGGCTTGGGAAGTGTTTCGCTATTAAGGACCTTGGAGAAGCTGCCTATATCCTAGGGATAAGGATTTTGAGAGACAAGAGTAAGAGACTGATTGGACTTAGTCAAAGTACCTACTTGGATAAGGTGTTGAATAGGTTCAGCATGCAGGATTCCAATAAAGGAGAGTTACCGATCCAGAGTAACGCCAGACTGAGTAAGACTCAGAGCCCGATTACAGAGGCTGAGATAGCTGAGATGAGTCGAGTATCGTATGCTTTCGCTGTTGGGTCGATCATGTATGCCATGACTTGTACTCGTCCTGATGTGTCCTTTGCTTTGAGCATGGTCAGCAGATATTAGGGGAACCTTGGCAAGGCTCACAGGACTACGATAAAGAAAATTCTCAAGTACCTGCGGAAGACTAAGGACTGGGTCCTTACCCTCGGTGGGAGTGATGACTTGAGAGTAGTAGGGTATAATGATGCTAGCTTCCAGACTGATAGGGATAATTTCCGCTCTCAGTCAGGCTGGGTCTTTACCTTAAACGGAGGAGTAATTACTTGGAAAAGTTCCAAGCAGGAGACAGTGGCTGATTCAACTTGCAAATAAGAGTAAATAGCAGCAAGCGAGGCAGCAAAGGAGGCGATATGGCTGAAGAACTTCATTGGAGACCTTGGAGTTGTACCAGCTATAAAGGAGCCTATGGAGATTTTCTGTGATAGTGAAAGTGCAGTTGCCTTAGCTAAGGAACCAAGGGATCACGGGAGATCCAGACACATCGACAGAAAATACCATTTCATTAGACATCCAATAGAAGAAGGACTCCTCGTGGCAAAGATGGTATCATCGGATGAGAACCCATCAGATCCCCTCACGAAGGGACTGAGTAGGGTTAAGCATCTTCAGCATGCGAGGCGCATCGGGCTAAAGGATGATATTAGTTTTAGAAATTATAAAGCTTTTGAAATTTGTAAAGTGTAATTGACATTTGATGATAAGTAAAAGTTGTTGTTTATTTATATGTAAAGTGTTACGATCTTTTGTCAATCGTTTACTATCATTTCAGTTTTTGCATGTTTTGACTTCCAGAATAATTATGTTATGGTATATCATATTATTCAAACTCTCCACAGTAAGTCATATGTTGGAAGTAGATATGAATCAAGACTGTCATGAATTGGGTTTGTAGATGTCTAAGGTGCTAGACATAGCAAATGGTTGCTACAACATTCATGAGTGCTCATAAGTTCTGAGCATTGGATTCAACCCACGCTCACTTGTATCACTTCATGGAATTTATCTCGAGTGATAGTTAGACGGTAATATCATATTAGTCTTCAAACCTAGAGATATGAGTTGTTAACTATGATTTGGTTATACATTGATTGTACAAAAACGCATTGGTAACTCGATGTTATAAAACGTGCCTTTGTGTATAATTCAACAAGTAGTAGAACAAGCATATGAGTTGAAGTTTATCTGTTCCTTCTATTACTTGGAGGATTAGAAGCGATATCTGGGCCCCTCGATGATTTTGTTTTGACCTATGTACCGGGCCCGGTCAGAACTAAATTGATGTGTTCGATTAAGTTCTATGTCAAACAAATCGGAAATCGGGAAACAAACTGCTGGATAATAAGTACCACATTGTTCCATGTATTTGTCTGACTGATATCTTGAGAGCAGAGGATTTTATGATCACTTAGCTTAAATGGCAGGTCATCTTAGTTCCGTGAGACTTTGAAAGAGCTACGATTGTTGATCGGTTCTTGAAGTCATACTTGCAGTTATAGTTATTAGACTTATCCAAGTGGGAGACTGTTGGATAAGGTGTCTAAGTCCATAACTATTTCTGGTATGTACTTGACCCGATTGGCATGGTCAATTTGGGTTGCATGGCATCATGATAATTGGATAGACAAAATGAGAAGAAGGACACTTATGATTTGTTAATATATTATAAGTTATAATATATTAATACGAAATCATATTATTTAATTAGTATTGATCCATAATTAATTTGGAATTAATTTTGTGATCAAAATTGAGACTAATTAAATATATGGGATTGCTTGTGTAAATCATCCATTCTTATATAGTGGGCTAATGATCCATGGTTTATTGGATTGGGCTAAATCCATAGGGTGCTCCATGGATGCTCCATGGAGGCTAAAACCCATGGATCATGGAGCAAATGAAAAGCCATGTCAATTAAGGTTTACATCGTGTAACCCTACTTGTGACACACTATATAAAGACCCCATAGGCTAGCAAAATCGGCACTTAGATTAGAACAAGGAGGGCTAGCCGATTTTGAGTGATAGTGTACTTCTCTCAAAGTTATTCCAAGAGTTGTGGTGTTGTGTGAAACATTTGAGGCATCACATTTGGGGTGCTAGGCTCACAAAGTTCTTAAGGAATCCAAGCAACAAGAAAGGTATGTTCTTCTACTAGCTTTTATGTTTTAAGTTCCCCATGACATGCTAGTTAGGTTAAGAACCTTGGAAAAATCAAATTTGCATGTATCTTAGTAAAACATAGATCCAAGGTTTCTAAGGTTGCATGTACACCTTAGGAGTGTTAGAATGCTCAAAACCCATCATTTTAATGGTAGTTTTACATCAAGTCTTGGCACATCTCGTAAGGCCAGTAGTCCTCGTAGAATCGTTGCAGCTCAGGAGTCATAGTGGCTACCATTATACATGACACCTTTGTCATGTCTTTCTCGTGAGCCCTATACTTAGCTATTTCTTCTTCAGTAGCTTTCTTTTCATCTATCTCTTTGAGCTTTTCGTCGAGGACGTATTATTTTTCCTCATATTGAAGGGTCATGCGAATGTTGCGAATCCAATCATTGAAATTGGACCCATCACAAATGTTCATAAGAGAAAAGGAGCTGGAGGAGTTTGAGTTCGAGCCAAAAGTGTTGTTTGAGCCAGACATCTGAAAAGAAAAAGAACAAAGTTTTTATTAGATAAAGAATCCTTAATATAACACCCAAATGAAATATTAAGGCTAGGATCCAAAACAATAATTCACAATTCGGAAGAGGGATGCTGTAATCCAATTGCAAATTATTTGAAGGAAGGTAAATGACGATTTACCAATTCCACCACGAAAAATGAAATGAAGAATTAGGTTTTAAATGAAATGAAATTCGTAGATTCTTTTGAGATTTATTGAAGTTTTCAATGGCATGTTTAATCTCGATTATGCTCTTCAAGTTTGTGACTGGGATACCGAGGATCACAAACAAGGTGTGAATAACCATGCAAATTAGATTGGTACTCTCGAGGTCATTTACCACCTAATCAATGTGTCGGTTAACCTCACACGCTCCATTGATCTATGATAATTCTCGAGCTACCCTTTGCCACCCTTGTTAGTCCAAGTTAGTGTGTCGGTTAACCACACACGCTCCACTAACGACTTGACAAGGTGCAAAGTGCAATTTTATGGAATAACATCATTTTCACATTTTTCCTAAAGTAACTAAGATTGGGAATTTATAAAAGCATTTAGTTACTTTATAATATTCATTATACTTATTAATGAGGAAATAATGTCCTATCCTACCCGTTCGACTAACGACCCTCCAATAGTCAAGAGTGCGGTGGGTAAGAGTGGATACCCAATGGCGGTCATTTTACTGGTCGCTTCCTTAAACACCCCTTATAGACCAGCTTCGTGAATGAGGCCTACTAACGGTAAGACTGACTCATCTTATACATATATATATACATATTAATATTTTAATATTATAATAGTATAAGTGTTGTATTTTAAACTTTTAAAATACTAGGGTTCTAGAATTTAGTATTTCAAAATTAAGACTTTTAATCAAAATTTAAATTCCAAAACTTGAGGGCAAGTTATGAAACTTTTCAAAACTTTCTCGATCAAAATTTTAAAATAATCAAATTATAATTTTATCCTTACCTTGAAATTTGACCTAATGCATTTATATGGTAAGAAAATTCAAATAATATTTTACAAATAATTAATTTATCACATAATCTTGTAATTATCTTAAAATTTGATAGTTATCTTTCAATTAGATGAGGATAATCATTACCATAACAGAAAATTCGAAATTTGACAGTTAAAACAATTTAAGGTAATGATCCTAATCTAATTTAGGCTTGAAATCCGAAAAATGTGCCATCTAACGAACCAACTCGTCGAGTCAGGGCATGGACTCGTCGAGTTGGTCCAACTCGTCGAGTTCCTTCAGAGGACTCATCGAGTCCAGCAGTCAGAGACCAAAATCGAAAATTTTTCCAGCTTTGAAAACATTACAATTGCATCATATAGTAGAAAAACACCCTAATCACTGATACCACTGATGGGTTTTGAGCATTACAACATTCCTATGGTGCACATGCAACACTAATTGCTTTGGATCTAGGTTTTTCTCAAGTTATACGTGCATAATAATTGTCCAAAGCAAAACCCTAATCTAGCAAACATATTTTCGAAATCAATGATTAAACAAAAGTTAGAAGAATACCTTTTCTTTGTTGATTGGTTGATCTTGACCTTCAAGAGCTTAGTGCCTCAATTGTTTCACCTCTAATGGAGTCACAAACACCACTAGCAATGTATGAACAAGAGAGAGAGAGAGAGAGAGAGAGAGAGAGAGAGAGAGAGTGTGTGTGTGTGTGTGTGTGTATGTGGAGGCTACTAAAATCGACTAGGGTTCTCTATCAAAGCATATCGCCGATTTCAACTAGCCAAGGTGTCCTTATATATTTGTACTGCTAGGGTTTTAGACTAAAACTCTAATTCTCTGCTTAGGCCTTAAGCAATCTATGGATCCCTTCTACAAGGCCCCTTGGACGAATTCTATTATGGGCTTCCCATAGAATTCGTCCACCCATTCTATTAGGAGTCCACATCCCAACTTGCAACTACCAATAAATTGCAATATCAGTCCCCATATATCTAATCAGTCTCTTTTGATCAACAAATTAATTCCAAATTAATTTCTGATCAATACTAATTAAATAATGTGATTTCTCAATTAATATATTATTCTTATAAAATATTAAAAAATCATTTATCAACCATTTTCTCATATTTCATCCTGTCAAATTGCTATGGTGAAGGCAACCCAAAAGGACCATGCTACTATCGTGTCAAGTACATACCAATTATAGTTATGGGATTAGACACCTAATCCAACATATAAACCATACGATAGCCTCTTTTGGCCTTGTTTAACCATCCTCCATACCTTTGAAAACCCTAGTTCGTCCCTTGCCTTTGTGTGGTGCTTTTGAGCTATTGTTTTGATCATTGGTGGGTGTTGTGCATATTGAAGTGGTAGAAGAAGAAGCTGAAAGACTCATTATTTGGAGGAGAGCCTTGAGATCCATCTTTAGCACCTTCATTTCGTGGCTTTTGAGGTATAAAGTTCAAAGGTTGTCATCTCATTTCGTAGATCTATTCTTTGCCTTGCTTTTGGCTATTTTGGTTCCTTTTTGGTTGGTTTCGTGAGCTAAGGACGTTTATGGAGCCTATCCCTTATAGATCTGGGCTTATTAAGGGTTTCTTAAGCATAAAGTTGCATATTTTATGGTGGGTTCGGTCTCATGCATGTTTTAAGTCATTATTAAGCTCTTTTGAGCTCTAGAGCATCATTAAGCCATGCATGCACGTTAAGTTAGCAACTTTACATGATAAACCACCTTAAGGAAGTCAGATCTGAGTTTTGGTTGAAGTCTTAATCGATTAAGGGCTGAATTTTGGAAGTTTGTCAAGTTGGTGGAGTTCGTTGGACGTACAAGCAGGTACGTTGCATGGACAATCCCTTAAGCACGTACGCTAAGCTTACAAGCTAAGTACGCCCCACCTACTCAGTAGATTGGGCTTCAGACTTTTAGGCTCTCGGTTTTGGGCCATGTTGGACTTTAGTTGTCTTGGGCCTTGTTGGGCCATCAAAATTCTATTGTTGGTTTGTTGATATTTTATTGGACTTTCATGGATGAAGGCCCATGATAAGGATTAGGCCCAATTTGGAAAATTGAGCCATATATGGTCTTTGGGTCATTATTTTGGAATTTGGGCTTTGTGGACAATTGGATTGGGCCTTGGCGTTGGGCCAAGTTGGGTAAAGGGTAAAAATGTCTTTTACCCTAGTTTGGACTCTTAGTGTGAGTCGGGGTCCAATTATTAATTGGATGCTGTTCTGTGGTTGATAGCGTGGGGATTTTAGCAGGCCGACAACCAAAGATTTATTTGTGGGATTTAGCAGTGTGAGGTGAGTCTCCTCACCATTTTTAGCGGGGTCTAAGGCACCAATGTTGGCCCAAGACCAGTTATGCTAGAATACTAGATGTCTGTGTGACGCTTGTATGTGTACGTGCTTGTATGCTTACTGGGCGGGCCCGATGGTTATTCAGTATCTTATTATCTTATTATGCGTATAAGAGTTGTATGTGGGCAGGGCCCGTTATGTGAGTTTGGGCGCGGCCTGTTATACTCAGTGGGTGGGGCCCGTTATGCGAGTTTAGGCGGGGCCCATTATACTCAGTGGGTGGGGTCCGTTATATTGAGTGGGCGGGGCCCGTTATGCAAGTGTGGGTGGGACCCGATACACTCATTAGTCGGGGCCCATTATGTGTTCATTTATGTATGGTATGTGGTATGTTGGGGAAACCCACTAAACTTCATGCTTACAGTTTTCAGTTTATGTTTCAGGTACTTCTGGTTTCAAAGGAAAGAGCCCGAGATGATTACAGATCACACACCACTCGATTTCGCATTTTCTTATTTACTCTGATAACGATGATGTATTTATAAAATTTGATTACCTTGGTCTTATGACAATGATATGGTTTACTGTTTTATGAATGTAAAAATGAAAGATTTTCGGGTCTTATTTTTGCTACGTTACACATGGACATGACGTGCTTTCTAGCAAATATCGTATTTCAATATTTTTCGCTATAATTTCGAATTTAGGGTTCATATTTAGTTTTACATATTATTTTAAACTCTTTAAATTGGATAACTAAACTGAGAAGATAAATATGCCTAAAAGGCTAGGAATTATAGATAATGATTTGAAATTAACTAATTAATAGATAAATTAAAGATAATTTGCTTAAATCATATAATTTAAAATTGTTTAAAATTTACCATACATATAATTATTAAAGTGTATAAAAGAATATGTAAAGACCAAAATAATTTATATATGTAACAAAATTACTATATGTAAAAGAATAATACAACATATGTCTTTACATGTTTAATTAATGATCGTTAGTCGAATGAAAATTAGGCCTCATTCATGAAGCCATATTACAAGAGATGTATTGTAACATCGCGATGATAAGGTATTTCCAAAATAAACCCTAAGTATGAAGATTTATTGTATTTAGCCCTTCTATATGAGAATTGTTTCAAAATGGCTCATAGTGGCATTCTTGTAATATTTGGCCCGAGGTCACGTACGCTGGGTGTACCTAGCGTACGCAGGGCATACATGCATGATCCCCAAACCCTAATTTTTAGTGTTTGGAACCTACTTAACCTTCCTTAAGTCCCCAACTTACCTTCTTTCATCTACCTCCAACTCACATTCATCCCTAAACAAACCCTAATCCACTTTTGAGCCCTCTTGAGCTTTGTGTTTGAGTTTTGGTTACCTTGAAGGAGAGAGCAGGAAGAGAAGATCATCTTGGAGGAGTAGGACTCTTTGGATCCAGAATCTCAGCACCATTTGGCATCACTTGGAGGTAAAAAGATTTGAACTTGATGAAGTTATGCATAGATCTAAGTTATCCATGAAGTTTATGTCCTTTTGGTCACATTAGTTTGGTATTTTGAGTATGAGCTACTCCAATCCATTTAAGCTATCCTTTCAGGCGTTTTTGAGGTGTTTATAAGTATAAAAATATAGTCTCGATCATTTGTTCCCTTCCATGCATGAGTTACATGGTCTTAATGGGTTAAGTAGTTAAGGTTTTTACTGTTAAGAACTTTTTGGCCAAGCAAGACCATAAAGTTGAAAACTTTATGGTCAGAGATGACATTTGGGCTTGGATCTGGTTTTGGACATAAGGATTTGATGTATTAAGCTCTTAATGAGAGTTGGGGCTGACTAGGTGCATATACTGGGCATACCAAATGGTACACTGCACGTACACGGTCAAAGCCCTGACTTTTAGGTCAAGCGGAGTACGCCCCGTGACTCAGCTGGGTTATTGACTTTGACCTTTGACCAAGTTTGACCGAAGGGTATTTTAGGTAATTTGAGTGGTAATTGAGATCGGTCATTATTTGGTGTTTAGGTGACTAGTTGAGTTGTCATTTGGAGCTGTGTTCTATCATATATCTTTTCAGACTGAGAGGTGAGTTTTCCTCACTATACTCGTGGGTCGAAGGCACCAATGTCGGCCCACTAGGTTATTTATCCTGATTATAGGATATTGTTATGCTAGTATGTGATTGAGTAGTAGATCTGTATGGTTATCTGTATTTGTTGGTTATGTGTTTATGTTTGTCTATTACATATGTTGACATATTATGGTTGGGTTGAGGTGGTCCTGATTTGTGCTAAAGGCCAAGACACGTGGAGCAGTCCGGATAGGCTGTAGTCCCCGCTAGGCGATCCAGTCACACTGAAGGCTCATATTTGCATGCTTTGTTTGTTATGTGGTGTGTTGGTACTTTGGGGGAACTCACTAAGCTTTGGGTTACTGTTTTAGTTTATTCTTTCAGGTACTTCAGAGGATTGTGTGAAAGTGAAGGCCTGACCGTGCACATCCTCCTATTTTTCATGACTTTGACTTTTGGGACACTCTGATATGACTTTACTTTTGAGACATTGTTTCTTTTTGTAAACAATGATGGTTAATGGTTTTTTTTTTTAATTTTAAATTTTCAATATTTTTGGGATGTTACAAGTTGGTATCAGGGCCTTGGTTTGAGAGAATTAGATGAACATTCGTGTGAATCCATACTCAAACTAGGCAACTGTAAAGGTTTTTAAAATGGTTTTCAAATTTTTTTTCAAAAGTAACCAAGGAATGATGCGATGTGTACGATCAGCCAGAGCAAGAAAGTATAACCCAATATACCCACACTGTTATTTGATGTTATGTTATGGTAGAACAACATGCTAGTGGTAGGCTAGGGATGTTCAGAAATTGCATGTTAGAATTTCCTGATATGTGATTCTTGATAGCCTAGGATTATTTCTTGTATGGAATTTACATCATTATTGTAGTTGCTTGGTGTATGCCTCATAGTTATACATAACTAAGACTCTATAGCCTGAAAATGTTTGGTTTGGACTTATTTCATGTTCTTGTTTGATGAAGGGCTTAGGGTAGGATCAAGTGTTTGATTGTCTATGGGACTCTATAGCCTGAAAATGTGAAACTAAGTTACTAAGTCTATTTTGTGTGTGAGCAACCATCTAGTTGGGGAATGTCTAGACATTCTCTAGGGAGTGAGGATAGGATTTATGAGTATCCTAGTGTGTGCTGTTAGGGTTGTTGTGATGATCTTCTAATACAAATATAGGTAGGTATGGAAGGTAGTATGGGACCGTACTACCGAAAGCATAGGACTAGTACACATAAAAAGGAAGTCACAACCCATAGGGTTTCGTTATTTAGAATAGCTCGTATGGTATGAAATGCGTCTTGTCTGATATTTTTTGGTTTATTTTCAGTATAGTGCTCACGAGGGGATCAGGTTCATGAGTCAGAGCGGGCGGCCAGCATCGGCCAAGGTTGACCGAGGACCAGATTAAGGAGTTGATTTCTATTGAGGTGGTAACTGCTGTTCGGAGATCGATTCCGGAGTTATTTGGGTATATCAAGACCGCCATCATTGAGCTTTTTGACGATCGTTGTGTTTCATTTTCTGAGGCTGTTATTTTTGCAGCTACCACGGCTGTTGCAGCCACTGGGGTTCGTCGAGAGAGAGCATTACAGTACCGGGACTTCGATAATACAAAGCCTCTGGTGTTCGAGTTTAGGATTTGATCATTGCGATGAGGTGGTTATCTAATGTTGAGGGGTGTTTCTTTACATGCTCCCACCTTGCTGACCAGAAGGTCAAGTGCGTCTTGAACCTTCTTTAGTCAGGGGAGAAGGACTGGTGGATATTGGTGATTGGATTGTATACTCCTGAGCAGAGGCCTGCTGTGAAATGGGAGTAGTTCTCTGAGATGTTTCGCATGAGATATGTTCCATTGGTGGAGCGGGAGAGGCTGGTCCAGGAGTATTTGGATCTGAGGTAGGGGACTGAGTCGGTGACTGAGATCACCAAGATTTTTACTGAGAAGGCTCTGTTTTGTCCTGATTTTGGTGCTTCTGAGAAAGCTCAGATGACCCAGTACTTGAGCATGCTCAAGACGGACATCCGCCAGTTTGTGCCCACTCACCTTTTTGGTACACTTGTGGAGTTACAGGAGGCCGCAAGGAGGCAGGAGATTAAGATGGAGCTCTAGGCGAGGGAGTAGAAGCAGGCTCCGATGTAGACGCAGCCTACGACGAAGCGGTTCAAGGCCGCTGATATGAGATCTGGCGGTCAGAGGGGCCACACCTATGGCAAGTATGGCAAGGTTCATGATGGTTCTTGTTGATATTCTTTTGGGTTCCACAAATGCGGCAAGGAGGGGAATTATGCCAAGGATTGCCGCCAATAGGTCCATGTACCGAGCACTAGGATCTGTTATCACTGTGAGCAGGTTGGCCATATTAAGGCCAACTGTCCCTTGCTCACTGTGGGACTGACACAGACTCTAGCACCAACTTCTTTGAGGATCACAGATGGGCACCAGGGTAGGGCGGAGCCCCCGAGGGCTCGAGGTCGCTCTTTTCAGATCACAACAGAGCAGGCCAGGGCGGCGTCGGACGTCATTACTGGTATGTTTCCATTTATCAATCTGTCAATTATTTTATGGTATGCTTGTGTTTATGCTTCTGATAGGTACATTCTTAGTGAATTATTTTCCTGCTCTTGTGTTATTCGACTCGGGTGCGAGTCGGTCCTTTGTATCTCAGTCTTTTAGCAGGGGTTTCGATATGACCCTTGGAGAGCTGGAGTGTCTGTTGCGGGTTTCTATCTCCAACAAACACGGGATTTATACATCGAGTGTTTTCTAGGATTGTGTTTTGGAGATTTTTGGGGTGCCTTACTCGATTGATCTGATCCCTATTCCCATGGGAGATGTGTGTGAGATTGTAGGTATGGACTAATTGAGTAGATTTGAGGTTATGATCAATTGCGAGGGTCAGCGGGTGGTAGTTCGAACCCCAAGTGGGGGGAGATCTGGTTATTTATGGAGAGGGTACCAGATTGGGATCATCTTTTTGTTCTTCTTCCAGATCTCGTCAGTATATTCAGCACGGGTGTATGGCTTATCTTGCGTATGTGGTTGATGCCCGAGTTGGGAAGCAGGCTTCGCTTTCGGATGTGCCGGTTGTTAGAGAATTTGCTGATGTGTTCTCGGAGGAATTGCCTAGTGTGCCTCCAAAGAGGCAGGTCGAGTTCAGGATTGATTTGGTCCTTGATGTGGCTCTGATTGCCAAGGTGCCGTACCGATTGGCACTGCCTGAGATGCAAGAGTTGTCCTCTCAGCTTCAGGAGCTGTTTTGCAAGGAGTTTATTAGACCTAGAAGTTCGACGTGGGGTTCACACCGGATGAGCATTGATAACAGTGGTTGAACAAGATAACAGTGAATAACTGTTATCCCCTTCCACGGATTGATGAACTCTTCGATTAGTTGCAGGGTGCCTCTTGGTTCTCCAAGATCGACTTGAGGTCAGGGTATCATCAGATGAGGGTCAGAGAGGAGGATGTAGAGAAGACCGCATTATGGACTCTTTATGGTCATTATGAGTTCGTGGTGATGCCATTTGGGCTCACCAATGCGCATGCGGCTTTTATGGATTTGATGAATCGGTTATGCAGGTTGATGCTCGATCGATCAGTTATTATTTTCATTGATGATATATTGGTGTATTCCAAGACCAGGGAGCAGCATGAGGAGCACCTTTGAGAGCTTCTAGGAGTGTTGAGGCGAGAATGGCTGTATGCTAAGTTCTCAAAGTGTGTGTTTTTGTTACGAGATGTCCAGTTCTTGGGACATCTCGTTAACCAAAACAGGATTTTGGTCGATCTGGGCAAGATTGAGGCCGGTTCCGAAGTCTCCCTCAGAGAACAAGAGTTTATTGGGTTTAATAGGATATTACCAGAGATTTATTTAGGATTCCTCCAAGATTTATTTAGGATTTCTCCTAGATTGTAGTACCTCAGAGTGGATTTTAGGTGGGGTGCTGATCAGCAGATGGCATTTGAGACTCTGGGACAGAAATTGTGTGAGGCCCCAGTGTTGACCCTCCCTAAGGGTGTTGAGGATTTTGTGGTGTTTTGGGATGCATCCATCACGGATTTGGGCATAATGCTTATGCAACATCGAAGATTTATTTCATATGCTTCTCAGCAACTGAAGCCGCATGAGGTCCATTATCCGACTCATGATTTGGAGTTGGGGCAGTAGTGTTTGCTCTCAAGATTTGGCGGAACTACTTCTATGGGGTTCGGTGCACTATCTACACGGATCACAAGAGCTTGAAGTATCTTATGGACCAACTGAACCTGAATATCAGACAACATAGGTGGCTTGACATGGTCAATGATTATGATTGCGAGATTCTGTAGCACCCCGGGAAAGCGAATGGGGTCGCTGATGCTTTTAGACGCAAGATGGCTAGTTCTTCTATTGGGAGTCTCTGCATGAGGATATTGATTGACTCTCCACTTCTTGGATCTAATTAGGAGGCTCAGGCCGAGGGATTAAAGAAGGAAAATTGGAAACATGAGAGACTTAGGGATGAGCTTGACACGTTTACTACTGACAGTCGGGGTTATTGACCTGATATGGACGCGTTTGGGTGCCAGATTTTGGCGGGGTCAGATATATTGTGATGGAGGAGACACACAAGTCGAGGTTTTCGATACACCCCGGAGCCACCACGATGTATCGGGATATGAGGTTTAGTTATTGGTGGTCATGCATGAAGAGAGAGATAGTCTGGTACGTCGATAAGTGCTTGACCTGTCGGATGGTCAAGGCCGAGAACCAAAGGCCGCATGGCAAGTTGCAGCCGTTGGAGGTTCCCATGTGGAAATGGGAACATATTACTATGGATTTCATCACCAAGTTACCTCGGACGACTAAGGGACACAATGCAATTTGGGTGATAGTGGATCGGTTGACCAACAGTGCCCATTTCTTAGCTATTCGCGACAGCTCATCGGCCGAGAAATTGGCCGACTTATATGTATGCGAGATCGTTTCTTGGCATGGTATTCTAGTCTCCATTATATCTAATTAAGATGTTAGGTTCACATCTCGTTTCTGACAAAAATTCCACGAGGAACTGGGTACGAGGTTGCACCTCAACACTGGTTATCATCCACAGATAGATGGTCAGAGTGAGTGGACAATTCAGACACTTGAGAAAATGTTAAGAGTTGGTGTCATTGATTTTGGTGGGAGTTGGGACTCATACCTTACCTTAGCAGAGTTTTCATACAACAACAACTACCACTCTAGGATCGGTGTGCCACCTTTGAGCTCCTCTATGGGAGGAAGTTTCGCACCCCAGTGTGTTGGGGAGAGGTTGGTCATAGAGTCATGGGAAGAACTGAGGAAGTTATTTAGACGACAAAATTCATCCAATAGATCAGACAGAGACTTCAAACATATCAGAGTCAGCAGAAGAGTCATGCCGGCAAGTGGCGATCCACGTTGGAGTTCTAGGTCGGAGACATGGTTTTACTAAAGGTATCACCCTGGAAGGGTGTAAAATGCTTCAGGAAGAGGGGCAAGTTGGGGCCCCGATATATTAGGCCATTACGGGTGATAGCCAGGGTTGGCAATGTAGCGTAAAGATTGGATTTATCGGATGAGCTTAGCCAGATCCACAACACATTCCATGTGTCTTAGGTTCGGAAGTGTGTGGATGATTATTCAGCGATCGTTCCTCTGGAGGATGTTCAGATTGATGATCGTCTGAATTACATTGAGAGACCGGTGGCGATCTTGGATTGGAAGACAAAGGCTCTGCACAACAAGGTGGTGACTTTGGTCAAGGTTCAGTGGCGACACCGGAAGGGTTCCGAATGGACATGGGAACCCGAGTCTAAGATGCCGGTGTTGGGTTTTGAGCATTCTAACACTCCTATGGTGTGCATGCAACCCTAGAAACCTTGGATCTATGTTTTCTCTATTATACATGCAAACTTTGATTTTTTCAAGGTTTCATCCTAACTAGCATATCATGGGGTATATGTAATACAAAATTCTAGTAGAATGACATACCTTTCTTGTAGCTTTGATTCCTTAAAACTTCGTGAGTCTAGCACCCCAAATGTGATGCCTCAAATGCTTCACACAACACCACCAACAATTAGAATAACTTGATAGAAGAACACTTGCTTCACAAATCGGCTAGCCCTCACTTCTTATCACTTAAAGGTGTCATTTCATGAACTATGAGGCTTCTTATTGTGCACATTAGGGTTACACCATGTAACTCATGACTTTCCACATTCCTCATGATCCATGGGTTTAACCTCCATGGAGTATCCATGGGTCACCACATGGGTTTAGCCCAACATGAAGAACTATGGATCATAAGCCCACTTTATCAGAATGAATGATTTACCAAATTAATCCCCATTTATTCAGTTAGTCTCTTTTGATCACAAAATTAATTCCAAACTAATTCTTGATCAATAATAATTAAATAATATGATTTTATATTAATATATTAGAAATTATAATATATTAATAAATCAAAAATATCCTCTTCTCACAAAGTCTATCCAAATCGTTCTGATGCCATGCAACCCAAATGGACCATGCTAAATCGGGTCAAGTACATACCAAATATAGTTATGGACTCAGACACTTTATCCAACAGTCTCCCACTTGGATAAGTCTAATAACTATAGTTGCAAGTACGACTTCAGGATCCTACCAGCAATCGTAGCTCTTAAAAGTCTCGTGGAACTAAGTTGTGCCATTTTAGATAAGTGATCATATAATCCTCTGTTCTCAAGATATCAGTCGGACAAATACATGGAACTACGTCGTACTTATTGTCCAACAGTTTGTTTCCCGATTTTCGATTTGTTTGTCATAGAACTTAATCGAACACATCAATTCAGTTCTGACCGGGCCCGACACACAAGTCAAAAAAAATCATCGAGGGGCCCAAGATATCGCTTTAAATCCTCCAAGGACTAAAAGAAACAAATAAACTTCAACTCATATGCATGTAATAACTAATCATCAAATTGTACAGAACAGCACATTTTATAACATCAAGTTACTGATGCATTTTCGTACTATCAATGTACAACCAACTCATAGTCAACAACTCATATCTCTTGGTTTGAAGACTTATATGATATTACCGTCTCACAATCACTCAAGATAAATTCCATGAAGTGATACAAGTGAGGGTGGGTTGAATCCAATACTCAGAACTTATGAGTACTCATGAATGTTGTAGCAACAGTTGCTATGTCTAATACAACTCAGAGAAATCTACAAACCCAATTCAATGATAGTATTATTTCAATACCTACTTCCAAAGTATGATCGAATGTGGATAGTTTGAATAATATAATTATTCTGGAAGTCAAAACATGCAAAATGAAACAATAGTAAATGATTGACACAAGACAGTACTATACTAGTAAATAAAACACCTTTTATTTAAACATCAAATGTCAATTACATTTCAACTATTACAAGTTTCGAAAGCTATCTAATTACTAAAACTAATATCATCCTTCAGCCCAATGCGCCTCGCATGCTGTAAATGCTTAACCATGCTCAGTTTGTTCGTGAGGGGATCTACTGGGTTCTCATCTGATGATACCCTATTTGCCACGAGGAGTCCTTCTTCTATTTGATGTCTAATGAAGTGGTATTTTCTATCGATGTGCATGGATCTGCCGTGATCCCTTGGTTCCTTGGCTAAGGCAACTGCACTCTCATTATCACAGAAAATCTCCATAGGCTCCTTTATAGTTGGTACAACTCCAAGGTCTCCAATGAAGTTCTTCAGCCATATTGCCTCCTTCGCCTCCTCGATTGCTGCTATATACTCTGATTCGCAAGTTGAATCAGCTACTGTCTCCTGCTTGGAACTTTTCCAAGTAATTGTTCCTCCATTTAGGGTAAAGACCCAGCCCGATTGAGAGCAAAAATTATCCATGTCTGTCTGAAAGCCGGCATCACTATATCCCACTACTCTCAAGTCATCACTCCCACCAAGGGTAAGGACCCAGTCCTTAGTCCTCCGCAGGTACTTGAAAATGTTCTTCACCGCAGTCCAGTGAGCCTTGCCAGGATTCCCTTGATATCTGCTGACCATGCTCAAAGCAAAGTCCACATCATGGCGAGTACAAGTCATAGCATACATGATCGAGCCTACAGCGGAAGAATATGGTATTCGACTAATCTCAGCTATCTCAGCCTCTATACTCGGGCTCTGAGTCTTACTCAGTTTGGCATTAATCTGGATCGGTAAGTCACCTTTCTTGGAATCCTGCATGCTGAACCTATTCAGCACCTTATCCAAGTAGGTACTTCGAGTAAGTCCGATTAGTGTCTTACTCCTGTCTCTCAATATCCTTATCCCTAGGATATAGGCAGCTTCTCCAAGGTCCTTCATAGGGAAACACTTCCCAAGCCTGGACTTAACATCCTGCAAGGTTGGGATATCATTTCCTATGAGTAGTATGTCATCCACATACAATACCAAAAAGCTAACTATACTCCCATTAGCCTTAACATATACACATGACTCATCCTCGCTCCTTGAAATGCCAAACTCTTTGAATTTCTCATCGAAACAAAGATTCCATCTGCGAGATGCTTGTTTTAATCTATAGATGGATTTCTCAAGCTTACACACTCTATTAGGGTACTTTGCATCGACAAAACCCTCTGGCCGACTCATGTAAACATCCTCAGCCAACTTTCCATTAAGGAAAACGGTTTTGACATCCATTTGACATATTTCATAATCATGAAATGCAACAATGGCTAGCATAACCCTAATAGACTTAATCTTCTCTACTGGTTAGAAGGTCTCATAATAGTTAACTCCCATAGTTTAAGTAAAGCCCTTCGCAACCAGTCGCTCCTTATAAATGTGTACCTTCCCGTCCATGTCGGTCTTCTTCTTGAATATCCATTTGCACCCGATTATCTTACGACCCGGTACATTGTCAACCAAGTTCCAAACTTGATTGTCATACATGGACTGAATCTCGCTGTCCATAGCCTCCTTCCATTTGGCAGACTCAGGGCCTGCCATGGCTTCCTTGAAGTTGTTAGGTTCATCCAAATTTATCATTGTATTATCACTGATAAATGCATCACCTTCTATAGTAATATGGAAACCATAATAAAAATCAGGTGTGCTCCTAACTCTTGTGGAACGCCTCAGAGGTACGGACTCATCAATCAGCTCAATAGGAGTTTCCTCCTCAGGTTGATTGCTCGTGTTTGAGGTTCCTTCACGGTTTGACTCTCAAAGTTCTTCAAGGTCAATTTGCCTCCCACTGTTTCCTTGGCTTATGAATTCTCTCTCACGAAAGACTCCTCTTCTAGCCACGAAGACAACATTGTCACTCGGTCTGTAGAAGATATAACGAAAAGATTTATGTGGGTAGCCGATGAAAATACACCGCTCACTTCGAGGTTCGAGCTTGTCGTGAGTCTCCCGCCTCACGAAACCCTCGCAACCCCAAATCTTGATGTGGTCTAAAATAGGAACTTTCCCGGTCCACATCTCGTGAGGTGTTTTGGCAACCTTCTTGGTAGGGACTAGATTAAAGATATGGGCCACAGTCTTTAAGGCATACCCCCAGAATGAGATTGGTAACGAAGCTCGACTCATCATGGAACGAACCATGTCTAACAAGGCTCGATTGCGCCTCTCAGCCACACCATTCAGCTGTGGTTTCCTGGGAGGTGTCAATTGTGAAACAATTCCACATTACTTAAGATAGTCAAGGAACTCGGTAATAAGATACTCACCACCTCGATCGGATCGGAGCATATTTATCTTCCTGCCCAACTGATTCTCCAATTCTTTTTTAAACTCTTTGAATTTTTTTAAAGGTTTCTGACTTATGCTTGATTAAGTAGATATAGCCATACCTACTGTAATCATTAGTAAAAGTCACATAGAAGCGGTTAGCATTCCTTGTGGCAATTTTGATGGGTCCACGCACATCAGTGTGTATGAGGTCCAACAAACCTTCACCCCTAGCACAAGTACCAGTGAAGGGTGACTTAGTCATTTTTCCAAGTAAACAAGATTCGCAACTATCATCTGACTTTAAGTCAAATGACTCCAAGACTCCATCCTTTTGGAGTTGGACTATGCGCTTCTTGTTGACATGTCCAAGATGACAATGCCACAAGGATGCCTTATCCAAACTAGTGGAAGAATCAATATGCAATACATTATTTCCTAAGTTGTCTACAACCGACACAGTTTCATATACACCATCACAATGTAATGCTTTAAAATCAAAAACACCATTATAAAAGGCATTATTACCACCACATTCATTATCAAATGAAAAAGTAAATCCTTGTTTGTACAAACCATGAAAGGAAATAATATTTCTCTCCATTTCAGACGAGTAACAACATTTATTCAAATCTAATATTAACCCACTACTAAGCAATAAAGAATAAACTCCAATCTTGGTGACAGGTGAAGCTTTCCTATTCCCCATGATCAAGTTTATCTTCCCGTGCTCCACATCCTAACTTCTTTTTAGGCCCTGGAATCAGAACAAATGTGAATTCCACACCCTGTATCAAGGACCCAAGAATTAGTATGCGGTGAGTTATTAGACAATATAGTGTAAATACCTGCATGGGTGGGTTTCACTTTCCCATCCTTAACATCCTGCAAGTACTTGGGGCAGCTTCGCTTCCAGTGCCCTTTTTCCTGACAGTAGAAGCATTGTGCATCCTTCGGGTTGGAAGAGGGAGTGGCAGAACCCCCTTTGGTTCCACTCGAAGAGGAGCCATCAAGAGACTTTCCCTTGGTACCCCTTGAAGGGGTCTTCCTCTTTTTCCCTTTACCTTACCCGCTTTCCAGAACAAGGGCGGTGGTAGGAGTGGTAACAACATTCTTACCTTTGAGACTACTTTCAATAGTCCTGAAAAGTCCTTGAAGTTTGCTAAGTGTGACCTCCTCCTTGTTCATATGATAGGTCATGCGGAACTGATCATAATAGGAGGGTAAGGAGTGTAGAATTATATCTATTGCTAACTCCTCATCAAAGTTCACATTTAACTTTAGCAAACGGTCCACAAATCTTTGCATTTTATGCAGGTGGCCCGTGATGGACTCTACATCCTTCGTTTTTGTTGTTATCATGGAGGTGATGATTTCATACCTTTCCTGACGAGCACTCTGATGGTATCTTTCCATAAGGTCCTGGTGCATCTCATAAGGGTAGAAATCTTCATAGGATTTCTGGAGTTCTGCTGTCATGGTAGCCAACATGATACAAGATACCTTAGTGGCATCCTTCTTATGGGCAGTGTATTCAGCAATCTCCTCTGGAGTAGCAGAAGCCTCATTAATAACCTTTAGCTCCTTATCAAGGACATACTCCTTGTCCTCATAGCGAGTGACCATCCTTATGTTCCTAATCCAATCATTGAAAATAGTGCCATCAAAGATGACTCTCCCATAAAGATTCATGAGAGAAAAGGAGCCAGTAGGGTTTGAGCCAGAAGCATTGTTGGAAGACATCTGAAAAGGAAGAAAGACAAGTTTAGATTAGATAAAGATTCCTTAATAAGACACCCAAATAAAATATCAAGGCTAGGACCCAACACAATATTTTATAATTTGGAAGGGGGATGCCGTAATCCAAGCTACAAAATATTTGAAGGTAGGTAAATGACGATTTACCAATTTCCACCTGGAAAAACGAAACAGATTATTACATTTTAATTAGATTGAAACTCCTAGATCTTTTGAGATTCATTAAACAATTCAATGGCATATTTAAATGTCGATTATGCCCTTCAAGTTTGTGACTGAGATACCGAGGATCACAAACAAGGTGTGAATAACCTTGCAAATTAACTTGGTACTCTTATTTTTATCACATAATCGATGTGCCGGTTAACCACACACGCTCCACCGATCTATGATAAACCTTAAGCCACCCTTTGACACCCTTTTTAGTCCAAGTTAGTGTGCCGATTAACCACACACGCTCCACTAACGACTTAGCAAGGTGTAAATTGTAATTTCATTGGTTAGCATCAATTTCACATTTTCCTAAAGTAACTAAGATTGGGAATTTATAAAAGTTTTAGTTACTTTATATTTATCATTATACTTTTAATGAGAATTAGTGTCTTATCCTACCCGTTCGGCTAACGACCCTCCACCAGTTAAGGAAGCGGTGGGTGAGAGTGGACACCCATTAAGCTGCCATTTTATAGGCAACAACCTTATACCCCCTTATAGACCGGCTTCGTGAATGAGGCCTACTAACTGTAAGACTGACTTATTCTTATACATATATATAATTATTAGACTTTTAATAACATAATAGTATAAGGGTTGAATTTTAAACTTTTAAAATTCTAGGGTTTGGAATTAAAGTATTCTAAATGACTTTACAAAGTCCAAAACTTGAGGGCAAGTTTTGAAACTATTCAAAACCTTTCATTTCTATAACTTATGAGTTTTAATGTTTTTAATGAAAAGACACTTGGAATTCCATAACTTGAGGACAAGTTATGGAGTCCATTCAAAAACATTTAGATCAACAATTAAACTAACAAGCATGTTAAATAATTTTTATGATCTAACAATACTCATAAGCATGCATAATTCATATCAACAATTTTCAAGAATCATATAAACTTAATAAAACCTGAAACTTTGACAATTATCTTTAAAATTGGATAAGCACAATCATTACCACATCAAAAACAGGTTTAACAGTCTAAAAACAGTTTAGGGTAATGATCCTAGTCCAATTCTAGGTTTGAAACTCGAAATTCTGCACTCAAGTCCTCCAACTCGTCGAGTTCATGAACCAACTCGGCGAGTTGGATGAATTTCAACATGGACTCGTCGAGTCCCCCCAATGGCTCGGCGAGTTCACTGAACAGTGAGCAGAAAATCGACTTTTTCAGCAAGTAGCATCAAGTATAATTGAAAACAAGCCTAATCTCTGATACCATAGTTGGGTTTTGAGCATTCTAACACTCCTATGGTGTGCATGCAACCCTAGAAACCTTGGATCTATGTTTTCTCTATTATACATGCAAACTTTGATTTTTTCAAGGTTTCATCCTAACTAGCATATCATGGGGTATATGTAATACAAAATTCTAGTAGAATGACATACCTTTCTTGTAGCTTTGATTCCTTAAAACTTCGTGAGCCTAGCACCCCAAATGTGATGCCTCAAATGCTTCACACAACACCACCAACAATTGGAATAACTTGATAGAAGAACACTTGCTTCACAAATCGGCTAGCCCTCACTTCTTATCACTTAAAGGTGCCATTTCATGAACTATGAGGCTTCTTATTGTGCACATTAGGGTTACACCATGTAACTCATGACTTTCCACATTCCTCATGATCCATGGGTTTAACCTCCATGGAGTATCCATGGGTCACCACATGGGCTTAGCCCAACATGAAGAACTATGGATCATAAGCCCACTTTATAAGAATGAATAATTTACCAAATCAATCCCCATTTATTCAACTAGTCTCTTTTGATCACAAAATTAATTCCAAACTAATTCTTGATCAATACTAATTAAATAATATGATTTTATATTAATATATTAGAACTTATAATATATTAATAAATCATAAATATCCTTTTCTCACAAAAGTCTATCCAAATTGTTCCTATGCCATGCAACCCAAATGGACCATGCTAAATCGGGTCAAGTACATACCAAATATAGTTATGGACTTAGACACCTTATCCAACAGTCTCCCACTTGCATAAGTCTAATAACAATGGTTACAAGTACGACTTCACGATCCTACCAACAATCGTAGCTCCTAAAAGTCTCATGGAACTAAGTTGTGCCATTTTAGATAAGTGATCATATAATCCTCTGTTCTCAAGATATTCAGCCGGACAAATACATGGAACAATGTCGTACTTATTGTCCAGCAGTTTGTTTCCTGATTTCCGATTTGTTTGACATAGAACTTAATTGAACACATCAATTCAGTTCTGACTGGGCTCGACACATAAGTCAAAAAAAAATCATCGAGGGGCCCAAGATATCGCTTTATATGATATTACCGTCTCACGATCACTCGAGATAAATTCCATGAAGTGATAAAAGTGAGGGTGGGTTGAATCCAATACTCAGAACTTATGAGCCCATAGTGGCATTTTTGTAATATTTGGCTCGAGGTCACGTACGTTGGGCGTACCTACCATATACAGGGCGTACGTGCATGATCCCGAAAACCTAATTTTTATGGTTTGGACTTTATTTAAACATCCTTAAGTCCCCAGCCTACCTTCTTTTCTCAACCTCCAACTCACCTTCATCCCCAAACAAACCCTAATCCACTTTTGAGCACTCTTGATCTTTGTGTGTGTATTTTGGTTACCTTGAAGGATAGAGGAAGAATAGAAGATCATCTTGGAGGAGTAGGACTCTTTGGATCCAAAATCTCATCACCATTTGGCATTACTTGGAGCAAAAAATATTTGAACTTGATGAAGCTATGCATAGATCTAAGTTAGCCATGAAGTTTGTGTTGGATTAGGTGTCTAAGCCCATAACTATAATTGGTATGTACTTGACCCGAGAGTAGCATGGTCCATTTGGGTTGCATATCACCACAACAATTTGAGAGGATGACTTTTGAGAAGAGGTTATTTGTGATTTATTAATATATTATAAGTTCTAATATATTAATATGAAATCATATGATTTAATTAGTATTGATCAAGAATTAATTTGGAATTAATTCAGTGATCAAAAGAGACTAATTAAATTAATAAGGACTAATTATGTAAATTAGTTATGTATATATGGTTTGGGCTTATGATACATGATGGACAAAGTTTATGGATGAATCCATAAAGAGTTAGCCCACTTGAATCATGGATCATGGATAATAAGCCCAAGTGTATGGATTAGGGTTTACCCATGACTCTTGGATTCCTACACTATATATATGACACCCTATAGCCTAAAATGGGTTGCACAAGTTTTGCTAGAGTGGTTTTGGAGAGCCATAACCGATATTTGTGTGCACAATCTCTCTCAAAAGTCATCCTTTGTCTAAGGTGTGTTGTGAACCATTTGAGGTGCAACATGTGGGGTACTAAGTTCTTAATGGCCGAATACAACAAGTTCTACAAGCTACATAAAGAGGTAAACTCCTAACTAGTATTTTATGTTTTTTATGTCAATTGCATGCTAGTTGTAGACTTAATGCTTTGGAAACAATATTGCATGTATAATTAGAGAAAACATAGATCCAAAGCATTTAGGGTTGTATGTGAACCATAGGATGATGTAGTATACTAAAACCCAACAGTGGTATCAGAGCTATGGGTTGTTTTCTATTATATTTGATGCTTGCTTAAGTTTCAAAGCTGGAAAAATCGCTTTTCTGCATTCTGCCTGATGAACTCGCCGAGTCCATGAACAGACTCGACGAGTCCACTCAGTAAAGCATAAACTCAGCGAGTCCAGTTCATGAACTCGTCGAGTAGGTGCTCCAGGGTGCAGATTTTCGAGTTTTGGCTAGAAATTGGATTAGGATCATTACCCCCAAACTGTTTTTTGAACCATGAAATCTGTTTTTTCATAAGCTAATGATCATGCTTGTCCAATTTAAAGATAATTGTCATAATTTCAACATTTGTATTAGTTTATATGATTAGGATAATTTCTTGAAGACTGATGATATGAATTATCTTGTTCTTATGAGTTTAGTTAGATCATGAATAAATTATTTGATAATTTTTGTTAGTTAAAAATATGATCTAATTGCCTTAATGAAATCCATAACTTGTCCTCAAGTTATGGAAAATGAAAAAGGTTTTCTTTTAAAAGGTTATTAAAACTCATAGGTTATGGTAAAATGAAAGGTCTCATTTTTTTAAGAGTCATTTTAAATGGTTTTAAAATCTTCCATAATTTGTCCTCAAGTTATGGTACATGAAAAGTTTTTCATAAAAAACCACATTAAACTCATAAGTTATGGAAACCAAAATTTTTGACAAGTTTCAAAACTTGCCCTCAAGTTTTGGAATTCGTAAAGTCTCACTTTTGAATACTTTAAATTCCATACCCTAGAATTTTAAAAGTTAAAATTCAACCCTTATACTATTATATTATTATAAGTTTAATAATTATATATATATATATATATATATATAAGACTAGTCAGTCTTACCATTAGTAGGCCTCATTCACGAAGCCAGTCTATAAGGGGAGTATAAGGTTACTGCCTATAAACTGGCAGTTTAATGGGTGTCCACTCTCACCCACCGCTTCCTTGACTGGTGGAGGGTCGTCAGCCGAACGGGTAGCATATGACATTAATTCTCCCTCATTAAAAGTATAATGATAAAAATAAAGTAACTAGACTTTTATTAAATTCCCAATATTAGTTACTTTAGGAAAAATGTGAAAATGATGCTAATCCATGAAATTACACTTTGCACCTTGTTAAGTCGTTAGTGGAGAGTGTGTGGTTAACCGACACACTAATTTGGGACTGACAATGTGTGGCAAAGGGTAACTTGATGTTAATCATAGATCAATGGAGTGTGTGTGGTTAACCGGCACATGGATTAGGTGATTTGTAACATTGGGTGTACCAAGCTAATTTGCATGGTTATTCACACCTTGTTTGTGATCCTCGGCATCCCAGTCACAAACTTGAAGTATACAATCGAGATTTAAACATGCCATTGAAAAGGTCAATGAATCTTAAAGGATCTAGGAATTTCAAATCCAATTAAAAATTAATAATCTATTTCGTTTTTCATGGTGGAAATTGGTAAATCATCATTTACCTACCTTCAAATATTCTACAATTGGATTACGGCATCCCGTTTCGCAATTGTAGAATATTTTGTTGGGTCCTAGCCTTAATATTTTGTTTTGGGTGTTATATTAAGCACTTAAATCAACTAACTTGAATTTCTCCCTCATAGATGTCTAGTTCTGACAACTATGGTCTTCCTTATTTTTTTTTTGGAAAAAACCTTCTAATGAAGATGATATCCCACATGGCGATCAAGGTGAAAGATTAATCCCTTTGTCGTGCATTAATGGGACTGGAAATCATACTTCACTTCCTCCACCTCCTCCAATAATTCTCCCTAACCCACAAGTTCAAAGACTTGAAAAGTTTAAGGTCACTCAAGCCCTATTGGCAAGCAAACAAAAGGATGGAAGTCTGTATGTGCCAACATCTTGGAGATGAAGTTACATATTGACAGGCTGGGAGAGTTGGGTGTCGAAGTCTCAAGGAAATTCATTGTTGACTGGGTTCTTCAATCACTTCCTGAGTCATATAGCGGGTTCATTAAGGACTACTGTATGACAGACCACGACATGACCTTTATCGATCTTACCTATTTGCTTGTTGCTACTGAATCAGCAATGATTTGGTGCACTGGTAAAGCAAATTTGATTGTAAGGTCTACTCCCCAAACTTCCATGGACATTGACAATGGCAACATTGGAAGTTCAGAAAAGCTTTCTCTTCCCAATGGAAAGGGATCGTCCATAGTCAACCCGGTTGACCAAATGGTAAAGAGAAGAGATAAGTCTGAGATAGTCCTATGTACCATTCCCAAAGAGTCCATATGTTTTTTTTCCAAAGGAAGGGTCATTGGTTGCGAAGCTGCTCTATTTACCTGAAAGATTATAAGGATGCTAAAGTCCAAAAGTTTGACTCTACTTTAGGTAAGTCCAATATCTAACTCTATTAAGTTCCTATTTGGAGATTCTTAATACATGATGTAATGTAATTACATTTTGATGTTTTGAAGGATCGAAAGGAAGCTTAAAGGAAGAGTAAGCTGATTCTGATCATGAAGAGATGGATTTCGATCGCATGGTTCGATGATCAGAATTTTGAGCTACTGCTCAAGAGTTATGATAGATTGCTTAGGAATAGATAACAAAATAGTTTTCATTTGTAATTGCATTGTAAGGAAAAGTTTTTCTGCAGTTTTATAAATAAAAGAAAAGTTTTTTTATTTTATCTTATTTTAAGTTTCCCTACAATGACATTTGTGAAAGTTGTTGTTTATATGATTCCATTGATAGCAATATTGGAAAAGGGATTTGATTCTTTCGTTTGTGGTAGTGCCATAATTTACCAAATAAGGAAAGATTCTCATCACCCAAGTTTCAGTTGGATAGAAACTTGGAATCATGCAACTTGTATTGTATGATGAATGAGAATTTTCATCTTTGGGAAACAAGACTAATTCCTTGTTCACATGTATATGTGAGTCAAGTGAAGGACTAGGGGATTGGGTACACTTGGTTGTGCGCTGGTCAGGTCCACCACAAAGAGCGATAAGACTATTCGTGATAATTTACTAAAGTTTAGTAAATATGGTTATGCTTACAAGTTTAAGTGTAATTCTGAAACATTGGAATAGTTTCAGTGTTTGGCAGAACGAATGAGAAGAATCAAATTAGGCAGAAAGATAAAAGTTTCTCCAATCTGAAAAGATGGGAGAGTACTTTAGTGTCGTGTTTTATGATCATCTTAATGATTATGGAAAACCATATCACAATTGATCCTCTAAGGATATCTTAGTGCATTTGTATGGCTAAGAAGAGGAATCGTGAACTGTTGAAATGGTTAAGTCAAGAAGATGAGTCATACTTCGTTCCAAAAACAAGTCTTAGAGTCATACTCCAAGATTGTGCCTTGAGTGACATAATCTTAAGAAAGGTTTATAACACTTATCAAATGTAGAGTAAATGTTTTCTACTCTTGTACATTTGAAATTGGTAAGTTGTGATGTTTTGGATAAAACAAAGACCAACTAAGACCAATTGTGTGAAGTTTTTTTCTTGATAAATAACCGCACTAACTCTTGAATATTCGTTTGTCAAGTAATGTCTCTAGATAAAAGACAATATATTATATGTCAAGAGGTCAGTGGGAGTCTTAAAGATCTTGAAAAAGGTTTAAGAACTAATCAAGAGTAAAACCTGTTGTTAATCACTAGCACACGACCTGAGGTTTGTAACCTATCGTGTTGACATATTCTCGTTTCTGTGCCCATTCCAGTTGAAGTTGACTATGCATGTGAGTTCTATGGGTTCTCAATTGTCTGCATAACAACTTGGAAGCAATGGAAGGCCCTTGTGCTGCCAAGTGGCAAGAAATTAAGATTGAACAAGCTTAGTCCAGATGAGTTTGGATTTGTCACTAACCTTGTCTTGTGATTATGGTTATAACAGATTCACATGGATAGGAACACATACACCATAAAAATCTAAGTGTCATAAGGTTTCTCTCCAATTCATGAAAATGATTGTGAGGAAACGCTTTCACTAAGTAGATTTTAAGGAGATAGCATTTGTGATATTTGCATTCTCAAATTCGATTATGTTTACAGCATCACTCTTCATAGTTCGAATTGTGAGAAATGGAAAAAGGTCTAAACATTTGATACTTATTGTTGTAAGTTCTGAAACTGTTTAGACACACATTTGAGCTATCTAAGGGAAGGTGTATGAGCTTGAGAAGCCTAGATAAAGTCTTATCGAAGCATCTCGTATCAGAAATATGAACTTTGGTAAGAAAGTCAATAAGTATTGATTTCTAGAAGTCCAGTTGATTTCTGAGTACATGTCAAAGCTAGTGGGAGCATAAGTATTATGCTAATAAGAATGTAATTACTATGCTAGTGGGAGCATAATTATTATGGTAAGTGTTGCGAGTTAGCAATCTTAATTATAGAAAACAAATGTTTCAATTCGCAAAGTTGAAGGGCTTGAAAAGTTGTTTTGCTATAATTAAGGGAGAGGACTTATACTTCATTTCAAATCTAAAAGCTTATATTGAGATTTTTAATCAAATTTAGTCAATGATATATATGAATATTATGTTGGAATGGTTCAACATAAGGAAATTCTAAATATGGAAATGTTAATTGCATTCTCAAATTCAATTATGATTGTGGCATCCCTCTTCATAGTTCGAATTGTGAGAACATGGCAAATAGAAATATTATAGCAAAAGACTGATCAAGTATCATGTCTTTATGTAAGACATTATGAATCGTATCCCATATGCTTCGGGTATAGGATCGATTGCATATGCTATAATATTCTCGTGTTCTAATTTTCCAAATGCCTAGGGCATTTAGAGTGAAAAAGGGACTAGAACAAGATATGACTAAAGTGGTTAAGAAATTGTCAAGGATAATCAGAGGTTTACCAAAGATTGGTTGCTCATTGACAGTTGGAAGTATAGTGTAAATTTTGGAAATACCATATTGACATATTCTGAAAATAGGTGACTCTTGTTCAGAAATGATAGTCAAAATGGGAATATGGAAATGTTTTCTTAAGTGGAAGTTATTCTTTAAATTTTTGTAAAATTAGAAAACTTAATGCAAGAAGGATGTTCAAAGGAATGTACTTTGAATGTGAGACTTCGTTTCCATGGAATTGCTCTCCATTGGAATACTTTGTAATGTTTGTTGCCAAGTCTCTGTGACTTTTGTGCATAGTCATTACAAGAGGATCATTGCATATAAGTTTAAAATCTAATAGATTATAGCAAATGGCAAGAATTCGGTATTCTTACATTTACGATAAGGATTTGGAATTATGAAATGAGTGTCATTGAAATGCTTTCAATTGATCTATTTCACAAAGAAATGACCATAGGCAAACATAGTGTGCATGCTTGGAACATGGGATAACTATTGTTTTAATTCAAGTATTAAGTTGATTATTCGAAACATTATACAATGAATAATGAGTAATCAATATGGAGATTAGATAAAAGGTGTTTTATTTACTCTCAAAGTTTGGGGCCATATAGGATTAGTATTATTCTTGTGTTTCACTTTGCATGTTTTGACTTCCCGAATAACTAGGTTATTCAAACCATCCATAGTCGATCATACTTTGGAAGTAGGTATTGAGGCAAGACTATCATGAAGGTGTCTGTAGGATTGTCTAAGGTGTTAGACATAGCACAAGTTTGCTGCAGTATTCATGAGTACTCCTGTAATAAGATTTGAGTATTGGATTCAACCCACGCTCATTTGTATCACTTCATGGATTTTATCACGAGAGATCATGAGGCGATAATATCTTATATTCTTGAAACCAAGACATATGAGTTGTAATTTACAAGTCGGTTGCCCATTGACATATGTAAACGCACCGGTAACTTGGTGTTATAAAACATATCGTTGTGTGTGATTTGATGAGTAAGTACAAACGAGAATTTGAGTCGAAGTTTATCCATTCCTTTTACCGTTAGAGGGATAAAGCGATATCTGTGGGCCCCTCGATGATTTAGTGATGACAAACCGAAGTGCTTGGCCAAGCCTGGACTGATTTGATTTGTTCAATTAGTCGGTCGTCATAAATCGGAAATCGGGAAACAACAGATGGACAGAGAGAATGATTATAATCCATGTCTCATGTCCATATGATATCTAGAATGGAGGAATATATGATCCCTTATCTAATTGACACGTCATTCACTAGGTCAGAGTTCGACAACGGCTTTTAAGAGTTACAATTGCTAGTCGGGATTTTGGAGTCGTACTTGTAATAATAGTTATTAGACTTATCCAAGTGGGAGACTGTTGGATTAGGTGTCTAAGCCCACAACTATAATTGGTATGTACTTGACCCGAGAGTAGCATGGTCCATTTGGGTTTCATATCACCCCGACAATTTGATAGGATGGACTTTTGAGAAGAGGTTATTTGTGATTTATTAATATATTATAAGTTCTAATATATTAATATGAAATCATATGATTTAATTAGTATTGATCAAGAATTAATTTGGAATTAATTCAGTGATCAAAAGAGACTAATTAAATTAATAGGGACTAATTATGTAAATTAGTTATGTATATATGGTTTGGGCTTATGATACATGATGGACAAAGTTTATGGATGAATCCATAAAGAGTTAGCCCACTTGAATCATGGATCATGGATAATAAGCCCAAGTGTATGGATTAGGGTTTACCCATGACTCTTGGATTCCTACACTATATATATGACACCCTATAGCCTAAAATGGGTTGCACAAGTTTTGCTAGAGTGGTCTTGGAGAGCCATAACCGATATTTGTGTGCACAATCTCTCTCAAAAGTCATCCTTTGTCTAAGGTGTGTTGTGAACCATTTGAGGTGCAACATTTGGGGCACTAAGTTCTTAATGGCCGAATACAACAAGTTCTACAAGCTACATAAAGAGGTAAACTCCTAACTAGTATTTTATGTTGTTTATGTCAACTGCATGCTAGTTGTAGACTTAATGCTTTGGAAACAATATTGCATGTATAATTAGAGAAAACATAGATCCAAAGCATTTAGGGTTGTATGTGCACCATAGGATGATGTAGTATACTAAAACCCAACAGTTTGTGTCCTTTTGGTCCCATTAGTTTGGTATTTTGAGTATGGGATACTTCAATCCATTTAAGTTGTCCTTTCAGACGTTTTGAGGTGTTTAGAAGCATAATAATGTAGTCTTGATCATTTTTTCCCTTCCATGCATGAGTTACAAGGTCTTAATGGGCTGAGTAGTTAATGTTTTTAGTGTTAAGCACTTATTGGCCATGCAAGACCATAAAGTTGGAAACTTTATGGTGAAAGACGACATTTTGGGCTTGGATTGGTTTTGACGTAAGGACTTGATGTATTAAGCTCTTAATGAGAGTTGGGGCTGACCTGGTGCATACGTTGGGCATACCAAATGGTACACTGCGCGTACGCGGTCAAAGCCCTGACTTCTGGGTCAAGTGGAGTACGCCCGACGTACAGATGAGTATGCCTAATATACTCGTCTGGGTTGACTCAGTTGGGTTAACATGATGTATTAAGCTCTTAATAAGAGTTGAGACAATGGTTCTTTTTGTAACCAATGATGGTTAATGGTTGTTTTTTTTTAAATTTTAAATTTTTATGATTTTTGGGATGTTACAAGTATAAAGAAACAACCTAGAAAATGATAGTTGAACGAGTGTCATTTTCACTCACCGCTTCTTTGTGCGGTGGATTATTGTTAATCGAAATGGATCGATAGGATGATGTATCGTTAAAAGTATAACAAAAAAGTACTATAAAAAAAATTTCGATTCTTAGTTATTTTAGGAAAATGTGAATAGTTGCTAGTCCATGAATAATGCAAATTTATTCTTTATTGTTTGTTTATGGAACATGTGTGGTTAAACGGCACATAAATTTGAGACATAAGTAGAAGATGATGTGGCACTTGTGGTCGTGGTTTGTTGGTGAAACGTGTGTGGTTAACTGGCATGAAAATTTGAGGACCATAACATGATTAAGGGTTACACGTTATTGTGTGGTTGGTTCACCATCTTATTTCTGAAACCTCGACATCTCAGACATGAATAGAGGATGTGAAAATATGATATTAACATGCCATTGAATAGTTTCAATGAACCCCAGAAGATCAAGGAATTTCATAGTGATTGAATTGGTAAAGTATATTTCCTACCTAAAATAAATTCCTGAAATGATTACGGCATCCCTCTTCATAACTTGAACTAAAAATATGGATCTGAGCCTTAAAATAAATTGGGAAATAATTTAAGGATTAAAATCAAATAGCTACACTTTGTTTCTCCTTTTAGATGTCGGGTATCAATGGTCTTCCTCCTGTCACCAATACCAATTTTTCCCTCATTCATGTTCTTCATAGAAACCTAAGTAATCATGCTCTTTTATTAAGTACTACTTTAAGGTATATTACTTAAAAGTTCCTCACTATGTAAACATGCAAGTATGACATACCATGTTAAAGCATTTTACATCACTATATAATCATGCATATATCATCATTTCAACATTTAGGCACATTATATCACTAGCATGCATTTTTCCAACATCTTAAACTAATAAATTTCCAGAAAATCGCATCATGCATACATCATAACATACATGACAACCAAATCACACCCCTCATACTAGCATGAACCTATCCCCTCAATACACGTCAAAACATCATACAAGGTATCTAACATGAAATACATCCTAAGCACTCCTACCATAGTAAGATATTAAAATTCCACAACACATAACATTCACAAGCTTCAAAAAATATCTTAGGTTTGATTCAAACATTCTAGGATAAGAGGTTTCCATAACAATGTATTAGATTTACAACATACGATAACTCACCTTTGTCACGGAGATGCTCTTTCCCACTTCAAAACTCGTGAATACTTGATATTATCAAATGCATCCCTAATACTACACGAATAATCATATTACTATGTGTTTTCAATATTGTTAATGGCTATTCTATACCCCTAAACATATAGACGAGTTACTAGACTAAATTTTAGATTTTAACCCGAAACAGAAGCCTGTTCAAAGCCACTTTAACACCACCCAAGCCTATCAAAGTTACAATATTCTTCATATTCCAGTATTCTAGTCTTTTAGCTTTCAATCGACTACTTTTACATGTCCTTATGATTTTTCTACAATTTATTATGGATTTTACAAAAATGGGATATCAATGCAGCTAATTTATGACCAACCAGTGAAAATGACCAATTTTACCCTAGTTACATCCAATATCAGGTCAAGGGAAAATTCAGGGACATAATAGACTCAAAACCCAAACTTCGAGAATTTACTAATCCTAAATCCGACTCCCAATGATGTTTCTAGAAATTTTATAAAAATGTATATTATAGTTAGCTTCATATTATTTCCCAACTTTAACTAGTAAGAGTTATTTGACATCTTAACCCATTAAGTCATTATAAAAACAACCCCCAAGCTGGAAATTAAGTTCTTAACAGTTTGAACACTTCATTAAATAAAAAATGCAATTCCAACTTCTAACCATGACCCAAAGTACATTGCTTTAAAAGGAAAAACGAAAGTATGATGCTAATAAGAGAAAACACAATTTGGGTTTGGGTTTTCTCCACCATTAAGCCACATATTAAGAAACTCAGGGGATTTTTTGAGAACCTTTTGGATGATTCAAAACATGGTCTTTATGCAAAAAACATCGCACATGAAAACTACAAGATTAGGTGATCCAAGAGACAAGAAACATATCACCAAAAGGAGCAAATTTGACTCATGATTTCAACTATTTCATCAAGTAATTGGGAAAAGAACACATTAGAATGGAGACTCAAGAACTTAACCAAGTTTAGTTGATCAATTTCCATCCATAATCAAACCTGCAAGGAATCATAAGCTTTGAGTTGAAAGAGCACAAGACTATTAACACCATTAGAAAGCAATTAAACATCAATTTTGTAATTGAATTGCTAGAATTTTGAACTAAGAACAGAACAGAAAGAAGAATCAAGACTTACCAATTGGAATGATCGATTTATAGCTTCAATTTATTTAATGTGAAGTCGATGTCTAAAAACAAAAAATCCTGTCAATCCTACCCCTCAGCTTGAGGTTGCTAGACATCGTCTCCTTTGCGCTCAATCTACTCCTTCGTTTCTTCCTACTGTTTGATGTATTCACCAACAATCAAGACGGTTTTCACACATCCTCCTAAAGTTGAATAACACGTCGGCTTGTAACTCATGAGGAGTTTAATGCAATGCTTTCCAATTTTATCCCCTCAAGCTCCATCTTGCATCCCTTCAACCCTATCCCTAATTAACTTAACAAATTAAGTTCCTTTTTATGACATTTTAACCCCTCAACACCATTTTCACCAATTAATGAATTATATTTACTCTAATAATTCCATGATATAATTTAATTGGATTTTATTCCTATTAATTATCGGTTAATTCTTTTAGATATTAAATGATACTATTTTTATTTAATTTATTCCATTTTAAGATCATAAAGATAAAATCATTCGCATCAATACTTATTCAAGTAACGGAAAACTAGCATCATTAATGGAAAGATTTTTGAGTCGTTACAACTAAGATTAAGTCTATTAGGATACTCCTTGCCATACCTCATAATCATAAAAGGCAACTGTGGTAAATGGATGTTAAAAAGGACTTTCCATAATGGGAAACTTCATTTATGGACTCAAATAAGAGTTGTGTAGTTGGAATCCGTGCTTCCAAGTGAAAATCAAAGAGTTTGATTTTTTGAGAAGTCCAGATGAGTCTTGTGTATATGTCTAAGCTAGTGGGAGTATTGTTGTGTTCCTACTGTTGCATGTAGATGGTATAATACTCATAGGAAACAGTATTCCAGAGATACAAAATGTAAAAACGTGACTCGGGAAGTGTTTTGCTATGAAAGACCTAGGATAAGTGGCATATATACTTGGTATAAGAATCTATAGAGATAGATCAAAATGTTTAATAGGACATAGTCAAAGTACATATGTCCTGGTTCTAGTGATGAATGGGATAGAATGAGTTGAATCCCATATGATTCGACTATATTGATCATGCATGATATGAGATGTACTTGTCCTGATGTATCGTATGCTTTGAGCATGGTAAGTCAATATTAGGAAAATCTTGGAATTAGTCATTGGACTGTTGTGAAGAACATTATGAAGTATTTGAGATATACTAAAGACATGTTTCTTGTATATGGTAGCGAACAAGAACTTTTTATGAAGTGATATAGTGATGAAAGCTTCCAAATAAATAGAGATGATTCAAAGTCACGGTTTGGAAGAGTTTTCACTTTGAATGGTGGTGCAGTGACATGGAAACGTTTTAAGCAGGAGACAGTGGCAGACACTACATGCGAGTCTGAATATATTGTTGCGAGTAAAGCGTTCAAGGAAGCTACTTGGATCAGAAACTTCATAGGCGACCTTGGAGTTGTTCTGAGCAACAAAGATCTATTGGATATATTATGTGATAAAGAAGGTGCGATCACTCTGAATAAAGAGCCTAAGGATTACAGAAGGTCGAGGCATATTAAGAGGAAATACCACCACATTCGAGATTGGGTTGATGATGGAGATCTAGTTCTGAAACGAGTATCATAAAAGGAGAATGCAACTGATATGTTTATCAAAGGAATGGCCAAGGAAAGACATAGTATGCATGCTAGGAGTATAGGCATGATAGATAATGTAGAGTATATTAGTTAGTTAATAAAATTGAAACATTTAGAATAATGAAATAAAGTAATTGTTATGGTGATTTAATAAAGTAGATTTATTTATATTCACATGTGTTACCATTTGTAGATAATTTACTATTGTGTTTCATTTTTGCATGTTTAGATCCCCACTTACCGAGTATTTATATACTCAAACCCCACAATCAATCATACTCTTGAGAGTAGGTATTGAATTAAGATTGTCATGAAATGTTAGTAAATTGTCTATAGTAACTAAACATTGCATGGGGATTGTTGCTAACGTTCATGAGTTCTTAAGAGAGATTTAAGTATTGGAGAAACCCACGCTCAAAGAGATTACTTCATGGATTAAATCACGAGTGATTTTAAAACAATAATATCTTTTATTCTTAAAACAGAGAGAAATTTGAGTTCTTTGGATACGAGTTGGTTGTGGATTAGTCTTACTAAAACGTTGTCCATAACTGGTGGTCTAACGGTTAAGTTGATGCATGATTTGATGAGTTAAAAAAAGCTATGTAGTTGAAGTTTATTTGTTCCTTTTTTCCTTATTGGGAAAAGGGATATTGTGGCCCCTTCGGTGATTTGATGATGACATTAAAGTGCTAGGCTTGAACTGGACAGAAGTGATGTGTTCGATTAGTAGTCTGATTTGATCATCATAAATCAGAAACCAAGAAACTAAAAGTTGAACGGTTAGTTTGATTCATTATCCATGATTTAGTTCACAATGATATCTTTTAGAAACAAAGGAATAATATATCACTCAACTAAGGGCCGACTTTTGATAAGATCAGATTTCGGTAGTTGATGTGGAAAGCACACTTTGTTGGTTACTTGAAGATTATTTTACCAATAGTAGTTAATGACTTGTCTAAGTGGGAGAATATTTGAAATAGGTGTCCAATGTCATAACTAATTGGTATAACTTTGGGAATAATAACAAAGTCCCTTTTGGTTAGCACTCAAAAGCTAAAATAGCTAGAACTAATTATAGCGATTGAGATAAATAGTTTATTAATTTATTACATGTTAATAACTTAATTAGAAACTAGTTAAAATTAACTAGAATTAGTTTAGAATTAATTTGGAATTAATTGGATTTTATTTAAAGGTAAAAGGGTTGAATGGTAATTGTTAAATATTTGAGCAAAGGAATATTTTGGATGGTCCATAAGAGTGGATGGTTTTATGGAGGTTCCAAACACATTCCAAAAGCAATTCAGGTAACAGACAAGGAAAAGATTTGAATCAGTATTAAATATGATTATTTAATTGATTCAAATCATGGTTATAGGATCGATCATGTATGTTATGACTTGTACTCTCCCTGATGTGGCTTATGCTTTGAGAATGGTTAGTTGATATCAGGAAAATCCTGGCACGGCTCATTGGACATCAATGAAAAATATAGGGATGCCAGCTTTCAAACAGATCAGGATAATAATTATTCGCAATCTGGTTGGATATTCCTATTAAATGGTGGAGCGGTAACTTGGAAATGTTCCAAGCAACAAATGGTTGTTGATTCTACTTGTGAATCAGCGTACATCGCAGGGAGCAAGGCGGAAAAGGAAGTAACTTGGTGAAATATATTCATTGGAGACCATGGAGTTGTTCCATCAATCCAAGAGCCCATAGAGATTTTCTGCGACAACGAAGGTGTAGTTGCTTTGGCAAAAGAACCAAAGTATCATGGGAGATTGATGCACATTGAAAGAAAATACCATTACATCCGAAATCAACTTGAAGAGGGAAAGATCGTGGTGAATTGTGTATCATCAAAGGATAATCCTATTGATCCTTTCACAAAGAGATTAAGCTAGATCAATCACTTCGAACATGATAGGAGCATTGGCTTAAGAGATGATATTAAGTTTTAGTAAATAGTTGATAGTTTTGAAATAATGTAACAAAGTAAAATTGGTTTTCTGTTAAATAGTTGATGTATAAAATATATGAATAAATCAATTTTTTTTAAATATAATCATTTATCTTGAATATTTTTAAATTAATGATCTGTTTTTACAATAACTAACTGTAGAATGTTAAGAACAGACATTAGTCATATTCGATAGAACCATAGTCTTTGATGTTTTGTGTATCTCAAAGATGGTAATCACATTTGATTAAAACACAATGTTGGATGTTTATGTGTCTAATCACATGTGATTGAAGTATACCTTTTTCAGTTCTCATGTGATAAAGTACTAATTTTTATAAACATATGTTAATCACATATGATTAAATAAGTGTGGCATGTTTATGTATCTAATCACATGTGATTGAATTATACATTTTTTTATTTTCTTTTTCGATGTCTTCTCTGTTGTTTCCTCTTCTGTAATTTCTTTTTTCATATGATTTAAACCAAGCCATGATAAATAAGGATACAGTTTTCATAACATATGTTAATCACATATGATTAAACCATAGTCTTCGATGTTTTGTGTGTGTCAAAGATGGTAAAATATGTTAATCACATGTAATAAACAAAGTTATGATAAATAAACACACATTTTTCATAAAAGATGTTAATCACATGTGATTGAATCTTTTTGTGTATATTTCATATGGTAATCACATGTGATTATAACACACTGTGAGTTATTTATGTGTATAATAACATCTGATTTGATGTATAAAACATGTTTATGTCTCTGAGCAGTTGTAATTGAATTATACCTTTTTCATTCTTTCTTTTGATCTTGTCTCCATTGTTTTTTCCCAGTCACCTTTTTATTTTAAATTTGCTTTAGGATTTTCTAAGATGTATATATATATATATATATATATATATATATATATATATATATATATATATATATATATAATTAGAAAATCACATATTATTAAAACAAGTCATGATAAATAAACTACAATGTTCATAGCATATGCTAATCACATGTGATTAAAACATAGTGTATGATTTTTATTTGTATAATCATATGTGATTGAAATTATAAAATATGTTTAAGTCTCTAATCACACGTGATTGAATTATACCTTTGTCATGTTTCTTTTCTGATCGGATATCAGTTGTTTCTTCTTCAGTCACTTTCTGTTCTTTTAGTTGAGGATCCTCTAATATGTATAGATACAAATATAATCATAGAATCAAATATGAATATATGATTAAACCAATTTATTATTAATAAAGCTTTGATAATAGATGATAATCACATGTGATTTGTTATATTTATGTATATGAAAGATGGTAAACAGATTTGATTGAACTAGAGTGTGGGTTGTTTATGTTTATAATTATTTGTGAATAAAGTGTGCCTTTTTCAACTATCCTTTTGGCTGTTTGTTTCTGTCATCTTTTTTTATAGTACTCTCTATCGGTTGTTCTTTATAATGTTCTGAAATATATAAATATAAATATTATCATAAAATCACATATAATTAAATATAGTCATGATAAATAAGCATTCAATGTTCATAATAGATTTTAATCACATGTAATTGAACTCTTTGTGTATATAATCACATGTAATTGAATCACTTTGTGTATATAAGATATTGTAGTCACATGTGATTAAACCAGAGTTTGAGATGTTTATGTATATAATCATGTGTGATTAATGAATAAAAGTGGTTTTTCTCATCACATATGATTTTAATCATATATATGCTGAAACTTTTATGATTATTATAGATGTAAATCATATATGATTAAAAACCAAATATTATCAAATTTAAGTCTTCAAAATAGATGCTAATTACATGTGGTTGAATGTAAATCATATATATGATTTTTATTATATATTACTAAAACATATATTATGAGAAAATCATATATGATTAAACATCAAAAAATCATATATGATTAAACACAATCAAATGTATGATTATAACACAATGTTAATCATATGTGATTTAAAACACGGTATTATCAAATGAAGTATTAAACATATTTATTACCTTTATCGTCTAATTTTTTCTCATTTTTTCTTTTGTATATTTTTTCGAATTTTTTTGGTTTTTCTGCATGTATAACGCGATATTATTAACGGCATACTCGATAGATAAGAAAAATAAAAATTCATTAATGAACAAATTGAGCATAACAATAAAAAAACCCTGGATAATAGTTAAAGTCTAATATTATTCAACTCAAATAATTCAACAAATTTTCCGATTTCTAAAGTAGATGAAAAAATATTAAATACGAGTGGAAATGTCAAATACGGTTAAAATCTAGTGTTATTCAACTCAAATCATTTAATAAATGTTTCGATTTCTAAAGCATCTGAAAAAAAAAATTCAAATACAAGTGGAAATGTCAAATACAAATGTTTTAAGTATAAAAAAATCACGTAATGTAAATTTCTTTTAGCTTTAGATGAAGCTGTTGTTGTTGCAAACTCCATTGAGGAAGACATTGTTGTCTTTATCAAGTTTTCGTGTGCGATTCAGTAACGATCGTAAAATTTTAGAGTTTTTTTTCGAATATGGTGATATGAGAGGTAATAACGATATGCACACGAATCCAATCAATTATAATATATTTTACTATAATAGTCCCATGTATTTTTGAATCTTTCACATTTGCATCTACATTTTCACTTATTTACAATATTGTCACCTTGTTAAATTAAAAGTTAAACTTTTGTTCTTGCATTTTCAAATTAAGAATTGTTGCACGGCCATATATATATATATATATATATATATATATATATATATATATATATATATATATATATATATATATATATATATATATATATATAGGCTTAGATTATTTTGTTTAAAGTAATTATTGTGTTATTGTATGCATAAATATGAGCCAATCATTTTATTTATTTTAAGAAAGTGATTAATACATATTATTGAATTAAAAATAATCGAAAAATACCATCTAATTAACTAGAATGATATTTTAGTCAATTAATATAGATTTAATAAATGAAATTTGCATATTTTAAGGGATCATAGATTCTATTACTTTTAAAAATCCGATTTTATGAATTATAAGGTTTTTAATTCGGACATTCTGCCAGAATATTTTTGAGTAAGTTCAAAAATAAAAATATTCTTGAACCATAAAATAATAAAAATATTTGTTGAACATATTTTTTGATCATGACTTTAAAAATTTCTTGTAGAATAACAAAATTCTCGAACCATCAATTGAAGAATTAAAACAAGAATTACATTAATTCTTATAGAATACATGTCACAATTGCTAAGAATTGCATTTATTGGTAAAGAATAAAACTAAAAAACTTTCAAATAGGGAAAAAAAACATCAAAATTTGACAAATACAATAATAAATTCTAAAAGAATAATATTGCTAAGAAACACTTTCAATTTTGTTGTCCGTTCTTCAAGCATCAACTTCTTCAAGCATCAACTTTTTCAAGCATCAACTTCTGTGAAAACAAATCCAATTGTAGTTTAGAATCCAATAACGCATTAGCAAATGATAAATAAAAAACTATATTCGTTTGGAAAAATATGCGGACTTGTTAATTGCACCAAAACCAATAACCAAAAATTGTAGAACATGTATAATCAATGAGAAAATATCCATATTACATTCAAATAGAAATTGAATTCGTGTTTCCATTCCGATAGAATTTGAATTCGTGATTCCATTCTGATAGAATTGGAATTGTATAAAATACACAAACCACTAAGGAATTTGAATTTGTGATTCCATTCCGATAGAATTTGAATTCCGATAGAATTTGAATTCGAATTGAATTTGAAAAGTAGAGAATACCTCCCGACAGGTGACTTGAAGTTGTTTTCATTGATAGAAATTATATGTTTGAAGAAGTTTTATTGCCAAAGCATTTTCAATTTCTATTTTGTTTTCCACCTCTTCCTATAAAAATAAAAATAAAAATTCATTACATAAAAAGAACAAAAAGTTACTTATAAGACTAGAAAAGGCCCCATTTGTTACTTAAAACAAACCTGACTTTTGTGAAAGGTGTGAGCCTGTTGTTCTTGCCATTCTTGATATGTTGTGTATAATTCCATTAGCACTTTAGGATCCATAATAACTGTTAACAAAAATCAAAGATCAATATAAAAGATTTGTCAACCAAAGTTATGTTGATGTAACAATAGTAAATACAACTATAATAGTAAGAATTATAACTAAAAGATTTAGGATTTCTTGACTAAATAAGATTAATGAAGAAAATGCACCTGTATTTGAGGAAGTTGAGGGTCGATTGACCAAAATATCTGTCAAGCTACTCTTTGAGGGTTCAGATGTCAATATGGAAGTTGCCTGTTTGAGAAATTCAAACATGTGAATAACAAGAAACCGATTTAAAGTAAATCAAGACACATTTTGGTGTTGAACGTATTAAAATCGATGTAGTTTTTTCGATCTGAAAATCATATGATCTGATACAAACATGCGAGTTAAAAACCTAATCAAATGTTAATCAGAGACAAACTCACAATTTGGAGCGAATTAAGCTTCTCTAGAACGGGATCAGCGCTTTCTAATCACTCAGAGACAATGGTGATTCCATCGTCCCCTTTCTTTACATAAAACAAATTTACAGCAGTGAAAATTTTAAAAATTGAAAGATAATTGAAGTTCGAGTGAAATAGGTTGGAGAGTTGGGTTACTTGTGACCTTGAAAGTGTAGATTCCGATGAACCCATGGCCAAATGCTTCCGTGAAGGTGAAGAAATACGATGAATACCTTATATTACTGTCAGTTAGAAGTTGCATTCCATTTGGACGAATTCAGTGAATCAGACGCCGATTGAGGGTGGAGATGTTTTACCGGCGGCCATAACAGCGAACTGCGGCTGGAGATCGGCGGCAACAGCAAACAATGGTGGTGGCGGCAACAGCAAATGATGGTGGTGGATCTTCTGTGGGCGTTGGTCGATGGAGTGACTTGTAGGTTTTATAAACTAGTGAAATTAGGTTAAAAGTCAAATACCATGATTACAGGGATTATTTTTGGTAGTTACTAAACAAATTACTATATTACCCTTATTTATTTATTTAATTATTTAATTTTTTTATTTAATTTTGATTGACCCACATTTATGCATACAATAACACAATAAATACTTTAAACACCTGAACCTATATATATATATATATATATATATATATATATATATATATATATATATATATATATATATATATATATATATATACAGAGAGAGAGAGAGAGAAACGTTCAATTGAAAAAAAAAAGTTGTAAATGGGGGAATCAATTTCAGCCACTCATTTATATCTTGTCGTAAAACCCCCTGTCATACCGACGTGACGAAGGATAGATAAACTTCATATGTTAATATAAATTTGCATATATTCATATATGAATCTACCACCTCCCATCTCCTCTAATACCTCCCCGCTACCACTTTCACCACCTTTACCACCACCACCACCTTCTCCACCGCTACTGCCACCTCCCCAACCACTAGCCATCACCACCACCACTACCACCCCACCACTATCCAAGTGACCGCCTCTGACACCGCTGCCACGACAATGACCTTCTCCACCATCCATACCACCACCACCGTCGCCGTTGCCACAACTACCCCCGCCATGGCAACAACCGCCACCGCCACCACTATCGTCACCGCTACCCCTGCCACTGCCACCAACTTTGCCTCCACCCGTCATATTGATATATAAATAATTACTTGTGAATAGAGACATACTTTTTCATATATATATATATATATATATATATATATATATATATATATATAAAGAATAATTATATACTTATTCATAAATAAATACGTATTCATATATGAATAAAATTTGTTCTGTCTTTCCAGTACGCTGAAACGTTTATGCGGGAGATTCGAAATGAGTGTCCCAGATTTATTTTCGCTTTCTCAACCATCCCCCTTCTTCTCTCTCTCTCTCTCTCTCTATATATATATATATATATATATATATATATATATATATATATATATATATATAGAGAGAGAGAGAGAGAGAGAGAGCTAGGTTCATTTGTTTAAACTAATTATTGTGTTATTGTATGCATAAATGTGGGCCAATCATTTCAAAAACTTAAATAAGGATATATAATCTTACCTGTTAATTAATTTTGTTAATTAAATAAAAATTTAATTAATCCCTAAAATATTGGATTGCTTTCCTTTAAATCCCTTGAAACCGTTACTACTTCTTTATCACCGATTCATCCCTACTTTTTCAACCTAACCGATGTCGATGATTGAAGAAGATAAGTGGCTGGAGCTTGCCCGTTCGCCGACCAACACCATCAGCCACCACCGAGCCACCATCGCCACCGAACTCACCAGAATTTGCAGGTCAAGAAGCGAAAGTCAGGGGAAATCGGTTTCGCTCTGTAACACTTTCGTTCATGTTCAAGCTTTATATTCTGCTTTCGTTTGTTGATTATGATTTTCACTAGGAATCAAATTCGCACAAGCCACTTTCGTTCGGAGATCAGTCGCACACTTAGAACGATGTGTAATCTTTAGAATCACAGTTCTTGACTCGATTTTGAAATCGCATTAACCCTAAACGAAGGCTCGCTTATAATTGAATGTGTAATTGATTTGGAATCGGGAGGTAAAACAGAAATCGATCATATCAGCCTTCAGCGATTTCGAATATTACTAACTTGGGATTGAATGTTGCAACTAAAATCATTCAGAAGCAAAAATCGGTATTATCGTTCACTGTTCGAGCATCAGAGGATAGAAAATTGGTTTGTGTATTGCAAGCGTCATTGGAAGTCGAAATCATATTTTCAAAATCCGGATCAATCACGATCGGAATTGAATTTAGAACATACATCGGGTTTAATGGATGTCAATCAGAATTCATGATAGATGTGAAGTGGTTCAATTTTGACTTTTCCTAAGTCAAACGGGGTATTCTTGTGTTCCAACTTCAAGGTTGGGATTCCAGTGCTTTTGGAAGATGGTATTCAGATCCTTGTTTATGCTGGGGAATATGATTTTATTTGCAATTGGTTAGGTAAGATACGAATTCCAATTCTGTTGGAATGGAATCACGAATTCCAATTCTGTTGGAATCACAGAAGTTGATGCTTGAAGAACGGACCACAAAATTGAAACGAACCACATTATTCTTTTAGAATGTATTACTCGTTGTTAGATTTTGATGTTTTCTTTTAGAATGGAATCACGAATTCCAATTCTGTTTTCTCCAAGAAGTTTTTAAGGTTATTTTTAAACTGATGGTTCAAAACTATTGTTTGTCTTCAAAATATTCATTCATTCAAAACATTTATTTTGTCAGAATAGATAATCTGACATTCTCATAGAATATCATTCTAACAGAATTATCTTAGAATTATAATCTAATTAATTAAAAAAATGAAAATTCAAAATTAAGAAAATCAAATATATCTAAAAATTCGAAACTTTTTATTAATTAAACTTGTGTTTCCTAATTAGTAATTTTTTGGTAAATTAAGAAAGTGAATGTTACCTATTTATGCATACAATAACACAATAATTACTTTGAATAGAATAACCTAAGCCTATATATATATATATATATATATATATATATATATATATATATATATATATATATATATATATATATATATATATATATATATATATATTTCAACTTTGTCGACTTAAAATGATGTACTACTTTTAGGCTGGCTAGTGCATAACATGTTTAGGTTTTAAATTTATGTTTATATATGGGAAAAATGATATATTAAACAAATTATTTAAATTCAAAAGATGGGATGCTCTTTATGGTGTGAATCCACTAAAACACAGTTCGCAAAGTTTTGGATTGTTATTTAGCAAGTGTAGTGGAATGATTACTATGGATGTGGGTCCAATTTTATTAATTCAAGTATCCAAAGTATGATATTTTTTTAATTTACACAACAATGGTATGTGATACACATGATGATGATAAACGGAATAAAGAAAACATTCACATATATATATATATATATATATATATATATATATATATATATATATATATATATATATATATATATATATATATTTTAGTGAATTTAGTAGGACCGTTTTGAGCACGGTCCATGAAAAGTAATTTCCGAATTTAAAAAAAAAAGACAGTGGTCTTAAAGTGTTCCAAATGAGTTAAATTCCATTGCTTAAGACGAGCAGGAATGGTTTATTAAGAACAATAAAGACATTTTTTCAAATTAAGCCAAAAGTTGATATTTTCATATACCTTGTAATGTAGTATGATTTTGTATCAAAAAGCATTAAAAGAAAAAACAAAAAGTTGGTACAAAAGAGAAGCGGCAGTTGAACTCCTATCCAATCTTAAAAGCTTAGAAGAGCATGCTTGATTAAGCTGTTTAAAACATATATAGACCATAGTGTAACTGTTGCATCTTATACCATGAGTATTGTAGTGGCGCCAACAAATAAGTGGTACTATTTTTTGATCCCAAGTATGACAGCACCAGGTTCATCTTGTCCCTCAAAGTTGTATATGTATCTTGTTGTGTCAGAATATCGCATTTTCTCCCCAAAAGCTTCTAATATTAAATATTTAAATCTATTTTTAATAAAAGACTCCTTAAACCGCTACGTGTCACCCTTATAATCCACCTTCTTGCCACATGTCACTACCACAGCTACGTTTTGCTTTCTTTTCCCGCCCATTCCTTGCTTCAAATGTCGACATCATCAGCTCCTATTAATCAGCAAATCAGTTTTAATACTCCATTTACTTCCCTTAAAAACATTGAAATTTCATTTTATTTTTGTAAATACAATAAGAATAGAGATATCAGATATGATATCCCCTAAAATCAGGTATTGATATTTCAATTACCTTATCTTATACGAAATATATCTCCAACATAATAGGAATTCAATCATAAGGGTGATTAATTACGTAGATTTTTAATATTTAAAATTCGATTTGGATTATATATGTTTACCTTTTCAGTAGACTTATAAATATTGATCCCCTAAAATTGTTTTCTTCATTGGCATCTTCAAAGCTTTCAATCGATAATTCTTCTGAATCTCTGCAAACTACCCTCTGCATTCACATCAGGTTAGTATAAACAAATAATTGTTCAATGATTTATGTTTATGTGATGTGATCTACATTATGTTATTTACTTTATTTATTTTTTCTGCTCCTCCTGTTACGATTCTGATGTACCATCCTCTCAACAAGTATGTGGTAAAGGAAAGGTAAACTCACATAGTTAAAACACACACAAACTTAGATACACAGATTACACACACATTCAAAATACGTTTTATTGGGATAAATTGGTAAATTCATCTGGTTTGGCCTTGCAAAAAAAAAAAAATGCAGAACATTGGAAAATGCATAAAAAGGTTAAAAGATTGTACATTTGAATTCACCACGGTTGGATGTAAGTGGTTAAGCAACAAATTATAATCATTTATTTGAATCATGATTTAATCAAACCAAGCGGGAAATCTCCCATCCGAAAATTCATTTACACTAGCTGCAACTAAATTTTTTTCAGGATATACAGAGATAAATTCAGGATTTGTTTATTCACTACAATCAAATGTTATATACTAAGATTGAACCGGTAGAAAGTATTCCACCTGATTACAAACAATTTGCAGCTTCCTACAAAAAGCCCTAATTACTTACCAATTAAAATAACATAGTCGGTTCAATATTAGCCAGAAATTCCTCACTTTCTTTCTGAAATCGCAGCAAATCGAACCTCTTTTGACCATTTTTCTTCCGAAGCTGCACAAGAAATTCCATCGTGTGAACTGTGAAGGTATTTCCCCTTTTTCTCTATTCCATCTCTATTCCATGTTCTGATATGTGATTATTTTCAAGAATAAGATAAAATTTTAATTTAGTCCTCATACTTTAAAATAATACCAACTGATTTCAAACTCTTATCTTCTTGAAATCATGTTTAAAAATTAAATATTGTATTTTTAAATCATAAATAGGTTTATAACATTCATTTAACAAAAATATTTTGTAAATATGAATATTAATGTACAAAATTTATATAATACAAAAGTTCATTACCTGTGGATACAGTGTTTGGTATTTTTAAAATTATTATATGGACAAAAGTAATATCAATTGTAACAAAATAAACTTTGTATTGTAAAATAAAAACACAAAAACTATCCTAAATACATATTTATAAATGTAAATATGTACTTTTACGTGCTACAAAAACAATCGAAATTTTTTTAATCGTTATATTTAATTTATAATAAATACGAACTCCTTAGTTGAAATAAACAATCACAATCACTTTATAACGTACTATTTATAAATAATAATATTAATACGAATCATATAATTTAAAATGTAGTTTTTTGTTTAACGTTCATTATTTTATTTCATTAAACTTTCATTACCGACATATGAGTTATTTAGTTCAATTGGACACTTCTTTAAAAGAAAAATTCTCAAAATAATACACTTTAATCTTATCTTCTTTTTGTTTAAGTAAGTAGTTCTCTTTTGCAGATTCTATAAACAACATTGAGGATAATATCAATCGTCATAAACCGGAAGACATCGATTTTTATTTAAAGATTGTCTTTAATACTTTTAGACGTCAAAATTTTTTATGGTTCTTTGTTTTGCTATGATCATAAATACAAGTCAATGTCAATCATTGTCAAAGGTTGATTTGTTTTTACGAGATGCGTTAAGTTATATGTTGTTTATCCAGAATAAATAGCAGAGAATGATTGAAGTTATTAATTTTAGATAAAGATGATAATTTGACCAATGAAATACATTGCTTTTTTATTTTGTTAACATTTAATATTATTATTTTATCTATATAATAAAAAAATTCAAACCGTGGTTTCTACGGGTTATAACCTAGTATAATTAATATAGTCTTATGCTCAAGCGGATGTTAATCTAGGAGTAGTTTATAGAATATTGGGATTTTAAATAGAATTAAGATGAAATAGAGTAGCAAGTATAATACTAATATAAATATTGTATTTGTTCATTTGTTAAGTTAATCACATTTGACCTTTAGAACTACTCAAAATCTTCAAATCTTTTTACAAAATCAGCGTGGTTAAGGAGATGTTAATCGAATCCATTAAAAAAATCCATACATCTATATCATGGACATCTTCCTTCTTGGAAGATACACCAACAAATTAAATTGGTTCATAAACATTCTCTACATCAAATTTCATTAACTTGATGTCATGATATATATATATATATATATATATATATATATATATATATATATATATATATATATATATATTAAATGTAGAATATAAAGGTAAATGGACCGTTACCTTTAAGCTTTCGGCATGAAAGACTACATAGTGAGCTTCCAAAACTTTGTCCCATCTCCTAACAACTTCTTTGCATGGTGCACGTCAAAGAACGAACATATAAGCTACCGTCTGAGCTTGGTCATCATCTCCTTCAGTTATCAGACCACAGGTTTCATAGCTATGTGATTTCTCTTCCTTCTTCAAGTTTTCCACTTTTCCTTCTCCAATAAATATTTATAATCCACTATCACACCTCCTCCATACTTGGTGGCAGCTTTCAAAATTTTGTAGAAAAATGACCAGACTTTATGAGGATGACAGTTTTACATTTATACATATTTTCTGCCTCATGTTTTTTTCTGGATGGAAGTTGTAAATATGTATATTTTCCGCCTCATGTTTTTTCTGCAAGAAAAGGAAGCATATTGTAATTGAAAATATATTATTTAGGGTATTATTGTCAACCGAAAAATGAACATGTTGGAAGTTTCAAATGACAGTTTATAGATTGAGTTCGCTCATATTGTCGCCTATATCTATGAAAATCAAGATTTTATCAAGAAAAAAAAAGGAAACAAACCTTAAGATAAGAAGTTGTTCTTCACCATGTTAGCCCTGTTAAAATTAAAACAATCACCCCATTCAACTTTTTTATCATCCTACAAAAAAAAGAAATCAACAATTATATATATATATATATATATATATATATATATATATATATATATATATATATATATATATATATATATATGGAAGGGTTAATATGGAAAATGTATATTAGGGTAAAACATCCTTTTAGAATAGATTACATAAATGACCCCTATAATTTGGGGGTAATTTGTATCTTTGATTATATTTTAGGTTTAATACTCTCCATCTTTTACGTTCCCCCCAAACATCTAAACACCAAAACCAGGGATCGAGAGCAACCTGATCCAGCGACGATAAACCCTAGCAGCCTATCATTATCATTCTGACTACAAACTCTAACCAGAATTAATCAGTGAATATCCGATACACAACCACACTTCTCCTCTCATCTCTGCGATGCCTCACCGCTCGTCTCCAGCGAATCTATGCGTGTTCATCAAACTTGCGAAAGCTGCTTCATTGTAACCTCCACCAGGGATCGACTACGCCTTTGAAGAAGCAACTAAGCAGATTTATACCGGCGCCGCCCTCCCCTGTCCTAAAGCCGCACACAAAATGGTTTATCGGTGAGATTTTGGTTACCAATCGATCTCACTGACAAATAGACTTCTCTTACCAGATCGATGTTAAATACTTTTCAAAAGAAAACCTAGAAATTTTTTCTGATGGTACCATTTATTGAAAGTCTGGATAGTAGGAGATACAACAATAGGGAAGTAGAGAATCGAGAGCAAGAGAGAGACAACGGTGGCAGCAACAACATTTTCGGATCTGCTCCAGCGACTGTGATTTTTGATCCTTTGTATACATATTTTGATTTCTGATTTCTACTCCTACTTAACTGATTCCACACTTTATGTTATGAACTTTTTCTTCTTATCCTTTATCAATTTTATGCATTTGATGTTGGTGATGTTCAAAATTGAAACTTAGGATCAATTTTTGAAAATCTAGTGTGTATGTGTGTTCTTTCAGAAATCGTTGATTCATAGGGAAGATGAAATGGTTTTTAGCTTTGCATTTGGATGTTGTATCTGGTAAAAGGTGGTGTTGGGACCCAACCTTTTCCCTCATTGTATTTTGATATTATCAATTTTGTTAAACGTATAGATTTTTTTTCTAAGTTTCTTCTTCATGGACCATGATGATGAACTGGAAAGGGAAAATGTAACGGAAGGGAAGATGATGGGTTGGTTGCCGGATCTAAACAAATACACTTGGACTAAACATATAATTTTCAGAAAACCACATGGACTAAATTCAGAAATTTAACCCAATCATAAAAACGAGTTTTGTAATTTCAATAACTTCTACAATTGGACAGGTGTCAATTGATTATTGGCTCCTAAGTTGATGCCCTATATATTTATTTTTCATAGAACCTAATTCTATATATATATATATATATATATATATATATATATATATATATATATATATATATATATGAAATTGTGGTAATAAAAAAACAAAATTAATTTATAGTATCTATAACATGCTAATATGTCAAGGTCAAAGGTCTAACGACCAAATATACAAGCCTCCTAAACATCCATCACATCAGCATGTTCCTTTATCTTCCTCACAACACCTAAGACTGTTGAAACAACAATGATTTCTGAAGCCAAATCATTAATCAACTGTGACAAGTGAGGGAAGTTATTAAAATGTTCACACTTGATCGCATGATTATATTTCGATACATCTCCACAAAGGTCGCAATAATAACTCATCAAACATGAAGCTTTTTCGATATATTTGAAGCTCATGAATTGAAAAAATCAGCCTAATTGGTACAAAAACAAAGACCACATATACTAATCATAAATATCATAAATGTAGAGTGGAAACATAGGTGCGGGTTTAGAACTGACAAAATTCTTTTTTTGGAAGGCGGAAACTAGCGCTATATACTTTAAAACTAAATCGAGCATATGCACCCATGAACCTAAATCGATGGATCAACGTTAGTGGTGGTGTTGAGCGGTTGGATGCGTTTAATCAAACATAAACATCATTTTCTAATTAAAAGACCCAATTATCGAATTGGTATGGGTTCGTCGATAAGACAATATGTAAACTGAATTTTTTGGGAAAAAAGAGAGATGATCATACAAAAATTAGAGGACCATATTACCTAGTATATAAGGAGAGAGTGAATCCGTTTTAGAGGTTGTGGTGCTAACCGAAGAACATTTGGCAAAGCATGTCCAATTAAATGATGACTCGGGATGCAATAAAAAGGATCAGTGGCAAGGACGTTTCCATCTCTATATACATACACACACACACGCATACACACACACAAATGTTAGAAAACTTAAGAAATACTAGGTCGGTCGTGTAGAGAAAACTGAGTGCTCACCTAGGCATGGAGTATTCACACATGTAGGGCAGAACACAAGCAGTAGCCTTAGGGGAGTGAAAACCAAAATTTCAAACGCTCGATAGTACAACCTTTTTCATATATATATATATATATATATATATATATATATATATATATATATATATATATATATATATATATATAGGGTTATGATTAAATATGAATTACAATTATTTTGTGAATGTATGACAATTTCTTGTCCATTTGATTTAAAAAAAGGAATGAGTGTGATTTGAGGGTACATATGATTAACATAGGATATCATGTACTATATAATTACACTTATTTAATTATAATTGTATTTTAGTCTATTAACTTATATTTAAAAAGGAAAGATTACTAATTAATTGCATAATTTAATGAGCTTTTAATTAAATACTTGTTTATATTATTTTACAAAAGTAAACATGGATAATTAAACATCATTTAAAAAAAGCGTATGTCCATAAAACTATTTTCATACATGCAATAGATTTCTTTCTTTAAGAATTTCATTCTTTAAAAATGATTCATGAATATTGTAGATCATATTCTTGAAGAAAATACAATATTCCTTTTACGCAACCAATGTAATAACATCAAATAGAAATTCTTGAGGAATATAAAATAATTTGGATACACACAAAGTTAATCGTGGTAAAACAAAATATATTCTTAAAGAATGTGTTCAGTTTCACATAAAATCAATTAAACATACAGTGTGTGGTAAATATAAATATATTCTTAAATAATGTGTTTGGTAAGACACAAAATCAATTGAACCTACTGATAAGTAATGATAATAAATAGATTCTTTAAGAATCATCTAATCCACTACAATTAACCTCAAACATCGGAACCTTAGTCGTGTACGATTAACCTCCCAAATCGAAACCTTAATTCATATTTTAATGATTTTTTTATTAAATCAACATTCATTCTTTAAAGAATCAACATTAATTGTAAACATATAAAAAAACCTTGATTCCTCTAATTTTTTAAACAATCAACGTCAAAATGCATGGATATTGAAATTTTTTTCCCATTCTCTAGGTGATTATCTCCTGTAAGTTTTTTTTTTTAAATAGTTAAGGTGAGATTGTTATATAAGAATGAATGTGATGAATATTTGGAAACAATTGTTCAAACGGTAATTTTATTAGTTACATATATATTGCTTATTAATTAATGAAAAATAAATAAACTAATTACAAGATTCCATAATTACCTCAGACTATTGATTGGACCAAAATTGGGTATACATTCATACAATATATATTGGTTATATATATATATATATATATATATATATATATATATATATATATATATATATATATATATATACTTGTGTTCAAATGAGAAACAAAATTGTTGTGTAAATGTGAGAATGAATATGAACCAAACATTTCTCAATATCCAAATTTTGTTAATAATCAAATAAAAAGGTTAATATCTCCAAAGATGAACATAGATGCAAATGTGAGAATGAATATGAACCAATCATTTTGTATGAGAGAATATTTTCAAAGATGAACATAGATGCAAAATTTTCTACCAATAAGATAAATTCAGTTAGTGTTGAAGATGATTTGGCTTTAATGGAGTATAGTCCTAATGATGATTATGAGTTGTTACATTTAACTAACGATGATTATGATGTTAACGAAGATTCTAATTATCATGAAGATTATGTTACAGATGTAGATCAAAACAAAAGACAAGAGTATGTAGTTGATGAAGATACTAATGAAAATATAAATCCAAATGTTGATGGTAAACAACACTAAGATGACATTTAAAACGTTAATCAATCAGAATAGATATTAAATCTTATGATAGAAATAATTGTATATATTCACCTTTAGGTAATGTTTATTGTATTCCAAAAGTTCCAAATCATATTAGGTCAAAGGTTAGAACTTTCTTTCCTACAAGTATGGATGTTGAAGCTATGTAATATTATTATGTTGTTCAAGCAATATTTGATGTAAGGAAATACACATCAAATAAAGTCAATGGGGTTATGACTTTAAGCTATTTATTATGTAATCGTCAAGGAAAGCCTAATTCTTCATCAGTAGATTCTTTGAATCCTCTTAAGAAATGATTGAAAATACGTGATATGCATCATAGGAATTGTATGGCTAATATAAATTTCAGGCTTTTCCTGAAAGAAATGAATTTATGGTATATGAAGTCGAAGAGATGCATAATCACAAGTTATTTAGTAAACATCATACGCAATTTTCAAAAGCTAAAAGGCAACTTGATGTATATCAAACGTCATTTATTTAAAAAATGTCATACGAGAATGTAGGTCCAACTGTGGCACATAGATTGTAGTGAGAACTTCAAGGTGGGTATCATTACAATGGTGGTAATAAATATGATTTTAAAAACTATATGAGAGATTTGAGTTGTCAGATTAGTAGTAATGATGCATAGTTGGTTGTAAATAAGATGATGGTGAGGTAAAACAATGTATCCAAAATTTTTATATAAAGATGAGAAACAAAAGCTAAATGAATTATTTTGGGCTAATGACACATCAAAGTTACTTTATAAGGAGTTTGATGATGTAGTGTATTTTGATGAAACTTGTCCTAGGAACATGTATTTATATATACATGTATTATTTATTTTTATCTAAAATATTATTATATAATTGTTTGTTTATGTATAGGTACGGTATGGTGTTTGTTCCTTTTATCGGAATTGACAATAATATGAAGTTTATTACTTTTGGTGTCAGTCTTTTATCTCGAGAGGACACAAATTCATATACTTGTCTTTTGAATGTTTTTCTAGAAACATTTGGCAAACAAACTAAATGAGTCTTATTTAATCAAGATGTTGTGATGAAGAAAGCAATCGAACAAGTTTTTCTAGAATCTACACATAGACTTTGCATGTGGCATATAACATCTAAGTTTTCAAACAAGGTAAGTTGATGCATATTAAATTTAATGATTGTTAAAGATTATTGTTTATTTACATTAACAGTATTTTTCTAGGTCTCAATGAGCTTATATAATAATCATTATTTTAAAAGATGTTTCAATTAATTAGTTTGGAATTCAAGGATTGGAACCCAAAAATTTGAGCATGGTTGGCAAGCTTTTATAGACGCATATGATCTTCACAATAATAGGCGGTTTACAAACATGTATAACAAGAGGCACCCATGTATGCCTTCATATTTTAAAAATGTTCCTATGTTTGGATTAATGAGAACAACATCACGTTCCGAGAGTGAGAATTCTTCTTTTGAATAGTCAATAAATCCTAGTACCAATTTGATAAATTTTATGATTGCATTTTAGTCATCAATGGAGAGCCAAAGATACAATCAATCTAATAGAGATTTTAATGATGTTGAGAAGTATCTGTGAGATTAATAGACATAATACAAGATCATTTTATCCATAAACTTGAATAACCCTAAATCAGTTTGAAGAATATTTACTTGAAGAAGATGATATCTTTTGATGTTGATGATGTCTAACTTCATATTATGATTCTTCATTTCGATAATGGTGTCTAAGCGATTGATTCTGATGGATTGAATTACACACTCCATGGTGGTGTTTATAGTGAGGATTAAGAATGTAAAAGTAATAAGCATTATTATGAATATTGAAATGTACATCCTCTAAATTCTCAAATGTGTGTGTTTTATAGATCAATTACATCTTATGGGTAAGTATTAGAACCACATAAATCTGGTCACTCAAGTTATGGATAAATGTCATATCCATCATACCAAATATAATTAATCCTAAAGACCTGATATGTCATTATGGAAAACATTATGGTACACAATATAAATATACCTAACATGTAATCGACACTACAAAATAGTCCTAAGCCAATACTAATGTGTTATTATCTAACATTCTCCCACTTGGTCGAGTGACTATTCATATATATGTTTCATTAGTTTGCCAGAGGTAAACTCATCATGTTTCATATCAATATCAAAAGCAGAAAAGTATAGCCTTCGCATCCATTTTAGACACGGGAACCCCACCAATCATACTATGGTACTTTATATGAAACTTACAATTAATTTAAGAAAAATAAATTTAGAGTTAAGTGGTCAAGCATTATATTTGTCTATATACAAAGTAATTGTGCACAAGTTATTAATATAGACCAATGGAATATTATGGAGGAATAATAATCAAGTACTTGAATAATTAAAATTAAAAGTTCCATTGAAACAATATGCTAGAATTATATAATACTAGGTCCCTTAAATCCATATTGAAGACATGTTCAAATAAATGGGTTGTAGACCATTTGTTATCAAATTCGTTGGCATATAATTAGTGTTAATGTGTTCTATATATATTATTTCCCCCCACTTGCTATTAAAACTACCATAGGAAAAATTATAGCAATAACTTTTCTTTTCATCGAACTAAAACAGAACTTACAATCATGATTATCATGATTTAATTTCTCAACAACATTCCATGGTAAGTTTCATTATCTATGAAAACAAATCATGCCATCATAGTTGATATGGTCTTCATCTTTTATTTAAGAGTCTCCTATGATATTGGCTAACTGATAGCATAAAGACGTATCCCACTAATAACTATTATCTTTGTACTTTTCAAAGTCATATTAAAAATCATATCACTTATAAGTCATAACTTCTTTCTTTCTAAACAAGTTTGTAGTTATTAGTCTCATGTAAATATCACAAAACTTTCTCGACAACTTTCTAGTAATCTAGAACATGATTTGATTGATAACGCCTTAGCATGCCAATAACATAAGGTACATTGGGACGAGCACAAAATTATGCATAGTTAAGCTTCCAACTAAATGATGTGAAACATCCCAAAATACGGCCCAAAAATTTCATTTTTCAATCATTAATAAAATCATAAACCATCCAAGATCATAAATAAAATCGTGAGTCATGTATCATAATGTGTCATAAAAATTGTTCCATATAAAGACCTCATAACAAAATATCAGAGTAAAACTCCCAGGCTGAAGACTGTGGTGTGTGCCATGCGATCATCCTGAGCCCTTCCCTTTGCTAGTGGAAGTACCTGAAACCAAAACTGAAAACTGTAAGCTCGAAGCTTAGTGAGCTCCTCCAAACTACCACATACCATACACATATAACATGCAACTAGGAGATACGGGCCCCGCCCACACTCATGGAGATACGGGCCCCGCCCACACTCTGCTAACTAAGAGATACGGGCCTCGCCCACACTCTGCTATCTTTAAGATACGGGCCCCGCCTACACTCAACTACTCGAGGTACGGGCCCCGCCCACACTCGCCTGCTATGAGTTACGGGCCTCGCCCGCACTCTTCTATTATGAGATACGGGCCCCGCCCACACTCAGCTACTACTCTGACATACAAGTATCACACAGAACAAGTATATTAAATCTATCATTCACTCCAGAATCACATTGCAACCAAACTACTAGGAGATACGGGCCCCGCCCACACTCAACTAACTAAGAGATACGGGCCCCGTCCACACTCAACTAATAATAAACTCATACTGCGGGCCAGCCGTGGTGCCTTAGACCCGTTCCTACTGAAGGGACACTCACCTCGTGTGTCTGGCTGCTGAAATTTTGAGTGAGAAATATCTGGCTGCTGCTTCGGCGACTCTCCGACTATAATTCCCACAATGACACATAGTCAAACACTGATAACTAATCTTAGGGTGAAATGACCATCTCACCCTTGGTCAACATCAATATTCTGGTCAAAGTCAACATTCCAGTTGACATGACTCGCCGAGTTGGACCGACAACTCGCCGAGTCCCTATTCTTTTATCCTCCCCTAACCCGACTCTACTCGTCGAGTTTAGCAAGAACTCGACGAGTTCTCCTTCAATCATATCATCTGGACAATCCTCATCTGACTAGCCGAGTTCCTCCTGAACTCGTCGAGTTTGTCTTCATCATATGAACGTATCTAGTCTGTGACTCGCCGAGTTGTATGAACAACTCGTCGAGTTCATCTTCATAAGTTGGGAAATGGCCTTGGACTCGCCGAGTCTGTTCATACACTTGCCGAGTCCTATGATTCCCAGGTCTCTTTACGCGCCTAAACAACTAAGGGACTTTCCTTCCTAACAACTGGTCCATCCACAGAAGGGATTTGGTGGTCAATACGCCCCGGCTCGCCGAGTCCCAAGAACGACTCGTTGAGTCCAACCTTGACCCTTACCATACAGTCGATTTAAATGGGTCTTAACACCTCAAAACCATAGATATGGCCTTCTAATGTCCATTTTACACGTAAAGCTCCAAACTTGGTGCACATGCATGGGGTCTTTGGCTCAAAAGCCATAAAAGGTGTTCTACAAGATGCATGGGGCTCTCATGGCCTTAAAGTTGGCACCTTTATGCCATGAGACCCTTCCAATGACTCAGATCTGAAGTCAAGATTCCATGTACACCTCACAAATCCGAAAATGGCTTGGAAAGCCCTAAATGTACCCAAAGTCTAAGCTTCTAAGGATGAATAAACACATGGAAGACCAAGACAGGGGCATTTTACCTTGATTGAGATGGAAATGGACCGAAATCTCTGATCTCCAAGCCTCAACTCAAACTCTCAAGCTTCTTTCTTCTTCTCTAGCTTCACAATCCACCAAATGCACCAAAACGGCCTTAGAACACACAAAAACGGCTAGGGTTTCGATATATAGCTCTCTGGGAGTGATAGGGACGATGGAGGCTAAGATAAAGTGTTTAAATAGGGTGCAAACCCTCAAATTTAGGGTTTCACTCAAACAACACCTACTCGCCGATTCAGTCTCCCGACTCGTCGAGTAGGTCACTTAATTCCCCGACCCGGGGTCGATCCTACTCGACGAGTTGGCCTCCAACTCGTCGAGTCCAAGAGTAAAATATGAAGTTGACTCAAATTAAAGGCATACCTGGAACTGGGTGTTACAATTCTCCCCCACTTGTCTTAGACTTCATCCTCGAAGTCTGATGTCTCCGAAAACAACTCGGGGTAGTGCTCCCTCATATCTTCCTTGGGCTCCCACGTCCACTCCGAACCCTTGCGGTGCTGCTACTACACCTTAACTAACTGTACCCTTTTGTTCCTCAACTCCTTCGTCTTGCGGTCCAAAATCGCCACTGGTCTCTCGATATAGTTCAGGCTATGGTCAACCTGAATGTCCTCAAGGGGTACCATTGCTGACTCATCCACTAAGCACTTTCGCAACTGAGAAACATGGAAGGTGATGTGGATCTGGCTGAGCTCTGCTGGAAGATCTAGTCGATAAGCAACCCGGCCCACCCGGGCCAAAACCCTAAACGGACCAATAAACCTGGGGCCCAACTTGCCCCGCTTCCGAAATCTGATAACACCCTTCCAGGGTGACACCTTCAAGAGAACCATATCGCCCACCTGAAACTCCAAGTCCGAACGCCGCTTCTTGGCGTAACTCTTCTGCCGACTCTGAGCAGTCTAGAGCCTGCTCCGGACTTGCTGAATCCGCTCCGTGGTCTTGAGTACCACTTCTGTACTCCCCATGACTCGCTGACCGACCTCACCCCAACAGGTTGGGGTCCTACACTTCCTCCCGTAGAGCATCTCGAAGGGAGGTCAGTCTACACTGTAGTGGTAACTGTTGTTATACGAAAACTCCGCTAACGGAAGATACGTATCCCAACTACCACCGAAATCTAGCACACATGCCCGAAGCATGTCCTCGAGAGTCTGAATCGTCCTCTCACTCTGCCCGTCCGTCTGAGGATGGAAAGTGGTGCTGAAATGGAAGTAAACCGGACGTCTCGGTCTGATAGCACTAAGACAGGCACTCCATGACGTGTCACTACCTCTCGCACATAAATCTCGGCCAGCTTCTCGGCCGAGATGCTCTCCTGAATCGGTATAAAATGAGCGCTCTTGGTCAATCGATCCACGATGACCCATATCGAATCAACCCCACGTGCGGTCCTGGGAAGCTTTGTAATAAAATCCATAGTGATATCCTCCCATTTCCACACGGGAATATCTAACGGCTGCATCTTGCCATGCGGCCTCTGGTGCTCCGCCTTAACCTTCCTGCAGGTCAGGCACCTCTCAACGTACCAGGCGACGTCCCGCTTCATGCAGGGCCACCAATAATCCGGGCGAAGATCCCGGTACATCTTCGTCGCCCCTGGATGGATGGAGAACCTGGACTTGTGGGCCTCATCCATTAATATCTGCCTCACTCCGCCCCAGTACGGAACCCAGAGCCTCGCATGCAGGGTCAACAACCCTCGGCTGTCGTAATCAAACGAGGCCACCCGGCCTACAATCCGCTCACACTTCTGACGCTCTTCCTTCAGGCCCTCGACCTCTGCCTCCTGGAACTGTTCCAGTAATGGAATAACCACTGTCATCCGCAGACAGATATCTCGGATCGGAGCTGCTACCGCATTGCGGCTCAGAGCGTCGGCGACGACGTTGGCCTTGCCTGGGTGATAAAGGATCTCACAGTCATAATCCTTTACCACATCTAACCACCGACGCTGCCTCATGTTCAGATTTGGCTGGTCCATGAGGTACCTCAAACTCTTGTGGTCCGTGTAGATAGTACACCGGACCTCATAGAGGTAATGCCGCCAGATCTTGAGGGAAAACACCACTGCCCTTAGCTCTAAATCGTTTGTCGGGTAGTTAGCCTCTTGATGCTTCAACTGCCTCGAGACATAAGCTATCAAATGCTCCCGCTGCATCAATACTGCCCCCATGCCTGTGATTGAAGCGTCACAATAAACTACGAAGTCGTCGACTCCCTCTGGCAGGGTAAGAATCGGAGCCTCGCACAATCGCTGCCTGAGCGTCTCAAAGGCTGTCTGCTGCTCAGGACCCCAGCGAAACACTACCGACTTCTTGGTCAGTCGGGTTAATGGTACTGCTATCTTGGAGAAATCCTGGATGAATCTCCTGTAGTACCCTGCCAAACCCAGGAAGCTCCGAATCTCTGATGGAGACCTCGGGACCTCCCACTGCATCACGACCTCTATCTTGCCCGGATCAACTAATATACCCCTCTGGTTGACAAGGTGCCCCAGAAACTGCACCTCGCGCAACCAGAACTCACACTTGGAGAACTTTGCGAAAAGCCTCTCCCTCCTCAAGGTCTCTAGCACCTCTCCCAGGTGTTCCTCGTGCTGCTCCTCTATCTTGGAATAGACCAAGATGTCATCAATGAATACTGTCACAGACCGATCCAACATGAGCCTACACATGCGGTTCATGAGGTCCATGAGCGCGGCTGGATCATTGGTGAGCCCAAACGGAATCACCACAAACTCATAATGACCATAGCGGGTCCTAAAAGCGGTCTTCTGCACATCATCATCTCTGACCTGCATCTGGTGATATCCGGACCGTAGATCAATCTTGGAAAACCAAGATGCTCCCTGGAGCTGATCGAACAAATCATCTATCCTCGGGAGTGGGTAACGGTTCTTCACCATTACCTTATTTAGCTCCCGGTAATCAATGTACATACGATGCGACCCGTCCTTCTTCTTCACAAATAGGATCGGGGCTCCCCATGGTGAACTGCTCGGTCGGATAAAACCCTTGTCTAGCAGCTCCTGCAACTGCATAGACAACTCCTGCATCTCAGGAGGAGCCAACCGATATGGTGTTTTGGCTATCGGAGCCGCACCAGGAACCAGGTCAATCCTAAACTCAACCTGTCTCTCAGGAGGTATCCCAGGAAAATCCTCCGGGAATACATCCGGGCACTCTCGTACCACCGGTACATCATCAACCCTCGCCTTACCCTTATCCCGGGTATCCATAACATAGGCGACGTACCTCGCGTAACGCTACTGGAAATATCGCCTCGCTCTCGCTGCTGAACAAAGAATCTGTCCGCGCTGTGGCCTCTCGCCCTGAATCACTAACTCTCCCCCACTAGGAATGCGAACCCTCACCAACTGTAGCTCACAATCAATCACTGCTCCATTGGAACTTAGCCAATCCATACCCACTATAACCTTGTTCCCTCGCAGGGGAATAGGAACTAAATCTACTGAGAACTGCTCATCGAATAACCGCAGTGTACAACCTATATGAACTCCCACGACCCTGACGGTCCTGTCATCTGCTATCTCCACGTCGAGCGGGCAATCTAGCTCCCCCGTAGCTCTGCTAAATCGCTTGCTAAGTGTAAGCGACACAAATGATCGGGTAGCCCCCGAATCAAAAAGTACCATAGCTGAAATGTCGTTCACTAGGAACGACCCAGTATCCACATCTGGAGTCGCTCGCGCCTCCTCTGCTGTCAACTGGAAGGCTCTGATCTTCGCCACTGGCGCCTCAGCCCGGCCCTGATGGCTGTCTGTAATCCTCATAGTAGCAGGAGCGGGTGCCACCACCTTTCCTGCTAATGCTAGACTCGGACACTAGGACTTCTTGTGTCCCCTCTGATTGTAATGGAAGCAAATCAGATCAGATGTTGTGGTGGTAAGGGTGGTAGAAGTAGCTGTACAATCTCTGCTCATATCCCCAGTTCGGCCGCATTTGAAGCGGCCTGAACTCCCCGCCCTGCACGTCCCCTCGTGCGACCTGCCACACTTGTCACAGCGGCCTCGACCCTGCTGGCCCTTCCCTCAGGAATCTGTCTTGGGCTTCTTGCCCGAGCCCTCCACGCCAGATATCGACTCTGGCTTCCTCTTCCTATCCATCTCTAAATCTATCTCCCTCTCACGAGCCCTCGCAATCATGTCCTCCAGCGTCTTGCAGCTGGAGCGGCTCACAAACTGACGTATATCACTCGGCAAAATCTCATGATATCGGGCCTTCTTCATCTCCTCGTCCGCCACATACTGCGGAACAAGAAAGGCCCTCTCCCGGAACTTGGCAGTAATCTCCGCCACAGTCTCCGTCGTCTGTTGGAGGTCCTGGAACTCCCTAGCAAGCTGCTGCACCTCAATGACAGGTGCGAACTCGGCCCTGAACTTGGTCGTGAAATCACCCCAGGTCATCGCATCCAATACTGCATCATCACCCACGGCCTGTCCGACCTCCTCCCACCAATCTCTCGCCCTGTCCTTCAGAAGGTAGGACGCTAATCTGACGTTGTCCCCCTCGGGACATCTGCTAGTCTGGAACGCGTTGGCGACATCCGCCAACCACCTAGTACTGTTAATGGGGTCCTGAGGCCCATGATAATCGGGAGCCCCACATGCTTTGAACTCCATGAAGGTGAGCGTGCGCGACCCCATCATGACCGCCAACTCAGTACGAAAGGCGCTCAGCTTCTCGTCCAGAAGCTCTAGAATACCCTCCTTGACCGTACCGAAGATCACAGGAGTCTGCTCGAGTATATGCGAGTAACCTCTGAGGAGAGGAACTCCCTAGTCTGCTCATCTAGCTGCCCGGCTCCAGGGCCCGAGCTTGATCCCTCCCCGACACCTGAACTGCAGACTGCTGGTTTGGGTCGTAAAACCACCATTCTGAAAATATATCAAAACCAAGTCAGAATCCTACTCATAGCTAGAGGGATCACACACACTACAAGTTCCCTGGTTTTATCTCAGCCTTCCTTGATTCGAGTACGGATCCTCTGCTTTCAGTAGTACGGGACCCACACTACCTTCCACATATATTCGTACTTTCCTCAAGTACTGCCTTGACTCCACCAAGTCCCTCTACTACTACTTCTAATGCTGATCTCATGCTACTCTCATCCTAGGCTTGCCCTAGGGTAATCACCATACCACTCTCCGCCATCAGCTGCCTAAGAAGTCCCTGCTTTCTTCCCCTAACTATCCTACAAATACTATTAGATATTACTCAGACTAGATAATTTTTCGAATGCGGGATCCTACTCTAAAACGGTTAGACTCAGACAAGAGCTGCAAAATAGAGCTAGACCTAACCTTCTGAAATTATTTAGTCCTTGTAATATGTAACTTAACATACTCGTTACTAGTTAGTGAAAGACAAATAGAACTCCTAAAAGCACAAAGCAAGCAGCATTCGGACATTGAGTGCACATAATCCTACATCTACTATTCAGGCTATCACCCCGACTAATCTGTACTAGCATGCAGTCCTCATCAAGTTGAAACACATATAGGAACATAAGGCATTCTTTCTAGATCCTTAGTCCTAATCTAGCATGTTGTTCTAATAAAGCTGATAAACATAGAATAGCATAAACTTGTATGGGTAATTTGGGAGTACTTACTTGAGCTCGGCTGATTGCATGCACCACACCCTTTTCTCTTTTCAAAGTTCTTTTCTTTCTAACAATTTCTTTTTCTTTTGAAAATTTATACCATTTCCTTACTTTGAGTTCAGACACACCCGGAAGTGTGCCTGAATCCCTCAAACGAAGGCTCTGATACCAACTTGAAACATCCCAAAATACGGCCCAAAAATTTCATTTTTCAATCATTAATAAAATCATAAATCGTCCAAGATCATAAATAAAATCGTGAGTCATGTATCATAATGTGTCATAAAAACTGTTCCATATAAATACCTCATAACAAAATATCAGAGTAAAACACCACGGCTGAAGACTGTGGTGTGTGTCATGCGATCATCCCGAGCCCTTCCCTTTGCTAGTGGAAGTACCTGAAACCAAAACTGAAAACCGTAAGCACGAAGCTTAGTGAGCTCCCCCAAACTACCACATACCATACACATATAACATGCAACTAGGAGATACGGGCCCCGTCCACACTCATGGAGATATGGGCCCCGCCCACACTCTGCTAACTAGGAGATACGGGCCCCGCCCACGCTCTGCTATCTTTGAGATACGGGCCCCGCCGACACTCAGCTACTCGAGGTACGGGCCCCGCCCACACTCGCCTGCTCTGAGTTACGGGCCCCGTCCACACTCTGCTACTATGAGATACGGGCCCCGCCCACACTCAACTACTACTCTGACATACAAGTATCACACAGAACAAGTATACTAAATCTATCATTCACTCCTGAATCACATTGCAACCAAACTACTAGGAGATACGGGCCCCGCCCACACTCAACTAACTAAGAGATATGGGCCCTGCCCACACTCAACTAATAATAAACTCATACTGCGGGCCGGCCTTGGTGCCTTAGACCCGTTCCTACTGAAGGGACACTCACCTCGTGTGTCTGGCTGCTGAAATCCTGAGTGAGAAATATCTGGCTGCTGCTCCTGCGACTCTCCGACTATAATTCCCACGATGAAACATAGTCAAACATTGATAACTAATCTTAGGGTGAAATGACCATCCCACCCTTGGTCAACATCAATATTTTGGTCAAAGTCAACATTCCAGTTGACATGACTCGCCGAGTTGGCCCGATAACTCGTCGAGTCCCTATTCTTTTACCCGCCCCAACCCGACTCTACTCGTCGAGTGTAGCAAGAACTCGACGAGTTCTCCAACAATCATATCATCGAGACAATCCTCATCTGACTCGCCGAGTTCCTCCTGAACTCGTCGAGTTTGTCTTCATCATATGAACGTGTCTAGTCTGTGACTCGCCGAGTTGTATGAACAACTCGTCGAGTTCATCTTCATAAGTTGGGAGATGGCCTTGGACTCGCCGAGTCTGTTCATACACTCGCCGAGTCCTATGATTCCCAGGTCCCTTTACGCGCCTAAACAACTAAGGGACTTTCCATCCTAACAACTGGTCCATCCACAGAAGGGATTTGGTGGTCTACAAGATACATGGGGCTCTCATGGCCTTAAAGTTGGCACCTTTATGCCAAGAACGACTCGTCGAGTCCACCCTTGACCCTTACCATACAGTCGATTTAAATGGGTCTTAACACCTCAAAACCATAGATCTATCCTTCTAATGTCCATTTTACACGTAAAGCTCCAAACTTGGTGCACATGCATGGGGTCTTTGGTTCAAAAAGCCATAAAAGGTGTTCTACAAGATACATGGGGCTCTCATGGCCTTAAAGTTGGCACCTTTATGCCATGTGACTCCTCCAATGACTCAGATCTGAAGTCAAGATTCCATGTACACCTCACAAATCCGAAAATGGCTTGGAAAGCCCTAAATGTACACAAAGTCCAAGCTTGTAAGGATGAATAAACACATGGAAGACCAAGACAAGGGCATTTTACCTTGATTGAGCTGGAAATGGACCAAAATCTCTGGATCTCCAAGCCTCAACTCGAACTCTCAAGCTTCTTTCTTCTTCTCAAGCTTTACAATCCACCAAATACACCAAAATGTCCTTAGAACACACAAAAACGGCTAGGGTTTCGATATACAGCTCTCTGGGAATGATAGGGACGATGGAAGCTAAGATAAAGTGTTTAAATAGGGTGCAAACCGCTAAATTTAGGTTTTCACTCAAACAACACCTACTCGCCGAGTCAGTCTCCCGACTCGTCGAGTAGGTCACTTAATTCCCCGACCCGGAGTCGATCCTACTCGACGAGTTGGCCTCTAACTCTTCGAGTCCAAGAGTAAAATATGAAGTTGACTCAAATTAAATGCATACCTGGAACTGGGTGTTACATGAAGATATATAGTGGCGGAGCCAGGTTCAGAGTAAAGGGGTATCCCAAACCGATAGGTTCGGTTTCTCAGTTTTCCAAACTCGGTTTCGGGTTTAAACTCAAACCCATTCGAAAGTTTAACTTGTTGAGAACTGAGAAGGTTGTGTTGCTTATATAACATATGTATAGGAGCTATGTTTATGGCTGATGTGGGACAATTTTAGAATTTTAAAAAACAAGTTGAAAAACTGATAAACAAAATTAAATACACCCATGTAACAGCCAAAATTCAAATTAGAGACCTCAAGCTTAAAAGGTCAACACTTTACCATTTTGACAACTCATACTTGTATTTGATTTTCACAACATCGTAATATAATAGGTATAATCTGTATAAAGCTATATAAAAGAAGTTGTGAAAATAAAAGAAAATAAATGTTTGAAAGAAGATTTGAACTTGCATCCTTCATAAACATCCCCTTATGCCTTAACCATTTGAACCAACCACTTCTTGTGTTATCATCTCGCTAAACATATTAATATTATGTATATATACACTATATAATACGAAAATTTCTAAAAAAATTATAGTATCGAAATTTTTTTGAGGGGTATCCCGGGATACCCCGGGATCTATTATGGATCCGCCCATGATGATATATGATTAACTTCATTTGATCTTGTTCTACCTCTGTTCAGGTATTGGAATGAACCGGAAACATTTCCTTTAAGTACAAAAGCAACTTAAGGGAGGCATTATTACATGTTATCTCGACTTGGTACACACTCGATATATCCATTTTAGGATAATCATATTTGATGTATTCATATGCCTATAACATACAGTGCTTCAGTATGATCTTCATATCGACGTGATGTGATAGCAATTGTTTTGATTCATACAACATATCAATGAGATTACTTGTCGAGAGAATGTCATATATATATATATATATATATATATATATATATATATATATATATATATATATATATATATATATATATATACGAGTATGATAAAGTTCCTCGCACTAATCTTGATGTATATACATTGATCTACATGGTTCTTAATGGAGTTGTTACAACTTACAATTCATCACTTCGTCGAACGTTAGATACCTTTGACATGAAGCTTGATTTAGCATATATATTTAAATCCCAGTTACGAAGAATTGTGTAGCATCTATTTTGATGTAGCTCTAAATACAAACCAGATACAAATTAAGGCCATTAAAATGTTAAGGAAGTCATTTTGAGAAACAAGTGAGAACGTTTCTTGGTAATAAATACCCTCATGTTTGTGAATACCCTTTAGAGATCAATAACGCTTTATGGTGTTTGATCTTAATCATTAGGGTCAAATTTGGCATTAAAGACATGCTTGCATTATACGGGTTGAAACCTTTTAATAATTCAACAAGTTCCCAAAAAACGTTTTTTTACATTGAATCACAGCTTCATTCTGAAAGATATTTATGTTCAAGAAATATTATAGGATTATATTTGCTAGATAATATAGGTCTTTTAGGCTTAAGAACAACAATCAATATCAAATCCATTTTTGCAAGCATGGTTAGATTATTATATTATTTGATATAATCTTTGTTTTTGGAGAACATAGATGGTTTTAATTTTGTAAGAAATTTCCATACATATTTTCTATGATAATTTTAAAATGTTTATACTTGTTATTTTATGACTAGAAGGTTACATGCATCTTTTTAGTCATAAAAGTTGTCTTAGAAAAACAAAGTGTTGTTTATATAATTTTGAGTGTGTATGTGTGTGTGTGTGTGTATATATATATATATATATATATATATATATATATATATATATATATATATGATGTGCATAAAGTAACCACAGACCTCTGGTCTTGTATGTGTTGATTTGATAAAATGATTGTAATATTTATTTATTCATATGATATGTAATAATTAAATAGATAGTTTTCATTTTGTTTAGTTTTGTAAGTAATAGATTAGTTTTAGAAATAGTTTATTTTTATAAAAATAAAAAAATAAAGATGAAGACCATTTTTGAGGATCAATTGTCACCCTATGATTTTATAAAGTTTTTGTAACTTTTATAAAATTGTGAAGTTTTGCTACTTCGAGTTATCAATGCATGTGGGAGGATAAATTTGAACCAAGTTGAACATTTGATCTGTTTTATGTCTCTTCGGAATAGACTTGACATTTTTTGTGATGGCTCACAAAATGTCACTAGATGTGGTTGGTTCATGCATATATGTTTTAATGTTTTGCGATGCTTGTTTTATGGTTATATATTATGCATGTTTGTAAAATTCGATTCTAAAATGATAGATAATTTTCAAACATAAAAATGATCACAAGGAGTTTATTTTTAATGATATTTATCATTTAACATAAGACGATAAAATGTTTTTAAAAATAAAATGAGGTTTATCGGTTAAAACTAGCTGACGGTAAATTTCGCGATTAAATTTATATAAGTTTAAAATTCAGATTTTAACGACTTATCAAACTCCAAACCTTATTTTATAAAATGAAGTTTTTCTAAAAGTTTTATAAATGTTTTTTAGTGCGCAAACATCCAAACTTAATACTATGTATGAATTTTAAAATTATATAGCATCAATTATATAAATTGTATTTTATAAAAGAACATTACTAAAATGTGATTTTAAATGAAAGTATACCCTGTTTTAATGTGAAACATTCATAAAATTCTTGAAAATTTTAAACCTTTTAGACAACCCAAAACCAACATTTGTTTACAAATTGTTTTCAGAATAAGTTTCACATCAGAGAAATCCCAAAATCGTAAAACAAAAACATGAAGAGGTGCACGATCACACATTCGCCTTGCCACGATCCTCTGAGGTACCTGAAACACAATCCAAAACTATAAGCCCAAAGCTTATTGAGTTCCCCCAAAATACCGATACATAACAAATGGTACAAATATAATAACAACATGTAATGGGTCCACAGCTTAACAACATAAGTCTGGCTTGCCCTTGGCCAACAACTTATGTATGGCTTGCTCCCCGGCATGATCAGTCCTTGGACTGAATACCGTTAAGCCCTCAGTACGAGTCTGGCATGCTGTTCCCGGCCCTCAGCTCATATCTAGAATGCTCATGAGTCCTCAGTATGATTCTGGCATGCCCTCCCTGGCCCTCAGCTCATATATGTCATACTCCAGGGTTTGTTGGCTGCAGCACGGAGCAGTACAACCTCACCCAACCCATACAATATGTCGAGATATAACAGATAATATCATATACAGATAAATAGACAGTAACACATGTAGTCCTACAGATCTACCAGACTAGCATATCAAAACTAGCATGCATAACTATACCATACTCAACCTATCAACAATATGATGTTATCAAACCAATGGGTCAGCCTTGGTGCCTTCGACCCGAGAGTATAGTGAGGATGACTCACCTCACAATGCCAAACTGTGCTAAAACCTCCAATTGCTAACCCACTGAAATCCTGAACTATCACAGAAACAAACATCCACTTAAAAATTGGAATACCCTTCTTGACTAAGGGCCCAATCATAGGGTAAATGTCCATTTTACCCTTTCCCTAATTGGGCCAAGGCCCAAGTCCAAATCTTGATCCAAAAGGCCCAGATAACTTGAAGGCCCATACTTGGCCCAATTTTCCAAATTGGGCCAAACTCCTTATTGGGCCTTATCCAAAAGTCTGATCCTCTAATTAGTCCAAAACACACTTAACCAGATAGTCCATTAGGGCCCAAGTATCAAAGCCCAACAGATGGCCCAATACCCGAAGCCCAAGGTTCGAAACCCTAAACAGAAGGCGTACGTGGGACGTACCCCTTCGGTACACTGAGCGTACTTCGCCTCTCATTGACCACAATCGGGGTGGTTGACTCGGTACGCGGGGCATACATCAACTTACGCGGGGTGTAACCTCGTATGTCTTAAAATTCTTATGAGTGCTTAATGGGTTAAGCACCTAAGCTCAAACTTTAGATCCATGACTCAAAAGTACTCTAGAACCATAAAGTCTCAAAATTTAAGACTTTGGTCATCCAAAAAGGGCTTAATACATGGTCTTAATCCATTAAGACCTCCTACAAAGAACAAGGGACCAAACTAGCTCAAGGGACCTCATTTTTATGCCTTAGGACCCATCCTAGGGTCTGAAAGGACAACCCAAAACGATCAAAACAAAGCACTCACAATATTGGGACTCTTGGGACAATAAGAATACCAAAAAGCAACCAAAACAAGATCTAAACAATCCAAGCATAAAGGTAGAAGCTTTTTTTTTACCTTCTGGAGCTTCTTTATGAAGTGATGATCCAAGATCTACTAGCTTGGTTCACTCTACAATCACCTTGATGCAACTTCTTCTTCTTCAACCACACAAGAAACACACTCTTAGCTCACACACACACACACACACACACATTCACACTAGAGAAGCTAGGGTTTGCCAAAAACGATTCCAGAACTTGGAGGCTGAAAAGATAGGGGTAAAGGGTCCATAATGATGCTTAAATACTCTGCAAACCCTAAAAGTTAGGGTTTTCACCCAAACACACGTATGCTTAGCGTACATACGTGTACGCCCTGCGTACTATGACGCACCCTAGTACGCCTAGCGTACCCACATGTACGCCCAACGTACAACTCAAGCTCCTAAGAATTACCAATTTGCCACTAGGGCTTCTTAGGGCTAATTCCAACCAATTTCAAGGACCAAAATGACATATTTAATTACCAAAGGAAGGATTTAAAAATACTTGAAAACCCAGGATGTTACATAATGGATGCATGCAATAACCACGATATCAAATGTTTTTTAAACTAGAACTATAAACACATTAAAAGACCCCTTATTAAACTCAAAGCTATGCAATTCAATTTCAATATCACTCGCAGGTCAATTATATGTGCTAGTGAGGATACCTAACCACTAGTTTTATCTTTTGATGGATGATGTTTGTTCTCAATTTCTATAACCAAGTTATAGACCGATTACACAAGTTCCTCAAACTGAATGATTTGATCAGAAATATGATGTGATAAAGGTCATCTAAGCAATAGAGATCTGAGTAATAAATGAGATCAAACATGTCTGTTTAAAATTTATTATTAGTGATCCCATAAAGCTATGAATTAAATAGTAGAATGTAATTAATACTCGGTATCTACCTAGTTGGATTTTGTAACATCCCAAAAATCACAACAAATTTAAACTTTTGATAACAACTCATTTACTAAGAGAAGTGTTTACGAAACCATTGTTTCCAAAACATTATTTAAAATAAGAGTCTCCCAAAATCTAATCAATTGTAAAACCAAGGATGTGCATGGTCACGCCTTCGCCTTGCCACGGTCCACTGAAGTACCTGAAACAAAACTAAAACTGTAAGCCAACATTTAGTGAGCTCCCCCAAGTACCACCACATAAACATAACAAATAATAGCATGCATAACTGAGCTTCCATCCTGACTGGACCGCCTCACAGGGCATACAGCCTATCTGGACCGCTCCCGAGCCTTCGGCATGACTGGACCGCCCCGCAGGCCCTACAGCCTATCCGGACTGCTCTTCGGGCCTTCGGCCTGACTGGACCGCCTCACAGGGCCTATAGTCTATCCGGACCGCCCCGGGTATCTTGGCCTTCAACACAAAGCAGGACCGCCTTAACCCAACCAACCATAACATGTCGACATATACATAACAGATAAACATATAACCACTCAATAGACAAACAGGCAGATCTACAGATCACAACCTCATGTTAACATCCTATGTACAAGGATACCGATCTAACTGATCACTACAGCATAACAACATCCTATATACCAGGATACAGATCTAACATATCAATACAACATAACAACATACAATAAACTAGGATATCAATCCAATGGGCCGACTATGGTGCCTTCGACCCGTAAGTACCAGAGTCCTAACGAAATGATGAGACTCAATCATTAACAGAAGAAATCCTCGTGAATGATCGAAACAAGACCCCATACTTGATTGAGACTGAACAGACCCCACCAATATGTAACTATCTAGATATTTTTTTTTCAGATTACCTAGAAATGCTGCTAAGACTCTAGTTGGATCCATCCAAATATCAACCCTGCCAGTATGACATGCCAAAATTAGATTCGACGCAGATCTAATGCCACGTATGGATAACTGAGCAACACTGTCCCAGATTATAGACTCCCAATAACCAAGGACATCTTCCAAACTCGAGCCGAACTTGACGATAGCTCGATGAATCGGTTGAACTTCAACTGATACAACTCAGAACTTCCAAAGAATCTCGGCTTGAAGATGTATGAAATGACCAATGATCGAGAATAATTTGACACCTAATCCGATGAACCAAAACCCACGCGGAGCTGAATATACCCATCTCTGAAACTGATTTATCGGGCAACAACTGTCCAATCTAGACTGTAAATAGCAATCCATACAATGAGCTGACAATTCCCTTAAGAACCGATACTCAACCTGAGCGATCCTAACACCTTCTCATCTATTCATTGGCATCCAAAAACAACTACTTTCTGCTACGAGGTAGCTCGTGTATATCCCGAACACATACATCCGACACCCACTTGCTTTACACCCTATCTTGACCAAATCTTACCGAAATCCCGCATACACGTACCACAGATCCCTATGAACTATTCTTATGAAACCACCAACTCGAAAGGATCGATGGTCCTCCCAGTAGAATACCTAGTTATCCCCCACTTCGATTTCGAACTACCATCCACGGGTGTTGCAACCACATCATACCTCAAACTGACTCAACCAGGTACAAACTAACCCTGACTCTTGGAATGTATAATAGATGCAAGATGATCTTCCGGATAAAGACCAAGAAACCCTGAGAGATTGTGAATTTTAGATGAAGACCTTAGAAAATTTTCCAATCATAACCACCTTTAACATTAAGGATTTCATGCAGATGCATAAGCAAAACACCAACTTACTATCCAACATCATACACTCCTCGCTTGCAATCCCAACCGACAATTCGTCGCAAAAATCGTTGATAAATACCAAAAGGCATCACTATCGTAGTCGGGATACATCAGAGACAATAAAAGTTGTTGCATCTAATTCGCTTGAATCCATCACCTAGCTCCTGACCTGCCTATATTCCAAGAAACAAACCCTTGGTATCATCATGAGACATCCATACCACAACAACCCCTATGCATTCCCACATTTTCACACAGCTGTCAAACACCGTAACCAACTAGCCCCATGTTGGGTTTACATCCCAACTTTGAAAGTCATATGCATGCTCACTACTTCTCAGTAAACTGAAAGGTCATAAACCTCACCATAGAGAGAGACATCCCAATCCATCTATCAATCACTCATCCTCCGGCTGAACTTCTCAATCCGCTCCCGACCACCGCTTCTTTCTTGAGCCCCGCTGCCTCAACTGGCACTACTTGAGCAAGGTTCTTGAGACCTCAAAATCCATTAACTCACCTAGGTCTGCACCATTGAAACCCAAACTGACCTGGCCACCTAAGCACAACAATCACCAGACTCATCCTCCGCCTGTGCAACCATAACCAAAAGATTGACAGATACATAAACACTTCCACGAGTCATGGTTATCCAACCATGCTATCTACCCTAAACCAACTCCTTAGAATCCCCAAAATTTACCTTGATTTGAGTATGGATCCTGTGCTTCCAGTAGTAGGGGCCCAATACTACGTTCCACAGCTATCCATACTTTCCTCAAGAATCATCCCGGGTCCTCTAAGTCACTTACTCATAATAATACTCCCAATACCTGCTCAACAGCGTAGCAACCACACTAAAATACTTCCTAGGCTCTCCTAAGATCCACACCTCACCCTACCATCAACTGCCAAACGATTCCCACAGGTGCCAGTTAACTACTACAAGAATACAATCACATGAAACATAACTTCAACAATCTAAGATCAAAAGATTCAACCCTACAACGGTTAGACTCTGACAAGAGTTGCATAGTAGCACTAAATCATTTATCCTAAAATTATTTTACCCATGCAACATGTGACTCAACGTATTCAATTAATAGTTAATTCACACCCGAAAGAGTCATACAACAATCAGCAAGAGAACTCTACAGGAACTAAGGCATCATGTATCAGGAAATTCTATCTTGCAATTCCTGAAGATCCCTAGCCTATCACTAGCATGTTGTTCTAACATAAACATAATATCAAATAACAGTGTGATACTTGGGGTATACTTATTGGCTCTGGCTGATCGTACACATCACATCCTTTCCTGATTAATTTTGAAAACAATTTTTGAAAATCATTTTTAAAACTCTTGCAGTTCCTAAGTTTTAGACTGGATTCACACGGATGTTCCTCCAATTCGCTCAAACCAAGGATTTGATAGCAACTTGTAACATCCCAAAAATCACAACAAATTTAAACTTTTCAAAACAACCCATTTACTAAGAGAAGTGTTTACAAAACCATTTCTTCCAAAACATTATTTAAATATAGAGTCTCCCAAAATCCAATCAGTCATAAAACCAAGGATTTGTACGATCACGCCTTCGCCTTGCCACGGTCCACTCAAGTACCTAAAACAAAACTAAAATTGTAATCCAACGCTTAATGAGTTCCCCCAAAGTACCACCGCATAAGCATAACAAATAATAACATGCATAACTGAGCCTTTAGCCTGACTCGACTGCCTCCTAGGGCTTACAACCTATATGGAACTCTCCCAAGCCTTCGAGAAGACTGGACCACCTCGTAGGGCCCATAGCCTATCCAGAATGCTTGCTCAGCCTTCGGCCTGACTGGACCGCCTCGCAGGGCCTACAGTTTATCAGAACCGCCCCGGGTATCTTGGCCTTCAGCACAAAGCATGATCGCCTCAACCCAACCAACCATAACATGTCGACATATACATAACAAATAAACATATAACTAGTCAATAGACAAACAGGCAGATCTACAAATCACTACCGCATGTTAATATCCTATCTACCAGGATACTGATGTAAAAGATCACTACAGCATACCAACATCCTATATACCAGGATACAGATCTAACAAATCACTACAATATAGCAACATATAATAAACCAGGATATCAATCGAATGCACCGACCTTAGTGCCTTCGACCCATAAGTTTAGTGAGGAAAACTCTGTCTCAATCTTAACAATAGCTAATGAGGTCCCGACTCCGAATCTAAGCTCTAACCATTACCTATCTATCCAAATGACCAATTCTCAATCACAATCCAAAATAACCAAAATACCCCTAGGTTAAACTTGGTCAAAATCAGGTAAAAGTCAAAATTCCCAAAAATTCAACCGGGTTAACCCAGATGAGTACGCCCAACATACTCAGCTGTACGCCCAATGTACACGACGATTTACCAGACACGGGTCTGTTGACCACGTACGCGCGGCGTACGCCTTGTACGCCCAACATACACATCTGGCTGCCAACCCAACTCATTAAGAGCTTAATCGTTAAGCCCTTAAGTCCATATTCCAGATCCAAATCTGTTGAAACATTAAGTGACCCTCTTAAACTTGAAAGAGATCCGAAGTTGCCTATGGAACCACTGTCAACCTCTCCCCGTAGTCAGATCAGCAACCGCAGTCATCGTCATCAGTTCTTAGATTCAGTCTTATATCTGTCTTTTGTTTAAGTACTTTCTTTTATTCTTAGTTCCCTGCATGGCAACTCAAACATATTAGGCTGTATGTAATCTTTGAGACTCTATAAATAGAGTTCTCCACTTCTCAATGAATACACCTCTTTTACGCATCTTGAATCTTATCACTCATTTCTCTCTACTATCTCATTACTTAAATATAGTCGTAACTCCTTGTAATCTCTCTTCGAGAGCAAGTCTTTTTAGACTTAATCACTAAGTTTGATCTCACTTACTAACTTGGTCTGATTGCATTCCTTGTTAAGAATCAACTTAAGTGTATACTTGATATAATACTTGCTGTCTTTTATAGTTCCTTATCTTTCCGCAACTAATCATCTAACTATCTAACTCTAACTTATATTATTGTTGAGCTTTATGATCCTTTGAGATTAACTTTGAATTCCGCAATATAAACTTGTTCTAACGTTTGTTCAAGTGTGTTTCTCAAATTTTTCTTTCAAAAATTGGTATCAAAGCCATAGTGGTTGCTTTTTGAAGCAAAACTCTGATTTTCAAAACGCCTTCTATACCACTAGAGCTCATTTCTTAAAAAAAACAAAAACAAAAAAACTTTTCAAAAAAAAACAAGGAAATATGGCACAAGCATTATCTCTCAGTGTTTCCAACAGTGTTGGTGGTTCTAATAGAGCCCCAATATTGGTGGCAAATGAATATCATCACTGGTCTCAGAGAATGGAAAGATATTTAAGGAGACTTGGTAGAGATGTATGGCGATCTGTAGAAGAAGGGCCACATGTCCCTGTTCTTACACCAGTTCAAACCGACGGCGCCACAGCCAGACTAGGAGGAGGTCAACCAGTTATGAATCGTCCCACCAAAGACGATCTCGATAAAATGGAAAATGATGTTGTTGCTTTTTATGAAATCTCTTGTGGAGTTGCTCCTGACAACTTCGACATTATCATAAACTGCAAATCAACAAAAGATATCTGGGAGGTTCTCAAAAATTTGTATGAAGGGTCAGAACAAGCTCAAGATAAGAAGCTCACAAGTTCACTCAATGAGTTCAACAATTTCAAAGCTCATACTGGCGAAAGTTTGGAAGACTCCTTCAAAAGGTTTAACCTCATAGTCACTAAGTTATCTAATGCTGGCACCATCCGAAGTAACCATGAAACAAATCTACAGTTTCTCAATGGTTTGGGAAGACACTGGACCACTGCTAAGAGGATAGTCCAAGGAGATAGAAATATTCATTCTTTGTCTCTCTACAAGCTCTACGGAGAACTGCAAGCACAAGAATCCACCGTACTCAAAGATTGTGCTGACTTCGGAGGACCACTTGCTCTTATAGCACAAGCTCCACACACTCAATCCTACTCTCCCTCGTATGACAATCCTCCGCAGTCATACGAAGCTGACTCAGAGTATGATGATGAAGAAGAATTTCAGAAGGCTATTGCTCTTGTTAGCCAACAGTTCAACCGACTACCACCTCCTTCTTTTTGTAAGAATCAGCAGTTCAACAAACCTCCATTCAACCGCAACTTCAACCCACAGAATAACCACTCTCGATATCCCAAAAGTTCTCACCCACCACCGCAACCTCATACCACTCAACCCAAAGAGGCACCGAAGCCCATCAATCCAACTGACTCTGGTACCTCTTCAGAAGATACAAGTGATGTTGTAATTTGTCACAAGTGCAACAAGGAGAATCATTTTGCAAAAGATTGCAAGGCTAACATAATGAAAGACAGAGAATTCTACCTTAGAATGGCTCAAGAATTGGAAGAAAAGGAAAAAACAAGGGCATACATAGCCCATGTAAAAAGAGACCATCAAGTTTGGTCATCCGGAGATGAAGACGAAGACATCAGCAACATCAAAGGTAAAGGCAAGATTTGCATGCTGGCAACTACGGATGACGATGGGTCTACAAAGCTGGAAAATAACTACTGCTACATGGAAAAAGATGGAACTCTAAGCATCGTCGAACATGTAAAACTTATGACTCAAACTCCAAACTATAGCATGCATGACTGTCAACCTTTCATAGACAAACTTAATGACACATGTGCTGCCGTCCTTACAGACTATAACAAAGCTCTAGATGAGAAGAACATAGCGTCCCAAGAGATGTTCCATGTAAGAGGACGACTGGATAACAAAAGACTCAAAGTAGCTATGTTAGAAAAGGACTTAGAGTTAGAGAAAGATGCAAGAATGTTGAGTGAAACACAACTAGAGATAGCTTTGAACCAAAGAGACTTAGCTCAGAGTGAGATTGTACGACTAAATATTTTAATAGAAAAACTGTTCAATGAAAGTGAAGCTATTGAAAATTTGGTGAACAATGGAACCGTAGATAATACCTATAATTGGGGTTGATCCAATGGATATCCTACCGCAAAGGATTCCTCACCCCGGTTTAACAAAGATCGACTTTATGTCCCTCCGGACCGAGAGTTCCATTTCCCAGTCAATGACAAAACTTTTCCCGAAGACATCAGAACTCACTTCGATAGACTTCATAATCTGAGTAAGAACTGTGTCATTGAGGAAATTTTGCCTGAATCTTTGGGTCACTCAAGTGATCAAATTCCCATCTGTGGTACAATCTATCCCAATTCTCAAACTTCATCAGTTTTTGATGAGGAAATTTTCATAGAAAGTCCCAAAGTCTCAATGGACTTTCCATCTCTGCCCTCAGACCGCAGTGTCCCTCACTGCAGTCATGAGCCACAGAAGTCCCACAAAAGTCCCAACTCAGTCTTATTCTGCGGTATTTAAATCATCCTTACCGCAGTCTTCAGTCAAAAGCTCTATGACTATTCAGCCAATTCATCATGAATTACCCATAGAAAACTTTGAAATGGGTCAATGCTCTCAAAGTCCTGAATCTTCTAGTTCGGATGAATCTATCCCTCATTTTCAAAAACTTTCAAAGGTTTCTAGGAAACCGCATCTGAACACTAATGATTGCGGTTCTCCAAAAACCATAGCTAAAAAGGCTTTCAAAGAAGAAATTCGATCCCGAGGCAAAAATCGGGAAATCTTTTCAAACAACAAAAGGCATGTCAGATTTCCAAAATCTAAGAGTCCAGAAAAGTTTGCTTTCTCACATTATTTTTCAAAAAACTCTCCGATCAAGAAAACATACAAAAAGGAATGTACAGTTTCAAGCATTTCAAAAACATCTGACACAACCCAAAAGAGAGTACAGCGTTTTCGAAGCAATGGTTTTCAAATCTATTCCTTAGATGACCCAAAATGGTAAGGGATTTTACCAACTCCAACACTTTTAATATCACATCAAAGTTTCCAGATATCACTTTCCAAGAAATCCTTCCATGCTTTCACTTCTGCAAAACGTACTTTTTCAAATACCAATAACCGTGCCTCATCATTTAGACCGCTGACCAAACAAAATGTCAGATCTCACCACTCTCAGACTGGTCACAAGCCTACCTCGTCATTCAGACCGCTGACCAAACAAAATGTCAGGTCAAATGACAAAATTTGTGCATGTCAGTGTAATTGTCAAAAAGGTTCATCTCATGTCAAATCTGGTTCTTTATCAAAAACCTCGTAACTTTTCTAAACCTCGCAACACTCTAAAAACTCACAAACACCCAAGACTAGGCATAAAAGTTGACACGAAACCTGTCCCTGCAACCTCGGTTCTTGCATCAATCAGAAATTCATCTTTTGTCCCAAGATCCAAACTAGTTTGGATGCCTAAACTAACTGTGTAATACTCAGGCTTTGTGCAAGGAGGAACAAGAAGAAGAATGGTTAATCGACAGTGCCCGCTCCTTGCACATGACCGGAAGGTTAGAATACCTTCGGGATTTCAGGCCAATTTGCAATGGTGGAAATGTCGCATTCGGCAATAATGCGAATGGGAGAATCTGAGGTTATGGTGTTCTTACTACGGGAAACTTCTCTATTCAAAAGTTTGCTTATGTAGAAAGCCTTAAACACAATCTCATCAGTGTAGGCCAACTATGTAAAGCAGGCCACAGGGTTGAATTTGACAATGAATACTGCTATGTAGTGACCAGCGATAGAAGCACTTGTTTGATCAAATCAAAGTCCAAAGGGACCATGTATCCCCTGGACGTCTCTCTGATCATTGGGTAACCGCAACTATGCTTTCTATCCAAAGCAGTATCTGAAGTCAGCTGGCTATGGCACCACAAGCTAGCTCATCTCAACTTCAGATACATCAACAATCTGGTCACCGAAGAACTCGTCTAAGGTCTTCCAATCCTCAAGTTCAGCAATGATACACTCTGTCCTGCATGTGAATGTGGCAAGAAATCCAAAGCAAGTCACCCAATGGTGATTGATTCTTCAATTTATGAACCACTGGAACTCTTGCACATTGATCTCTGCGGTCCATCTACCATAGCCAGTCTTCATCACAAAAAATACATACTGGTTATAGTTATTGACTTCACTCGTTTCACATGGGTCTTTTTCTTAAGACTCAAATCCGAAACTCCGCAGATACTGATCAATTTTATCAAAGAAATTGAACTTCAGATCAAGTTACCAGTACGTCGCATCCGAAGTGATAATGGAACCGAGTTTTCAAACCATCTCTTAAACAGTTTCTTGGTTTCAAAGGGTATCACTCACAATTTCATAGCTCCCTACACACCGCAACAAAATGGAGTAGTAGAGCAAAGAAACCGAACCCTGGTAGAAGCAGCCAGATCTATGCTTAACTTCACACATCTTCCTCTCTACTTCTGGGCCGAAGCAGTGGCCACAGCTTGCTTTGTTCAAAACCGAAGCATCATCTGCAAGCGTCTCGGTAAAACCTCTTATGAGGGCCTTAACAACCGCAAACCAAATGTCTGATTCTTCCATATCTTTGGGTGTAGATGTTTTGTGATCAACAACCGAGATCATCTTAACAAGTTCGCACCGAAGTCTGATGAAGGCATCTTTCTTGGCTACTTAACAAACAAAGTTGCTTATAGGGTTCTTATTAGACGCACAAGGCTAATAGTTGAAAGCTTCGATCTCAAGTTCGATGACTCTTACGTCCACAACACCGCTCCATCAACCGAAACCAAAGCAATCCTAGAAAGTGATATTCCTGCCTCTTCGGGGCCACTAAATATAGTTGAAGTAAACTATGACGATCTCTTCGACCCCGTAGAAATAACCAAGTTATCCGAAGTTCTTGTGTCTCCGGAAGCTCAACAACAGCATGCTGACGTATCTGGTCCATCTCTATCCGATGTAGTATCACTCAATACTTCCACCTCGCCGGTTGAGGGGGAAAGCTCGACTCCGGATCAAGTGACAACCATCGAGGTTCCAGTACTTGATGATGCAGTTCCAGTTCCTATCCGTAGAGAATCCTTACCATCGGATATCTCTTCTGACTCAGATGATGAAGACATAGAAAACATCGACACAAGAACAGACTCGAGAATTATCACACTTCCAACAATCCAGGGGGAACCTTCTCAGGTTCAAGGGGAACTCCCATCCGCAATCCAGGGGGAACCTCCATCGTTTGTCCAAGAAGACTCCAATCCCACCTTTCCAATTCAAGACAATTCAGCGGGCTGCTCACATGTCCAGAGGGAACTGCCGTCCCCAACCGCAGAATCTTCAGATATTGTAGATATTCCTTCCACCGCAGCCACTGACCACCTTCAACCCCGTCTACACGTATGGACGAAGGACCACCCACCAGGTCAAATCATCGGAAACCCATCAGCAGGCATCCAAACTCGGTCTTCACAAGACTTATCTGATCACTGTTACTATGCAACATTTATGTCTTCGGTCAAACCCAGAACCATGAAAGAAGCATTAATGGAACCTGATTGGATAGCAGCAATGCAAGAAGAACTGGAAGAGTCTAAAAGAAACAAAGTGTGGCAACTCGTTCCGAAGCCAAAAGGTCACAATATTGTTGGTACCAGATGGGTGTACAAGAAAAAATTGGATGAATCCGGTGCGGTAGTTCGAAACAAAGTTAGACTAGTCGCAAAGGGGTATATTCAACTTGAAGGTGTTGATTATGATGAAACATACGCCCTAGTAGCCAGAATGGAAGCCATACGCATCTTCTTAGCGTATGCTGCTCACAAGAATATCAAAGTACATCAAATGGATGTAAAAAGTGCCTTCCTGAATGGTGAATTGAAAGAGGAGGTTTATCTTCAGCAACCTCCAGGCTTCGAATGTCTTGAATTCCCAGATTACTGCTACAAGCTTGAAAAAGCAGTCTACAGTCTAAAACAAGCACCGAGAGCATGGTACGAGACTCTCTCTGAATTTCTTGTCTCGTCCGGATACAAAAGAGGAGTGATTGATCCCACCTTATTTAGAAAGGCAAATGGTAATCACCTTATGCTTGTACAAATATATGTGGATGATATCATCTTCGGATCGACTGATCAGGGGATGGTGGATGAATTTGCTAAGCTCATGACCAACAAGTTCCAAATGACCATGAATAGAGAGATTAATTTCTTTCTAGGACTTCAAGTGAAACAAGTCCCTCAAGGGATATTCATCCATCAGGAGAAATACACCTCTGAACTACTAAAGAAATACTCAATGGACAACTGTTCTTCAACTAAGGTAGCCATGGCCTTCGGATATAAGATATCTGATGATCCTTCCGGCAAATCAGTGGATCACAAGATTTATAGAGGAATAATTGGATCATTGATGTACCTCACTGCAAGTCGACCAGACATTGTCTTTGCAACAGGAGTATGCGCAAGATACCAAGCCAATCCGAAAGTATCTCACATGACCGCAGCCAAGCAGATTCTTAGATACTTAAAAGGCAGCAAATCTCTAGGACTCTGGTATCCCGCAGGGAACGACTTCAGCCTACAAGCATTCACTGATGCGGATCATGCTGGATGTAGATTGGACAGAAAAAGCACTTCCGGTGGATGTCAATTTCTCGGTGGAAGACTCGTTAGCTGGTCATCAAGGAAACAAAGTTGTGTCTCTCTGTCTACCGCAGAAGCTGAATATGTGGTAGCAGCCAGTTGTTGCTCACAAGTCTTGTGGATGAAAACAAAGCTTATAGACTACGGATACAGGATGCAGCGGATACCGATTTACTGTGACTCAGAGAGTGCCATAGTGATTTCTCATAATCCTATTCATCATTCCAAAACAAAGCATGTTGAGCTACGGTATCATTTCATTAAAGACCACATCCTGAAAGGTAACATTGAACTAATTTTTGTCCATACTCATGAAGAGATTGCTGATGTATTCACAAAGGCACTTGACTCTACAAAACCCAACCGTTTCTTACAAATGTTAGGAATGATGAATCCGGATCCGCAATTCTTTTTAAATTGATAGGTACCGTAGACCACTCTTGCTCACCATTGCGGTCCTAACTAAATATATCTATCTTACATAGTTATGGCATATCTTGTATACTGCAGTACATCTCTTGTACCGTAATATACAGTATATACTGCAACTATATATCATACTTATATTTCAAGGGTCCTTATTGATTGTTATTTCTGATTGTGTTCAAGTGTTTTTTGCAGTTTCTTCTACTGCAGTTATCTAACCACTCATCCGCAATAAAGTCTCAATCTGCAATGAAATATCAACCCACAATGAAATCTCAACCCGCAATGAAATTTCAAACCGCAATCTCAGTGATTGAATTTTAAGCTGCTCCATTTCGTGAAACATTGTGTGCTATTTAATGATCCTTCATTAAATAAGAAAAACATTCTCAAAAATATTCTTTTGTCGCATATGATCGTTTCAGTTTCTCTTTTCAAATAAACCTCCTGTCAGACCTATTTTAGGTGTGATGACAAAATAAATCTGTTTCCAATAAAAGAAATCCTTTTAGATAATCTTTTCCTTAAACTGTCTTTTCAACTTACTCCAAAACGTCAAATCCGTTACAAATTCCACCTTTATTCAACGGATTTTCACCCCTCACCACACGTTCAGCAGACATGGGGTGTCGCGTCTGACACTTCATTAAATGCTTTTGTTTGAAATAAACAAAAAAACAATAACCTTTCGCTAAAACGATTTTTTGGCAGATAATGTTTTTTTTTAATATTTCTGTTTTTACCCTTAATCACCTTTTAGGGTAAAAACAATAACTTTTGGAATCCGCCACTATAAAAACCTTTTTCCTCTCCAAGAAAGCTTTACGCTCTCTGAACCCTCAAGACGAACAACTTCATCTTCTTCCCCCTTGCAACTCAAGTTTTTTCTGCAAGTTCTTCAACCTTTTTCAAAATGGTGAAATCAGGAATCTCCAAGAAACAATCGAAAGCATCAGCCTCTGTTCAACCCACTGGTTTAGATTCTGCTACTCGGAACCAATCACCCACCATTGCATCTAGCAATTTTAGGGCAATCTTCGATGATCACTCTTCATACAATGACTCGATTCGCCTCATGATCAAGTTCATCTCCAATCATCCTCTGTCTCGACCGTTCGATGCCTTCACTGATGTGGTTCCCATCTCCACTTTGTTCAAATGTGCCTTTTCTGCACATCGTCCCCTCAACAATCTGCAAGAAGTTCATCTGAACTTGGTTGATGATTCTTTGGTCATTCTGACAAAAGACAAGTTTCTTGCTTCAATCAACTTACTGGTTCATCCCTCGACGAAGTTCTTCTCACCTAGTGTCACAGACATCACCTCCGCCCTGTATCAAATGGGATACCAGAAGCAACTCAAGGGTATTGCAGAGTTCAAGAAGAATCAACTGCCTGTGGTATGGCAATTAGTATGCCATTTTGTGATCCGCAGTTTGTCTGGACGAACCGGAGGCACAGACAACATGGGCCTCAAACTTCTTGAGCTCGTATGGAGCATCTTCACTGGACACGATGTTAACTACGGTCAAATTCTTTGGGATGATTTTCTTCAGTACATCCCTAAGGAGAACCCAAAGGAAAATCCAACCGAGCTCACCTTTGCAAGGTTTTGGGCTCTCTGCATCTCAGACCTGCATTCAGACGCCAAGATAAGTATGGGCAACGCCATCAACTTTTTCATCACCCGCGATCTCAAAAGGTACACTCCTTCTAAAGATCAATCTATTTTTGGACCTATCAGACGCTTACCCATCCACATCCTGACTACGGTTGGACTTGAGACCCAAATAGTCATGGATCACATAGAGGCTACGGAAGGTATTGCCCCATACCTTTCTACCCCGCCTCTCCCAAGTCAAAACATATTAGCCACAACCGCACCCAATCAAACAGAACGATCTGCAGTCCCATCTTCTACTACTCTATCCAATGCTTCAAGGCTCAAACAGCTAGTTTCTCCCAAGAAAGGCCCCCGTAGCAAAGCAAGAACACTTTCTACTGATAAAACCCGCAGGAAACACAAAGCATCCAAGAAAACCAAAGCTCCCAAGGAAACAGAACCCTCAAAGAAACGAAAAATCCAACAAGTTGTATCATCTGAAAGTAACTCTCAATCCAATCAATCTTCCGACGATTCTGATCCTGACTTTGCTCCTATTGCCATTCTCAAGAAAAGGAAAACCAAATCCACTAGCCAAATGCGTGACCGGACCGATACCGAAGTCTCTCAAAAGACTCCGGTAGTCCTTGGGGTACCCTCTTTAGCCACTCGAACACAGAAAGTGTGCTCTTTTTATCTCAACGTGGAGACTCACCCCCAACTAGATCCCAAGAGGATCTAATTGGTTCTTCTCGCCCTAAGGTCTCCAGGACTTCCAAACTACACTTCTTTCAAGAATCGGAGTTGCGCTCCATCTTAGACTCTGTAATCCAAACAATCCAAACACCTACCCAACCGCAGGGCGATTCTTCAGCCCATTCCAGAACGGAGCCGAGGCCAAACTTGACCACGGGTCAAGGAGACCGAGGAAGCTCCGGAAATCCTACTCTACTTACATCAAATCCAGGTGGTTTAGGCACAGTGAGCACAAACGTGCAAGGATATGTGAACCCGAGGGACACCTCGATGCGTTTTCAAGGATTTGACGGGGATGAATCAAATGATTCTTGGAGGCATTACAATCCAGTCTCAGAATCCGACATTAAGGAGTATGCCGCTTTCCGTAGCGCATTTCAAGGAAGAAAGGATCAACAAACTAAGCAACTTCAACAGAAGCAGCAAGAGGTTGAATAGCCAAATACTGGGCCGACGCCATCAATAATGCCAATACGGTTGCCACAATCCTCAAAGTCTAGGACTGTATGGAAGCAATGGCTGAGACAATCCGCAAAGCTCAGGCCAATCCCGTTGGTGCAGGTACATCCAAGCCCCCTCCTACCACTGCTGACAACAACTCTCAAGAAGATGGCACTGCAATTGAAGTCAGTTCAGCACCAATCTTTGGCTTCGATGACTTCGATCCAAATGAAGTCAATCAGCTAGAACAGTCAGAAGATGTTATGATGTTTTTCGATGAAGAAGAAGAGTCTAGCGGCTCTCAGCACTCGATGTCAAAGCCTAAGGAGAAGAAGAAGAAAAAGAAGAAAGCAGTCTCCAGAAAAGAATTTATCTCTCTACTAAACAAAGTAGATCAGATTCTGGCTGCAGTCAAATCTTCCCAACCGCAATCTGAAGAATCGCCTGGCCCGCAGTCTCTCATCGACCGCAATGAAAGACTGGAAACCAGAGAACGTCTTGCTGCATAATGCATCTCCCTGAAAGTGGAAATGGGGATCCGGGCCCTAGACAACAACCGCAAAGCTGATCATCAACACTTCATCTCCACTGTTGAAAAACTCATTTCTGAAGTATCCTCCATCAAAACGGATCTTCAGACCATCATCAAAGACCAATCTGCTCAGTCTCAGAAAGTTGCTGAAGAAACACACAATGTGTATGAATCCGCAATCTCTGTTCTACAGTCAACAATCAACAATCTCCGCAGGTCACTATCCTCTAACTTTCACGGTCCTGAAATCCTGCAACTCACCAAGGAGATTCACCGTTTGCTCTTCAACCCCGCAATCCCAAACAACCAACAACTTGCGGATGCTCTAAAAGCTCAGTTTGACCAAGTCTGTGGTAAGCTTGATGGACTTAAGCAATGGCTTGAGGAAGTACCAGTGGCTCCTCCCTCAAAAGGGGGAAGTGAAGACCAAAGCGCAGATCAAATATCTCATCAGCATTCCACTCCCATCATCAATGAAAAAGTTCCTACTCCTCAACCGTCTTCGCAACCTTCTCTTCAGAAGAGTCCAAGTAATCAATCTCCACCGCAACAACCACCAATTCAAACTCCACCGCAATCTCCACCACGCCAATCCCCACCACATTCACCAACTCAAAGATTTCATTCTTCTCCTGAAAGACCCGAGACTCCCCCTCATTTCAAAAACCTAGCTTCCCACATGTCATCAGATCACTCAAACGACTCTCCCGCAACCAAATAGAAAAAAGCTGACTGGAGATCAGCTAAATTTGTTGAGATGATCTGGAGGGAAAATGGAGTTGATATTACAATGGATGAATCCCTCATCAACTCATGGGTCAATCCGCACAGAAGATTACAGGATGACGATTACAAGCCCTACCTCACATACGTTGAACCCCCTACTGACGGTTATTGGGACATTCCTATCTCTCCCAACGCAAAATTCTTCACTGTGTTTGAACCCTTTGACCGCAGTATCACCGATGATAAGAGGTCACCCTTAGAATTTGAGAGGCTCAGCAGTTTTCATGCCAAACATGGGTCTTCTATAGAGAAAATCTGGTCAAATGACAGACCCTCCACAGTCAAGAATTACAAGCCTCGAAAGTTCATGAAGGCCAAATTCATCCAGTACACCCTTTCAAGAAGAAGCTCAGACTATGTCCGAACCCAAGCTGACTTCCCTTGCATGAACCCGGGAGAAATCTTCCTGATTGCAAAGGTATTTCAGAATAAGTCTGAAAAGCACCCAAGGATGAAGATTGCTTATGAAAGGGCATGTACCTTTCTCAAAGAAACTGTGTGTGACTGCGCAAAGATCGATGCTGATATCCACCATGTCCTTGCTCAGAAATTCAACCTTCCTCCTCTCGAACCAGCTCCGGTCCTAACTGAAGGCTTTCAAGAAAGATCCCTTGGAGCAACCAACTATCCAGATCTTGGAGTCATCTTCAAACGATTAAATGATGAAACTAAATACTTCATCCCGATGACTGCCATGAATCGTATGACCCGGAAGCAGTTGGAAATTATTCAAGCCGCAGTCAACAAATCCAAACATACAACTGCTGAAGTGAAGTTAGAGATATCAAGGAGGATTGCATGGCTGAAGGAAGTCAGAAAAATCTGGTGGATTCTTATCAAGTTCCTCAAGCTCAACACTTGAAAGAAAAGTTGAAGAGGTCACTTTGGGGAAATTGTTGAAACATTAAGTGACCCTCTTAAACTTGAAAGAGATCCGAAGTTGCCTATGGAACCGCTGTCAACCTCTCCCCGCAGTCACATCAACAACCGCAGTCATCGTCATCAGTTCTTAGATTCAGTCTTATATCTGTCTTTTGTTTAAGTACTTTCTTTTATTCTTAGTGCCCTGCGTGGCAACTCAAACAGATTAGGTTGTATGTAATCTTCGAGACTCTATAAATAGAGTTCTCCACTTCTTAATGAATACACCTCTTTTACGCATCTTGAATCTTATCACTCATTTCTCTCTACTATCTCATCACTTAAATATAATCGTAACTCCTTGTAATCTCTCTTCGAGAGCAAGTCTTTTTAGACTTAATAACTAAGTTTGATCTCACTTACTAACTTGGTCTGATTGCATTCCTTGTTAAGAATCAACTTAATTGTATACTTGATATAATACTTGTTGTCTTTTATGTTTCCTTATCTTTCCGCAACTAATCATCTAACTATCTAACTCTAACTTATATTATTGTTGAGCTTTATGATCCTTTGAGATTAACTTTAAATTCCGCAATATAAACTTGTTCTAACGTTTGTTCAAGTGTGTTTCTCAAGTTTTTCTCTCAACAAAATCCAAAATGGTATCCTTGACCATAAAGTTGCATGGCCACTAAGTGCCCAACACCAAAGATCTTAACCTCTTAATCCATCAATACCATGCATGAGAAGAACTAGTGTCAAAGATTACATTTTTATGACTCAAGAGGCTCCAAAACCTCTGAAAGGACAACTCAAATGGATTAGGGTAACCCCTACTCAAAATACCAAGCTTAGGGGACCAATAGAACATAAAATCAAGCCCAAAACAAGATCTAAGTATAACTTCCCCAAGTTTAGAACTTTATACCTCCAAGAGATGCCAAATGATGGTGTGATTCTGGATCTAAGGTCCTTCACTCCTCCAAGATGGTCTCTACTCCCTTCCTTCTTCTTCAAAGGCACAAAACACACACACCCAAACTCAAAAATGCTCACAAGGTATATTAGTGTTTGCAAAAAAAACGTTTTGAGAGGATGGAGGCTGATGAAAGGAACCATGTTTGAGAGTTAATGATGAATAAATAGGGTCAAGAACCTAAATATTAGGGTTTGGGACTCCACCCCGTATGCCCCGCATACGTGGCTCCGCCCCTAAATTCTAAAAATGGCAATATTAGTCCCTCTCAGCCACAAATCTGACATTATAAGGATGAAAATGCAATAAATCTCAATATAAGGGTCGAAAAGTGAAAGTACCTCCAAACAAGATGTTACAATTCTCCCCCACTTAAATCAGACCTCATCCTCGAAGTTTGCTGCTGTAACTAACCCAGGGTAGTCCCCACATATCCACTTCAGGTCACTCATACGGTCCCCTCCCGAACCCGATCCAAACTAAAAGTCGGCTCATTCATTCGGCTACCTTCCCTTACTATCCTTGACTCGCTAACTTTCACTACAGAATAAACCATCACAATTCTCCCAGGATTTTGGAAACCCAATACCTCGACTGGCTCTTAAGCAAGCAAAACTATCTCGGAACGCAATCATTACAATATCTCTTTACAATCCAAACCATACAGAACCCTTCCGACCCTGACTTACCTTGCTGATACCACTGTGGATCAGGACTCCTGACCATTCACTATTGTTGAACCCTTCATCTGAAAACAAGGTGGCTCCAAACACGAGCCTCAGTTAGATAACCACTGTAGACAAACACATACAATGCCAACATATTCCATAACTTCCTAGCTATAGGACAGAACTTCTAGTGAGATCCACAAAGTCGGGGACTCTCAAGGCTACAATCATTGAATCAACTCTATTAATTTGCTTCCTAAGACCGGAGACCCATTTGATCTAGAGTTCTGAACCTATATTCCATGACTGATGTTCATCCCTTCGATGAACCCACCATACCTTTGACTAAGAATATACTCTAATATATTAATACATTTTACACTTTTTGAAAATGGTCAAGAAAAAGTTATGAAATTCATGAAAAATAAAACAAAAAATATGAAAAATATGAAAAATATGAAAAAATTAACAAATAAAACAAAAACAAATATGAAAAAACTTAAAAAATATGAAAAATTCAACTCTAGGTGACCTCCACATCGTGGTCAAACCATGGCCATGTGGTGCCATACATATAATTCGCGATCCAAATCTGTTCCTACATCTTGGGACCCTAATGGTCCTTCAAAATTTAAACTTCATGGACATGTATGACTCATTCATTTCCTTCATCCAACTAGGTCAAAATGAGGAACAAGTGACCAAAAACTCATGCATGGCTCTCACACTCAATCAACTTCTAGATACAGGAGATATAGTGACCAAGGGACCAGGGTGATATATAAATTTGAGCGCTTTATCTCACCAAACCAACTCAAACTCAAATATGAGCCAAGATGAAATAAAACTATGATCTATGAAGGATGACCAAAAAGGTGGAAGCTTGATTACTTACAATGGATCCAGAAGATGCACACAAGGAGTATAGTTAAGTTTCTTGTATCAAGGAACTAGAGTTTCTTCCTCTTCCTTCCAAGGTCAGAAAACACCATAGATGAGCCAAAACTTGCAAAAGGGGGCTAGGGTATGGATGAGAGTCATTTTCAGAGAGTGAAGGGTTCTAAATGTGGCAACCCTAGGAGTTAGTGTCTTTAAATAGGGCACCAAACCCGAAATCTAGGGTTTTGCATATCTGACATCACCATGGCATAACCATTGTATGACCACGTCATGGCGATTTAAAATATGTGCGGACCTCACGCTGGCTCCAATGCTGTGGTGATCCTTGCCACCACACCGCAGCCAACTCAAAATATCAAAAATGGAATCATGAATTTAATACCTGGAAAACCGGATTTTACAACCTTAAGGAATGTGGATGAGAGGACAAATTGAACCGTATTGGATATGTTTTGTTCCCTAATGAGTTGAGTTTCACTTCCTATAACATTTTGGGGGTATGCTTTAGAAACAGGCACATATATCCATAATTTTCTTCCTACCAATAAAGTTTCGAAAATACCTCATGAAATATGGAATAGGATACCTAACTCACTCGCACATATAAACTTCTGGGTTGTGAGGTCCTTGTTAGATGTGAGACCTGATAAACTGAACCCCATAGTTGAGAAGTGTATATTCATTGGATATCCATAAATTTCCTTTGGATACTTGTTTTATAGACCATGTGAGAACATGGTCTTTGTAGCTCGAAGATGAGTCTTGAGAGAGAGAGAGAGAGGGGGGAGAGCTCATATTTAAAGAGGATAGTGGGAGCATAATTGATCTTAAGTAAATTCAAGACTCGACCAATGAGGGAACTTTAAGTAACACTACTGCTCAACCTGAAGGTGAAACACTTGTTTTGCTAACTGACAAATCATTTCCTCTTCATCGATCCAGTAGAGTTAACGCACCAACCGAATTTTATGGTTTCTACATAACTTCGGATGATGAAACATGTATTAGTAATATAACACTATTAACTATGAATGAACCTCTTTTACAAGGAAGTGATGGTTGGCTCGGAGGCTGCAAAGTGGAAAGAGGCAATGTATAGAGAGATCCAGTCCATGCATGACAATCAAGTGCAGAAGTTGGTTGATCAAATACCTGGTCGAAAGACGGTAGGTTGTAAATGGATGTTCAAGAAGAAGACCTTCATCGATGGGAATGTACATACATTCAAATCTAGACTGGTTTCGAAGGCTTCACTCAAACCCAAGGGATTAACTATGATGAGACCTTCTCACAAGTAGATAAGATCAAGTCGATTAGGATAATGTTTTCCATAACTGCCTTATATGATTATGAGGCATGTCAAATGGATGTTAAAACCGATTTACTTAATGGGAAACTGACTGAAGATGTTTACATGACTCGTCCAGAGGGTTTTGAACATGGCAAATATCCTAATAAGGTGTGCAAGCTTGAAAAATTCATCTATGGGTTGAAACAAGCATCTCGTAGCTAGAATCTTTGTTTCAATTAGAAAGTCAAAGTTTTTGGATTCTCTAGGAGTAAAGATGAGTGCTACGTATATGTCAAAGCTAGTAGGAGTGTTGTAACACCTTTCTAGTCTTATATGTGATGCCATACTCCTTATAGGAAACACTATTCCAAACTTGCAAGAAGTTAAGTCTTGGCTTGGGAAATATTTTGCTATGAAGGATCGACGAAAGGAAACATACATTCTTGGAATAAGAATTTATAGGGATAGAAAGAAACTTTATATTGGAATTAGCCAGAGTACCTACTTGGATAAAATATTGAAATGTTTCAGTATGGAGAACTCCAAGAAAGGGGATTTACCTATTCATCGTACTTTTAAATTGAGTAAGACTCAATGTCCTAGTAATGAGCAGGAAATAGATGATATGAGTCGAGTCCCATATGCTTCGGCTATAAGATCGAGCATGTATACTATGACCTGTACTCACCCTGATGTATCTTATGCTATAAGCATGGTTAGTTGCTTTCAGGATAATCCTGGGCGAGCCCATTGGATAGCAGTTAAAAACATTCTAAAATATTTGCGAAAAAACAAAAGAAATGTTCCTAGTTCTTGGTGGCAAATATGGATTAAGAGTGAGTGGTTACAATGATGCCATTTTTCAAACAGATAGAGACAATTATTGTTCGCAATCTCATTGGGTATTCATGTTAAATGGTGGAACGGTAACTTGGAAGAGTTCTAAGCAGAAAACGATGGCTGATTCTAATTTTGAATAAAAGAACACTACAACAAGCGAGACGACTAATGAAGCAGCTTGGTTGAAGAATTTCATCAGAGATCTCTGAGTTGTCCTGACCATCGAGGAACCCATGGAAATTTTCTATGAGAATGAAGGTGCGGTTTCTTTAACAAAAGATCCTAAAGATAATGGGAGATAGAAGCGTATTGAAAGGAAATAACATAATATCCAACATAGAGTTGAAGATAGTCATCTCTTGGTGAAAAGAGTACCATCAGAGGATAACTCTACTGATCCTTTTACGAAGGGATTGAGCAAGTTCAAACACTTTGAGCATGCTAAGAGCATAGGACTGAGAAAAGATCTTAGTTTTAGTAGTTAAGTGATACGTTGAAACAATTAAACAAATAAATTGTAATGGTTTTTGGTGAATAAATAAAAGAGAATTTATTTATATGTATGTGTACTACCTTCTTCAATCAATTTACTTTGTGTTTCATTTTTTGCATGTTTTCTTCCTGGGTATTAAATTATTCAAAATACCATGGTCAGTCATACTTTTAGGGAGTGAATGTTGATTTAAGACTGTCATGGAGTGTTAGTAGATTGTTCGTGAAGATTGGACATGGCATACAGATTGCTGCTATACTCATGAGTGCTTAAACTAGAGATTTGATGCATTGTTTAAAACTACGCTTAGAGATTACTTCATGGATTCAATCATGAGTAATTCTAAGACGATCGTACCTTATATTCTTCAAACAAAGATATATAAGTTATATTTTGCACGTATGGTATACAGTGGTTTTATGTAAACGCATCCGTAACTTGATGTTATAAAACATAGTTCTATGTATGCCATGATGAGTAAGTGTTATAATTATATAGTCAAAGCTTCTTCGTTCCTTTTTCCTTTAAAAGGAAAAAAGCGATATCTTTGGGCCCCTCGATGATTTGATGTTGACATTATAGTGCTAGGCCATCCTGGACTAAATTTATGTGTTTAATTCGTAGTCTGATAAATTCATCACGTATCGGATCGAGAAACAAAAGTTTGGGCTATGAGATTGATTACATCCATGTCTATTTCTCATATAATATCTTGTAGAACAAAGGAATAATTGGTTACTTATCTTAAGGCCAATGTTTGATGTAATTAGAGTTTGGCAATGGCTTTGGAAAACACACTTTGTTGGTTATTTAAAGACTATATTTTCAATTGTAGTTAACAAATTATCCAAGTGGGAGACTATTGGATTATGGTGTTTAAGGTCTTAACTAAATTTGTACATTCTTGTGAATAATAACTAAGTCCTTTTTGGGTTGTCCTTACATCCAGAAACAATTAGGAATGATATTAAATAAGAGAGTAAATAACTTGTTACTTTATTTTTTTGGTTAATAAAGTAATTAGAAATTAGTTGTATTTAATTTAGAATTGATAAGAATTAACTAGAAATTAATTATGGGTTATTTATAATAAATTACAAGTTAAGGGTTTGAGTTGTAATTGCTTAAAAGTTGAGAAAACGAGGGATTCTAGAACCCTCCTTGATTTGACGGATTTGAGAGCTCCTCCTGGAGTTCTGGAAGCCTCCAAATGTATAAAAGGAAATTAATTTAAATAAGGATTAAAATGGATTATTTTATTATTCAAATTAGGGTTTATCTCGGGTATCTTGCAGCTATATAAAGACCCCTTAGGGTTACATTTTCGGCCATCTATTCCTTGGTGAAGCATTGGCCAAAAATTCCACATCTCTCCTCTCTCTCTACATCATCTTCTAGTTTATATGGTTTGGGTATGAACCATTAGAGGCAGCCATAATTTTTGTGCTAGCTTTCTAAAGATCAAGTGAGGATTCAAAGGTGCTATATATGATTATAACACAAAGGTATGTGATCACTCTAGTGAATTTCGAGTATACCTAGGGTTTCTAGTAGTTTTAATAATATGTTATGATTATGTTTAAGGACAGAGATCTATAGGTTACATGTGCTCATAATTAGATTATGTGATTAATTCCGCTATGCAAATATGTTTACTGTAACCTATAAAATCCATCATTTACACAATCATCATGTCTGAAATTAATTATTTGAAGGATGATATCTTGGATTTTGTACATCAATACAACAAAGAAGATAAAGAAAAACGGCTAAATGATGCAAAAATGGCTTGTAATAAAATCCAACAAATATTGAAGGACGTTGTTTAGTAACCAGGAATGAAGGATTTTGTTGTTTGAATATGTGCATTTGAGATATTATTGTGATAAGGTGGATCTTTGAATATGGAGGTGATATAGAGGTATGTTTGTGTAGGTGAGGATGTTAGTGGATATGTTTATAGGGGAATTGACACGAATTCCCTACGAACTTTCTAGGGTTGGTCCATTTAGTCCCTAAACTATTTTTGTGGCTTTATGAGGGAACGAACTCATGGGCAACTTGTCTATTTAGTCCCTTAGGCTTGTTTTAACCGGTTTGCTTGCCACATTCACAATATTTTCCACATCATTCGGTAATTCTTGACCATATACTATAATTTCACCACCTCTCTTAGCATCCTTTGTTCATCTCTTCAAAATATACTGAGAAGGAAGTGTAAGAACATTTTTTTCTCTAAAAACCAATAAAACTTGTCGACAAATAATGCCTAAAAATTCAAACATATGGAAACTACAATTAGCTTTCATTTCAAATGCCTTAAACCTCACAATATACCCTTTTGACATTTATGTTATTCCCTAAACTTTGCCACCCGAAATTTTGTGAAATCCCGATTATCTTCAAGTTTAGTTGTAGGATTTGCAAGGGTCTCATCTAGTTCCTCTTGAAATTTCAGAAATGCCCTTTTGGTGTAAATATATTGCAACTTTTTTTTCATGGGAGTTGGGGTGGTAAGTAGTAGCATTATACTTGTTGTATCAAAATCTTCCTTTAATTTCATCTCATTCCAATATGATATTGCGGCTTCGTATTGTTTGATTACAAATTGTATTCAAGTTATGGAGTCCATGCAGCCACCGAAGAACAAATTTAGGGTTTGTTCAGGGATTTTCATGTATAATTCTTCGAAACACATGTCTTGAGGGTAAAAAGGAAGCCATTGATGATGTGAATTATAGATTGATTGAGGCCATTCATTGTTTATCAGGGAGTATTTTTTAAGAAGATCTTGCCAAAAATATTCAAACTCTTCTACTTTCTGTGTTTCATGAATGCAATTCCAAAAATCTTTATCGAATGAAGGTCTTGTTTGGTAAATATGATAGATTTTATGTTGGGTTTCTCTAAGTATGCTCCATTTATAGACTCGATGACTGGTTTGAGGAAAGACATGTGAAACAACCATCTGAATGTGATTATTGGATTCAGATGTGATGGAGACAAGGTGGTTTTCTGACATTGCATGGATCCAATTTTGGAGTGCCAAATGTAAGAAGAATCAAATTCATAATGAAGTAATCTGCAACCAAAGGTGATGAACTAGTTGTGAGTAGTGGGTTGGTTATGGAGTTATAAGGTGGGTTTAGGGTGGGGAAGAAGATGAATAGTACTGGATTTATTAGGAGGTGCTTCGTAGGGTTGTACATTTAAATTCAATGTATGTTAAGGGGTAATTGGTCAACAAATGTCTACGTGGAAAACGGGTAACCAGATGACCCCTTCGTTTTGTCCAAAAGGACGTAATTGACCCGAAAAAATGAATTTGTTCCCTCATGAAGACATAAAAATAGTTTAGGTACTTAATGGACCAATCGTAGAAATTTTGTAGGACATATGTGTCATTTCCCCAATGTTTATATAAGGATGTTTTAAAGATGGATGTGGATATTAATGGATATGTTTGTATAAGCATGTTCGAAGATGGATGTGGATGTTAGTGAATATGTTTGTATAAGGATGTTTCAAGATAGATATGATATGGTAGATATGTTTATGGAGGTAATGATCTTCATCTGGATAATTTGCTTATTACTTTACTAATACAATGTCTAGTTTTCGTGTTTAATAGTTGATTAATGTGCAGACAATGTTTCAGTTTAATCACATATGATTTTGATATTTCTTATAATTATAAAATGTCTTGTTCTTTGTACAATACCATCTGATTATGAATGTAATCACATATGATTTCCATAATCGCATGTGATTATAATCATAATCTTTTATGCTTGAATTCAAAGATCTCTTTTATTTTATCTTATAATCACATGTCATTAGAAATTCTTATTCACACTTATATAGAAACAAATCACATATGATTACAAGCATAATCTTTTATCCATTAATTCAAAAATCTCATTTAATCACATGTGATTGCAAATTCTTATTCACAATTATATTATAACACAACCATATTTGTACTATATTAGAAAATCACATGTGATTATAAGTATACTTTTTTATGCATGAATTGAATCACATGTGATTACAAGAATAATCTTTTTTACACAAAGAGATTCAATAACAAAGAAGCCTAAACCAAAAGCAAAAAAGTTGACTGGGAAAGAGTCAATTGAAATCCAAAGAGAAACATAACAATGGTATAATTCAATCACATGTGATTAGACACCTAAACATCTTTTATACATCAAATCATATATGATTATACACATAAACAACCCACACTTTTGTATAATCACATGAGATTATCATCTGTTATGAACATTATATGATTAAAAACTTGAACAACAAAATCAATTTTTATAACATCACTGAAACAGTGAGATGATAATATTAAACTAATAATCACATATGACCTATATCTAAACTTTATTGAAAAAACAAATTATTACAAAATAAATTTTGTAAAAAAATGAATATGTCTACTTAGCCATCATTTTTCAACATAAAATCTCTTCGGGCATGACGAATATTGTGTGGTTCTCTTTTACCACATCCTGAGCATATTATGGTATTCTTTTATGATTTGATAATCTCATTTTCAATTTCACCAACAAGTCTTTTCTTTCGAGATCCTTTATTATGTTGAATATTTGGAACTTGAATCTCAATATCCTCTGGAATAGTCACACCAAAAAGATTCTTAACCACATCATAATTTTTAATCGACTATTCGCATGAAGAATTGCTCTTCAATCCTTCAATAAAAGTTGTGTTTTTTTAGCCAAAGAGGCTAGCTTCTCCTTATCATCTCTAATTATATCTAAAGCAATATCGGTATTATAGAATACTTCATTAAGTAGTTTTGTAACATCTACATTCTCTTCATCAAACCGGTCTCTAGTTAGCTAATAATTAGAAGATATCACATCCTTTCCTTATCGCCTAAGAATATATTGTTATGGTATTTCCTTAAAAAATATGTTAATGAATACTCTAAAAGCATGTTTGCATAGTATACCGAAATAATTAAAATGTCCACAAGTGCATTTGACTTCTTTTTCAGCAAATTTAGTTCCACCTGTAACAATACAAAAAGCACATATGATTATAGATCAATCACATATGATTAGACACATAAACATCCCACAATTTTCTTTAATCAGATGTGATTATCATCTATCATATACACAAAATATATTTTCTTCAACAATCACATATGACTATACACATAAACAATCCAAACTCTCCTTTAATCACATGTAATTATCATCTTTTAAATATACAAACATATTTAATCACACGTGATTAGCATGAGCAAATTATAATCACATATGATTATACATATTAATATTACAAAATTATATTAATTATAAAAAATAACATATGATTACAACACTATCATAATATAAAAATCACATGAATAAAAAAATATCTTATTCATTGATTTTAATTCGTCTTTCCGGTTCTTATGGATAACTTTAGAAAGTTCTCATACATCTCCCTAGCTTAAATCTTTAACATCACAATACCATGCTCTTTTAAACATCTATTTTTTAACTTCAAAAAATACTTTGCTTGTATAGACCTCTGCTGCATGTTCTTCTATCATACGTGGTGACTTCCAAATATGATGTGCCCCCTTTGTTTTATGATCAAGTTCACGTTGTGATTTTTGTTGTTTTTGATTAGCATTATCATCATTCATCATCAACTTTAGAAGGAAATTTTCACTTTGGGAATATGCATTGAAAAAAGAATTCACACTCTCAGACTTTGATGTTGTCTTTATCAACCCACAACTTGGAACATCTTTAAAATATGCAAGTATCCACGGTTCCCTATTTTCAAAACTATCTTTGAACTATCTCTTCTTTTCAAGTTTTAATTCTTTCATAAATAGTTCCCAATTCTTCTCAAAAACATCAGGCTTCATATACACGTCGAAAACAAGCTTATTGAATATTTTCCTGAAATTCTAGCTTTTAAAAAATTCCACAAATAGTTGTAATAATCACATTTTACAAATAAATATTATAAAATATCAAGTAAATAATCACATTTGATTATAAACATAATCAATCAACAATTTGCTTTAATCACATGTAATTATAATCTATTGTAAACATTTGTTACACTCATAAGTGTTTTAGTAAATAGGTGATTAAAATCATATGTGATTAGAAGAATAATTACATAAGCATACTTGTTGAGCATTGATCAATCACATGTGATTAATAGCATAATCACATCAGCATACTTGTTGAGCATTAATCAATCACATGTGATTACAAGACTAATTACAGAAGTAAAACTTACTTATTTGTGCGAAAGGTTGCTTCTGACTAAAGGGTACACATGAGTGTGTGGAAATTTTTTTTGACAGTTTGTACCTATCAGCATTCCGAATTTGCATCGATAACACTCTTTGTCTCTTCTCCAATATCATACTTCTAGACCTGCAGCAGTCAATCACCTCCATAGTCAAACATAGTGATTGTATTAATTTTTTTATCTCATATAAACTGTCGACCATATTATTCTCCTCCAGTAACCCATCATTCATCAATTGGCAGATAGCATCATAACATTGTTCTGGTTTGCGATACTCTGATTTTATATTCAATAGTCTAGCTACAGCAGACAACTGTGTGACCTTTTTACATCAAACCACAACTCTTTATCATTTGTCTCTAACATATCAAAAAAAAATCTTTTGCATTTGGCTCCTCCTCAGGATTACTAGTAATAAAATCAGGAGCCATTTCATCTATAACCATTTCTTTATAACTATATTCATGATCTTCATTTGAAGTAGTGTATGAATCATCCACCCTTAAATAAGTATTGCCATCAATGGATATTTTGCCATGTTTATCCCAAAATCGATAATTTAGAACAAAACTTGACTTGTACAAATAATGTTTTACAAAATCAGGCTGAAGAAATGGTATGTTATGACATTTGATGCATGGACATTTGATTCTATCTTCGTCCATATACCTTACTTTACTGGCAGCAAAGTCTATGAAATTTTCACTCCTTGTATGAAAATAGAAGAGACACAACCGCAATCATCTTTTCTTTCACACATCCATGTTCTATTGGTGTTGTTCTTGATGTTAAATATGTACAATATATATTCAAAGAACACAACATTATGTTCATTAATATGGCTTCGATTTGATAGATGGGATTTGAAATAATCACATATTTTCAATATAAATATTGCAAATGTATCTTTACTATAATTCGCTTCACAAGTTGACCGACTAATTAATCAATCTTGACACTTTTCTTGTTTGTACAAGTGAATCAGTTTGATGATTTGATAATGGCATAGAATATTTGTATAAAGATTTAATTGAAATTGAGAATTGCATAACACAATTTCAAACAAAGATTGTATGAGGTAACCGTCGACAACCCCTCATCCACAAAAAAACCAAACAAAAAAAAAGAGTAATCACAACATTTACAAGCCATTATCCATTATTAAGCATACTTAATAAATCTACAAAATTTACCATACTCTTTGTACCAAAGACAAGCTTTGCATTACTTATATGGGTCATCAACTTCTATAAATGGCAGAAGTGCCCCTTCGATCGAATGATCTTCCTTTTCATGTTGGAAGGTGATGTTATCCATTGTATGTCTATGAACATGTATATTACGCAACAATTCTTTGGCACTCTCAACACAGTCATCATACTCTACATAATTGGGAGAAATCTCACTTAAGTACACATCAAGTCTACCCAAACCTACAACTACACATTAAAACAACTTTCAATCCATTGTACAAACTATAAACATATAATAACTATAAACAAAATGTAATGTACATACTATACATACCTTGATCACATTCATGAAAACCTTTTCATATGTAGATCATCCCAAGCAAATAATTAGCATCTTGATGACCATCATCTCTGACATCAGTCAGCAACTTCAATCCTAAATCAAAATTAACCTTACAGAAGTACTCTTCCTATTAACGGAATAACAATATAATTAAGCCAACTACACTAAAAATAAATTAACTTGAAATATATAAAATTACTCAAACTAAACATACCACTCCTTTTCTATACATTGATTATGTGTTTTTATGATTTGCACATTCATATATAAATGCTTCAACCTTCAGAATTTTGGAACCCAAACCATCACTAACAGGAAACTCTTCAAGGGATACTCTTTTAAACAGATCACTTCCTTTTACCCACTTCATTCAACTTTTTGGAACTTCAGAAATTGAAATTTATAGTTAATATCAAGTTATACATTAATAAGTTAATGTTTATGAGAATTACCAAACTCTTGCATACATAATGTCTTTAGCAGAATCAGACCCTATCGTTGCAATAATGTGACTCAGAATCTCTACAGGAAGATCATCCAATGAAATATACACTCTTGTATTCGACATTCTACTAAAAAAATACACATTGCATAAGTTTATATCATTTTTAAGAAAAAACTGGGGAAACAGTGATTCAACTAATAGGGGAAGAAGAAAACCTTACTTTGATGCAATGATCACGGAAGAACTACTGGCTTCAATAATCTTGGCGAAAATCGATTGTGATAATGATTCTCTATCAAGGATTTTAGAATTTTTATTGAGCATGGGAAGTTTAATCATGAGGAAGATTGCACACGATCAAAATGGCCTGAAGAAGTGAAACGACATGGTGACATAGGAAACATCATGGCGCCTAAAAGGTGTACAATGCAAAATGACCTAATTGCCTTTGAAATAATACCTCATATATGATGAGTGAGGGTGTTTTTTCAAAACACATTATTAAAAAAATAACCTATCTGAACACACAATCGGTGCAAGTGATCTATGCATTATCAAAAACCCATTAATTAAGGTGAAAACGACATAATTGCGCTCTTAAATACAACGATTAATGTTGGATTACAAACGATATTTTTGTCAAAACAAATCAACTCAAATAGGGATTTATTTTATGTTCTCTAATGTCTTGTTTCATCATTTGACTTGTTACTAGATAATTTTAATTATTAAACAAGTAATATTCACTAACATTTATCTCATGTTCTTCTATATTTGGAAAATGTACAATACTGTTAAATGGTATGATAAATATCTCTAAACTTATGATTTTGAAAATAGTAAATTCATTTTAGTATTAAAAATTTATATATGAAGATATATATATATATATATATATATATATATATATATATATATATATATAAATATATATGTATATATATATATATATATATATATATATATATATAAATATATATATATATATATATATATATATATATATATATATATATATGATCATAACATATTGATCATTAATTTACAAAAATATTTGTATTAAATTAGTTTTTTAATAATTTTTATAATTAAATAATACATGATCCATGCCCCATATGTCATTTGTGGGTCTTAACTTAACATTATGACTTAATGTCATAACCCTGAAACCTTAACCCATATGACTTAATATCATTACCCTTAAACCCTAACCCATATGACTTAATGCCATTACCCTTAAACCCTAACCCTCATGACCTAATGTCATTACCCTTAAACCCTAATCCATATGACTTAATGTCATTACCCTTAAACCCTAACCCATATGACTTAATGCCATTACCCTTAAACTCTAACCTATACGACTTAATGTATTACCCTTAACCCTAACCCATATGACTTAATGTCATTACCCTTAAACCCTAACCCATATGACTTACCCTTAAACCCTAACTCATGTGACTTAATGCCATTACCCTTAAACCCTAACCCATTTGACGTAATGCCATAACCCGTACAAATTATAAAAAATTTATTATAAATTTCCACATGATCCCCTTACACAACCCCATTTTCTCCACACGAAAACGTGATAGTAATAATAATGCATTATAACATAAATCTTTCTAACACAACATATTTGTCATTATAATAATGGTGCATTATAACATAAATCTTAACAACACAACATTTGATAAATTTGATTGGAGTGAGCTTTCACAATGATAACAACATCAAGTTACTACTTATATAATTAGAGGGTACCATTGAGTTATTCATCATTAATCATCATAATTAATGAAACAAGCATCAAGTAAAACATCAAGTAACTACTAATCAAATAACAAGATCAACAAACTACTTTTCAAGTAAATTACTTTACATTCATATATTAAACCAAAAGAGTGTACATATCATTAATTGTCATAATATTAACCACCCATCAACAGACTATTCATAATTGTTCCTAAACTCCCTAGTAAACCTAACGAAACAAGCTTCCCACAAACAAATTTCACACCTGAACACCCATTTGTATCCATACACAAAAGACCCTGATACACTAAGCATAGAACTATGCATTACACAAGTACTATAGAATCCATGGAAGTCTACATTTTTTCTCCCGTCCCTATTCAAGTGGTGATGAACCTTCGAACAGGTTTCTCTAAGATTCCAAGTTCTTTTTGTTCTACGGTAGGCATCGTTCAACGGGTCCAAAGCTTCCTGCTTCCTTTGTCTGCCTTCTGCCATCATCAACATTCTAAGGACAAATGTTGCATACAATTGTCCCACTGCAGATGCTTCTTCAAGCATCTTTTTCCCTTCATCATCTTCCATAAAACTAACTTCGCCTGAAAAACATTAAACATACAATTTCAATTTAAACTAATGCAAAACAGGAAACAAATTGTATAATACTATGCATAAAACATAGTACCGTTGCATTCCTGAACAAAATGTTTGGGTTTCTAACTCTTTGCATTTGTTGACGACTTCCTCTTTATCAACAGACCAACGACGAAAATGCAATCCACCTATATCCATCTGTTTATATATTTCTTCCGTTTTTCCTACCTATTTCAAGATTTTGCAACTATAATTGATGCACAAAATTGGCCCCTAACTATAAGAACAAATAAAATATACACGTTTAATAGAAGGATTGAAAATGAAACTTACACAACCTTTCTCTTGAAAGCGTCGACTGCTGAAATTTTCCCCAATGTGACTATTATCTTCTTGATCGTTTCCAATGGCATATCAATTAACGTTTTTCTTTAGTTTCTTGTTCACGTCTTCGAAGAAATACTAGGTTCCATAATCTTGTCTCTATCAACAATTTTAGGGTTTTTTGTTTAGTGTCGGAATTTTGAAGTTGGGGATGATTGCAAGTGTTTGAAATAGCCTGAAGAACTGGAGAAGACATTATTCGTCGGAAAAGTTATGGCGCGTAGAAGATGTAAACTACAAAATGACCTAATTACCCTTATACATACAGTTCCTCATATTTGATTAGTAAGGGTAGTTTTTTCAAAACTCATAATTCAAAAAATACAACCTCTTTTAAAACACAACCGGTGCAATTGATCTATTCCTTTCCAATCTAGGTAAAAAAAAATTTATGGTAAACTCGTTTTTAGTATTAAAATTTTATATATGCCAAATAATATATATATATATATATATATATATATATATATATATATATATATACCATCTTATAATGCATTTATCTATGTGGGCCCTAAGAATTTGAAGACTATTGTCTTAAAAATTAAGGAGACTGATTTTGAGCCTTTAGATTTTAATTCAATGGTTTAGATTAATTATGTGGTGATCCAAATAAATAGGTTTAAACCAATCAATGTTTGAGTATGGTAATTGTGGCTAAAAACAAAACACGGGTAAAAAAAATTTCACACGGATCGTCATCTTCGTTTACCAGTCGTTGATCCGCTACAATCATCAAACGGTGTATGATGAAAGCACACAGATCGGCCCATTTATCTCCTTTGTCGTAGTATATGAATTCTGCAATCCCCCTTCTCTCCATCGATTCTCACACCTGGAAACCCTAAACAATAAACGACCGCTTGCTTCTCTCATTGACAATCTGACCCACTGTCGCTGCTTCCTATATGCGACTTCTTGCTGAATTTGTTCCTTCGGGCCTCCACAAAAGAAATTACAACATATGATGTTTTTAGGTAATTTTTTTTCATCTTGTGTCTATATGCATCTTGAAGACAATAGCAGAAAAGGGGCTTCCCAAGAAATATTGACTATTACATGTGTGCTCAAGTAGGATTGAAGTCCAGACTTTGGGTAAATATGTTTTAGGTTATTTAATCTTAACGAATTGGAATACATATGATGTTCCTTTTTTCTACTTCATGTATACATTGGAGTTAGATTTAAGCTACACATTGAAGTCTTTTATCCTATTTTGCGAGTCTTCAATGTAGTTCAATTTATTTTAGCTTTTTAATTTCTAAACCTAAGTCATTTGTTTTGCTTGAAACATGTTAAATTTTCGCTACAAATCTCAGGTTTGATTTTTTTTTGTTTATAATGAGAACGAAACCTAAATCTATAAACAATCACATGATTTATTATTTATTAGAAGAAACTATTGGATGTTTTTTTGAGTCTTCAATATAGTTCAATTTATTTTTAGCTTTTTAATTTCTAACCCTAACCCTAAGTAATCTGTTTTACTTGAAACAGGTTCAATTTTTTTTCTATAGATCTCAGGTTCAATTTTTTTTATTTGTTTATAATGAGAATGAAACCCAAATCTATAAACAATCACATGGTTTATTATGTTATAGAAGAAACTATTTGATCTTTTTTTTGTCGGTAATAATTTATTGTAAATATAGTTAGTTTTGTATTTCCTTGATGTTACAGGGATGCTTAAAACGTATGTGTGGATTGGACTCTGTCACCTGTGATGGAAATGGAAGAGGAAAAAGTTGTTCTTAATTTGATTTTGGCAAAACACAATGAACTAGAGTAACATTATATGTCAAAGTAGAATAATATTAAAGATCTTTGCTGGAGTTTATATAACATTATCAAATATTAAGTTCATTTAAACCATCAATCTATTTGTGATTAGGTATTGTTTGAAATGTATAAAAAATCATTTTTCTGAACAATGATGAATTGGTCGTCTGGGTTATTCAAACATGAATCTTCTCAAATGCTTTGAACCATAAATTTTTTTCAGATAGTCATTATTATTATATAAAAGTTCAGTGATCAAAGTAATATGAAAGAAATTAACCTCGTGACATGTTTAATTTTAGTTTTTCTAGTTCCATATGTAGGAATCCATATTACTTTTTATGTTTGTAATTGGTCAATTATTTAAAGCTTTCATGTCTAGCTAAGTAGTCTTGGTTATAATCCATATTATTCTACATAATGTTTGAGCATGGGTAATTATTTATAAATATACATGTACTTCATACTTTGATTGTTTGTACCCACATACTACGAGAATGGAAGAATAATCACATTATTTGGGATTATTCATGTGTATGATGACTTGGGTTAATGGATTTTGGTCGTTAAATTAGGGTTTGAAGATGTTTTTTGAGGAAGACAGATTTTAAAAAACATTTTCACTTCGTTAATTGTCAGTTTTTTTTTTAAATCTAATCTTTGTCTTTGCTTTCACTTTCTGCAAGTGTACTAAACTTTTTTTTTATTATCATAAATAAATAATGTAAGTTATAATATATTAAAAATATTAAGTTAGTAATAAACTTTTAAACAAAAAGTATAACCGAAAATTTAATATGAGAAATTACGTCTTTAGTGTACTATAAAAGTCGACAATTATGAAAGTTTTGTACTAAAATATGCATGTATCTTGACTTAGAAAATTTTGTAAAACATAAATAGATGATTTATATTTATTTAATTTCTTACCTACGGCACTATATCTGAAATAAACTAAATTGTCAACCAAAAATAATGGTGAACATCACTTGATGATTACAACAACAAATGACCGTAAAGTCACCATATGATTTAATTACAACAACAAATGAGTGTAAACATAAATTACCATTTGGTTTAACCCAATGCAATCTAAAATAAAACCCAAAATTTTAGATAAGACCAAAATCTGATCAATTTCATACTAAACACAAAAAAAGTATAGACGCTTTTCTAAATCGTAGTCGATGCGGAATGAATCGAGCAAGTGGTAATAATATATTGTTTGACCCATTATCCATTTAAATAATATATTGTCATAGAAAATATTTTACCTCAGCCATAGGCGATGCAGAATGAGTCGAATAGAAACTCATACCATTATTCACTTGGAAGAAACTAATGAGAAATAGAAAAAATAGATGGATGAAACAGCTTGGCGAAAAAAATGTAATCGCCGAAACGAAACAACGCGCTAAACGAGCATAATCGACAAAAAGAACGTAATATCTGAAACAAAACAATGTGCCTAAAAGAGCGTAATCGTTGATACGAAACAACATGCCAAAAAGAAAATAATCATCGAAAAGAAACAACTCCCCGAAAAAATTATTATCCGTCGCCGCATCGCGCGGGTACACTACTAGTATATATATATATATATATATATATATATATATATATATATATATATATATATATATATATATATATATATAAATTAAGATGGTTTTAGTAGTGATTAATTGTTTTAAGAAAAAAAAACCCTTTCGAATAAAACTTAGAGAAATTTTTTGAAAGTCAAATGGGTTATGGTTTAAGGGTAATGGCTTTACGTCATATAGGCTAGGGTTTAAGGGTTATAGCATTAATTCATATGGGCTACAGTTTAAGGGTTATGGCATTAAGTCATATGAGCTAGGTTTTAAGGTTTAGGGCATTAAGTTATATGGGTTAGGGTTTAACGGTAATGGCATTAAGTCACGTGGGCTAGGATTTAAGGGTTATAACATTAAGTCATATGGGTTAAGGCTTAAGGGTAATGACATTAATTCATATGGGCTAGGGTTTAAGGGTTATGACATTAATTCATATGGGTTAGGTTTTAAAGGTAATGACATTAAGTCATATGGGCTACGAATTAATGGTTATGGAATTAATTCAAATGGGTTAGGGTTTAAGGGTAATGTCATTAAGTCATATGGGCTAGGTTTTATGGATAAGTTATATAAGTTAGGGTTTAAGGGTAATGCCATTAAGTCAAATGTGTTATGGTTTAAGGATAGCGGTATTAAGTTACATGGGTTAGGGTTTAAGTGTAACTACATTAAGACACTACCACCCAATACGCATGACCTATGACGCATATGTCATCCATGGGTCTCTTAACATGATAATATAAGCCACTATCACCCAAGACACATGACCCATGACCCATATGTCATCCACTGTTCTTAACATAACACTATAAGCCATTACCACCTAATGCACATGACCAATGACCCATATGTCATCCATGGGTCTTAACATGAAACCATAAGACACTACCACCTAAGGTACATGACCTATGATGTATATGTCATCCATGGGTCTCTTAACATGACACTATTAGCCACTACCACCCAATGCACATGACCCATAACCCATATGTCATCCTTGGGTCTTACCATGACACTATAAGGCACTACCACCCAATGCACATGACCCATGACCCATATGTCATCCATGGGTCTTAACATGGAACTATTACCACCCAATGCACATGACCCATGATCCATATGTCATATGTGGGTCATAACATAACACTATAAGCCACTACCACCCAATGCACATGACCCATGACCCATATGTCTTTCGTGGGTCTTAACATGACACTATAAGCCACTACCACCCAATACACATGACCCATGACCCATATGTCATCCATGGGTCTTAACATGATACTATTACCACCCAATGTACATGACTCATGACCCATATGTCATCCATGGGTCTTCACATGACACTATAAGCCACTACCACCCAATTTATATGACCCAGGACCCAAATGTCATCCATGAGTCTTAACATGACACTATTACCACCCAATACACATGACCCATGGTCTATATGTCATACATAGGTCTTAGCATGGCACATGACCCATGACCCATACGTCATCAATGGGTCTTAACATGGCACTATAAGCCACTACCGCCCAATGCACATGACCCATGACCAGTGAACCCTAACCCATTGTCACTTGTACGTCATCAATGGGTTGTATCTTTCAATATTTATTTTTTTATGCTCAAAATACCTCTTTTATATATAAATTTTGTTTCAATCATAGCAACATAAAAATTTACATTTTATCTACCTATATTTTTTAATATTGTTTAGTTCTCATTTATAATTTTAAATTAATTTTATTTTGATAATTTCTAATTTAATGATGGCATATCCGTCGTTATGGTATGAACACCTTGTTACCTTTTGTTCTTTATTCACATTCCCTTTCTATCTCGCTAGAACTACTATAAAAATTTTGAATTACTAAATAATTAACACTAATTTCTATTTGAACAATTTGAATTTTTCATTAGTGGAGATCCAAAAAAATTTCACAATTCCTTTCCCTCCAACCTACACACGTTAATCTCTTTCAAAAAAAAAACTACACACGTTAAGCCTGCATATTAGGGTGAGTTACCTTATTGTGAGTTACCAATCATATCCAACACAAGTTTTTCAATATATAACCTTCTGGTCTACACATACATATGAATTCAAAACTAAAACTATCATATTATTTGCATGCTCCTACCACCAGGCCCTTTTGCTACCTACAGTAGTAAATCCTTCGTTCAAATAGTAGATGTAGAAGGGTACACTTGGGGAAAAGTAAGCAATAAAATGCGGGAATTATATTGGGAGGAGTTCGAGGTAGTTAATTATATGTTTTAAATTATTCTTTGGTAAACATTTACATTTAAACTTATGTGTATATTTTTAAGTATAGAAAAAGTGTTGTTGGGATGAATCAAAAGACAAACAAGTAAGGAAAGCTTGGGAAAGTAAAGCGGCAAAAAGAAAGAATTGGAAGTTGTAGGTGAAGAAGTTCTGGATGACCTAATATAATATGATGTTGTTGGTGGTCATGACAAGAAAAGAAGACTGTATGGATTTGGCTCATATTCAAAGGCTGTTCCCATGATTAACGGTACAAAGAAAGTATCTAATTACATTCCGGAAGAAAATGTTGAATTGGAAGAATTGAGGGAGCTTGTTAATCAACAAAAAGAGCAAAATGAAGAACTTAAGGAGACAATGAAGGCCAAAGATGACCAACACAACATAAGAATAGAGCAGCTTAATAAACAACTACAATCGACAATGGTTGTTATTAATGGTTTTCAACAACTACAAAAATCATAAATTGTTAATTTGTTTATTGCAAAGTATTTATTTGAGATTAGCCACTTTTTATTTTCGATGTAATAGATATTTATTGTTTTACTTAATGATATAAATGTTATTTGATTTTTTGTTATTTTGGTTTTTATATACTAGTACAAACTAATTCGGGTTTTATTTGTAAATTAATTATCCATCCGTAGATATCTAGCTTTGCAATGAAAATATTCCTACATAATTTATTATGGATTCATCACCACAGATTTTGCTAGGGATTCATCACCACAGATTTAGCTAGGGATTCATCACAACAGATTTTGTTTAGGATTCAACACCACAGATTTTGCTAGGGATTCATCACCATGAATTTTGATAGGGATTAATCACAACATATTTAACTAGGGATTAATCACCATAGAGTTAGCTAGGGATTAATCACCATGGATTTTGCTAGGGATTCATCACCACAAATTCTTCCAGGGATCCACTACAACAGAATTTGTGATGGAAGAACTACTACGAAATTCACAAAAGAATACTACTACGAAATACACGACGGAATACCATCTACAACGTATTTCATTTTTTTGTCCATTTGCGATGAAATTATTGTTTCCGTCGCAAAACCTCGCTACGGGGTTTTTTTGGGACGAAAATGGGTCATTTCACATTTCATCGCTATTTCGTCTTTTGCAAAGGAATTTCAGCTTTTTACAACGGATTCCTTCCCTAGCAAAATTGACTTTTTCTTGTATTTCATTTACCCTAAAATGTTCTAGTGCTTGTGTCTTTATTATCAATTCAGGTATACAACCTAAAATATTCTAGACGCATCTCTCACCATCATCACTTAATATCTATGTTTAAGTCTAGAAATAATCACTATTCCTAGTTCACTTAAACTAATGATCTGATACCAACTGTGACATCACCTATTTTTCAAAACAAAAAAAAAGTTTTCTTTACGCTTTAAAATCATATTGTTTTTGTTTGTAGAAAATCCCAGTATAATAAAACATTTTTACAGAAACTATTTTGTTTTATTAAAATATTTTTGAGTAAAGATGTTGTTTCAAATACAAAAACTATAAGGATGTCATAATCAATACATAACATTGTTACAGTATAAAGACCTAATGGTCATGAACACTAATGTAGGTCGTCTCTTAATTACTCTTCATCCTAATCAAGTTTTAGTAGCTTTAATCATGTAACATGTGATGCATATAAATTGAGTGGGTAGAGTTGGGAAACCTTGTAAGAAACATAGGGTTTTTAATCCCACAATATTATTATGATAATAAGTTATAATTATCAAACCTGCAAAACCAACTTTTACCAAACAATATAGATATATCCTTAACTTAGGTATCTTTAAAACATTTCACCCATACATACTGTTGGGGGTCAGAAATGACATCGACCAAGTCCTCGCACGATGGCCTGGAGTGTCGCAATCAAATGTCTGGTCCTGGAGGGTTGAATGCACTATATGGTTAAGGTTCCGCCCATTCTAACACCAATTGGTTTTAGATCAACCGGTAGCGTTGATGCTCAACAAGTGGTATCAGAGCCAGTGGCGGGGGTTCGATTCTCTCAGGGAGCAACTTATGAGGGGGGATTGTTGGGGGTCAGAAATGGCATCGACTAAGTCATCGCATGATGGCCTGGAGTGTCGCAATCGAATTCCTGGTCCTGGAGGGCTGAATGCGCTATATGGGTAAGGTTGCGCCCATTCTAACACCAATTGGTTCTAGATCAACCGGTAGCGCTGATGCTCAACACATACCCTCCCAATCGATTCTCACAAATCCTAGTCTACGATTATCGGGAAGTATCAGCTTACCTGATGAATCATTCGGAGCAATGGTTTGACTACAAAGCTAGGGGATCCTTTGGTAGGTATAAGTCATAAACGCACTTAAGTTATCATAGTATTTATTGACTATGGAATTGCCATTACATCTACGTCTGTGGGTTATAAATCCACACTAGCAACGTAATTCACAAGACTGTCTAGAATGATCAAGTATTGTTATCTTACTCTAGGAAATAACCAGACAGACCCTCCGACTGTCTTATCTAGACCTCCAAAAAGTGACTATCCAAAGGAATACTATTCGTACTCCAGTATGTAATGTAACGCCCCGTTCCTGGTACGTATTTAATTTGATTAAATGTTTCTTTTTGTAAGAGCTACTCGGCGAGTTGTAGCCCTAACTCGCCGAGTAGATGTCGAATTGGACGCGGGCTTTAAGTGATCTACTCGGCGAGTCCACGCCTGGACTCGGCGAGTAGGCCAGTCAGGAGGAAACCCTAATCCTTAGGGTTTGCACCCTATATAAACGTCCTTATAGCCCCATCTCAGCCTCCATCACCCTCAGAGCATTCCTTATCGAAACCCTAGTCTCCATTGGTGAGTTTGAGTGATTGTTGCCTTGTGAAGGGACTTTTGGTGCACATTGGAGCAAGTGGAAGAAGGAAGGGGTTGAAGAGCTCAAGGAAGGGGACTTAGATCCAGAACACATTCATTTGTGGTCACCCATTCTGGTAATAAAGTTTCCATCTTGATTACCTTCTAGAGTTGTAAAGTCTCAGTTATGTTCGTGATTGAGGTCCCTCTTGAGCTTAGAACCCCATTAAGAGCTTAGTTTTGACATTTGGAGCCCTTAAAGCTATGCATGCATGAAAAGTTTGCAACTTTACGTGATAAGCATGCCCTAGAAGCCTAGATCTGTGGTTTGGAGCCGCTGCATGGCTCAAACCAGGTCTGTATGGAAAAAGGACTGAATGAACTCGGTGAGTAGAACGCTGGACTCGGCGAGTCCTATGAACATAGCCGTGAACTCGGCGAGTTGGTTGAGCCACTCGGCGAGTTCGTTGAAGATTGCCTTGAAGTCGGCGAGTTGTTAGAAGACTCAGCGAGTTCGCTAGGGTTTCTTCCAAATCTTGGCCACGTATGAACTCGACAAGTTAAAAAGGGAACTCGACGAGCCAATCAAGGATTTCACGACTTCTCGAGTTCAGGAAGGACTCGACGAGTCGGTGATCTGCACTCGATGAGTCGAGTCAACATAGACTGTTGACTTTGACTGTGGACTTTGACTTGGACCAAGGGTTGACCAGTTGACTTCTGATGGTTTCTGGTAATTGGGAGATTTATGAAAAAGGTTTGTATGGTACCTATAGGTGGTGGAGTTCGTGTTGGACCCAGGAGTTGAGCCTTCTTATTTCCGACGACAGTTGCGAGGTGAGTTATCCTCACTATACTAAGGGGTCTAAGGCACCAAGGCCGGCCCATTGGATATGATATCCTAGTAGTTGTATTATGTTGAGTATGAGTTAGTTATGCATGCTAGTTTGATACGCTAGAGGGTAGGTCTGTAGGACTACCTGTGATACTGATTGATTGTCTGCATGTGCATTATCTGTTACATGTTGATATGTTATGTGGGATGGGTTGAGGTTGTACTACTCCGTGCGGTAGCCAACAAACCCTAGAGTATTCCAGATATGAGCTGAGGGCCCGATAGGCATTCCAGACTCATATTGAGGACTTGGGAGCATTCCAGATACGAGCTGAGGGCCCGGTAGGCATTCCAGACTCGTACTGAGGGCTCGGTGGCATTCCAAATATGAGCTGAGGGCCCGGTAGGCATTCCAGACTCGTACCGAGGGCTCGGTGGCATTCCAGATACGAGCTGAGGGCCCGGTAGGCGTTCCAGACTCGTACTGAGGGCTCGGTGGCAATCCAGATGTGAGCTGAGGGCCCGGTAGGCATTCCAGACTCACACTGTGGGCCCAGGGGTATTCCAGTCTGTAAAGCTGTGGACCCGTTATGTGCTGTTCTGCTCAGTTTGTTATGATATGTCATGGTGTGACATGGTTATGTGGACTGTATGTGTATCGGTATTTTGGGGGTAACTCACTAAGCTTTCGGGCTTACAGTCAGGGGATCGCGGCAAGGCGAAGGCATGATCGTATAGCTCCTCCCATTATGTTATGTTTCTGGGAAAACTCTGATATAAATGTATTTTGAAAACAAAGTTGTAATGTTTTGATAAATTCGACATGTTTTGAAAGTTTAAATTTGGCTTGAATTTTTGGGTGTTACAAGTTGGTATTAGAGCCTTGGTTTGAGTGAATTGGCGGAACACTCGTGTGACTCCAGTCTCAAATCAAGGAAAGGATTTTCAAAATGATTTTTCAAAAAGGTTTTCAAAATAAATAAAGGAGGATGCAGGACGTACGATCAGCCGGAGCCAGTAAGTAGACCCCAAAATACCATACAAGTTATTTGATTATACGATATGATAGAACAGCATGTTAGTGCTAGGCTAGGGATCTTCAGGAATTGCATGATAGAATTGCCTGAATACATGATGCCTGCTAGCCTAGGGTTTCCTTTATGTGAGATTGACATCATTACTGTAGTTGTCTAATGTATGCATCCCAGTTGTACATAATTAAGATCTTATAGCCTGAGAATGTTTGATTTGGCCTTATGTTCTGTTCTTGTTTGATTGGGGGCTTGGGGTAGGATTGGATATTCTAAAGTCTATAGGGTCCAGCGTTATGCATGGCTAGCATACATTAGTGCTGCAGGGTTGGTGGAAGTTTCATGGATAGGAGGGATTGAGTGAGACCGGGAGGTCAGTTATAAGATATTTAGCATTCCTCTAGGAGTGAGGATTGAGCGCTCGCCATGTTGTGCATATTGTTAGGGTGTTGTGGTGATACTTGGGGCAAATATGGGTAGGTGTGGAAGGTAGTAGGGGCCCATGCTACTGAAAGCACAGGACCTATACGCGTGTCAAGTAAGTCGCAATCCCTAGGGTTAGTAGGGAGTTGGCTCCCAGTGATTTATATGAATTATCTGATAACTGGTGATATGTTTCAGAATGGTGATGACGAGGCGCTTCGTGGCTGGATCCGGTTCGGGATCAGGATCAGGGGACAGAGGCCAAGAGGGGCCGACAGCACCTGAGCCAGTGGTGCAGATGGGTACAGAGGAGTTGGATGCCAGGATTCGAGAGATCCTGCATGATGAGGTTGCTGCTGCATTCCGGGCTCAGTTACCGGAGATGTTCGGGTCGATCAAGACCGCCATGGTGGAGTATTTTGATGAGCATTATGCAGCCCTTGCAGAGACAGCCGCTGCAGAAGCTGCATCAGCTGTATCAGCGAGGGGGGAGGAGTTGGTAGAGGTTTTCAGTACAGGGACTTCGATAACACGAAGCCCCCTACTTTTGATGGGGCGCAGGATCCCATCAAGGCTATGAGGTGGATTTCAGATGTGGAGGGGTGTTTCTTCACCTGCTCGTGTCCTGCTGACCAGAAGGTCAGGTGTGCTCTGAACCTGCTTAGGTCTGGGGCCAAGGACTGGTGGAGACTTGTGACTGGGTCGTACTCTGATGATCAGAGAGCTGCTGTTACTTGGGAGCAGTTCAGGGATATGTTCCGCGCCCGTTACATTCCACGGGTTGAGCGGGAGCGATTGGCACAGGAGTTTTTGAGTTTAAGACAGGATGGGGAGTCGGTGACGGAGATCACCCGGATGTTCACTGAGAGGGCGATGTTTTGCCCGGAGTTTGCTTCAGAGCAGGCCCAGATGACCCGTTATCTGAGCATGCTCAAGACGGATATCCGTCAGTTTGTGTCTACCCAACGATGTGATACTCTTCTAGAGTTGCAGGAGGCCACCAGACGGCGTGAGTTGGAGATTGAGCAGCAGTTGAGCGAACAGCGGCAGGCCCCGGCACATTCTCAGCCGGCGCCGAAGCGGTCTAAGACCACTGATACTAGGACCGGGGGTCAGCAGAGCCGCACATGTGGGAAGTGTGGCACGGGTCATTCTGGTGTGTGTCGAGCTGGTAGTGGATGCCACAAGTGTGGCAAGGAGGGGCATTACGCGAAAGACTGTCGCCACGCCGCTCCAGTTCAGAGTATGAGGTTATGTTACCATTGTGATCAGGTTGGCCATTTGAAGGCCAACTGCCCGTTACTCACCGCCAAACCGACGCAGGCTCCAGCGCCGGCTACTTTGAGGATCACGGATGGGAGACCAGTCAGGGCAGAGCCTCCAAAGGCTCAGGGTCGTGCCTTCCAGCTTACAGCGGAGGAGGCTAGAGCAGCACCAGATGTGGTTGCTGGTACGTTTTTAGTGAACTCCTTGCCTGCTTTGGTCTTATTTGACTCGGGGGCGAGTCGGTCCTTCGTATCTCAGACATTTAGTAGGGAGTTCAGTGAGCCAGTGGGCGAGTTAGAGTGTTCGTTGCGAGTGTCTATCGCCAACGAACACGGGGTTTCTGCTTCTTTAGTTTATCGAGGGTGTGACTTGGAGATTTTTGGGGTGTCATTTCCGATAGATTTGATTCTGATTCCCATGGGGGAGGTATGCGTGATTGTAGGCATGGATTGGCTCAGTCGATTCGGTGCCATGATCGACTGTGAGGGGCAGCGAGTAGTAGTTCGAACCCCAAGTGGGAGAGAACTGATTGTATATGGCGAGGGCACAAGAGTGGGATCAGGGTTTTGTTCAGCTGCCAGGGCACGACAGTACATTCAGCACGGGTGTGCAGGTTATCTAGCGTATGTGGTAGATACGCGAGCCAGGGATCAGATTTCGGTTTCCGACGTACCGGTGGTCAGGGAGTTCGCAGACGTATTCCCGGAGGAGTTACCAGGGATACCTCCAGAGAGGTAGGTCGAGTTCAGGATCGACCTGGTGCCAGGTGCGGCCCCTATTGCTAAGGCGCCGTACCGATTGGCACCGCCAGAGATGCAGGAGCTGTCATCGCAGCTGCAGGAACTGCTGGGCAAGCAGTTCATTCGACCTAGCAGTTCTCCATAGGGAGCACCGATACTTTTCGTTCGGAAGAAGGACGGTTCGCACCGGATGTGTATCGATTACCGGGAGTTGAATAAGTTGACGGTGAAGAACCGTTATCCACTCCCGAGGATAGACGATCTCTTCGACCAGTTACAGGGTGCATCTTGGTTTTCCAAGATAGACTTGAGGTCTGGGTATCATCAGGTCAGGGTCAAAGAGGAGGACGTAGAGAAGACCGCGTTCCGAACTCGTTATGGACATTACGAGTTCGTGGTGATGCCGTTTGGGCTCACCAACGCGCCAGCGGTGTTCATGGACCTGATGAATCGGGTCTGTAGACCGATGCTTGATCGCTCGGTCATAGTGTTTATAGATGATATCTTGGTGTATTCCAAGACCCGAGAGCAGCATGAGGAACATCTGCGAGAGCTGTTGGGAGTTCTAAGACGGGAACGGTTGTACGCCAAGTTCTCGAAGTGTGAGTTTTGGTTACGGGAGGTCCAGTTCCTCAGACATCTCGTTAACCAGGAGGGGATTTTGGTCGATCCGGCCAAAATCGAGGCGGTTATGCAGTGGGAGGTTCCGAAATCTCCCTCAGATATTAGGAGCTTTCTGGGGTTGGCAGGGTACTACCGGAGGTTCATACGGGACTTCTCCAAGATTGCAGTGCCCCTCACTCGTCTGACAAGGAAGGGAGTGGATTTCCGATGGGGTCCCGAGCAGTAGAGGGCGTTTGAGACCCTCCGTCAGCATTTGTGCGAGGCTCCAGTATTGACACTCCCGGAGGGAGTCGAGGATTTTGTGGTGTTCTGTGATGCATCCATCACAGGTTTAGGGGCGGTCCTCATGCAGAGAGGACGAGTGATAGCCTACGTATCGCGGCAGCTGAAGCCGCATGAGACGAGATACCGTACGTATGACTTGGAACTGGGGGCGGTGGTGTTCGCCCTCAAGATATGGAGACACTACCTCTATGGGGTCCGTTGTACCATTTACACGGATCACAAGAGCTTGAGACATATCATGGATCAGCCGAACCTGAACATGAGGCAACGCAGGTGGCTGGACGTAGTCAAGGACTACGATTGCGAGATCCTTTACCATCCTGGTAAAGCGAATGTAGTGGCGGACGCTTTGAGCCGCAAGTCAGCGGGGTTTTCCACCCCAACGGTATGTATGAGGATAATGGTGGATTCTCCGCTGGTGAGTTTGATCAGAGATGCCCAGGTTGAGGGCATCCGCCCGGAAAATTGGAAGCTGGAGAGGATCAAGGGCGAGAACACCCGGTTTGTTGGGGCGAAGTTGGGCACAGGGTGATGGGTAGTACGGAGGTAGTCTTGCAGACTACCGAAAAGATCCAGCAGGTTAGACAGCGTTTGCAGACCGCTCAGAGTCGGCAGAAGAGTTATGCCGACAAACGCCGATCCGAGTTGGAGTTTCAGGTGGGTGACATGGTCCTCCTGAAGGTATCACCTTGGAAGGGTGTCGTCAGATTCCGAAAGAGGGGCAAGCTGGGCCCCAGGTTCATTGGTCCTTTTAGGGTTTTGGCCCGGGTGGGTCGGGTCGCCTATCGATTGGATCTCCCGGCAGAGCTTAGCCAGATCCACAACACTTTCCATGTTTCTCAGTCGAGGAAGTGTTTGGTGGACGAGTCAGCAGTAGTACCCATGGAGGATATTCAGGTTGATAGCAGCCTGAATTATATCGAGAGACTAGTTGCGATCATAGATCGAAAGGCGAAGACCTTGAGGAACAAGGTGGTTCAGTTAGTGAAGGTGCAGTGGCAGCACCGGAAAGGTTCAGAGTGGACGTGGGAGTCCGAAGCGGAGATACGGGGGCATTACCCGGAGTTGTTTTCAGATGCAGCAGCAGCAGACTTCGAGGACGAAGTCTGAGACAAGTGGGGGAGAATTGTAACGCCCCGTTCCTGGTACGTATTTAATTTGATTAAATGTTTCTTTTTGTAAGAGCTACTCGGCGAGTTGTAGCCCTAACTCGCCGAGTAGATGTCGAATTGGACGCGGGCTTTAAGTGATCTACTCGGCGAGTCCACGCCTGGACTCGGCGAGTAGGCCAGTCAGGAGGAAACCCTAATCCTTAGGGTTTGCACCCTATTTAAACGTCCTTATAGCCCCATCTCAGCCTCCATCACCCTCAGAGCATTCCTTATCGAAACCCTAGTCTCCATTGGTGAGTTTGAGTGATTGTTGCCTTGTGAAGGGACTTTTGGTGCACATTGGAGCAAGTGGAAGAAGGAAGGGGTTGAAGAGCTCAAGGAAGGGGACTTAGATCCAGAACACATTCATTTGTGGTCACCCATTCTGGTAATAAAGTTTCCATCTTGATTATTGATCTATTAGATCTTGTTTGTCCCTAAATTGTTGCTTTTAAGCCCTAAAACCCCAAATCCTTGGTAGAGAAACCTTATGGTTGGGCTATACTTCAGATCTGGACCCTCATTACCTTCTAGAGTTGTAAAGTCTCAGTTATGTTCGTGATTGACGTCCCTCTTGAGCTTAGAACCCCATTAAGAGCTTAGTTTTGACATTTAGAGCCCTTAAAGCTATGCATGCATGAAAAGTTTGCAACTTTACGTGATAAGCATGCCCTAGAAGCCTAGATCTGTGGTTTGGAGCCGCTGCATGGCTCAAACCAGGTCTGTATGGAAAAAGGACTGAATGAACTCGGCGAGTAGAACGCTGGACTCGACGAGTCCTATGAACATAGCCGTGAACTCGGCGAGTTGGTTGAGCAACTCGGCGAGTTTGTTGAAGATTGCCTTGAACTCGGCGAGTTGTTAGAAGACTCAGCGAGTTCGCTAGGGTTTCTTCCAAATCTTGGCCACGTATGAACTCGACGAGTTAAAAAGGGAACTCGACGAGCCAATCAAGGATTTCACGACTTCTCGAGTTCAGGAAGGACTCGACGAGTCGGTGATCTGCACTCGACGAGTCGAGTCAACATAGACTGTTGACTTTGACTGTGGACTTTGACTTGGACCAAGGGTTGACCAGTTAACTTCTGATGGTTTCTGGTAATTGGGAGATTTATGAAAAAGGTTTGTATGGTACCTATAGGTGGTGGAGTTCGTGTTGGACCCAGGAGTTGAGCCTTCTTATTTCCGACGACAGTTGCGAGGTGAGTTATCCTCACTATACTAAGGGGTCTAAGGCACCAAGGCCGGCCCATTGGATATGATATCCTAGTAGTTGTATTATGTTGAGTATGAGTTAGTTATGCATGCTAGTTTGATACGCTAGAGGGTAGGTCTGTAGGACTACCTGTGATACTGATTGATTGTCTGCATGTGCATTATCTGTTACATGTTGATATGTTATGTGGGATGGGTTGAGGTTGTACTGCTCCGTGCGGTAGCCAACAAACCCTAGAGTATTCCAGATATGAGCTGAGGGCCCGATAGGCATTCCAGACTCATACTGAGGACTTGGGAGCATTCCAGATAAGAGCTGAGGGCCCGGTAGGCATTCCAGACTCGTATTGAGGGCTCGGTGGCATTCCAGATACGAGCTGAGGGCCCGGTAGGCATTCCAGACTCGTACTAAGGGCTCGGTGGCATTCCAGATACGAGCTGAGGGCCCGGTAGGCATTCCAGACTCGTACTGAGGGCTCGTTGGCAATCCAGATGTGAGCTGAGGGCCCGGTAGGCATTCCAGACTCACACTGTGGGCCCAGGGGTATTCCAGTCTGTAAAGCTGTGGACCCGTTATGTGCTGTTCTGCTCAGTTTGTTATGATATGTCATGGTGTGACATGGTTATGTGGACTGTATGTGTATCGGTATTTTGGGGGTAACTCACTAAGCTTTCGGGCTTACAGTTTCAGTTTATTGTTTCAGGTACATCAGGGGATCGCGGCAAGGCGAAGGCATGATCGTACAACTCCTCCCATTATGTTATGTTTCTGGGAAAACTCTGATATAAATGTATTTTGAAAACAAAGTTGTAATGTTTTGATAAATTCGACATGTTTTGAAAGTTTAAATTTGGCTTGAATTTTTGGGTGTTACATGTAAACCATACATCGATACAAAATAATGTCATAGAACAGAGTTCTATTCTCGATTCCTATCACAAACACCCTTATATGATGTTACCTAAAATCCACGCTTAATTGAAATAAGCATCTCCTTTAAGTCCTAGTGTATAACTAGAAAATATTACAAAACCTATAATCAACACAATTTCCTGTCTATGTAATATTTTTACAATACAGGGTGTAATTAAACACTCTTTTAATAACTCGAACTAAGCATTCTTTATAAATCTTATTTTTATTACCAGATAAGACTATAATGCTTATAATGGATTTCCAAACCATTTTCATGTTTATACCGTACTATCTAAATACAACATGCGACTATTCTTTTATACAACTTAACATAATCTAAATATTCTTTATATGTCTTAGTTTAGAACTTAGACGAGATTACAATCCTTGTGATCGCCTTCTTATATTAACTCTTATTTAAACGACACTTTTCGTAATAGAGTATTGAATATTTTAACATGCAGTAATCTTTTAAGTAATATTGTAACATCCAGTCTACAAGAATTATTATCTTAAGTTAATCATTTTAAAAATTGGAATTTTGTATGGCCACAGAGTGGCATTGGGTGTGCCACGACGTGGCCTTGGATGAGGAAGAACGCGTATCTAGGCAATACCACGATGTGGCATATAGTTGGCCACGAGGTAGCGGTTGCTTTGGGTCAAAACCCTAATTTCAGGATTGGGGCCCTATATAAGGGCATTAACTCCAAGGGTTTCTCATTTTGGCAGCCTCCACTCTCTAAGATCGATTTCCTTCCAAACCTTAGCCTCCATATGTGTGTTTGGAGTGTGTGAATCCATTCTTATGAAGGATCAAGAAAGAAGTATCTCATTTTGGTGTTTGGTTGCATGGTTCCAGCATAGATCTTGCATCTTCACTTCGTTTCTGACCTTTGGGAGGTACAAAGTCTCTACCTTTTTTATTAAAGCAAGCTAGATCTAGCTTTTTGCCCACTTTTTTATATGTTAGGTTGAGTAGAATGATTATAATCCATAAAGTTAGCAAATTTATGGATTATTGAGGTCCGTTAGTGGACATATGTTCCAAATCGGAACTTTGTTGCTCTTTTGGCTTCATGCATGTGACCTTTGGTGGTATTTCTCCATTTATACTAAGTTTGAGTATTAGACTTGCATTGGACATGTAAGACTGAAAATCACGGATATTTGTGAAGTATTAGACCTTAATAAGGGTTTTGGAGAGTTTGAAGGAATGAGTTAACAAGTTAAGAGTTAAATTTGTTAAGCTGCTGGAACCTAGATCCCATGACGTGGCGTTTGGAGGCCATGATATGGCCTATGGGTGGCCACAACGTGGAGTCCTACTGAGATTGAATTTTATGTGAACCGTTGACTTTGACCATGGTTGACTTTTGGTCAATTTGGGGGTTTTAGGGTGTAGACTGAGAAGGTACTTCTCTATTGTTGTTAGGTGTCTTATTGTACTTGTCTATCAGGTGTGCGAGTTGTTGTGTGCTAGATGTTATTCGTGCGGTGAGTCTTCTCAATATACTTGCCTGTGTTGTAGTATATATTAACCAGCTGGGTCTTATCTGTTGATTACTGTTATATGTGAGCTGAGGTGTTGATAACTCCTGGACAGATGTATGTCCATGAGACTGCTGATAGTCCCCATGGTTGCTGATAACCCATGATGTGTGCTGTTAATCCACAGGGTGTATTGTTAGCCCACTGGGACTTCAGATCGTCCCCAAGATTGTTGTTAACCCATAGTTGATCATATTGTGTGTTGTATGTGACATTCAAGACTGCTGAAAGTTCCAGAGCTGCTGATAAAACATAGCTGATTATTATGTTGTGATGTCTGAGATATTTTGGGGGACTCGCTAATATTTGTGCTTACAGTTGTGGATTAAATATTTTACAAGTACTTATTGGATTGCAAAGGCAGGACTGTCCACACACATCAGCAGATTTATGATTTGAGTTTCCGCATTGTCTTCTTTATAACTCTGATTTCCGAATAATGGTTTATGAACAAATGGTTTGACTGAATATAATTTTGTTAAATTGGATGTTTTTATTATCTTATAAATGAAATTTTTGACCTAGGATTTTGGGATGTTACAAATATTTACTTATTTTTAAGATTATCACATAATAATATCATATAAATATTTTGACAAATAATTAACCATAACTGGTTCACACAATGCATGTTATCACATATACATTTAACAAATATTCCATATAATAACATTTAATTTCACATATAAACTTTCAAAAAAATATTTAATATTTTTTAATAATTGCTGGTATTAAATTATGTTCATGAAAATAATTATGCACTCACCTGATGTGGGTAGAAGACTCATGAGAAAATCATATCCTTGACTGGTGTTTTATATTTCCCTCTAAAGCTACCTAAACACGAATATTACTAAGCCTTAGTATTTATTCGTATTTATAAATTTTAATCATTGACAAAGACACTTTTCACGTCCATTTGGTAAACTTTAAAGCCTTTGAGATTTGTGTAAGCGAGAAAGATTCGGGTGGCTTCAAGACGAGCAACAGGAGCAAAAGTCTCGTCATAATCGAGTCCTTCGATCTGAGTGAATCCTTTGGACACCAATCTCTCTTTGTTTCTTATTATAACTCCAGCATCGTCGAGCTTGTTTCATAAGAACCATCTTGTGCCAACAATAAGGTGGTCCTGAGGAGGTGGGACAACAGTCCACACTTCATTTCTGTCAAATTCTGCTAATTCTTCTTGAATGGTTGTAATCCAATCAACATGTTCTAAAGCTTATTTGATGGATTTTAGTTCAACCATTGAAATGAATTCCGAGAAGTGGCACTCATTTTGGATGTCCGTAGTAGAACGGTTTTGAACACCAACGTTGAGATTTCCAATGACTTGATCTGGAGTATGATCCTTTGTCCAGATGTGTAATCTCGGAAGTTCTTGTACAGAAGATGATTTGATATCAACAATGAGGTTGTGTTGCCCCCCTGAACAATTTGAATTTGAGGATAATACTCCCCCTGAACTTCTGAACCGGATATGTCTACGTCGTCATCATTCGGAAAGTCAAAGAAGTTAGCATCGTCTTCGTTGTTGTTCGGAATGGGATCAAATTCAGCGAATTGATCTGTTGCATCCTGAAATCCATCAACATTTGATTTGAGGGATGGATGACCATTCTCCTCCTTAACCTGAGAAGGTTGAAATGGATCGAAATCAAATGGAGGAAAGGTGGGTGTCGGACGAGAAACATTTTGAGAAATCGGAGCTGCAGCTGACGAGGACGGTCTTGATCGAGATTCTGAGTCAAGAGCACTTTCTAATAGTCCGAACAGGCTTTCAAAGTCGACTTCATAGATGATTTGAGAATTCGGAGACCCTGGAGGTGGAGCATCAGACTCCATGATGTGAGTTGAAACATGAGTTGGACCAGAGTTATGAAACAAAATGTCATCAAAAGTGACATCAAAGCTTTCACGAGTTCGACGATTCAGAACTCTGTAGGCTTTGGATTTGGCTGAGTATACCAAAATGATTGCTTCATCGGCTTTGGGTTGAAACTTGGTGAGTTGATCACGGTTGTTTTTGATAAAGCATATGCAGCCAAAAACATGTAAGAACGAGATACTCGACTTGTGACCATTCATGGCTTCATACGGTGTCATGTTGAGACGGTGATTAATGATGCTTCGGTTTTGAGTGAAGAAGGTAGTGGAAACGGCTTCAACCCAAAGATAGAGAGGAAGATTTGCAAAGTTCAGCACTGATCGAGCGGCTTCAATGAGAGTTCGGTTTCTTCTTTCAACCAAACCATTTTGTTGAGGAGTGTAGGGAGCAGAGAAATTATGGACGATGCCTTTGTCGGAGAGGAATTTCTCACTGGTGACATTGGTGAATTCTGAGCTATTGTCACTTCAGATTCTTCTAACAGGAAGTTTGACAAGAACTTCAATTCCTTTGATGAATTTAATAAGTTCAAAGGTTGTTTCAGATTTTAGCCTAAGGAAGAAGACCCAGGTGAACCTTGTGTAGTAATCAACAATCACAAAAATGTACTTTTTGTGATGCAGACTTTCTACGGTGGATGGTCCACAAAGATCAATATGAAGAAGTTCTAATGGTTCCGAAATGGACTTTTCAATGATTATAGGATGACCTTTCTCGGATTGCTTCCCACATTCACATGCAACACAGAGATGATCATTTTCGAATTTGAGGAGTAGTAGACCCCGGACCATTTCACCAGAAATAAGATCATTCATGTATTGGAAGTTGAGATGAGCGAGCCTCTGATGCCATAGCCAACTAATATCGGGAATGGCCTTTGAGAGAAGACACATTTGAGGCTTTCCAATGATCATGTTGATGTCTAATGGATACATGTTTTAGATGCGATCTGATCTGATTAGACATTCTTTCCGATCTTCTGTCATGACGTAGCTATGCTTTTTGCAGAATTCAACTCTTCGGTTTGCATCCGTGAGTTGAGCTACACTAATCAGGTTATGTTTGAGATCAGCCACATATGCCACATTGGAGATAGAGAAATTGCAATTGGTCAGGATGCCATAACCTCAAATTTGTGAATTTGAGTTGTTGCCATATGTCATGTAACCAACATTAGGAGCGAGTTTTAGATCACGCAGAAAGTCTTTCTGCCCAATCATGTGCATGGAACAAGCACTATCAATATACAATATTGTATCTTGTTCTGAAGCACATAGTGCCTTCAAAATCAGTGAGTTTTGGAGTTTTTAGGCTCCGAGTTAGGCTTAGGGACTTTGGCATGGGCTTTGGACTTGGATTGTGACTTTTGAGCAATTGGCATCTCGGAGGGATTGTTCCGAGATATTTTGGGAAAGAAGCAGAATATCAAGGTCTTTTCATTTATCAAAAAATCACATTCAACCAAAGGTTTTTTGGATACTACTTTTCTCTGACCAAAAGTTTTTCGAGCAGTTGTAGGAATCATTGTGTTGACAGATGTAGATGCGTTTTCAACCTTTTTTACTTTCCACTCAAATTTTTGTCTAGAATATTTTGATGCTTTCTGAACAACATATTTCTTAGCAACCTGTTCTTTGCTAGCTACTTTCGAAGGGGACATTTGGTTTCGGAAATTGTTTTGGTTTGAAAATCGTGCCATCGTATTTAGCAACAAACACAAAAGAAATTGTCCGAGGAGAGTTAGTTTTTACAGTAGGAGTCTCAACAGTGACCTTTTTCGGATTAAGACAGATAAATTTGTTTTGAACAACCAAAATAGGAGGATTAGTTGTCCTCTTAATAATCTTAATAGGCATTAAGGTATTGTGGTTCCTAGTGGCTGGAATAACTACGTCACTTTCTTTTCAGATTTCTCAATGAATCTGCAATCTTGCCTAGACCTCATTTCTTTCTTAAGGTCATTCTTAGCTTCAGTCTTAGGGTGAAAAATATCTTTCTTATTTAACCAAGGTTTCTTCTGAGAGTCATATGATGACTTGGAAGTTTGTCCAGACGATGGATTGTCGAACTTAGTCTTAATTGGCACTAGAGTTGATTTCGAAATCACATCAGAGTTAGAGATACAAGAGTCAGATGAATCGTCAAACATAATTTCTTCATCTATGCCACTATCAAATGACGCCCAAATGAAGTCGGATTTGTCAGAGTCATGTCCAGTTGTCTCGAGAATTATTTCCTTAACAACACAATTGTTCGGAGGACCAGAGTTTGGAATTTGAACTCCAATATAGTTGGTGTCGGGGAATGAATCCGAGGACTGATTCAGGTCTAGGGATATCAGAGGAATAAGAGGCATGAAATCAGGACATTTAACAATGATAGGTTGGAACTCAAGAATCACAGATTGGAACTGGTCTGAAGTCTCGGGAAAGGGTGACAATGGTGAGACAGGGGTATCCGAATGAGTATGGATCAGAACGTTTCCCATATACGTTATATTTTGTAGACCCTTCAAGTGCGAGCAATAGGTTTTGGAAACTCGCTTCCGAGGCCTGGTGCTTTGGACCATGGGAGACGAAAATTATGCGTCATCCTTCGTTTGCTTCAAGAATATCAATAGAGTTATGCAAAGATCAATTTTGGCATTAAGACGTTTGTTATCAGAAACTAAGATATTCCTTTCATAAAAATTGATTTCACATTTATCTTTTAAAATGATACATTCATCTGTAGACATTATAAGCTCTCTCTCTCTCTCTCTCTCTCTCTCTCTCTCTCTCTTTCTCTAGTGATTCTATCTTAAGCTTGCAATCTTCAAAGTGTAAACTAAGGCAAGTCGGTTCACTACCCAGCTTATCACTTACTTTTATGGCAGACTCATAGGCTCTATGAATAACTGTCATATCTTATTGGATTTGGGTTAGATATGGTTCACAAATAGATAAATCAAAATTATTGTCAGTGATCATAGATCTTACCTGCTGGATGATGCTTCTGCCGGGTGGATCATTAGTTTCCATATAACAAAAGTTTGGCTCAGCATCGTCATCGTCTTCTTCTGAACCTGAAGACCAGTAGCCTTCATCACACTCGATCGATTGTCTTGCCATAAGACACATGTTCCTTCTAGTTTTCACTTCATCCTCATCTCCAGGAGACCAGTACCCATCAGCATTTCTCGACAATGCGGTAACAAAAGCTTTCTCACTTTCAGCCAGCTCTTGGGCTCTGCGAGCATATTATGTAGAATCTTTTACCATCAGCTTTTGAAAGGTTTCATCCAAAAAATCTTTTGCAAAATGGTCATCGAGGCCACATTTATGACAAACAATCTTCGATTTGACTGATTTCGAAATTTCTTGGGATTCCGAGGAGTGATTTGGGATGTTGGGTCGGTATGCAGGTTGGTTTTCTGAAGGTTTTGGAAATGGTTGAGGATTATTTTGATGAGGGGCTTGAAATCGTTTATGATAACATTTATGACTGGGATTCCAGATACGTTTGCACTTCATGGACAATAGTTAGAATTCCTGTTGAAAGTGAAGTTTGGACTCTGCTGGATCGAGATCATGATTTTCTTCAAAAGAATGGTTCGAAACAGGTGGAGTAGGTGGGGTAGGAATTTTAACTAAATCAGAAGATATAGGTGGGATAGTTCTAAGAGGATCTAACACAGATGGGCTCGGAATTAGTGGGTTAACATAACTAACCAAGGCAAGAGGACTTCCTGAAAGTTCTCTTAACGTTTGAGCAATGTTAGATTTGTGGCCTTGTAGTTCGTCAAATAGTTGATAAAGCTTCAGTTTCTTCAGAGATTCGTTACTCTAAAGACATGACTTGATGTTCCCCCAACCTTTTCCGAGGCTATTGATAAACTTCAGATTGTACTGAAGAGGAGTTCTGACTATACCGTGTGCAGTCATATTATTCACAATAATCATGTACCTATTTGAAGTCGAGGCTACAGATTCACCTGGAGTTGTGGTGAACGTATCAAAATCATTGACAACCGAAGTCAGACGCTTATCCTTCATGTTCTCGAACCCTTCGAACAGGTTGAAGAGTGTCCCAAATCTCTTTTGCTGATTTGCACAAGTTAATGTGCTCAAAGAGAGATGGAGGAACACCAAACACCATATCTGAAAATGCAATCTGGTCTGCATGAAGCTTTTCGATGTCTGAAGCAGTAAGAGGTGTTGGACGTTGTTCTTCTTGGACCATGAGAGTAGCAGTAGCATCTCTCACCATTTGTCTCACTAGAACATGAGGACCTTTTTTCACTGCTCTCCATATTTCTTCACCTTTTTCCTTACTAAGTAAAAACCTTTTGATCCTAACGTTCCAGTGATCATACTCTTCAACAACTAGAAATGGGGCACGAGAAGGGCGACCAGCACTATTTTCTATTTGCATCGAATACATTTGTTGAGTTTGATGATTAGGAGCAGCCATTGAAGTTAAAATCATAACATTCAGACCTTTTAAGTTTCCTTTTTACCCTCACTAATCAAATATTTGCATTATTGGTCCTCTAACTAGTACGCGACCCGTAATCTATGAGTACGCTTAGCGTACTAGCTAGACCTTGATCGTCGGCATTTCCCTCATACGATTGGCGTACGTGGGGTTACATTGGGCATACACTCGCTTGGGACAAACCCTAATTTTTAGGGTTTGCGTCGTATTTAAACTTCTTAATCCCACCTCCTGACCATTTTAGACCAGCCTACATATCTTGAAAACCCTAACCTCGCCCTTAGCCTTTGTTTTGGTGCTTTTGAGCTCTTGTGAAGTATTTTGGTGTGTTTTTGTGTATCTTGAAGTGGTAGAAGAAGATTGAAGACTCATTCTTTGGAAAAGAGATTAGAGATCTAGATTTAGCTTCATCATTTCGTGACTTTTGAGGTATAAAGTCCATAACTTGTCCACTCGTTGTATAGATCTACTTTTGGGCTTGTTTATGGCTATTTTGGTCCCTTTTGGTTGGTCCTTGTGAGCTAAGGTCGTTTCAGAAGTTTAACCTTTTAGATCTTGACATTTTAGGGGTCCCTTAAGCACAAATATGCAAACTTTATGGTTGATATGGACTCATGCATGTGTTAAGGCCCTTTGTTAAGCTCTTTTGAGCTATAGAGCCCCATTAAGGCATGCATGCACATAAATTTGCCAACTTTACGTGATAAATCATCTTTTGAGACAAGATCTGAGAGTATGGAGTAGGGGTTGAATGGATTAAGTGCTTATTGATGTGGGGTAGCCAACTGAGGAGTATGTTGGGCGTACAAGCTGGTACGCTGCATGTACTAGCCCCAGAGCGTGTACATTAAGCGTACGAGCTAAGTACGCCCCGCGTACTCAGCAGGTGGGCTTTGGATTTGGGCTTCTCAGTTTTGGGCGATGTATGGACCTTAGGAGTTTAGGGTCTTGTTGGGCCATCAGATTTCTAGTTTCGACTCTTTTGGACGAAGGCCCACGAAGGGATTTGTGCCCAATTTGGAAGATTGGGCTATATTTGGGCTTTGGGTGACTATTTTTGGAATTGGGCCTTTTTGGGTAGTTGGTTTGGGCCTTGGAATTGGGCCAAGTTAGGTAAAGGGTAAAATGGTTTTTTACCCTATTTGAGACTCTTAGTTATGGGTCTGAACCAATTATTAGTTCGATGTTATTTTATGATAGCGCGGGGATTTTCGGACCAGCAGCCAGAGATTTATCTGTGAGATTCAACAGTCTGAGGTGAGTCTTTCTCACCGTGTTTAGTAGGTCGAAGGCACCAAAGCTGACCCATGGTTTATTGTGATAGGGTGCTAGATGTATTCATGACTCTTGCATGTGTATGTGTTTATATGCTTAGTGGTCGAGGCCCAATGGATATTCTGTATGCTAATATTTGTTATACTTGTATGTTTGTAGTCTCGGCGGGGCCCGTTGTGCGAGTTAGGGAGAGGCCCGTTATACTCAGTGGGTGGGGCCTATTATGGAAGTTAGGTCGAGGCTCGTTATACTGAATAGGCGGCGCCCGTTATGCGAGTTAGGGCGGGGCACGTTACACTCATCGAGCGAGGCCCATTATATGTGTGATGTGTGTGGTATGTGGTACTTGAGGTAAACTCACTAAGCTTCGTGCTTACGGTTTTCAACTGATGCTTCAGGTACCTCTGGTGCAAAAGGGAAGACCTCAGGGTGATTGTAGTGCACACACGATATTGTTCCGCATTTTCATGATAACTTTGATATTTCATGATGTTTTGATACATTTAGTCCACTTGGGATTTATGATGATATTTTGGGATATTGTTTTTATTAATTGAAAAATGAAATTTTTGGGTCTTATTTTTGGGACGTTACAAGTTGGTATCAGAGCCTTAGTTTGAGGGATTCGGACATACTCTCGGGTGTCTCTGAACTAAAACTAAGCATTTGGTAAATATTTTCAAAAAAAAGGGAAATGTTTTTTAAGAAATGGGTTTCCTAATACAAGAAAGGGTGTGGTGCATGCAATCGACTGAGCTCAAGTAAATTTTCCCAAAATACTCATACATGTTATTTGATATGATTTGATTTGTGAATCTGTAAATCACATGCTAGTTAAGGCTAAGGATCAGCTCAGGTTTTGCATGATAGAATGATATGATAGATGCCTTTGTATGCCTATTGCATAAGTTTGTAGACTTGCATGCTCGTACTGATCAGTCAGTGATAGGATGGCTTGATTAGATTATGCTTGGTTTTGATTACTCAATGCTCAAATGCTGCTTGCTTTGTGCTTTTTAGGAATTCTCACTAATATCAACTAATTAGTAAGCAAATATGTAAAGTTACATATTGTGGAAACTAAATAATTTTAGAAGGTTAAGTTTTCACTCTATTGCGCAACTCTTGTTTGAGTCCAACCGTTATAGTGTGAGACCTATCATTCGATGAGTTATCTGGTTTTGGTGATATGTAATTGTATTCGTGAGCTAGTTAGAGGAACTTAGCGGGAGTCCTTCTGCATATGATGGTGGAGAGTGGTGTGGAGTTTGTCCAGGAAAACCTAGGAAGAGATTTAGTGTTGGGAGCCTTATCTTGATGAGGGTTTATTGTATGAATAATAAGTGACTAGGACGATTCAAGAAAATCCTTGAGGAAAGTACGGATAGATGCGGAAGGTAGTATGGACCCGTACTACTGGAAGCAGAGGATCTGTACTCGAGTCAAGGGGAGCTGCGATGAAACCAGGAAGCTTGTAGAATATGAGATCCCTCGATATATATATATATATATATATATATATATATATATATATATATATATATATATATATATATATATATATATATATATATATATATATATATATATATTGATGCTTGTTTTGATGGTTTATATGGTCTATTTTCAGTATGGTGACTCTTCAAGGCAGACCGGTTAGTAGTTTTGGTGCTGGATTGGGCTCGGACTCGGGTTTCAGAGTCGGGCAGTTGGATGATCAGACGAGGGAGTTCATTTCGTCTGAGGTTACGCGTTGCATTCTCGAGCAGAGTCCTATGATCTTCGGTACGATCAAGGAGGGTATTGTGAAGCTGTTGGAGGAGGATTGGGGCGCGTTCTTTGACCTTCAGGGAGTTCCGGGAATATGGAGCTCCAGACTACAATGGGGTAAAGGACCCGATAGCGAGTAGGAGGTGGTTAGTGGATGTTGCTAATGCTTTCTGCACCATCAGTTGTCCCGAGGGGGAAAAGGTCAGACTTGCTTCTTGTCTTCTGAAAGACAGAGCCCGAGACTGGTGGAAGGAGGTTGGGCGCACAGTTGGTGATGATGTTGTTGATTCGATGACATGGGATGATTTTACAACTAGATTTAGGGCTGAGTTTGCACCAGTGATCGAGGTGCAGGAGTTGGCACGAGAGTTTCAGGATCTCCGCCAAACTAGTGAGACGGTGCCTGAGATCATTGCGATGTTTCGAGAGAGGGTATTGTTGGTTCTACGGTATGTGGCGGATGAGGAGATGAAGAAGGCGAGGTACCATAAGATGCTGAGGAGTGATATTTGGCTGTTTGTGAGCCAATCCATAGATGGAGAAGAAGAGGAAGCCAGATTATGTTCAAAGTGTAGAGGGTTCGGGCAAGAGGCCCAAGGTTGTTGATACGAGATCGAATGGCCAGCAGGGTCGGGGCCGCTATGTCAAGTGCGGCAGGACGCACGATGGGGTGTACATGGTGGGTGGTTATTGCTGCTTCCAGTGCGGGCAGATGGGTCATATCAGCAGAGATTGTACTGCTACTAACATCACCACCTTGGTATCTGATCTGATTTGCTTTCATTGTAATTAAAGGGGCCACAAGAAGGCCCATTGTACAATTTTGACTGCAGTAGGACCGGCGTCAACACCCGCTCCTGCAATCATACGGATCACCGACGGCCGCCAGGGAAAAGCAGATGCACCTATGGCGAAGAGCAGGGCTTTTCAGCTGACAGCTGAGGAGGCTCGTACAGCTCCTGACGTGGTGACGGGTATGTACCTTCTCTTTATCTCTTTATTTATATTGAATTGTTTGCTTATATTTATGTGTTTTATTTTAGGATCGTTCCTCGTGAACGGTATTTCTATATTGGTATTGTTTGATTTGGGGGCTACCCTATCCTTTGTGTCGCTTGTGCTTAGTAAGATGTTTGCTGGAGCTCCTGAGGAGCTGGATTGTCCTTTAGATGTCGAGATTGCAGATGATCGATATGTCCGGGTAGCAAGGATTCATCGGGGTTGTACTCTCCAGTTGTTCAACGAGCAGTGTCTGGTCGATTTGGTTCCCATTCCTTTGTGTGGGAACAAGGTTATAATGGGCATGGATTGGTTGAGCCCTAATGGGGTAGTGATCGATTGTGAGCAGCAGTTAGTTCAGATTCGAACCCCAAGTGGGGGAGAGTTAGTGGTTCAGGGGGAGAGAGCTCAGCGTGGGTCGATTTTGTGTTCAGCAGCGAGGGCCAGACGCTATATTCAGCAGGTTTGATCCGAATTTGTTGCCTATGTTATGGATACCCGTGATAAGGGTAAGGCGACTGTGGATGATGTGCCTATTGTGCGGGTATATCCGGATGTGTTTCCAGAGGATTTGCCTGGGGTGCATCCGGAGAGGCAGGTTTAGTTCAAGATTGATCTGGTTCCAGGTGCGGCTCCGATAGCCAAAGCACCATATCGGTTGGCTCCTCCCGAGATGCAGGAGTTATGTACACAGCTGCAGGAGCTGTTAGACAAGGGATTCATTCGACCGAGCAGTTCACCATGGGGAGCACTGATATTATTTGTGAATAATAAGGATAGGTCCCATCTTATGTGCATTGACTACCGGGAGATGAATAAGCTAATGGTGAAGAACTGTTATCCATTCTCGAGGATTGATGATCTGTTTGACCAGCTTCAGGGTCCATCTTGGTTTTCCAAGATTGATTTGCATTTGGGTTACCATCAGATGAGGGTTAGATATGAGTATGTGCATAAGATGACTTTTCGAACTCGTTATGGTCATTACGAGTTCGTGGTGATGCCTTTTGGGCTCACCAATGCTCCAGTCGCGTTCATGGATCTCATGAACCACGTGTGCAGGCCGATGTTGGATCGATCTATGATCGTATTCATTGATGATATATTGGTCTATTCCAAGACCCATGAGTAGCACGAGGAGCACTTGAGGGAGGTGCTAAAGACTTTGAGGAGGGAGAGACTTTTCGAAAAGTTCTCCAAGTGTGAGTTCTGGTAGCGCGAGGTGCAGTTTCTGGGGCACCTTGTCAACCAGAATGGTATTCTGGTCGATCCGGACAAGGTCGTGGCCGTGATACAGTGGGAGGTTCTGAGGTCTCCATCTGAGATTCGGAGTTTCCTTGGTCTAGCAGATTATTATCGGAGATTTATCCAGAATTTCTCCAAGATAGTTGTTCCTTTGACTCGGTTGACGAAGAAGACGGTCACATTTCGCTGAGGGCCTGAGCAACAGGAAACTTTTGAGACCTTGAGACAGCGGTTATGTGAGGCACCAATTATGACCCTACCGGAGGGTGTTAAGGATTTTGTGGTTTATTTTGATACATCGATCATCGGTTTGGGGGTAGTGTTGATGCAGAGGGGTCACGTGATCGCTTACGCTTCGAGAAAGCTGAAGCCTCATGAAGAGAATTATTCGATGCATGATTTGGAGCTAGGGGCTGTGGTTTTTACTATCAATATTTGGCGACATTACCTCTATGGGGTCCGCTGTACTATTTACACGGACCATAAGACCCTGAGGTATTTGATGGATCAGCCAAATCTGAATATGAGGAAGCGTCGATGGTTGGATGTGGTGAAGGATTATATTTGTGAGATCCTTTATCGTCTGGGGAAGGCCAATGTGGTGGCCTATGCTCTCAGCCGCAAGGCGGTCGTGGCTCCAATCAGGGATATATGTTTAAGGATGAACGTGATTACTCGGCTACTGGAGCAGATTCATGAGGCTCAAATCGAGGCTATGAAGGAAGAGCACCGGAAGAGTGACCGTATTGTGGGTCAGGTGGCTTCCTTCGATTATGATAGTTGTGGGTTGTTGACCCTTCATCGTAGAGTATGGGTTTCGTACTGGGGCGGTGTGCGTCAGGTTCTGATGGAGGAGGCACACAAGTCTAGGTTCTCCATTCATCCCGGGGCGACGAAGATGTATAGAGATCTTCGTCCTGATTATTGGTGGCCCTGCATGAAGCAGGATGTGGCTTGGTATGTGGAGCGGTGCTTGAATTGCAGGAAAGTCAAGCCCGGAAATCAGCGACCTCACAGCAAGATGCAGCTGTTGGAGATTCCCACATGGAAATGGGAGGAGATCACCATGGATTTCATCACGAAATTGCCTCGGACTGCGCGTAGAGTGGATTCGATTTGGGTCACCGTGGATCGATTGACCAAGAGCGCGCAGTATATCCCGATCCAGGAGAGTATCTCTGCGGAGAAGTTGGAGGAGGTATACATCAGGGAGGTTATGGCACATAATGGGGTTCTAATTTCCGTGGTTTCAGACAGGGATGTCAGGTTTACTTCTAGGTTTTGGATGAGGTTCCATGACGAGTTGGGTACTCGTCTCCATTTCAGCATGGCCTTCCCTCCGCAGACCGTTGGCCAAAGCGAGCGGACCATTTATACTTTAGAGGATATGTTGCGGGCGCGTGTTTTGGACTTTGGTGGGAGTTGGGATACGTAGCTTCCATTAGCGGAATTTTCGTATAACAACAGTTATTACACCTGCATTAATCGGCCTCCTTTTGAGATGCTTTACGGGAGGAAATGTAGGACCCCGATATGTTGGAGTAAGGTCGGTCAACGGTTTATGAGGAGTACCAAGGTGGTACTCAAGACGGCCGAGTTAATACAGCAGGTTCGGAGTAGGCTCCAGACAACTCAGAGTCGGCATAAAAGTTATGCTGGCAGACGTCGATCAGACTTAGAGTTCCAGGTAGGGGATATGGTTCTCCTGAAGGTGTCCCCTTGGAAAGGTGTCATCCAATTCAGGAAGAGGAGCAAGCTGGGCCCTAGGTATATCGGTCCTTTCAGGGTTTTTGCCCAGGTGGGCCGGGTTGCATATCGCTTGGATCTTCCTGATGAGCTCAGTCAGATCCATAGCACGTTCCATATATCTTAGCTACGTAAGTGTTTAGTGGATGATTACGCAGTGGTTCCATTGGAGGATATTCAGGTGGATGACCGCCTAAACTATAATGAGAGACCGGTGGCGATTATTGACCGGAAGACGAAAACCTTGAGGAACAAGGTTGTTGAGTTGGTGAAAGTTCAATGGTAGTATCACAAGGGTTCCGAATGGACGTGTGAGCCGAAAGATGAGATGAAGGAGCACTATCTTGAGTTATTTGGACCAGCAGACTTTAAGGACAAAGTCTGATTCAAGTGGGGGAGAATTGTAACATTCAGACCTTGTAAGTTTCCTTTTTACCCTTGCTAATCAAATATTTGCATTATTGGTCCTCTGGCTAGTACGTGGGGCGTACTTTATGAGTACGCTTAGTGTACTAGCTAGACCTTGATCGCGGGCATCGCCCACGTACGCTGGGCGTATGTGGGGTTACGCTGGGCGTACGCTGGCTTGGGACAAACCCTAATTTTTAGGGTTTGTGACCTATTTAAGCTTCTTAAACCCACCTCCTGACCATTTTAGACCAGCCTCCATATCTTGAAAACCCTAACCTCGCCCTTAGCCTTTGTTTTGGTGCTTTTGAGCTCTTGTGAAGCATTTTGGTGTGTTTTTGTGTATCTTGAAGTGGTAGAAGAAGATTGAAGACTCATTCTTTGGAGAAGAGCTTAGAGATCCAAATTTAGCTTCATCATTTTGTGACTTTTGAGGTATAAAGTCCATAACTTGTCAACTCCTTGTATAGATCTACTTTTGGGCTTGTTTATGGCTATTTTGGTCCCTTTTCGTTGGTCCTTGTGAGCTAAGACCGTTTCAGAAGCTTAACCTTTTAGATCTGGACATTTTAGGGGTCCCTTAAGCATAAAAATCAAAAATTTATGGTGGATATGGACTCATGAATGTGTTAAGACCCTTTGTTATGCTCTTTTGCGCTCTAGAGCCCCATTAAGCCATGCATGCACATAAAGTTGCCAACTTTACGTGATAAATCATCTTTTGAGACAAGATCTGAGAGTATGGAGTAGGGGTTGAATGGATTAAGTGCTTATTGATGTGGGTGGCCAACTGGGGAGTACGATGGGCGTACAAGTTGGTACGCTTTCGCGTACTAGCCTCAGAGCGTGTACGCTAAGCGTACGAGCTGAGTACACCCCGCGTACTCAAAAGGTGGGCTTCAGATTTCGGCTTCTCGGTTTTGGTCCATGTGTAGACCTTAGGAGTTTAGGGCCTTGTTGGGCCATCATATTTCTAGTTTAGACTCTTTTGGATGAAGGCCCACGAAGGGATTCAGGCTAAATTTGGAAGATTGGGCTATATTTGGGCTTTGGGTGACTATTTTTGGAATTGGGCCTTTTTGAGTAGTTAGTTTGGGCCTTGGCATTGGGCCAAGTTAGGTAAAGGGTAAAACGGTCTTTTACCCTATTTGAGACTCTTAGTTATGGGTCATAATTCAATTATTAATTCGATGTTATTTTATGATAGCACGAGGATTTTCAGGCCAGCAGCCAGAGATTTATCTGTGAGATTCAGTAATCAGAGGTGAGCCTTCCTCACCGTGTTTAGCAGGTCGAAGGCACCAAAGACGACCCATGGTTTATTATGATAGGGTGTTAGATGTCTTCGTGAATCTTGCATGTGTATGTGTTTATATGGTTAGTGGGCGAAGCCCAATGGATATTTTGTATGCTAATATTTGTTATACTTGTATGTTTGTATGTTGGGCGGGGACCGTTGTGCGAGTTACGGCGAGGCTCGTTATACTCAGTGGGCGGGGGCCGTTATGCGAGTTAGGCCAAGGCTTGTTATACTCAGTGGGCAGGGCCTGTTATGCGAGTTAGGGCGGGGCCCGTTACACTTATCGGGCGGGGGCCATTATATTTGTGATATGTGCGGTATGTGGTATTTGAGGGAAACTCACTAAGCTTCATGCTTACGGTTTTCATTTTATGTTTCACGTACTTCTGGTGCAAAAGGGAAGAGCTCGGGGTGATTGCAGTGTACACACAATATTGTTCCGCATTTTCATGATAACTCTGATATTTCATGATGTTTTGATACATTTGTTCCACTTGGGATTTATGATGATGTTTTGGGATATTGTTTTTATTAATTGAAAAATGAAATTTTTGGATCTTATTTTTGGGACGTTACAAAAGTAATGGAGCAGAAGCGGTATATAGAAGAACTTTTATCATGAACACATAAATGATTGAGATACCAAGGTAATCTCAGATCAACTATAATATGTTCTTATGGATTCAAAGGACAACCACTTAAGCTCTGATACCAATCAAAAGTGCAAGACTTAGTGCGCGGACAAGGTTTGAAAACTCAAACCTTAAGTTAACTTCAGATCAATGTTTGCTGCTAATATTTTGGTCCAGTCAAGTCTGGTAAACTAGTCTTGTCTTAAAGTATGAAGATCAACAAAGTATTCAACAAAATATTTAAGTAAAGTAAAGTGAGTATGAGCAAAGTAAAGATAACTTAAGAATAATAAGAATGATGGTGAAAGAGATTTGACTTTCAAGAGATTTTGTAATTGATGTGAAGAGAATATTGCTACTTCTAGGTTACAATGCATGAAAGAATATCTCCTTAAATAGTAAAGGAGAGGCATACTACAAACTATGAACATTCTATGGACAAGATAAAACAGAGAACTTAACGAATCTGACATACAAGATTTACTTGATTTTTTCTTATGAACTATTCACTCAATAATACGACAAGGAGTATTTAATGCTTGTACAGACACTATCACATCAATAAACTACGAGTGTCTTGGAAATGTCTTCATCTCGGAAGAAGACTGAATTCAGAATTTTCTTCACATCTCGGATTGCTCTTGACTTCGGATCTGCTTTTGCTCAGATTGCTAGAGGTTCACTTTTATGTATCAACAAACTTTTTCATACAAATTCCTTTTTCGACTATCTTTATATCCCTGAATTTGTATCAACGAGTACTAAAACTTTCATTTAGACTCTGTCGGCTAATTCTCATTCTATTTCAAAATTTTGAAATCTGAACAGATTTCGCGTGCATTTCGAAACTTAGGGACCAAGTTTCGCCAATATCCTTCACATACAAGCTCCGATCTCGACTATCTTTATACCGATGGATTCTTATTTACGAGATATTCACCTCTCGTTTACATTGTTTTGGTTAACTCATACGAAGTCAGAATTTGACATTCTTTATATTGATGAGTTCCTATTGATGAGCACTTCGTCTTTCATTTACATCACTTGGGCTAAAAACCATCTATCTCCGGTTCACTTTTTATGACGCATCTTGTCGTATCGGTTTTAACGCGAAACTTAGACAAATCATAACTTTTTCATAGGAAGTCAGATTTGGGCGTTCTTTACATCCACGAGATCACCGTCACAACAACTACTACTTTCGTTAAGATTATTTATCCCAATTAATATTTTATTTTTAATCTTCATTTTACCGTTCAACGATAATTTAATATTTAAGTTTTCTAAAAATATTATATAATCCTAATATTTGTCTCCTTGATGTGTGCACGATAATTATTTATTATCTCATAACACATATGAAGAACAATTATTTTAATTAACGATTTTTAATTTTTCGATAAAATGTATAATTGCTACGATTATACTCTAAATACTTAGCCCAAAATTATGGGTATTACATCTAAGGTTGCTGGTTGAGGAAGGGCAAGGAGGAAGAAGACAGTAAAAAGAAGAACGAGATATGAATAGACGTAAGGTGGAATGAGTGGGGTTTTTTAAACTCATATAACTAAAATTGGGATTTTATTTATTTATCATATATTATTAATTAATATAGAGGAGTAAAAGAAAAAAAAATAGAATTATAATATTGTCTTTTTATTTGGATTAAGGACATAATTTCTTTAACCCATAAAAATACGTCATGTCAAGTTTGTAAAGGTTAAACTTTTTGACCAAAACTATAGTTTACTCTTATAATTATAAATAAATCTTTAAGAAATTATTTATGGTTCCTATGTATAACATTACAAAAATGTTCTTTATATATTATTTTTATTATAACAACATTAATATCATTCCATATCTTCTTTATTTTAATCAAACCATATTATCATTCTCTCTCCCACGTCCCATCCACCCATCCACCTACCCTCATACACACCCACCCATTTCTATCCCTACCCTACCCTACCCTACCATTCCCCTACCCACCCACCCACAAGCATACACCACCCTACCTACCCCCTCACCAATAATCAGATGCCCACAATCCCATCCTACACTACAGCACCATATTTAACACTCATGTCCTCGCCCCACACCGTACCCATCTTACTACCTATACCCAAACACACCCTCATCCCTACCATCATCCCCACCCCCACCCCACACCCTAAACACTACAAGAAATATAGCCATTACCGGCGACAGCACCTTTAGCGGCGACAAATCGAAAAGTCGCCGCTAAAGGTACTGTTGCCGCTATTGGTGTCGCCGGTAATGCCTACTTACCCGAATCCGTGTTTTCACGTTCTGGTAAACGTCAACCGTTCGATCCTTTTTCTAATCCAATGGCTGGGAAACTTGTTGAACGCACAAAACCAATACCGGCGACAAAATGTCGCCGCTAAAGACCTAAAATTGTCGCCACTAAAGGTAAAAAAAAAACGTCTTCTTTTCCCTCTTCGTAGGTCACCGCTAAAGATTCATGTCGTCAGTATTGAATCATTTGTCGCCGCTATTGGGTGTTGCCGATAAAGGTCGACACATATTACACCCAATCGCTTCCTCTTTTTGCTTCGATCTGCTCTCATTTTGTTTCATTTTCTCGTTCATTTGCTCCGACGATTCTCCCTTCCTCCGACGATTCTCCCTCATTTAACAACCCATAGTAGAAGAGATACCGCCAGCCACCAGAAACTTCCCCTCTCCGGCCACCGGCAATGTTGCTGTTGTCGATTTCCTTCTCCAAGGTTCGTGTTTCCTTCCTCATTTCTTCATTTCTTTCTATTTTAATGTCGATTTCCATAAGCATTTAAGATTAATTGCATTTTTTTTTCAAAAAGCTTCTTCCACTCCGGCCACCTCTACTACCGCCAATTGTTGATGTCACCGGCGTCAACTACCACAACCACTACACCAACTACTGATTCCTATCCACCACAAGTTCTATTTACTGATTTTGGAGATTAATTGCAAAAATATGTTTATTTTGTGTATATTTGGTATATATGTGTATTTGTTAATTGCAAAAATATGTGTATTTGATGTATATATGGTATATGTGTGTATTTGTTATATGTATATGTAAATTTGGTGTATGTGTGTGAAATTTTTTGTATTTGGTATAAGTAATATGTTATTGTGTATGTATGTGAAAAATGTGTTTTTGGTATAAGTATGATGTTACTGTGTATTTGTTGTATGTATTGAGAATGTATGTGTATTTTGTGTATATGTGGTATGTGTATGTGAAAGTATATGTCTTTGATGTTATTATATATGTATGTATGTGAATGCATGTGTTTTTGGTATAAGTAGGATCCTATTATTGAAAGAAAAAAATATATATATAAAGTAAGATACTAGTATTGAGAATGTTATTTTTTTTAAATGTGGATTGTAGAAAAAAAAGACACAGATAAAGTAGGATACTATTATTAGCAATGAAAAAATAAATTAAATCACTACAATAGAAAACAACATAATATAATTTGGTAAGATGCTAGTATGTATGTTGATTTGGTAATTGTGTTGGTAATTTTGTTTATGTTTTAAGTGCAATAAATAACAATGTACTTTGGGTTTTTGTCCCTAGTTTAAAGTAGCAATGTACTTTGGTAGTTTTTTGTTTATGTTTTATATTTTAACTTATAAGTTTATATATGTTGTTATTTATTATGTAGTTGGAAAATCTTCGGGCAATACTCAACGACCCGACGTGTAGGGATGAACTTTATGCGTTTTTTTCAATCGGCGAAAGATCAAAGAGGAAACGACCGGAACAAAGGTGATGGTTCGTCGGATAATTAGTTGTGTTTTGTATGTTAGACTTGTAGCAACACTTTGGTACTAGCTTGTTGTAATTATAAAACTTTGGTTGTTTATTTTGGTATGAAATTAATTTTATATAATGTCGTTACACTATTTCGTACCTAATTCGATACTATGTATTTTTTTTTCTGTATTTAATGTCGTTATGTATCGGTTTTTTTGCACCAAAATCATTTATTAAAAAAAATTAAAAAATGAAAAATGTTATTACCAACGACACTATTACAGGCGGCGGGAGAATTAGCGGCGACGGTAACATTAGCGGCGACACGTGGTATTACCGGCGACGGCACCTTTAGCGGCGACAATTGTGTTTACCGGCGACATTTTGATCAATAGCGTAGAGCAGTAGCGACGACTTTTTACCGGCGATGTGTCGTCGCTATTACCTTTTACCGGCGGCAATTCTACTCTTTAGCGGTGACTTTTGTCGCCGCTAATTCCCTTTTTTTCTTGTAGTGAACACATAACAAACATATAGGTTTGAGTATATTAGATTTTATTTAATGAAAGTTTGATAACTTTTATAAAAAATAAGAACAAGTTTCAAAAAATCAATAAAATTATATTTAGGTTATATTATATAATTTACTTTCTAATTCAATAAACTAATCCGCAAACCAAATTGAAAATAGATTACATTACTTGCCAACGAAAAGCATAACAAATTTAAATTTTCAAATTCCAATTTTTTTGGCAATTTTTATTTGTTCCAAAAACATTATTTCCAATGCCAAGTTTCTATCACCATGCTTATGGTCCAATTTTATCTATATATAGTAAGGTAGAGTTAGTGTTTAAATTTTCAAAAAATAGTTCAAACATGCTTTTATTTTGTGGATAATATACTACCAAAATTTGCTCGTAGTTCGAATCCTAAAAGCTTCAGTTACACGTAAACAATCCATCTTCAATATTCAAAGGTGTATTACAAATCGTTGAGACAAATGGACAAGAGTGCAGGCTTATGATAAAAGGAACCATACATATATAATGGTCAAAAATTGCTAATCAAAAATTTCAAATAAAAGGGAGCTGATTTGTACAACACATTTTTTCTTTATATATAACAATTTATGTTTTAAAATAATGTATTGTAAATTTATTTATATATAACAATTTATGTTTTAAAATAATATATTGTAAAATTATTTAAAATATAATTTTTTATGTATGAAAAAACATTATTATTTACAAATCACTTTACTAAACGAAAATCTACCATATTGCCTTTACAGAAAAGGCGCTTCTATATTTATTTTCTGATAAAAAAATAAGGACACTAATAACAAATATGGTGACAAACTATAGGTGAGGGCTCTGAATATTTAAAGTAAATAAGAATAAATGTTAATTTGTTAAAAATAAGCTTCTAATGAAATTGGAAAAATAATTATAAAGATAAGTTTTTGTTAAATAAAGTTAGTGAAAATCATTACAGCATAAGATTAATCATAGTGGTGCAGTGGGTGCAAGATTATTTATACACTTAAAGATCCATGGTGAACAATTAAGATTAAGAATGTTCATTATTTGGATAAATGAGATATAATAAGATGACATATTTACGAAAACACAATAAACGGAAATGAGAACAAGGGTTTGCAAGATAACCCTTAACGAAATAAACATAATCTTTTTATTATAACATTAGACACAGTAGTCATGCATGCAAGAGACATTATTACAAAGAAGCTTTTCAAATAAAGATCTAAAGAGAGATAATTATAAACTGGAGAGTGTTTCAGTGAAATTTATTGCATCTATCCACACCAAAATTAATTAATCAAATAAATTAGTCGGTTAATCCTGCGCTAAATTGTTGGCTTGTTAGGGAAATCATGTCTTTACCGAACTCTTCTTGGCCATTGAACGTCCACGAAGTGCTCGAACAGTAATTATATTCCCATGTAAGTGAAGGTACTGCTATTTCGCTATAAGGATCAAAAACTGGTTTTATACTATGATCATCTTCTAATAAATCTAAATCTATATCCTTCCATATATCATCCATTGAGCAATACCCTTCGTGTCCATCACTAGAATCACTAACCCTGGTAGCAGCTTTCTTGAAACTATTATTGTTGTTCTTATTTTTGCCTTTCATAACACTAAACATTTCGACTCCCCCAGTGTCATAAAAACTTCGTTCTTTGGTCTCGATCATTGGCATGGAATCAATGGTAGGATTGCTGGTACAGATTGACGATGAAGACGAACTGTGTGAGAAAGATGGAGATGAAGATCGAGATAATGTTGTTCTTTTCTTCTCTTGAGCTTTCTTTCGCATATGAGTTCTCCAGTAGTTCTTGATCTCATTATCAGTTCTTCCTGGTAGTTTTCTTGCAATTTTTGACCACCTAAAATGTTAAATATTAAACTTAAACCTAATATTATTACTTAATGAAGTTACCATATACAGTATATGGTAACTAATTGCTCATCACTATTCAGAAAAGGAATATGAGCTCATGAAATAAAAGTAAACTGAACAAATGGAATAAATAATTCTTGGATTGGTTCCAAATATAGAAATATATATTTAAAAAAGTTGTTTGTAGAGTGAGACATCCATTAAGAAAGAAGGAAAACGCCAATTTATGGAAAATAAAATATTTATATTTTATAGAAATATAATATTCCCGCCACATATTAAAAATTCCTCAAATAACTTTACAAAAGTATTTATTTATCTATTAAATATTTAAAATTTAAAATACGCTCACAACATATTTTTCTCATACATATAAACTAAATAACTTTTCTTGCTATCTCGTGAAAAATTATAGTATTTTTTGTTTACATTTTTATTATCATGATTGCAAATATATTGTCTTCAAACAAACTTAAATTCCCTGAAATTTGTTGAGGCTTGATTGATATACATAATTAATCACTGGAAAATCTGTAAAATTTAACACAAATGGATCGAAGAAAAAAAACGCACACATTTAATAGAAAAAACATAGAAAAAAACGTACACTGCTAAGTGCTAAATCTTTGCAAAGAGCATAGTCCAACTGCAACACTCAAACTAAAATTATTTTACAAATTATTTTAATTAGAAAAATTTTGAAAATCAACTATTGATTTATTTATTTTCTTATAGAAACAGAAAGAGAATACTCATATAGAATCATAATTATAACAATAAAAAACAATAAATGGATCAAACCTGTTGCCAAATTTAGAATGAAGTTCAAGAACAAGCCGCTCTTCATGAGGTGCCATCTTTCCTCTTTTGAGACCTGGATGCAGATAATTAACCCATCTCAGTCTGCAACTCTTTCCTGTTCTTTTCAAACCTGAGAATCAAAAAACCGCAACAAAAATAATCCCCAAAAAATGATTTTTTGGGGTTATACACAAGAAAAAACGTTAATTGTTTTTATGAACAAACATAAATATATTTTGATGCTTTTTTTCCTTAATTTTGCAGCCTAAGGGCCTATAGTTTCTTTTTTTTACTCCCGCCACCTTCAAACCTGAAACATTTGCTATGAAGTCCCATCGTCGATCTCCAAACATATGAACGTGAAATACCAATTGATAATCTTCATGTTCTGTCCATGGACCTTTTCGCATCGTTTCGTCTTCTTGCACCATATTTTCTCTCTCTAGAATTTTAGTTTTTATCGTGTTGCAAGTGAGTTGGAATTGAAATTAGTGTTGGTGGAGGTTATTTATAGTGATGTTTTTCTATACTTTGTGGGTGGGAATGTAGAATTTTGTGATAATGTTTCATATTCAATGGCAAATTCTAAACAAATGGAAAAATCTTTTTGTTTCAAGATAAATTCAATACATTTTTGTTTTAAAAGTATTTGTTTTTAAACTAATCTTTTTTTTTTATTATAGTGTTTGGTAATTAAAACTAGCTCAAAACCGAAAATTGATAGCCTTAATTTTGTTTTTGCCATCCAGAAACGACTAGCTGCCCAGCTTGTTGCCCGTTTGCCTTCCATCGATATGTATTAAACTATCTTCATTAGCCTATTATATGTTTTGCTTTATGTTTGAGGAGTATCATAGTTTTTTTTATATGTATGATTAAATGTTTACACTCCAGTATTTGTAAAGCTAATGTTACATTTATTTTGCAACGTATCATAATATTATTATCTTTTTTTCAAAGATAAATAGGACATTTTATTAGACACGTAAAGCTTAAGACTATAGATGGCATCATGGCAAAATAAGTTGTGTTGATTAATGAGTCAAAGTGGCAATTGGTGTGTGAGTGCCTGCTTATATAAAATATTTTTTTGTCCAATTTAATATTATTATAAATAATTAGTGTTTTTTATATGTTTAAAAATATTTTATTATTGTATTTACTCTAACTATTTTGATAACATTAATTAGAAGGTTTTATTCATTATGCGTATATTTTTGTTGACTTCGTCTATATTTGCATATTAGTCGAAAAATTAAGTGTCAGCTTTTAAATTAGTTGATATAATATAAAATGACATTTAGGATCTCCTAAATGAGTTTCTTTTAACTAATTATGGATATATTTGAAACATTTTTAAATTTTTTTTGAAAAAAACTAATATAAGTAGTTTGTTTATAAACTAACTTATAATCTGCTTGTTGCCTTATTAAACATTACAATATTAAAATAATAATAATAATAATTGTGGCTCGCCAAACACCATCTTTAGCTTTTTTAACCAATTTTTATTTTAGCTACATGTAATTAATATATATATATATATATATATATATATATATATATATATATATATATATATATATATATATATATATATATATATAGAGGTTTAGGTTCTATGGAAAATAAAAAACCTAAAATAAACCCTAAAAATCATAAAAATGCATAAAAAAATACTTAGAGATCACAAATCTTTTTTTTTGACTTTATATATAAAAATATCGTAGCTTTTTTTATAAATTCGCTAAAAAAAATTATAAAATCGATTTTTTTTTTGGTTTTTTTTCAAAAATATTTTCAGCGAAATTATATAAAAAGTTGCGAATTTTAAGAATATTAAGTCAAAAAACAGATTTGTGATCTCTAAATGTTTTTTTATGTATTTTTATGATTTTTAGGGTTTTTTATTTTCCATAGAACCTGAACATATATATATATATATATATATATATATATATATATATATATATATATATATATATATATATATATTAGTCATATCTTGAATTTTAAGAGGTACAAGATACAACACTTTTTATGCAAATCAATTATGCATAACAAAACCATTAATACTTGCCAAAATTTTGAAGACTTAATTTAGGGAAGGTTATTAAAAAATTAATTTGGAGCAAAATAACAATTTTAAAATATTAAATCCATCAATATAAGTTAATTTACATTTCTTAAACTAGATACCGATAATAATTAATTTACATCAAATGTATAAACATACAATATAAATATAAGTTCTAAACATAAATATTTTAATTAAAAGTGGTAATTTTTATTATTACATAAAATAACTAATAACAAAATCTAATAATTATTTTCCCATAAAAAACTATTCGCCAAAAAAACTATTTATCGCTGCTGCATTGCGTGGGCACACATCTACTATATATATATATATATATATATATATATATATATATATATATATATATATATATATATATATATAGACAAAGCCTTAAGGTACATTTAAGTTCTGCCCATTCAAATTTTTGCCACATTACTTTTTCATATTTACATTTTGGTCCCTTGACTGGCTGGTCAATGCCAGCTTCCGTGTCTTGGACACATGTTTTCTTCCTGTGCGGATCACTGTCTCTCACTGCCTTTCTCATCCTTCTTCAGCTAAAGTCATGCACACGGTTTTATCATTTTCTGACGAAGGATTTTCTCCCCATTTCTCTTATGGATCTCAACCCTCTTCTCTATCGTTTGCACTTTTCTTCTTCTCCTTCTCAGTCGATCGATTCAAGGTATACCCTAATCTCCCATACCACCACTGTATACCCGTTCTTCCATCGTTACAAGTGGTCTTGTCGTCGTTCGTATCCACTGCTTTCGTTACCAATCTTCTTCCACATCGTGCTTTCTTTCTTCAAAGAGGGAAGACCCACATAGAGAGTGTAGTTGTTGGTGGTGCGACGACATGAGGTCCCGGTGGCAAAGGATGGAGGTGACGATCGTTATCATCGCATTTGCTCGACCCTGTCACTTCACCTGCCTAATTCTAGGTCAATTTCATCTGACTTTTCCTAATTCAACACTAAGGGTTTTTTTTGTTCTTACTTTGTTAATGATTCCTTCCCATTATTTGGAATTCCGATTATTTGGAATTAAAAACGGGTTCTTCAAGTATTATTGCAGGATATGAAATTTGGAAGTTGATTCGGTTGCTCTTACTTGCAGGTTGTGGATTGAACCGGTTATAAAGTTGAAACCTGTGATATAGATTCCTATAAGGCGTTCGATGAAATGCCTTAGGCAATTAAGGTATTCATTCTATAACGTCCCAAAAATATTGACATAAAATTTCATTTTATTTATAGAAGAAGTGTCATCAATTACTTGTTTCAAAACCGATACATTACAATCAGAGTATAAATCCCAGAACAAAGTCAAATGCGTAACATAAAGTGTGCGTCATGCAGTCAACCCGAGCTCTTCCTTTTTGAAACCAAAAGTTCCTGAAACATAAACTGAAAACTGTAAGCACAAAGCTTAGTGAGTTCCCCAAGATACCACATACTACACATACATAAATCACATACTGGGCCCCCGCCCTCCATCGGGGCTCGCCCGCTCTCAAGTCCCACTCGGCTTCGGACCCCGCCAGGCATCGACCCCCGCTCGGATTACAGATCTGTCAATTACCAGGCCCCGCCTGACGGTGGGACCCGCCCGTTACACACATAATCATATAACCATATAACCATATAAACTGTAACGCCTGGTCCCTGGTATGCATTTAACTCATTTATTTATTTATTTTGAAAGAGGAAATCGACGAGTTGGTGGCCCTAACTCGTCGAGTAGAAGGCAAATTATGTGTGGGGTTTGAGTTATCTACTCGACGAGTCAAGAGCCCATGAAACCCTAATCTCGGGGTTTTACACCCTATTTAAGCTCCTTAACCCCCACCCATTGGCCTCATTTCCAGCCTCCTTATCCCAAATCCTAATCCACGAAACCCTAGAGCTTTCTTTGAGAGTGTGAGCCATTTTGAGTGATCTTGTGTGCTTTTGAAGCTTGTGGAAGAAGAAGAAGATAAAGGGCTCAAGAGGGAAAGAGTAGATCCAGAAGCTACACTCCATTTGCTACATTTTCTGGTAATAAAGTTTCTATCTTGGCCATTAGTTCATTAAATCTCTTTATGTCCTCTTTATGTGGGTTTTTGGTCCAAGATTGGTAGCTTTTGGGAAATGCTCGACCCAAGAGGGTATTCTACCAGATCTAGTACCTAGAGGGGCTGTTATGACATAAAGGTGCAAATTTTATGCCATTGGATCCCACATGCAAGCTTTAGAGAGTCATATTGGCCTTTTTAGCCCCAAAAGGCCATGCATGTGGGAAAGGTGGGAACTTTACATGTCCAAGTAGTGTTAGGGGTTTAGATTTGAGGTTGTAAGCTTGAGTTTGGTGTAAGGAAGGCTTAAGGACCAATTTCTAGGTCCCAATGAATTATGGTTTGAGCTAAACCCTGTAAGAAGTGGTATTAAGGGGCAAAGTCAGAAACTTTACCCTTAAAAGGACATTTTCAGGGTTTATGTGAAGTATGAAGCTTGGATCTAAAGTGTAGGGGCTTAATCCATTAAGATAGCCCAATCAGATAGGGGAACTCGGCGAGTCCAGTAAGGGACTCGACAAGTTGAAGTCGGGTTGTACCGATTAGGGATGAGATTTAGAACCGGAAAACCGGACCGGAACCGGAATCGGATCGGAACCGGAACCGTTAGAACTGGAATATATAGAACCGGTTCCGGTTCCGGGTTTAAAAATTGGCTTTATCCGGGTTCCGGGTAATCCGGGTTTGGCTCCATCGGGTTCGGGTATACCGGGTCTAAAAACCGGAACCGGTGTTAGGAACCGGAACCAGTTTTAGGGCCGGAACCGGTTTTTGTGAAACGTTTAAAAGATGCATATCTCATTCGTTTCAACTCCGATTGACATGCGGCTTTTTCCAAAGTGTAGTTTAGAGTTTGTACATAATTTTAGACTATAAATTTGCCATTTTTAGTTTTATATTCATTGACTTACAGTCCCCCAAAGTCGATATATCAAAGCTGAAAGTTTTTAGTTTTTTAGTTTTTTTGTATTCTGTGAAAGTTTTAAAACATGCATATCTAATTCGTTTGAAGTCGGATTGACATGTATTTTTTCCAACTTGTAGTTTACAGTTTGTACATGAGTTTAGACTATAATTTTGTCATTTTTGGTTTAATATTCAATGATTTACAGTCCCCCGAAGTCGGGATATCAAAACTGAAAATTTTCAACTTTTCAGCTATTTGTTTTTGTACTTTGTATTCTGTGAAAATTTTAACACATGCATATCTCATTCGTTTAAAGTCGGATTGACATGCGGTTTTTTCCGGAGTGTAGTTTAGAGTTTGTACATGATTTTAGACTATAATTTTGTCAATTTTGGTTTCATATTCAATGAGTTACAGTGCCCCAAAGTTGGGATATCAATATGAAAATTTTCAATGTTCAACACACTAAATAGTAAGTAATTACCAAAAAAATCCGGTTTTTCTGGGTTTTCCGGTTCTAAACCCACTTTACCCGGTACCGTACCCGGAACCGAACCGGAACCGGTTCTTATATACCGGTCCGGTTTCCGGTTCTACAAAATCCCGTTAACCGGTTCTGGGTTTTCCGGGTCCAGGTCCATCCGGTCCGGGTTTGGACCCACTTTCATCCCTAGTACCGATGGTATGCCAGGTAGAACTCGACGAGTTTGTGAAGGGTCTCGACGAGTTGACTCGGTTGATCACGAGTCTGAGTAGTATAAAAACTCGCCGAGTTAGGAGATAACTCGACGAGTTGGGTTGACTAGGAGTTGACCATGACTTTGACTTTGACCAGGGGTAAAATGATCATTTTACCCTAAGAAGGATTATCATGTTTTGATTAAGTGTTATTGTGAAATTGTTAGCCGGGGAGTTGTTTGAGCAGTCGTCAGAGATTCCTCACACGAGATTTCACAGTTAGCATTCGAGGTGAGTCCTCTTCCAGTAGGAACGGGTCTAAGGCACCAAGGCCGGCCCGTTTAGCTAGTAGTAGTTCCGGACTATGATTTGATGCCGGGCGGGGCCCGATGTAGGTTTATATGATTTTTTGGATTTTGATTCAATGTCGGGGCGGTCCCGAGGAATGCTTGTATGCTTGATGTCTTTGTGATTCTTTCATGTGTTGGTATTGTATGTTTCCGGACTTCGGTTTGATGTCGGGCCAGTCCCGAGGAATGATAGTATGATTATCAGACTAGGGTCTGATGTCGGGCAGGGCCCGAGGAACGTTTAAGTGTTAATGTTATGTGCTTAGGTTTATGTGTATTACTGATTATGCTCTTATGTATTCCGAGATTTGCTCGATGTCGGGTGGGGCCCGATGCCGGGATAGCCGATGCCGAGCTTTACTCGATGTAGCAGGGGCGAGGCCCAAGATATGTTTGTGTGTTATGTGTATGGTATGTGGTAGTTGGGGAGACTCACTAAGCTTCGTGCTTACAGTTTTCAGTTTTGGTTTCAGGTACCTCCGCTAGTAAGGGGAAGAGCTCAGGATGACTGCATGACACACACCACTGTTTTTAGCCTGGGAGGATTCACTCTGATTTATGATATATGATTTTGATACATTGACAGATTTGATGATCCTTTTGAGATACATGACTATGATTTTTATGTGATTGATGATATTGATGGTTTTTATTACTGATTTTTAAAACAAATTTTTTGGTCTATATTTTTGGGATGTTTCATAAACATAACCTTACTAACACATGCGCTAATCACAAAGACTATAACATACTATACAATCATCGAGCCTCGCCTGGTAAGCATAAAACAGATACTAATAACGAGCATACAGTATACTCATCAGGCCCCGGCTGGCATCAGGCCTTGCCCGGTAAGCAAACCATCTCATAATGCATGCCAAAGTTACGCAAACATCTAACAATCTAATATAAAACCATGGGCCAGAATTGGTGCCTTCGACCCGCTAAACCCAGTGAGGAGACTCACCTCGTACTGCTGAATCACACAGATGATCCCTGTATGCTGGCTGGCAGATTCCCTGAACTGTTAATATCAAAACAACACCCAATTACCAATTGGGTTCCAACTTATAACCATAAATCCATACTCGGGGTAAAATGGTCCAAGACCAAGGCCCAAACTAGCTTGATCCAAGACCAAGGCCCAAACTCATAACCTGAAAGGCCCAAAAGTAAAATAACCAATCAAGGCCCAATTATGGCTTAATTTTCCAAATTTGGCCCAAACCCCTTACATGGGACTTATCTTAAAGCCCAACCAAAATTCCTAGTCCAAGACACTCATACTCAGATGGACCATAAGAACTCAAACACCCAAGCCTAAAAAGGAAGCCCAACACGAAGCCTGTAACAACGTAAATTTTCAAAACAATTTTTCATTTGTAAATCATACTTTCAATCACACGATAATCATAAAACATAATGTATTCATTGTGTCATAACAAAACATGTCCCAGAATCTCAATAACATAAACTCCATAAGTGTGTACGGATCATGTCGGCGCCTTCCCGCGATCCTCGCTAGTACCTGAAACACATAACATAACAATTGTAAGCATAAATGCTTAGTGAGTTCCCCAAAATACCACGTACGCACATACGCCACTCAAGGCTATAAGACCTTCCGGTCTCTGTGTCCCAGGGGACTTCCGTCCATAACCCTGGTAGACCTTCCGGTCCATATCACTCTGACCTTCCGGTCCATATCACTCTGACCTTCCGGTCCATATACTCCTGACCTTCCGATCCACCTCATGACATACATAACACATACATATCACATATCAGCATACAGTACATACACCTCATAGCATACAAGACCTTCCGGTCACACATAGGTACCCTTCCAGGTACAGTATAGTGAGAAGACTCACCTCAATGAAGTCGGATAAACTCTCGTGCTCAACGTCCCGACCTAGCCTCCTCCTATTATTCAAATAACATCCCCGATCAATATTCCCTCATAGTCTCATCTCTACAGATTTGGGTAGAAGGCCATTCTACCCCTCCCCGAACTCTCTTGAATCAGTCTTGACCAGAACCCTAAGGTCAACGAAAGTCAACGGTCAAGCTTTGACTGACTCGTCGAGTGCACAAGAGTGACTCGGCGAGTACATGCATGTCCTCTTCGCTTCTGGTCCCCCACTGACTCGCTGAGTCAACCCAACACTCCATGGGTCGACATAGGTCGCAAGTTGCGGGGCAACCCGACTCGACTCGTCGAGTCCCTTATGGGCTCGGCGAGTTCCTCCCATGAAAACACTCAAAAGATCCTTTGAGGTCAGATCTGCTTCACCAACCAGTAGATCAAACCTTCTAACACTCGAAAGTCATGTAAAGGTTCAAACTTTACGTTCATGCAATGCTTATAAGACCAAAAACGGAGAAATAACCTCCAAAATGGGGTTCTACTCTCAAGGCTCACATGAAACCTCATAAAGCTGGAAGCTTGGGACCTTTTGGACCTCTCAAGGTCCAGATCTATCATCTCTACCCAAAGTGACCTCAAATACTTCACAATCTAACTCAAAATGGTGCAAAGGAAACCCTAGATTCAAGGAATCTATCCAATACACGAAATGGGAAGGAACTTGTACCTCAAAACGTGAATTCTGATGTGAACAAAATAGATCCAAGCTCCACAATCAATCTAGCTTGAATTTCTCCACTCCTTCTTGCAAGATCACACCAAAAGATGAAGATTTAGCCTCCAAAATGCTCTCTAAGCTCTCTTTGCTCTCTAGGGTTTTCACAGGGGAGTAGTGGCCGCAAATGACGGCCATAAGGGCCTTTAAATAGGGCTCAGGCCTGAGATTTAGGGTTTCACTTAACAGCGCGGACTCGCCAAGTCCACGCACCTACTCGTCGAGTCCGGTCATTAATCCAGACAAGAACTCGCGGTCCTACTCGGCGAGTCTGGACGTATACTCGTCGAGTCCCTCCATAAAACTCAAGATAAATGACCTTTATAAAATACCTGGAAATCCGGATGTTACAATTCTCCCCCACTAGAATCAAACATCGCCCTCGAAGTCTTGCTCCGCAAACAGCTCTGGATGCTGCTCCCGCATCCCCAACTCCGGCTCCCAAGTCAGCTCGGACCCTCTCCGATGTTGCCACTGGACCTGCACCAGGGACACCTCCTTGTTCCTCAGAACCTTGATCTTCCAATCCCGGATCGCGATTGGTCTCTCAGCATAATTCAGGCTCGCATCCACCTGAATATCCTCCAGCGGTACCACCGCCGACTCTTTGGCTATACACTTCCTCAACTGAGATACGTGAAAGGTATCATAAATCTGGCTCAACTCCTCAGGTAGCTCCAACCGATATGCTACCCTGCCCACCCTCGCGGTCATCCTGAACGGACCGATGTACCGGGGCCCCAGCTTGCCCCTCTTCCTGAATCGGATCACTCCTTTCCAAGGAGATACTTTCAGGAGTACGAAGTCTCCCACCTGGAACTCCAGCTCAGATCGTCGCCGATCTGCATAACTCTTCTGACGATTCTGAGCCGTCAATAACCTCTGTCTAACCTGCTGTATCTGCTCTGTCGTCTGAAGCACTATCTCAGTGTTACCCATCACGCGCTGCCCTACCTCTCCCCAGCAAATAGGAGTTCGACACCTCCTCCCATATAACAACTCGAAGGGAGGCATACCAATACTCGAATGGTTGCTGTTGTTGTAGGAAAACTCAGCCAACGGCAAGTACGTGTCCTAACTTCCTTCGAAGTCTAACACACATGCTCGAAGCATGTCCTCGAGCGCCTGAATCGTCTGCTCACTCTGTCCGTCCGTCTGGGGGTGGTAAGCGGTACTGAAATGCAGCCTCGTGCCCAACTCCTCGTGGAACTTCTTCCAGAACCTGGAAGTGAAACGTACATCCCGATCTGACACAATCGTGATCGGCACTCCATGCCGCGATACCACCTCCCTCACATACAACTCTGCCAACCTCTCAGCAGAAGAGCTCTCACTGATAGCAAGAAAATGCGCGTTCTTCGTCAGCCGGTTTACGATCACCCAAATTGCATCGACACCCCTCGCGGTCCTCGGCAATTTGGTGATGAAATCCATAGAAATCTGTTCCCACTTCCATTGGGGAACCTCAAGTGGCTGCAACTTGCCATGCAGACGCTGGTGCTCGGCCTTAACCCTGCGACAGGTCAAGCACCTCTCAACAAACCATGCTACATCCCTCTTCATACAGGGCCACCAATAGTCCTTCTTCAGGTCCAAATACATCTTAGTGGCCCCGGGATGGATCGAGAACCTCGATCGGTGCGCCTCCTCCATCAAAGTGGTGCGCGTCCCGCCTGCATACGACACCCAAATCCGACCCTGAAAGGTCATAAGCCCACGACTATCAGTAACAAACTCAGGTACCTGCCCAATCACCCGCTCTCTCTTGCGGTTCTCCGGTCTCACGGCCTCTGCCTGCGCCTCCCGAATGGTGTCCAACACCGGAGTCATCACTGTCAATCGCATACAAGTGTCTTGAATCGGGGCACTCTCCGCCCTACGGCTCAGTGCATCAGCTACAACATTAGCTTTGCCTGGGTGGTACAGGATCTCACAATCGTAATCCTTTACTACATCCAACCATCTCCTCTGGCGCATATTCAGGTTGGGCTGATCCATCAGATACTTCAAACTCTTGGGGTCCGTGTATATGGTACACCGAACCCCATACAGATAATGGCGCCAGATCTTGAGGGTGAACACCACTGCCCCCAACTCCAGATCGTGGGTGGGATACCTCGTCTTAGCTGCCTCGATGCATACGCTATCACATGCCCCCTCTGCATAAGCACCGCACCCAACCCTGATATCGATGCGTCACAATACACCACAAACTCCTCCATCCCTTCCGGGAGAGCTAACACCGGGGCTTCGCATAATCTCTGGCGAAGTGTCTCAAACGAGGTCTGCTGCTTCGGACCCCACGAAAAAGTAATGCCCTTCCGGGTCAACCTGGTGAGAGGCACGACGATCTTGGAGAATTCCTTGATAAATCTCCGATAGTAGCCGGCCAACCCCAGAAAACTCCTGATCTCGGTGGGAGATCTCGGCACCTCCCAACTCATCACTGCCTCAATCTTGGCCGGATCGACCAATATCCCCTTTTGATTGATGAGATGCCCCAAGAACTGGACCTCTCGCAACCATAAATCACACTTGGAGAATTTGGCGTACAGCCTCTCCGATCTCAAAATCCCGAGGATCTCCCTCAAATGCTCCTCATGCTGCTCTCGAGACCTCGAATACACCAGAATATCATCAATGAACACGATCACCGATCGGCCCAACATCGGTCTGCACACCTTGTTCATAAGATCTATGAACGCAGCCGGTGCATTGGTGAGCCCGAAAGGCATCACCACGAACTCGTAATGCCCATAACGAGTCCTGAACGTCGTCTTCTGGATATCCTCATCACGCACTCTCATCTGATGATATCCAGATCTCAGATCAATCTTGGAGAACCAAGACGCTCCCTGCAACTGATCGAACAGATCATCAATCCTCGGCAGTGGGTAACGGTTCTTGACCGTTAACTTGTTCAACTCCCGGTAATCAATGCACATCCGGTGTGAACCATCCTTTTTCTTGACAAAAAGGATCGGCGCTCCCCATGGCGAGCTACTCGACCGAATAAACCCCTTTCCCAGCAGCTCCTGAAGCTGCGAGGATAGCTCCTGCATCTCTGGCGGCGCAAGGCGATAAGGCGCCTTGGCGATAGGCGCTGCTCCCGGAACCAAATCCATGCGGAACTCTACCTGCCTCTCGGGAGGCAAACCCGACAACTCCTCGGGAAAAACATCCGGGAACTCGTGCACTATCGGAACCTCACCAATCGAACTTGGCCTCCCAGCGGCCACTCGTGTGTCCATCACATAGGCTACAAACCCGCTGCAGCCCTGCTGTAAACTCTGTCTCGCTCTGGCAGCCGAACAAAACGCTGACCCACATCGGGTACCCTTGCCGTACACCGTAAGTACTCCCCCACTAGGGTCTCGTATCGTCACCAACTGTCGCTCGCAGTCTATAACAGCCCCAAATCGGCTCAACCAATCCATGCCCACTATGACACACACGTCCCCCATCGCTATCGGGACCAGATCTATCGGTAACTCAACACCGAAGATCTCGAGTACACATCCTCGAATTACATCCGTAGCATACACCGCTCGCTCGTCAGCTATGGAAACTTGTAAAGGTCGACTCAACGTCTCTCGCCGAATACTGATGTGCCGACTAAACGCTATCGACACAAATGATCGACTCGCACCCGAGTCAAATAACACTAAGGCAGGTACAGAATTCACAAGAAAAGTACCTACGCATATCATAATATAAGCACAATGTCTCAAATCAGCATAAATAATAAAGAATACATACCAGCCACAACATCGGGCGCTGCGCGGACCTCCTTCGCTGTCAACTGGAAGGCTCTCCCACGAGCCTTCGGTGCCTCGGCCTTCGCTGGCCGAACCTCGGTAGCCCTAGCAGCAGGTGCAGATCCCTGTGCTGATACCTGATGTAACTGCGGGCACTCGGCCTTCCGATGGCCAGTTTGGTTGCAATGAAAGCAAACCATAAATCCCTTGGGGCAATCCTTGGCGATATGCCCCTCCTTGCCACATTTGTAGCAAACACCCGATCGACAGAACCCATCATGTCCCTTGCCGCACTTCCCACAAGTGCGGCCCTTCTGGCCTCCAGATCTCGTATCAGCGGACTTGGCCCGCTTGGCTGCCGGCTGAGACTGTGTCGACCACCGATCCATCCTCTGAGACTCGGCCTCCTCCCTGGCCTGAGTCTCCAACTCAATCTCCCTCTTCCGAGCATTTTCCTGGAGCTCAGCAAACATCCGGTAAGTCGAGTTCGACATGAACTCCCGAATATCCCTCCTCAAAACGCCCAAATACCGGCTCATACGTGCCTGCTCGGTAGACACCTGCTCAGGGCAGAACATCGCCCTCTCATGAAACTTCCTGGTAACCACAGTAACATAATCAGTACCTTGCTTGAGGGTCAAGGACTCCTGAGCCAGCCACTCCCTCTCCACCGGGGGAACATACTCGTCTCTAAACATGGCGGTGAACCTTTCCCAGGTCACCTCTGAAATCTCTGCAAGAGTGAAGCTCGCCGTCACGAACTTCCACCAATCCTTCGCCCCCAAGCGAAGCTGGTTCAGCGCGAACCGTATCCTCAGATGCTCCGGACATGAACACGTGTAGAAGCATCCCTCAATATCAGAAATCCATCTCATCGCAGCGATCGGATCCTGCGTCCCGTCAAAATCTGGTGGCTTCGTGTTGCTGAACTCTCGAAGCAACAACGAGTCACCTCCCTGAGGCCTGGCAGCAGCTACTGTTGCAGTAGCTGCAGCAGCCGCAACCTCAGTCACCGCCGTGTACCGCTCATCAAAACTCTCAATCAATGTGGTCTTGATAGACCCAAACATCTCCGGAATCTCGGCTCGAATCGCCGCTGCCACCTCATCGTGGATCATCTGACGAAGCTCCTCATCACTCACGCCGCTCGTCTCAGGTCTGTGACGTGTCCGACCATGATGTCTCTGAAATACCACATAATAATATCATAGATTTGCTCGAGCAGACTCGCACTCGATAACTCAACCATACTTGTTCCCTAGTACCCTAAGGATTCTTACTTGGACTGTGCACTGATCCGGTGTCTTTAGTAGTACGGGCCCTATACTACCGTCCACACCGCATCAATGTTCACCCCAAGTCCTCCTCCTAGGATCCCAGATCACAAGTACTCTATATCTCACTGGCATAGGCTACCCTTCGGTAGACCTCTCATCAACTCCTCACTGCTACCTACTCGCTCTCAAGCATCACATAGCAGCAAAATCCTTCCTAGGCTAAGGCATCACAAATCAGGCCACTCTAGTCCTAATATGAATACCTAGCCTACTCTAGCATGCATATCATATCATAACATATCTCATAGCACACAATGTAAGGGTATTTTGGGAAATCACCGTTCAGGCGCTGGCTGATCGTACACACTGCTTCCTTCTGCCTTTCTCAAAATCTTTTACTCTCTTAGAAAATTTATTTATTTAATGAAAAACTTTCTCAAGTCCCCAGTTTGAGTTCAAATACATCTGAAGATGCATCCGAATCCCTCAAACCAAGGCTCTGATACCAACTTGTAACAATGTAAATTTTCAAAACAATTTTTCATTTTTAAATCATACTTTCAATCACACGATAATCATAAAACATAATTTATTCACTGTGTCATAACAAAACATGTCCCAGAATCTCAATAACATAAACTCCATAAGTGTGTATGGATCATGTCGGTGCCTTCCCGCGATCCTCGCTAGTACCTGAAACACATAACATAACAACTGTAAGCATAAATGCTTAGTGAGTTCCCCAAAATACCACGTACGCACATATGCCACTCAAGGCTATAAAACCTTCCGGTCTCTGTGTCCCAGGGGACTTCCGTCCATAACCCTGGTAGACCTTCCGGTCCTACCTGTAATGACCTTCCGGCCCATGTCACCCTGACCTTCCGGTCCATATCACTCTAACCTTCCGGTCCATATCACTCTGACCTTCCGGTCCATATACTCCTGACCTTCCGATCCACCTCATGACATACATAACACATACATATCACATATCAGCATACAGTACATACACCTCATAGCATACAAGACCTTCCGGTCACACATAGGTACCCTTCTAGGTACAGTATAGTGAAAAGACTCACCTCAATGAAGTCGGATAAACTCTCGTGCTCAACGTCCCGACCTAGCCTCCTCCTATTATTCAAATAACATCCCCGATCAATATTCCCTCATAGTCTCATCTCTACAGATTTGGGTAGAAGGCCATTCTACCCCTCCATGAACTCTCTTGAATCAGTCTTGACCAGAACCCTAAGGTCAACGAAAGTCAACGGTCAAACTTTGACCGACTCGTCGAGTGCACAAGAGTGACTCGGTGAGTACATGCATGTCCTCTTCGCTTCTGGTCCCCCACTGACTCGCTGAGTCAACCCAACACTCCACGGGTCGACACAGGTCGCAAGTTGCGGGGCAACCCGACTCGACTCGTCGAGTCCCTTATGGGCTCGGCGAGTTCCTCCCATGAAAACACTCAAAAGATCCTTTGAGGTCAGATCTGCTTCACCAACCAGTAGATCCAACCTTCTAACACTCAAAAGTCATGTAAAGGTTCAAACTTTACGTTCATGCAATGCTTATAAGACCAAAAACGGAGAAATAACCTCCAAAATGGGGTTCTACTCTTAAGGCTCACATGAAACCTCATAAAGCTGGAAGCTTGGGACCTTTTGGACCTCTCAAGGTCCAGATCTATCATCTCTACCCAAAGGGACCTCAAATACTTCACAATCTAACTCAAAATGGTGCAAAGGAAACCCTAGATTCAAGGAATCTATCCAATACACGAAATGGGAAGGAACTTGTACCTCAAAGCGTGAATTCTGATGTGAACAAAATAGATCCAAGCTCCACAATCGATCTAGCTTGAATTTCTCCACTCCTTCTTGCAAGATCACACCAAAAGATGAAGATTTAGCCTCCAAAATGCTCTCTAAGCTCTCTTTGCTCTCTAGGGTTTTCACAGGGGAGTAGTGGCCGCAAATGACGGCCATAAGGGCCTTTAAATAGGGCTCAGGCCCTGAGATTTAGGGTTTCACTTAACAGCGCGGACTCGCCGAGTCCACGCACCTACTCGTCGAGTCCGGTCATTAATCCAGACAAGAACTCGCGGTCCTACTCGGCGAGTCTGGACGTCTACTCGCCGAGTCCCTCCATAAAACTCAAGATAAATGACCTTTATAAAATACCTGGAAATCCGGATGTTACAAAGCCCAAAAGGCCAAAATCCTCCTGACTGAGTACGCGGGGCGTACCCAGTTGTACGTTGCGCGTACATGCTTGATGGCTTGTACACTGCGCGTACAGACTTGTACGCCCAGCGTACTACCCCATTAAGCCAACTTTCGCCATTAAGCACTTAATGCTTAGCCAAAAGGCCCAAACCACATATCTGAGTCGTAATCAATGTCTAGACCCATAAAGTCACTGACTTGGTGAGTTTGCATGACCCAAACTCGAAACATAACCTTTTACTCCCATAACAATGACCATAACTCATGCATGGATGGTTCTAAGCATCAAAGATGACAACTTTATGACTCTCAAGGACCAAAGGAACACCAAGAGTAGCAACTCTAAGCTTCAAAAATGATAATAATCCACAAGATCTCATCTATGGGATCAAAATGGGTCCAAAACTCAAACAAAGGAGATCTAAGCTAACAATGAACCAGATCCAAGATTTTTACCTCACACAAGCTGGAAATGAAGCACATAATCCAGATCCATAAGCACATCCTTGATTCACAACTTGCATCAAGCTCCACCTTCTTGGAAATGACCCAAAAACACCCAAAATGCACATCATGAGCTCAAAATCACAACCATGGAGGCTTAGAGACGATTTGTAGGGTTTGGGGGACTTGTAGGCTGGTAAATAGGCCAGCCCTAATGACTAAATGAGATTATATAGGGTACAACTTTGAAATTAGGGTTTTTCCTTTAACCCTCGTACGCCCCGCGTACTCCTCGTACGCCCAGCGTACAAGGTCTCGCATCCCCGTCCTGACCTTCGCAGTATGCCAAGTGTACGCAACCTTACGCCTAGCGTAACACCCTTCACACCAGTACGCCCCGCGTACATCCTTAGTACGCCCCGCATACTAGGGTTTCTCCTTAAACCCTAACACGATCCAAAGGCCATAAATTTATTGTTTTAAATCCGATTCCAACGATCCTTATGCCCATAAGAAGGTAACGAGAAGCTCTATCCTTTAAACAAATCGTACACGCTTTACCGTATTCCGAACAAACATCTAATTTCCATGGAAGCCCTAGTTGACAAATTACCGAAATACTCTTTACCTCCAAAACACAAACTGAATACCCAGATCATCAAATATACATCATCCACCCCCAAATGAGCCCATAACTAACTTCTTCAAAGATCCAAAGCCTACTAATACCTAATCCTTGATCACCACCCCGAAATGAAAACTATCTGAAACAGGGTGTCACAACTCTCCTCCAATTAAATTAGATTTCGCCCTCGAAATCATTCCTTACCAATCCCGGCTTGTGAAACAACCTCAGCAATATGGCCACAATCCCGAGCATACCACAACCTTCTAAGACAACCGAAACCAACCCTCGCAGGGCTCTCCAACCCGCAGATCAACATATCCCCTTCACCACCCGAAAATAATCCCTTGCGAATTAACCGCAACTACTCAACCTAAAATCTAAAGTCTCGAGATGGTTTGACTTCCTGACAGACCGCCCATACTGAACCATTGTTGAATCTATCCCACTTAATTTCCCAACTGACTACTCAACTTCTGATACCTGATATTTCCTTAGAAAACATAACCACAGACCAATTAGCCCTGCGGAACACTTATACTTGACAAAGGCTCAGATAATCCTTCGAGTAGGAGACTCATCCCTGCAACGGTTAGACTCGGATGAGAGCTGCGCAACAAGATTAAATCATCTACTCTGAGATTATCTAATCCCAACTGCAAGTGACCTAACATCTCCTCCGAATAATAAGCTACTCCACACACAAGATCCAAACCAATAAGACTGCCCTGACTTATCCGGATGCCCTTCACAATTAAAACCAATCCAATACACAATTACGAGAGCTTGATCTAACATCAAAACCGAATCCATTCATTACCCTTGAACCCTTCAACTGATGCCCTCGGCATATAGATACTCCAAATCCTCATTCCACTGACACGAAAATCCCGCACAAAACGCTTGCAATAACCGACTCGAGATCTCAACCAAAACCAACTCGATGCTTAACTCATAACCCAAGATCCACGGGTCTACACTTGCGTTTCACCCAAAACCTCCCGATTCGCGACAACCCCTTACCAGACCGAAATATAAATATTCCCAACCATCGCTGAGACTACCAGTCTCGTACCTGGTCTCACCAAGAAGTTCCCAAATCACGAGGCTACCCAGCCTATAAACCCATCAGCATCACACACTGACCACCCACTTAATCCTACAACTCAAGATCTCAAAACCTTGACCCAACGGTCTCTACCAGGTCCCACCTGTATTGCTATAATCACACGGGCCTCACCCGCGAGTCTCACCCAACTAGACCACAGAGCAACCTCACTCACAAGTCTCACCCGCCTAGAGCTACACAGGCCTTACTCCGCCTCAGACCCCAATGGTCCTCAACCCAAAGCAGAGAAATACTCCTCGGCAATCCTGGCCGGCATCCCCAAAGCACGAACTAATTCTCCCCTTTTACGCTCATGACCACCTCCAAATGATTGTCTACTTCAGACTGGTGAATGCTACGATCCCATCGTAGTCTTACAACACTTCAAACCAACCACGATTACCACCCATGGCCTAACCACATCCCAATAATCACACCCCACTCACCCTGAGCCGAAACCTACACCCAACTGCATCCACTCAAGTGTTCAGGTCATACTTCGAATTCTGAAGCCCTCAACCTGAACCCAACCACAAGCCTGCTAGGCATAAAACAGAAGATGCCTATGAGCAGTTGGAAGTTTCTTGAACTCCCACTACACAACCTCAATACAAACGGCCACTTGAGCCGTCTCCCTTCCTAGCCAAGATGTGAAACTTACCCATGTTCACACCCTTCCTGACTTCCGAAAGACCTGATCCATTCTCCCCCACTCGGATTAGTCGAAGCCTTCTTATTCCTTGAATTTGATGGATTCCCAACCCATCACCCTTATATAGCATGAACCGCCTATGACCTGCGCTTATCAACACTAACATTCCATTGTTAGCCAAGCTCAATGATCGCCCAATTCCTGAAATTTTAAAGAACACTCTTGAAAGATTAACCCATCTGATAATCCAAAATCACTTCCCATGATACCATGCCAATTCCTTAAGCTCTTATACTCGCGACTGTAACCACCACCCTTGCCATGCACTGACAAACATCCACTCCAATTCCTATCCTCAAGGAATCATTGAACTTTAACCGAATTCAGACTATGTAGAAACACAAATCCCCTGGCACATCGTATGATCAAACCAATCACGCAACTAACACCACTATCTACCTGCTACTGCTCTTTTCCAAGCAACGGTAGTGCTGGAACTCAAAAGTTCTTCCAGGTAAACTGCCGATCATGCCCGAACAAATGATAAAACCACTGAATCCTAACTACACTTGATAGTTATCTCGCTAGCCCTGACCAAAGGTCCTCCAAGCAATACTCTTGATTTTGATCCCGACAAATACCCGGAACAATAACGGGACACGCTGAACCCATTCAACAAGTTACAACCCTATGAAGATTTACTGAAGACTTCTGGCTAGCAGAATGCCATATTACGACCCTCGATGACCCAAAAAATAGCAGAGAATCAACCTGAGATAAAACTTACCCAACCGAAGCAGAATCCAATGCAGTACAAACTCCCAATAATAACCCAGAAGAAAACAGAAGATGACATCCCCGCAAAGCATCCGAAGAAATCCTGACCTCCTCCTCCCGAACTACCCCAACCAACCTGAGGACATGGTGCAAAACTCCCTTTCAATCCCAGATGACAAGAACTAACAATTAGATCCTCCTTCCTGAAGGATTCTAGAGGTTCGCAAGCTTTGGGCTCCATACGAGCCCCCAATTGCCTTAATACAACCTCGGACTGGAGGCCCCGAGATAACCATCCAAGAGCTTCAAAATCCATTCCTTAGCTGAACCAAAGACCATCAAGGTCCAATCCGAAACACTGTGAGTAATCTCTAATGAGATGAACCTCCACGGTCGCGCATCGATCGGCTCAATACCTGCTATTGAGCCGGAACCAGAATCTGAACCCCATTCGTGAGTGCTCCATACCATACTGAATCATCATGAAAAGCATCCGAATATACCCGAGAATCCTGATCCCAAAGGCTTCTTAGATTCTCCAAGACTTCCTTAATTTGAGTATAGATCCTGTGCTTTCAGTAGTAAGGGCCCAATACTACCTTCCACACCTATCGATACTTTCCTCAAGAATCCTCCCGAATCCTCTAAGTCACCTTATCAAATCCATACAACAACCACTCACGACCCAACACAACAAAACCCACCAAATCAATCCCTGGGCTTTCCTAGATTCCCGATCTCACCCGACCATCAGCACCTGAAGAACTCCTCATAATGTCAGTCACCGACCTCATGAATACAATCACATGCAACAAAGCTGTAATGCCCGTGTTTCTAGGCTAAGCACTAATGATGTTTTAATAGTCTAGGTCAACCATCGTTTTAAAGTAATAAAGATGAATTATTTGAATATTATGTGAATTATGTGCTTTTGTGTGCTTATTACTGGTTTATAATAATATAATAAATAAAGGATAAAAATAAATGTCAAAAATAAAATGTTAGATAATCCCGATATCGATGAAGAAAGTTGTAGTGGTCGTGATAAGGATTCCGGAGATATAAAGAACGGCGAAATCCGAGTTATAACGAAGAAGTTATGGTTTGTCGAAGTTTCGCGACAGAACCGACACGACACTACGTAACGTAAAAAGTGAATTTTTGATAAACTACTTTTTAGCCTTAGGAATCTAAATGAAAGTTGTAGTATACATTAAACCGAGAGCGTGCATAAAAAGAACGCCCAAATCTGACTTCGTATGAGGAAGTTATAATTTTTCTAAGATTTGGCATAGCAGTGCACATCCCGAAATTCAAATTATAGATCGATCCATTTTTGGACAATGCAACCTAAATGAGAATTTAATATCTCATTAAAAGGAGCTCAACGATAAAAAGACAGACGAAAACGGAGTCCGTATGTAGTAGTTATGAATTTTACGCAGTCATTTAACAATATAATCTTCTCATACTATTAAATTTAAATTTTATCGAGAATTAGCCGATGGAGTCAAAAGGAAAGTTGTAGATCTTGTATTTACCTACGCGTGGATATAAAGAACGTCAAAAATGGAGTCTGTATGCGAAAGTTAAGAATTTTTAAAGATTGGCTGTTTTACCGGCTGTGTTCGGCGCCACGTGTCAGCACCAGGCGAAGCCTTGGAGCCTACGCGAGATCACGACCTGGAGAGAGGCACCACGACGTGGATTCGCTCCAGGAAGCCTATAAATAGAGGTGTGGGGGCTGCCTCATTCCTCACACCTTTTCCCACTTCTTTCTCTCTCTAAACACTCTCTAACAACCCCCCCCCCCCCCCCAAAAAAAAGCCTAGGAAAACCTCCTAGCACTAGAAGAAAGCCTCAGAGAGCCCGGAGTCTCCGAGAAAAAGAGTTTTTCGGTTTGAAACTCTGCCCGCGCAGAGACCGGTTTTAAAGCAAACCTCCCGGTTTCATCAAAGGAGATTATTTTAAGAAGCGAAATGTTGTCCGAATCACTCCTTATCTGGTGAGTGCATAGTCACTTTCATCTTACACATAGATATGAAGTACTTTATATTAGTTTTGTGCTATGTGTATATATATTCTACCTGTTGACCTGAGATGTATGTTGGATGAAGATCTATACTTCTTTCTTTTCAGATCTAAACTTTATCTTCCAGATCTAAACTTTTTCTCTTAGATCTGAAACTTTTCCCTTCAGATCTAAACTTTCTCACTTCAGATCTAAACTTTTTAGACCTAAACTGTATATATGTATTTTGTACTTGAGATCTGTGCTGGATGAAAGATCTAAACTTCTTTCTTTCCAGATCTGAACTTTTCTTTAGATCTAGACTGTATATGTATTTTATGCTTTGAAAGTTATGATGGATGAAGGATTTAAACTTTATTTTTCAGATCTAGACCTTTTTCTTCAGATCTGAACCGTATATATATTTTCTTTACAGATCTAAACTATTTCTTCATATCTTACCTATATATGTATTTTATATCTACAAATATGTTGGGTAAAACATGGGTAGATGAAATAGTTGGTGTGTGATGAAAGATGAGTTAGAGGATGAGATAAAAGGTGATATAGATTATGAGATGAGGGTGAGAGGTGAAAAATGAGAGAAACCTTTACCCAAACGATGGCCCCGTCATCTAGCAGAGTACGGATGACAACCATGGACTATTCTAGACAGTCTGTGGAACACTAGCTGGCTCGCTACCTGTAGGTGTTGTGAATGATATGTTCACCCGGTGTACTCTAAAAACCCATTGACATGTATTGCAGGTGGACTCCCGCAAATTATACTGTCGATAAATGAGAGCTATGGACTTAGCACCCGTTGGATGAACCCTTGCAGCTATGGATTTAGTGTGTGTTGTATAAACCTTGGCGACGATGGACTTCGTGCCTATTCCTTAGGAAAACCCTTAGGAATGAGTGATAGATGATTCTTAGGGTAGATCCCTAGGAATTAAAGAAGATAATGGGGATGGGTAGTTGGGTTAATTGTTTGATGATAAAACATAATAACTTTATTATTGTAGGTTGAAAACCCTATGTACTCACCAGGTTTCCCAACATGATCCACTCAGTTTATTTGTATCACAGGTGTCGATATAAAGCTACACTACACTAAGGGATTAAAGAGATGTAGATCACTAGTGTAAATGAATGTAAGTTCTGTTTATGCTTATGTTTCTGTATTAACATTGACATCCCAAGGTTTTAAAAAGAATAAAATACATTTATTCGGAAATTCTTTGATAACATATTTATCATGTTTTTCTGGGAACAAAATTCCGCAACACTTTTCTTAAGAAGTTACTCTGATTTTTATTAAAAAAAGCATAAACTAAATCGGTCTTTTTTTCTGGCCGTAAAAATGGGGATGTCACAGTTGGTATCAGAGCATTAGTTTAAGCAAACTAGGAATTTATAGGATTTCTAGACTTAAACTTAGAATGTTAAGCGATGATTGTGAGATGAGTGTCTACCATATTTTAGACACGAGCACTAGTTTATTTTAGGAAAGATACCTAAATTGCTTTATGTGCTAAATGAATTATGACGCTTTATGATGCTACCGGATCTATGGTATGTTGCCGACCGGATCTGGTAATTTTATGTGTACAGGTTTCTAAACATTTGATTACGGAATTAGAACTGCCATGTAACTTTTCGTAGTAATAAAGAGATTTATACGTCTATCATAAATAAATCTTTTCTATCTAAATTCTCGTCACTACACGTCGAATGTCTGATTTTGGTGTATAGATCGACATGGTGAGCACTCGAAGTGGATTCGGAAACGGTAACCCACAGCCTGAGCCACAAGTGATTGAGAAAGCACCAGAAGTAGCAGTTGCACCTGAACCAATCACGATGGCAGGAGTACAGGCAATGGTTCGGATAATGTTGAATCAACAGATGGAAGAGACAAGGTGTTTACATCAACAAAGTAAGGACGAACTTACTGTGCCGGTACGCCAGGCACCAACTCTTGAGGCAACCATCTGGGTTGCTAAGTCTATTGAAGAAATGATCAACGACAGGACTACCAACAAGGTTGAAGTTGGCAAGAAGAGGAAATTTTAGGGGTCCTCAAGGTCCAACAAGAGCAACATGTTCTCAAAGTGGGGCAAAGGAGGAGGTAAAGAAAGATGGTGCGGGAAGTGCAAAAATTAACACTCTGGAAGGGAGGTGACTTGCTTCAAATGTGGAAAGTCTGGGCATTACGCCGATGAGTGTACGTTTATAGAGAAGGTTTGTTTCGGGTGTAATGAAGAAGGACATATTTCTAAGAACTGCCCAAGGAAAAATGGAACCGCAAGAGCAAATGCGCCTCCAAAGTCGAAGGCAAAAGCATCTCAGACAATCCTCGACGAAGCAAGTGAAGATGCAAGGAATCAAGGATGAGGACCTCATATCCGAAAGTCAAGATATGAAGTAGCCACAAAGATAGTACCACGTAATGTAGCCTATTAGAGGCATAATGTGGGTTGAACTTTAACATCTATGTAATCGTTTTAGGAAATAATATAAAGCTTCGTTTTGTTATCAGATGTGTTAAATGATTATTGTGAAATTCTTAAATGGTGACTTGGAAAACTGCAAGACAATACTTGGGACGAGTATGAGTAGGTGTGAATGGTAGTAGAGGCCTATACTACCGGAAGCACATGACTCGCACTTGGATCAGGGAAGGTCACAATGTTACCAAGAAGCTAGTAATTGAATCTGTTTTCTTCATATCTTTCGTTACCATCATTTCGGTAATGACTAAGAAGATGATTGTTATTCCTCCCCAAGAGGTCATATCGAATCGAGTCCGACCAAGATGAGTTAGTCATATGGTTCAGAGAACCAAGTCCGATGTAGTATTCCACTCAAACTAGAAGATTGAAGTATCACAATCATTGTTAAAGTAAGAAGCTTGTTGCTAGAAGTACTACATGCTAGAATGTGATATTATCACATTGGAACACGAAAGAAGGTATATTACGTTTAAAAACTCGACTCTAAAAGACTTGAGTCTAAGCAGTACATAATACGATGAGAGGTCATTAGAACATGAACCATCAGTCTACTATGGTAATCAAAGGAAAGAACTTATCTTAAGTTTGTTAAAAAGAAGGAGGAGTCTCCAATAAGGATTGAGATTGTGACTTGAAGGTCACAATTGAAAGTTCAACATGGGATAGGGAGCAGGTGCAAGATCGAGCACCGCATGCAGACAAGAATTCCAAAAGTTAGATACTCATTTGAAGGAAACATAATAGTTATGACTAATACCTAGGATGAAGAGATAACGTATGGAGTCATTATACAAGTCATGTATTGTTGGTGTTTCCGAGAACGGAATTTAAAACTTCGTAGTCTGTAGCAACGCATCTGGAGCTGGGTTGGTTTGTGTTCTAACCCAAAGAGGTAAGGTGATAGGACATGCATCGAGACAATTGAAAGAACACGAAAAGAACTACCTCACTCATGATCTGGAGTTGGCAGCGGTAGTATTTGCACTAAAGATATGGAGGCATTATCTTTACGGCACGAAGTGCAAACTTTTCACAGATCATAAAAGTTTCCAGTATCTCTTCAATTAGAAGGAATTGAATATGAGACAACGACGCTGGCTAGAGTTGCTTAAAGATTACGATTGCGAGATACTTTACCACCCTAGTAAAGCAAATGTTGTGGCTGATGCTCTAAGTCGGAAAGTGAGACTTGAAAGGAAAAGGCCAAGAGCATTAAGAATTTAAGTTGTCTCAACGATTGTGGAACGCATCAAGAAAGCTCAGGAAGAAGCTTCAGAGGAAAATGACCGAAAGGAGGAGCGTTTGGGCAAAGCGCTGGTGTTCGGTATGAATAATCAAGGATTGAAGGTATTCCAAGATAGGATTTGGGTACCTAAGATGGGAGGAATAATATGGAAGAAGCTCACAAGACCATGTACTCGATTCATCCCGGCAGCACAAAAATGTATAGGGATCTGAAACCCTACTACTTATGGCCGACGATGAAGTTCGATGTTGCAAAGTATGTGGCTGAGTGTGTGACATGTGTGAGAGTTAAGGCACAACATCAGAAACCGTATGGGAGTTTAGAACCTTTACCTGTTCCCATGGGTAAATGGGAAGACATTACCATGGATTTTGTCACTAAACTGCCCAGAAGAAAGGACGGTCACGACATGATTTGGGAGGTCGCGGATCGGTTCACAAAGAGTGCACACTTCATAGCAGCCAATGAAAGATGGTCTATGGATAAACTTGCAAATGCTTACGTGAAGGAGGTAGTAAGACTTCACGATATTCCTTTTATGATAGCATCAGACCGTGATAGTCGTTTCACGTCAAGGTTTTGGAGGAGTCTACAAGAGGAATTGGGTACAAAGTTGTGTTTAAGTACAACTTATCATCCGCAAACCGATGTTCAGAGCGAAAGAACGATTCAAACGTTGGAGGATATGCTGAGAGCATGTACCCTGGCATTTCAAGGTAACTGGGATGAACATTTACCTCTAGTAGAATTTTCCTACAACAATAGTTACCATTCGAGCATCAAGATGGCACCTTATCAAGCCTTATATGGACAAAAGTGTCATACACCGTCTTGTTGGCTTGAAGCCGGAGAAAAGAAGTTTATGGGCCCCGAGATAGACCATCAAACTGCTGAAAAGCTTAAAGTAATTAGGGAAAGGATGTTAGCAGCTCAGGATCGTCAAAAGAGCTATGCTGACAAGAAGAGACGACCGGTGATATTCGAATTTGGAGATTCGGTTTTGCTTAAAGTCTCACCGTGGAAGGGACTTATAAGATTTGGGAAAAGAGGAAAGTTGAGTCCGAGATTCATTGGACCGTTTAAAGTTCTTCAGAGGATGGGGAACCAAGCTTACAAGCTAGAACTATCAAAAGAACTAGATGGTATCCATAACACATTCCATGTGTGTTATTTGAGGAAGTTCACGGAAGAAGTTCCCGACATAATTCCAATTTCAGAGTTAAGGATGAATGAGAATAAGAGGCTAATTGAAGAGCCCGTGACAATTGTTGACCGTAAGACGAAGAAGTTGCAAAGCAAGATGGTCGACTTAGTGCTTGTGTGATGGAAACATTCGAATGTGCCAAAACTCACCTGGGAAACGGAGAGTGACATGATGAGTCGCTATCTGCATTTGTTTGCTGATGCATGATTCCGGGACGGAATCATCCAAAGGGGGAGAGAATTGTAACGCCCGTGTTTCTGGGCTAAGCACTAATGATGTTGTAATAGTCTAGGTCAACCATTATAACTCGTTTTAAAATAATAAAGATGAATTATTTGAATATTATGTGAATTATGTGATTTTGTGTGCTTATTACTGGTTTATAATAATATAATAAATAAATGATAAAAATAAACGTCAAAAATAAAATGTTAGATAAGCCCGATATCGATGAAGAAAGTTGTAGTGGTCGTGATAAGCATTCTGGATATATAAAGAATGGCGAAATCAGAGTTATAACGAAGAAGTTATGGCTTGTCGAAGTTTCGTGACAGAACCATCACGACACTGCGTAACGTAAAAAGTGAATTTTTGGTCAACCACTTTTTAGCCTTAGGGATCTAAATGAAAGTTGTATTATACATTAAACCGAGAGCGTGCATAAAAAGAACGCCCAAATCTGACTTCGTATGAGGAAGTTATGATTTTTCTAAGATTTGGCACAGTAGTGCACATCCCGAAATTCGAATTTTAGATCGATCCTTTTGGCCAACGAAACCTAAATGAGGTATGAATATCTCATTAATAGGAGCTCAACGATAAAAAGACAGACGAAAACAAAGTCTGTATGTAGAAGTTATGAATTTTACGCGGTCATTTAACAGTATAATCTTCTCATACTGTTAAATTTAAAATCGGTCGAGAATTAGCCGATGGAGTCAAAAGGAAAGCTGTAGATCTTGTATTTACCTACACGTGGATATAAAGAACGTCAAAAACGGAGCTCGTATGCAAAAGTTATGAATTTTTAAAGATTGGCTGTTTTACCTGCTGTGTTCGGCGCCACGTGTCAGCACCAAGCGAAGCCTTGGAGCCTACGCGAGACCACGACATGGAGTCGCTCAAGATTGCCTATAAATAGAGGTGCAGGGGTTGTCACATTCCTCACACCTTTTCCCACTTCTTTCTCTCTCTAAACACTCTCTAACACCCCCAAACCCCCCAAAAAGCCTAGGAAAACCTCCTAGCACTAGAAGAAAGCCTCAGAGAGCCCGGAGTCTCCAAGAAAAAGAGTTTTTCGGTTTGAAACTCTGCCCGCGCAGAGCCCGATTTTCAAGCAAACCTCCTGGTTTTGTCAAAGGAGATTATTTTAAGAAGCGAAGTGTTGTCCGAATCACTCCTTACACTTTCATCTTACACATAGATATGAAGTATTTTATATAAATTTCGTGCTATGTGTATATATATTCTACCTGTTTACCTAAGATGTATGCTGGATGAACATCTATACTTCTTTCTTTTCAGATCTGAACGTTATTTTCCAGATCTAAATTTTTTCTCTTGGATCTAAAACTTTTCCCTTCAGATCTAAACTTTCTCACTTCAGATCTAAACTTTTTAGACCTAAACTGTATATATGTATTTTGTACTTGAGATCTGTGCTAGATGAAAGATCTAAACTTCTTTCTTTCCAGATCTGAACTTTTCTTCAGATCTAGACTGTATATGTATTTTATGCTTTGAAAGTTATGATCGATGAAAGATTTAAACTTTGTTTTTTCAGATCTAGACCTTTTTCTTCAGATCTGAACCGTATATGTATTTTCTTTATAGATCTAAACTATTTCTTCAGATCTGAACTATATATGTATTTTATATCTACAAATATGTTGGGTAAAACATGGGTAGATGAAATAGTTGGTGTGTGATGAAAGATGAGTTAGAGGATGAGATAAAAGGTGCTATAGATTATGAGATGAGGGTGAGAGGTGAAAAATGAGAGAAACCTTTACCCAAACGATGGCCCCGTCATCTAGCAGAGTACGTATGACAACCATGGATTATTCTAGACAGTCTGTGGAACACTAGCAGGCTCGCTACATGTAGGTGTTGTGAACGATATGTTCACCCGGTGTACTCTAAAAACCCATTGACATGTATTGTAGGTGGACTCCTGCAAATAATATTGTCGATAAATGAGAGCTATGGACTTAGCACCCGTTGGATGAACCTTGGCAGCTATGGATTTATTGTGTGTTGTATAAACCTTGGCGATGATGGACTTCGTGCCTATTCCTTAGGAAAACCCTTAGGAATGAGTGATAGATGATTCTTAGGGTAGATCCCTAGGAATTAAAGAAGATAATGGGGATGAGTAGTTGAGTTAATTGTTTGATGATAAAACATAATAACTTTATTATTGAGGGTTGAAAACCCTATGTACTCACCAAGTTTCCCAACCTGACCCACTCAGTTTATTTGTATCACAAGTGTCGATATAAAGCTACACTACACTGAGGGGTTAAAGAGATGTAGATCACTAGTGTAAATGAATGTAAGTTCTGTTTATGCTTATGTTTCTGTATTGACGTTGCCATCCCAAGGTTTTAAAAAGAATAAAATACATTTCTTCGGAAATTCTTTGATAACATATTTATCATGTTTTTCTGGGAACAAAATTCCGCAACACTTTTCTTAAGAAGTTACTCTGATTTTTATTAAAAAAAGCATAAACTAAATCGGTTTTTTTCTGGCCGTAAAAATGGGGATGTCACAAAAGCTTAGATAATCCTTCGAGTTACAGACTCATCCCTACAACGGTTGGACTCAGACAAGAGTTGCGCAATAGGGTCAAATCCATCACTCTGGGATTATTCAACCCTTGTCACATGTGACTTGACATATTTACTTGGTAGTTAACTCCCATCACCTAAGATTTCCACAAAGCTTAAAGCAAGCAGCATTCGAGCAGTAGCACTCCAATCCTACACACTACAACTCATACTAGGAGCTCCCACTCCCGCTACTGACTTCCTTACGCATACAAATCATACCCAAACCAGCATCCCATGCTTCCTAGGCTACCATGCATCATATATCAGGCCAACCTATCACTGTCTAACTAGAACTAGCATGCAAGTCTGCAAGCTCATACAATAGGCATACAAAGGCATCTCTCCTAGCATTCTACATGCAAAAACTGAGCAGATCCTTAGCCCTAACTAGCATGCGATTCCACAGATTCACAGATCAAAGCATTAAAGATAACATGTATGGGTATTTTGGGAAAACTTACTTGAGCTCGGCTGATTGCATGCACCACACCCTTTCTTCTTTTAGAAAAATCCCTTTCTAAAAGATATTTCTTTTTGAAAACCTTTACCAAATCCTCAGTTTGAGTTCAGACACACCCGAGAGTGTTCCCAAATCCCTCAAACCAAGGCTCTGATACCAACTTGTAACATCCCAAAAATATTGACATAAAAATTCAATTTATTTATAGAAGAAGTATCATCAATTACTTGTTTCAAAACCGACACATTACAATCAGAGTATAAATCCCAGAAAAAAGTCAAATGCGGAATATAAAGTGTGTGCCATGCAGTCAACCCGAACTCTTCTTTTTTGAAATCAAAAGTTCCTGAAACATAAACTGAAAACTGTAAGCACAAAGCTTAGTGAGTTCTCCAAGATAGCACATACCATACATACATAAATCACATACTGGGCCCCCGCCCTCCATCGAGCCTCGCCCGCTCTCAAGTCCCACTCGGCTTCCGACACCGCCGGACATCGATCCCTGGCCGGCATCGAGCCCCGCTCGGATTACAGATCTGTCAATTACGAGGCCCCGCTTGACAGTGGGCCTTGCCCGTTACACACATAATCATATAACTATATAACAATATAAACATAACCTTACTAACACATGCGATAATAACCAGCATACAATATACTCATCAGGCCCCGTCTGGCATCGGGCCTTGCCCGGTAAGCAAGCCATCTCATAATCCATGTAAGAGTTACGTAAACATCTAGCATTCTAATATAAAACCATGGGCCGACATTGGTGCCTTCGACCCGCTAACCCCAGTGAGGAGACTCACCTTGCACTGGCGAATCACACAGACGATCCCTGGCTGATGGCTGACAAATTCCCCGAACTGTCAATAACAAAACAACACCCAATTACCAATTGGGTTCCTACCCATAACCATAAATCCATACCCGGGGTAAAAAGACCATTTTACCCCTAACCTAGCTTGATCCAAGACCAAGGCCCAAACTCATAACCTAAAAGACCCAAAAGTCAAATAACCAACCAAGGCCTAATTATGGCCCAATTTTTCAACTTGGGCCCAAACCCCTTACATGGACCTTACCCTAAAGCCCAAACAAAATTCCTAGTCCAAGACACTCATATTCAGATGTCCCATAAGAACTCAAACACCCAAGCCCAAAAAGGAAGCCCAACATGAAGCCCAAAAGGCCAAAATCCTCCTGACTGAGTACGTCGGGCGTACCCAGTTGTACGCTCCGCGTACATGCTTGATGGATTGTATGTTGCGCATACAGACTTGTACGCCCAACGTACTACCCCATTAAGCCAACTTTCGCCATTAAGCACTTAATGCTTAGCCCAAAGGCCCAAACCACAGATCTGAGTCCCAATCAATGTCTAGACCCATAAAGTCACTGACTTGGTGACTTTACATGACCCAAACTTGAAATATAACCTTCTACTCCCATAACAATGGACATAACTCATGCATGGATGGTTCTAAGCCTCAAAGATGACAACTTTATGAATCTTATTGACCAAAGGAACACCAAGAGTAGCAACTCTAAGCTTCAAAAATGATAATAATCCACAAGATCTCATCTATGGGATCAAATAGGTCTAAAACTCAAACAAAGGAGATCTAAGCTAACAATGAACAAGATCCAAGCTTTTTACCTCACACAAGCTGGAAATGAAGTACATAATCCAGATCCATAAGCACATCCTTGATTCACAACCTTGCATCAAGCTCCACCTTCTTGGAAATGACCCAAAATGCACATCATGAGCTCAAAATCACAACCATAGAGGCTTAGAGACGATTTCTATGGTTTTAGGGACTTCGAGGCTGGTAAAGAGGCCAGCCCTAATGACTAAATGAGATTATATAGGGTACAACTTTGAAATTAGGGTTTTTCCTTTAACCCTCGTACGCCCCTCGTACTCCTCGTATGCCCAGCATACGAGGTCTCGCATCCCCATCTTGACCTTTGCGGTACGCCAAGCATACACAACCTTACGCCCAGCATAACACCCTTCACACCAGTATGCCCCGCGTACAGCTTAAGTACGCCCCGCGTACTAGGGTTTCTCCTTAAACCCTAACATGATCCAAAGGCCATAACTTCATCGTTTTAAATCTGATTCGTCACGATCCTTATACCCATAAGAAGGTAACGAGAAGCTCTATCCTTTAAACAACTCGTACCCGCCTTACCATATCCCGAACAAACATCCAATTTCCATAGATGTCCGAGTTGACAAATTACCGAAATACTCTTTAACTCCAAAACACAAACCGAATACCCGGATCATCCAGTATACATCATCCACCCCCAAATGATCCCATAACTAACTTCTTCAAGGATCCAAAGCCTACTAATACCCAATCCTTGATCACCACCCCGAAATGGAAACTATTTGAAACAGGGTGTTACACATTCCACTTTACTTTACCTCATTTATTACTTCATAATATTTCATTTGGATTATCATAATTTCAAAATGTTCTTTAATTATTTCTTTAATATTTGTAAATATTTTATATTTTAGGATCTTGCATTTGACCTATCTTTGTCTGAATTGCTGGGAAAGCTTCTTGCATATCCAGATGTGAGTATTTTTCAACTTTCTAAATTGTGACACGATGTTGTTTTCTTGTGAAATGTGGGATATGCTTTCACCGTTTTCTTTCTTTCTTTCTTTCTTTTTTTTTTTTTTTTGCAGATAAAGAGTCTGATTGGTGACGATTCTAATGTTTCTTCTTCTTATATCAACAAACTAAATTCTCCTTTCACAAACTATTCTTTTATCTATTGGATTTTTATTTGTTAAAGTCTTGTTGTAAATTAGTGGTTAAACTACTCAAATTATACGATAAAATAATTTTAGAAATAGATTGTATGCATAATTGTGTGAAATTTGTGGAAGCTCCTGATTCTGGTAGCCATGCAAGTTTGATTATGTTATTCATTTTTCTGGGTTAAAGGCAATTGTTAAAAGTGTGAAGAAGCCCTTGATGTATTATGATAACAATATCATTGGTACTTTAACTCTATAGCAAGTTATGAATGCCCATGCATGCAAGAAGGTAGGGTATCCCTTTATTGTTATTGTCTATTTGCTTACAACCAACCAAATCTGACAAAAGACATGAACGTCCTCCTCATTGGATAATCTGTTATGAAACATTTCAGCTAGTGTTTTCATCATCAACCACTATTTATGGATGGCCAAAGGAGGTACCATGCACTGAAGATTTTCCTTTATCCGCAACCAATCCATATGGAAGAACCAAGGTATGATTATTAAAGAAGTGCTTGCTTACTAATACGAATGAACAAATATTAAGATTTATAGTGCCGGAATAAGAAAAAAATAAAGTAGATTGCAATGATCAAGTAGAATACTTTGATCTTATTTTTTGTCGCAAACAATCAAATTATGTTTCCTTTTGGTTTGTACATAGGTACTTTCTGGATCAATTTTGGAGCTTCACAAAGCCATTAAAGGTATTTTTAGCAAATATGTATGAATTTTTTTAAGCAAAATGAATATATAAAAGATTGTGCTCTTTTAAGCTAAATGAAATTTATTTTTTGTAATTAATTTAGTAGCTAATTCCAACATTTAACAGATTTATAATTTTGGTGCAAATGTTAGTATTTTAGGCTTTTAGCATCTTACTTACGTAACTAAATTGTGAAGATAACCAAGGCTGAGGTTGAGGGTTCAAGTCCCGATCTAAAATGTTCTTGAAGGTGTAACATTCCAAAATCCGAGACCAAAAATTTCATTTTTAATTTAATAATTCATAAAACAGATTCACTGAAAACATCATAAGTTATCTCATATCATAAAAACCCGTAAATCATTTATCCCAAAAACATGTCATAAGGTAATAATGTCAGAGTACAAATCCCAAGAATCTCATGTGCGAGAAATCATGTGTGTGATGCGCTGCAGTCATGCCGGCTCCTTTCCCTTCGAAGAAGAGGTACCTGAAACCAAAACTGTAAACAGTAAGCACAAAGCTTAGTGAGTTACCCCATCATACCACATACCATACAATAACATACTGTCATGCATATCTGGGTGCCCGACCTACCCCTTCAATTTCTTTCAACCGGTAACCGCCTAGCATATCTGGGTGCTGGCCTACCCCTTCGGTCTCTTTCAACCGGATACTGCCTAGCATATCTGGGTGTTGGCCTACCCCTTCGGTCTCTTTCAACCGGTAACCGGGGACTATTTCACCCCTCCTACTACTATCACAAAATATCATAACATACTAGCACATAAGTCATAACAGATAGTAGCATACCAGACAATTATCACAAAGACAATCGTCTTATCTATAATCACCTACTAGTGGGCCGGCATTGGTGCCTTAGAGCCACTTCTACTGGAAGGTAACTCACCTCAATGTCGTGACGTAGCTAAACTATCATCGGCTCTAAAATCGACTCTCATCAAACTCCTACACATAAAATCTCTTTTAATTACTCTTTCATACTCATAACCCCTTTAAGGGTCAACTCTGGTCAAAGTCGAAGACAAAGTCAACCTTCTGGTCACAGTTAACGTACTGGTCAAAGTCAACATCCTGGTTGACTCAACTCGTCGAGTTCCATGATCCATAAACCCTGGAAATCTCGATCCAACTCGTCGAGTTGTTTCATGAACTCGTCGAGTTCCTCCTCATAACATAGTCGGGACATTTCACTCACAACTCGCCGAGTCCCTCCTTGAACTCGTCGATCTCCTCAATCTTCATTGCCCAAAATCATGGCCAACTCGCTGAGTCATCTCCTTGACTCAACGAGTTTGCTCAGTAACAGAAAGGTTGGGGGACCACGACCCAACTCGTCGAGTTGTATGAACATCTCGTCGAGTCCCCCATGGTCTAAACCCATTCACTCGTTTCTAGTCGGGTTCAATGCTTCCAAACCATATATTTGGTCCCCTAGGACTAAGTTACCACGTAAAGTTGCTAACTTTACGTTCATGCATGGTGTCATGAAGCTAAAAACACCAAAACTAAGCTATATAAGAGGTCTAGGGCATGGGGAAAGGCCAAGGCTTGATAAAGCTGGCAACTTTAAGCGTCATAAGCTCATGAGTGCCTAGATCTGAAGTCAATACCTCATGATGCACTCAAATCCCGAAAATGACTTCAATGTGGCCCAAAAGTAACAAAATACAACCCTAAATGAAGATCTAAGCAATGGAAATGTAGCACCTGGTTCCTGGTATGTATTTATTTAAGTAATTTTGCATTTTTGGCGTGGGACTCGGCGAGTTGAAGGCCCAACTCGCCGAGTAGAAGCGGGATGAGAAGCGGGATTTAAGTATGGGACTCGTCGAGTCGGGTCCTGGACACGACGAGTAGGCTCTGTCTGGACAAAACCCTAATATAAGGGTTTGCACCCTATTTAAACAACCTTATACAGCCTCCATCGCCCCTTTATGCTCCCAGAAACCCTCCATAGCAAACCCTAAGTATTTTGGTGCAAGATCTAAGGCTTTTGAGTGATTTTGTGGGTTTTTAATCACAAGGAAGAAGGAAGAGCATAGAAGGATCAAGAGGAGACTGAAGGATTCGAGTTTGGTGCATCATTTGCAGTGTTTGAAAGGTATAAAGTCTGTACCTTGCTTGCTTATTCGTTTGACCCCTTTTTGGGGAGATTTAGGATTTTTATAAGCCATTCTTGGTAACCAACCATGATTGCAAGCATGGTTGGGGGTTGAGGCTTCAGATCTAGGCCCATGGAAGAGTTACAAGGTAGAAAAGGGCTGCTTTTGCACCCATGGAAGCCCCCATGCAACTTAAGAGCCTCTTTTAGAGCCTTTTTAGCTTAAAGTCCCATGCATGTACGTAAAGTTCGTAACTTTATGTGCTAGATCGAGTTTAGGGGCCTAGATCTATCATTTGGACAAGAATTGTACACCAGAAATCGAACGAATAGACTTGGGACTATATCGACTCGGCGAGTCATCCTTGGGACTCGGCGAGTCCGAGGCTTGACTTCTTTTTCTGTTATGGTCCAAGAGACCCAGTTGAGTGAAAGAAAGGTTTTAGAGGGTCCAGGAGAGTGACCCAAACGTATCGGGATAAGCCATAGTCCTGGAGTTCATAGGACTCGGCGAGTGCATGAGTCGACTCGGCGAGTCCAAGGCAATCTCCCAACTCTTGAAGATGAACTCGACGAGTTGTTCATACAACTCGGCGAGCCAAGGACAGGACGTGTTCATAGGATGAAGATGGACTCGCCGAGTTGTTCGGCGAGTCGGAGGAAGGTTCATCCGGGGTGGTGTTAGAAGGAGAACTCGTCGAGTCGTTGCTAAACTCGACGAGTAGAGACGTGAATGAGGACAGTGGAAGAGATAGGGACTCGACGAGTGGGCGGCCCAACTCAGCTAGTCGGGTCAACTGGAAGTTGACTTTGACTTTGATTTGGACTTGATCAGGGGTAAAATGGTCATTTTACCCTAAGAATAGATATCAGACTCTGATTAAGTGTTTTGTGGGGATTATAGCCGGAGGATTTCCGGAGCAGCAGCAGACAGAGGTTTCCCACACAGATTATCAGCAGCTACTCGTTCGAGGTGAGTTACCTTCCAGTAGCGGTGGGTCTACGGCCACAATGCCGGCCCACCAGTAGGAGTTGTATGTTGGATGATTGTCTTTGTGATATTCATCTAGGTTTGCTACTACCTGATATGTTATATGCTAGCATGATATGTATATGTGACAGTAGTAGAGTCCGGTTGTTAGGATCGAAGGGTAGGTCAGACACCCTAGATATGTCTGACAGTATGTGATGATATGATTATATGTTGGCATGATATGTTATATGTGATAGTGGTAGTAAGGAGGGAATAGTCCCCAAGTTCGTTTGTTAGGACCGAAGGGTAGGTCGGACACCCCAGAAACGTCTGACAGTATGTTTACGTTATAATATATGTGATAGTAGCAGTAGGGGGTGGAATAGTCCCCGAGGTTCGGTTGATAGGACCGAAGGGTAGGTCAGCAACCCAGAATGGCTTGACATGGGTAGGTCAGCACCCCAGAATGGCTTGACATGGGTAGGTCAGCACCCCAGAATGGCTTGACACGGGTAGGTCGGCACCCCAGAATGGCCGTACTAGGTAGGTCGGGCACCCCAGAATTGCCCGACAGTATGAATGCGATATGTTTGTATGGTATGTGGTATGATGGGGGAACTCACTAAGCTTTGTGCTTACAGTTTTAGTTTTGGTTTCAGGTACCTCTTCGTCTAAGGGGAATGAGCCGGCAGTGTAGCAGCGCATCACACACACATATGATTTCCGCATGGAGTTTTCTGGGATTGTACTCTGATTGATTTTTACTTTGACATTATGATTTCAGACACATTGTTATAGTTTTGTTTGCAAATGATATGGCATGGGAAATGTTTTGGTAATCTATGTTGATAATTACTAAATTTAAAAAAAAAATTTGGGCTTGGAAATTGGGATGTTACAAGTTGGTATCAGAGCCCTAGTTTGAGGGATTCGGACACACCCTCGGGAGTGTCTGGACTCAAACCGAGGGATTTAAAAGATTTTTACAAGGAAAATGGTTTTCTAAAATCTGAGTCAAAGGGGTTTTGAGAAAGAACAAGGTGTGTGATGCGTGCGACCAGCCGAGCTCAAGTAAGTTTTCCCCCAAGATACCCATACTTGTTATAATAAGTTATATGATATATGATTCTGAGAACTGCATGCTAGATTAGGGCTAAGGATCTAGGAGGATGCCTTGTATGCCTGATGTATATGATTCTGAGAACTGCATGCTAGAGTAGGGCCAAGGATCTAGGAAGGATTCCTTATATGCCTGTTGTACGAGCTGTATGCTAGGACTGTTTAGCCAGCAGTAGGATAGCCTGATTAGGTTATGCCTGATGCGGTTGCTCGATGCACGAATGCTGCTTGCTTTGTGCTTAAGGGGTCCTGGCTAACTTTAACTAACTAGTGAGCGGATATTTAACAGTACTCGCAAGCTAGTTAGGGAAGGGAAGTAGGGACTCCTAGTGCAGCTGATGGCGGAAAGAAGGTCAGAAAGTGCCCCAGGAAAGCCTGGGATGAGACTAGATGGAAAGGGATATTGGTTAAGGGACCTAGTGAAGTCGTGACAGTCCTTGAGGAAAGTACGGATAGATGTGGAAGGTAGTATGGGCCCGTACTACTAGAAGCAGAGGATCCGTACTCGAATCAAGGAAGGTTGAGATAGAACCGGGAAACTTGGAGAGTGTGTTAGACCTCTCGAGAGTATGTATGACCCTGACATTTATGCGTGTATTTTCAGTATGGTGACCACGCAACATGGAGCAGGAGGTTCCGGATCAGGATCAGGATCTGGCTCGGGTGCAGGATCCGAGCAGGTTGATGACGGGCTGCGCGAGTTCATCGCGTCTGAGATCACGAGAGGCATTCTTGAGTCGACCCTGGTCATTTTCGGGTCGATCAAGGAAGGGATTGTTGAGCTGATGGAGGATCGCCTCCGGGCATTCAGGAGTGATATGGCGTCTAGCCAGATGAGTACGCGCACACTGTCCTTTAAGGACTTCCGTGGGAGTGGTGCGCCGGATTATCACTGGGTGAAAGACCCCATCGCTGCCAGGAGATGGATCGCAGACATTGAGTCTGCGCAGTTGATGAGCTTCTGCCTGGAAGGGTCGAAGGTCCGCTTTGCTGCGGGATGTTTGAGGGATAGAGCTAGAGACTGGTGGGAGTCGATTAGTGACTCATTGGGAGCCCCAGCCGTCGAGGCTATGACGTGGTCAGATTTCGTGACCAGATTCAGAGCTGAGTTTGCGCCGGCTGTAGAGCTTCAGCAGCTGGCCAGAGAGTTTTTGGATATGAGGCAGACTACGGAGACTGTGGCGGAGATCACCGCCAAGTTCCGGGAGAGAGCATTGTTGGTACCCCAGTATGCGGGGGATGAGGAGATGCGGAAGACCCGCTACCACGATATGTTGAGGGCTGATATTCGGGAGCATGTCAGCTACTCTGCCTGCCCGACCCTGGAGTCCATGATTGCCAGTGCGCGGGAGAGGGAGCTCGATTTGGAGCATGTGAGGAAGAGGAAAGCTGAGTCTGAGCAGGTGACAGGGGTTTCGGGGAAGAAACCCAAGGGATCCGACGTTAGGTCGAAAGGCCAGCCGGGCCAGAGCCGCTGCATGAAGTGCGGCAGGCCGCATGAGGGAGCTTGTAGAGCAGGATCGTCAGGCTGCTACAAGTGCCGCAAGACGGGGCACTTTAGCAGGGATTGTACTGCCCCCGCCCCCACAGTACAGATGACAGACCTGATTTGCTTCCATTGCAATCAGAGGGGCCATAAAAAGGCCAATTGCCCGAGATTGACAGCAGCGTCAGCAGCAGCGCCAGCAGCGGCGCCGGTTTCAGCGACAGCACGGGTTGCAGATGGCCGGAAGGCCAAGACAGAGGCTCCAGTGGTGCGGAGCCGATCATTTCAGTTGACAGCCGAGGAGGCACGCGCTGCACCTGATGTAGTGACGGGTATGATTCCTTTCTTATGCTTTTATTTTATGGCGATGTGATCTTAATATGTTATGTATGTGCTCTGTTTAGGATCGTTCCATGTGAACGGTATCCCAGTTCAGGTATTGTTTGATTCGGGTGCTACCCGATCGTTTGTCTCTCTTGCACTTAGCAAGAAGTTTCCTGAGTCGTCGGGCACGTTGGATTGCCCTCTAGAGGTCGAGATTGCGGACGACCGGTCAGTGCGAGCATCAGAGGTCTACCGAGATTGCGTCCTGCGACTGTTTGAGGAGCGTTATCTGGTAGATCTGGTTCCCATACGTTTGCGGGGGAACAAGGTTATTATCGGTATGGATTGGCTAAGCCCCAATGGGGCAGTGATTGACTGTGCGCAGCAGTTGGTGCGGATCAGGACCCCAAGTGGGGGAGAGCTGGTGATTCAGGGCCAGATGCCACAGCAAGGACCAACTTTATGTTCAGCAGCGAGGGCTAGGCGTTACCTTCAGCAGGGTTGCACAGGATTTGTTGCCTACGTGATGGATACCCAGGAGATGGGTAAGGCAATGGTGAGCGATGTGCCCGTGGTACGAGAGTTTGCGGACGTATTCCCCGAGGAGTTGCCTGGGATACCTCCGGAGAGGCAGGTAGAGTTCAGGATTGAACTAGTCCCTAGTGCGGCTCCGATAGCCAAGGCACCGTATCGGTTGGCTCCTCCTGAGATGCAGGAGTTGTCTACACATCTGCAGGAGCTGTTAGACAAGGGTTTCATTAGACCGAGCAGTTCACCCTGGGGAGCCTCGATTCTGTTTGTGAAGAAGAAGGACGGGTCACATCGGATGTGTATAGATTATAGGGAGCTGAATAAGGTAACGGTGAAGAACCGTTACCCACTCCCAAGGATTGATTACCTCTTTGACCAGCTACAGGGAGCATCTTGGTTCTCCAAGATTGATTTGCGATCAGGGTATCATCAGATGAGGGTCAGAGAGGAGGATGTACAGAAGACTGCGTTTCGGACGCGCTATGGCTACTATGAGTTTGTGGTGATTCCTTTCGGGCTCACCAATGCTCCTTCCGCGTTCATGGACCTCATGAACCGCGTGTGTAGACCGATGTTAGACCGGTCTGTGATAGTGTTTATTGATGATATCTTGGTTTACTCCAAGACGCGAGAGCAGCATAAGGAACATATGCGAGAGGTTCTGGAGAATTTGAGAAGGGAGAGCTTGTATGCTAAGTTCTCCAAGTGTGAGTTCTGGTTGCGCGAGGTGCAGTTTCTCGGGCACCTTGTCAACCAGAACAGGATATCGGTGGACTCGGCCAAGGTTGAGGTCGTGATGAGGTGGGAAGTTCTGAGGTCTCCATCTGAGATTCGGAGCTTTCTGGGATTGGCAGGCTACTATCGGAGATTCATTCAGGACTTCTCCAAGATAGTCGTGCCCCTGACCAGGCTGACGAGGAAAGTCGTGGTCTTTCGCTGGGGGCCTGAGCAGCAGGCTGCATTCGAGACACTGAGACAGAGATTGTGCGAGGCGCCAATCTTAGCCCTGCCAGAGGGCATGGAGGACTTTGTGGTATATTGTGATGCGTCCATCTCAGGTTTGGGCGCGGTACTGATGCAGAGAGGGCATGTTATTGCATACGCTTCGAGGCAGCTGAAGCCTCATGAGGCGAATTACCCGACGCATGATTTGGAGCTGGGGGCTGTTGTTTTCGCCCTCAAGATTTGGCGTCATTACCTCTATGGTGTTCGTTGTACCATTTACACGGACCACAAGAGTTTGAGGTACCTCATGGATCAGCCGAACCTGAACATGAGGCAGCGTCGGTGGCTAGATGTGGTGAAGGATTATGATTGCGAGATCCTCTACCACCCGGGGAAGGCCAATGTCGTGGCCGATGCGCTTAGCCGCAAGGCAGCGCCAATCAGGGACATCTGTCTGAGGATGACAGTGGTGACTCCACTGTTGGAGCGGATTCGGGAGGCTTAACAGGAGGCTATGAAGGAGGAACATCGGAAGAGCGAGCGTATAGTGGGCCAGGTTTCCTCCTTCGACTATGATAGCCGAGGGTTATTGACTCTTCACCGTAGAGTGTGGGTCCCTTATCATGGAGGCGTGCGTCAGATCCTGATGGACGAGGCATATAAATCCAGATTTTCTATCCATCCCGGAGCGACGAAGATTTATAGAGATCTTCGTCCTGATTATTGGTGGCCCTGCATGAAGCGGGACGTAGCATGGTATGTGGAGCGGTGCTTGACCTGTAGGAAGGTCAAGGCCGAGCACCAGAGGCCACACGGCAAGATGCAGCCGTTAGATATTCCCTTGTGGAAATGGGAAGATATTACCATGGATTTCATTACCAAGCTTCCCAAGACTGCACGGCGGGTGGATTCGATTTGGGTAATCGTGGATCGGTTGACCAAGAGTGCCCATTTCATACCGATCCAGGAGAGCATTTCGGCCGAAAAGTTGGCCGACATCCATATCCGAGAGGTGGTAGCTCGGCACGGAGTGCCAGTTTCAGTGATTTCCGACAGGGATGTGCGGTTCACTTCCAGGTTTTGGAAGAAGTTTCATGACGAGCTGGGTACTCGTCTACATTTTAGCACCGCCTTTCACCCGCAGACGGATGGTCAGAGCTAGCGGACCATCCAGACGCTAGAGGATATGCTGCGGGCATGTGTTTTAGACTTTGGAGGTAGCTGGGATACCTACCTTCTGTTGGCGGAGTTCTCATATAATAATAGCTATCATGCGAGTATTGACCGTCCTCCCTTCGAGATGTTATACGGGAGGAAGTGCAGAACCCCGATATGTTGGGGTGAGGTTGGCCAGAGGGTCATGGGGAGCACCGAAGTGGTGCTCAAGACGACAGAGAGGATTCAGCAGGTTTAGAGCAGACTTCAGACTGCTCAGAGTCGGCAGAAAAGTTATGCCGACAAGCGCTGATCGGACCTGGAGTTTCAGGTCGGGGATATGGTTCTCCTGAAGGTGTCATCATGGAAGGGCGTCATACGATTCAGGAAGCGGGGCAAGTTGGGTCCCAGGTATATTGGACCCTTCAAGGTTATAGCCCGGGTGGGCAAGGTGGCATATAGGTTGGATCTGCCAGCCGAACTCAGTCAGATTCATAGCACTTTTCACGTCTCACAGTTACAGAAATGTTTGGTGGACGATTCGGCAGTGGTACCATTAGAGGATATTCAGGTCGATGACAGCCTGAATTACATCGAGCGGCCTGTAGCGATTCTCGACCGGAAGTCGAAGGATCTGAGGAACAAGAGGGTCGAGCTGGTAAAGGTGCAATGGCAGCACCGGAAGGGCTCGGAATGGACTTGGGAGCAGGTGGACGAGATGATGGAGCATTACCCAGAGCTTTTCCAAGAACGAGCAGCAGACTTCGAGGACGAAGTCTAAAATAAGTGAGGGAGATTTGTAGCACCTGGTTCCTGGTATGTATTTATTTAAGTAATTTTGCATTTTTGGCCTGGGACTCGGCGAGTTGAAGGCCTAACTCGCCGAGTAGAAGCGGGATGAGACGCGGGATTTAAGTATGGGACTCGTCGAGTCGGGTCCTGGACTCGACGAGTAGGCTCTGTCTGGACAAAACCCAAATCTGAGGGTTTGCACCCTATTTAAACAACCTTATACAGCCTCCATCGCCCCTTTATGCTCCCAGAAACCCTCCATAGCAAACCCTAAGTGTTTTGGTGCAAGATCTAAGGCTTTTGAGTGATTTTGTGGGTTTTTGATCACAAGGAAGAAGGAAGAGCATAGAAGGATCAAGAGGAGACTGAAGGATTCGAGTTTGGTGCATCATTTGCAGTGTTTGAAAGGTATAAAGTCTGTACCTTGCTTGCTTATTCGTTTGACCCCTTTTTGGGGAGATGTAGGGCTTTTATAAGCCATTCTTGGTAACCAACCATGATTGCAAGCATGGTTGGGGGTTGAGGCTTCGGATCTAGGCCCATGGAAGTGTTACAAGGTAGAAAAGGGCTGCTTTTGCACCCATGGAAGCCCCCATGCAACTTAAGAGCCTCTTTTAGAGCCTTTTTGGCTCAAAGTCCCATGCATGTACGTAAAGTTCGTAACTTTACGTGCTAGATCGAGTTTAGGGGCCTAGATCTATCATTTGGACAAGAGTTCTACACCAGAAATCGAAGGAATAGACTTGGGACTGTATCGACTCGGCGAGTCATCCTTGGGACTCGGCGAGTCCGAGGCTTGACTTCTTTTTCTGTTATGGTCCAAGAGACCCAGTTGAGTGAAAGAAAGGTTTTAGAGGGTCCAGGAGAGTGACCCAAACGTATCGGGATAAGCCATAGTCCTGGAGTTCATAGGACTCGGCGAGTGCATGAGTCGACTTGGCGAGTCCATGGCAATCTCCCAACTCTTGAAGATGAACTCGACGAGTTGTTCATACAACTCGGTGACCCGAGGACAGGACGTGTTCATAGGATGAAGATGGACTCGACGAGTTGTTCATACAACTCGGCGAGTCGGAGGAAGGTTCATCCGGGGTGGTGTTAGAAGGAGAACTCGTTGAGTCGTTGCTAAACTTGATGAGTAGAGACGTGAATGAGGACAGTGGAAGAGATAGGGACTCGACGAGTTGGCGGCCCAACTCGGCGAGTCGGGTCAACTAGAAGTTAACTTTGACTTTGATTTGGATTTGGTCAGGGGTAAAATGGTCATTTTACCCTAAGAATAGATATCAGACTCTGATTAAGTGTTTTGTGGGGATTATAGCCGGAGGATTTCCGGAGCAGCAGCAGACAGAGATTTCCCGCACAGATTATCAGCAGCTACTCGTTCGAGGTGAGTTACCTTCCAGTAGCGGTGGGTCTACGGCCACAATGCCGGCCCACCAGTAGGAGTTGTATGTTGGATGATTGTCTTTGTGATATTCATCTAGGTTTGCTACTACCTGATATGTTATATGCTAGCATGATATGTATATGTGACAGTAGTAGAGTCCGGTTGTTAGGACCGGAGGGTAGGTCAGACACCCCAGATATGTCTGACAGTATGTGATGATATGATTATATGCTGGCATGATATGTTATATGTGATAGTGGTAGTAGGGAGGGAATAGTCCCCAAGTTCGGTTGTTAGGACCGAAGGGTAGGTCGGACACCCCAGAAACTTCTGACAGTATGTTTACGTTATGATATATGTGATAGTAGCAGTAGGAGGTGGAATAGTCCCCGAGGTTCGGTTGATAGGACCGAAGGGTATGTCAGCACCCCAGAATGGCTTGACATGGGTAGGTCAGCACCCCAGAATGGCTTGACACGGGTAGGTCAGCACCCCAGAATGGTCGTACTAGGTAGGTCGGGCACCCCAGAATTGCCCGGCAGTATGAATGCGATATGTCTGTATGGTATGTGGTATGATGGGGGAACTCACTAAGCTTTGTGCTTACAGTTTTAGTTTTGGTTTCAGGTACCTCTTCGTCTAAGGGGAAGGAGTCGGCAGTGTAGCAGCGCATCACACACACATATGATTTCCGCATGGAGTTTTCTGGGATTGTACTCTGATTGATTTTTACTTTGACATTATGATTTCAGACACATTGCTATAGTTTTGTTTGCAAATGATATGGCATGGGAAATGTTTTGGTAAACTATGTTGAGAATTACTAAATTTAAAAAAAAAATTGGGCTTGGAAATTGGGATGTTACAGGAAAGCCAAGGTATAAACTTTATACCTCCAATGAGTCAGAAATGCAGATCAACTTTCGTATATACTGGCTTCCTCTTGATTCCTCAAGCTTCTCCTTCCTTCTCAAGCTTCAAAATCACCAAGAACACACAACAATGGCTCAAAAACACTCAAAGGTAGATTAGGCTTTTGTGGCTAGGGTTTGGAGTGATGGAGGCTGCAAATGAAGCTACCCTTTGGAGGTTAAGGTGCTTAAATAGGGTGCAAACCCTGAAAATTAGGGTTTCACTCTGGCAGCCCTACACGTCGAGTTGAGGCTCTCAACTCGTCGAGTAGACTTCAAGTCCCACGTTCAAAATTCCATTCCTACTCGACGAGTTTGGGGCCTCCAACTCGTCGAGTCCCTTGTTAAAAGTGAATAATTTGGTTTAAAATACATACCAGGATCCAGGCGTTACAAAAGGTATTTTAGATTTGTTTCTATCATCTATTGACCATTTTATTTTTAACCTTTTCTATTTATTATCTTTTGATATATTAAAAATAAAATCTTTAATCAATAACATGAGACATTTGATTAATAAATTATGACATTTGGTTGTTAAATAGGATGTACATGGGCTCGATAAATTACGAAGTAAAAACAAAAGTGTGATGAAGCAGTTAAAGACACTGTTGGACAGTTTGAACGGAGTCGTGCACGATATGGGATAAATTCCTACTAATGGAATGAATGAATATCCCTTCAGCTTATGATTGAGAAGATATGTCGAGACATAAATAAAAGGGTAATTTTGTAATACTACCATTTGTCATTAATATAGACAATATACTTTTCTTTTTATTTGTTACATATTGCTATTATCATTAAATTATTTAAATTTATGCAAGTATGTTGTTATTATTGCTCAAAAAGTGTAACTATGTTATTATTGTGGGTTTAAAACTTGATTATGTTACTGTAATGGAATGGATTTTTACATTGAATCAGGATGAAATAAAAATAAGATGTTACTATATATATATATATATATATATATATATATATATATATATATATATATATATATATATATATATATATATATATATATATATATATATATATATAATTAGGGATGTCAAAAACCTCCGTGGGACCCCGCTCCCGCGGGACCCCGATACCGTACAGGACTAAATGTTTATATATATATATATATATATATATATATATATATATATATATATATATATATATATATGATACGGGACAGACCCATTTAAAGCCGCGCCAATGACGCGAGTGAGCTTCCTCTAGTTACTTATTATCCCATAAACATGGAAAAACAAAATTTACAAATATTTTTACAATAAATATTTATGAATTCCAATTTATATACCATTTAAAAAAAAATCAAAGTTATATGTACATAACAATAAGTTGTAACTGGATTATTTTATTTCTAAAAATAATAACAATATATTTTAATGATATATTTTTTATTTTTTTTATAAAGTATTATTAAACTTCAATCAAAGCTACTAAAAAAATGGTACTCAACTATAGAAGTGGGAAGATTGATATTATTTATATCAAATTTTATGTAAAAGAAGTATTATATTTTTTGGTTTAATTAAAGTTCAACTTATATTTTTGAACGGTAATATTAAGTTCAACTGATAATTAAAATAAAATAAATAAATAAGTAAGAAAAAAAGAAAGAAAGAAAAGAAAGAAAAGAATGTACCTTTTGGACTAAAGCTTGGGTCATAATGCTTTTACATGGATCATCCGACCCTAGCTCAAGGTATATGTTTGTGAGGTGACTATTCGCAAAAGTGGTTTGATAGGTGGATCTAGTTTTCATATGTTATTTGGCATTTCTTAATTAAATACACGTGTGTGTGACATGTTTTATATTATTTTAATTATTTTAATTATATGTTTATATTTTTAATTCTATGTATTTTTGTCATCTTCTAAGCCAGAACACTATAAAGCTATATGTTTCCAACAATATGAAGAATGCAATTGTTCTTGATGGTTTCTGTTAGTTTATGAAACTAAAATCGAAAAAAAAATATGCAATTCACATAATTACAAAAGTATGTAAAGTATATGAAAAGTATGTAAGTATATGATTAATACTTATTTTGTTTAAATACGTAATTATAATACATAAATATGAAGGGTGACTTCTGTGAAAATAAAATATGATGGAAAAAAATAAAGCTAAGATATTAATCATATGAGTGGGGGGAAATATTTAAAAGCAAGTTGCTAAAATGTTCATAGTGGCAAAGTGTGTGTGGTCCAAGTTTGCTCCTTTTATGATATGATGAACATTAGTAGTACTAGAAGCCAAATATGCGAGTAAGGGTAAACAGGACAAAGGGATCTACACGATTCTAAGCTTGGAATGGTAGTTAGAGAATATTTTAAATGAACAAAAAATAAAAAAAAGTATATCACAATTAATTTCTTTTTTTTATTACATATATTTCAAGCCATACCTTAGATAAACACTTTGGCTTTATGACCTGTTAACTAAAGCCCGTGTTACTCGATACTTCCTTTTTAGTTGATTTTTATTGATAACTAGGTTATAACTTGTGGACACCAAAGGTAAGAAATAAAAACATTAAAATTAAATCATAAACGTGATCATTAAACAATGATTAAAATAAATTTATTAATTTATCACCTTTACCCGATAAAACACCTTGATCATACAATGTTAAAACAACATGTATTTGGATGAAGACACCAGCAAATTCTACTTCTCAAACATAGTCTCCACTTTTACCCGATTATGCTGAAAATACACAAAAAAAAAAAAAAAAAAAAAAACACTCCAAATCCAATAACAAAACCAAATCGAATTCAAGATTTTAGTGATTGTGTTGTAAATACAAAAAAACACCAATCATAAAAAAAAGTCACACAACAAATATAACGAGACACATACACATACATAGACAACCACACATATAATGAGAAAATTCCACAACTTAAATGAAAGTGCATTGCTATGAATGGTAATATAAACATAAACAAATAGCATTGTTTAATTAAACAACCGTAGTTTACAAATACACACACATTGTTTTTCAAAAAAAAAAAAAAAAAAAAAACTAAGAAAAGTATGATGCTATAATATGCTAAATAGACGTTAACAAAAATAGATTGTTGTTTTTGCATTTAAAGGGATGTATAAATAAATGAAAAAAAATAGCATGGTACTTTTGTAAAGTAAATTAACGGGGATAATTTTAAAAAAGCTTAAACAAATGAAAGGACCAAATTGTCCTTTTTGTCCTTTATTCTTTTTATTGAACTGGATCATCCTTAGTTGATTTTAATAACACATATATTACAAGACATTATTTTATAATCAAGGTTAAAAGAACTACCATTATTTCTTATAAACATAAAAGGACCATTACGCCCTTTTCTATTAATATTGCGCCTTATCAAGAGAAAGAACCAGTCACGCCAGTGAATCCAAGAAATATCAATCCACGTGTTTCATGGTTATAGCACATAGAAACCATTAAAAACACCAAAAGTCATCAAATGTTTAAACCAAACTGACCACAATGTCAAAAAAAAAAAAAAACAACAACAGAAAAAAAAAACTCATAATTGTACTTAAAAGTAAAAATCAATTACTTTTCAACCTTCACCTTCAATATGTTCTCTTGGTGATGCTGACGATAGTTTTGACCTTTTTGCCCTTTATTTTTTTTATTGAACCAGATCATCCATCAATCAAAAATCGATCACTAAACACAATATATGTGACAAAATGTTAAAAATGGTCAATTTAAGTAAAAAACAGAAAAAAAATAAAAACTTAAACAAATGAATAAAAACATAAAAAATGACATTGTATTTGGATTGAATGATTGAGGATTTGGTAAGAGTCATCAAACTCAATGGAGGATGTTTCTCCAAATTATGAATCCACATGTTTCATGATTATAGCACATAGAAACCATTAAAAACACCAAAAGTCATCAAATGTTTGAACCAAACAGACCACAATGTCAAAAAAAAAAAAAAAACAACAGATAAAAACTCATAATTGTACTTAAAAGTAAAAATCAATTACTTTTCAACCTTCACCTTCAATCTGTTCTCCTGGTGATGCTGACGATAGTTTTGACCTTTTTGCCCTTTATTCTTTTTATTGAACCAGATCATCCATCAATCAAAAATCGATCGCTAAACACAATATATGTGACAAAATGTCCAAATGGTCAATTTAAGTAAAAAAACAGAAAAAAATAAAAACTTAAACAAATGAATAAAAACATAAAAAATGGCATTGTATTTGGATTGAATGGTTGAGGATTTGGTAAGAGCCATCAAATTTCCCTTTTCCCCATTATTCTTTTTATTGCACCAGATCATCCATCCTTAGAGTAAAAAGAATGAAAAATCTAAAATTTCTGTTATAAGAGTTTTACATAAGAAAAGTATGATGTTATAATATGCTAATTAGACTTTAACAAAATAAGAATATTTGAGTAAAACACATCCTTCTTAAAAAGAAATGAAATATAAAAAAGGATTCATAATTTCAATGATGTGTAATTTCACCATCAATAAAAAACAGATGACTAAATAGCATGGTACTTTTGTAAAGTTATTTAACCGGGACAGTTTCTGAAAAAAAAAATCTTTTAATAGATGAATAAAAACATAAAGAAATAGCATTGCAGTTGGATTGACTAGTGGATTTGAGTAATAAATCCGAACTGAAACAAAATAAGCATATTTATATAAAGCAGAAAGTAATAACCTTATGTTCTTTTTATCAACTCTTCTTAGTTTTGGTGGGTGTTCGAAGTTATGATCTACCAGAATTAATCTGTATGGGTAGGTGAGAAGAAGCACAACAACGATTGAAATTTGTGGCAGAAGACCGGATTAAGCATATGTATATGATTTATTTTGACCCTGATTTTTTGGGATTCAATCGGAAATTATATGCATTTCAGTTATTATTTACATAAATAAATTCTGAAAATATTGGTACAACAGAGAAGCTGTAAACCGGTGGCAAAATTTTAGGGATTAAGGGCGTTTCAGTTATGATTGATTAGAGGCATTTTTGGTATAAAATAAGGTATTTAATAAAATTCCTGATTTTAAGGGATATTATCGATTACATTAAGACATGATTTGAGCGGGAAAAAGTTAAGTAGAATGCAGGAAAATGTGCCACGTGGCAAAAATAATTGTAAAAGGATGACATGTGGACAAAAAAAAAGTCTTTTATTAGAGAAGAGATTTTAATGTCACTAGACATTTTGGATAATTGGAACTAACATGTGAGCTAAGGGGTTTATTATTTGTACTATATATTATATGTTCGGTGAATATGGAGTGCATACATATATAAGATCGAAGTATAAGCCGGTACGATAAAAAGACAGGGGTCAAGGGGGTCATGCCCCCTTGCAGGGTCCTAGGGGCAGTTCCCCTAGCGGGGTCCAAAGGGCAGAGCCTCTGGCGATGGTTGGGAAGATTGACAAATCTTGTCAGTTTTGGAAACTATTGATTAAGCCATTAATTTCACGATTTTCCTAACTAATTTAGAAGATAAAACCCTAATCTGTCATGCATATATACGAGTCCTCTTTTGAGTCTTATAGGACCTTTCTTAACTTTTTTTTTTCTTGAAAAAAAAACTCAGAACTCTCCGGCGATTTGGCTTATGGTTCTGTGCCTAGATACATAAGTGTCCTTTTGGATTATCCTAGACTGGATTTCCTGTAAACCAGGCATAGGGTGGAAACATCAGTTCGGAAAGTAAACTTACACGATCCATTAGAAATCCGGTTATCCTCCATCACACTACTAATATTCCCCCAAGAATTTTTATGTCTATGTTGATGCTTCATCTTTACGGGTTGGGCATAAGATTGAAACCTATTTGTAGTATGGGATTTTGGTGAAATTAAGACCATACGTTTACGATTAGATCATCCACTCTGATGGAATACAATTAGTATTTTTCAGCCTACCACATTGATGTTTGTACATTGTTGGTTATTTAACAATCATTATGCCATCAAAATTCTTCTATTCAAAAGGGACATGAAGAGGGTGTTGGTGATTTTAGTGTTATCAACATATATAATGTAGTTATTTTAATATGACAAAATTACAAAAATGGTCCCTGTAGTTGGAAAACATTTGTGATTTTGGTCCAAAAAGGTTGGTGGTGCACCAATGGTCCAAAATTAGATATTTTTATTGGTTTTGGTCCCCTATCAATATAAAAAGAATATTATACCCCTTCGATTTTTTTTATCTATTTATATTTATGTTAATATTTTTAATTATTTAAAAATAAAAAATACCCACCCACCCACTCTCCCTCTCTCTCTCTCTCACTCTCTCTCTCTCTCTCTCTCTGTATGTCTATCTGGTTTTATATTAATGATTAAATTAATTTGAAATACAAGAAGGGTGTAACGTCCCCAAAACCCAAGCTAAATTTTTTCGTTTTTAACATAATATAACATCCATTTTTATTAAAGTTAGATTCAGGATAAATCATTTGTTCATTAATCATTATTCAGAAATCAGAGTTATAATGAAGGCAGTGCGAAATCTCGAATAATAAAGTTGATGATATGTGTGTACAGTCATGCCTTCACAATCCGATAAGTACCTGCAAAATATTTAATCCACAATTGTAAGCACAAAGCTTAGTGAGTTCCCCAAAATATCTCATATAGCACATCATAACAATCAGCTATGGGTTATCAACAACCGTGGGGACTATCAGCAGTCCCAGTGGGCTAACAGCATGCCCTATGGATGAACAGCACACCACTCAGGTTATAGCAACCTTAAGGACTATTAGCAGTCCCATGGACTTTTAACAGTCCAGGAGTTATTGGCAACTCAATTCAACAGAAGCTCTACAACTACCCCAACAACAGAACACCCAATCCAAGCTACCTAAATCCAAGCTGAGAACAATCCTTAGTCAAATACTCAATTCTACCTTGGTCACGTGGTGAGGATGCAAGCACAAAACAATCGTGATTATGGGCACCATCACATCGTGATACATCCTGAGTCACGTCATGACTTCTAGTCAGAAAGCCAAATCTTCATTAAGTGTTTAATCTCTTCAGAACAAGGCCCATAACATCAGATCCAGATCCTAAATAGCTTTATAATGAATAAAGTTTCCAACTTTATCCATTAAGATGGTGTAATATCCCAAAAATCATTAAATTAAAATTTTTCAAAAACAACACATTCACCATAAAGCATTTACAAAAGGCCATTGTTCAAACGTATAATCATAATTAGAGTATCCCAAGATCCAATGTCATAAAAACAAGAAGATGTGCACGATCACACCTTCTCTTTCCCACGATGCTCTGAAGTACCAGAAACTATAAACATAAATCGTAATCCAAAGCTTAGTGAGTTCCCCCAAAGTACCACCACACAACATAACAAACAACAACAAATATGAGCCTTCAGCCTGAGTTGACCGCCTCGCAGGGCCTACAACCTCTCTAGACCGCTCTCCGGGCCTTCGGACTGAATGGACCACCTCACAAGGCCTGCAACCTATCCGAACTACCCCGGGTGTCTTGGCCTTCAGCACAAAGAAGAACTACCTCAACCCAACCCCAATATGTTGACATATACAACAAATAAAAATAAACTCATACCAAGCAAATACAGGTAATCATACAGATCTACCAACCTATCATATAACCAACATAACATCATCTTATATACCCGAATATATAATCTAGTGGGCCGAAATTAGAGCCTTCGACCCATAAGTACAGTGAGGAAAACTCACCTCTCAGTCTGAAAAGATCGTTGTACAGGACACTGCTCTGAATATTAGCTCTACCGGTCACATATTTATCAAATAGTGACCAATCTCAAACACAACTTAAAATACCCAAAATACCCTCAGGTCAAACTTGGTCAAAACCTGGTCAAAGTCAAAATCAATCCACACTTGAAAGTCCCACAATCTACTAGTCACGTCATGACCCTTAATGGTCATGTTGTCACCTAATAAGTTAAAATAGTCGAGGAATACCATCCTCATGTCGTGGCACCCATGTGCTTACGTCGTGAAAACGCTCTGATCAGAAGTTCTTAATGAAACTCTTAATCCTTTTTTGGCCAAGCAACCAAATCCTCCATAGTGTCTTATTTACTTCATACCATCATGAAAATTGTGGCTTTTTGGACATGTATGTCCCAAACACTAATTAGGGCACAAAAAAGGAAATGACACTAAATCTTATGCAAGAGTCTTAAAACTCAATCATATTCTAGATCTAGCATGTATACTACTCAAGGGACACTAGAGATCCATAAAGTTGGCAACTTTATGGATTTCAACCACTACATCATCTAGAATATGAAGGATTAAGCATAAAAACCTAGATCTAAGCTTATGGACTCATAAAGAAATGAACTTGAAACTCACAAAAGCTCCAGAAGGTGTGAGAATGCTTGATGGAGAGACTTGAATACGGAAATGTTGGAGTAGATGCTCTTACTCTTCTTCTCCTTAGCTAGAATCACCAAAAACAAGCTCTAGATCAAATATGGGTGCTCGGGTTTCAAAGGGGAGTGCAAGGAGGTGATGGAGGCTGAGGGTGGGCTAACCCTAGCCCTCACATCCTTTAAATATGGAGCAAAACCCCCAAAATTAGGGTTTCTTATCAGGATGGTCTCACGTCGTGAGCCATATGTGCATGTCGTGAGCCCAAAGATGGTTCGCGATTGCACTAACCTCCTCTCGATGTGATATACATACGTCACGTCATGAGTAAGGTTAAAACCTTTGAATTTTTAAACTTGAAAATTTCTCACCTGAACTGAATGTTACAATTCTACCCCACTTAAACTAGACTTCATCCTCGAAGTCCGCTGCTGTGAACAACTCAGGGTAATGCTCCCACATATCCGTCTCGGGTTCCTACGTCTATTTAGAACCTTTCTGATGCTGCTACTAAACTTTGACCAAAGACACCACGTTGTTGCGTAAGGCCTTCGTCTTCCGATCCAAGATCGCCATTGGTCTCTCAATATAATTCATGCGATCATTAACCTGAACATCATCCAAAAGAACAACCACCAAATCATCAGCTACACACTTCCGAAGCTGCAAAATATGGAAGGTGTTGTGGACCTGACTAAGCTCCTCAGGCAAATCCAGCCTGTACGCTAGCTTGCCAACCCTGGAAATCACTCGGAAGGGCCCAATATATCGGGGCCCCAACTTTTCCCTCTTCCTGAAGCGTATTACACCCTTCCACGACGATACCTTCAACAAAACGATGTCACCGACCTGGAACTCCAACTCATATCGACCTTTGTCAGCATAACTCTTTTGTCGACTCTAAGCTGTCTGCAGCCTCTGTCTGATCTGTTGAATATGATTTGTCATCTGAAGGACTACTTTAGTCCTTCCCATAACCATGTGACCGACCTCTCCCCAACAAATTGGGGTACGACACTTCCTCCCATAGAGAAGCTCGAAAGGTGGTGCACTGATACTGGAGTGATAGATGTTGTTATACGAGAACTCAGCTAAGGGAAGGTAGGAGTCCCAACTCCCACCGAAATCTACGACACAATCTCTCAACATGTCCTCAAGTATCTGAATAGTATGCTCACTCTGACCGTCCGTTTGCGGATGATAAGCAATGCTAAGATGCAACCTCATACCCAGTTTCTCGTGGAACTTCTTCCCAAAACGAGATGTGAACCGAACATCTCGATCAGATACAATGGACACTGGAATACCATGCCGAGCAATGATCTCTCGCACATATAAATCGGCCAATTTCTCAGTCGAAGAGCTCTCTTGAATGGCTAGAAAGTGGGTTCTCTTAGTCAGACGGTCCACTATAACCCATATTGCGTAGAATCCCTTAGCCGGTCGAGGTAGCTTAGTGATGAAATCCATATTAATATGTTCCCATTTCGACATGGGAACCTCCGATGGCTGTAGCTTTCCATGCAGTCTCTGATGCTCGGCCTTGACCATCCGACAGGTCAAGTAGCTCTCAACATACCAGGATCTCTCTCTCTCTCTCTCTCTCTCTCTCTCTCTTCATGCACATCCACCAATAAGTAAGTCTCAAATCCCGATACATCTTGGTGGCTCTAGGGCGTATAAAAAATCTGTACTTGTGTGCCTCCTCCAACACCATCTGCCCGATCCCACCAAATTTTGGCACCCAAACCCGACCATACTGGGTCAATAATCCACGACTGTCAGTAGTAAACCTGTAAATATCACCCCAGAGTCTCTCTTGTTTCCAATTCTCCTTCTTGACTCCCTCAACCTGAGTCTCCTTAATCAAATCTAACAATGGAGAATCAATCAAAATCCTCATACATAGGATCTCAATAGAAGAACTAGCCATCTTGCAGCTCAAAGCATCAGCGGCCACATTCACTTTCGCCGGGTGATACAGAATCTCACAGTCATAATCCTTAACTACATCAAGCCATTTGTGTTGTCTCATGTTTAGGTTTGACTGATCCATAAGATATCTCAAACTCTTGTGGTCTGTGTAGATGGTACACCGAACCCCATATAGATAATGTTGCCAAATATTAAGGGAAAACACCACTGCCCCTAACTCTAAATCACGTGTTAGATATCGACCCTCGTGCGGCTATAACTGCCTAGAAGCATATGCAATGACTCTCCTACGTTGCATAAGCACCGCTCCCAACCCAGTGATGGATGCATCACCATACCTGACAAAATCCGCAACACCCTCGGGGTGGGTCAACACTGGGGCCTCACACAACTTCTGTCTCAGAGTCTCGAATGCAGCCTGCTGCTCAGGCCCCATCAAAAATCAACGCCCTTCCTCGTCAAAATAGTGAGGGGTACCACAATCTTAGAGAAATCCTGAATATATCTCTGATAGTACCCTGCTAATCTCAAGAAACTCCTAATCTCATATGGGGATTTTGGAACCTCCCATTGCATAACCGCATCCATCTTAGCCGGGTCGACCAAAATCCCTCTTCGGTTAACGAGATGTCCCAAGAATTGGACCTCTCTTAACCAAAACTCACACTTCGAGAACTTGGCATAAAGCCGTTGTCGGCTCAATACTCCTAGAAGCTCTCGAAGGTGCTCCTCATGTTACTCTTGGGTCTTGGAATACACCAAGATATCATCAATGAAAACAATGACTGATCGATCAAGCATCGGCCTTCATACCCGATTCATCAAATCCATAAATGTCGCGGGCGCATTGGTGAGCCCAAATGGCATCACCACGAACTCGTAATGACCATAACGAGTCTAAAATGCGGTCTTATCTACATCCTCCTCCCTAACCCTCATCTGATGATATCCTGACCTCAAATCGATCTTGGAGAACCAAGATGCTCCCTGCAACTGATCGAAGAGGTCATCAATCCGTGAAAGTGGATAACGGTTATTTACCGTCAACTTGTTCAACTCCCAGTAATCAATGCACATTCGGTGTGAAGCAGCCTTCTTTTTGACAAACAAGATCGGTGCTCCCCATGGCGAACTACTCGATCTAATAAACTACTTGCCCAACAGATCCTGAAGCTGAAAGGACAACTCCTGAATCTATGGTGGTGCCAATCAGTACGAAGTCTTGTCAATCAGAGCTGCACCCAGAACCAAATCAATCCTGAACTCAACCTGCCTCTCGGGAGGCACACCGGGTAACTCCTCTGGGAACACATCAGCAATCTCTCTAACAACATGCACATCTGAAACCGAAGCCTGCTTCCCAGCCCGAGTATCAACCACATACGCAAGATAACCCATACAACCATGCTGAATATACTGCCGAGCCTTGGTAGCAGAACAAAAGGCTGACCCAATCCTGGTACCCTATCCAAAAATAACTAGCTCTCCCCCACTTGGAGTTCGAACTACCACCCACTGAACCTCACAGTCAATCATAGCCCCAAACTTGCTCAGCTAGTCCATCCCTACTATCATGCATACATCCCCCATGGGGATAAAAATAAGACGAATCAGATAAGGCACCCCAAAAACCTCCAAGACACAACCCTAATAAACGCTCGATGCAGAAACTTCGTGTTCGTTGGCGATAAAAACCCACAACGGACACTCCAACTCTCCAAGAGTCATATCAAAACCCCTACTAAAAGACTGAGATACAAAGGACAGACTCGCACCCGAGTTGAAAGCACAAGAATAGGCAAGGAATTCACTAAGAAGGTACCTAGCATAATCATAAACATAAGCATACCATAAAATAACTGAAAAAAATATTAACTAGAACATACCAGTAACAACATACGGCGCCGCCCTGGCTTCCTCTGAAGTGAGCTGGAAAACACGACCTCGAGCCCTCGGGGACTCCGCCCTACCGTGACACCCATCTGTGATCCTAAAGGTAGCCAGTGCTAGAGCTTACGTCGGCCTCGCAGTGAGCAAGGGACAGTTGGCCTTAATATGGCCAACCTGCTCACAGTGGTAACAGATCCCGGTGCTCGGTACTAGGGCCTGCTGATGATAATCCTTGGCATAATGCCCCTGCTTGCCACATTTGTGGCATCTAGATGAAGATCGACAAACACCATCATGAACCTTGCCGCACTTTCCACAAGTATCTCCCCTCTATCCCCCGTATCTCGAATCAGCGCGCTTGAACCGCTTCATCGCAGGCTATGACTGAACATGAGCCTGCCTCAGCTCCCTTGCTTGGAGATCTATCTCAATCTACCGCCTCCTCGCGGCCTCCTGAAGCTCAGCGTGAGTACCATAACGCTAGGTGGACACGAACTGGCAGATATCCTTCTTGAGCATGCTTAAGTACTGGGTCATCTGATCCTGCTCAGAAGCAGAAAACTCAGGGCAGAAAAGAGCCATCTCAGTAAACATTTTAGTGATGTCCTTCGCCATCTTAGTCCCCTGTCTCAGATACAAATACTCCTGATCCAACCTCTCCCTCTCCACCAAGGGAACATACCTAGTGCAAAATATCTCCGAGAACTGCTCCCAAGTGACATAAGCTCTCTGCTTAGGAGTGTAAGATCCAGTCACCAATCCTTCGCCCCTGACCGGAGAAGGTTCACGTGTACTTGACCTTCTGGTCAGCAGAGCAAGAACATATGAAGAAACAACCCTCCACATCAGACAACCACCTTAACAACACAATTGGGTCCATGACCCCATCAAACTCCGAGGGCTTCGTATTGTCGATGTCCCGGTACTGGAAGGATCTCTCCCCTCGAATCCCTGCCATGGAAACAGTTGTGGTAGCTACATCAACAACAGCCTCAGAAAGAGAAGCATATCGATCATCAAAGAGCTCAATCATAACGGTCTTGATAGACCCAAAAATCTTTGGCATAGACCTCCGGACAACGGCAACCCCACTAATAGATATGGTCTCCCGAATCTGATTATCAGTCAATCCTGGCTTATCCTGGCCACCCACTCCAGATCTTGATCCTCTCATGGACACCATGCTAAAAATGAACCAAAATATATCAAAAATGTCACAATTCATATCGCCAACCTATCGCAGATAGACTAAACCCTCAGGGCTTGTGACTTCCTTGCTACGCGTACAGGTCCTATGGTTTCAGTAGTATGGTCCTATATTACCTTCCACACCTACCCGTGTTTGTCTCAAAGATCATCACAACACCCGAACAATTACTCAACTAGAATACACATACATACTATCCTCATTATACCGAGAGTGGCTAATTATTCCTTATCTGGTCGGGTGTTCACACATACTCACCCATGAAACTTCCACCAACCATGTAGCCGCTCATGCATGCTAATCATACATAACATCTCATCATATAGATAGTCGAATACTTTATTCTACCCTATGACCACAACTATACAAGGAAGAGGAAGTAAGGCCAAATCAAACATTCTCAGGCTATATAATCTTAGTTATGTACAATTATGATGCACACACTAAGCAACTATGGTAATGATGTCAATTCCATACAAGAAGTCTTCCTAGGCTACCAGGAATCATACATCTGACCATTTTATCATGCAATTCCTGAATATCCCTAGCCTATCACTAGCATGCAGTTCTGTCGTAATCATCATAATCGAATAATAGTTTTGGTAAACTGGGGTATACTTTCTGCTCCGGCTGATCGTACACATCGCTCCCTTCTCTGGTTACTTTTGAAAACAACTTTTGAAAACTATTTTGCAATTTATTTTAGAAATTATTTTGAACACTTTACAAATCCTTAGTTCGAGTCTGGATTCACACGAATGCTCATCCAAATCTCTCAAACCAGGGCTATGATACTAACTTGTAACATCCCAAAAATCATAGAAATTTAAATTTTTCAAAAACAACCCGTTAATGATAAAGCGTTTACAAAAAGGCCATTGTTCAAAAGTATAATCATAATAAGAGTATCCCGAGATCCAACGACATAAAAACAGGAAGATGTGCACGATCACACCTTTGCTTTTCCACGATCCTCTGAAGTGAAAGATATAGTATGCTCAAGAATCATATTAAAGTGATATTGCTAATTAACATATGATACTAATAGGTCACAGTAACAACAACTTGATACAATTGATTATTTATTAGAAATTGAATTTAATAAATATTCAATAAACTCTTATAATTAAATTGGAAATTATTTATTTCCTGGAAATATTAATTTTCATTAGAAAGTAACATTACATAATTCATATGGTATGAATTAATAAGTCATGCACAACTTTTTGGACTAGATAAATTCTTTTGTCTTTTACCAAAAAGTTAAGGTTTATATTTTATAAACTTAGTTTATAAAATATAAAGGCTTTGTCTTCCTTTGCTTTCTTTTTTTAGAAATCATGGAAGAAAAAGGAGAGCATTGTATTTTTATTAAACTAATCAAAAGCATGGCTTGTCTTAAAGGTATGGGAGACAAACTAGCTTTATGGACATAAGTGCTTAACTAGTTAAGGACTTGTGTGTAATAGATATGCTTTTAAGAAAGGCTTTCATCCGCTTTCATTTTGGGGCTAGAAAAAACGTGACATGCATGGTTCTCTCTCAAGTTTGTTCATCTTTGGAAGATTAACTCGCTTGCTTTTTCTCTCTTGAAGTTCATATTGGTTATGAACTTCAAGCTTAAGAGATTAAGAGTTTTCTTACAAGACTAGCATCTTAAATCAAGTTGAAAACTTGTTGGTGTCTCTAAAGTTCATCATTCTTCATTAACTTCCAAGCCTCCCAAGAGGATCCAAAGAACTACTTAGATTGTTATTTTTTCTTCTTCTTCTTTGGTTGTGTTTAAATCTTTCTACAATTTGCAAGATGATCCTTGGTGGGTTTAACTTGTTTATGTTATTCGAAAATCATCAAGTCTTCCGTTGCTAAAAATCATGTTTTTGAAACTAGTTTATGAATAAAAACCTAACAATTGGTATCAAGAGCCACCTTGCAAGTTTGGTTAGATTTTTTGATTTTTGGAAATCGTAGTTTTTGGAGAATATGGATAACTTGGTTTTTTATAAAAACAAGTTCATACATATTTTCTATGACAACTTTATGATTGTTATTTTATGTGACAAAATTTTCATCAATCTTTTGTCATTTAAAGTATTTTTTTTAGAAAAACAAAGGTTGTTTAATGTGTATGTTTATATATATATATATATATATATATATATATATATATATATATATATATATATATATATATATATATATATATATATATATATATATATATATGATATGCATAAACTAGCCACGGACCATTGTGTTTGTTGTGTTGTTGTGTTGGTTGTTTTATAAAAATAGTTGTAATAATTTTCTTTATTCATATGGTATGTAATAAATTAAATAGATTCGTTTTCTTGGTTTTGTTTTGTAAGTAATAGATTAGTTTCTAGAATTAATTTATTTGTAGAAAAATGTAACAATAGATGAAGTTGGAGCCATTTTTGAAGACAAAAGAGCTATTTTCGAAGTTAAAATGTGTGCAGGATTTTCAATGACAGTTGCTGAATTATAGCTTTTAAGAAGTTCTTTAAATCTTTTGCAATCAAATGGTGTTTACTCAAGTGGGAGCTTCTACAACAACATTAGAAGAAGATTTTTGGTCCCTTAAAATCTCCGTTTAGGAATGGACTTGACATTTTTTGTGTTGGCTCACAAAAAATGTCATTAGTTGGTTATGTTTATGCACATATAATTTTATGCATATTCGTGTTGTTTATTTTATACAATTATTATGTGTAGTTGATAAATTAGTTTTTCACATGCTAAAATAATTTTAGACAAAATAAATATCACAATGAGTTTGATTTTCAAAATTTATAATGTGGACATAAGATGTAACAAGTTATTGGTTTAAAATAAAATCTGGTTTTATAAAACGTTAATAACGTGTTTTAAAATGATGATTTTTATAACTTATACAAACTCCAAATATATAAATAATAAAAGGAAGTTTTATTAAAGATATAAAAGTTTCAAATGCACTCAAACTTAATACCGGTTATTAAAATTGAATCGTGTTAAAATTATATAAAAACTAGCTTTTTATATAGAACCTTTAAAAGTGATTTTCTTTTTCAAAATTGATACCATGGTTTATTATGTGCATGCAATAACCATGATATCATGTGTTTTTAAAACTAGAATTATAAAACATACAAAAGACCCTTTTACAAACCTCAAATCTATGCAATCCATTTTGAAGAACACTCACACATCTCTTGTATGCACTACTGGGATAAATGATACCCAACCACTTAGTGTTATATTTTGATGGTCATGGTGTCTTCGCGATTTCTATAACCAAGTAATAGGCCAATTACATATATTTTTCAAATTGGACTATTTGATCGGAAATCTTTTGTGATAAAGGATACCTGAGCAAGAGAGTTTCGATGCATTGATGGGATCAAACATGTCTCATTAAATTTGTTATTAGGGATCCCATGAATCTAGGAATTATATAGTAAGATATAATTGATAATCGATATCTACTAGGTTGAATTCAAATGGATGGGATAAAGGATACCTAACCATTTATTTGTTTTGCAACTTGAATCCTAGACTTTGATAATTAATGTTTTTGGAAACCAAAAAGGTATTAATTATTAAAGAGTTTAAATATTGAGAATACCCAATGAATTTCGTTAAAATTTTGTAGTTAAATAATCCATTCTCATTACCATGAAATTGTCAATAACATTCAGTAGATACAACTTCAATGAATGGGTTCATGTCTTAAAGGTCCAAGTCCTAAACTATTTGATTTGTGCAATAATCCTGGACATGATACCTAGTAAAGGCATCAATGTGATGCTAAAGATGTTTCTAACATCAAACTAGGAATAGTTGAAGGCCCAAAAGAGTCACCTTGTGTAATCTAGGAGGCCCATGTTTTATGGACTAAACACATTTAAGCCCAAGATATCCAATAAGGCCCACATAGATGGATCTTGTTTCTTTTGTGGAGAAACTGGACACTAGAAGAGGAACTGCACCTCTTATCTGGAAAGAAAGTCTGGAAGAGACTAGTACTTCAGTATCTACTAGATAGAACTCATACTTTTCATATAGCACTTTGGTACTTGGTACTTAAATGTTAATCTAATATTTGTAAATGGCTTGCGGATATTTACAGAAGAGTAACTAGCTGAGCACAATCAAGTTGGAACTACACTCTCGGAGTCTAGTTTATTATGATTGGAACCTAATATACTTGTAATATGAAACAATGTTTGTTTTGGAACAATGCATGTTTTAATTTAGCTTGCCTAAATATATGTCTCAGTTTAATTTATGAATGATTGACTATTTACTTAAATCGTTTTTCATAACGATCACCATCATATTCAGAAATGATTAATATTATTTTATGAGACTAGATCTCTTAATTAGAATTATTAAGTAAATATCAATGTTTTATAAATAACAAGTTCTATATGCAAAATACTTTTGACTTAAACTTGTTTTAAATCAAACTCACATTTGACATTGTTATCTTTGTTATATAAATAATATTCACATATTCCAACTTCAAGAAATGGATCTTTGAAGGAAAATAATGTAGTTTTTTTTGACATATGTAAATCGTATTTATATATAAAAGATTCATAATGATATTTTCACTAAGTAGTAGGGAAAATAAATCATTAAGGAACTATACACTATGGTGTATGACTTCATTTCTAATAAATGCCTAAGATTTAACACAATATAGCAAATCAACTTTATTAACAACTATAGTAGTTATAAATTATATTTTACATGGTAAAACATAATTGTGAAATCTTTGTTGAAGGTTTCAAATATAAAGTTGAAATACAAACTGGAAAGAACTATCTAAGGCCTTAATGATAATAAAGGATGGATTAAATCTTACTTGATATGATTTACTTTCTAATCGGTAGAAATATCCTCCTTTTATTTCCTTGGGCTAACACCTAGAACACTATCGATTGTACCTTGAGTACAAACACCAACTAATTAGTAGATATAACATTTATTCATAAGTTTTGTATGGAAAGGCTCCATCCCTATCTTATTAAATGTTTTATGGATTTAAAGCCTATGTTGGACTAAAGCTTTTAAACCCAAAATCTACTAGATACATATTTGTATAATACTCTAAATGTGGCTTATATTATTATATACAAACCCACCAAGAATAATTTATGTTATTCCCTTGATAGATGAGTTAGTAGAAAGTAAGCTTCTAATGAAAAAGCAAGTGGGAGGTACATGGAACTTGAAGCAGCTCAAGAAGCATCACCTGATGTAGTTACAATTGGTACTAGTTTTTAACAGGGATTGTTACACTTAAATAATAGCTATTCACAAACACTAATTGTTCGCATTAGTGGTAAAAATCATCTATGACTTGAGAAATGTGGAATTTCTCATTGATGAGCTTTTATTGATGCTTTCTAGCAAATCCATCAAATACCAAGATGTTGTGTCAGATCTCGAATCTGATTAATGACTTATAGGCATGAACATGAGATGTAATCCGTGTATGATAATCAAGTATGTTCTTTATTAAACTTTCTCTCTATAGCAAGCCTAGAAGTAGTAAGTGATTCTTCTAGAAAGAATACATTACACTGATAACTATACACATTTAAAGCAAGACTTGTATAAAAGGATATTCTCATACTCATGTCATTGACTGTGGTTCTTATCATACTCATGACATTGACTGTGATTAAATATTTTTTCACAAGTAGCTATGATTAAATCAACAAGGATATTGTTTACTATAGATTCACATTATGAATATGAGATATAACAAATAGATGTCAAGAAAGACCGCTTTTCTTAATAGACATCTACTAGAAGATATCTATATAGATTAGCATGGAGGTTTTCTTAATCCATGTTATCCTAAAAAAATGTGTAAATCTTAAGATCCACTTGTGGATATAAAGAAAGCATCTCAATGTTGCAATCATCATTAAAATATGAAACCACAAGGTATGCTTTTATATCATAATGAATGGAACATGTGTGTTTACTAAGAACTAGTGGGAGCGTAGTGACATTCCTAATCTTGTATGAGTGATACATACTTAATCATGAGAAATTACATTCTAACCATGCCAAAGGTTTTCACCTTGACTCGAAACGTGTTTCTAAAATGAAAGACATATGAAGGACTAGATACATTCTTGGAATGTAAAATCTATAGAGATAGATAAAATGAATGTTAAAGGTTTTAAATATTTATGTGTATATGTAAAATATCTTGAAATGGATGAAGATACAAAATTCCTTTGGAGGAACCTTGGTATTGTCACATGGCATTGTTTTTTGAGCCAGACTCAAGAGGACCTAGCTCATAGGTTTGAACTAGATCAAATGATTTATATTCAATTTTCTTGGCAAATGAATCCATCATTTATGACATATTATGCATAAGACTTAATATATGATCATGCCATGAGCATATGATAATATACCAATTGAATACATGGTTAAATCACCGGATGACTATAGAAACATTCTAAGAGTACTTTAGAAGAACTAAGAAAATGTATATGAGACAATTAGTTTAGAATAAAATATTCATGTAAATAGCTACATAAGATTATGATTTCTAAGCAAATATATATAATTATGATTTATAATTGGATTATGACTTCATTTTGGGATGAAAAGTAAGTTTTTGTTGGAATGAGGTCCAACCAAAACAAAATGACACAATATACTACAAAATAAGAGTACACTACTTTAGAAGTTTAAATCTAATATGATTGGATGAATGAGTTCATTGAAAATCTATGTTGATCTCTGCCATTCAAGGATCACATAGAAATCTTTATGACTTCGAGAGTTTACTTAATCGAGCTAAGAGACTCTATGTCATGAAAGAACACCGATCATATACTCCAAGATATTTAACTATACCTAGAGTAAAGTCAAATATGGAGATGATAGTATTCGCAAAATTCACACCAATTAATTTTAGTCAAACCCATTAATAAAGTCCTTCTGAGCTATGTATGAATGGCCACGCTTCAAATGTGAGAGTTTATTATTCTAGAAATGGGATTTTGATTTGGATTTAGTATTTGGATATTGGAACATTGTAACAACAACTATTATATAATGTTTTGATATACTGGGATATGATCATAACATCAATATTTGTTGTGTTCTATATTAACATGTTTAATCCATGAATAATCTTATTATTCTAAAAGTTCATAGTCAGTTGTAATTGTGGGAACTATTATGAAGTAAGACTAATATGAATTGGATTGGTTGATTTCACTGGATGAAGGTAGGCAATGGGTTGTAACCAAGTTTCATAGGTACTTGTCAGAGAACTAGTATTGAACTAACCCACATCAACATCATCTCATGGATCGTTATCATGAATGATACTTGATTAAAAGGTACTATCTTTGTATACTTAACACTTGAGATACATAGTGGTACTTAAGTGTAGGGAGTACTGTGCTTAGATATGGTTAAACGCTAGTCCTTAACTGGGCAGTTATAAAAGTCATTTTCAGTTATGGTGTGAACTATGCAAGAGGTTTATCTAGTCAAGATGGGATTTGTTCCGCTTATGTGTTGAGAGTTAGACATCTAAGGTGCCTTACCAAAATTTGAACACCATATGAGATTTATTGCGATCCATATCTCATGTTTAAAATGATGTCTGTGACAAAGGGATAAACTGATAAACTTACCTTATACACCAATTGTGGCTTGGAGCTTTTTGGGAATTGGGTGTTGATAGAATGGCACAAAGTCATATGTTGATGGGGCAGTGAAATATTGCTAGACGTTCACCACTGTCTATATCAGTCTAATATTAATCTTGCGCAAGTGGGAGATTGAAAGATCTAGTATGCTCAAGAATCATATTAAAGTGATATTACTAATTAACATATGATACTAATGGGTCATACTAAAAACAACTTGATACAATTGATTATTTATTAGAATTGATTTTAATAAATATTCAATAAACTCTTACAATTAAATTGGAAATTATTTATTTCATGGAAATATTAATTTTCATTAGCAAGTAACATTACATAATTCATATGGTATGAATTAATAAGTCATGCACAATATTTTGGACTAGATAAATTCTTTTGTCTTTTACCAAAAAGTTAAAGTTTATATTTCATAAACTTGGTTTATAAAATATAAAAGGACTTGTCTTCTTTTGCTTTTTTATAGAAATCATGGAAGAAAAAGGGAGGGCATGGGCTTTTGATTAAACTAATCAAAAGCATGGCTTGTCTTAAAGGTATGGGAGACAAACTAGCTTTATGGACATAAGTGATTAACTAGTTAAGGACTTGTGCGTAATAGATGTGCTTTTAAGAAAGGCTTTCATCCACTTTCATTTTGGACCTAGAAAAAACGTGACATGCATGGTTCTCTCTTAATTTTTTTCATCTTTGGAAGATTAACTCTCTTGCTTTTTCTCTCCCGAAGTTCATATTGGTTATCAACTTCAAGCTTAAGAGATTAAGAGTTTTCTTACAAGACTAGCATCTTAAATTTAGTCCACAACTTGTTGGTGTCTCTAAAGTTCATCATTCTTCATCAACTTCCAACCCTCCCAAGAGGATCCAAAGAACTGCAAAGGTTGTTATTTTTTCTTCTTCTTCTTTGGTTATGTTTAAATCTTTCTACAATGTGCAAGATGATCCTTGGTGGGTTTAACTTGTTTATGTTATTCAAAAATGATCAACTCTTCCGTTGCTAAAAATCATGTTTTTGAAACTAGTTTATGAATAAAAACCCAACATGAAGTACCTGAAACAATAAACTGAAACCGTAAGCCAAAGCTTAGTGAGTTCCCCCAAAGTACCACCACACAACATAACAAACAACAACAAGCAAATATGAGCCTTCAGCCTGACTGGACTGCCTCGTAGCGCCTACGGCCTATCTGGACCGCTCTCTAAGCCTTTGGCCTAACTAGACCGTCTCGTAGGGCCTACAGCTTATCCGGACCGTCCTGGGTGTCTTGGCCTTCAGCACAAAGCAGGACCGCCTCAACCCAACCACAATATGTCGACATATACAATAGATAAAAATAAAAACATATCAAGTAAATACAGGTAATCATACATATCTACCAACCTATCATATAACAAGCATAACATCATCCTATATAACCAAATACATAATCTAGTGGGCCGACATTGGTGCCTTCGACCCAAAAGTACACTGAGGAAAACTCACTTCTTAGTTTGAAAAGATCGCTGGACAGGACACTGCTCCAAATTTCAACTCTACCGGTCACTTATTTATCAAATAGTTATCAATCTAAAATACAAATCAAAATACCCAAAATACCCTTAGGTCAAACTTGGTCAAACCCTGGTCAAAGTCAAAATCAATCCACACTTGAAAGTCCCACAATCCACTAGTCACGTCGTGACCCCTAATGGTCACGTTGTGACCTAATAAGTTAAAACAGTCGAGGAATACCATCCTCTCGTCATGACATCCATGTGCTCACGTCATGAGAACGCTCTGATCAGAAGTTCTTAATGAAACTCTTAATCCCTTTTTGGCCAAGCAACCAAATCCGCCATAGTGTCTTATTTACTTCAGAACATCATAAAAATCATGGCTTTTTGGACATGTATGTCCAATGCATGTCCCAAACACTAACTAGGGCACAAAAGAGGAAATGACACCAAATCTTATGCAAGCGTCTTAAAACTTAATCATATTCCAGATCTAGCATCTATACTACTCAAGGGACACTATAGATCCATGAAGTTGACAACTTTATGGATTTCAACCACTACATCATCTAGAATATGAAGTATTAAGCATAAAAAGTTAGATCTAAGCTTATGGACTCATAAAGCAATGAACTTGAAACTCACAAAAGGTCGAGAAGGTGTGAGAATGCTTGATGGAGAGACTTGTGTTGAAACAAAAAGTGACCCTCTTCAGCTAAAAAGAACCACAGACTTTTGCACTTGGTAATACCGTAGAGAAGTTACTACCGGAGACTGTTCTTTTTCCGTTGTGAACGACAGAGTTGAAGATGAACCGCATAGTGAAGTTATGCATGAAGATAATTTAAGTTACTTTAATTGACATTGCTTGTATTCCGTGTATTATCCGGTGAACCGTTCATGGTCACCGTAGTCAGTTACTTTTAGATTATTTTATTATTTTGATGTAACTTTTGGGACTCTATAAATAGAGCTTCCCACTTTATGTAATCCTTACCAATTTACCAATTTATCAATAAATTGATCACTGAATGTTTATCAATATCAGATTGTTTATCTCTATATCTTAAGTTATCTTAATTGATACTTAACCGAGTTCCTCTTCACTTGTGTTGTTCATCTTATACTAACTTGTGTTTGCATGCAAACCTTGTTACGATTCAACCTCATGTCTACTTGTTTATTACTTATTGATATAAACTTGCTGCTATTTATTTTCCTTACATTTCCGCAATCTAACTATTATTATTGTTGAGCTAACAAGATCCACTGAGATTAACTTTAATTCCGCAACTTATTATCTTGTACTAACGTTTGTTTAAGTTTTTCTCTCAACAATTGGTATCAGAGCCAAAGTGGTTGCCTTTTAATTCCTTTCAAAATCGGAGCTTTTGTTCTCAAAAACTCTGATTTAAAAGGCCTTCTATACCACTAAATCTCATAAGAAAATTTCAAAAAAAAAAAAACAAGGAAAATGGCACAAGCTGATTTTCTAAACGTTTCAAACAATGTTAGTGGTTCTAATAGAGCCCCAATACTCGTTGCAAGTGAGTATCATCATTGGTCCCAGAGAATGGAAAGATATCTCAAGAGGATCGGTAGAGATGTGTGGAGACCAGTAGAAGAAGGACCTCATGTCCCTATTCTCATTCCTATTGTAACAGACGGGGCTCAATCAAGACTTGGTGGAGGTCAAGTAGCCATGAACAGAGCTACCAACGATGATCTAGAGAAGATGGAGAATGAGACAATCGCTTTCTACGAAATCTCTTGTGGTGTTGCCCCTAACAACTTTGACATCATCATCAAATGTGAATCTACTAAAGAGATATAGGATGTTCTAAAAACTCTCTATCAAGGGTCTGAACAGGCTCAAGACAAGAAGCCCAACTTTAAAGCCTTACCTGGTGAAAGCCTTGACGACTCCTTCAAGAGATTCAACCTCATTATCACCAAACTTTCAAACGATGGCACTGTAAGAAGCAATCACGAAACAAACTTGCAATTCCTGAATGGTTTGGGTAGACATTGGACTATGGCTAAGATGATAGTCCAAGGAGACAGAAAGATCCAAACTCTCTCACTGTTCAAGCTGTACGGTGAACTTCACGCACAAGATTCAACTGTGCTAAAGGAGTGTGCAGACCTTGGTGGACCACTCGCTTTGATGGCTCAAACTCCACACTTCAAAAATCCTCAGTACCCATATCCCACAGAATCATCATACCAACACTCATATGACAGCTCACCACAGTCGAATGAAGCTGATGCAGAACTAGATGACAAACAAGAGTTTCAGAATGCCATTGCCCTGGTCAGCCAACAGTTCAACCGAATCCCACCACCATCCTTTCGTAAAAGCCAACTGCTCACCAAACCACCCTTAAATAACAACTTCAATCAGCAGAGCAACCATCCAAGATATCCTAGAAACCCTCATCACCAATCTTAGCCACAAAATGCTCCTTTAAAAGAAACACTGCAGACCAACAAACCTTCAGACTCTAGTACCCCTACCAAAGACAAAGACGGAGTCATTGTTTTCCATAAGTGTCACAAAGAAAACTACTTTGCCAAAGACTACAAAGCAAATGTGGTAAAAGACAAGGCATTCTACCTCATAATGGCTCAAGAAATGGAGGAAAAAGAAAAGGCAAGAGCTTATGTTGCTCAGGTGAGAAGGTATCATCAAGTGTGGTCCTCAGGTGATGAAGATGAAGAGATTGACAACAACAAGAAGAAAGGGAAAATATGCATGTTGTCAACTAGTGAGGAAGACGGATCAACGAACCTGCAGAGGAATTATTGCTAAAGGGTAAAAGATGGAACTCTCAGCATCGTCGAGCAGGTAAAAATTATGATTCAGTCAAATAATTACAGCATGCATGAATGTGAACCTTGTTTAGAAAGACTTAATGACACATGTGTTGCCGTCCTTACAGACTACAACAAAGCCCTAGACAAAAAGAATATAGAGACCCAAGAGCTATACCATGTGAGAGGAAGAGTAAAAGACAAAAAGCTTAAGGTCATTATGTTAGAAAAGGATTTGTTGTTAGAGAAAGATGCTAGAGTTTTAAGTGAAACCCAACTAGATATTGCTTTGAATCAACGGGATCTTGCCCAAAAAGAAATTGTATGCTTGAATTGTTTAATTGAAAAACTGTTTACTAAAAGTGAAGCTATTGAGAACTTAGTGAATAATGGGACCGTAAACAACACTTATAATTGGGGATGGTCTAATGGGTATTCTACCGATGAAAACTCTCCTCCCCGGTTTGATGCTGATCGTCCCTATGTCCCACCAGACCAGACTTTTCACTATCTAGTCAATGACAAAACTTATCCCGAAGACATCCAATGTCACTTCGGCAGACTTCATGAACTTAGCAACAATTGTGTCATTGAGGAAATTCTTCTTAAATCCTCGGGTAACATTAGGGGTGTTCAAAAATATCCGTATCCGAAATTCCGATCCGAAATTCCAAAATTCCGAATCCGAATTATCCAAAAAATCGGATATCCGAATTTTCGGATATCCGAAATTTCGGATATCCGATTTTTCGGAATCGGAATTGGATAGTGTTTTTCAGATTTTTCGGATAATTCGGATATCCGATATCCGAAAATTTTGATTTTAGTTTATACATTATATGTTATTTTAATCACATATGTCTTATAATATGAATGTTAGTAACTAAAACATATTCATAATACCCTTAATTAGATACATATATTACTTCATATGCCTTTCTATTTTAAAAATATGTTTTTCTAATATAAAATTTTCAAATTTGAACAAAATTGCAAATTTTCGGATATCCGTTTTGGTATCCGAATCCGTATCCGAAATTGTAGATACGGAATCGGATACCAAAAATCAACTATCCGGAATTTTGGATATCCGAAATTCGGATATATGAATTTTCGGATATCCGGTTATAAACACCCCTAGGTAACATAGATAATTTCTTACCCATCATTGGCATAATTTGTCCTAGTTCTCAAGCTAGTTCAGTTGCGGACGAAGAAATTGTTGTAGACTATCCATCCTTGTCTTCCAAGACATGTCCCAACCAAGAGTCACCATTGACTTACTCTACGGTACTCCAGTCCTCTCTACCGCAGACCCCCGTCAAAAGCACAACTACTCTTCAGCCTATCTTACATGAACTGCCCATTGATAATTTTGAGTTTGGACTTTCTAGTTCTGATGACTCAAGTCCTCGATTTTTACCTCAAGCAAAGAATCCCAAGAAACCTCAACTAAATGGTTCTGATGTTTTCTCACCAAAGGTAGAAGAAAAATTGGCTCTGGAAAAAGAGATCAAATCCCGACGTGAAAAGCGGGAAGCTGATTCCAAAAACAAAAATTTCAAAAACCAGACCAAGTTTTCAAACAAAAGGAATTTTAAAAAATCCACCACTGCAAAAAACGTTTTAAAATCTACTGCGGTTGATGGATCGTGCAAAAAGTCATGTACAGTGACTAGATCTCTTGACTCAAACAAAACTAGAAAATTTCAAAAAGGGGGTCAAGTCAAGATCATCAAATTCCTTAAAAGACACAAAAATGAAGGGTATTTTACACACTTCACAATTTTGGAAACCTCTTCCATTAGTCAACAGGTCAAAACCTACGACTAAGTCTTTTAACAAACCTGTTCAAAATTCAGTGGACAATTCCAAGAAACACCAACCTCGGACCAGTCAAAAGAAAAAGACCACACCCTCCATACCATTGACTAGGTATGGTTCTTAGATCAATGAACAAAACTTATCTTTTTGTTTTAATCCACTACCATCAAAGACAAGTCCAATCCCAACTCGAAAAACTCAAAAGGATGTAACACATCATGGTCCGAAACAAACATGGAAAAAGAAATCTGTTTCCATGTCTCCCATGCATGCATATGTTAAAAAGGTTTGCCAAGTTACCACAGGCTCCAAAGTTGTTGGGTTTCCAAACTAACCAATTGATTGTGCAGGCAATGTAAAAGGAGGAACAAGAAGAAGAATGGTTAATCGATAGTGCCTGCTCCTTGCACATGACTGGAAGGTTGGAATACCTTCGTGATTTCAGGCCAATCAGTGGTGGTGGACATGTCACCTTTGGGAATAACGCAAACGGGATTATCAGGGGTTATGGATTATTGAGTACGCGGAGCTTCTCTATTCAACGAGTTGCTTACGTAGAAGGTCTAAAACATAATTTGATCAATATGGGCCAATTAAGCAAAGCTGGTCATCTGGTTGAATTCGATAGTGAATATTGCTACATCATGACGAATGACAGAAATATTTGCTTGATCAAATCTAAAGCCGAAGGGACAATGTATCCATTGGATGTCTCTATGATGATTGGTAAGCCGTAGTTTTGTTTCCTGTCAAAGGCAGTGTCTGAAGTGAGTTGGTTATGGCACCACAAACTTGCTCACCTCAACTTTAGATACATCAACAACCTGGTAACCGGAGAGTTAGTCCGAGGACTACCAATATTGATGTACAACAACGATACTTTATGCCCAAAATGTGAATGTGGTAAAAAAACTAAGGGTAGCCATCCTCTGATAGTTGATTCTTCAATCGTTGAACCTCTAAAGCTACTTCACATTGATCTCTACCGTCCATCAACCGTAGCCAGTCTTCACCACAAGAAATATATTTTGGTCATAGCTGATGATTTCACTTGCTTCACTTGGGTCTTCTTTTTGAGACTCAAGTCAGACACACCCCAAATAATGACCAACTTCATCAAGGAAATAGAGCTCCAGATCAAACTTCCTGTCAGACGGATAAGGAGTAATAATGACACTGAATTTACTAATCGGCTCTTGAATAGCTTTGTAGTTTCTAAGGGAATTAGCCATAACTTCTTGGCACCTTACACACCACAACAAAATGGAGTAGTGGAGAGAAGGAATAGAACATTGGTCGAAGCAGCTAGATCGATGCTGAATTTTGCCAATTTACCTCTCTACTTCTGGGTAGAAGCACTGGAAACTGCATGCTTTATTCAATATCGAAGCATCATTTGCAAACGCCTCAACATGACTCCCTAGGAAGGTCTCAACAATCAAAAACCCAATGTCCGATTCTTTCACATTTTTGGTTGCAGGTGTTTTGTGATCAACAACAAGGATCATCTTCACAAGTTTGCACTGAAGTTAGATGAAGGCATTTTCCTGGGTTACCTAACCAAAAAAGTTGCATACAGGGTTCTCATACGGCGTACAAGACTAATAGTCGAAAGCTTTGACGTCAAATTCAATGACTATTTCGTCTGCAACGCTTCTCCTTCAATAGAAACAAAGTTCGTCTTGGAAAGTGATATCCCAACCTCATCGGGTCCGTTAAACATAGTTGAAGTTAACTATGATGACCTCTTCGATCCTGCAGAGACAACACATCTTTCAGAAATATTCATGTCTCCGGTAGCCCAATAACAACATGCAGAAGTATCTGGACCAATCCTGTTTGAAAGAACGACATTCAATAGTTCCACCTTGTCGGTTAAGGGGGAAAGTTCAATTCCTTTGGAAGTTACAACCATCGAGGTTCCAGTATATGAAGATGTTGCTCCAACTCCTACCCGCAGACCAGCCAATCAATCAACAGTGTCTGAAGAATCCGAGGATGAAGAAGTTGAAAATATTGATATAAGAACGAATCCAAGGATTATTAATCACCCATCAGTCCAGGGGGAACGGACTTCACTGGTTCAGGGGGAACTCCCATCTTCAATCCACGGGGAACTTCCATTACCTATCGCAGAACCAATCCTAACAGTCCAAGACTCATCTACGGGCTGTTCACACATCGAGAGGGAACTAACTTTTTCAAGCAGACCCGAAGAGTCCTCTAACGTAAAGGATATTCCCTCAACCGCAGCCGCAGACCATCAACAATCTTGTCTACACATTTGGACGAAAGATCACCCACCGGGTCAAATCATTGGCAACCCGTCTTCAGGTATTCAAACTCGTTCTTCTACTGATTTAAATAACCATTGTCACTATGCAACATTCATGTCATCGGTCGAGCCCAGAACCATAAAATAAGCACTTATGGAGCCCGATTGGATAATTTCAATGCAAGAGGAACTTGGTGAGTTTGAACGTAATAAAGTTTGGAAATTGGTACCAAAGCCAAAAGGTCACACTATTGTCGGTACAATATGGGTTTACAAAAACAAGATAGATGAATCTGGTGTGGTGATACGAAACAAAGCACACTTAGTTGCAAAGGGGTATAGTCAACTTGAAGGTGTTGATTACGATGAAACATATGCACCAATTGCTAGGATGGAAGCCATACGTATTTTCTAAGCGTGTGCAGCTCATAAAAACATCAAGGTCCATCAGATGGATGTGAAAAGTGCTTACCTAAATGGCGAACTGAAAGAGGAAGTATATCTGCAACAACCTCCAGGCTTTGAAAGCTCAGAATTTCCAAATCATTGTTACAAGCTGGAGAAAGTAGTCTACGGTTTAAAGCAGGCACCTAGAGTATGGTATGAGACTCTCTCAGAGTTTCTTATCTCTTCATGGTACAAAAGAGGTGTGATTTATCCCAATTTATTTAGACGATCAAATGACAAACATTTGATGCTTGTTCAAATCTATGTGGATGATATCATCTTCTGTCCAATGGATCAGGGAATGGTGGATGAAGTTGCAAAGCTCATGACAAGCAAGTTTCAAATGATCATGAATAGAGAGATTAATTTCATTCTAGGTATTCAAGTTAAACAAGTCCCTCAAGGGATTTTCATCCATCAAGAGAAATACACCTCTGAACTGTTGAAGAAGTTTTCAATGGATAATTGCTCCTCGGTAAAGGTCCCTATGGCCTTTGGATACAAGATCTCAGCTGACCCTACCGGAGAGTCAGTTGATCACAAAATATACCGAGGAATGATTGGCTCATTGATGTACCTTACTTCTAGTCGACCAGAAATTGTGTTTGCTACGGGTTTATGTGCTAGATACCAATCAGATCTCAAAATATCTCACTTGACCGTAGTCAAGCAGATCTTCAGGTATCTAAAAGGGAGTAAAGCCTTGGGAATTTGGTACCCTGCGGGTAACGACTTCAGTCTTCAGGCTTTTACAGACGCTGATCATGCCGAATGCAGACTAGATCGAAAGAGCACTTCGGGTGGATGTCAGTTTTTGGGTGGAAGATTAGGTAGCTGGTCTTCAAGGAAACAAAACTATGTTTCATTGTCTACCGTAGAGGCAGAACATGTGGCCGCAACCAGTTCTTTCTCATAAGTCCTTTGGATGAATACACAACTTTTGGACTATGGGTACAGGATGCTTCGGGTACCCATCTATTGTGATTCAGAGAGTGCTATAGCGATTTCTCATAATCTTATTCATCACTCGAAGACGAAACACAAAGAGCTACGGTACCACTTTATCAAAGACCACATCCTCAAAGGTAACATCTTGTGCCAAATCATGAGGAAATAGCTAATGTTTTCACTAAAGCACTCGACTACACAAAACTGAATGGATTTTTAGAAATGTTAGGGATGATGAACCCTGACCCGCAGTTCTTCTTGAAAGGATGGGTACCGCATACCTTATTAGGTATCCGAGTGTGAATAAACTGCTTCTTTTATTTTCAAAACAAAACTCTTGAAGCACTTTATCCATTGCATTCTATTTCTAGAATAACTGATTTAGTATACACTTCATAATTGCTCCTCGGTATACTTTGTCTACTGAAGTCACTTGTGATCTATATACTCTATAGGTCTCCTTATTTCTTTTATTTCTAACCTTCATGATCTAGTTCGTCTTTCAGCTACCGCAGACACATTAAATGAACCCGCAATCATTACTTCATAAATGCCTTAAATGTCAATGTGTGCTACTTAATGAAATTAAAAACATTCTTCAAACATTCATTTTGTCGCACTTGATACTTCAGTCTCTTTTCAAATGACTTTCCTCAGCCAGGCCTATTTTTGGATAAAGAGAAAAAAAACTAATTTGCCTTTTGTAAAATCTTTTTGAAAATCCTTTCCAATCACATCAAGAACCGTTGGGGTCTAATCCATTCCACTTCCCCATTTTTTAGAACGGATAAACCATTTCTCACCCCACGTTTAACCGGCGTGTCATCATGGGCCTGCAAAACATTTAATGCTCCTATTTTCCCGAAAAATATTTATTTTTGATTTATTTTAATTAGATCTGATAATGGTAAAGACCCAAAGGTTTTTTAACTTTAACAACTGTAATTAAATTAATATCAATACTTTTTGAAATATGGAGGTATAAAAACCATTTTCTTCCCAAGAGAGCTTTTACACTTTCTGAACTCACAGACGATCTTCATATCTTTCACGTTATTGCAAAAATATTTTCGAGCAAGTTCTTCAAACCTTTTTCCTGCAACAATGCTGAAATCAGGCATCTCGAAGAAACAGTCCAAAGCCTCTGGTTCAACACGACCAACTGGGTCAGAATCCATGATCAAAGACCTAACTCCATCGATAGCAGCCAACAATTACAGAGGAATCTTTAAAGATCATCCATTGTACAATGAAGCCATCAAACTGATGATCAAGTTTCTTCAAACTCACCCTCTGTCTGGGGCTTTCGATTCCTTTACTGAAGTTGTACCACAAGAAGTTTTGTTCAAGTGTGCATTCTCTGCATTCAAACCTCATGACAAACCTCAAGAAGTTCATGTCAATCTCATCGATGATTCTTTGGTGGTTTTGACAAAAGAAAAGTTCCTTGCTGCAATCAACCTTAGGGTTCTTCCTTCAACAAAGTTCTACTCTCCAAGCACAACATATGTGTTTTCTGCACTTTATCAAATGGGGTACTAGGAAAAACTCAAAGGCGTAGGAGAATTCAAGAAAAGCAAATTGCCTGATGTTTGGCAATTTGTTTGTCATTTTGTGACTCGGTGTCTCTCAGGCAGAACAGGAGGGACAGATAACATGGGAAAACAACTATTGGACATAGATTGGAGTATCTACACTGGTAATGCAGTCAACTATGGGCAAATCATCTGGGATGATTTTCTGCAATACATTTCCAAGGATGCCCCGAAGGAAGGCATGATAGAACTCACGTTTGCAAGGTTTTGGTCATTATGTCTTGTTGATCTACACAAAGATGCTAAACTTAGCATGGGAAATGACACCAACTTGTTCTCAGCTCGCGATATTAGAAGGTACAATCCTTCCAAGGATTAGTCTGTTTTTGGTCCCATTCGTCGTTTGCCAATGTATATTTTGGAGTCCATTGGACTTACTACCGTAGAGGTGGCTGATCATATTATGGCTACGAGTGATATTGCCCCATATCACTCTTCCCCGCCAAGACCCAGTTAGCCTACCGCAGTCCAGGACCTGTAGCCAAAACCAAAAAGGGTTAAATCCCTTGCTAGGAAAACCCCAATGAACGTTGTTTCTAAGGGAGCTGGTCCCTCAAAGAAAAGAAAGGCTAAGACTGCAAAGTCTAATCCTAAAGCTCAACCTTCCCTTTACAAGGCTCATGATCCCCCTGTTAATGTTGTTGATGACAACCAAGATGAGCCTTCGAAATCCGTAGACATCTTTAGAAGGAAGAAGTTGAAGCTCACCCCAAGTCACAGCCAAATGCAAACCAAGGCAAATGTCGGAGTCTTTCAAAAGACTCCCGCAGCCATTCGAGTCACTGTAGACTCACCTGCTAGAACCCCAACTCACCACTCTGATACAAACAGTGTATCCGTTTCATCTCATAATGGAGACAAACCCCCATCTAGAGCCCACATGGATCCAGATGTGAATACTTTCCCTAAGGTCTCCAGGGCTTCACGATTGCACATTTTTGAACCCGAGGAGTTGTTCTCCATTTTTCTTCGTGTCACACAAACTATCAAACACCTATTGCACCGCAAGGCACTTATTTCGATGCCCAAGCTGGAACAAAGTCGAGGTCAAACTTGATTTTAGATCAGGGAGACCAAGGAAGCTCTGGAAATCCTGTACCGCCTACATTACAATCAAGCGGCTTAGGCATGGTGAGCACCAACGTGCAAGGATCCATGAACCCGAGGGACACCTCGGCGCGTAAAGGATTTGACAGGTATGCATCTGATGACTCTTGGACCCAATACTGTCCAACAACAGAGTCTGGGCTAAGAAAATTTGAAGATTTTAAAAGAGATTTTCAGGAAAGGAAGGCTCAACAAGTACAATAGCAACAAAAAAGGAAGAATCTCTCCAACTTTTGGCTAAATACTGGGCCACAATGATCAATAATGCAAAGACGGTGCATGACATTTTGGCAATTCAGCAATGGATGTCCAAGATGGAAAATACTGTTCAACAAGTTCAAGACATGGAGGATGTTGCCGGTCCTTCAAAGCCTCCTCCAAACACTGAAGCTCATGATATGGGCTTATTTAGTCATAAAAATCATGCATGATCTTAATACTTTATGTTAATTTTATCTCAAATAATAAACCAAAGGTGCTTAATTAGCTTAAATATTTCATTTTCAGCAACAAAGACATGCTCGAAAGGAAAATGAAGTGGAATTGGCGATTGGAAGCTTGGATATTGGATTTTGAAGAAAGAAGGATGTTGCTGGACAGCTTGACCCCTCGTCAGTGTTTTGGCCATATCTCATGAACCGTAACTCCGATTCAATAGATTCAAAATGTTCAGAAAAACTAGACACAATTTCGGATGACTTTCATGTTTTGAGAAAATGTTGATTCCAAATGGACTCGACGAGTAGTCCATTAACTCAACGAGTTGGTCAGAAGTTTCGCGATTCTTGACTTTGCCTTGCCGTACACAGGATTTTAAGTGATGGACTCATCGAGTCAGTAACTGGACTCGCCGAGTAGCCCCTGTTTTCAGAATATATATATATATATATATATATATATATATATATATATATATATATATATATATATATATATATATATATATATATATATATATATATATATATATATATATAGAAACGCTTCTCATTCGTACCCTAACGAATGGGGGAACCCTTGGGGGTTAATTTGCGACTGGAGGTGTAGCTAGAAGCCCTGGAACTCGTGGAACAACCCTAGCTTTCAATTTTGAGAAGATAAAAGGCAATTTAGGTTTACTCTTTACTTAATCTTTTGTTTGAACTATGTGTAAACTATTAGATTTAGTTTTTGATAAACTTTCTGCTGTAATCATGAGCTAAAACTCATATCTTCTGTTTAGGGTAGATGAATTTATGACTATGTGTTGATTTTTGTGGTTGGATTAATTGAAATTGGTGAATTTGTTTTGTTAAGCTTGTTAAAGATCCTCATGTGTTAACAACAACTATTTTCTGTTAATTAGCTAAGTAATTAAGTTGCATGAACATCTCTTAACTGCTTATCTCATGTGATTTATGTGAACACATTGTTATGTGCCTAGGAATAATGAATGTGAAACTAGGGTTAACTAGAAAATAGGTAAATTAATGTGTGAGCCTTGTGTGACGAACCATCAACAAGAGGTTAATTGAATTAGTAATTTGATTAGCTAATTACAAGTCTTACTTAACCCGAATCAATAGTCCAGGAACTCATTAGTTTAACCAATTGGCCAATGTTTGAATTAATTTGTTTTCTAAGGATTAGTAATAGCGAACGTGAACCTAATCACACTAATCGGTAGCCAATAACGAATAATCCATTGCACTTACCATAAAATCAACCATAGGAGTAAATGAGTCGAACCTAAATAAAAGTCTTCTCCATTATTGAATTTAGTGATTGTTTATTTGCTTTAGCTGTTAGTTGCTTAGTTTGAGTTTTATTTCATTGTTAAGTTTCTAGTCTTGCAAAACTAGACAAACCCCATTTTCTATTACTTGTTTTATTTAGATAATATTAGCATTTATTTTAATTGTTTACCGTTCCCTGTGTTCGATACCCTACTTGCTTGAACTATATTACTAATCGATAGGTACACTACCTTTCGTGTGTTTATTTTGTGTCTAAGTTAGTAGGATTAAAACTAGTTCGTTTCACACACATCAAGTTTTTGGCACCGTTGTCGGGGAACGGTTCTAAATAGTTAATTTTATTTGCTAATTGTTATCATTTTTTATTTTATTTGTTGATTAATTTTTTTATATATTTTAATTTTAATTTTTAATTTTATTATGTATTTTCCAAATCTCGATGCTTTTGATGCATTTCTTGAGGAAGTAGTACAGGAAATTAAGCAAGAAGATGAGGAGTATGACTCGGATGATGATTTGGAGATATTTGGAAGATGGTTAGATAAAATCTTGTCTAACGACCAAGAACAATCTGAGTCACAAGACCTAAATTTACAGTATGAAGAATTTAATCCAGAAAAAGATTTGGAGGAGCTGGAAAGGTTGCTAGCAGAGAGGTCAGACGAAGGACAAGAACAAGCTGAATTGCAGGAACCAACCTGTGGTTTGACCATTACCACGACATGGCCCCCTGTATTTCCGGTTTGTGTTTCGAAGCATGGGGTGACGACTCCAACTTTGGAGAAAGTTCTGAAGCGCGATCCATTTCTGATTAGTATCCAACCGGTCCCAACCCTTATCAAAATTCTTGGGTTTTATAAATTAAAGCTCGTCTGGCCAATTTTAGAAGCAAAGCGCAAAATTTCACAAATTGGTTCACCAAAGAAAATATTCAATGCAACGGATGGATTGGCATTGAGTTTATTGGAATTTTATTAAGTTGAGAGTCCAGCTAAAGACTCGCACAAAAAGAAGCGCTTACGGGAGGCAACCCGTCATTAGAGTTTGCTTTTCTTTTTCTTTCTAAACTTCTAGTATTTAGGGATAATTTAGGATTTTTATTTTGATGTTTTTTTATTACTTGGTATTTGTCTTTGATATTTGCAGAAGTTAGGGTGAGGTTAGAGCGATTTCTTAAAGCGTGAAGGAAATAAAGTGAGGGGTCGAGTCGTAGACGAGAAGATTAGAAGATTTGAGTGATAATTTGAGTTCGATGTTTACAATGGTTAAAAAGGAGTCTTGTTATTGAAGAAAATAAGGAGGTGTATTACCTTGATACCTTCCTTGAAGAACTGAAGCGGAAAGAAGAATATGCACGATCAGAGCCGAAAACTCGTCGAGTGCATACATACAACTCGACGAGTTCCAGAGGAAAAACGCGATTTCTGCCCAAGTTACGATCCAACACGACGAGTTCTCCACTATCAACTCGGCGTGTTGCTCAGTCACTTGATTTTTGAGTCTTCGATTTGATTCCATACGACGCATGCATTGTCCATATTTTTTGAAGTCCATTTTTGAAGTTTTCCAAGAAGCTTTTTCCTGAATATTTGGAGCTGTACCACACGAGATTTTGACACCCAAGACATGGATGAGCTGTTCCCATGTCTAAAGTCAATTGAAGATGGAGCTTAAAGAAGAAATATCAACCTCGCAACTGCTATCCCAGGGGAGTTTGTTCCAATTCCCTCTTTGCTTTTGTGTTTTTCTTTATCATGCATAGCATGCAATGGGGCATTGCATGAATTAAGTGTGGGGTAGGGGGTTGGTTAGGGTTGGTTACATTAGATAACTTAGGATCTTAATTTAGGCTTAATTTTTTTTAAAAAAATTGCATAAAATTGCTAGAATTAATTTAGGAAATCTTGGTAAAAGCAATTAGGGATCATGCTAGTATTATATTTGATGATTCTATGAAGACCCAAATGTTTAGTTGAGCCTATATACGTTATAGTGCATTTGTGGCCCCCTTTATTCTAGTGAAATCATGGGACAAAAACACAACCTCGCTTGGTTTGAGGGACGCAATACGTTTAGCATCGTGTACTTGAAATGTATCCAGGAAAACTAATACTTTAACCAATAAAGGTTGAAGTTGAGTGCGCCTGCTTAAGCACGTAGGATTTGAGTGAAAAAAAAAGTGAGTTACATGTTAAAAAAAAAGAGAGAATTACAAGAAAAGTTGTAAGAATTTTGGAGCAGTTAAAGTGAAGATTAAAAGATCAAAATTCCGAAGATTCAAAAAGTTGGAGATAGCAAAAATCATAAAGGTGGGGAATTCAAAGAAATCAAGATCAAATAACAAAGAAGTGAAGAATTCCGAAAATAGCTCCATAGTGGTATCGAAAAGTTGTAACTTTGTAGATTATGTATGCTTGGGTTGCTCAACCAAAAATACCTTGAGGCTAGGAGGTTTTCTGCGGATGATTCGGAGGGATGCATAAAATGAGCATTGTTCAAAAGAAGTGGGCGAGTGTTTATGAGGATTGTGAGTATTTAGAATTAGGGGGGTCCTTAGGAAAAAATTTAGACGCAAATGCATGCGTTGCGGTCTTGGCATAATGGCTGGGTTCGATTGGGATTGTTTTGTGTGTTATTAGTGTGCTAAAATTTAGTTTTTCTTGGGGGCAAGCAAAAGTCAAGTGTGGGGTATTTTGATATGGGCTTATTTAGTCATAAAAATCATGCATGATCTTAATACTTTATGTTAATTTTATCTCAAATAATGAACCAAAGGTGCTTAATTAGCTTAAATATTTCATTTTCAGCAACAAAGACATGCTCGAAAGGAAAATGAAGCGGAATTGGCGATTGGAAGCTTGGATATTGGATTTTGAAGAAAGAAGGATGTTGCTGGACAGCTTGACCCCTCGTCAGTGTTTTGGCCATATCTCATGAACCGTAACTCCGATTCACGAGATTCAAAATGTTCAGAAAAACTAGACACAATTTCGGATGACTTTCATGTTTTGAGAAAATGTTGATTCCAAATGGACTCGACGAGTAGTCCATTAACTCGACGAGTTGGTCAGAAGTTTCGCGATTCTTGACTTTGCCTTGCCGTACACAGGATTTTAAGTGATGGACTCGTCGAGTCAGTAACTGGACTCGCCGAGTAGCCTCTGTTTTCAGAATATATATATATATAGAAACGCTTCTCATTCGTACCCTAACGAATGGGGGAACCCTTGGGGGTTAATTTGCGACTGGAGGTGTAGCTAGAAGCCCTGGAACTCGTGGAACAACCCTAGCTTTCAATTTTGAGAAGATAAAAGGCAATTTAGGTTTACTCTTTACTTAATCTTTTGTTTGAACTATGTATAAACTATTAGATTTCGTTTTTGATAAACTTTCTGCTGTAATCATGAGCTAAAACTCATATCTTCTGTTTAGGGTAGATGAATTTATGACTATGTGTTGATTTTTGTGGTTGGATTAATTGAAATTGGTGAATTTGTTTTGTTAAGCTTGTTAAAGATCCTCATGTGTTAACAACAACTATTTTCTGTTAATTAGCTAAGTAATTAAGCTGCATGAACATCTCTTAACTGCTTATCTCATGTGATTTATGTGAACACATTGTTATGTGCCTAGGAATAATGAATGTGAAACTAGGGTTAACTAGAAAATAGGTAAATTAATGTGTGAGCCTTGTGTGACGAACCATCAACAAGAGGTTAATTGAATTAGTAATTTGATTAGCTAATTACAAGTCTTACTTAACCCGAATCAATAGTCTAGGAAACTCATTAGTTTAACCAATTGGCCAATGTTTGAATTAATTTGTTTTCTAAGGATTAGTAATAGCGAACGTGAACCTAATCACACTAATCGGTAGCCAATAACGAATAATCCATTGCACTTACCATAAAATCAACCATAGGAGTAAATGAGTCGAACCTAAATAGAAGTCTTCTCCATTATTGAATTTAGTGATTGTTTATTTGCTTTAGCGATTAGTTGCTTAGTTTGAGTTTTATTTCATTGTTAAGTTTCTAGTCTTGCAAAACTAGACAAACCCCCTTTTCTATTACTTGTTTTATTTAGATAATATTAGCATTTATTTTAATTGTTTACCGTTCCCTGTGTTCGATACCCTACTTGCTTGAACTATATTAATAATCGATACGTTCACTGCCTTTCGTGTGTTTATTTTGTGTCTAAGTTAGTAGGATTAAAACTAGTTCATTTCACACACATCAGCTCACAATTCAAACGAAGATGGTACCGCAATTGAAATCAGCTCTACCCTAATGTTTGGTCTCGATGATGTTCAACAACCTCCTCCTTCCGATGACTTCATTATGGTTGTCGATGATGAAGAATCATGTGGATCTCAGCATTCCACTTCAAAGCCCAAACAAAAGAAGAAAAAGAAGATAGCCATATCCAGAAAAGAATTCCTCGACCTTCAACCCAAAGTCGATAAAATTTTAGCTGTAGTCTCTTCCACGACCCCGAAGATAGCCCAAACACTGCAGTCGCTCATTGATCGTGTTGAAGTCTTAGAAACCAGAGAACGAATGAACGCACAAAGGGTTATTCTACGGATAGAAATGGGCATCCGGCAACTCGACAATCAAAGAACTGCAGATAGCAAGGAATTCATGTTAAAGGCTGAAGACTTCGTCAAGGAAGTGAAAGAATTAAAAACAGGGCTCCAACAAACCCTTCAAACTCAAGCAAGCAACTCCATGCAGCTTGTTGATGAAACTCACATCGCATATGAGTCAGGGTTTGCGGTACTCCAAGAAACAATCAAGGGATTGAGAAGATCACTCACTGCCAAAAAAAGTGTTGATGAAATTCTCCGTCTCACAACAGAGATTTATCAACATCTTTTCAATCCTGCGATCCCTAACAACCAACAAGTGTGTGCTCAAATGAAAACTTATTTTGATGCCACATTTCAGAAGACTGATGAATTGAAACACTGGTTTGAGGAGCAGATGGAGCCTGCTTCCTCAAAAGGGGGAAATGAACGAGGAATTCAAAATCAATCAGATAATCACTCTATCACTCCTCCTCAGGATCCATCCTCTCCAGTGCATCTCAGAGAACAAACTCCTCCTCAGAACCAACCTCCAACCGCATAGGTCAACAAAGAACCAACTTCACGATCATCTCCTCAAATTCCAACTCCCTAGGTTTCACCTCAACAAACTCATCCTCATCTCAAGAACGTAGAAGAAGAAATGTCATCTGACCATACTGATAACTCTCCTGCTACATCAAAAAAGAAAAGTGACCGGAGCGCTGCCAAGTTTGCAGAACAAATCTGTAAAGAACAAGGGTTTGACAGTACGTTTGAAGAAACCCTGATCAATTCATGGGTAAACCCAACCCGTAGACTTCTGGATGCTGATTACATTCCTCATCTCACATATGCACAACCACCATCAGATGGCTGTTGGGATATTCCAGTTTCTCCAAAACTCCAACTATTTCCCAGTCTTTCAATCTCTTGATCTCAGTATTCCTGATGATAGAAGAATCCCCATGGAGTTTGAACGCTTGAACCTCTTTCACGCTAAACACGGTTCTAAGATTGAGAATATCTGCTCCAACGATAGACCAGACGGTGTGAATAATTACAAAGTTAGAAAATTCATGAAAAGTGAATTTTTCCAATACACCCTGACCCGAAGAGGAGAAGAGTATATCAGATCCCAAGCTGATTTTGTGTGCTTGAACCCTGAACATATATTTTTGATAGCTCGGGTGTTTCAGCTTAAGGCTGAAAAATATCCCAAGATGAAGATTGCCTTCGAAAGGGCTTGTGAATTCTTGAAGGCCTTGGTATGTGACTTTGGCAAAATTAATGCTGAAATTCATCCTGTTCTTTCCAACAAGTATGATTTTCCTCCTTTCGAGCATGTGTCAAACTTCACTGAAGGATTCCAAGATATGTCCCTTGGTACAACAAGCTACCTTGAGCTAGGGGTCGTGTACAAGAAAGCTCAAGATGGTCCCAAGTACTTCATTCCTGTAACCGCAATCCATCGAGTAACAAAAAGGCAACTGGATGTCACCTTGGCCTCGGTGCAAAGATCAAAGCACAGGAAGGATGAGGTTAAGTTCGAGATTACAAGAAGAATCCAGTGGCTGTTTGAAGTTAGAAAGTTTTGGTGGATTATCATCAAGTTCCTAAAAATGAACAAGTGAAGAATATAGCTGAGAGGTCACTTTAGGGGAAATTGTTGAAACAAAAAGCGACCCTCTTCAGTTAAAGGAAACACGGACTTTTACACTTGGTGATACCATAGAGAAGTTACTACCGGAGGCTGTTCTTGTCCGTTGTGAACCGTAGAGTTGAAGATGAACTACAGAGTGAAGTTATGCATGAAGATAGTTTAAGTTAATTTAACTGACATTTCTTGTATTCCGTGTATTATTCGGTGAACTGTTCATGGTCACCGTAGTCAGTTACTTTTGGATTATTTTACTCTTTTGATGTAACTTTTGGGACTCTATAAATAGAGCTTCCCAGTTCATGTACTCCTTAGTAATTTACCAATTCATCAATCAATTGATCACTGAATGTCTATCAATATCAGATTGTTCATCTCTATAGCTTAAGTTATCTTAACTGATACTTAACCGAGTTCCTCTTCACTTGTGTTGTTCATCTTATACTAACTTGTGTTTGCATGCAAACCTTTTTACGATTCAACCCCATGTCTACTTGTTTACTGCTTATTAATATAAACTTGCTACTATTTATTTTCCTTATATTTCCACAATCTAACTATTATTATTGTTGAGCTAACAAGATCCACTGAGATTAACTTTAATTCCGCAAATTCTTATCTTGTACTACGTTTGTTCAAGTTTTTCTCTCAACAATTTGAATGCATAAATGATGGAGTAGAAGCTCTTCCTCTTCTATTCCTTAGCTAGAGTCACCACAAACAAGCTCTAGATCAAATATGGGTGCCAGGGTTTCAAAGGGGAGTGCAAGGAGGTGATGGAGGTTGAGGGTGGGCTAACCCTAACTCTCACTTCCTTTAAATACATAGTAGAACCCCCAAAATTAGGGTTTCCTCTAAGGCTGGTCTCACGTCGTGAGCCATATGTGCTCACGTCGTGAGCCGAAATATGGTGTGCGATTGCACTAACCTCCTCACGACGTGACATACATACCTCACGTCGTGAGTAGGGTTAAAACCTTAAAATTTTTAAACTTGACAAATTCTCACCTAAACTGAATGTTACAAATGGTCCAAACAACCAAGATCTAGTCTTTAAGTCTCCAAAGGACCAGGAATGCTTCTTTCTAAACTTAATCAATTAATTCCAAGTTTTCAATCTTCATATCTAGATCAACATGATGTTTAGATAGATAAAGTTTCCAACATTATCCATAATAATGTTTCAAACTTTCAAGATCTAAAGTTTAATACAACAAAATCACCTAAATGACCAAGATAACTTGCATGGGTAAAAAGGAAGGCAAAAGATCATAACTTTCATAGTTCATGAGGTCCAAGAAGCATCCCAAACTAATAAAAAGATGTTGGAGTCCAGATCTGAAACATACAATGTTCTTGGGAACTTGGAGAGTAATAAAGTTGCAAGCTTTATTCCCGACTCTCACTCAAAACTCATTAAAATGGACCAAAACACCAAATACACTTAGATCCAAGATGAAATGCAAGAAAGCTTGAAACTTTATAACTTATAAGGATCTAGAAGGTAGATGAAAGTTGAGATCTTCAATTTCCAAACTTCAAGGATCAATATTGCATAAAAATGTTGCTCTAAAACCACCAAAAACTCCAAAAATGGATGAGAAAGGAGAATGGAGGCTTAAATCTTGAAAATTGAGGCTAGGGTTCTCCCAAGGTGCTCTAGATATGATGGGGGCTAAGAAAATACCCTAAAACCTAAATCCTAACCTTCAAATACCTTGAAAACTGAAAAAAATTGGGCTTGGGCTGCAACAGTTCTCACGACGTGAGAATATACTTCTCACCTCGTGAGAACGAGTTTTCACCAATTTCCATTCCAACTTCAAACATTCATAACTTCTTCGTTTCAACTCCGTTTTCGGTGATCTTTATATGCACGGAAAGGTAATGACGAGCCCCACAACCCTATCTAATTACTTTTGACTTAATGCATGTTGAACTAAGACCGTAATCCAAGAAAGAAGACCAAAGTATTACTTTTCCCATTTTACCTATTTTCTTCGAAGCACAAATCGAAGGACTTAATCACTTAACCAACATTATCATCATCCAATAAGGTATAAAACCCATTTCCTTGAAGCCCAAGGCCTTTAATCAATCTATTTATAGTCCATAACCTAGAAATAAGAAACTTCTCAAAATAGGATATTACAATTCTCCCCCACTTAAACTGGATTTCGTCCTTGAAATCCGTCTTGGTTACTGAAAACAACGCAAAGATATTCCAAAAGTTTCCTCTAACCACTTCGAAATCAAGGCATCTTATACAAAAAACTCGAGAGACCACTCGGAAACCCATAGTTGTCAACAACAACCCAATAATTTGAAAGTATTCAACCAGAACAACTATCTTTCTCTCCCTAACTGAAAGACCCAACTTCCAGTGAAAACCACTCAAACGGGAACTTCTGCATCTACTAACCATCTCCATCAATGTACTGCACAAAATCGTGAGCCCAACAGTCTAATTCTAGAGACATACGTAATGACTGACGATCATCCACTCGTCATTCTTACCCCAAGTTCCTGATTAGGAACACCACTAAACTGCATAGCAACACTCAAAGCATTTCGATCAAGAATTCCAACGCATTCTAAATTCAAAAATCGCTTAAAAGTTCCCAAGTACACACTTGAATTCCTGACAAGTTGTGACTAACCAACTGTTACCACGAGCGTAACCATGGTAATTACAAAATCTCGCGCGACACTTAAGCTCCCCCAACAACTCAAGTGCACAACCATCTGACAAAACATCCAAGAGACTTATAACCACCTACTGATCTCCTGGCATTCCAACCATCATACCCCTACCCCTACGTCAATCCAAACAACTATGGGTCATCAACGACCCACAAGTTATCAGCAGTCCTAAAAATACTCAAGACATCCATCAGCTACTAAGACTCAACTAGTTTAGCATGCACACCACTATGACACAGTCAATATAGGGAGAGAGTTCAAATGAACCTCATAATAAAACAAACACAAGTCCACTAATAAGAGTCCTAATAATGAGCTCCTAATATACCAACATGACTTTTCCAGCAAGTCAACACCCTACAACTGCCCGACTCAACCTGCCGGTCAGAGAGCCACTAGTGACAACACTATACTGCACAAACGATCGTCTATGCCACATGACTAACAAACCAACACACGAGTCTCCACTACACAACTGACGACCCCACTCTCAAAATTGAAATCCACGATGGCTTATGGAATGCCATGACACTATCCAACCATTGGGATGAGAAGCTCATGGATCCTCACCATTCTTTCGATCATCTGACCACAAGCATGAAGACTCCCGACCAACATCCAACAGGCCTAAAGATAAACTTCCGTCATTCCATTGACCGGCAGTAACCCAGTCAACGACACACTCAACACTTGCCATAAGTACATGAGACATACCATCCTAAAATACACATCTTCCACAATCCACTGCCACCGACACATCGCCAAATAAAACATGACCATGCACAACCAACACTAGATATACAGATGAATTATCATTCCAATTTGAAAGCACAACTTTTCATACACTCCAGGAGGAAACACAATGCTACCAAACTGATTTTCTTTCCTTCTTAATCGTAACCTTACCTAAAATGTGATGTACCAGCGAATCAAACGACACGACGAACCTCAACTACTATTAGACACATTCTTATAACAACCACAACAAGATCCCACACCTTGAGGGAGCTGAACGGGTCCCATCAATAAGAAAAAGACCAAAAAAAACTTCCAATATCAATGGAGAACTCCAAAGTTATCCATAAATTCTGCCAAAATCCTGGTCGAATCAATCCAAAAACCAACCCAGCCAATGCGACCTGCCAAACCGAACTTTGCGTGACCATGATGATACCTGAAAAACTGAACAACGTTGCTCCGATATCCGGTCTTCCAATAACTAAGTCCAACTACCATCTCAATCCTATTAGGGACCGCAATTCCATAACTAAGAAGTTGACAAAACGCCTAAGTAGAGGCCAACATACAAACTTTACTGAATTTAACTAAGGGTTGACGCATCAAATGCACCCTCAACTTATACAACTTGCAACCTTCGAATAACCTTAACGAACCCGGAGACTGATCAACCATTTCCTAACTCAACCAAAAAATATATCAAACCCATATCGTGGGCTAACCATGCTTCCATACCCGATACACAATTAGAGTGGTTTAAGCTCCTTCATTCAAGTCCATGGAGCTACCACAAAGGAACTACTGGCCATAACAAATTCCCTACCCACCAACTTCCTTCTATGAGGATAGCACACACTCCTAACGGCAACTTACTCTGCACCCACGATCTAAACAAACCTTAAATTCTCTGCATCCATGGAGGGCTCAGGCGGACCCCTCAGGAACGCAGCGAGAAACTTCTAGATCATGAACACTTTGATGATAGCCCACTTTCTTTCCCCAATGCATCCATAAACACTAAACAAAAATCTAACATCCATGAACTGCAGGATACTCTGACCCATCGTGAAGAAACCATAAAATCGGACCATCCGACGATTCTCCAAGCAGAATAGCTAGTTCTCCCCCACTCAGGGTTCAAACCATCATCGACTGACATCTGTAACCCTAAAGCCTCAGACCGACTTAACCATGAACATACTCGACTTAACTCTTAGGATGCATATAACAACGGAAGATGATCCTAAGAACAAGAAATCTATGAATATCATATGGAGACTTCAGAGACCTTTCTCCCAACATCGCCCATTAAACTTAGCAAAATTAGCCAGAACACCATTGGATTGACTTAGCACCTTCCAAACTAAACTTACACAAAAGAAACCTTACACTTGGAGAGTTGATCCATAACCTCATCCTCCCATTGAAACTTCAAGAATTCCCCTATATATGCTCAAAACACAGTTCTGACAAACTCAACACCTCCACAGAACTCTTCTGCCCAGAACAGGATCAAATCGATGTCTCCCCAGATACACCCGATCTCCCAGAATATGTTTTACATATTCCACGTGTTACGTGGACTTCACCTTGACCATCGAGCCACGAGAACCACTTAGTCTCAAATATCCATTCGCTGTGACACAGAGACAATTTATTGCGAACTAGCATTCACCTTCCTTCAACAAAACCGATGAGGAGATCACCATCTTCTATCTTAACTGTCGACTGAACCACAACTACTCTCTCCTCCCTTGAGAATAGAAGGCAGGAAAACACAACTCTATGCAGCGAGTAACATACCTTGCCATCGGCTGACCATTCAGCTTCAGGTTAAGTCCTCTAGTTGATCATCACAACAGCTTACTTTTTGAGTCCCATGAATCCGACTGACACTACTTCGAGTAAGGTCTGCACCAACCAGACCCAAAATGCCACAGGCACTCAGGCCCAAATGATTACCGGTCTTATTCAGCACAATCCTAGCCAACAGACTGACAACGACAGGGATGACTACAATTAAAGCCAGTGTTATACTACAATATCTACCCTCCGCTAGCTTCTTATAAACCTTTTTTTACCCTTCTTGATCCCCGTATAGATCCTGTGCATTTAGTAGTATGGGCCCATACTACCTTCTACACCTATCCGTACGTGTCCCAAGAAGTGTCTCAAAGTCCCTAAGTCGCTACACCAAACCAATATCAATCTCAGACACCCGTGCCACCACAGGCACACACTATCGCTCATCCTAGACTCTCTCCCTATAGGATTCTTCTCATGTATGAGCACACACTAGAATGCTTTACTAGAAACACTACCACTGCCAGGTGTATCAGCAAACACAAAATCTTAGTAAACCATCACAAACTGCCTAGATTCCCAATTTAGACTTCCTCATTCACAAGTGCCCAAATTAGCATACTCAAGCACTCCCCCATGGTCACTAGGAATACTCACCCCCACTCTGCTATTAGTGTTGGATTTTGAGCATTCTAACACTCCTAAGATGTTCATGCAACCCTAAATACCTTGGATCTATGTTTTCACTAATTATACATGCAAGGGTGTTTCCAAGGTATTAAACCTATAACTAGCATACAATTGTCATATACCACACAAGTATCTAGTTAGGATAACATACCTTATGGTGGAGATTGAAGTCTTGATGTATCTAGCCTTAAGAGCTTAGCCCCAGTAGTGTGGAAGCCTCAAGTGGAATCACATCACATCATGGACATAGGAGGAACTTGAGAGAGAATCTCCATGCACCCAAAACCACCATGAACTCCAAGAATACACTTGTCACGATTTTGGGCAATGAAGTATGTATTTATATGTGGGATTTCTAGGGTCATGGATATAACTCAAATCCATACCCATGGGTCTTATGATACATGGTTCATGTGGCCCAACTCTTTATGTATCCATACATAAACTTGGTCCAACATGGATCATCAGCCCAACACACATAAATATAACTAATTAACATAATTAGTCCCCATAGATTTAATTAGTCTCTTTTTGATCACTAAATCAATTCTAAATTAATTCTTGATCAATACTAACTAAAACCATATGATTTCATGTTAATATATTAGTACTTATAATAAATCATATATAACCTTCTCTCAAGAGTCCATCCTAACAAATTGTCCTGATGATATGCAACCCAAATGGACAATCCTACTCTCGGGTCAAGTACATACCAATAATAGTTATGGGCTTAGACATCTAATCCAACAGTCTCCCACTTGGATAAGTCTAAAACTATTATTGCAAGTACGACTTCATAACCCGACTAGCAATCGTAGCTCTTAAAATCGTTGTCGAACTCTGAACAAATCAATGACGCGTCCATTAGATAAGTGATCATATATTCCTCCATTCTAGATATCATATGGACTGAGACATGGATTATAATCATTCTCTCTGTCCATTTGTTGTTTCCCGATTTTCAATTTATGACAACTGACTAATTGAACAAATCAAATCAGTCCAGGCTTGACCAAGCACTTAGGAATGTCATCACTAAATCATCGATGGCCCACAAATATCACTTTTATCCTTATGAGGTAAAAGGAATGGATAAACTTCGACTCATATGCTTGTACTAACTACTTGTTGAATCATACACAAATGCATGTTTTATAACATCAAGTTGCTGATGCGCTTTCGTACAATCAATGTATAAGCAAATCATAGTCAACAACTCATATCTCTAGGTTTGAAGAATATAAGATATTATCGTCTCATGATTCACTCGTGATAAAATCCATGAAGTGATTCAAATGAGCGTGGGTTTAATCCAATACTAGAATCTTATTCTAGGAGCATTCATGAATACTGTAGCTAAGTCTAGCCACCTAGACAGACTACAGATCCATTCATGACAGTCTTGCCTCAATACCTACTTCCAAAGTATGATTGACTGTGGACGGTTTGAATAACCTAGTTATCCAGGAAGTCAAAACATGCAAAGTGAAACACAAGAATAATACTAATCCTATATGGCCCCAACACTTTGAGAGTAAATAAAAACACATTTTATCTAAGCACCATATTGATTACTCATTATTCATGTAATGTTTCGAATTATCAACTTAATACTTGAATTAAAACAATATTCATGCCATGCTCCAAGCATGCACACTATGTTTACCTATGGTCCTTTCTTTTGTGAAATAGATCAATTGAACACGACTCCAATCATGGTCATTTCACAATCCCAATCCCTTTTGTAAATGTAAGAATACCAAACTCTTGCCATTTACTGTAATCTGTTAGATTCTAAACTTATATGCAATGATTCTCTTGTAATGACTATGCACAAAAGTCACAAAGACTTGGCAACAGACATTACAAAGTATTCCAATGGAGATCAATTCCATGGAAACGAAGTCTCATATTCAAAGTACATTCCTTTGAACATCCTTCTTTGCATTAAGTTTTCTAATCTTACACAGATTCAGAGAATAACTTCCACCTATGGAAACAATTCCATATTACCATTTTGACTATCACTTTTGAACAAGAGTTACCTCTTTTCAGAATATATCAATATGGTCCTTTCCAAAGTTTACACTATACTTCCAATTGTCCACGAGCAACCAATCTTTGGTAAACCTCAGATTGTCCTCGACAATTGCTTAATCATATTAGTCATATCTGGTTCTATTCCTTTTTCCCTCTTAATGCCCTAAGCATTGGAAAATTTAGAATGGATGTAATCTATCCTATACCCGAAGCATATGGGACACGATTCATGCTATAAAATTTTTATTTTCCATGTTCTCACAATTCGAACTATGAAGAGGGATGCCGTAATCATAATCGAATTTTGAGAACGCCACATATATAGAATTTCTTTATGTTGAACCATTCCAACATAACATTCATATATATCCTTGACTAAAGTTGATTAAAATCTCAATCTAAGCTTGTAGAATTGGAATGATGTATGAAATCCTCTCCCTTAATTATAGCAAAACAACTTTTCAAAGCGAATTGAAACTTTTGTTTTGTATAATTAACATTGCTAACTTGCAACCCTTAACATAATAATCATGCTCCCAATAACATGATAATTATAATTTAACCAACATAACACTTTATGCTCCCACTAGGTTTGACATGTACCCAGAAACCAGCTGGACTTCTAGAAATCAATACTTTATTGACTTTCTTACCAAAGTTCAGTTTTCTGATACGAGATGCTTTGATAGGACTTTATCAGAATCATACACCTTTCCTTAGATGGCTCACATGTATGTCTAAACAATTATGAAGAGGGGTGCCGTAATCATAATGTTTAGACCTTCTGCCATTCTCACAAGTCCATGCTAGTGTGCCGGTTAACTACACACGCTCCACTAATGACTTTGAGAATGCAAATATCACAATTGCTATCTACTCATAATCTACTTAGTGAAAGAGTTTCCTCACCATCATTTTCATGAATCGGAGAGAAACCTTATGACACTTAGATTTTTTTGTTTTTTATGGTGTAAGTGTTCCTATCCATTCGAATTTGTCAAAACCATAATCATAAGACAAGGTTAGTGGCAAATCCAAATTCATATGGACTAAACTTGCCCGATCTCATTTTCTTGCCACTTAGTAGCGCAGGGCCTACCATTGCATCCAGGTTGTTATGCAAATAATTGAGAACTCATAGAACTCACAAGCATAGTGAAATTTTAACTGGAATAGACACAGAAATAAGAATATGTCAACACGATAGGTTACAAACCTCAAGTCGTGGGCTAGTGATTAACAATACTTTTGATTAGTTCTTGAAACTATCTCAAGATCTTTTAAGACTCCCACTGACGTCTTGACATATAAGATTCTCTCGTCAAGAACCATTCCTTGATAAAATAAATATTCAAGAGTTAGTGCAGATTCTTATCAAGATAAACACTTCTCACAATTGGTCTTAGTTGGTCTCTATTTTATCCAAAACATCACAACTTACCAACTTCAAATGTACAAGAGTAAGAAACATGTTACTCTACATTTGATAGGTGTTATAAACCTTTCTTAAAATTATGTCACTCAAGTTACAATCTTAGAGTATAACTCTAAGATTTGTTTTGGAATGAAGTATGATTTATCTTTTGATATGACCATTTCCACAGTTCATGATTCCTCTCCTTAGCCAAACAAATGCACTAAGGTGTCTTTAGAGGATCAATTGTGATATGGTTTTATAATCACTAAGATAATCATAAAACAAGATACTCAAGTACTCTCCCATCTCTTTAGATTGGAGAAACTTTTACCTTTCTGCCTTATTCGATTCTTCTTATTCGTCCTGCCATACATTGAAACTTTTCCAATGTTTCAGAATTACACTTAAACTTGTAAGTATAACCATATTTACTAAACTTTAGTAAATCATAACGAATAATCTTATCGATCTTTGTGGTGGACCTGACCAACACACAACCAAGTGTACCCAATCATTTAGTCCTTCACTTGACTCACACATGCATGTGAGCAAGGACTTAGTCTTAATTTCCCAAAGATGAACAATTATCATTCATCATACAATACAAGTTGCATGATTACAAGTTTCTATCCAACTTAAACTTGGGTGATGAGAATCTTTCCTTATTTGGAAAATTATGACACTACCACAAACGAAAGAATCAAATCCGTTTCACAATATTGCTATCAATGAAATCATATATACAACAAATTTTCACAAATGCCATCGTAAGGATACTTAAAATAAATAAAATCAAAACTTTTCTTTTATTTTACAACTTGCGGAAAAACTTATCCTTACGATGTAAATACATATGAAACCATTATGTTATCTATTTCCTAAGCAATCTATCACAACTCTTTAAGCAACAGCTCAAAATTCTGATCATCGAATCATGCGATCGAAATCCATCTTCGCGATTAGAATCAGCTTACTCTTCTTTAAGCTTCTTCTCTTTTCTTTGATTATTAAAACTTCAACATGTGACCCAGTCACATCATGTAATAAGAATCTCCAAATACGAGCTTAACAGAGTTAGATAGTGGACTTTACCTGAAGTAGAGTCAAACCTTTTTTACTTTACCATCCTTATGATCTTTCAGATAAAATGGGCAGCTTCGCAACCAATGTCCCTTCTTTTGGCAAAAGAAACATATGGACTCTTTGGAAATGGTACACTTGATTGTCCAGACTTAGCCTTTCTCTTTACCATTGAGTCAAACGACTTGACCATGGCCGATCCCTTTCCAATGGAAAAAAAGGAAGTTTTTTTTCTGGACTTTCAATGTTACCATTACCAATGTCCATGGAAGCATGGGAAGTAGATCTTTAAATCAAATTTGATTTACAATTGCTCCAAATCATTGCTGATTCAGTAGCATTGTGCAAATATGTAAGATCATTAAGGGTCATGTCATGGTCTGTCACATAGTAGTCCTTAAGGAACTCACTATATGACTTAGGAAGTGACCGAAGAACCTAGTTAACAGTCAACTCCCTTAAGACTTTGACACCCAACTCTCCCGGCTTGCCAATATGTGACTTAATCTCCAAGATCTAAGCACATATAGACTTTGCTTCCCAATTAGGGATTGAGTGACCTTGAACTTGTGGGTCAGGGAGAATTATTGGAGGAGGTGGAGGAAGTGAAGCTCTATCTAAAAGGATGAGGAAGACCATAGTTGTCTGAACTTAGACATCTATGAGGGAGAAATTCAAGTTTAAGTTGATTTAAGTCCTTAACATAACACCCAATATGAAATATTAACGCTAGGACCCAACAAACTATTTTATAACTTGGAAGAGGGATGCCGTAATCCAAGCTATAAAATATTTGAAGTTAGGTAAATGACGATTTACCAATTTCCACAATAAAAACAAAATAAATTATTAAGTTTTAATTGGATTGAAACTCCTAGATCTTTTGAGATTCATTAAACTTTCAATGGCATGTTTAAATCTCGATTGTGCCCTCTTACGTTTGTGACAGGGATGCAGAGGATCACAAACAATGTGTGAATAACCATGCAAATTGACTTGGACCCTTAATTTTATCACCCAATCGATGTGTCGGTTAACCACACGCGCTCCACCGATCTATGATAAAACTTAAGTCACCCTTTGCCACACATTGTCAGTCCCATGTTACTGTGACGGTTAACCACACACGCTTCACTAACGACTTAACAAGGGTGCAAAGTGTAATTTCATGGGTTAGCACCAAATTCACATTTTCCTAAGTAACTAAGATTGAGAATTTATAAGTGTTTAGTTACTTAGTATTTATCATTATACTTTTGATGAAAGGAGAATTAGACTTCTATCCTACCCGTTCGGCTAACGACCCTCCACCAGTCAAGGAAGCGGTGGGTGAGAGTGGACACCCATTAAACTACCATTTTATAGGCAATAACCTTATACCCCCCTTAGAGACCGGCTTCGTGAATGAGGCCTACTAACGGTAAGATTGACTTTATCTTATACATATATACATAATCATTAACTTTTAATATTATAATTGTATAAGGTTGAATTTTAAACTTTTAAAATTCTAAGGTTTAATTTGGAATTAAAGTATACATGGGGAGGTAACTTTGCAAATTCCAAAACTTGAGGGAAGCTTTGAAACTTTTCAAAACTCTTAGATTTTCATAACTTATGAGTTTAATTAAGGTTTTAAAAAAAAACTTTAATGAAGAGACTCTTGAACATCCATAACTTGAGGACAACTTATGGAGTTCATAAAACTATTTATGTCAAAAAGACTCTTCATTTTGTAACCTATTACAATTTTTATGAGTTTTAAGATTCATAAATGTGACTTTTCATATAACTTGAGGACAAGTTACAAAAACACATCTTATGAACTACTCTTAGATCAATTTGGATTGAAAACAACTAACACGTAATTTGTTTTTCATTAATCTAAACTAACTCATAAAACAAGGTGACACAAAAAACTTTAGGTAATCCATAACTTGAGGACAAGTTATAGAGTCCATACAATTTCATTAAGATCAAGAATTACACTAAAAACAATTTGCATATAATTCCTATGATCTACCAAAACTCATAAGCATGAACAATCCACGTCAACAATTTTCAAGAATCATATAAACATATATAAAACTTGAAGCTTTGATAATGACTTTGAAATTGGTTTACCATAATCATTACCACATCAAAAACAGGTTTTATAAGTCCAAAACAATTTAAGGTAATGATTCTAGACCAATTCCAGGCTTAAAAGTCAAAAATATGCTGTCAGGGGCTTCTACTCGTCGAGTCTATGAACCTACTCGATGAGTAGGATGAATTTCTTCATGGACTCGGCGAGTCCATTAGTAGACTCGACGAGTCCAGTGCCTAGAAAGACAAAATTTTCGATTTTTAAGCTGTTGCATCAAGTATAAATGAAAACAAACCTGGGCTCTGATACCACTGTTGGATTTTGAGCATTCTAACACTCCTAAGATGTTCATGCAACCCTAAATACCTTGGATCTATGTTTTCACTAATTATACATGCAATGGTGTTTCCAAGGTATTAAACCTATAACTAGCATACAATTGTCATATACCACACAAGAATCTAGTTAGGATAACATACCTTATGGTGGAGGTTGAAGTCTTGATGTATCTAGCCTTAAGAGCTTAGCCCCAATAGTGTGGAAGCCTCAAGTGGAATCACAACACATCATGGACAAAGGAGGAACTTGAGAGAGAATCTCCATGCACCCAAAACCACCATGAACTCCAAGAATACACTTGTCACGATTTTGGGCAATGAAGTATGTATTTATATGTGGGATTTCTAGGGTCATGGATATAACCCAAACATGGGTCTTATGATCCATGGTTCATGTGGCCCAACTCTTTATGTATCCATACATAAACGTGGTCCAACATGGATCATAAGCCCAACAAACATAAATATAACTAATTAACATAATTAGTCCCCATAGATTTAATTAGTCTATTTTTTATCACTAAATCAATTCTAAATTAATTCTTGATCAATACTAATTAAAACCATATGATTTCATGTTGATATATTAGTACTTATAATAAATCATATATAACCTTCTCTCAAGAGTCCATCCTAACAAATTGTCCTGATGATATGCAACCCAAATGGACCATGCTACTCTCGGGTCAAGTACATACCAATAATAGTTATGGGCTTAGATATCTAGTCCAACAATTAGCTGTGAAAGAAACTTCTACCAATATCAACTAACTATCTTACGAATACAATTACATGCAGCAAGGATTAAACAGTCCTCCGACTGAAAGATCTTGCACTACAACTGTTGGACTCAAACAATAGATATATACAATAGGCCAAATCAAACATTCGAAAACTATTTAATTATTGTGGAATGTAACTTAAAGTATTCGCTTAATAGCTAAATAACATAAATATAAGTCTCATATATCACAAAGCAAGCATCGTTCGAGCTTTAAAAACCAATAGGAAAATGCATCATAAAGATCAGGAAATTCTAACACACAATTCCTGAGGATCCTTGGCCTACACATGCATCACTAATAGCTCACATAGCACACAAAGAAAGGTATCTCTCCTAGAAGGCACTCTAGCATGCAACCCTGAGTAGATACTTAGCCTATCTTATAACATACACATCGTACTATAACATAGATAACAGCAAGTCAATCACAACATATAAAGCAAATATGAATATTTTGGGATATTACTTTAAGAGCTCCGGCTGACTGTACACATCTGAAACAACCCAAAAATTTCGTTTTCAAAATCATTTAACAACATAGATATCATCGTCATAGTATAAAATCATAAAACATGTATCTCAAAAATCTCTTAAGAACTGTTATCCTATCACAATCTCATATATAAAATATCAGAGTAAACTCCCAAGCTAAGAAAAAATGTGGTGTGTGCCATGCTATCATCCCGATCCCTTTCCCTTGCTAGCTGAAGTACCTGAAACCAAAACTGAAACTGTAAGCACGAATGTTGGTGAGCTCCCCCAAACTACCACATACCATACAAATCACGTATAACAAATAACATAACTTTGGGACTACTCCCAACTGCATCAGGACGAATCCCGGCATCGGCTTGCCCGACATCGGACTCCTGCCCGACATCGGGCTCACCCCGACATCCGACCGCATCGGGCATGGGGCTCACCCCGGCATCGGGCTTGCCCCGACATCGGGCTTACCCTGGCACATACACAGCATAACATTTATCATGAACACATAAAATAATCACATGATCTGCATCGGGCTTGCCCCGACATCGGACCGAAGCCCGGAACATATAATCATAACATATAAATTAGCACACATCGGGCTTGCCTCGGAACATATAATGTATGGCATAATAACTAACATACATCGGGCTTGCCCCGACATCACGCTTACCCCGGAACACTGAACACATAACATATAACATAATCACATATACTACATTGGTCTTGCCCGACATCGGACCGAAGCCCGGAACACATAACACATAACACATATACATGCATGAATCACAAAGACATCAGGCATACTTAACTACTTCTCGGGACCGCCCCGGCATCGGACCAAAGTCCGAAAACATATAAACTGCATCGGGCTAATCCCGGCATCAGGCTCACCCCGACATACTCTACAACTTAAACGAGTCGGCATTATGGCCGTAGACCCGTTCCTACTGGAAGGAAACTCACCTCGTATGGCTGACTGCTGCAAAACTGGGTGAGGGATCCCTATCTGCTGCTCCGGCTACTCTCCGACTATAATTACATAACAACACTTAATCAAAAACTGATAATCCTTCTTAGGGTAAAATAACCATTTTACCCTTCTGGTCAAAGTCAACGCCAAAGTAAAAGTCAACTCTCAGTCAACCCAACTTGCCGAGTCCGTCTACCGACTCGTCGAGTTCAAACGGTCATAACATCGGGACATCTCGATTCTACTCGTCGAGTCTCTCATTACACTCGTCGAGTTCTTTTGCTTCCGAGTCCTACTCATGTCCAACTGGCTGAGTCATCTCCTTAACTCAGTGGTTTCATTCCTAATCAAAGAAAGGTTTGGGGATATCAATCCAACTCGTCGAGTCCCAAGAACAACTCGGTGAGTCCATTGCATGCTCAGATTATAAAGTTGATCCTAGGTGATTCCACTGCCTCTAATTCATAGATCTGGACTCCTTAGGCTAGAATAACACGTAAAGTTGGTAACTTTACGTGCATGCATGATGCTATGAAGCTAAATCACCCAAAACAAGCTAGAAATGAGAGTCTAGGGCATATAATGGGATCTTGGCCAAATAAAGGTGGCAACTTTGAGCTTCTGGAGCTTAAGAGTGTCTAGATCTAGAGTCCTTACAGTCCCAAAAGTGGAAAGGACCCAAAAGTGGCAACAAACAAGCTTTCATGAAGATCTAAGTGAAAATAAGCCAAGGTACAAGCTTTATACCTTCAAGGGCTCTGAAATGCAACAAAAACTTTGGATCCTCTGCCTCTTCTTGAATCACCAAGGGTTTCCTTCCTTCTCCTAACTTCAATCACACAAGTATAAGGGAAAATGGCTCAAGGATGCACAAGATCGATTAGGGTTTCGAGAGTAGGCTGTGAAGGTGATGGGGGCTGGGGTGAAGACTCATTAGGGTGCTTAAATAGGGTGAAAACCCTAAGGGTTAGGGTTTCCTCCTGATGGACCTACTCGCCGAGTCCATTCCAGACTCGTCGAGTAGTCCACTTAAACCCCACGATTAAACTGGCCTCTACTCGACGAGTTAGGGATACCAACTCGTAGAGTAGCTCTTATAAAATGAGCGTTTAATGAACTAAATACGTACCAGGAATGGGGCGTTACAATTCTCCCCCACTTGTCTTAGACTTCGTCCTCGACGTCTGCTGAATCTGAAAACAACTCCGGGTAGTGCTCCCTCATCTCCTCCTCGGGCTCCCATGTCCACTCTGAACCCTTTCGGTGCTGCCACTGCACCTTCACTAACTCTACTCTCTTGTTTCTCAGCTCTTTCACCTTGCGATCTAAAATCTCCATTGGTGTCTCGATATAGTTCATGCCATCATCAACCTGAATGTCCTCAAGGGGTACTACTGCTGGCTCATCCACTAAGCACTTACGCAACTGAGAAACATGGAAGGTGCTGTGGATCTGGCTGAACTCTGCTGAAAGATCTAGTCGATAAGCAACCCGACCCACCTGGGCCAAAACCCTAAATGGACCAATGAACCTGGGGCCCAGCTTGCCCTGCTTCCGAAATCTGATAACACCCTTCCAAGATGACACTTTCAGGAGGACCATATCGCCCACCTGAAACTCCAAGTCCGAACGCCGCTTGTCGGCGTAAATCTTCTGCCGACTCTAAGCAGTCTGGAGCCTGCTCCGGACTCGCTGAATCCGCTACGTAGTCTTGAGTACCACCTCCGTACTCCATATGACTCGCTGACCGACCTCACCCCAACAGATTAGGGTCCTACACTTCCTCCCGTAGAGCATCTCGAAGGGAGGTCGGTCTATACTGGAATGGTAGCCGTTGTTATACGAAAATTCCGCTAACGGAAGATACGTATCCCAACTGCCACCGAAGTCTAGCACACATGCTCGAAGCATGTCCTCGAGAGTCTGAATCGTCCTCTCGCTCTGTCCGTCTGTCTGAGTGTGGAAAGCGGTGCTGAAATGGAGACAAGTACCCATCTCATCGTGAAACCGCTTCCAAAATCTGGAAGTAAACCGGACATCTCGGTCTTACACCATTGATACAGGCACTCCATGACGTACCACTACCTCTCGCACATAAATCTCGGCCAACTTTTTGGCCGAGATGCTCTCCTGGATCGGTATAAAATGGGCGCTCTTGGTCAACCGATCCACGATAATCCATATCGAATCCACCCCACGTGTGGTCCTGGGAAGCTTTGTAATGAAGTCCATAGTGATATCCTCCCATTTCCACAGATGAATGTCTAACGGCTGCATCCTGCCGTGGGGCCTCTGGTGCTCTGCCTTGACCTTCCTGCAGGTCAGGCATCTCTCCACATACCAAGCTACGTCCCGCTTCATGCAGGGGCACCAGTAATCGGGCCGAAGATCTCTGTACATCTTCGTCGCCCCTGGATGGATGGAGAACCGAGACTTGTGGGCCTCATCCATCAACACTTGTCGTACTCCGCCATAGTATGGTACCCAGACCCTCCCATGCAGGGTCAATAATCCTCGGCTGTCGTTATCAAACGAAGCTACTCGGCCCACTATCAATTCGCACTTCTGGCGCTCCTCCTTCAGGCCCTCATCCTGCGCCTCTCTAATCTGCTCCGGCAGTGGAGTGATCACTGTCATCCTCAGATAGATATCTCGGATCAGAGTCTCCACCGCCTTGTGGCTCAGGGCGTCAGCCACTACGTTGGCCTTGCCCGGGTGGTAAAGGATCTCACAGTCGTAATCCTTTACCACGTCTAACCACCGACGCTTCCTCATGTTCAGATTCGGCTGATCCATGATGTACCTCAAACTCTTGTGATCCGTGTAGATAGTACATCGGACACCGTAGAGGTAATGCCGCCAGATCTTGAGAGCGAACACTACAGCCCCCAACTCCAAATCATGCGTCGGGTAGTTAGCCTCGTGAGACTTCAACTGTCTCGAGGCATAAGCTATCACATGCCCCCGCTGCATCAACACTACTCCCAAACCTGTGATCGAAGCGTCACAGTAGACTATAAAGTCATCTACTCCCTCTAGCAGGGTAAGAATCGGCGCCTCGCACAGTCACTGCCTGAGCGTCTCAAAGGCTGTCTGCTGCTCAGGACCCCAGCGAAACACCACCGACTTCTTGTTTAGTCGGGTCAGCGGAACTGCTATCTTGGAGAAATCCTGGATGAATCTCCTGTAGTACCCTGCCAAACCTAGGAAGCTCCGAATCTCGGATGGAGACCTTGGGACCTCCCACTGCATCACGGCCTCAATCTTGGCCGGATCTACTAATATACCTTTCTGGTTGACAAGGTGCCCCAGAAACTGCACCTCGCGCAATCAGAACTCGCACTTGGAGAACTTTTCGAAAAGTCTCTCCCTCCTCAAGGTCTCAAGCACCTCCCTTAGGTGTTCCTCATGCTGTTCCTCAGTCTTGGAATAAACCAAGATATCATCAATGAATACTATCACAGACCGATCCAGCATCGGTCTGCACACGCGGTTCATGAGATTAATGAACGCGGCTGGAGCATTGGTGAGCCCAAACGACATCACCACAAACTCATAATGACCATAGCGGGTCCTAAAAGCGGTCTTCTGCACATCATCATCTCTGACCCGCATATGGTGATATCCGGACCGTAGATCAATCTTGGAAAACCAAGATCCTCCCTGAAGCTGATCGAACAAATCATCTATCCTCAAAAGTAAGTAACAGTTCTTCACCGTTACCTTATTCAGCTCCCGGTAATCAATGCACATACGGTGCAAACCGTCCTTCTTCTTCACAAATAGGATCGGGGATCCCCATGGTGAACTGATCGGCCTGATAAAACCTTTGTCTAGCAGCTCTTGCAGCTGCGTAGACAACTCCTGCATCTCGGGAGGAGCCAACCGATATGGTGCCTTAGCTATCAGAGCCGCACCAGGAACCAGGTCAATCCGAAACTCAACCTGTCTCTCAGGAGGTATCCCAGGCAAATCCTCCGGGAATACATCCGGGTACTCTCGTACCACCGGTACATCATCGATTTTCGCCTTACCCTTATCTCGGGTATCCATAACATATGCGACATATCCTGCACAGCCCTGCTGAATGTGACGTCTCGCTCTCGCTGCAGAATAGAAAACTGGTCCGCGTTGTGGCCTCTCGCCCTGAATTATTAACTCTCCCCCACTGAGAGTGCGAACTCTAACCAACTGCTGCTCACAACCTATCACTGCCCCATTGGGGCTCAACCATTCCATACCTACTATAACCTTGTTCCCTCGCAGGGGAATAGGAACCAAATCCACTGAGAACTGCTCATCAAATAGTCGCAAAGTACATCCTCTATGAACTCTCGTGACCCTGACGGTCCTGTCATCAGCTATCTCGACGTCAAGTGGACAATCCGGCTCCCCTGGATCTCTGCTAAATCGCTTGCTAAGCGCGAGCGACACAAATGATCGGGTAGTCCCCGAATCAAATAATACTATAGCTGAAATGCCGTTCACTAAGAACGACCCTATACACAAACACATAATCATGAGAAACAAATAATATCAAAAGCAGAGGTAAGACAAAAATACATACCCGTCACCACGTTAGGAGCTGCTCGTGCCTCCTCTGCAGTAAGCTGAAAAGCCCTGCTCCGCGCCGTAGGCGCCTCAGCACGGCCCTGACGGCCATCTGTAATCCTCAAGGTCGCAGGAGAAGGTGCTGCCACCTTCCCTACTGCTGCTAAGCTCAGGCACTGGGACCACTTGTGTCCCCTCTAATTGCACTAAAAGAAAATCAGGTCTGATGTTGGTGTGGTGGTGGTAGTAGCTGTACAATATCGGCTCATGTGACCCGTTCGGCCGCACTTGTAGCAGCCCGAACTCCCTGCCTTGTACGCCCCCTCGTGCATCCTGCCGCATTTGCCACAACGGCCGTGGCTCTGCTGGCTCCGAGATCTGTGATCTGATACCTTGGGCTTCTTGCCCGAACCTCCTGACTGAACACCCTCTGGCCTCCTCTTCCTCTCCATCTCTAAATCCAACTCTCTCTCTCTCTCGAGCCCTCGCTATCATATCCTCCAACGTCTTACAGCTGGATCGGCTCACAAACTGGCGGATATCACTCCGCAACATCTCATGATATCGGGCCTTCTTCATCTCCTCGTCCGCCACATACTGCAGAACGAGAAGGGCCCTCTCCCTAAACTTGGCGGTAATATCCGCCACAGTCTCTGTCGTCTGCTGGAGGTCCTGAAACTCCCTAGCCAGCTGTTGTACCTCAATGACAGGTGCAATCTCGGCTCTGAATCTGGTCGTGAAATCACTCCAGGTCATAGCATCCAACACAGTGTCATATCCAATGGCTCTCCCCACCTCCTCCCACCAATTTCGTGTCATGTCCTTCAGAAGACAAGATGCTAATCTGACCTTGTCCCCCTTGGGACATCTGCTGGTGCGGAACGCGTTGGCGACATCCGCCAACCATCTAGTACTCGCAATGGGGTCCCGAGCCCCATAGTAGTCGGGAGCTCCACAAGCTCTGAACTCCATGAAAGTCAAGGTGCGCGATCCCATCATGGCTGCTATCTCAGTACGGAACGCGCTCAGCTTCTCATCCAGAAGCTCTAAGATACCCTCCTTGACCGATCCAAATATCACAGGAGTCTGGTCTAGTATGTTGCGTGTGACCTCCGAGGATATGAACTCCCTGGTCTGATCATCTAACTGCTCGGCTCCAGAGCCTGAGCCTGATCCCTCTCCTACACCTGAGCTACCCACTGCTGGTCTAGGGCGCAAAACCACCATTCTGAAACACATCATAACAGACATCAGAATACTAATATAACTGGGGGGATCACATACACTACAAGTTCCTTGGTCTTATCTCAGCCTTCCTTGATTCGAGTATGGATCCTCTGCCTTCAGTAGTACGGGCCCATACTACCTTCCACATCTATCCGTACTTTCCTCAAGAACTGCCTCGACTCCACCAAGTCTCTTCTACTACTACTACTGTTGATCTCATGCTAAACTCTTCGTAGGCTTGCCCTAGGGTAATCACCAACCCACTCTCCGCCATTACCTGCATAAGAAATCCCTGTTTTCTTTCACTAACTAGCTCGCGAATACTATTACATATTACTCAGACTAGATAATTCTTCGAATGAGAGATCCTACTCTACAACGGTTGGACTCAGACAAGAGCTGCGAAATAGAGCTAGACTTAACCTTCTGAAATTATTTAGTCCTTGCAATATGCAACGTAACATATTCTTTTACTACTTAGTGAAAGATAACTAAGACTCCTAAAAGCACAAATCAAGCAGCATTCGAGCATTGAGTACACATAATCAAGCATCTACTACTCTGGCTATCATACCGACTAATCTGTACTAGCATGCAGTTCTCATAAAGCAGAACACATATAAAAGGCACATAAGGCATCCTTCCTAGATCCTTAGTCCTAATCTAGCATGTTGTTCTAATAAAGTTGACAATCATAACATAGCATAAACTTGTATGGGTAATTTGGGAGTACTTACTTGAGCTCGGATGATTGCATGCACCACACCCTTTCTCTTTTCAAAGTTCTTTTCTATTTTTAAAATCCTTTTGAAAAATGATTTTCTTTTGAAAATTTCATACCACTTCCTTGGTTTGAGTTCAGACACACCCGAAAGTGTGCCCGAATCCCTCAAACCAAGGCTCTGATACCAACTTGAAACAACCCAAAAATACAACCCAAAAAGTTCGTTTTCAAAATCATTTAACAACATAGATATCATCGCCATAGTATAAAATCATAAAACATGTATCTCAAAAATCTCATAAGATCTGTCATCCTATCACAATCTCATATATAAAATATCAGAGTAAACTCCCAGGCTAAGAAAAACTGTGGAGTGTGCCATTCTATCATCCCGAGCCCTTTCCCTTGCTAGCTGAAGTAGCTGAAACCAAATGTGAAACTGTAAGCACGAAGCTTAGTGAGCTCCCCCAAACTACCACATACCATACAAATCACGTATAACAAATAACATAACTCTGGGACTACTCCCAACTGCATCGGGACGAATCCCGGCATCGGACTCCTGCCCGGCATCGGGCTCACCCCGACATCCGACCGCATGGGGCATCGGGCTCACCCCCTCACATACACAGCATAACATATATCATGAACACATAACATAATCACATGATCTGCATCGGGCTTGCCCAAACATCGGACCGAAGCCCGGAACATATAATCATAACATATAAATTAGCACACACCGGGCTTGCCCTGAAACATATAATGCATGGCATAATAACTAACATACGTCGGGCTTGCCCCGACATCGGGCTTACCCCGGAACACTGAACATGATGATGTGCCTAAGACGGCACGACAGAATTGCGCCTAACCGAAGCGCCGAGCATTCCAGTCGGGCTAAGCCCAGCGGGCTCAGCGCCCGCCAGCGCCCCTGGGGACAGAATTGATGGGTTTTGCGCATTCTAACACTCCTAAGTGTACATGCAACCCTAAATACCTTGGATCTATGTTTTCTCTATTATACATGCAATTATGAACTTTCCAAGGTATTACCCTATCTAGCATACAATACTTGATACTTGGGTAATCAAATGGATAGAATACATACCTTTGTTTGATGTAGCTTGTCTCCATGAAGCTTGAGTGCCTAGTGCCCCAAGTGTGACACCTCAAATGGTTCACACAACACCAAATGCACATGGAATGACTTGAGAGAAATGGAACACTCCTTGAAATCGTCTAGCCCTCATATTCACACATTAGTGCACGATTTCTTGAGCCATGGGATTCTTTTATATGGTGGCTATTAGGGTTACACCATGTAACTCATAACTTTACCCATTCCTTATGCTCCATGGATTTTAACCTCCATGGAGTATCCATGGGTCACCCCATGGACTTAGTCCAACATAAGGAATCTTAGATCACAAGCCCACATATATAAGAATGAATGATTTACACAATCAACCCATATATTTAATTAGTCTCCTTTTGATCACTTAATTAATTCCAAATTAATTCTTGATCAATACTAATTAAATAACCTTATTAATATATTAGAACTTATAATATATTAACCAACCTTAAGTGTTATTTCTCTCATTATAGTCTATCCAAATGCATGATGCCATGCAACCCAAATGGACCATGCCGGGTCGGGTCAAGTCTTACCAATTATAGTTATGGACTTAGACATTAATCCAACAGTCTCCCACTTGGATAAGTCTAAAACTATTATTGCGTATGACTTCAGGAACCGATCAGTAATCGTAGCTCTCAAAAGCTTCTGTCGAACTCTGACCTTGTCGATAAACTCTGACCTTTGTCAATGACTTGTCCATTAGATAAGGGATCATATATTCCTCCATTCTAGATATCATATGGACTGAGACATGGATTATCAATCATTCTCTCTGTCCATTTGTTGTTTCCCAATTTCCGATTCATGATGACTGACTGATTGAACAAATCAAATCGGTCATGGCTTGGCCAAGCACTCACATGTATCATCTTTAAATCATCGAGGGGCCCACATATATCGCTTTTATCCCGGAGGTAAAAGGAATGGATAAACTTCGACTCATATGACTTGTTCTACTACTTGTTGAATCATACACAAAGGCACGTTTTTAACATCGAGTTACCGAATGCGTTTTCGTGCAATCAATGTACAACCAACTCATAGTAACAACTCATATCTCTAGGTTTGAAGAATATAAGATATTATCGTCTCATGATCACTCGTGATAAAATCCATGAAGTGATTCAAATGAGCGCGGGTTGAATCCAATACTCAGAACTTATGAGCACTCATGAGTGTTGTAGCACCACTTTGTCCACCAACTTGGACCTCTACAAACCAACCCATGACAGTCTTGATTCATATCTACTTCCAACATATGACCGACTGTGGATGGTTTGAATAACTTAATCATTCAGGAAGAGCGACTTAGTTATTCTGGAAGTCAAAACATGCAAAGTGAAACACAAGAATAAATGAATCAAATATGGTATCAAACCCTATGAATATAAATAAACACTTTTATTTATCACCATACTGATTACTCATTATTCATTGTTTCGGTTTTATCAACTTTATACTTGAATTAAAAACACTAGTTGTCCCATGCTCCAAGCATGTACACTATGTTTTTCTTAAACAATAGCTTTGCCATACACCAAGTATGCACTCTATGTTTGTCTATGATCCTTACTTTGTGAAATAAACCAATTGAACATAATTTCAATGATTCTAATTTCACACTCCCAAATCCTTATCGAAAAATGTGAGAATTTCAAATTCCTATCATTTATCGAAATCTGTTTAGATTTTAAACTTATATGCACTGCCCTCCTGTAATGAATATGTACAAAGTCACAAAGACTTGTCAACAGTCATTATAAGGTATTCCAATGGAGATCAACTCCATGGAAACTAAGTCTCATATTCAAAGTACATTGCTTTGGACATGCTTCTTGCATTAAGTTTTCTAATCTTACACAGATAACTTCCACCTATGGACACAACTCCATATTCTCATTTTGACTATCACTTCTGAATAAGAGATGCCTCTTTTCAGAATATGTCAATATGGTCCTTCCAAAATTAGCACTATACTTCCAACTGTCCCTGAGCAACCAATCTTTGGTAAACCTCAGATTGTCCTCGACAATTGCTTAATCATTTTAGTCATATCCAATTATAGACCTTTTCCCTTCTTAATGCCTCTAGGCATTTGGAAAAATTTAGAAATGACAAATATTATAGCACATGCAATCGATCCTGTACCCAAAGCAAATGGTACACGATTCATGATGTCTCACATAAAGACATGATTCTAGACCAGTCTTTTGCTACAATATTTTTATTTGCCATGTTTTCAAAAATTGACTATGAAGAGGGATGCCGTAATCATAATCGAATTTTGAGAACGCAATATATAGAATTTCCTTAAGTTGAACCAATCCAACATGAAATTCATATATATATTCTTGACTAAAGATGATTAAGGTCTCAATCTAAGCCTTTAGAACTGAAATGAAGTATATCCTCTCCCTTAATTATAGCAAAACTACTTTTTCAATCCCTGCAACCTCACGAATTGAAACTTTTGTTTTCTATAATTAACATTGCTAACTTGCAACACTAACAATAATTATCATGCTCCCACTAACATGATGATTATTAGCATAACACTTATGCTCCCACTAGCTTTGACATGTACTCAGAAATCAGCTGGACTTCTAGAAATCAATACTTTATTGACTTCCGTACCAAAGTTCAGATTTCTGATACGAGATGCTTTGATATATCAAAATCATACACCTTTCCTTAGATAGCATGCATGTGTGTCTAAACAATTTCAGAACTATGAAAAGGGATGTCGTAATCATAGTCTCAATTGTTTAGACCTTTTGCCATCTGCTTCAAATCTACTTGGTGGAAGTGTTTCCTCACCATCATTTTCATGAATCGGAGAGAAACCTTATGACCCTTAGATTTTATGGTGTATGTGTTCTTATCCATGTGAATCGTCAAAACCATAGTCACAAGACAAGGATAATGACAAATCCAAACTCATATGGACTGAACTTATGCAATCTTAACTTCTTGCCACCTGGCAGTACAGGGCCTGCCATTGCTTCCAAGTTGTTATGCAACCAATTGAGAACTTTCAGAACTCCTATGCAAAGCCAACTTTAACTCGAATGGGCACAGAATATGTCAACATGATAGGTTATAAACCTCAAGTCGTGTGCTAGTGAAGAACCTCAGGTTTTATTCTTGATTAGTTCTTGAAATTCTTTTTAGGATATTTAAGACTCCCACTGTCCTCTTGTCATATAAGACTATGTTGCCAAATATTCAAGAGATAGTGCGGATTCTTTATCAAGACAAACACTTCACACAATTGGCCTTAGTTGGTCTTTGTTTAATCCAAAACATCACAATTTACTAACTTCAAATGTACAAGAGTAGGACACTTTTACTCTTACATTTGACAAGTGTTATAAACCTTTCTTTAAGATATGTCACTCAACTTACAGTCTTGGAGTATGACTCTAAGACTTGTTTTGAAACGAAGTATGACTCATCTTCTTGATTTAACCATTTCAATAATTCATGACTCCTCTTCTTAGTCATAAGAATGCACTAAGATGTCCTTAGAAGACCAATTGTGATGTGGTTCTTTAATCATTAAGATGATCACAAAACATGATACTAAAGTACTCTCCCATCTTTTCAGATTTGAGAAACTTTTATCTGTCTGCCTAATTTGATTCTTCCCATTCGTTCTGCCATACATTGAGACTTTTCCAATGTTTTAGAATTATACTTAAACTTGTAAGTATAACCATATTTACTAAAATTTAGTAAATCATGACGAATAGTCTTAACGAGCTTTGTGGTGGACTTGACCAGTGCACAAGAATGTGTACTCGATCCCTTTAGTCCTTAACTTGACTCACACATCCATGTGAACAAGTCTTAATTTTCCAATGCTTGAAAGTTCTCATTCATCATACTATTCAACTTGCATGATTCCAAGTTTCTATCCAACTGAAGCCTTGGGAATGAGAATCTTTCCTTATTTGGTAAATTATGACACTACCACAAACGAAAGAATCAAGTCCATTTTTTTTCCAAATATTGCTATCAATGGAATCATATAAACAACCATTTTTCACAAATGCCACTTGTAAGGATATTTAAAATAAATATAAAATTAAAAACTTTTATTTTATTTCAAAAGTTTGCGGAAAAAACTTATCCTTATAGTGCAAATGCATACGGAAAAACTTGTTGTTATCTATTCCTAAGCAATATATCATAACTCCTAAGTAACAGCTTCAAAATTCTGATGCGATCGAAATCCACCTACGCGATCAGAATCAGCATATACTTCCTTTAAGCTTTCTCTCTATTCTTTGATTCTTAAAACATCAACATGTGACCCAGTCACATCATGTAATGAGGATCTTAGAATAGAAACTTAACAGAGTTAGATAATGGGCTCTACCTGAAGTAGAGTCAGACTTATTGACTTTAACATCCTTAGGTAAACTTGGCAGCTTTGCAATCAACGCCCCTTCCTTTGGCAAAATAAACATATGGACCCTTTGGTAATGGGACTATCTTAGACTTAGCCTTTCTCCTTACCATTTGGTCAACCAGGTTGACTATGGCCAATCCCTTTCCATTGGGAAGAGAATGCTTTTTCTGGATTTCCAGTGACACCATTGTCACTGTCCATAAAGTTTTTGGGAAGTTGATCTTCTAATCAAATTTGCTTTACTATCGTTCCAAATCATTGCTGATTCAGCAGCACCAAGCAAATAGATATGATCATTAAGGTTCATGTCATAGTCTGTTTCATAGTAGTCCCAAAGGAACTCACTATGTGACTTAGAAAGTAATTGAACATCCAACTTTCTCAAGACTTTGACACCCAACTCTCCCAGCTTGTCAATATGTGACTTCATCTCTAAGATGTGATCACACATAGACCTTGCTTGCCATTAGGGCTTGAGTGACCTTGAACTTGTGGGTTAGGGAGAATAATTGGAGGAGGTGGAGGAAGTAAAGTTCCAAGAGATTTGGGAAGATCATAGATGTTTGAACTAGACATCTTTTGGGAGATATTCAAGATAGTTGATCTAAAGTCCTTAATATAACACCCAATATGAAATATTAAGGCTAGGATCCAACAACCTATTTATAACTGGAAGAGGGATACCGTAATCCGAGTTATAAAATAGTTGAAGGTAGGTAAATGACGATTTACCAATTTCCACCATGAAAAACGAAATAATGTAATTAGGTTTTTAATTGGATTTGAAACTCCTAGATCTTTTGAGATTCATTGAACTTTTCAATGGCATGTTTCAATCTCGAGTGTGCCCTTCAGGTTTTGTGACTGGGATGCCGAGGATCACAAAACAAGGGGTGAAGTAACCATGCAAATATACTTGGTACCCTTAATATTTACCCCTCAATCGATGTGCCGGTTAACCACACGAGCTCCACCGATACTATGATAAATATTAAGTTACACTTTGCCTACTTTGTTAAATCCAGGTTAGTGTGCCGGTTAACCACACACGCTCCACTAACGGTTTAAACAAAGTGCAAAGTGTAATTTCATGGATTAGCACCTTATTCACATTTTCCTAAGTAACTAAGATTGGGAATTTATAAGTGTTTAGTTACTTAGTATTTATCATTAATACTTTTAATGAAGGGAGAATTATAGTCCTTGTCCTACCCGTTCGGCTAACGACCCTCCACCAGTCAAGGAAGCGGTGGGTGAGAGTGGACACCCATTAAACTGCCATTTTATAGGCAGTAACCTTATACCCCCCTTATAGACCGGCTTCGTGAATGAGGCCTACTAACGGTAAGACTGACTTGCTCTTATACATATATTTATTATTAACTTATAATACTATAAAGTATAAGGGTTGAATTTTAACTTTTAAAATTCTAAGGGCTAACTTGGAATTAAAGTATTCATGGGGAAAAACACATTTTTGTAACAATTGCCAACTTTTTATGAGTTTTATGAAACTTAAATCTGACTTTTCATATAACTTGAGGACAAGTTACAAAAACACATTTTAGAATCAACTCTTAGATTAAAATGGATTGAAAACACATAATCAATTAACTTTTCTATTAATCTAATAAACTCATATGAACAAAGATAATTCACATCAAATTTTTTTCAAGTAATTAGCATAACTTTTAAACTAATACAATTCGATTTTTCAGCTAATTTTGCAAGTATAACAAGAAAACAAGCCTTGGCTCTGATACCACTGATGGGTTTTGCGCATTCTAACACTGCTAAGTGTACATGCAACTCTAAATACCTTGGATCTATGTTTTCTCTATTATACACGCAATTATGAACTTTCCAAGGTACTACCCTATCTAGCATACAATACTTGATACTTGGGTAATCAAATGGATAGAATACATACCTTTGTTTGATGTAGCTTGTCTCCATGAAGCTTGAGTGCCTAGTGCCCCAAGTGTGACACCTCAAATGGTTCACACAACACCAAATGCACATGGAATGACTTGAGAGAAATGGAACACTCCTTGAAATCGTCTAGCCCTCATATTCACACATTAGTGCACGATTTCTTGAGCCATGGGATTCTTTTATATGGTGGCTATTAGGGTTACACCATGTAACTCATAACTTTACCCATTCCTTATGCTCCATGGATTTTAACCTCCATGGAGTATCCATGGGTCACCCCATGGACTTAGTACAACATAAGGAATCTTGGATCACAAGCCCACATATATAAGAATGAATGATTTACACAATCAACCCATATATTTAATTAGTCTCCTTTTGATCACTTAATTAATTCCAAATTAATTCTTGATCAATACTAATTAAATAACTTTATTAATATATTAGAACTTATAATATATTAACCAACCTTAAGTGTTATTTCTCTCATTATAGTCTATCCAAATGCATGATGCCATGCAACCCAAATGGACCATGCCGGGTCGGGTCAAGTCTTACCAATTATAGTTATGGACTTAGACATTAATCCAACAAGAATGCCCAGGCGAGGGGCTCACGCCCGCTAAAGAACGCTACCAACTCCAATACAAAAGAGACGATCAGGGGACAAACAGTGGGGTCAGGCCATTACCGCCAGAGACAATAAGAGCGCCCTAACGGTTGAGGACGCACGACCTTCCAATCAGCGCCTCTGATCTTGTCTCCCCAAAAAGCGATCTTGTCCAGTACGGACTGGGCAATAGCGCTAGGTATAAAAGGATGTACCATCGGACTCACAAGGTAAGCTCTTCTCTCTAAAAGAAGACACAGAAAACCCTAGATACCTTCTAACTTGACTGTCGGAGCGTTCTTCCGGGAGCACCCTCCCGGGAAATGGCTGACGGCCTCTCTTTCTTGTGATCTTGTAGAGGCAACTAGGAACCTGATTCACCAGCGCTAATCCGGTTGAAGTTCAGGTCGCATCATTTGGCGCCATCCGTTTGTGAGACGAAGAACATAAACTAAAAGCAAAAGGTTGAAGAATCAATGGCGTCCGACGGCAGCGATGGACACGATGGCTATCAGGCTAGTCCCATACGCTCCATGGCAACGTTGGACGAAACACCCTAGGTGAAGGAAGCTCTACGATAACCACCAATACCGCCTCGCAACCGGTAACTCACCAACAAAGAACAACTCCGGCGGGGCCACTCTTAACAACATCCCTTCAGATGCCGCCATTCTTTGTACCACCAACGCAGCAACCACCATCGGTCCACCCAACGATGCTACCACCAGGCCAAGTTCTCAACATTCAGCCGCCGTTTTCAGTGCCACCGTTCAATCAAGTGACGGGTGGACTGGGCCCAATGCTTTCCCTACCCCCACTGGCGCAGACTATGGTAGCTCATACACCACCTATCTACTCGATGGCAGGCACGTGGACCGGACCGACCATTGCCTCCAACCATAACCTCCAGCAGGCCTCGACAATCAGCCCTTTAACACCAATACACCCTTTCTCCTCCGGCTATCCTCTCCAGTTGCCATTCCAACAACACCCCTTTTACGGACCAAGTCCAGGCTATCATGCATCGTCGTCATGTGGTTTAAACATCCAACACCAGTCGCAAGGCACATCAATCGTTCCAACCCAAGACTGCCTTTCTCGCAGCGTTACATCCCCGTTTGTCAAAGAGTTGCTAGACTACGGAATACCAAACACGGCCAAACTGCCAACGCTCAAAACCTATAGTGGTACTACCGACCCAGATAGCCACATCGAAACGTATGAGTGGACAATGACGTCTCTGAAGCTTGATGAGAGGTTCTGGTGCACATATTTCCCGACGACTCTCGATGGCAACGCAGGCACATGGTTCAAGACGTTGCGTCCAGGCAGCATCTCCAATTTCGCTCAACTTAAATACTTATTCCTTACCAACTTCATGCAGCTACGAAAGTACAAAGGAGATTCTCATTCCATAATAGGCTGTAAGCAAAAGGAGGGTGAAACCGTGCAAGAATATTTCACCAGGTTCATAAACGCCATGTTAGACGTTCCGGGACACGACGAGGGACTCATAGCTGGCGCTTTCACGTGGGGACTTTTACCTGGCCCCTTGTCACAAAAGCTTATGGGTAAGAAACCCCAAACGAGGGCCGAGTTAAAGGAGAGGGTAGAACGATATCTGAGGCAGAAAGAAGGCGAGGCAGCAAAACAGGCATACCTAAATGCTATGACGACCAAACGCCACAAACCAAGTCACACGGACTTTCGAGGGGGAAGTAGGCACTTTGGCCAGCTAAGGAGGCCTCAGGCGAGGTTTTGGACATTCGATAGAGACGACAGACGGAGTCGTCGACCGGAGGTGTACACGGTATCAGAGAAACAACAGCCAGCCAAGTCACCCAAGAGCCGGTATTGCGAGTACCACAAAAGCAAGACACACGATACTGCCAGTTGTTCGGTACTCAAGAAGGAAATGGAAGAAAAGCAGCTCAAAGGAGACTTGGTGGAAATAGCACGGAGCCTGCGTGCCAAATTTGACGCCGAAAATGCCAAGAACGCGCCTCGAGAAGGAGTTCAACCCAAGGAAATATTCATGATACGTAACAAAAGAAGTATGGAGGCACAATCGCCAAACCAATGGATCCCCAGGCCCCCGTCGTGAATGCTCACGTTCTCTGCGCAAGACCCCCGTCCTGAGGGATGGAGAGGTGATAACCCATTGGTAATCCAGGCCTCCATCAAGGATGTGACCATACACAGAGTCTACGTCGACACAGGGAGTTCGGCAGACATAATCTATGAGCACTGTTTTCGGCTTCTCCCAGATCGTTGGAAAGACAACCTGAGACCCACGGCGGGGAGGCTGGTCGGATTCACCGGCCACAGCCTGTGGCCGCTGGGCACGATTCACCTCCCCCTGACAATCACCAGCCATGATAAAAACGAAAGAAGACGGTCCTAATCGACTTCGTGGTCATTCGACATTCGGCAGAGCACAACATCATCTTGGGTAGAACGGCCCTCCTAAAGCTAGGAGCGGTCCCGTCGACCATGCATGGAATCTTGAAATTCGACACTTCGGTAGGCCCAGCCACAGTACTTGCCACCCTTCACAGGGAATTACAGTGCTTTACGGTCATGAAGCCAGCAGAGATGACTAAAGAAACAAAGAAACCGCGACAAGACCCGGCCAAAGGAAAGGAAGTAATCAACGAAGGATACCCTGATCAACCGATCAGCATTGGTCACGACCTCCCAGGTCATGTAAGGGAAGCAGTAGTCGACCTACTCAAACGGTACAAGCACATATTTGCATGGACCCCCACAGACATGGTGGGGGTAGATAGGAAGGTCATTGAGCATAAACTGGCGATCAAACCAGGGACAAAGGGAGTGAAGCAGAAAAAAAAGGGTCCAGGGAGGGGACCGTAACAGGACAATTAACGTAGAGGTGGCTAAACTAGCGGAGGCCGGAATAGTAAGGGAAGCAGTTTTCCAAACCTGGATCGCTAATCCGGTTATGGTGCGCAAGCAAGACGGGTCATGGCGTATGTGCATTGACTTCTCAGACTTGAACAAAGCGTGTCCCAAGGACTGCTATCCCCTCCCGGAGATCGACCAGAAAGTGGAATCGCTGCAAGGGTTTAAGCTAAAGTGTTTCCCGGATGCATATAAGGGATATCATCAGATTCTGATGAGCGAGCAGGACGAAGAAAAAACGGCTTTCTACACGGATCATGGCACCTTTTGTTACACCAAGATTCCTTTCAGTTTGAAAAACGCGGGAGCCACATACCATCGCCTGGTCGACTCGGTCTTCGCCAAGCAAATTGGGAGGAATATCGAGGTGTATGTCGATGATATGGTGATTAAGAGCTCCCATGAAAACAAAATGTTGCAAGACATCGAGGAGACTTTTCGTACACTAGAAAGGGTCAAATGAAATTGAATCCGGCTAAGTGCACATTCGGGGTAGAAGAAGGACAGTTCTTGGGATACTATGTTACCAAACAGGGCATCCAACCTAGCCCAGTTAAAGTGGACGAGTTTATGGAGATACCACCCCCAGGCACCCTCAGAGACGCACAGGGTTTGAATGGGAAGCTCACGGCTTTGAGTAGATTCATCTCGAAATCCGCTGACTATTCCATACACTGAAAGGCTGTATTGAAAAGAACAACTTTCAATGTACAGCCACGGCGGAAGAAGTGCTCCAGAAGATTAAGGAAGCACTACATAAGCTACCCACACTGGCCAACCCCATCCCAGGGGAAACGCTGCAAATGTACCTCTCGACCTCAAACGAAGCGATATCCTCGATGTTGACCATAGAAAGGGAAGGAGAGCAGAAGCCGGTATACTTCGTGAGTAGGGCATTACAGGGTCCTGAGCTCAATTACCCCACCCTGGAAAAGCTAGTCCTGACGCTCTTTTATGCGGCGCGACGTTTGAGGCGCTACTTCCAAGCGCACCAAATAGAGGTACTAACAAATTGCCCCATCAAACAGATATTGCTCAAGCCAGAAACATCGGGCCGGTTAGCAAAGTGGGCAATTGAGCTAGGGGAGCATGATATAAGCTATCGTCCAAGGACAAGCATTAAGGGGCAAGTACTGGCTGATTTCTTGCTCGAAATTCCAGACGAAGGAAGCTCAGCAAAGGAAAGAATCTGGGCGGTAGAGGAGGTCCCAGCCAACGACTGCTCATGGACGCTATATACCGATGGGGCGTCCAGCAGGGAAGGCTCAGGGGCAGGCTTAATCTTGACTAGCCCAGAGGGAGAGGAAGTGACCTATGCTCTTCGGTTCGACTTCCACACCTCAAATAACGAGGCAGAGTATGAAGGCTTGCTCGCAGGGTTGCGCTTAGCCAAACAAATGGGTGCGAAGGCTGTGACAGCCCTAACAGATTCGAGATTAGCCGCGAACCAAATTAACGGAAGTTTTGAGGCAAGAGATCAGAGAATGGAGAGGTATGTGAGAATGGTGAGATAGCTGATCCAGTCCTTCAGACAGTTCACGATTAAGCAAATACCTCGGAGCGAGAATAAAAGGGCAGATGCTTTAAGCAAGTTGGCATCTACATGTTTCGATCATCTATCAAAGAAGGTTTTAGTAGAAGTGCTCAGGGAAAGAAGTATAAATGAGCGGCAGATAAATACCTTGACAACCACCGGGCCCACATTGATGAAACCATTTATGGAGTATTTGCAAAGGGGAGTACTACCAGACGACCACAGTGAAGCTAGGAAAATACGTATAAAGGCGCCCTCATATGCATTGATAAACGGGGAGCTGTATCAAAAAGGGTTCACGACACCATGGTTGAAATGCGTATATCAGGCCAGAGGGATGGAGGCGCTACAGGAGGCGCACGCAGGCCAGGCGGGCGCACACGAGGGAGCTAGACCTTTAATGGGTAAAGTGCTCCGAATGGGAATATACTGGCCCACTGTACACCAAGACGCGCTAGGAGTGACTAGGAAGTGTGGGGAATGCCAGTCTTATGCCCAGTCCAAGCAAACCCGCCAGTACCACTGCAGAACATATCTAGCCCATGGCCATTCTACCAATGGGGCATAGACATTGTAGGCCCATTCCCGGAAGCACCTGGAAAGCTAAAGTACATGGTGGTGGCAGTAGACTACTTCACAAAGTGGATTGAAGCAGAACCGCTAGCGTGCATATCAGGAAGGCACATGATAAAGTTTGTATGGAAAAATATCATGACAAGGTTCGGAACACCTAAGGTGCTCGTCAGTGACAATGGCCTACAATTTGTTGAAAATCCTTTCAGAGAATGGTGCGACAGTAAAGGGATAAATCAGCGGTTCACATCAGTGGCGCACCCACAGGCTAATGGACAAACAGAAGTGTCCAATCGAACCATTATGAATGGAATCAAGAAATGGTTGGGTAAGGCAAAGGGGAATTGGGCAGAGGAGATACCGGCATTGTTGTGGTCATACAGAACCACTCCACGAACAAGCACACAGGAGACCCCGTTCAGCCTAACATATGGGACGGAGGTTGTACTTCCCATTGAAATAATGGTTGGCACGTTAAGAGCGGTCAATACGGATGAAGAAAGCAATGCCCAAGACCTAAGGTTGAATCTGGATGTCCTCGAAGAGAGCCGCGAGAAGTCAGAGATACGCCAAGCTGCATACAAGCGTGTAACAGAAAGATATTACAATCAGAGGGTAAAGGAGAAACCGTTCAGAGTAGGCGAGTATGTGCTGAGAAGGAACGAGGCAAGTCGAACCCAACGTCAAGGCAAGCTGGGACCAGTATGGGAGGGCCCGTATAAGATCATAGAAGCAAATAGGAATGGCGCATATGTGTTGGAAACAGTGGAAGGAAGGCGGATACAAAGAACATGGAACGCTAGAAACTTGAAGAAGTTTTTCTTTTAAGGACGAAGTGGCAAATAGCCCCAGCTGCCCAGCGTCGTACTTAGTATACCACATTTTTAAGTACTTAGTGTACTTAATTTCATGCTTAGCGACATGATTCTCATACTTAATGTATTGGAGCCCACGGTCAATGTAATCGAATGGTTGATATGCCAAATTTTAATACTCAGTGTATTAAATCTTAAAATGTTTAAATACTTAACGCATTAAATTTTATTGTCGGGTGCTTAGAGAACCCAGCCTTGACAGTTAGCGTGTCGATACTAATGTGGGCAAAACAAAATGCTTAGTGCATCAAAATACTGTTAGAAGAGAGCAATGCTTAGAGCATGCAGCTAGACACCCAGCACACCAAACGTCTTTACATACAATCAAAAGAGTAATTTTTAGCAAAGCCCATACATTACATGCCCAGAGCGAAACAGACAAAAAAAGGGGGCAAAAACAACAAAAGGAAACTAAAACAACCATAGAGAATATTTTAACGCCCCAGGAGGGGTAGCACACGATGCTGGAGCATCTTTGTTTTCATCACCATTGTGTCCATCGCCAACGACCATTCCCACCACCACACCCTCGTCACCCACTCCAATGTCGCGGTCGCCATCATCCTCAACATCTTGCCCGTCCTGGCCAGCATCACCGTCGATCACCTACATAATTTCATCCCCTTGAATCACCATACCCTCTGGGGTACCTTATGAACCAGAGAAGGAACACAACTCCCGGAGGCCCCCAATATCCAAATCTCCCAAACCCAATAAAGATGCATGATCCATACTCGCAAACGATAACAGAGCATCGTTCACGCTAACCACCGGACCAGTGGAGGAAAGACAAGCACCAGCACAATCAGACCCAGGTCTAATGGTCACTTTCTGAACGGATTCAATCCCAGCCACAAAAGCAGCGTGTCGAATGAGACTTATAGCATTCGTGAAATCCGGATGCTCAATCAACTTGTCCACAATACGAACGACACCCACACGTACTAACCAATCCAAATCCCGGCGAGAAGCACCCACATCCGCTTGAAAAGAAGAGATTAACTTGTCACGATCAGCAGCATCGCGCTCAAGACTCTCAACTTGAATCATCAAGCCTTCATTCACTTGAGTAAGGGAGTCAACCTTGGCCTCTAAAGTGGCTCTAGCATCGTCAAGGATAGTCTTCTCAGATAGAAGGAGCTGACACTTTTGTTCAGAAAGCTGGAGGTCTTCACCAAGCTCGCCAACGCGACGCTTCAGCCCTACCACACGCGACTCGCATGTGGCATGGGTGGCCTCCATTTCTCTAAGCGAGTGGATGCGTCGGGAGCCGGCAACAAGGTAAAACATGGCTTGCGCGGCAGCGTAAGCCATATTGTGGGCAAGAGCAGGGTTACCCATGGCTTCCATGTCACTAACTGCAGCAGGAGGAAAAGCATGGCGAGAGAACTCCAGAGAATTGGCACGAACGGATAACCAAGAATCATTGTGAAGATTCCAAGAAGGGGCAAAGACAGGGGGCCAGGCGGAACTCTCCCCAGTAACACCACCCAGAGGGAGTGACGCCTGGTCGGGATCGCTAGAGTCCTTGACAGGAGAAAGCTTCGAACGAAGAAACAGAACACTTGGAACAAGTATGGGTGAGATAGACGAAACAACAGGCTGATCACGCGCCCCATGGGTCCCTTCGGACTGTTGCGCGTCGTCATCAGGGATCACAACCACGCCGGTTGGCATGGAAGCCATAGAACTCAACAGGCGGGAAAAGCTACTCCTGGTCTGAATTCTTTTGGCGACATTAGGTGCGCCGGTAATCGGTTCACCCATGGCCAAGACAGCTTTCCTCTTCGCCTGCATACGCCGAACATCAGCGGTGATACCCTCTTTGCTATCCTCGCTACTCTCCATGGAAGAGGAGAGGGTACTACCAAGAGGCATGACAACAGAAATAGGGCGAGCATGGAAGGGATTCGTCTCCGATGCCGACTCGCCTGTAGGAGAAGTAGAAGGGGCAGCAGTCAAAGTAAGCTGGACCGCCCGGCGAGGCGGAGGGAGCCGGTTAAGTAGATCCACCTCGCGGTACTCCAGCTTACCCCGGTAGCGTTTCCGTAGAACCTCATCCATAGACAAAGAGGATTCAACACCTGGGAAGGCCAGAACGTGAAGTATCAGTCACCTAAAAAAAAGAGAGAAGGAAAAGAGGAAAGGAGAATGCCAAGCAAAGCACTTACCGTCAACGTTGCAAAAGAACGCCGCCATTTTGCCACGACGCCTCCAAGAGGGACTCATCCCTACACCAGAGAGGAAGGCCTCAGAGTAGTCCTCAGGAGATACTTGGACACTCTTTAGGTAATCAGCAACGCCCTGATTGTGGGGGAAAAGCTTGGGGATAGTATCAGCAAAGGTATTTGCACGATACCGACCACTCCCAACCAGTTCTTGATTCACCCATAGCCACTTATCCTGCCAGTTCTTGGGGGTTCGTCCATTGGGAACTAGAGCATGTCCTCCTCGCTAGACTGAAAAGGTGCACTTATCTCCGGTGACGCAGAATCTGAAGAAGTACTTAAACACGAAATAGTCGGGAAGATAGCCATTGGCCCTGCAGATCATCTCGAATGCTACCACTTTGTTAACAACATTTGGGGTCAGCATCTGCAAGCTGCAACCATCCTTCTAGAGAAATTCTTCCTGAAATTCCGTCAACGGGAAACGGATGCCAGCGTCTAGGGTTTTCAAATAAACCCCGATTTTGCCAGAAGGGGGGGATGAGATGCTAGAACCCGGAGAAGGAAATTCCACACCCTCCACAGAAGATAAACCATATGAAATTTCAAGCTGGCGGTATTCAGCGGCGGAGGGAAGGATACCAGGAAGACTCGCCATAGAGTAGAAAGGAGAAAAACACAGAAAAAGGAAGACGAAGAAGGATAAAGGAAGAATGAAGGCAAAAAGAAACCCTATAAGCGTTTTTATAAAGAAACGAAAAGGGCTGGGCATTTAAAATGTCTGACACGATGACGTAACTGCCAGCCATCATGCGCAGTCACGTCGCCATTAAGGGCGGAACGGCGGGTAAAGAAAAACCAACACGTGTGAGCTAATTAAGCCCGGAACGCCGTAACTAGCGCTGCAACGCTACGGCTAACGGACTGGGTGACTTGATGACGTGCCTAAGACGACACAACAGAATCGCGCCTAACCGAAGCGCCGAGCATTCCAGTCGGGCTAAGCCCAGCGGGCTCAGCGCCCGCCAGCGCCCCTAAGGACAGAATGCCCAGGCGAGGGGCACGTGCCCGCTAAAGAACGCTCCCAGCTCCAAGACAAAAGAGACGATCAGGGGACACACAGTGGGGTCAGGCCATTACCGCCAGAGCCAATAAGAGCGCCCTAACGGTTCAGGACGCACGACCTTCCAATCAGCGCATCTGATCTTGTCTCCCCAAAAAGCGATCTTGTCCAGTACGGACTGGGCAAGAGCGCTAGGTATAAAAGGATGCACCCTCAGACTCACAATGTAAGCTCTTCTCTCTAAAAGAAGACACAGAAAACCCTAGATACCTTCTAACTTGACCGTCGGAGCGTTCTTCCGGGAGCACCCTCCCGGGAAACGGCTGACGGCCTCTCTTTCTTGTGATCTTGCAGAGGCAACTAGGAACCCAGCACACCCAGCGCTAATCCGGTTGAAGTTTAGGTCGCATCAGAACACATAACATATAACATAATCGCATATACTACATCGAGCTGACTGCTGCAAAACTGGGTGAGGGATCCCTATCTGCTGCTCCGGCGACTCTCCGGCTATAATTCCATAACAACACTTAATCAAAAACTGATAATCCTTATTAGGGTAAAATGACCATTTTACCATTCTAGTTAAATTCAATGCCAAAGTCAAAGTCAACTCTGAGTCAACCCAACTCGTCGAGTCCCTCTACCGACTCGTCGAGTTCAAACGGTCATAACATCGGGACATCTCGATTCTACTCGTCGAGTCTCTCCTTGGACTCGTCGAGTTCTTTTGCTTCCGAGTCCTACTCATGTCCAACTCGCTGAGTCATCTCCTTAACTCAGTGGTTTCACTCCTAATCAAAGAAGGGTTTGGGGACATCGATCCGACTCGTCGAGTCCCACGAACAACTCGGCGAGTCCATTGCATACTCAGATTATACAGTTGATCCTAGGTGATTCCACTGCCTCTAATTCATAGATCTGGACTCCTTAGGCTAGAATAACACGTAAAGTTGCTAACTTTACGTGCATGCATGATGCTATGAAGCTAAATCACCCAAAACAAGCTAGAAATGAGAGTCTAGGGCATAGAATGGGATCTTGGCCAAATAAAGGTGGCAACTTTGAGCTTCTGGAGCTCAAGAGTGTGTAGATCTAGAGTCCTTACAGTCCCAAAAGCTTTCTACCCAAAATTAGCTTGGAAAGGACCCAAAAGTGGCAGCAAACAAGCTTTCATGAAGATCTAAGTGAAATAAGCCAAGGTACAAGCTTTATACCTTCAAGGGCTCTGAAATGCAACAAAAACTCTGGATCTCCTGCCTCTTCTTGAATCACCAAGGGTTTCCTTCCTTCTCCTAACTTCAATCACACAAGTATAAGGGAAAATGGCTCAAGGATGCACAAGATCGATTAGGGATTCGAGAGTAGGCTGTGAAGGTGATGGGGGCTAGGGTGAAGACTCATAAGGTTGCTTAAATAGAGTGCAAACCCTAAGGGTTAGGGTTTCCTCCTGATGGACCTACTCGCTGAGTCCATTCCAGACTCGTCGAGTAGTCCACTTAAACTCTGCGATTAAACTGGCCTCTACTCGACGAGTTAGGGCTACCAACTCGTCGAGTAGCTCTTATAAAATGAGCATTTAATGAACTAAATATGTACCGGGAACGGGGCGTTACAACATCACATCTTCTCTGTTCTTGTCTTGGGATGAATCTTTTCCAAAAATGCTTAGTAAAACTCTTAGTTCCATAATTGAGTTTGGAATCCCATGAATGTTCATCCAAATCCCTGAAACTAGGGCTCTGATACCAACTTGTAACATCCCAAAAACCCACCCTAAATTTTTTTTGTTTTTAACATAATATAACATCCATTTTTAATAAAGTTACATTTAGGATAAATCATTTGTTCATTAACCATTATTTAGAAATCATAGTTATAATGAAGGTAGTGCGGAATCTCGAATCATAAAGTTGTTGATATGTGTGTACAGTCATCCCTTTGCAATCCGATAAATACCTGCAAAATATTTAATCCATAACTGTAAGCACAAAGCTTAGTGAGTTCCCCAAAATATCTCATATATCACATCATAACAATCTGCTAGGCGTTAGCAGCAACCGTGGGGACTATCAACAGTCCTAGTGGGATAACAGCACGCCCTATGGATTAACAACATACCACCTAGGTTATCTGCAACCTTGGGGACTATTAGCAGTCCCATGGACTTTCAACAGTCCAGGAGTTATCAGCAACTCAACTCACATATAGCGGTAATCAACAGATAAGACCCATCTGGTCAACATTCACATACTACCACACATGCAAGTATCGTGAAAGGACTCACCTGAACTACTCAACAAAAGTTCAAAAGCTACCCCAACAACAGAACAGCCAATCCAAGCTACCTAAATTCAAACTGCGACCAGTCCTTAGTCAAATACTCAATTCTACCCAAGTTTGACGAAAAGTCAAACTAGTCAAAAAGCCTACGGTCAAAGTCCACAAGCTCATCGGTCAAAATCAACATCAATGTCACGTCATGACCATTCCTTGGTCACGTCATGAGGATGTAATGACAAAACAATCATGATTTTGGGCACCGTTACATCGTGACACATCCTATGTAACATCGTGACTTCTGGTCAGAAAGCCCAATCTTCATTAAGTGCTTAATCTCTTCAGACTAAGGCCCATAACATAAAATATAGATCCCAAATAGCTTCATAATGGATAAATTTTCCAACTTTATCCATTAGGATAGTCCAAACTACCAAAATCTAGTCTTTAAGTCTTAAAAGAGCCAAGAATGCATCATTCTCAACTTAATCCTTTAAGTTTAAGTCTTCAACCTTTATATATGAAACAACATGATGTTTAGATGGATTAAGTTTCCAAATTTATCCATAATAATGTTTTAAACTTTCAATATCCAAACTTTAATACACCAAAATGACCTAAATGACCAAGATAACTTGCATGGCTAAAAGGGAAGGCAGAATATCATAACTTTCCTAGTTCATGAGGTCCAAGAAGCATCCCAAACTAATAAAATGATGTTGGAGTCTACATTTGAAACATACAATGTTATTGGGACCTTGGAAAGTAATACAGCTGCAAACTTTATTCCAAGTTCTCACTCAAAACTCATTAAAATGGACCAAAACACCAAATACACTTAGATTCAAGATGAAATGCAATAAAGCTTGGAACTGTATAACTTACAAAGGTATAAAAGGTAGATGAAAGTTGAGATCTTCAATTACCAAGCTTCAAGGATCAATATTGCATGAAAATATTGCTCCAAAACCACCAAAAACTCCAAAAATGGATGAGAGAGGATTGAGGAGGCTTAAATCTGGAAAATGGAGGCTAGGGTTCTCCCAAGGGGCACTAGATCTGATGGAGGATAAGAAAATACCCTAAAACCTGAATCCTTACCTTTAAATACCTTGAAAACCCTAAAAATTTATAGGCTTGGGCTACACAGTTATCACGTCGTGAGAATATACTTCTCACCTCGTGAGAACGGTTTTTCATCAAATTGTATTCCAACTTCAAACATTCATAACTTCTTCGTTTCAACTCTGTTTTCGGCGATCTTTATATGAATGGAAAGGTGTTGACGAGCCCCACAACCCTATATGATTAATTTTGACTTAATAAATGTCGAACTAAAACCATAATCCATGCAAGAAGCCAGGAATATTCCTTTTCCCATTTACCCTTTTTCTTCCAAGCACAAATCGAAGGCTTTAATCAATTAACCAACATTATCATCATCTAATAAGGTCTAAACCCCATTCCCCTGACGCCCAAGGCCTTTACTCAATCCATTTGTAGTCCACAATCCCAAAATGAGAAACCTCATCTTTAACTATTTCTCCCCCCTCCCCCGCCTACGAACACCGTTCTCCACCACCATCCGCTGCTAACCACCATCATCCTCCGCTAACTACCTCTACTTAACTCACCCTTACCCTCATCTCTCATTAATTAACCCGATAAAGTTCACCACTGTAATGACCCAAAAATCAAGGGTAAAAATTTCATTTTTAATACAGTCAAAACATAGATATCATTTATTCCAACATCCAAAACATCGTTAATTAAAACATTTATCAGAGTTCATCCCAAAATCATTCAATGCAGAAAACATGGGTGTGTGCACTGCGATCAATCCGGGCTCTTCCTTTCCAAACCGATGATACCTGAAACAATTGTTGGGTCAAAAATATGGTTTATACTTTGCTTTTCTAGGAAAATGTACTTTTGTGTCTTGGACCGTAAACAGCTTGGTGTTTACGGTCGTATAGGTGTTTACGGTTGTGTTTACGGCCGTAAACAGGTTTACGGCCGTAAACCCATTTACGGCCCATGTTCACCAAGCCCATGTTTCTTATGTATAAATATAGGTGTAAGGGGTGAGGAGTAGAGTGATGAACACATAGAATAGAGGAGCTTAAGTGTGTGTATTTGAAGGTGTTCTAGAGAGAGAGAAAAGAGAGTGTGTGTTAGTGTGTGTGAATCTTGTATCCGGATCTTCATTCATATCAATACATACAAGATTCATCATCTTCTTCTTCTCCTTCTCTTCTATTTGATCTGACATCATCCGTTTGATTGGGATTCCGCACCATCAAACGGATCTGATTGATACACGAGCAGATTAGGACCTTACAATTGGTATCAGAGCTTGGATTGTATCACTCATCTTTGTCAGATCTGGAGCCGATTTGATCTTATTTTGGAAAGATTCTTGCGTTTTTGGATAGATCTCTGAAAATTAGGGGGGGGGTTGTTCTTCGCGTTTTTCGTAAAAACGAGTTTTTGATCGAGTTTCGGAGCAAAAATGGTGAAAAACGCCGTTTTTTTCGCGATCTGAAGCTGTGTTTACGGTCTTTGAAGGGTTTACGGTCTTGAGTTTACGGCCGTAAACGTGTTTACGGTCGCCGGAGTTTACGGTCGGCGGTTTACGGTCACCGGAGTTTGCGGCCTCGGCTCGGAATTCGGCTCGGTGAACGGCCAGGGAAGCTCGGCTCAGCAGCAGCAAGCCTCGCATCGCATCTTCGCCCTGCACAGCAGCATCGCACACGTGCCCCGTCCTCGCAAGCAGCATCCTCGCATCAGGTCTTCGCCTCGCACAGCAGCTTCGCACACGCGCCCCGTCCTTGCAAGCAGTAGCCTCGCATCAGCGCTTCAATAAAAAGGGAAACGGATTTGGGGGTTGCCGGGGATCGAACCCGGGACCTCTGGTTGATCAAACACGTGTCTTACCAACTCCTCTAAGCTCCTCCTTGGTTCATCACTTCCGATTTTAATTCAAATACATTGCCATTCGCACCGACTTTCGTATTTTTGTCAAATTCAGCCCAAAATTGATTTTCTTTTAATTTTAAATTACTTTTTCAACCAAAAATTTTAGTTTTTAAATTTTGAATTTTATTTTTGATTTTTTACTTAAAATTTTGACTTTGACTTTTAAAGTTTGACCTTTGACTATAAACTTTGACTTTCTCGTTTGACTTTTAAATTTTCAAATTTAGCTTTTCGGTTTGACTTTTAAGTTTGACTTTTGAGTTTGACTTTTTAAATTTGACTTTTGAGGTTGACTTTTGAGTTTTTAGTCAAAGGGCATATTTTTTAAAACAATGAGTTCTTCAAACGTTCCAGTCAATAAAGTTTCATGTACTCCATCTTGTGAAACTACGATTAAATTTCTTCGGGAACAAATTGATTTATTAAAAAGAGAAGTTGAGGACCTGAGATATGAAGGATATCAACCTAGAAAAGGACAGAAACCCCTAAAGGCCCAGTTAGAAACAAAAATTAAGGACTTTAAAAGAATTCAGACAAAATACAGTGAAAAATGTGAGCTTTATGATTATGTTAAAAGACAAAATGATGAGCTAATTACCGAGCTTGATACATTAAAAGGACAATTTGAAACTGCAAATTTTGATTTTAGAAAATTTGATGGATCAAGCGAGGTAGTTGCCAACATGATTGATCACTGCATGCAGTTCAAACGAAACCAACAAAAGGGCTTAGGATATGATAGTGTACCTCCTCCTTATAATCATACATATCAGTATCAACCCCTATCCAAGGATGAGATTGCCAACGAACCATTTATGGTTTATGGAAAGCCGTATGGTTTCGTTTCAGGAGGATTTATTAATGTTGAAAGTACTAACATTTCTACTTCCCCTGCAGATCAATCCTTAGATCAGTCAAAGCACAAAGTTGAAGGATCTGTTTCTGATAACAAAACTGAGCCTGAACCTGATGTTTCTGTTTCCAATGAACAACCTTCTGTTTCTGATATTAAAGTTGATGATACATCTTGTGATGCCTTTAATGCTTTTGCATCGGATCATGTTGAGTTAAATTTTTTTGACATATTTGATTATTTGTTTGAAAATACTGATGTTCCTGTTTCTAGCACATCTACTTCATATGCAGGTAAAGTAGCAGAAGATGAGAACAAGGAGAACACCACTGAACAAACCAACATCTCCTTGAGCTTTGAATCTTTTGCTTCGAACTCAACTGCTTCTGATCAACCTGCTGTTGAGAAATACAGACCACCAATTCCAGTGAAACAGAGTGCCTCCTGCAATTGTGCTTGTGGGAACAATAAGAAACAAGGCAAAGATACGCCACCAGGGACAGGAAGAAACAATTTCCCAGTGAAGAAAAAGACTTGTTTTCACTGTGGAACACCTGGTCACATTTCCCGAAACTGTCCAAATCGCGCATACGTTCCCTACTACGCACAAGGATGGCAAAACGCGCCAAGAGGGAGATATTCCAAAAGAAACCCCTCAAGGTCACGTTCAGACAATGATGACTGGAATGCGCAGAAGAGCAAGAATCAAACTCCAAAGGACAAGAATCAAAATTCCAAAGTCAAGAAGTAAATGCCGGCCAAGAAGCCCAATCCAAGAGATGCTCCAATGAAACAAAGACGGATTAGGTCAAAGTCATCTCAACGGCCGACATCAAGATCAAAAGCAAGTACTGAGCGACCCATCGGATCGAAAAAGAAATGGGTTAAACCCAACTACAAATGGGTTCCAAAGGCTCACTCTCCCAAATCTTCTAACGATTCTAATATTTCTTCATCTTCTGTTTGTGATAAACAGGATATGTCATGGGAGAGAGTACCGTGCAAGGATGAAAAAGGTCAACCCAGTTTCAAAATGGACTGGGTTCCAAAGACCAAGTAATCCCGCTCTGTGTCGGAGCAGCTATGGAGGCATATCATCAGACTTCGGTTTGTTGGTAGTGGCTGCTCCAGGCACATGATAGGGGACATCTCTCAACTGTACAACATTCAGATCTTTGTTTGAGAGTATGTGTCCTTTGCGGGAAAGGAAGAAAGGAAGAGATCACAAACGGGGTTAGTGCTTAATGACATGAAGAATTTTTGGATCTGTTCTGAGATTACGCGTGCTGTTCTCAGACCTTCTGGCTGCAAATTCAATCGGTGACTTACGGTTTGAGTTTTCTTCTCTATACTCCTGAGTTTTTCTTAAGCTGATTCGCTTTAAAGACTAATTTTTTGTTTTAGGATAATTTAAATTTGCGCATTTACTTTCGTTTCTCTCCTATGCACAAATTTAGGGGGAGAAATAAAAACAAAACAAAAATTAGAAAAGTTATAAAAAAAATATATGGTGTTAATGAAATGTGCTTCAGGGAGATGTTTTGGGAATTGATATAATCGTGTGATAACAGGCAATTTGAATCTGTGTAAGGGACTGAATCTGAATTGTCTAGGCTCTGTGTTCGATGCGCTGGTAGGCACGAGAGATTAAAATGGACTTGACTAGGCATTAATGAACTTAAGGAATTCATAGACTTGACAAATTTTGACCTAGTTAAATTTGTTTAGCCTGACAATACGACGCTTAGATAGGTTGAGCAGTGAGATATACATGATAATCCACTGGTCACATTAAAGTAATCCGTATCTAGAACTGTGGTTTAACTCTTCCTCGATGTGTGGATTCTGTCCTTAATTCCGGTATTGATGCGACGACTGGTGAATTCCGATAAATTAGGTCTGTAGAAGGTTATATTCTTTCTTTCTATCTGTTAGTCATATGTTGCCTCCTCTGCGTGATCGAAAGATCCGACCTGGAATGTAGCATATGCAACTCTATTTCTCTGCATCCTCTATCTATGCAATTCTTTCTATCTGTTAGCCATATATTGTCTCCTTTGCGTGACTCACAATCCGACCTGGTACACAGTATATGCAACATTCTACTTCTCAATCCCTCTAAAACTTCAGTTAGTCATATGTTTCACCCTCTACGTGATTGGAAGAGATCTGACCTGGGTGTATAGCATATGCATTCTAAATATATCTTCTCTCTCAATAATTGTCTGCTCACCCGTTGTAAGGAGTATTCTGGAAGTCCTTGATTACTGGAGCATATCAGGAAGCGGGAACCATGTTCTAGTACAATTAAAAAATTGAACACTTACAGATTGTCTATAGATCTCGCTGCTCAATTTAGGTGGACAACAATATCTCTGGTCGTCGTCAGCTGAATGGTCCTTAAGAAATATTATCTAGGAACTTAGGATCACTTTGTCTTATAATTAATAGTATGTCCTAATTTTTTCACAATTTTTCGTGTTTAAGTGGACCACAATACCGGCGATCGACCAGACAAAGACGTGAAGATAAAAGGTACCGACAAGCGGATAAAGGCTGTCTAAAAACTTTGATCCCAAATCATTCTTAAAGTTAGATATCATTTTATTTTTGTTAAATTTGTTCATAGTTTTCTTCTAATTTAAATATTAGGGGAGAATTAAAAATTTTAAAGACCAAACAAAAATAAGAAAATTAAAAATCCAAAAATAGTGTTATTTCTGTTTTATTTCTTTTTCAGAAAATATGAAAAACCCAAAAGATATTGTGTGCTAAGTTTTCTTTTAGTTGTGTTTTGTCTTGAAAAGTGAATTCAGGTGAAGATGAAACTCATGGAGTTTGTGTCGAAGATTTCTGAGCCAAGGCTTCATCCGTGATCATCGAAGAATTCTCATTCGAAGGAGCAAGAAATGAAGATTATTCTTTCGACATTCAATCTTTCAACCCTAGAAGCAAGGTGAAGCTGTACTTGAAGATTAGGTGACGGATTGCATTGAAGCCTCCTCAATCAGTCTACTGCTATCTATGAACCTGCTAAAGTGATCCAGAAGATTTGTTCTCTCTGATGTTCTCTCTGAAGATTCTCAAACTGAAAGCGCTATCTTTCAAGAATCAGTACGTCAAGCCTCCTCACCCAATGTGCGTTCATTGTCAAATCTTGAAGAAATGCCCAAGTGCTCAAGATGAAATCATTCATTGAAGATAAATGCTGAAGCCAAGCTTACAATGAAGATGAACAAGAAAGCCAGCTACTTTTTAGGGGGAGCTTGTTGGGTCATTTAAGAAAAGAAAAGAAAGCTATAAACCAAGGGGGAGATTGTTGGGTCAAAAATATGGTTTATACTTTGCTTTTCTAGGAAAATGTATTTTTGTGTCTTGGACCGTAAACAGCTTGGTGTTTACGGTCGTATACGTGTTTACGGTTGTGTTTACGGCCGTAAACAAATTTACGGCCGTAAACCCATTTACGGCCCATGTTTCTTATGTATAAATATAGGTGTAAGGGGTGAGGAGTAGAGTGATGAACACATAGAATAGAGGAGCTTAAGTGTGTGTATTTGAAGGTGTTCTAGAGAGAGAGAAAAGAGAGTGTGTGTTAGTGTGTGTGAATCTTGTATCCGGATCTTCATTCATATCAATACATACAAGATTCATCATCTTCTTCTTCTCCTTCTCTTCTATTTGATCTAACATCATCCGTTTGATTGGGATTCCGCACCATCAAACGAATCTGATTGATACACAAGCAGATTAGGACCTTACAACAATAAACAAAACTGTAAGCACGAAGCTTAGTGAGTTCCCCAGAGCATACCCCACACAATCCACATAACCACATAACCCATATCAGCTATAACAACTACATAAACCATACCAATCACATATCCATATCAATCACATCACTATGCATATAAACATATACGTATGTCGTGGCCTCATCCCCAGGGTCTTACCCTAGGATGACATGCGCTCCCCACATGGTCTTACACCTAAGTGCCCTGGGCTCTCCAATGGTCTTTAATAGGAAAGCCATGGGCTCTTTACATGGTCTTACATCCAGGTGCCATGGGCTCCCCCATGGTCTTTAATAGGAAAGCCATGGGCTCTCCACATGGTCTTACATCCGGGTGCCATGGGCTCCCCCCATGGTCTTCCATGCAAGTATCACAAAGACAACTAGCATACCACATAATCACTAGCATACCACATATACATGCATACCAAACATATCAGTAGTGAATCTACAATAAACACTACAACTAACTAAATGGGCCGGACTTAGTGCCTTAGACCCATTGGTATGATGAGGAGACTCACCTGGCACTGCTAAAGTCCCGTGGATAAAACTCTAGTTGCTGGTTGATAGGTTCCCAAACTGTCAATCATCAAAACGACACCCAATTAATAATTGGTTTCCAATACATAACCATAATCTACACTTGGGGTAAATGGACCATTTTGCCCCTAACCTAGCTTGGTTCAAAACCAAGGCCCAAACTCACACCCGGAAGGCCCAAAAGCCCAATAATCAACTAACGCCCAACATATGGCCGAATTTTCCAAATTGGGCCCAAACCTCTACATGGGCTTATCTTAAGGCCCAACCATTTATTCTAGTCCAAATGCTTGTCATTCTGATGGCCCAATAGCTAATAATCTTCAAGGCCCAATTATGGCCCACTTATAGCCCAGTTTTCCAAATTGGGCTCAAGCCTCTCTATTGGGTCTTATTCTAAAGCCCAATAATTTCCTTAGTCCATAACCCCATTGGTCCACAAAGGCCCACAACAACTTAGTCCAATAAATGGCCCAATAAGAACCCAAACCCAATTACGATTTTTTTTACATAAAATGACGATTTAGGGTTAAGTGTTTCCTTACTTAACCCATTAAGGACTTAATCCATTAAGTCCAACATACAATGAAATTGGGCTTGAGTCATAACTTCACTCCAATGGTCCAAAATGAGGGTCCCGATAAGTCCAAACCAATAATTCCAAAATTAGGGTTTTCTAAACCCTAATTAGGGTTTCCAACCCATCACAACCCAATTAGGCCCAAAAGCTAAGTCCTTAGTCCCATTAGGGTTTCATTAGGTCAATTAGGGTTTTCCTAGGTCGGGCACCACCCACTACTACCTCGAGTAGTGGTGGTCAACGACAGCTCACGGCGGTGGTTATGGTTCTAGTCCATTTTTTTCCAAGCATCCCAAACAAAGTCTAAACACAACAAAGCACACTGCCACTCAACACGGCGGCTGGTGGCGGCAGCCACCACCTCACGGTGGTGGTTATGAGTTTTCCTTTCATTATTTCATCCCGATTACAATATACAACACAAAAACCCAAAATAAACACACACACACACATAATGGATAAACACACACACAGCCACCCTTGTGGTGGCCGGCGGTGGTGGAGGGTGGCAGCCACCACCTCACGGTGGTGGCGGTGGCTTTCTTGGTTTTCCGGCTAGACAAAAAACACACAACACAAACACACGCTAATAATTTGCAAAATGCACCCCAGCGACCCACCTGGTGGCGCTTGGCGACAGCAGCAGTAATGCTAGTGGCAACAGCGGCAGATTACTGTGACAGCCACCACCTCACGGTGGTGGCGGCGGTTCTCTTGATTCCTAGTCGAGAAACCACATGCACACCCTCGTAAATACGATCTTAAGACCGAAACTTTCCCAAACTCAGCCACTACGGGTGGCAAGCGACGACCGGAAACCCAGAAACAGCGACCAAAGCCACCATCGATTCCCGTCGATGTACACGACGTCATGCCACAGAAAGAACAAAGAAGAAGATGTAGGTGGTGGCGGTGGTCCTTACCGTTAGCTCCATTTCCGCTCGGGACTCGCACAGTGATGAACGTAACTCACTTCCTCGGTCTCGGTGGTTCTCCGGTGTACACGACGTCTCCGGCAGCAAAAAAGTTGTGGTGGCGTTTCATCGGCGAGGCAGTAGGCGGAACAGTGGCTGTCGGACTCGGTGATGCAAACGACGGCTAAGAAGGATTCCTATGGTGGTGGCGGCGACCGGAGGTTGAAGATAGAGAGGGTGGCGGCTGATAATCACCGCTAGAGCTAGGGTTTCGGGAGTTATATGCCCTACGCCATCCAAACTCATTCCCACAATAACAGCTATGGTACCTCCTTCAAGAAATAATTTCGAAATAGCTCCCATAATTACCCCTTACACCCCTGCTCCTATAATTCCTCTCAAAGTCGATCCCTAATTTACCAAACAACCCCTTAGCCTCCAAAATTTCTTCAAATGAAGTCCCAGAAGTTACCATTTAGTCCCTGCCTTCATAAATACTTACAAAACCAATCCAGAACTTACACTTTTAACCCCCAACTTCTAAATTTTTCCAGTTAACTCCTCGAAATCAAAACCTTGCAATATAATTATTGATTTTAGAGCTATTATACATTCATTCATTAATTTATTTATTTATTTAATAAACGGGGTGTGACAACTCTCCCCCACTTAAATTAGATTTCGTCCTCGAAATCATTCCTTACCATTCCTTACACGCCCAACCACTCTAGTAACATGGTCACCATCCTGGGCACACCCTAGCCTTTCCAGGGTATCCGTGACCAATCTTCGCAAAGCCCTAAGATCCACAGGTGAACAAATTCCTCACAACAAGATCACATCTACTCCGTCCGAAATCTGCTATCTCGAGATGGTCTGAATCCCTGACAGACCACTCATACCGAATCATTATCGTTGAATCCAGTCCATTTATCCCTCGACTGACTACTCAACTTCTAATAGCTCGAGGTTCCCACTATAAAACAGGATCACAGACCTAATTATCCCTGCAGATCACTTATATTTGGCCAAGGCTCAGCTAATCCCGCTGTGAGTGACTTATCATTTCCCAATCAACCAGCTATTATGTCCGTATTTGCAACCTAAAACACAAATACTAACACTCCCTCAACGCTGAACTGCCCGAACACTGAACTGCCTGAAGCAGTATGCTGCCACATGGCTGCTTTCCAAAATCTACCGAGACCTTCCGGGTCTCCAACCGATCTGGTCCATGCGTCGAATCCTGACGTCACCAAATCCAAGGCTAAAAGTGATTGCTACTTGACCGATGGTAGCCTTATATCACAAACGACCTTATACGGTCCATTGCTTCCCTGATCCCATAACTGTAGTGGCTTATCTACAGTCTTATCACTGGCTCAACCATATCTAGTCCATCTGGGTAATTCCAAAATTTGATCCATGGATTTTCATATCCTCACTGTTGCACCCGAACGGGTGGGTACAACCGTTCCTTCCGCGTTCTAATAACACGCTCACGCCATCTACCAACCTAGTGAATGCTACGGCTACACCCACAGTCTCACGACACTCTATCACTATCTGCCAACCTCATGAATGCTACGGCTACACCGCAGACTTACGACACCTTCCATGCTAACTGTCTGTTAGTGAAGGCTACGGCTACCCCCGTAGTCTCACAACACTTCCCATACTATCTGACTGTTAGTGAATGCTACAGCTACCCCCGTAGTCTTACAACACTTTTCCATATTATCTGACTGTTAGTGAATGCTACGGCTACCCCCGTAGTCTTACAACACTTTCCATACTATCTGACTGTTAGTGAATGATATGGCTACCCCCGTAGTCTTACAACACTTTCCATACTGGGTCGAACACGCACTCGACCTAACACTCAACTGAGTTTGAGTCCTAACTGTACCTCTAACCTAGTTCCCTAAACCTGTTATTTGATGCCAAGGAAAAACGTGAACCAAATGTTGGAACGTTTTGTGAACCCCCAACTCACCCAATCCTCAAACCAAATAGTTACTTGGGCCGCCATTTTCCTCGATGAGGATGAGAAACCCATCTAGGTCTCATACCTGCCCCTGTCCTGAATACTTGTGCGTTTCTCCCCCACTTAGATTCAACTAAGTCTTCGCAATACATTAGATTTGAAGGATGCCCAATCCTTTTTACTCTTTTATACTTGTGTTGTTGACAACATGCTGCTTACCCGTGCTATTGTTTTATTATTGGCCCAAACCCCCAAAAGACCACACAACTCCGAAAGATCAGACGAACACTTCTCGAATCCTAGCGAAACTAGTAATCTTAGTCGCCTTGAAATGATGCCACACTTATATCTTGAAGTCCAAATAGCCGATGTCCAAACCAAAGCCTCCGCAGTAGACCACTTCCCTTAGCGCTTCCAAAGGCCGACTCAAGCACAATGGTTGAGTTACCAATCCTGAACGTAAGCCTTCCGCATCACGTCCCTGAACAGATTCCGACCATAGACCCAAATAACATTGAACGCTCCAAACCAGCAAAGAAGGAAACGAGTTTTCACTAACCATCCTGTAACTCACGGTATGCAAATGGCATATGATAATGTTTGAAGTAGGGTTGTTCGCGGTGCGGTTTGGTGCGGTTTCTAGCCAAAACCGCAAACCGCACCACATATGCGGTTTGAGTTTCTCGAAAACCACAAACCATGTCGCGAACCATGTAAACCGCAATATGTGGTGCGGTGCGGTATTAGGTGGTGCGGTGCGGTTTATGCGGGTTGAAGAATTATATATATGTTATAAAAGTATTATACGATATAATAAAAAAAACATATAAAGAATTAACACCAAAAAAGATGTTTATGATAAATGACACACGCAGAGCTTAAACTACACGATTATCAATAATTTGAATGAAATAAAAACTTCATCTTAGTTATGAAATCAATTCAATCCATATCTTGCATCCTTCAATCTTCGATATGTTCTTCGTTTATTTATATGTATGAGCAATTAATATATATATATATATATATATATATATATATATATATATATATATATATATATATATATATATATATATATATATATATATATATATATATGTTGCGGTGCGGTTTGAACCACGATTTCATATTAAAAAACCGTAAACCGCACCGCGTAGTGCGGTTTGACAAAATTAGAAACCACAAACCGCACCGCGAATGTTCCACACCGCGTTATGCGGTGTGGTGTGGTGCAGTGCGGGCGGTTTATGCGGTTTGTGCGGTTTTCTGCACACCCTAGTTTGAAGGTATAATCCAAACACAAGCAGGGAAACAAACCCAGAGATACACTTGCTAAACCTTTGAAACAAAAAACTCCCTCGTGCAGTTTCCCGCAAGTACCGCACTGAATCCGGCCCTGCTGTCCTCTCAAAAGCTGACCCGAACTCTTGGGTCACTTTCTGGGACCCTCTAATATATGTAACTGATCTAGTCCCTTCTTCTCAAGGTGCTCCGAGTCAATCCTTCACTCTCAGCTCCAGAAATTATATCATTCAGGGTCTGACACCCTGACACACCCACCAACTCAATCGTCAACGGCTGAACTGCAATAGCTGGAGCAACCTCTGCCCTACCCGGGCTACAACTACTCCCAAGTCATAGTCTCCAATCCCGAAAGCGTAATAGAACGCAAATCAATCCATGTTGTCTGATACAAGAGATCAACGACGAACTCAAAACCCTGGCAGTCCTTCCACTAACTGGCTCACCACCGGAGCCGGGACCAATCCCTAGTCCTTTTCGTTGCATGCTAATCCGCATTCTGCACAGCAGCTACCCTTACTATCAGAGCATAACCAAGAATTCTTCTTCCTATAAGCTTCTTAGATTCTCCAAGACTCACCGATTCGAGTATGGATCATGTGCTTTCAGTAGTACGGGCCCATACTACCTTCCACGCCTATCCATACTTTCCTCAGCAATCCTCCCGAATCCTCTAAGTCACCTACTCCATTGGTGCACCAAATATTCGCTAAATAGCAACACAATACCCACCAAAGCAACCCCTAGGCTCCCCCTAGGTTCCCAAACTCACCAAACTACCCCACTAACTCACTGGAGCATATCCTAGGCTTCCCTAGGTTCCCAACCTCACCCTGCCATCAACTGCTGAAGAACTCCCCATGATGCCAGCCATCCACCTCCTGGATATCGTCATATCCACTTAGTAGCTGACTCCCATCACTCAAGAGTTCCACAAAGCACAAAGCAAGCAACATTCGTGCAGTAGCACTCTGATCCATAGGAATGTTATAGGACATTCAGCCCACATACCATAACTCGTGTTATCCCCATCCATCCATCCTCACTGTCGACTGCCTTATGCATGCAAATTATACACAGAACAGGATCTAATAGACTGTCGAATAATAGACTCTACCCTAGGACCACAACCAGACAAGGAACCGGAAATAAGGCCAAATCAATTATTCTAAGGCTATAAGATCCTAACCGTATACTATTTTAAAAGCATACACTTAGCAGTTACTAATACCAATAATCATTCTCATTCTAGCATAGCATACAATATCTCCAAAGCTACATGCATCACATATCAGGCCAATCTAGCGCTGACTACTCAGCACTAGCATGCAAGTCTACCTAGCATGCGATTCTCAGATCCATAAATCAGGTCATAACAGATAACATATATGGGTATTCTGGGAAACTTACTTGAGCTCGGCTGATTGCATGCACCACACCCTTTCTTTTCTTAGAAAACTTTTCCTTGAAAACATTTTTCTTTTTGAAAACTTTACAGATACTCAGTTTGAGTTCAGACACACCCGAAAGTATGTCCGAATCCCTCAAACCAAGGCTCTGATACCAACTGGTAACGACCCAAAAATCAAGGGTAATAATTTTATTTTTAATATAGTCAAAACATAGATATCGTTTATTCCAAACATCCATAACATCGTTAATTAAAACATTTATCAGAGTTCATCCCAAAATCATTCAATGCGGAAAACATGGGTATGTGCACTACGATCAATCTAGGCTCGTCCTTTCCAAACCGATGATACCTGAAACAATAAACAAAACAGTAAGCACGAAGCTTAGTGAGTTCCCCAGAGCATACCCCACACAGTCCACATAACCACATAACCCATATCATCTATAACAGCTACATAAACCATACCAATCACATATCCATATCAATTACATAACCATGCATATAAACATATACGGATGTCGTGGTCTCGTCCCCAGGGTCATACTCCAGGATGCCATGGGCTCCCCACATGGTCTTACACCTAAGTGTCATGGGCTCTCCCATGGTCTTTAATAGGACAGCCATGGGGTCTCTACATGGTCTTACATCCAGGTACCATGGGCTCCCCCATGGTCTTTAATAGGAAAGCCATGGGCTCTCCATATGGTCTTACATCCGGGTGCCATGGGCTCCCCCATGGTCTTCCATGCAAGTATCACAAAGACAAGTAACATACCACATAATCACTAGCATACCACATATACATGCATACCAGACATATCAGTAGTGAATCTACAATAAACACTACAACTAACTAAATGGGCCGGCCTTGGTGCCTTAGATCCATTGGTATGGTGAGGAGACTCACCTGGCACTGCTGAAGTCCTGCGGATAAAAACTCTAGCTGCTGGTTGACAGGTTCCCGAGCTGCCAATCATCAAAACGACACCCAAATTATAATTGGGTTCCAATACATAACCATAATCTACACTTGGAATAAATGGACCATTTTAACCCTAACCTAGCTTGGTTCAAAACTAAGGCCCAAACTCACACTCAGAAGCCCCAAAAACCCAATAATCAACTAAGGCCCAACATATGGCCCAATTTTCCAAATTGGAGCCAAACCTCTACATGGGCTTATCTTAAGGCCCAACCATTTATTCTAGTCCAAACGCCTATCATTCTGATGGCCCAATAGCTAATAATCTTCAAGGCCCAATTACGGCCCACTTATGGCCCAATTTTCCAAATTGGGCCCAAGCCTCTCTACTGGGTCTTATCCTAAAGCCCAATAATTTCCTTAGTCCATAAATGTGTTCCCCATTGGTCCACAAAGGCCCACAGCAGCTGAGTCCAATAAATGGCCCAATAAGAACCCAAACCTAATTAAGGTTTTTCACATAAAATGACGATTTAGGGTTCAGTGTTTCCCTACTTAACCCATTAAGGACTTAATCCATTAAGGACTTAATCCATTAAGTCCAACGTACAATGAAAATCGGGCTTGAGTCATAACTTCACTCCAATGGTCCAAAATGTGGGTCCCGATAAGTCCAAACCAATAATTCCAAAATTAGGGTTTTCTAAACCCTAATTAGGGTTTCCAACCCATCATAACCCAATTAGGCCCAAAAGCTAAGTCCTAAGGCCCATTAGGGTTTCATTAGGTCAACTAGGGTTTTCCTATGTCGGGCACCACCCACTGCCACCTCGTGTAGTGGTGGTCAACGGTGGCTCACGGTGGCGGCCACCACCTCACGGTGGTGGTTATGGTTCTAGTCCATTTTTGTCCAAGCATCCCAAACGAAGTCTAAACACAACAAAGCACACCGCCACCCAACACGGCGGCTGGTGGCAGCGGGAGGCGGCAGCCACCACCTCACGGTGGTGGTCATGAGTTTTCCTTTCATTATTTCATCCCAATTACAATATACAACACAAAAACCCAAAATAAACACACACACAAAATGGATAAACACACAAACACACTGCCACCCTTGTGATGGCCGACGGTGGTGGAGGGTGGCAGCCACCACCTCGCGGTGGTGGCGGTGGCTTTCTTGTTTTTCCGACTAGACAAAACACACACAACACAAACACACGCTTCTAATTTGCAAAATACACCCCTACCACCCACCTGATGGCGCTTGGCGACGGCAGCAGCAATGCTAGTGGCAACAGCGGCGGCACAACAGTGGATTGCAGTGACAGCCACCACCTCACGGTGGTGGCGGCGGTTCTCTTGATTCCCAGCCAAGCAACCATACGCACACCCTCGAAAACACGATCTGAAGACCAAAACTTTCCCAACTCAGCCACTACAGGTGGCAAGCGACGACCAAAAACCCAGAAACGGCGACCAAAGCCCACCATCGATTCCCGTCGACGAACACGACGTCATGCCACAGAAAGAACGAAGAAGAAGATGTAGGTGGTGGCGGTGGTCCTTACCGTGAGCTCCCTTTCCGCTCACGACTCGCACAATGACAAACGTAACTCGCTTCCTCGGTCTCGCGGTTCTCCGGTGTACACGACGTCTCCGGCAGCAAAGAAGTTGTGGTGGCGTTTCATCGGCGAGGCAGTAAGCGGAACAGTGGCTGTCGGACTCGGTGATGAAAACGACGGCTGAGAAGGGTTCCTATGTTGGTGGCGGCAACCGGAGGTTGAAGACGGAGAGGGTGGCGGCTGATAATCACCGCTAGGCTTAGGGTTTCGGGAGTTATATACCCTACGCCATCCAACCTCATTCCTATAATAACAACTATGGTCCCTCCTTCCAGAAATAATTTCGAAATAGCTCCCATAATTTCCCCTTACACCCCTGCTCCTATAATTCCTCTCAAATTCGATCCCTAATTTACCAAACAGCCCCTTAGCCTCCAAAATTTCTTCAAATGAAGTCCCAGAAGTTACCATTTAGTGCCTACCTTCATAAATACTTACAAAAACCAATTCGGAACTTACACTTTTAACCCCCAACTTCTAAATTATGCCAGTTAACTCCTCGAAATCAACACCTTGTTATATAATTATTGATTTTAGGGCTATTATACATTCATTAATTTGTTTATTTATTTATTTAATAAACGGGGTGTTACAACTACCAGTCACCACACCATCGTTTTCCAGGACTATTCGTTGCCACCTATCCTATCTCCACCATCCCCTTTACTCGCTGTCTCTCCATAAACCACTAGCAAAGCTGAAAACCACCATCAAAAGCTCCCCTTCTTGCCCAAATCTAAACAAGGTGCCTATAAATCATACTTAGTTCCCAGAACGATGCAAGGGGTGCTTAAACCTAGAAATTAAACCCACCCCCCAATGTATTCTTTACCCTATCTCACCATTATCGATCTAAAAACCCAAAACCTCCATCGCCGATCTGAAAAAACTCACAGGATGATCTCCATCTTTGATCTTTTTGCTATCTTCGCTCATTTTTTTTTCTCTGGGCTCGAATAGTCGCAACATCACCGTGTTCGTCAAGTTAGTGTTGCCGCCAATGGTTCAGATCTACGGAAATTGACGGACACCTGCATAAATCTTCCTCTTCGGCAGATCTTACAACTATGTCGATGGTCAAATGGTGATTTTCGGCAACTAGCACGCATATCTTCTGATATCTGCTCATCTCCTTTACACAATGATGATCTGGAGGTGGTAGTGGTAACCAAGGTGGTGGTGGAATTAAAAAGAATTGGGAAGAGAAAAAAGATATGGCCCTGGTATGGTGATCGATGAGAAAGAGAGATAGAGAGAGGGGGAGAGAGAGAGAGAGAGAGAGAGGTAGCGTGGCTAATGTTTTATGTTTATTTTTTTAATGAAAATAATAATAAAATAATTAAAAGAAATTTAAAAAGATTTATATAAGGGTATATTCATCATTTCATGTTGGGTCTGGACCAAAAACACATCAAAATGTCGATCATAGGGACCAAAATTGCACAAGGTATCCAAAATTGCACCACTGATGCACCACCAAAACCTTTTGGACAAAACCACAACATTTTGCCAACTACATGGACCATTTTTGTAAGTTTCTCTTTCAATATTGAGATAGGATGATTTCTACTTACACATCGAAACTGGAGGTGCGGGGTGCACACTCAGAGTGATAGATATGAACTTGGGAATACGGGGGTCGGGGGGCATCCCCTATGGGTACAAGGTTCTAAGGGGCGGCACCCCTGGCGGGGTCCATGGGCAGCGCCCCTTGCGGGGTCCAAGAGGAAGACATCGCCCCAAAACCTAAACAGATTTATATATTATGAAAGAGTCTGGGCATGCATTTTCCCGCTAAAATAAGTGGTGACATCATTATAATGTAAGAGTCGATTGTGTATTATAGCCACCTTTCTAACTACCATTTTTGGCGCCAAAATGGATTTAACCACCATCTAACCAACTTTCTCTCCTGTATAAGAACATAGTAAACGTTCCAAAAAAGGGTTGGATTCTCCATACTCGAAAATTGATAATTTGATTCTTTCTTTCTCTCAAAACATAAAATAGTAAGGTACATTCCGTGTTTTGAATTTGGAAGTGGCCTGACTTCTAAATTGTCATTCTTGGATTATCCCAAATTAGATTTCGTGATACCCCATGAAAAAGGGACGAAATCATAGATTTTGGAAAGTGATTGCAATCACGATTCAAGTATTATCCAATTATATATTGATATTCTTAGACCTAAAATCTAACAAAGGGTTTTGTAACTCCTCGTATTTTTGTTGGTAATAACTTATATGTTAGGATTTGATAGCCATGTATATATAATCATCATATCTTAAATATGTTAAGATGAAAATGACATGCCTAAAAGGTAAGCTAGAAAGATGTCACTTTAAACATGTAGAAGTTTTTGTTTTCATTTGAAATCAACAATTTGTTCTTATCGTATTGTACTGATGGGTTTGCTAGGTTAGAAGAAAAAGATTTGCACAACGGATTATACACATAAGCTCTTATGGGCACATGCAAGCTAGAACTTCTATGGAATTTCACTATTATAGCAACATACTTTATGTAACAACTTCTAACCTACTATAATCAAAATTACTATGGTTAGAATCATACACTTTAGAATAATCAATTATATTAACTCTTGAGTTCTTCGAATGCTCCATGGAAAGATAACATTTAATAGTTTGAATGTCTTTAATGGTTCACACCCAAAACCCTAAAACACTAGAAATTGAAGAGGAGAGATGAGATGATGAGCCAATCGGATTTCTCATCCATAGAAGCAAAGCCACAAAAGTTTGGTGCCCAACGGTCCAATTTATAGTTTAGGTAACCTGTAGATAAATCCATATTTGAACAACTATATATTAGATTTAATCCCTAGTTCAAATCATTTACTTATCAGCAACCAAGACGCTTCCAGAAACCCTAGAAACTCCTCCAAAACCGTCCATACTCATGAAGGCTTCTAGAATTGCTTATTTTGTTCTACTTTTGAACAATTACAATTTGATCCTTGCAACTTTTAATTCAAATTAATCCCTAATTATATCCAGATTAATTCTGATTAATAATTAATTAGTTCAAACTATTTCTAATTAATTCAAAATGAATTATTAACATTTTTAATTAATATATTAATCATAAAATATATTAACAAATTATTTTATCTCTATCCTAATATCAATTCTAGCTATTTTTGGTTATGAGGGCAACCTAAAAAGGACTTTACTTTTATTCACTAAGATTATACCAATTTAGTTAAGACCTTAGACACGTTACTCCAACAGTCTCCCACTTGGATAAGTCATCAACTAAAATTGTAATTATAAACTTTGAATAACCAGTAAAGAGTACTTTCCATAGCCACTTCAGAACTCCGACAAAAGCAAATGTTGGACCTAAGATAAGTGATCAAATATTCTTTCATTCTACATGATATCGTATGGACATGAGACATGGATACAAATCAATCTCATAGTCCAAGATTTTGTTTCTTGATTTTTGATTAATGACGACTGAATTCAGACTACTAACTGAACACATCAATTTAGTTTGGGCTCGACCAATCACTTCAACAATATGGGAAACAAATCATCGAGGGGCCTAAAGATATCGCTTTTCTTGTTAAGGAAAAATGAGTAAGTAAACTTTGAATATATAATCATACCTTTTACTTATCATGTCATGCATGTAATTACACTTTATGACATCTAGTTATGGACGTGTTGATGCAAACCAATATACAACAGACTTGCAACCTATGAATTATATATCTCTGTTTCAAGAATAGAAGATATTATCGTCTTAGAATTACTCTTGATTTAATCCATTAATAAATCTCTAAGCACGGGTTTAACCAGTACTTAAAATCCCTATTTTCCAAGTACTCGTTAATATTACAGCAATCCCTATGCAATATCCAATCACCATGGACAATCTACAAATATTCTGTGACGGTCTTAAATCAATACCTACTCCCAGAAGTATGACTGACTATGACATTTCAAATAATTAATATTCAGGAAGTAACAAACAAAATGAAACACAATAATAAACTAACTATTCTCTGATATCATACTCTTTGAATATAGATAATTCCCCATTATTTAATCACCATAACAATTACAAATTTATTGATTGCATAAATGTTTTAGGGTAATCGACTTAACAACTAAACTTTTAAATATTTCTCATGCTAATGCTCTTAGCATGGATATCATGTTTTCTTTTGGTCAACCCCTTTCTTGCATGTAGTGGATTTTTCCTCCTTCTATGCATTGACCTTATGTGATCTCAAGAATCATTATTCAACACGACTGCACTTTCACATAATATCTCTAATGGCAATTTGTTATTAAAAAACAACTCCAAGGTCAACTATGTAGTCTTCTATTCCTGGTATGGTCCTTGGATACTTCACTTCCACTAATGTAACCTGACTCAAAATGTCGAGTCTACCACCATCTCATACATGAAACCTTTCATGTTATCACACTATAATTTAAAATAAATTTTCATTTAGACTATAACTCAGAGTCATCTCTAAATTCGTATTACTATAGCTATTCTTAATCATGTTCTCTTTTGTCTACAAGCAACCATTCCTTGGTATCTTTCAATACCTCATAATGTTCTTAACAATTGCCTAGCGATTCAGTCGAGGAAATTTCTGATATAATCTCACAACGTTCAAAACATATAAGACATCAGAATAAGCACAAGTCATATCACACATGATCGATCCTATATCAGAAGCATATAGGACTCGACTCGTCCTGTCATTTTCATGACTAGTATAAAGGACTTTTGATATTCACTCAACTCCTTGCTATGAAGCATATGAACAATCCCTTTGGAATCTTCCATGTTGAAACCTTTGAACATATTATGCTTTGACTGAATCCTATTAAACATTTTGATCTGTATATTTAGATCCAAAGACCAAGTATCAATGTCGCTTCTCTATGTCCATCTTAGTGAAACTACTCTCGAGCTTTTGCACTTTACAACTTAGACACAATGTTTCCTATGACTAGTATTTTCATCAACATGCAATACCTGGAAGACAACAACACTCCCACTAGCTTTGACATGTACTCAAGACTCATTTGGACTTCTAAAAGGACAATACTCCTTGACTTTCTCATGGAATAACATATTCTTTGTTGTGCGATGTTTTTCAAAATCTATGAATAAACTTCTCAAGCACACACACCTTATTTGGATATTTTGTATGTTTAAATCCTTTCAATATGTATCATACATCCTTCGAAGGTTTCGTATTAATGAAAGTCGTTTAAAATCCATTTTGCCATATCTTATTATCAAATAAGACAACAATGGTAAGAAATAACCAAATAGACCATTTCTCAGCTACTGGTGAGAATGTTTCCTCATAATCAATTTCTTAAGTTTGAGCGAAACCATTTCTACCATATTAGCTTTGAATGTGTGTACAGTCCTATCCATGTTAGCCTTCACATTGAATATCTAATTGCAACCTACTGTCATAAGATTGGGCTTTGGATCAACCAATCCCATATTTGGTTATCCTTCATGGACTGAATTTCGCTATCCTTAGATTCTTCTAATGGCAGCCATAGGGCCCACCATGTCTTCCTAGTAGCTATTAGGCTTATCCAAATTGATCAATGTTTTATCACTAATCAATGTATTTCCTTCCTCAGTTAGATGAAAACACATAAAACAAGGGAGGTGCTCTAACTCTACTATATTTGTGAAGAGGTAAGGTAATATCATTTGAATCAACTGGTATTATAGCCTCAAGTTGAGAGCTAGTGCCAACTATAGGTTCATTGCCGGTTATATCTCGAATTTCTTCAAGGTCAATATGACTCCCACTGACTTCTTGATATGTGTATGTTCTTTCTCTTAAGGAACACTCGTTTTGATCCATAAGCACCATAAGTATCATAAGTATTTAGTGAATAATCAACAATGTAACACTTCTCAAATCTTGACTAAAATTGTTCATCGGTTTCTCATCTAACGAAAAACCTCACAAAACCAGATCTAAATGTGATGGAATTTTCCAACTCCATATTTCATGAGGTTTCTTAATAACCTACTTACTTGGTTACAAGGTTCAAGAATGCTCTACCAATTCAAGTGTGTATTCCTAAAAATTTAATTGGTAGCGAAACAAGACTCATCATAGATCGAACCATATAGCATTCGATTCTCCCTTAATCAACATCATTACATTATGGTGTCTTTGGGGATGCTAATTATGGAAACCATTCCACAATCTCTATGATGATCGTAGAACTTGGTACTAAGGCATTTTCCTTTCCTTTTAGATTGGAAACCCTTTATATTCCTGCCTAATTGATTCCCTACTTTGCTATGGTACCATTTGAAACTTTTCAAAGTGTTAGACATATGCTTAATCATATAAACATAATCACATCTACAGAGATTATCAAAAAATATGATGTAGAAGTATATGTCATCCCTTGCGGTGTATCTGATGGGTCTACACACATTTGTGTGTACAAGATCCAACAATCCTTCACCTCATTCACATATCCATATGGATGGTGATTTAGTCATCTTGCCAATAAAACAACACTCGCATACATCATCCAAATAAAATTCGAATGATTCCTACTCCGGTCCAACTGGAGCTTGGTGACGTGATTCTTACTTTTTTGGTTAAGGCGATTAAGCCACAAGCACGTTCTAATCTAAATTATTAGAGGAATCAATATTCAAGTTAACCTTACTATTAGAAACATAAACTATAGTTTCATGAATACCAATTGCAAGAAGATGTTTTAAACATAAACAACCATCTTTATAAACTAGAATTTTCACCTTTCCATTTTCAAATGAAAATTGATATTTATATTTAAATAACCATCAAAAAACATTTTGGTTTCTAAATGTATCTGAAGAGCAATATCAAATAACTAGCTTTATCGTAACTCCATTACTAAGCACAAGCTCAAAATCCTCAATCATCAAGACATGCGACACCTGTACATTCTAATGATTAGGTTTTAGCTCTTGATGCTTAACTTCCTTCTTTCCTTTAGATCCTACAGTGTCATACAAATTTGATTACCACATCATTCATCAATGAACCACGAATTGGATGTATTTGGAGTTTGATTATTCAAGTACTTCATGTAGAGTCAAACATTTTACTTTACCATCTCCAAGATCTTCGAAGTACTTAAGGCAACTTTGTTTCCTATGCTTTTTGTCTTTGCATAAATTACAACTAGCCTCTTTTGAATCATGGTTGTGTAAAATGGAGGATACACCAATTCTATTCCCTCATAATGGGAAGTTCCGGACGAAGCCATTCCTTTCCAATTAGGATTCGAACACTTCGTCTTCATTCCAAGAACATTCAGAAAGACGATAATCATAATTGGATAAGAAATCTAATTCCTTTCCTATTTCCTCCGTTTGTAGAAGGTTTAAGAATCCCATCAATGTCTTCTCCATACTATTCATATGATAAAGTAAGTTGAAATTATCATAAGAACTAATGAAAGATCCAAGCACAAGATCTATAGCAAGATTCTTGTCAAGGGTAACATTGAGATTCTTGAGTTTGTCTATGTAGCTCTCATTGATTACATAAAAACATCTTTTCTTTAATTTAACTATAATTAGGAAATTTTCACGATTTTCAAATCACTCTTGTCTTGCCTTTTGGTGAAACATTTCACTCAATTACAAGTTCAGTTCAAGTGTTCATAAAAGTTAATTTTACAACATCGAGGACATAGACATAATGATGCAAGAGACCTTTTTAATAAATCTACATGATTATGGGAATAACAAACTTTTCAAAGTTAACATATTATAGATTTGAAGGAGATTCTCATCATGGACATCTTTCCCAATATCAAAATCATGGAAGATTCCATTGAAAATGAGTTATTACCGATAAAGAATAAAGAGAAGCTAGAATTTTGAAAGTGCACGAGGAGGTGGGAGAGGATTTCCATCTAACCTAAGAGAGAAAGTTTAAATAAGTCGATTCAATCCTTAATTATTAACCAATTTTGAATTAAGGCTAGAATGCATAAATACGATTCGTAATATGAAGAGGGATGTCGTAATCACATCACATATCTATTTTAGGTTGGTAAAGCACTTTAAAATTTCAATCACAATGAAACTCCTAGATATTTTAAGATTCATTGAACTATTAATGATGTGTTAATCTCACATTATGCTCTTCGATTTATGACAGGGATGCCGAGGATCACAAAAAAGATATGAATAACCATGCAAACCTGCGTGACACCCTCGATATCGTTTATGATCTTACATTGACGTTTCGGTTAACCACACCCGCTCCATCAACAATCATAAATTTCAAGTATGTATCATCATTTAAACTTTGTAGTCCTATATTAGTGTGTCGGTTAACCACGTACGCTCGACTAACGACTTACAATAAAATAATGTGCGTTTTCATGGATTAGCATACAATTTCATATTTTTCCTAAAGTAACTAGAGTGAGATTTTGTAGAATGTTATAGTATATTTACATGATACTTTTAATGTGATTAGTGTCCTATCAAAGTCTTTCGGCTAACGACCCTCCACCACACAAAGAAGCGGTGGATGAAAAGGAAACCCATCCAATGGTCATTTATAGGCCATTTCCTTATACCTCTCTTATAGTGTAGCTTCGTGAATGAGGTCTACTCTTGATTTAACTGACTATATGTTATACATATAATATTATAACTCTTATATATATATATATATATATATATATATATATATATATATATAAGTAGGATCATGTAGGAACGCAAAAAGTGGTAGGAACCGCGAGGACACATCTGGACCTTTCCCTTCCAAAAATGAGTGGTTGGGATTAATTGGAATTATTTATTTTTTAATACAAAAATTCAGTTGCAATTTTGAAATTAAGATGAACTTCTAATGCTTTTCCTGTCAAGGGTAATATACGTTAGGGCAATTTGGTAAAATACGCAAGCGAAACCCTCATTCATGTTTCCATCTACATTCAAGAATGAAATCCTTCGTTCTGCTCTCTTCTTCTCCATTCTCCATTCTCGATCATCATTCAAGCATCAATCACTTCGGAAATCTCTGTAGATTCTTAAAACCATCTTTGAATCTCCATGTTTTAGCTCTAGTTTGGTTCAACCGTCCATCCAAAGCTGCATCAAAACCTTAATAAAGTTTACAAATCCGCAATCGTTCATCAAAGAGAGAATATGTTGGATTCAACTTACAAATTTATCATGAGAGCAGGTAACAACACTCTATTATTGTGTTTTTGTTTTATTAGTTCAACTTCTTTGAGTTTATAATGTGATATATTGGTAAAATCAGGGTGTAACAACCTGAACCCATATTCTTGTTGATTTAAAATTTAATATTTATGAGATTTAGATCAATTCTTTTAAGTTTTTGAGTTCTGAACAGCTTTCTAGATAAAGAAGTTAAATAAATGCATCAAACTAAACTTTAATATAGTGATTCTCACCAGGTGTTCGATATAATGTCTCAAAGAAACAACATAGTGGAAAATTTGAATTTTTAAAGATTTTGTTGTTCTTTTCATTTTTTTTATATATGTGATAAGTACTGATGCAGTTTCTTATGACAACAATCATTGGTTTTTCCTTGAATTTAATTTGTTATAAAAATGTTAGATATTATCATAATATGGAATACAAAGTGTATTGATGTGAAGATCAAGCAGATCTTGTATCATAAATTTCATTTAAAAAGTTAAGATAGAAATCTATGATTTTAGATTTAATGAGTGCTAGATACATTTAGAAACTAAAATACCATTATGTTACAGTTCAAGGTGAATATATATATATATATATATATATATATATATATATATATATATATATATATATATATATATATATATATATATATATATAATTGATTGGATTACTACTTACAAACATACTATTAAGATGAAAGGAACTATACCCTATAATAACCTTGAAAATCGTATTGAATCTTGATTTTATTTATTTGAAAATCAGTCAGTACAAATTTGAGGCTACTAAAATAAAGGATAAAAGTATCAAACATAGTAATATACTTTCATTTATTAGTTTGTTGTAGCCTCCCACTTTCATAAATGATTTTTTGTTAATGGAAATCCCATTTTATACAAAGTTTGTTGCATCTTTCTTGCCGTTACTTGAAATCCACAATTTAATGTTTATCATAATAAATGAAAGTGTTGAATGCAAGAAATAGCAATGTATTTTCACTTATTTGTTCATTGTAGCATCCTGCTTTCAGTTCATGCTATTACACCATTTTTCTTTGAAAGTATAAAGACTTGTGAAATGGTTAATGATTTCAATTTTATATAATTATTGAATATTAAATATTGGAAATAAGTATACTCATATTATTATATACAAATCACATTACTAATATTATTTTGAAGATGCAAAATTCTTATGGTACAAAATTATCATGATGTAGATCTATTATCCTGTTATACTTAGTATTTGTCTGAAATTTTTTAGTTAATAATAGCAAACTAGAATGTGCTAAAAAAATGGATCATAGTTGTTAGTTCTTTGTTTGAATAGTTTTTCTTTTTATTTTGTAGTTAGTACATCATTAGTGAAGAGGAAGAACGAAGTGTGGTCAATAGAAAGAAGCCACAAAAAAGAAGTCTCAAATATTAAAAAATAAAAAAATATATTCAAGAATTTCATTTATAGCCTTGAGAATTCGGATAATATAGATGGTATGGTCGAGATAGTTGGGTAGTTGTTGCCATGGAATACATATGTATTTGAACTATGTTTCTATGTTTTTGGTGTAGCTGTTGAACCTTTTTGGTTTCTCTACTTGAACATTAAATATTTTTAGTACACTTATGATTGAATGTGTTTATAGACCTTCATAGTATTTTATTTTGTTAATCTTACTGTCATATTTATCAGCTTTATGTATTTTTTTTGTATTTTAATTTTATGTTTTATGATCCAAAATATACATGAAATAAGTTTTAAAATTCAAAATATATGATGCATGCTTTGTTGTTAGTTGCAAGTTATGAATGATGGGTGTGATGTGCTTTAGAAAAAATGTCATGTTTATATGTTTGTTTACTTGTAAAGAACTTGGTTTAGACATATTGTTAGATTTTTAATAATTCTAGGTTATGGATATGAAATTTAGTACTTTTAGGTTTATAATGTGTTTTCTTTATTGTGTTCTAATATACACCGTTTTGCTGTTTTGGAATTTTGTTAAGTCTCATATTTACTCTGTTAATACAAAAGTTGGATAATATATTGTTGGATCATACAACTTTATGATATTAAATATATATACCTATAATATTTATGGATTTTAAAGAAATTTTAAATCATAAAAACTGAGATAATGTTTTCTTGCATAAAAAAAATTTTGAACAAAAAATTTAAATCATGTTTTCTTGATTGTGTGCTAAAAATTTAGTACTTTTAGTTTATAATGAGTTTTTTTGATTGTGTGTTAATATACATTGTTTTGTTGTTTTAGAATTTTGTTAAGTCTCATAGTTATTGTTTTAATACAAAAGTCCGACAATATATTGGTGGATCATAAAACTTTATGATATAAAATATATAATATTTATGGATCATAACGAAATTTTGAATCAAAAAAAAAGATGGATCATGTTTTCTTACATCAACAAACTTTTGAATTTTACGATTATAAATTGTAAAAAAATTGCATCATTTTATTTTGGATCTTTTTTTTAGCATGATACAATTATGTATTTTCAATTTAATTATGTTTTTTCAATCATATTGTTTTGAATCATAATTTATAAATAGATAGATCATTATTGCTTTCCTAATATAAAATTACTTCAGTTAAATACTTAAGTAAAGGTAAAGGTAAAACTTTTATATTTTGTAATTTTGGATCATAGACAACATTTTGCATCATAACTTTTAGATTGTAAATTTAGGATCATAATTTTAAATTATTAATATGCATGATCCAAAATTTATGATTCATATTATCTTCTGGATCATAAACATTGTGTATCATATTTTGATCATAAGTTGCATCATCTGGATCATATAGTTTTGAATCATAATTATATTTACATAAAAAATTACCAATATCTACACTTTTATATTATATATACTTCAAAAATTACAAAGATCCAAACATTAGATAATATGCAACATCTTGCATCATATGTTTTAGATTATAAGTTTAGGGTCATAATATCAATCATTAATAGCCCATTATCTTGTTTGGTATCCATAACTTTTATGAACAAAAATTTGTTATGATCCAAAACCTGTTATGAATCAAAACCTATGTCAAAAACTATACATGGTTCAAATTAGTGTGATTCAAAAACCATATGATTCAAAAATGATATGATTCTAGATAATATCATTCAATACATATATATGATTCGCAATTAGATGATCCAAAAGTTATATGATTCAAATGGTAAGTTATTATACGATCCAAAAACTTAATATCCAAAATGGCAATATCCAAATTATTTGATCCAAGCAACAAAACATTATTTCGATAAGTCTGTTATATGATTCATAATGATATGATTCAAAATCATATTACTAAAAAACGATATGATTTAAAAAATATTATATGATTCGGAATCTTAAAATTACAAATATTGTGATTCAAAAATTATGACTAAGTTTAAAAAAGTTGTTTTTAACTAAAAAAAGCTAAAAAACAAAAAAAAACGCAAAAAAAAAATGAAAAACCGAGTATATATTGATAAAAAAGGTTTTTTAATTAAAAAAAACATTTTAAAAAAAAACAAAAACATAATAAAAAAATGAAAAAAAAAACATAAAAACCGAATATATTATTACCTAAAAAAGTTTTTTTTTTAAATAATAATAATAATAATAAAATAAAAAACAAAAAAGAAAAGAAAAACTCATTTAAATAATGTTTGATAGACGTTCATCGCACATAATTATTCCTCGAGTCCGTATTACGTTCCATGGACGTGCGTCGCGTGCGAACACGTCACACCCAAGTAAATGAGTTTAACGTTTGTGCCATTGACAAAATGATTGGTGGAGAATAGTCATCGCGGTTCCTACCAATTTTTGGGTTCCTACCGGATTCGGTCTACACACACACACACACACACAGAAAGACCCACACTTTCATATTTCTGAAAGACCCAAACTTTCATACTTGACAATCGTTACTCCAAAAACATGCTACATGCATATTTATAAAAACAATATTTTACATTGATAAAGTGATTACAAACGATTGGATACAAACCGACTATTACAAGTGTTATATACAACTACCCAGGATACTATACTTTTATACATACATGATCCCTAAATACAAAAGTAATATTATAACTATTCTAAACCTTCCAACAGTATACAACTATACTGGTTACTTATCTCCTGCAATTTGTTAAACGTTGAGAGAGGTAAGCGGTGACGCTTAGTGAGTTCAATAATAGATACAATATAATGTTATGCCATATATATACTTCAATATGGCAGAAGCAAAGAGGAACAAGGAACAACAAAGGCATATGTGAATCATGTGACAAGCTTTCCATATCAATCGATGATTTGATTCAAAGATATACAATCAATGAGACATAACAATTTCAATACTTGATATACATCAATAAAGCTTCGGCCCAAATGGCACAGAAGACATACACTTTCTGATTAAACATTTTGGTAGATTTCAGGCTTTTAGCCCTGTCTAACCTTCTGCCAATTCCATAGAATAGAAGTCATTCTCTTACGAGACATGCTCTACATGGCCAGAGGCTACATACCAATACCACTGTGAATCTAAGTCCTTTCACTGATCACATGGCCAAAGGTACAGCTTTGTAACGCCCGTGTTTCTAGGATAGGCATTAATGATGGTGTAATAGTCTAGGTCAACCTTTGTAACTCATTTTGAAGAAATGAATAGGAATTATGTGATTATTATGTAAATTATGTGTTTTATGCTTAATTATTAGGATTTAATTAATTAAGAATAAAAATAAGCGTCGAAAATAAATATTAGATAAACCCAATATCTATGAAGGAAGTTGTAGTGGTCGTGACAAGGATTCCGGATATATAAAGCATACCGAAATCCGAGTTATAACGAAGAAGTTATGACCTGTCGAAGTTCCGCGACAAAACTAGCACGGCGCCGAATGACGTAAAAAGTGAGTTTTTGATAAACTGCTTTTTAGCCTTGGTGATCTAAATGAAAGTCGTAGTGTTCGTTAAACAGAGAGTATGCATAAAAAGACCGCCCAAATCTGACTTCGTATGAGGAAGTTATGATTTTTCTAAGTTTCAGCTTAGCAGTAGACAGCTAAAAAACTCGAATTTTAGATCGAGTGATTTTTAGCCCACACAACCTAAACGAGAATCGAAGGTCTCGTCAATAGTAGTACAACGGTAAAAAGACTGACGAAAACGGACGTTGGATGAAGAAATTATGAATTTTTAATTGATTTTCCTGTCCCGGTCTGTTAAAAATAATAATATTAAAAATAAAGTCAAAATTAGCCGACGGAGTCTAAACGAAAGTTGTCGAGCATAATTTTACCTACGTGTGCATATAAAGAACGTCAAAAACGGAGCCCGTATGCGAAAGTTATGGATTTTAGAAATTCGGGACACAAAAATCGAGAAAAATGCTAAAATTGAGGAATTTCGCATGGCTGGTGTTCGGCCACGTCACCCTCGTTCAGAACCCGCCTCGTGTCAGAATTGCTGAGTCATCCGAGGCCACCTGTCGACGCGTGTCGCACCCTCCTCGCACCGAAGGCTCGGCCAATCAGAAGTCGCTTCGTGCCTTCTCCGTGTCTCGGTCTCGCATCACCACGTGTCCGAGCCTCGCATCCGACGCCTGGCACCCTCGCATGCGAGCCACGTGCCCCCCTCGGTCCGAAGCTCGCCCCTATAAATAGAAGGGTGCGAACCCTCCCGGTGGTAATTTGGAAAATTCACATTTTTCACCCTAAACTCAATATTTCTTTCATTTCAACTTCCCCCAAAGCCCCGGTATCATACCAAACGCCTAAAATACGTTCCGGAGTACCCGAAGAGCCCGAGAAAGTTATCTTTTCCGTTTTGAAGCCCAACCCTCCCAGAGCCCGGTTTTTCATTAAAACTCCTGGTTTTATCAGAAACGATTGTTTTAGGAAACGAAGTGCTGCCCAATTATCGTTAAATCATGTGAGTGTGTAGTCACTTTCATCTTACACATAGATATGAAGTATTTTCCATAAAATGCGTGCTATGTGTAATTATATTAATTGTTTATTTGAGATGACTATTGAATAGATGTTTTATACAAGTTTTAAACTGTATATGTATTTTTATCTACAAATATGTTGGGTAAAACATGGGTAGACGAAATAGTCGATGTGTGTTAAAATGATGAGAGGTCTCGATGTTGTTGTTGTTGTAGTCATCTAGCGAAGTATAGATGATGACCACGGACCTTTCTAGACAGTCCAGTGGAACGCTAGCAGGTTCGCAACTTGTAGGTGTTGGTGAACTATATGTTCATTGGTGTACTCCATCCCCCTCATGGTTGCCTTTAGGACATGTATGGCTGAGGATTCCCCTTAACAGTAGTGTCCATCCCGATGATAATCCTTAGGCTAGGTCCCTTGTGATAGGTGTTTAGGGACGTAAAGTGAGGATAACGGGAATGAGTAATCAGGGTCATTATTGGTTGATGAATTTAATAAATTTATTATTATTTTGGGTTGAAAACCCTATATGCTCACCAGGCTCCCCAGCCTGACCCACTCAGCTTTTTATATTACAGGTAGTGGACCCCGAGCATAGTCGGATGATGATGAGAGATTTTTGAATTATAGGTCACTAGTTGTAAATAACTGTTGTAAGGCTTATAATGTCTTGTTTATGCTTTTGATCTGTATCGGAACATGACATCCCGAGGTTTTGATAGAAAATGAAAATATATATATCTTTAAGAATGTTTTGATAAATTTTTATCACGTTTTGTTTTGGGAACAAATTCCGCAACATCTTTTAAAAAGATTACTCTGATTTTATTTTAAAAGCATAAATTATATCGGTCTTTTCTGGCCGAGAAATTTGGGGATGTCACAAGCTTTGCTATCAAAATAGCGAAAATAATAACACGAGATGATAACACGGAAAAGCACATAGCACATATAACACATAACATACAACTGTTCCTATATATTGAACTCACCGTGAACTAATCGGGGGTTAAAATAGTAATTTGTGCAGCACTTCGTTATAATAATTAAGTTTCTCCATTGAAAACCGGGAGCTTTATTGAAAAATGGGCCTTGCGAAGGTTGAGCTTCAAACCGAAAAGATAAATTTCTCGGGATTCTCGGGCACTTCGGAACGTATTTTGGGTGTTAGGAATGATTCTGGGGCTTCGGGGGATTAAAAATGGCATAAAATAAAGTTTAGGGGTGAAAAAGGGGCAAAAATCAAACATTACCCGGGAGGTCTCGCAACCCCCCCTTTTATAGGGTGCGAGACCGAAGATCAGCGGCAGAGAAGGATCCACGCGACAGCAGATGCGAGGACCAGGTGGCGCGCATGCGAGAGGGGCAGGTGGCTCGGTTCGCAGTCGGACACGCGTCGGTCTCGGACTGGACCTGTGCTTCGGATGCGAGGGTTGTGACACGCGACAGACAGCTGGCTTCGGATGCGCCACAAGTCGGACACGGGGCAGCTTCTCGGATTTCGATGAGGTTTTCGCCAAAATGTTTCTAACAAGATTCTTTACAACTTTCAATAATATAATTTTACTTATTTTCAAATTTTATATTTTCGTTAAATTTGAATATTTGACTTTTGATTGGAATCTCATAAGACTTCCAATATTTTCCGAGTGATTCTAAATATAGTTTTACTTCATTTCTAGTAAAAACTATCTGTTAGAACTCAACGCTCAAATTCATATACTATTTCATAATATTATTTACTTTTAAAATTACATAACACGATAATTGAATGTGTATGTTACAAATACCTCCTCCTTTTGTGGATTTCGTCCCCAAAATCACATCGATTTAAATAAATGGGGATATTTCGCTCTTATCTCATTCTTACTTTCCCAATTATAACTTGGGCCTCGATGGTGTTTCCACTTGACGCGTACCAACTTCAAGACATATGCACAAAGCATATCTTCTACCGTTTGGATTGTTCTCTCCGTCTGACCATCTCCTTCTTCAATTGACTGAAATTTCGTCACTACACGAGACATGGTTCTCTGAACCAATCAATTTAGTTCGCAGATCTATATTAGTCGGACTCGATTCTTTACGACCATTAAGGTCTGAACGAAAATCATATTCTTAGTCATCACCGAAACGAAGGTAATGACATACTCAAACACAAACGGAATTGATTACTAGCTTCTTGGTAACCTTGTGACTTTCCCTGATCCAAGTGTGAGTCCTGTGCTTCCGGTAGTATAGGCCTCTACTACCATTCACACCTACTTATACTCGTTCCAAGAATTGTCTCGCAGTCCCCAAGTCAACATACCAAGAATTTTACAAAGGAACTTATCACACATGAATGTGTTCAAACAAGTACATACGACAATTTCTCCTAGACTCGACTGGGGATTTCGCGTTTCTATCAAACATATCTTGGATTTCCTAAATTCATCTTCTAGAATTCTTTTATGCATAAGCTCGATCTAGCATATCCTAATATTTTTCCTAAGTCGAAAGGAATTTCACTTCCGGACCAAGGTCGGCAACAGACCTTAAACTTTCTCAAGTAATAACAATATAAGTAAGCAACTTAAGGCATGTTATATCTATTTATCATTTAGAACATATTAGAATATAATGCATATCTCCTCTAATATTCTAGTGCTTGTGGTCATTTAGGTATTCAACCTAAAATATACTAGGCACATATCGTACCATCATCCCTTAGCAATCCATGTTTAAGTCTAGAAATTATCAAAATTCCTAGTTCACTTAAACTAATTCTATAAAATTTTTGAAGTAACTTAATATTTTAAAATACTAGGGTTTATCACTACCCAATACCCCACTTAAATCTTTCCTATGGTTTGTATCCATATACTTACAAATGACTCCGTTCATATATTGAACGTTAGACAGTTTAAGTCTAAATATCAATCCATGATATTTAGTTCGCTTAAACTAGTGCTCTGATACCATAATTGAAAGACCCACACTTTCATATTTCTTAAAGACCCAAACTTTCATACTTGACAATTGTTACTCCAAAAACATGCTACATGCATATTCACAAAAACAATATTTTACATTGATAAAGTGATTACAAACGACTGGATACAAACCGACTATTACAAGTGTTATATACAACTACCCAGGATACTATACTTTTATACATACATGATCCCTAAATACAAAAGTAATATTATAACTATTCTAAACCTTCCAACAGTATACAACTATGCTGGTTACTTATCTCCTGCAATTTGTTAAACGTTGAGAGGGGTAAGCGGTGACGCTTAGGCCCTGTTTGATATGCATCTGACCGAGTCATGTAACGCCCGTAGATCCAGGCTAGTCAATTTAGAGATAATAGGGGTCGAAAACGACTTTTTGACAAAAGATTATTTAGAATAAATAATCTTAACCAAGTTGTAGAATACGTCTCAAGGGTTCCGTACATATAAAGAACGTTGAAATCCGAGTTATAACGAAGAAGTTATGGTCCGTCGAAGTTTTACGGCAAAACCGACACGACACCGGGAGACGTAAATAGTGAATTTACGATGGAGGACTTTTTAGCCTTAGAAATCTAAACAAAAGTTGTAGTATACGTTAAACCGAGAACATACAAAAAACGAACGCCCAAATCTGACTTCGTATGAGGAAGTTATGAATTTTCTAAGATTTGGCTTAACAGTGCACAGCCCGAAACTCGAATTTTAGATCGAGAGGTTTTTGGCCTACGCGACCTAAATGAGAATTGAAGATCTCATTAATAGGAACTCAACGGTAAAAAGACAGACGAAAACAGAGTCCGTATGTAGAAGTTATGAATTTTACGCTAACATTTAACAATATAATCTCCTCGTACTGTTAAATTTAAGGTCGGTCGAGAATTAGCCGACGGAGTCAAAATGAAAGTTGTAGATCTTATTTTTACCTACGCGTGGATATAAACAACGTCAAAAACGGAGGTCGTATGTGAAAGTTACGGATTTTAGAAGTCGGAAGTGTGATGTGCGAAAATGGGTGATGTGGCACAATCTTGGTCATTGCTTTCTCCCCAAGTCTTGCCACTAGATGGTGACATGTGGCACCAAGTTCAGCCATTTTTCACCCTATAAATAGAACCTCTTCCACCCTCATTTCTTCACACCTCCACCCTTCTCTTTCTACTCTCTCTCTAAACCTCCCACAACTCCCCTAGCGCTAGAAGAAAGCCCCGGAGCGCTCGACGGCTCCAAGAAGAAGAGCTTTCGGCTCGGAAGTTCTGCCCCTGCAGAGCACGGCTTCTAGCCAAACCCCCTCGTAGGTAAGATACGCCTACCTAATTTTTAATATAGCTTTTATTTAAATATAGTAACGTTATTAGGACCTTATAATAGTTATTTGAGCTATTATTATGGGTTATATAAGTGTCGTTATAATATCTTTTTAACCACTCGCGGTACGGGGAATCCGGTTTGAAGGGCCGCCTGAGTTGTTGGATTTCAAAAGTGCTATATGCCAAAATGATCCTGCCCTTCGGTGTTTTATGTTTGGCCCCTGTCTGTACATAGTGGTTGGAAAATATTGTTTAAACGCTTATATAATAATAATAATAAGACTAATAATTAGTCACGGTAAATATTAGACTAAAATCTAGTGGTAATAATACTAGGTTTCGTCGAAGGAAATTATTTTAAAGTAAACGAAGCGCTGTCCGAGTACCGAGTCACCACCTTATCAAGTAAGTGCATAGTCCATTTCATCTTACACATAGATATGGAGTATTTAATATAAATTACGTGCTATGTGTGCATATTGTCTGTATACTTGCCGTCTGTGCTGGGTGAAAGATTTTTATACATGTTTTAAATGATTTAAACTGTATATGTATTTTATATCTACAAAATGTGTTGGGTAAAACATGGGTAGATGAAATAGTTGCTGTGTGACAAAAACAAAATGATGAGAGGTGATATAGACCATGAGATAAGGGTGAGAGGTAAACCATGAGAGAAGCCTTTTACCCATGTGTTGGCCCCGTCATTCAGCAGAGTATGGATGACAACCACGGACTATTCTAGACAGTCCAGTGGACACTAGCAGGCTTGCAACCTGTAGGTGTTTTGAACTGTGTCCTCACCAGCTGTACTCTAAAAACCCCTTGACATGTGTTGTGAGAGGAGTCTCGGAATCGATACTGTCGATAAAAGAGAATAACCATGGCGACTATGAGACTTAGTGCCTATTGAGTAAACCATGGCATCGATGGACTTCGTGTCGATTCCTTAGGATAATCCTTAGGAATGGATGAACGATGAATAGCTGATTCTTAGGGTAGATCCTTAAGAGTAAATTAGATAATGGGGATGGATAATTGGGTTGATTGATTGTTTGATGATTAAACATAATGATTATATTATTGTGGGTTGAAAACCCTATGTACTCACCAGGTTTCCCAACCTGACCCACTCAAGCTTATTTGTATCACAGGTGTCGATATGAAGCTACTTTACACTGAGAGATTTAAAAGAGATGTAGATCACTAGTGTAAATGAATGTAAGTTCTGTTTATGCTTATGTTTCTGTATTGACGATGACATCCCAAGGTTTTGAAAATGAATAAAAATACATTTCTTCGGAAATGCTTTGATAATATATTTATCATGTTTTTCTGGGAACAAATTCCGCAACATTTTTATTAAAAGAGGTACTCTGATTTTTATAAAGCATAAACAAAATCGGTCTTTTCTGGCCGTGAAAATGGGGATGTCACAGTTGGTATCAGAGCTTTAGTTTAAGCGAACTAGGAATATGGATTTATTTCTAGACTTAAACTTAGAATGCTAAGCAAGGATTGTGAGGAGTGATTCTAATAAAATTTAGGTAAAGCACCTGAATAGACACAAGCACTAGCTAATTTAGGGAAAATGCCTAACATGCTTTTATGTGCTAAATGATTTATGATATGCATTGTATGATCGGATCTATGGTCTGTTGTCGACCGGATCTAGAAACTTTATGTGTTCAGATTTCTAAACGTTTAAGTACGGTATTAGAACTGGCATATAACTTTCCGGAGAAATAGGGAGAATTACATGTCGATCGTAAATAAAATCTTTCCTATCTTAATTCTCGTCATTGCACACCGAACGTCTGATTTGGTATATAGATCGAAATGGCAAGAACCCGTAGTGGAGCCGGAAATGCAAATGGGAACAGGAATCAACCACCAGTGATTGAACAAATACCTGTCGTAGCAGATGCTCCTGAGCCAATTACAATGGCCGGAGTACAACCATGATACGGGCTATGTTGGCTGAACAACGGGAAGAGATGAGGCAAATGTTGCATGAAAATAGGGACGAACCTACAATGCCACTTGAACAGCCCGAATTGAACGATGGGCAGTCAGAAGGAGGGAACTACAGTGGGACCGTTGGTCAAGCCAACCCACCAATAGTTCGACAAAACAACCAGTATGACGGAGTCGAGAGGAATGGATGCAAGTACAAGGATTTTCTAACTTGCAATCCATTGACTTTCACTGGAAAGGAAGATCCGATCGGAGTCATGGATTGGATCTCGGAGATGGAGTTAGCTTTCATGACGTGTGGTTGCAGAGGCAAGTTACAGACCACCTTTGCAGTACGTCAATTTCGAGGAGGTGTTGTGCGCTGGTGGAATACCCTGGGGAAGACTCTGAGCCCCAATGAGCCCCTGCAACTGACATGGGCAGAGTTTTTGGTGCAGTTCAAACGCAAGTACTGCTCAACCCAAAACCTGCTCAAGCTAGAGAACCAGTTCCTGACCTTGAAGAAAGGAAGCATGCCAATTGATGAATACACCAACAACTTCACAGAGAAGATGGATTTCTCCTTGCGTCTTGTTCCGGATGAGCTGACGAAAATCGACAAGTACGCAACGGGACTTCCATGGGAGTACGCGGTGCCAGTGCGTCAGGCACCTACTCTGGAGGCAGCTATCTGGGCTGCCAAGTCTGTGGAGGATATGATTAAGGGAAGAGCTGCCAACAAGATTGAGGTTGGCGAAAAGAGGAAGTTTGAGGGGTCTACGAGGCCCAATAAGAAGTTCAAGTCTGGTTCAAAGGAGTTTAGCGGAGGAGGAAACAAAGTGAAATGGTGCGAGAAGTGCAAGAAGAAGCACTTCGGGAAATGTAGCGAGGAAGTGACTTGCTACAAGTGTGGGAAGACCGGGCATTACGCCAACGAGTGCACCGCCAGCAAAAGGGTGTGTTATGAATGCCGTGAAGAAGGGCACGTTGCTAAGGATTGCCCGAAGAAGAAAGAGGCGGCAAGACCAAACATTCCACCGAAACCGAAGGCAAGAGCGTTCCATATGATCCTTGACGAAGAAGATGGAAATGAAAGGGATCACGAATGAGGATCTATGAAGTAGTTGTGTAAATAGTACCACGTAGTGTAGCCTATTAGAGGCATAGTATAGGTTGAACTTGAACACCTACGTAATCGTTTCAAGGAATAATATAAAACCTTCGTTTTGTTATCTAATGTGTCAAGTTGCTATGTGATTTTCTTGTATGGTGACTTGGGTGAACTGCAAGACAATACTTGGGACGAGTATGAGTAGGTGTGAAAGGTAGTAGAGGCCTATACTACCGGAAGCACAGGACTCACGCTTGGATCAGGGAAAATCACAAGGTTACCAAGAAGCTAGTAATTGATACCGTTTTATTCAAATATGTCGTTACCATCATTTCGGTAATGACTAAGAGGGTGATTGTTATTCCGACCCTAGTGGTCATATCGAATTGAGTCCGACTACGATAAATATGTTACGTGGTTCAGAGAACCAAGTTTGATGTAGCATCTAACTTAAGTCGGAAGATTGAAATAAAAGATAATCAAAACGATCGGTAGAGGTATCGCGATAGTTGCTTGTAGCTAGAAATGCTACCTTTTAAGATGTGATTAGAACATGAAGAAATGTATAGTCTGTTCTGGAAGACTCTAAGAGACCTGAGTCTAAGCGTGGGAACATACGATGATAAGTCATTAGAATATGACACATCGGTCCATTTTAGTAATAAAATAACTTATCTTAAATTTGTTAAGAAGAAGAAGTAGTCTCCAGTAAGGATCGATATTGTGACTTGAAGGTCATAATTTGGAGTCTAATGTGAGATAGGGAGCAAGTGCGAGATCGAGCACCGCCTACAATCAGGAAGTCTTAGAGTTAGATATTCGTTCGAAGAAACATCAAAGTTACGGTTATTACTTAGGATGAAGAGATAACATATGGAGTCATCATGTGAGCCCTGTTTCGTTGATGATTTCGGGACGTAATCATCCTAAGGGGGAGATAATTGTAACGCCCGTAGATCCGGGCTAGTCAACTTAGAGATAATAGGTGTCAAAAACGACTTTTTGACAAAAGATTATTTAGAATAAATAATCTTAACCAAGTTGTAGAATACGTCTCAAGGGTTCCGTACATATAAAGAATGTTGAAATCCGAGTTATAACGAAGAAGTTATGGTCCGTCGAAGTTTTACGGCAAAACCGACACGACACCGGGAGACGTAAATAGTGAATTTACGATGGAGGACTTTTTAGCCTTAGAAATCTAAACAAAAGTTGTAGTATACGTTAAACCGAGAACATACAAAAAACGAACTCCCAAATCTGACTTCGTATGAGGAAGTTATGAATTTTCTAAGATTTGGCTTAACAGTGCACAGCCCGAAACTCGAATTTTAGATCGAGAGGTTTTTGGCCTACGCGACCTAAATGAGAATTGAAGATCTCATTAATAGGAACTCAACGGTAAAAAGACAGACGAAAACAGAGTCCGTATGTAGAAGTTATGAATTTTACGCGGACATTTAACAATATAATCTCCTCGTACTGTTAAATTTAAGGTCGGTCGAGAATTAGCCGACAGAGTCAAAATGAAAGTTGTAGATCTTATTTTTACCTACGTGTGGATATAAAGAACGTCAAAAACGGAGGTCGTATGTGAAAGTTACGGATTTTAGAAGTCGGAAGTGTGCTGTGCAAAAATGGGTGATGTGGCACAATCTTGGCCATTGCTTTCTCCCCAAGTCTTGCCACTAGATGGTGACATGTGGCACCAAGTTCAGCCATTTTTCACCCTATAAATAGAACCTCTTCCACCCTCATTTCTTCATGTTGGATTAGATGTCTAAGTCCATAACTATTATTGGTATGTACTTGACCCGAGAGTAGCATGGTCCATTTGGGTTGCATATCATCAGGACAATTTGTTAGGATGGACTTTTGAGAGAAGGTTATTTATGGTTTATTAATATATTATAAGTTATAATATATTAATATGAAATCATATGTTTTAATTAGTATCGATCAAGAATTAATTTGGAATTAATTTAGCGATCAAAAGAGACTAATTAAATCTATGGGGACTAATTATGATAATTAGTTATATTTATATGTGTTGGGCTTATGATCCATGTTGGACCAAGTTTATGTATGGATACATAAAGAGTTGGGCCACATGAACCATGGATCATAAAACCCATGGGTATGGATTATGGGTTATACCCATGACCCTTGGAATCCTACATATAAATAGGTTACTCCATAGCCAAAATCACCACTTCTTTTCTTAGAAATATGGAGGTGTTTTGGTGCATGGAATTCTCTCTCAAGAGCCACCTTTGTCCTAGGTGTGTTGTGATTCCATTTGAGGCATTTCATACTATTGGTGCTAAGCACTTAAGGCCAAATACATCAAGACTTCAAGCCACGTAAAAGGTATGTTTCCCTAACTAGTATATTATATGGTTTATGTCAAATGCATGCTAGTTATAAGTTTAATGCCTTGGAAACCATTTGCATGTATAATAGAGAAAACATAGATCCAAGGTATTTAGGGTTGTATGTGCACCATAGGATGTTGTAGTATACTAAAATCCAACAGTGGTATCAGAGCCATGGGTTGTTTTCTATTATATTTGATGCAAATGTATTTTTTTTTCAAGTTGAAGGAAAAAAAAAGAAAAAAAAACATGAAGGTTGTCAAATTTTATGATAATTACTTGATTTTATGAAAAACTAATTATTTATAAAATTTGAGTCACTTTACTACAAGAGTTGAATTAGGTCAATTTATTAAAAGATAGAATGATATGATTATTTTATTTGTTTTAAAAGTTTGATCTAAATGGTTTTAAGGAGTTACGAATTTTGTCATAAAATTTTGGAACTCAAAAGTTTTTTTTTAAAGTTATGATCTTAAGAGTTTTGAAACTTCCATAAGTTATGGATGTGAAATGTCTCATTTATTAACTCTTTAGGTTATGAATTCCAAGAGTCTTCAAAGGATAATTGTCAAAGTTTCAAGATTTGTATTAGTTTATATGATTATCTAATTTCTTGAAAATTGTTGATGTGAATTATCTTTACTTATGAGTTTAATCTAGATCATAGAAAAATTATTTGATTATTGTGTTAATTGGAATATTTGATCTTAATGGTTTTTATGAACTCCATAACTTGTCCTCAAGTTATGGAAAGTGAAGAGTTTTTCTTTTTAAAGTGTCATTAAGTCTCATAGGTTATGAAAATAGAAGAGTCATTATTTTTAATGTCATCATTAAATGATTTAATGTCTTCCATAACTTGTCCTCAAGTTATGGAACTTGAATATTTTTTTTTTTCATTAAACCTTAATTAAACTCATAAGTTATGAAAAATACAAGAGTTTTGAAAGGTTTCAAAACTTGTCCTCAAGTTTTGGAATTTGTAAAGTTACCCCCCATGTATACTTTAATTCCAAACTAGACCTTAGAATTTTAAAAGTTTAAAATTCAACCCTTATACTATTATTATAATTTTAATTATATAGATATGTATAAGATAAAGTCGTCTTACCATTAGTAGGCCTCATTCACGAAGCCGGTCTATAAGGGGGGTATAAGGTTACTGCCTATAAAATGACAGTTTAATGGGTGTCCACTCTCACTCACCGCTTCCTTGACCGGTGGAGGGTCGTTAACCGAACAGGTAGGACAAGGACTATAATTCTCCCTTCATTATAAGTATAATGATAAATACTAAGTAACTAAACACTTATAAATTCCCAATCTTAGTTACTTAGGAAAATGTGAATAAGGTGCTAATCCATGAAATTACACTTTGCACTTTGTTTAAGCTGTTAGTGGAGCGTGTGTGGTTAACCGGCACACTAACCTGGACTTAACAAGGTAGGCAAAGGGTAACTTAATGTTTATCATAGTATCGTTGGAGCGTGTGTGGTTAACCGGCACATCGATTGAGGGGTAAATATTAAGGGTACCAAGTATATTTGCATGGTTACTTCACACCTTGTTTTGTGATCCTCGGCATCCCAGTCACAAAACCTGAAGGGCACACTTGAGATTGAAACATGCCATTGAAAAGTTCAATGAATCTCAAAAGAATCTAGGAGTTTCAAAAACAATTAAAACCTAATAATACATTTCGTTTATCTTGGTGGAAATTAGTGAATCGTCATTCACCTACCTTCAAATATTTTATAGCTTGGATTACGACATCCCTCTTCCAAGTTATAAAATAGTTTGTTGGGTCCTAGCCTTAATATATCATATTGGGTGTTATATTAAGGACTTAAATAAACTTTACGTGAATTTCTCCCATTGTTGATGTCTGGTTTAGACAACAATGATCTTCCCAAACCAAGCTTTCCTAATGAATATGACTTCCCGAGTTTGGCTCATGGAAGTCATACTCCTCTTCCTCCATCTCCTCCAATTATTCTCCCTAACCCACAAGTTCAAGGTCACTCAAGCCCTAATGGCAAGCAAGGTCTATGTGTGATCACATATTAGAGATGAAGTCACATATTGACAAGCCGGGAGAGTTGGGTGTCAAAGTCTTAAGAAGATTGGATGTTCAATCACTTTCTAAGGCACTTAGTGAGTTCCTTTGGGACTACTATGAAACAGACTATGACATGACCCTTAATGATCTTATCTATTTGCTTGGTCAGCAATGATTTGAGGACTAGTAAAGCAAATTGATTAGGAGATCAACTTCCCAGTGGACATTGACAATGGTAACATTGGATATCTAGAAAAGCCTTCTCATCCCAAAGAAAGGGTTTGACCATAGTCAACTAGGTTGACCAAATGGTAAAGAGAAAGGCTAAGTCGGCGATAGTCCCATGTACCATTCCCAGTGAGTCCATATGTTTCTCTTGCCAAAGGAAGGGGCATTGATTGCGAAGCTGCCTATTTACCTGAAAGATCATAAGGTTGATCAAGTCAAGAAGTTTGACTCTGCTTCAGGTAAAGTTCACTATCTAACTCTGTTAAGTTTCTATTCTGAGATTCTTATTACATGATGTCACTTGGTCACATGTTGATGTTTTAAGAATCAAAGAAAAGTGAAGAAACTTAAAGGAAGTATATGATGATTCTGATCGCGAAGATGGTTTTCGATCGCATGGTTCGGTGATCAGAATTTTGAGCTGTTGCTTAGGAGTTATGATATATTGCTTAGGAATAGATAACAACAAGTTTTTCATATGCATTTGCATTGTAAGGATAAGTTTTTCCAGAAGTTTTAAAATAAAAAAAAAATAGTTTTGATTTATTTATTTTAAGTATCCTTACAATGGCATTTGTGAAAAATTGTTGTTTACATGTTTCCATTGATAGCAATATTGGAAAATGGATTTGATTCTTTCAATTGTGGTAGTGTCTAAATTTACCAAATAAGGAAAGTTTCTCATCACCCAAGTTTCAATTGGACCGAAACTTGGAATCATGCAAGTTGTATAGTATGATGAATGAGAACTTTCAGCTTTCGAAAATTAAGACTAATTCCTTGTTCACATGTATATGTGAGTCAAGTAAATGACTAAAGGGATCGAGTACACATTCTTGTGCACTGGTCAAGTCCACCACAAAGATCGATAAGACTATTCGTCATGATTTAATAAAGTTTAGTAAATATTGTTATACTTACAGGCTTAAGTGTAATTCTGAAGCATTGGAAAAGTCTCGATGTATGGTAGAACGAATGAGAAGAATCAAATTAGGCAGAAAGATAAAAGTTTCTCAAATCTGAAAAGATGGGAGAGTACTTTAGTATCATGTTTGTGATCATCTTAATGATTTAGAAATCATATCACAATTAGTCCTCTAAAGGTCATCTTAGTGCATTCTTATGACTAAGAAGAGGAGTCATGAATTGTTGAAATGGTTAGATCAGGAAGATGAGTCATACTTCGTTCCAAAACAATTCTTAGAGTCATACTCCAAGATTGTAACTTGAGTGACATATCTTAAAGAAAGGTTTAAAACACTTGTCAAATGTAAGAGTAAAAGTGTCCTACTCTTGTACATTTGAAATTGGTAAGTTGTGATGTTTTGGATAAAACAAAGACCAACTAAGGCCAATTGTGTGAAGTATTTGTCTTGATAAAGAATCCGCACTATCTCTTCAATATTTGGCAACATAGTCTTATATGTCAAGAGGACAGTGGGAGTCTTAAATATCCTAAAAAGAATTTCAAGAACTAATCAAGAATAAAACCTGAGGTTCTTCACTAGCACACGACTTGAGGTTTATAACCTATCGTGTTGACATATTCTATGCCCATTCCAGTTAAAGTTGGCTTTGCATAGGAGTTCTGAAAGTTCTCAATTGGTTGCATAACAACTTGGAAGCAATGGCAGGCCCTGTACTGCCAGGTGGCAAGAAGTTAAGATTGCATAAGTTCAGTCCATATGAGTTTGGATTTGTCATTATCCTTGTCTTGTGACTATGGTTTTGACGATTCACATGGATAAGAACACATACACCATAAAATCTAAGGGTCATAAGGTTTCTCTCCGATTCATGAAAATGATGGTGAGGAAACACTTCCACCAAGTAGATTTGAAGCAGATGGCAAAAGGTCTAAACAATTGAGACTATGATTACGGCATCCCTTTTCATAGTTCTAAAATTGTTTAGACACACATGCATGCTATCTAAGGAAAGGTGTATGATTTTGATAAAATTTTATCAAAGCATCTCGTATCAGAAATCTGAACTTTGGTAAGAAAGTCAATAAAGTATTGATTTCTAGAAGTCCAGCTGATTTCTGAGTACATGTCAAAGCTAGTGGGAACATAAGTGTTATGCTAATAATCATCATGTTAGTGGGAGCATGATAATTATTGTTAGTGTTGCAAGTTAGCAATGTTAATTATAGAAAACAAAAGTTTCAATTCGTGAGGCTGCAGGGATTGAAAAAGTTGTTTTGCTATAATTAAGGGAGAGGATATACTTCATTTCAGTTCTAAAGGCTTAGATTGAGACCTTAATCATCTTTAGTCAAGAATATATATATGAATTTCATGTTGGATTGGTTCAACTTAAGGAAATTCTATATATTGCGTTCTCAAAATTCGATTATGATTACGGCATCCCTCTTCATAGTCAATTTTTGAAAACATGGCAAATAAAAATATTGTAGCAAAAGACTGGTCTAGAATCATGTCTTTATGTGAGACATCATGAATCGTGTACCATTTGCTTTGGGTACAGGATCGATTGCATGTGCTATAATATTTGTCATTTCTAAATTTTTCCAAATGCCCAGAGGCATTAAGAAGGGAAAAGGTCTATAATTGGATATGACTAAAATGATTAAGCAATTGTCGAGGACAATCTGAGGTTTACCAAAGATTGGTTGCTCAGGGACAGTTGGAAGTATAGTGCTAATTTTGGAAGGACCATATTGACATATTCTGAAAAGAGGCATCTCTTATTCAGAAGTGATAGTCAAAATAAGAATATGGAGTTATCTCCATAGGTGGAAGTTATCTGTGTAAGATTAGAAAACTTAATGCAAGAAGCATGTCCAAAGCAATGTACTTTGAATATGAGACTTAGTTTCCATGGAGTTGATCTCCATTGGAATACCTTATAATGACTGTTGACAAGTCTTTGTGACTTTGTACATATTCATTACAGGAGGGTCAGTGCATATAAGTTTAAAATCTAAACAGATTTCGATAAATGATAGGAATTTGAAATTCTCACATTTTTCGATAAGGATTTGAGAGTGTGAAATTAGAATCATTGAAATTATGTTCAATTGGTTTATTTCACAAAGTAAGGATCATAGATAAACATAGAGTGCATACTTGGTGTATGGCAAAGCTATTGTTTAAGAAAAACATAGTGTACATGCTTGGAGCATGGGACAACTAGTGTTTTTAATTCAAGTATAAAGTTGATAAAACCGAAACAATGAATAATGAGTAATCAGTATGGTGATAAATAAAAGTGTTTATTTATATTCATAGGGTTTGATACCATATTTGATTCATTTATTCTTGTGTTTCACTTTGCATGTTTTGACTTCCAGAATAACTAAGTCGCTCTTCCTGAATGATTAAGTTATTCAAACCATCCACAGTCGGTCATATGTTGGAAGTAGATATGAATCAAGACTGTCATGGGTTGGTTTGTAGAGGTCCAAGTTGGTGGACAAAGTGGTGCTACAACACTCATGAGTGCTCATAAGTTCTGAGTATTGGATTCAACCCGCGCTCATTTGAATCACTTCATGGATTTTATCATGAGTGATCATGAGACGATAATATCTTATATTCTTCAAACCTAGAGATATGAGTTGTTACTATGAGTTGGTTATACATTGATTGCACAAAAATGCATTTGGTAACTCGATGTTATAAAACGTGCCTTTGTGTATCATTCAACAAGTAGTAGAACAAGCCATATGAGTCGAAGTTTATCCATTCCTTTTACCTTCGGGATAAAAGCGATATATGTGGGCCCCTCGATGATTTAGCGATGACACATGTGAGTGCTTGGCCAAGCCAGGACTGATTTGATTTGTTCAATCAGTCAGTCATCATAAATCGAAAATCGGGAAACAACAAATGGACAGAGAGAATGATTATAATCCATGTCTCAGTCTATATGATATCTAGAATGGAGGAATATATGATCCCTTATCTAATGGACGCGTCATTGATTTGTTCAGAGTTCGACAGCGGCTTTAAGAGCTACGATTGCTAGTCGGGTTATGAAGTCGTACTTGCAATAATAGTTTTAGACTTATCCAAGTGGGAGACTGTTGGATTAGATGTCTAAGCCCATAACTATTATTGGTATGTACTTGACCCGAGAGTATCATGGTCCATTTGGGTTGCATATCATCACGACAATTTGTTAGGATGGACTTTTGAGAGAAGGTTATTTATGGTTTATTAATATATTATAAGTTATAATATATTAATATGAAATCATATGTTTTAATTAGTATCGATCAAGAATTAATTTGGAATTAATTTAGTGATCAAAAGAGACTAATTAAATCTATGGGGACTAATTATGATAATTAGTTATATTTATATGTGTTGGGCTTATGATCCATGTTGGACCAAGTTTATGTATGGATACATAAAGAGTTGGGCCACATGAACCATGGATCATAAAACCCATGGGTATGGATTATGAGTTATACCCATGACCCTTGGAATCCTACATATAAATAGGTTACTCCATAGCCAAAATCACCACTTCTTTTCTTAGAGAAATATGGAGGTGTTTTGGTGCATGGAATTCTCTCTCAAGAGCCACCTTTGTCCTAGGTGTGTTGTGATTCCATTTGAGGCATTTCATACTATTGGTGCTAAGCTCTTAAGGCCAAATACATCAAGACTTCAAGCCACATAAAAGGTATGTTTCCCTAACTAGTATATTATATGGTTTATGTCAAATGCATGCTAGTTATAGGTTTAATGCCTTGGAAACCATTTGCATGTATAATAGAGAAAACATATATCCAAGGTATTTAGGGTTGTATGTGCACCATAGGATGCTGTAGTATACTAAAATCCAACACTTCACACCTCCACCCTTCTCTCTCTACTCTCTCTCTAAACCTCCCAAAACTCCCCTAGCGCTTAAAGAAAGCCCCGGAGCGCTCGACGGCTCCAAGAAGAAGAGATTTCGGCTCGGAAGTTCTGCCCCTGTAGAGCACGGCTTCTAGCCAAACCCCCTCGGAGGTAAGATACGCCTACCTAATTTTTAATATAGCTTTTATTTAAATATAGTAACGTTATTAGGACCTTATAATAGTTATTTGAGCTATTATTATGGGTTATATAAGTGTCGTTATAATATCTTTTTAACCACTCGCGGTACGGGGAATCCGGTTTGAAGGGCCGCCTGAGTTGTTGGATTTCAAAAGTGCTATATGCCAAAATGATCCTGCCCTCCGGTGTTTTATGTTTGGCCCCTGTCTGTACATAGTGGTTGGAAAATATTTAAACGCTTATATAATAATAATAATAATAAGACTAATAATTAGTCACGGTAAATATTAGACTAAAATCTAGTGGTAATAATACTAGGTTTCGTCGAAGGAAATTATTTTAAAGTAAACGAAGCGCTGTCCGAGTACCGAGTCACCACCTTATCAAGTGAGTGCATAGTCCCTTTCATCTTACACATAGATATGAAGTATTTAATATAAATTACGTGCTATGTGTGCATATTGTCTGTATACTTGCCGTCTGTGCTGGGTGAAAGATTTTTATACATGTTTTAAATGATTTAAACTGTATATGTATTTTATATCTACAAAATGTGTTGGGTAAAACATGGGTAGATGAAATAGTTGCTGTGTGACAAAAACAAAATGATGAGAGGTGATATAGACCATGAGATAAGGGTGAGAGGTAAACCATTAGAAAAGCCTTTTACCCATGTGTTGGCCCCGTCATTCAGCAGAGTATGGATGACAACCACGGACTATTCAAGACAGTCCAGTGGACACTAGCAGGCCCGCAACCTATAGGTGTTTTGAACTATGTGCTCACCAGCTGTACTCTAAAAAACCCCTTGACATGTGTTGTGAGAGGAGTCTCGGAATCGATACTGTCGATAAAAGAGAATAACCCTGACGACTATGAGACTTAGTGCCTATTGAGTAAACCATGGCATCGATGGACTTCGTGCCGATTCCTTAGGATAATCCTTAGGAATGAATGAACGATGAATAGCTGATTCTTAGGGTAGATCCTTAAGAGTAAATAAGATAATGGGGATGGGTAATTGGGTTGATTGATTGTTTGATGATTAAACATAATGATTATATTATTGTAGGTTGAAAACCCTATGTACTCACCAGGTTTCCCAACCTGACCCACTCAAGCTTATTTGTATCACAGGTGTCGATATGAAGCTACTTTACACTGAGAGATTTAAAAGAGATGTAGATCACTAGTGTAAATGAATGTAAGTTCTGTTTATGCTTATGTTTCTGTATTGACGATGACATCCCAAGGTTTTGAAAATGAATAAAAATACATTTCTTCGGAAATGCTTTGATAATGTATTTATCATGTTTTTCTGGGAACAAATTCCGCAACATTTTTATTAAAAGAGGTATTCTGATTTTTATAAAGCATAAACAAAATCGGTCTTTTCTGGCCGTGAAAATGGGGATGTCACAAGTCAGGTCAGACATTTTTTGCTGACTCGGTCGGATAAAGATGTTTGATTAACTAAATTTGGGCGTCTGACTGGGAAAGCTTAATCTGATCGGGTAAGATGGAAAAAATCGACTGACTGAGAAAGGAGAAAGAAAGGGAGAAGGGTTTCCAATTGTACCCTTGCCCCACCGAAGGAAGAAATCAGCGACTCCATCGTTTCTTCTCCTACTTCAACGCCGATTTTCTTCTCCCGCAACAAGCAATCGTCGACGATCCTCTTCTCATCTGTTCCGATTTTTTGAAGTCTCCTTTCCCTTCTCATCAGGTACGCTTCTTCCTTTTTTTCCTCTTCTCATCAGGTTCGATTTTTTGATAATATATAGGTTTTGATTTATGATTTTTCTGTTGAACATGTATGGTTCTTCATTGAATTCTAAAAATTTCTCAAAGAATTTAGGCCATGTGCTCAATTTCATCATATTTCTTTTGTTTTAGACTTGTGCTCAATTTCAAAGAGGGAGAGAAACCTGCGATATTTATTGCTTTTATTTTCTTGATTTGTAGCTGTAATTTGTATTAAATAACAAAGAAAACATGTTAGTAAGGGATGATCGATTGCAACCTGCTGGTAAGTCCAATTGCATATTCCATTTTATAAATCCATGTTTATAATTATAAAAAAGTTTGTTGGTAGTGCTATAACAGATGATTGATGTGGAATTGGTAAAATTTTATTGTTGAAAAACTTTTAAGCTTTTGGAGCTCCTGATGCATGTTATATGTTTGATAAAATGTGTGAACCAATATTTAGATTTTATTAATAGGTATATAAGATCCTCCTGTATGCTATATGTTGAGGCATTTGTGATTGATAGATAATTGTCTATTAGGGACACCAATTATGTCATATTTGTCAAAAACCTATGATATGGTGGATGACTCATGATTAAACCAGCTCATCTCATGGAGCGATAGTTGAAGGATAATAGTGCAACCTTTCATTTTGTTCTATTCATGTATAGCACAATTCTTCTTTGTATATCGTTTTTTCTCTTCCCCGCTGTAAATTTCTCAATGTAATTTGATACTTGACATAGATAATGAAGATGTTTGTTTCTTGATACATATTCTCATTTGGTTTTACTAGTTTTTTTATGCTTATATTCTCACTTGACATAGAATTATTCTGTCCTTCTTCATTACCTTATATTAATGAGATGCACTAATTACCTTGTGAATAAGAAGAACAATATTGTTGTTATATATTAATGAGATGTACAATCAAGCAAGAGGGTAAAATGGTCATTTTTCATCACTCAGCACATTCAGTCAGATGTACAATCAAACAACATGATTTCTTACTCAGTCAGAATTTCTTACTCAGACAGACATTTCCGAGTCAGCACTTTCTCAGTCAGTAACTATCAAACGAGACCTTAGTGAGTTCAATAATAGATACAATATAATGTTATGCCATATATATACTTCAATATGGTAGAAGCAAAGAGGAACAAGGAACAACAAAGGCATATGTGAATCATGTGACAAGCTTTCCATATCAATCGATGATTTGATTCAAAGATATACAATCAATGAGACATAGCAATTTCAATACTTGATATACATCAATAAAGCTTCGTCCCAAATGGCACAGAAGACATACTCTTTCTGATTAAACATTTTGGTGGATTCCAGGCTTTCAGCCCTGTGTAACCTTCTGCCAATGCCATAGAATAGAAGTCATTCTCTTACGAGACATGCTCTACATGGCCAGAGGCTACATACGAATACCACTATGAATCTAAGTCCTTTTACTGATCACATGGCCAAAGGTACATCTTTGCTATCAAAATAGCGGAAATAATAACACGAGATGATAACACGGAAAAGCACATAGCACATATAAAACATAACATATAATTGTTCCTATATATTGAACTCACCGTGAATTAATCGGGGGTTAAAATTGTAATTTGTGTAGCACTTCGTTATAATAATTAAGTTTCTTCGTTGAAAACCTGGAGCTTTATTGAAAAATGGGCCTTGCGAAGGTTGAGCTTCAAACCGAAAAGATAAATTTCTCGGGCTTCTCGGGCAATTCGGAACGTATTTTGGGTGTTAGGAATGATTACAGGGCTTCGGGGGATTAAAAATGGCTTAAAATAAAGTTTAGGGGTGAAAAAGGGGCAAGAATCAAACATTACCCAGGAGATCTCGCAACCCCCTCTTTTATAGGGTGCGAGACCGAAGATCAACGGCTGAGAAGGCTCCACGCGACATCAGATGCGAGGACCAGGTGGTGCGCATGCGAGAGGGGCAGGTGGCTCGGTTCGCAGGCGGACACACGTTAGACACGCGTCGGTCTCGGACTGGACCTGCGCTTCGGATGTGAGGGTTGTGACACGCGACGGACAGCTGGCTTCGGACGCGCCACGAGTCGGACACGGGGCAGCTTCTCAGATTTTGATGAGGTTTTTGCCAAAATTTTTCTAACGAGATTCTTTACAACTTTCAATAATATAATTTTACTTATTTTCAAATTTTATATTTTCATTAAATGTGAATATTTGACTTTTGATTGGAATCTCATAAGACTTCCAATATTTTTCGAGTGATTCTAAACATAGTTTTACTTCATTTCTAGTAAAAACTATCTGTTAGAACTCAACACTCAAATTTCTATAATATTTCATAATATTATTTACTTTTAAAATTACATAACACGATAACTGAACGTGTATGTTACACACACACACACACGCACACACACACACACATACACACACGCACACACACACACACATATATATATATATATATATATATATATATATATATATATATATATATATATATATATATATATATATATATATATATATATATATGTAAGGGTGTATTTTAAAACCTTTTGAAAATACAAGGTTTAGATTTAATTATCAGAATTAACATTTAATTAATTAATCTTTCAAACAATTTTAGATATAACATGTATATTTTAATTAAACTATTAATTAAATATATTAAATATTTTTAAGGATAAATCAATTACTTTAATTATCTTATAATTAAATGATTTTGTTTCCTTTTTATAGTACTTCCTTAATTTTCAAATTAGGGTTTTATGATTATCTAGCATTGAGGTTCGTGTTTTAATCAGATAATACAACAATTAATGGTTAATAATTATCTTACAATTTGAAAAGACAAGTAAATCCCGAAACCCTACTGCAGCGTAAAGCACGACACGCCCTACGATTGACATGTTTCTTTGTATCTAGTTCCACTTTCATAATATGCACTAATAATTGAACATCCTAGACTCTGATACCACTGATGGGTTTTCTAGGTTACAAGAAAAAGATTTGCACAATGGATTTTACACATAAAATGTTATGGGCACATGAAATCTAGAACTTCTATGAAATTTTCGATATTATAGTAACAAACTTTATGAAACATCTTCTAACCTACTATAATCGAAATTACTTGGGTTAGAATCATACCTTTTAGTATAATCAAATATACTAACTCTTGAGTTTTTCAAATGCTCCATGGAATACTAACATTTAATGGTGTGAATGTCTTAATGATTCACATCCAAAACCCTAGAACATTAGAACTTAAAGATGAGAGATTAGATGATGAGCCAATCAGATTTCTCATCCGTAGAAGCAAAGCCATGGAATTTTGGTGTCCAAGGGTCGTAATTATAGTTTAGGTAAGTTGAAGATAAATCCAGATTTGAACAGTTAAATATTAGATTTAATTCCCAGTTCAAATCCTTTCTTTATTCCAACATCGTCCATATTCATTGAGGGTTCTAAAATTGCTTCTTTTGTTCAACCTTTCAACAATTACAATTCACCCTTGCACCTTTAATTAATTTCAATTAATTCCGAATTAATTCTAGATTAATTATGATTAATATTTAATCAATTCTAACTATTTCTAATTAATTCAAAATTAATTATTAACAATTTCTAATTAATATATTAAGCATATAATATATTAACAAATCATTTTATCTTTCCTAATATCAATTCTAGCTATTTCTGGTTATGGGGCAAACAAAAAAAGACTTTACTTTTATTCATTAAGATTATATCAGTTTAGTTAAGACCTTACACACATTAATCCAACATGTACGACCTCAAATCTTGAATTTGAAATCGAACTAACTGTAACATCCTCAAAACGAGCTTAAAAGTTTTAGCCATTTTAGAGAAAAGTATAAATTTAGGAAAAAAAAATCAATAAAGGTTTATAAATAAATTATATAGTAAATAGGATGATAAAATTAAACTTGAAGGGGGCAACAAATGGTGGCGAAATTTGGTGGTCGAAGACAGTCCGATGCCCTTGTGGGTGCTCGATTTTCCGAACGATGCCATGGTAGGAGTCTGATGTCGATGGGGATGAACCTGATGAAGGGGTCGGTAGAGTTTTTTTTTTCTCAGCGGAATGAAGATGATGATGGTCTTGGTATTGTTAGGCTTGGGGGAGTGGTAGCCATCGCAAAGACTTTCCACATCATTTTGCCATATTCTATATCATCTTGCTATATGTGAGGAAGTGGTGCATTATGACAAAAAAAGAAGCGAAAGAGGTAAATTGGAAGAAAGAGAAAGAGAGACATTGCTCGAAATTCCAATTCTATTTGAACTTGTTATCTTGTCAAGCCATGTTCGGGGGGTGGTGGTGGTGGGGGGGGGGGGGGGGGGGAGGGTGTATGCCACGCCACCTAGGTGTCACCTCCTTTTTCGCCATGCTCATTCCACCCCCAAGGCTTATAAGTGTGAAATTGATAAGTCAGTTTTATAGAGTTATTAATTGATTTAATTTTTTACCATTATTATTTATAGTTAAAATTGTTATTATATTTTTATAAAATGATTGGTTCCGAATTCGTTAGGCACTCACACAATACTTGATTGTTATAGATGATCTTAACTTCTCTCTCTCTCTCTCTCTCTCTCTCTCTCTCTCTCTCTATATATATATATATATATATATATATATATATATATATATATATATATATATAGGACGTCCATTACCATAAAAGGCCTGAGGTGTTTAGGAAATCTTTCCTAAAAAATCCCTCAGAAATAGTATTTTCCTAGGAATTTCATTTCCTCGGAAAAACTTTCCGAGAGATTTCCTCAGATTTCTACTGAGTTTTTTTTAGTGGAAAGTATCGATGATCTTCCGCACACGTGAAACGCCTTTGCTGGGAATGTTTCCGTGGAGATTCCAAGGAATACTCTTTATTAGTTCTAATAAGTAAATTAATTTTATATAATAAAACTAACAAAACAGAACATGTTGACTTAAGTTGCAGTAAATATATAAATTTATAATACAATATTATTGTACGATGAGTGTAAAATATCAATTTTTATCGACTTATGCCTTCCAATAAAACTTAATTGGCAATATGAGTAAATATCTAACACTTTGATTGTCAAATTTTATATAAATCTCGATTTAAATTTTGAATAAACATATCAAAACAAGCAGGGACATACAATATAAGACCTCCAATTGAAGTGGTAAAGACTATTAAGATATACTATTTTTCTTTATAAGCGTGTGTTTCACTTGCGTGTGCTTCCAATTTTCCATCATGCATCACTATTTTATGAGCATTTCTTAATTAATTTTATAACACTTTTAATCTTAAATTTATAAAGAGGATTTAAAAAATATATTATAATGTTAAATCGGTGGCCTATGTCAGTCCGTCAGTCTATCATAGGGACTAGTAGGAGGTTAATTACGGTACACTAACAATATTTTATGTGTTGTAAAGTTACATCCATTTTCATTTATGACAAGTCTCCTTTCTCTTTGTGAGGAAACCATAAAATCCACATATCTCATATGACGCCTAGAGCTTGAGCTTGAGTCGAGAAAAACTTGTGAGGACAATAAAGTCATAAAAGCTTTGTTATGTAATTAGGGGCCAACAATATCAATGTGAAGTATGATTATTAAGTTGATTTACGAGTTTTACTTCAAAAGTTTAAACATATACGTGATTAAAAAATCAATAAAAAATCGAGTCAAGAGTTTCTATAAGATGGAGTTCGACTTATATTCCAAACTCATTGGTAATCAAACTCAAGCTTGAGCTCAATAAAATTTGGCATAACTGTAATGGTTCAACAATTTTGCGGCCCTAATTTCATATTTGCAATTGATGTTGCCATCAAAAGATGTAGAATTGTTTTTGTTACATTTGTTGAAGCCTAGAATTACATGTTAACGTAATGATTTTAAAATTGGCTCCAGAAAAAACTAAAAGAAAAAGGTAATCAACATTTTATGTACATCCCATACCAAATCCGTCTTGGGATCCATCATATGGGAGATAAATTATGGAGTACTAAGTAAAGTTTGAAACTTAAATCTCTTTCACAAAATCCGCATCTCAACGGATAGGCTTTTGGGAATCGGTACGACAAAAAAATAAATAAATAAATAATGTTATACCATTACTATGCCGCTAAGCCTTTTTGAATGGTAAAGCTAATTCTTTTAAAGACTACATCCGAAGATCTAGGGGATATAACATTACTATGCATAATTCGTTGTACTATTTTAAGAAGCTCTACAGCATCCGGTGCGAGGAAACCAAACGTATCAAATGCAAATGGTATAAACACATATTGATTTTCCGACAATTAAAATGAATTTATTTGCTCTAAAAAAATAAAAATAAATAAATAAAAACTACTGTGTTCTTCAAGATATCTATCTCGTTTTCAAAGTCCGTGTGATGTACGATTCTTATCAATCCTATAAAATATAATAATATAATATAATGCAGATGTTATCAAAAGCATAATATTTTACTATGATGAATTGATAAGGCATGGATGGTTTACATATGCAAGGAGCACTAACCAAGTGGAATTGGTCTAAAAGCATAGTTCAAACATCTCAAATTGGACTTTAAGCCATTTTAAATGTGTTACCACTGTATCCAACATCTTCAAGTAAATTTATCCCCTTTTAGCTTTCTAATCAATAATACTAAAAAATATAAAATTATTTTTTCTGGTTTCATATGGTATTTTATGCATGTGTTAGATTTTGTAATAAGAAGTTTGATTTATAATGTTGGTTTGCCATGTATTTCTAGTTGTTGTAAGTAGTTTCGTAATGGGTACACTACATGTCTACATGAAATTGGCCCAAGTGACATAAGTTTCAGCGACGACGCAATGATCGTCGATATAGATTACTTTTAAGAGATGACATGTAGTTTTCATATGTGGTTTAAAGATGTAAAAAATTTCAACATTAACAATAACATGTCATTGTTATATGGTAGGCAAGGAAAATTTGCCGCCGACAGCCCAATATTATTTTGGCTCCAATTTATAATAACCAACAACCACGACATGTCTTTGCTAATTATAGTAAATATATTTGTTAATGATTTTTATATCTATAAATATATTTGTTAATGATTTTTAAACCAATGGATGGGGTAGTTTGGGCCATGGTCTAGGGTTTTCAAATTTTTAGAGCGTATTATATATATATATATATATATATATATATATATATATATATATATATATATAGAGAGAGAGAGAGAGAGAGAGAGAGAGAACCAATATGGATCAAGGTACCAAAAAACCTATTTTAACCATCTATTTTCTTTTAATCTTGGTAACTAACCCTTAATTAACCAAAATAAACAGGGAGGGGCATTTTGGTAAACTTAGGCTCTCATTTAATAGTTGTGCTTGTCTCCGTTAGCTTCTTCTGTTACTGTGCATCATCTTCACCACGATCGATACAAAATACTCTCGCATGTTCTTCGGAATCTCAACCTTTTTCATCCAATTTACTAATAGTTTCTTTAGATTTCAGCTAATAATTAGGTATTTTTAACATCTATTCATCTTTCGTTTATGATTATTAGGTCAATTATAGATTTTCACTTTACCGTTGTTCTTCCGATGCATTGTTTATCAAATTATTTTTATTGTTATTGTACTCGTCTGATTGTCAAATTCTCATGATTTTACCGTTTAATCTTCATAATTATGTTTTTATTGTTAATTTGCTAATTTTATGTCGTTTGTTGAGTATGCATTTGATGTTACTGTTTTTCCTTCGGTCGTTCTTGTAATCATTCGTCGGTAATACATCTTCGACATTTAGATAATCAATTATATTTTGTGCATCTTCGACATTTAAATTATCTACAAACTTTTAGTGATTTTGAGAATCTTATATTATCTTGTTCATCTATTTTAAAGTTTTGTGATTATCTTGTTTATTTGTTTCCTTTTTTGTATCATTATCAATTCTAATCTCTATATAAACTTCAGGTTACCGATTCATTATGAGTTCTCTGAGTTCTTGTTTAGATTTGCATTCAACTATTAATGAACAATCACGTATGTTTTTTTTCTTAATATAACTTTCACATTTTCTATGTAATGTAATAAAATAGATATTTTTTTTTTCTTTTGCAGTTCATGATCAATCATCTTCAAGTATGAATATTGATCATTCAAATAACAGTAATTCTCGTTATAGTGTTGATTTTGAGCTCTACAATACTGAGTCTTTTAAGCTTGTTCGTTATGATAAGTTGATATATAAGAAGCCTTTCAAAGGATTGTTGTTTGATTCGTTGGAGATTGGTCTTTATAGGCTTGGGCTGCAAAGCCACCGCGCCGTGGTAACTCATCAACCGCACAACGGTGTGGCTTAATATGCAAGCCCAAAACTAGCTATAGCGAAAGTCTTAACTAATATCCCAAGAACCTTATTCCTTTAAGGTCCAAACTTAATCCTTTGAGACCTGAGACCTTTACTATATCAAATTACTGTCCAAACATCACAAATAAGAGTTATCTCGAAACGTGATGTTATACACGTATCCCACCCTCTTGACATGTGTCTCTCCCACTCAGCACGTGTCTAACACCGGACACCTCGATGCTTCGTGATAATCACTATTCGCGCCACGACCTGACCATTGACTTTCGTTTACCACCACTTCATACACCGTGTTGTGACATCTACGTAGTCGCTCCGCGACTTTCAAGAAAATTTTATATCAACTGAAACATCTATGTGTGAACTACAACTTTATTCAACAATATTTTGCTAAACACCAATACACAACATAAAGTAACTATATGATTTTTTTCACCTACTAGTCTTACAAACACCAATAAACAATACTTGTTTCGAATGACTATAAGTTCTTTATATGAAACTTGTTATCAGATAATACTTGTTACGAAAAACATGTATTACAAGTTCTTCCCTTCATACAAAGATTCCGTCCTCAGAATCTTCTTTAACGAATGATATATTCTCATTAAAATCCATGTTGTTTTTCCAACTACAGTTACAACTCTATGGTATTAAAATGGGAGAATAAACCGTCTACTTATAATCTTAACCTCACAACTAACACTGCACCTCTTCATCAATATGGTATCTCTACAATATCTTAATTTACACTATGTATATACCTTATACACTTAGTTTTTATACTATGTAACAATATATCGTTGTAATTAACTACAACGTAAAATTACCACTAGTCACCATCTCCTTTAAACTAGTGACATTTCGCTTGTTACTAGTCACCACTCATCAAAATATTCAACAACTATAAATTAATAATATTCTACCTATTATTGTTCATCAATTGTATGATAATTAAATTATCACTATATAGTTTAATATCCATTCAATCTCATCGATATTATTTCACCTACTATTAACCACAACTCATGATCCTCTATTATTAGTAGTATTTCACCTACCATTATCTACAATCAACCATAGCTCTCAGTTGATTCAATATTAATAGTATTCCTTATACTATTAGAAATAACTCATGGATATTCTTTACCCAACCATCTCAATAATTACATCAATTTCTTCAATAATATAATAATTCCTATAACTTATATTATATTCCACTTCATCGAATCTACTCAACCAACCACACCTCACTGGGTGTTATTACCAACATTTCCTTTATAAGGCTCATCAACACAACTTATATAAATACAGGAAATGCATAATAATTTACACCTTTTTAAATTTTACTACACAGGTACTACTCACACATTTTACAGTAAAGAAATCTGACTATCACCAAATACTTGATTTAAGGCTTATTTATATGCTACAAGTATATAGCACACAACTCAACTTACACTTACTTTTACATATGTATTATTTATAATAACATATGGAAGATTCCATTATAACATCAATAAGGATCAACAGGATTCCACTGCACCACTTTGATCTTACACTAAAGATCTTACACCAAATATGTATTCTCTTATAACACCAATAAACATATCAACACTTACCAAATGACTACAATTATCCTCTTTAGATACTCACCATCCAAAGTTAGACATCAACTCATAAGTATAGAATTTTATATCTAAGGCCCCACACATGTACATACACATGTACATACTACAACACTACCTTAATATCATCATCTACATAGTTACTATGCAACACTCCCAAACTACTACCATTACTACTATTGGGTACTCGCTTTATTGCTTACTCCCATGCCATGGATAAATAACACACGACCCACATCGATGCTAATTAAATACCTATAATCATTTTATTGGGTAATACAACAAACTTTCCACCAATATAAATATATGTTACCGCCTACCTTGAATATCACACCGACAAATCATCATATTTAAATATATGTTGCAACAAACACCACAACGTTCACCATAATGTGTACTACAACATCCACTGTAACATTCACCATAATGTACACCGCAACATCTATTATTTCATCCACTAGCGTCAGCGCCAACACCAACGTCATCGCCAACGTGCAACACCCGTAGATCCGGGCTAGTCAATTTAGAGACGATAAGCATCAAAAATGATTTTTGATAAAAGATTATTTAGAATTAATAATCTTAACCAAGTTGTAGTATATGTCACAAGGTTTCCGAACATATAAAGAATGCCGAAATCCGAGTTATAACGAAGAAGTTATGACCTGTCGAAGTTTCGCGACAGAAACTGGCACGACACAGCGCGACGTAAATAGTGAATTTACGATAGAGCGATATTTGGCCTTAGTGATCTAAACGAAAGTCGTAGAATACGTTAAACCGAGAGCGTGCATAAAAAGAACGTGTAAATCTGACTTCGTATGAGGAAGTTATGATTTTTCGAAGTTTCGACTTAGCGGTATGCAACCCAAAGTTCGAATATAAGATCGAGTGGTTTCTAGCCGAAACAATCTAAACGAGAATCGAAGATGTCGTCGATAGTAGTCCAACGGTAAAAAGACAGACGAAAACGGACGTCAGATGAAGGAGTTGTGAATTCCTAACAGAGTTTTCCTGTCCCCGCCTACTAAAAATAATATAATAAAAAATAATTCAAAATTAGCCGACGAAGTCTAACCGAGCGTTGTAGAGCATAATCTCACCTACGCGTGGATATAAAGAACGTCGAAAATGGAGCTCGTATGCGAAAGATATGAATTTCTGAAGTTCGGGGCACGAACCCCAACCTTATGTTAGGGTTCACGACGTGAACTCAGTGATTTGACCTTTCAGAGCCTGACAGAGTCACATCGCGACTACGCACCTGATGACGTCCAAGGTTACGACGTGAACAAGTGGTTCACGATGTGAAAACTGAATTTGCAGCCTCCTATAAATCAGAAAGCGAGGCCAGCCGAGTTTTGTTGCTAAATTTCTTTCCTCTCACCCGTATTACCTCGATTTGCGTGCAAGTTATACCCTCGAAGCCCCGGTATCATGCCGAGACCCGAAGCGAGTCCCGAAGCACCAAAGATCCTAAGAAGAAAAGAGTTTCCGAGCCGAAGCTCTGCCCGCGAGAAGCCCGGTGTGTGAATAGATCACAGTTTCATCGAAGAATACTACTTTACAAGCCGTAGTGCTGTCTGAGCATCGTCTAATCAAGTGAGTGTGTAGTTACTTTCTTCTACCGCATAGATATGAAGTATTTGCTATGAAATACGTGCTATGTGTTTATACGTTGTTTGTTTACTTGAGATGGTTGTTGAATGGATGTTTTATACATGTTTTTAAATGCTTTAAACTATATATGTAATTTATATCTACAAATATGTTGGATAGAACATAGGTAGATGAAATAGTTGGTGTGTGATGAAAGATGAGTTTGAGGATGAGACGAAAGATGATATAGATCATGAGATGAGGGTGACAGGTGAAAAATGAATGAAACCTTTACCCCAAACGATGGCCCCCGTCATTCAGCAGAGTAGGGATGACAACCACGGACTATTCTAGACAGTCCTGTGGAACAGTAGCAGGCTCGCAACTTGTAGGTGTTGTGGACTTGATGTTCACCGGTGTACTCTAAAAACCCATTGATATGTATTTCTAGAGGAGTCTCGGAACCAATACTGTCAATAAACGAGATAAACCCCGGTGACTATGGAGTTAGCGCTTGGTAACTACAGATATAGTGTCTGTTGAGAAAACCCTGGCAACGATGGATTTCGTGCCGATTCCTTAGGATAATCCTTAGGAATAAATGAACGAGGAATAGTTGATTCTTAGGGTAATCTTTAAGAAATAATAAGGAGATAATGGGGTGGGTAATTGGGTTGATTGTTTGATGATTAAATATAATAATTATATTATTGTGGGTTGAAAACCCTATATGCTCACCAGACTCCCAATCCTGACCCACTCTGTTGATTTGTATCACATGTATCGATACGAAGCTGTTTTGCAGTGAGAGATTAAAGGAGATGTAAATCACTAGTGTAAATAGATGTATGTTTTGTTTATGTTTTTGGTCTGTATCGGAACATGACATCCCGAGATTTTGTTATATAATGAAGATACATTTCTTTAAAGAAATGCGTTGATAAGTATTTATTCTATTTTTTTCTGGGAACAAATTCCGTAACTCTTTTAATCAAAGGATTACTCTGATTTTATTTTAAAAGCATAAATTAAATCGGTCTTTTTTGGTCGTGAAATTGGGGATGTCAGAGTTGGTATCAGAGCATTAGTTTAAGCGAACTAGGAATTTGTAGGATTTCTATACTTAAACTTAGAATGCTAAGCGATGATTGTGAGATGACTGTCTACCATATTTTAGACACGAGCACTAGTATATTTTAGGAAAGATGCCTAAAATGCTTTTATGTGCTAAATGTTATATGTTTGCCATATATGATATTATTTGTTTGGATCTATGGTCTGTTGCCGACCAGATCTGGAAACCTTATGTGTTTAGGATTTTAAGCGTATGACTACAGTATTAGAACTAGCATGTAAACGTTTCGGAGTGATAAGGAGATTTATACGTCTATCGTAAATAAAGCTTTCTTATCTTAAATTCTCGCCTAAGTACACCGAGCGTCTACTTGGGTGTACAAAACGTTATGGTGAAGACTCGTAGAGAATTGAGTAAATGGAGGAAATGAAAGGCTTATGATAGTGAATGACACCTATCGGAAAATATCGTAAGAGTGATATCTTGCCTTTAGAATATGTATGATAAAATAGTGGAACGTTTAGAGGAGTATGGTACGTCTGAAGTACACCTTCGATTGGCAGGATGATGGAACGATTGGTGTAATTCTTGAAGTTGTCCCATCGTCTGGAATTTCCATCACCAACCGAGTCGAAGTAGAATTGATGATTGAAGATACGCATGGAAGAAGTCCTAGTAGAGTCTAGGAAAATTTCTATGATTATTTGGACACATTCGTATGTGTTAAATTGTTTTGTGATTTTAGAGCTTGGGGATTGCGAGACAATACTTGGGACGAGTATGAGTAGGTGTGAATAGTAGTAGAGATCTATGCTACTGGAAGCATAGGACTCACGCTTGGATCGGGGAAAGTCACAAGTTTACCAAGAAGCTTGTAATTGAGTTCGTTTTTATTTAAGTATGTCGTTACCATTGTTTCGGTAATGACTAAAAAGATGATTGATATTCTGACCCTAGTGGTCATATCAAATTGAGTCCGACTACGATGAGTTTGTTACGTGGTTCAGAGAACCAAGTTCGATGTAACATCTGACTTAAGTTAGAAGATTGAAATCAATGCGATCAATAGCATCGCGCTCGTTGTTAATGAAGCTTGTAGCTAGAAATGCTATATGATAAAATGTGATTATATCACATTAGAATATGAAGGAAGGTATATTCCATTCTGGAATTTGATTCAATGAGACTTGAGTCTAGGAGTTGCATCATCCGATGAAAGGTCATTAGAACATGACCCATTGATCTGTTACAATAGATAAGGGGAAGTACTTATCCTAAGAAGAAGAAGGAGTCCTCAATAAGGATTTATTTTGTAACTTGAAGGTTACGATTGAAAGTCCAACATAGTACGAAGAACAGGTGCAAGATTTAGCATCACATTTATTACTTAGGATGGAAAGATAGCGTATGGAATCATTATACAAGCCCTATTTTCGTTGATGATTCTGGGACATAATCATCCTAAGGGGGAGATAACTGTAACACCCGTAGATCCGGGCTAGTCAATTTAGAGACGATAAGCATCAAAAGTGATTGTTGATAAAAGATTATTTAGAATGAAAAATCTTAACCAAGTTGTAGTATATGTCACAAGGTTTCCGAAAATATAAAGAATGCCGAAATCCGAGTTATAACGAAGAAGTTATGACCTGTCGAAGTTTCGCGACAGAACCGGCACGACACAGCGCGACATAAATAGTGAATTTACGATAGAGTGATATTTGGCCTTAGTGATCTAAATGAAAGTCGTAGAATACGTTAAACCGAGAGCGTGCATAAAAAGAACGTCTAAATATGACTTCGTATAAGGAAGTTATGATTTTTCGAAGTTTCGACTTAGCGGTATACAACCCAAAGTTCGAATATGAGATCGAGTGGTTTCTAGCCGAAACAATCTAAACAAGAATCGAAGATCTCGTCGATAGTAGTCCAACGGTAAAAAGACAGACGAAAACGGATGTCAGATGAAGGAGTTGTGAATTCCTAACGGAGTTTTCCTGTCCTGCCTACTAAAAATAATATAATAAAAATTAAATCAAAATTATCCGACGAAGTCTAAACGAGAATTGTAGAGCATAATCTCACCTACGCGTGGATATAAAGAACGTCGAAAATGGAGCTCGTATGCGAAAGATATGAATTTCTGAAGTTCGGGGCACGAACCCCAACCTTATGTTAGGGTTCACGACGTGAACTCAGTGATTTGACCTTTCAGAGCCTGACAGAGTCACATCGCGACTACGCACCTGATGACGTCCAAGGTCACGACGTGAACAAGTGGTTCACGATGTGAAAACTAAATTTGCAGCCTCCTATAAATCAGAAAGCGAGGCCAGCCGAGTTTTGTTGCTAAATTTCTTTCCTCTCACCCGTATTACCTCGATTTGCGTGCAAGTTATACCCTCGAAGCCCCGGTATCATGCCGAGACCCGAAGCGAGTCCCGAAGCACCAAAGATCCTAAGAAGAAAAGAGTTTCCGAGCCGAAGCTCTGCCCGCGAGAAGCCCGGTGTGTGAATAGATCACAGTTTCATCGAAGAATACTACTTTACAAGCCGTAGTGCTGTCTGAGCATCGTCTAATCAAGTGAGTGTGTAGTTACTTTCTTCTACCGCATAGATATGAAGTATTTGCTATGAAATACGTGCTATGTGTTTATACGTTGTTTGTTTACTTGAGATGGTTGTTGAATGGATGTTTTATACATGTTTTTAAATGCTTTAAACTATATATGTAATTTATATCTACAAATATGTTGGGTAGAACATAGGTAGATGAAATAGTTGGTGTGTGATGAAAGATGAGTTTGAGGATGAGACGAAAGATGATATAGATCATGAGATGAGGGTGACAGGTGAAAAATGAGTGAAACCTTTACCCCAAACGATGGCCCCCGTCATTCAGCAGAGTAGGGATGACAACCACGGACTATTCTAGACAGTCCTGTGGAACAGTAGCAGGCTCGCAACTTGTAGGTGTTGTGGACTTGATGTTCACCGGTGTACTCTAAAAACCCATTGATATGTATTTCTAGAGGAGTCTCGGAACCAATACTGTCAATAAACGAGATAAACCCCGGTGACTATGGAGTTAGCGCTTGGTAACTACAGATATAGTGTCTGTTGAGAAAACCCTGGCAACGATGGATTTCGTGCCGATTCCTTAGGATAATCCTTAGGAATAAATGAACGAGGAATAGTTGATTCTTCGGGTAATCTTTAAGAAATAATAAGGAGATAATGGGGTGGGTAATTGGGTTGATTGTTTGATGATTAAATATAATAATTATATTATTGTGGGTTGAAAACCCTATATGCTCACCAGACTCCCAATCCTGACCCACTCTGTTGATTTGTATCACATGTATCGATACGAAGCTGTTTTGCACTGAGAGATTAAAGGAGATGTAAATCACTAGTGTAAATAGATGTATGTTTTGTTTATGTTTTTGGTCTGTATCGGAACATGACATCCCGAGATTTTGTTATATAATGAAGATACATTTCTTTAAAGAAATGCGTTGATAAGTATTTATTCTATTTTTTTCTGGGAACAAATTCCGTAACTCTTTTAATCAAAGGATTACTCTGATTTTATTTTAAAAGCATAAATTAAATCGGTCTTTTTTGGTCGTGAAATTGGGGATGTCAGAGTTGGTATCAGAGCATTAGTTTAAGCGAACTAGGAATTTGTAGGATTTCTATACTTAAACTTAGAATGCTAAGCGATGATTGTGAGATGACTGTCTACCATATTTTAGACACGAGCACTAGTATATTTTAGGAAAGATGCCTAAAATGCTTTTATGTGCTAAATGTTATATGTTTGCCATATATGATATTATTTGTTTGGATCTATGGTCTGTTGCCGACCAGATCTGGAAACCTTATGTGTTTAGGATTTTAAGCGTATGACTACAGTATTAGAACTAGCATGTAAACGTTTCGGAGTGATAAGGAGATTTATACGTCTATCGTAAATAAAGCTTTCTTATCTTAAATTCTCGCCTAAGTACACCGAGCGTCTACTTGGGTGTACAAAACGTTATGGTGAAGACTCGTAGAGAATTGAGTAAATGGAGGAAATGAAAGGCTTATGATAGTGAATGACACCTATCGGAAAATATCGTAAGAGTGATATCTTGCCTTTAGAATATGTATGATAAAATAGTGGAACGTTTAGAGGAGTATGGTACGTCTGAAGTACACCTTCGATTGGCAGGATGATGGAACGATTGGTGTAATTCTTGAAGTTGTCCCATCATCTGGAATTTCCATCACCAACCGAGTCGAAGTAGAATTGATGATTGAAGATACGCATGGAAGAAGTCCTAGTAGAGTCTAGGAAAATTTCTATGATTATTTGGACACATTCGTATGTGTTAAATTGTTTTGTGATTTTAGAGCTTGGGGATTGCGAGACAATACTTGGGACGAGTATGAGTATGTGTGAATAGTAGTAGAGATCTATGCTACTGGAAGCACAGGACTCACGCTTGGATCGGGGAAAGTCACAAGTTTACCAAGAAGCTTGTAATTGAGTTCGTTTTTATTTAAGTATGTCGTTACCATTGTTTCGGTAATGACTAAAAAGATGATTGATATTCTGACCCTAGTGGTCATATCAAATTGAGTCCGACTACGATGAGTTTGTTACGTGGTTCAGAGAACCAAGTTCGATGTAACATCTGACTTAAGTTAGAAGATTGAAATCAATGCGATCAATAGCATCGCGCTCGTTGTTAATGAAGCTTGTAGCTAGAAATGCTATATGCTAAAATGTGATTATATCACATTAGAATATGAAGGAAGGTATATTCCATTCTGGAATTTGACTCAAAGAGACTTGAGTCTAGGAGTTGCATCATCCGATGAAAGGTCATTAGAACATGACCCATTGATCTGTTACAATAGATAAGGGGAAGTACTTATCCTAAGAAGAAGAAGGAGTCCTCAATAAGGATTTATTTTGTAACTTGAAGGTTACGATTGAAAGTCCAACATAGTACGAAGAACAGGTGCAAGATTTAGCATCACATTTATTACTTAGGATGGAAAGATAACGTATGGAATCATTATACAAGCCCTATTTTCGTTGATGATTCTGGGACATAATCATCCTAAGGGGGAGATAGTTGTAACACCCGTAGATCCAGGCTAGTCAATTTAGAGACGATAAGCATCAAAAGTGATTGTTGATAAAAGATTATTTAGAATGAAAAATCTTAACCAAGTTGTAGTATATGTCACAAGGTTTCCGAAAATATAAAGAATGCCGAAATCCGAGTTATAACGAAGAAGTTATGACCTGTCAAAGTTTCGCGACAGAACCGGCACGACACAGCGCGACATAAATAGTGAATTTACGATAGAGTGATATTTGGCCTTAGTGATCTAAACGAAAGTCGTAGAATACGTTAAACCGAGAGCGTGCATAAAAAGAACGTCTAAATATGACTTCGTATAAGGAAGTTATGATTTTTCGAAGTTTCGACTTAGCGGTATACAACCCAAAGTTCGAATATGAGATCGAGTGGTTTCTAGCCGAAACAATCTAAACAAGAATCGAAGATCTCGTCGATAGTAGTCCAACGGTAAAAAGACAGACGAAAACGGACGTCAGATGAAAGAGTTGTGAATTCCTAACGGAGTTTTCCTGTCCTGCCTACTAAAAATAATATAATAAAAATTAAATCAAAATTATCCGACGAAGTCTAAACGAGAATTGTAGAGCATAATCTCACCTACGCGTGGATATAAAGAACGTTGAAAACGGAGCTCGTATGCGAAAGATATGAATTTCTGAAGTTCGGGGGATGAACCCCAACCTTGTGTCAGGGTTCACGACGTGAACTCAGTGATTTGACCATTCAGAGCCTGACGAAGTCACATCGCGACTACGCACCTGATGACGTCCAAGGTCACGACTTGAACAAGTGGTTCACGACGTGAAAACTGAATTTGCAGCCTCATATAAATAGAAAGCGAGGCCAGCCGAGTTTTGTTGCTAAATTTCTTTCCTCTCACCCGTATTACCTCGATTTATGTGCAAGTTATACCCTCGAAGCCCCGGTATCATCCCGAGACCCGAAGCGAGTCCCGAAGCACCGAAGATCCCAAGAAGAAAAGAGTTTCCGAGCCGAAGCTCTGCCCGGGAGAAGCCCGGTGTGTGAAGAGATCACAATTTCATCGAAGAATACTACTTTACAAGCCATAGTGTTGTCCGAGCATCGTCTAATCAAGTGAGTGTGTAGTTACTTTCTTCTACCGCATAGATATGAAGTATTTGCTATGAAATACATGCTATGTGTTTATACGTTGTTTGTTTACTTGAGATGGTTGTTGAATGAATGTTTTATACATGTTTTTAAATGATTTAAACTATATATGTAATTTATATCTACAAATATGTTGGGTAGAACATAGGTAGATGAAATAGTTGGTGTGTGATGAAAGATGAGTTTGAGGATGAGACGAAAGATGATATAGATCATGAGATGAGGGTGACAGGTGAAAAATGAGTGAAACCTTTACCCAAACGATGGCCCCCGTCATTCAGCAGAGTAGGGATGAGAACCACAGACTATTCTAGACAGTCCTGTGGAACACTAGCAGGCTCGAAACTTGTAGGTGTTGTGGACTTGATGTTCACCGGTGTACTCTAAAAACCCATTGATATGTATTGCTAGAGGAGTCTCGGAACCAATACTGTCAATAAACGAGATAAACCCCGGCGACTATGGAGTTAGCGCTTGGTAACTACGGATATAGTGTCTGTTGAGAAAACCCTGGCAACGATGGATTTCGTGCCGATTCCTTAGGATAATCCTTAGGAATAAATGAACGAGGAATAGTTGATTCTTAGGGTAATCTTTAAGAAATAATAAGGAGATAATGGGGTGGGTAATTGGGTAAATTGTTTGATGATTAAATATAATAATTATATTATTGTGGGTTGAAAAGCCTATATGCTCACCAGACTCCCAATCCTGACCCACTCTGTTGATTTGTATCACAGGTATCGATACGAAGCTGCTTTGCACTGAGAGATTAAAGGAGATGTAAATCACTAGTGTAAATAAATGTATGTTTTGTTTATGCTTTTGGTCTGTATCGGAACATGACATCCCGAGATTTTGTTATATAATGAAAATACATTTCTTTAAAGAAATGCGTTGATAAGTATTTATTATATTTTTTTCTGGGAACAAATTTCGTAACTCTTTTAATCAAAGGATTACTATGATTTTATTTTAAAAGCATAAATTAAATCGGTCTTTTCTGTCCGTGAAATTGGGGATGTCACACAACGCCAATCGCAGTTTAATAGCGTTAGTGTGAAAGTCATAATCTAAGTAATCTTTGTATATTAGGAAGTTATACGTTGTATGTATAAAATAGATATGTGATGCGTAATCTTAGAGATTAGTATCAGACCTTTACTTAGATAGGTATACATCCCCAAAATAGTGGAATATTAGTTATTGTAATCGAATATAATCAACATTTGTAACATCCCGATTTTCGATATGTTATTATTCCTACTTCCTATTTAATTAATTTAGTTTTTTTTAGATTTTAAATTAAAGTGACAATTTAGAAGGAATATTAACAAATATGATTTTAAAACCAAAACTTGTATAAATTGTGAGTTAGGGGCTGAAAATGACAAGTTAAGACAGCTGGAATGTTAAGGATTTTGTTAAGGGGACTGTTTTTATTATTATGGAAAACTTGGGGGTTTATTTTGAAAAATCGAAGTTCAGCCCATAATTTTGGTCGGGACAAGCCTCATATGCGACACTCTTGACAGCCCTTTAATCCATTTACTTAAATTATAATTTTTCCTAACCTAAAACCCAACTTTTTCTTGGTGTGTCACGACACAAAGAAGGAGAGAACCGAGAGATGGAAAGAAAGAGAGGAAGGAGACAAGAAAGATAAAGAAGGAGAAGGAAAGAGTAATTCTGAAGTGGTTGCTTGGCTAGGAAGGTTGAAGGTTCACTTGGTGAAAAGGGTGTATTGGGCTACTTGAAGGGTTTTTGACCATTGGAGGTAAGTTCCTCACTTCATAACCTTAGGGTATTATATGCCTACTGTTAGGTCGGGTGAGACTAGGAACTATATGGTTGATAGTTAAAGTAATACTTGTTGCATTAGTAATATTTGATGTACTTATTTGTTATGTGGAATGTATATTCATGATATTTTTGGGCTCGACGGCTGAATACCGAGTCGATATGTTTGGGCTCGACGGCTGAATACCGAGCCGACTGATCGAAGGCTATTGTGCCAAGTCAGGGGGCCCGAAGGCAGAAACGCCAAGTCCGTGGACTCGACGATTGAATATCGAGTCTTTATTTGGGTGTTGTTTGGGATGTGTTCCCAAAGAGACATGGGATGTATGATCTTGATGTTTATATATTATATGGATGCTTGTATATTTGTTGATGGCATGGAATGTAGGAGTAGGGTGTAATACTTTTATTGTTATGTTGTGTTGTAATTCACTAAGCTCCGTGCTTACCCTTTCCTTTATAAAATGATTATTATAGGTACATATGGTATGAATGACGCTTTAGCTTGACTGTACATTGGCGCGGTTGAAGATTGGGTCCTTGTCACAGACTCTTGATATGGGCTTTTAAGAATATTAGTTTTCCGTTGTTTTTTTGAAGTATAAATGGATTAATATTGTTGGAAGTATGTTTTGATTTTGAAATGTTATTTGAATACTTAAAATTTAACTGTTTTGGTTAATTAATGGATTTAATGGTTTTTATTGTAAATATAAATGTTTTCAAAAGTTTAAATTTATTGTAATTTTTGGGACGTTACAAGTTGGTATCAGAGCACAACTTGAGCGAATCAGACACATCTCGGTGTGTTTGAACTCAAGTTTGCGGCTTGGAAATATTTTCTTTAAAAAGTTCGTAAAAGAAAATGGAAAGTTATGGTGACAAGGATCGAGAGCGCATCATATACAGTTAGCCGAAGCCAGAGGAAAATCATTTAATTGTTTGATGTGAATTATTGCTTTCTAGAACATAAGATGTATGTGTACTAGATAGCCTATTACTTTCATGCCATGTTGAATACCTACTATATGTCACTTGGAATTTATGTTAGCACTGATGGCTTGTTTAGTGAATGCTTTAGGTTGTATGTAGTGGGATCCAAATACACTTAGAATGCCTGATTTAGCCTAGTGCATAACTCTTGTTTGAGTCCAACCATTCTGGTGCGGAATTCGATATTCGAATGACTATCTGGCTTCACGTTGTGTATGACTGTGCTTTCATTTAACGACACGTCAGTACCGAAGGAGCTTCCTTGTGGATTAGAGTAGATAAGTGAAAATGAAACCAATACACTAGGAAAGGATATAAATTTCTAGTGTAGTGATTATATATGATAAAAATTGACGGCAAGGAACGAATTGGACAGTCTAGAATGGATCTCGAAACGAACTTGCATAGGTGTGAAAGATAGTAATAGAGCTCCTACTATCTGAAGCACAGGATCTGTGTTCGGGTCGGGAGAAGTCACGGAAGGTCCAAGGAGCTGAGAGTGTTAATATTGTTATGATTATTGGTGTATTAATAAATCGTATTAATCTTAAGTCTTCCTATTCGATTGAGGGGATGGTGACTACGAGATCCATACGATGGGATATGTTACTATATAGAGTGTCGATGATGTACTTGAGATAGTTGCGATAGTGATGTTGTATGCAATTGGGAATGATGGACGAGGATAACAGTGAGAGAGTATGCAGAGAGTATTGTAATCATAACACTTTGAATACGTGGTGATGAGCACTATTTATATTCAACATAATGACGACTACGCGACTTGGAGCAGGGAGTTCGGGGATTTGCTCAGAAAAAAAAACAAAACATCAAAGAGTTATTGGGTTGATATTGAGCTCTCGCAGACCTTACTAGAGGAGTTGTCTGGCATCATTATTGGCAGATAGCTAATAAGCTGATAAGTTGCTTTGATAGGTTCGTTATCAATTTTGAGGAGCAGATTACAGATGTGCAGACTGCTAAAAGGAGTGTTGATGTGACTAGGAAAGAGAGACCTTGGATTAGAGATACAACTAGGAAAGAGAAAGCGGGCGTGGGGCCCGATTCTACTGACAAGTATCAAGAAGTTTGTCGATGTTGTGCCAAGAAAGGGATGTTAGAAGAACCACAACATCTGGGATAAGGGTGGAAGAACCCTCGTGTTCGTGCGGTGCAAGTTCAAATGCGGTAGGTAAGAACGGAAGGGACATGCTCACCAGGACTACTCAGTGGAGGTAGAGTTATTACTTGGTTACACTAGGTCCAAATGCACATGTTTAGAGATAGGGGTAACATAGGTACTGGTATCTGTGGTTTGCAAGAAGTCAAGGCAGGGCCTCAAGACATAGTATGTATGTATGCATTCTTCGTGCTTTATGTTGTCATTATCGTATCGTTGTTACATACGTTTGGGTATATATGACGGGCTATGTACTAGTTATAGTGTGACTATGTTCGGGAAGTTTCATGAGGAGGTCTACGTAGCCTCAGAGATTTGTTACTCGACTGCCTTAGTGATTACGAATAGTAGTTATTCAAATCGTTTATATCTTGTGCTTTCACGATTAGTTGGTTCATGATTTTTTTTTGAAATCTAATCCATTCCCTTGTGGTTGAGATTGTTGATGATAGGACGGTGACAGTTACCTATGGTTACTGAGGTTGCACTTTAGAGGTCCTTGGCAGGAGGTTACCGGTTGTTTTATTAGTGATGCAGGAGTTATGCGTAATAACGAAAATAGTTGGATGGGCATGTTGGTTCCGGGATTGTTTGTCTTCACAAACAAGTACGGGTTCGGACCCAAGTGCGGGAGAATCATCGATTAAGAGTGATACCTTAGTCAGAGTATGGAAATATGTGTGACCGTAGGGCTCGGAGTTACCTGTTGTGTTACAGTGTAAAGTATTTATCTGTTAGGAAGAATACATATGGTGACAAAAAATAAAGGGTGTTTAAGAAATGAGAAAACCGTTTGAGAGTTTCGTGGGCGTTTCCTTTGAATATTTGTTGGGGGATACCATCCGTGCATCATATGGGGTTGTCTATTAGTCTGTTTTTGGGGTGTCGCATAGTGGAGTTTCGTGTGGAGGAAGGTCTACTTAGTCTCATAAAATGATTGATCACTTAGAATCTGAATCGTGTGACTCATTTAGGATAGGTTGGGACTGGATCCATCCAAGGACATCAGTAGAGGTTCGTTGGATTCCAAGTGGGGGAGTATTACTTAGCGTGATAAGAGTTCGAGGACTGCATAAGCCTCAATATGGTAGGGAAGACTTGAGTCGCCTGCTGTAAATTTTGAAATCTCTATCCCTTATAGTTGACACGCCGGCGAAAAAAAAAGTAGACAACCATCCAAGATGGATAATTCGGTTTAGGAATGGGGTATCGTTGCAGCCTATTATGTATTCAAGAATATCGCAAGTTTGATCGTTATAGCAGGTGCAACTTGTTTCGGGTAAGTATTCATCATGTGTTTTGAGTCATCTACATCCACTCACATTTTAGGTGTTTGGTTAGGCCCTAGTTTAGGATTAGGGGTGAGAGTCCCCTTCCCTGTTGTTGTTTGATAAAGTCTTGGAGGTTGGAGGCATGGTCCTAAAATAGGATAATATTGTGTAGTTTCCTAGGGTTCGATGCTTTATTTTGTTCTTAGCTACTACTGTTATGGGTTGTGGGATGATGGTATTATACCTATAGGCCAATAGGGATGACATTAAGGCCGGTGAGTTGTTGTGAATTGAAGGAATGGTAATTGGAAACCTACAAGCTTGTGGAATGATGGTTACATGCCTATAAACCGTAATGGTTGGTTATAGGCATACAATTGGTTGGTATTGTATGCATGTTAGACTAGTTACCCTAGTTGTTTGGTAACTGAATGATGAGGGTAACATTGTGTACCGTTCGATGCAAGGTACGAGACCTTGGGTACAAAGAGAAACAATGTAAAAGTGTGAGTTGGGTGCACTGATGGAAGATCGCTAGGAAGTGTATTTGATACGCCACGTTCATGTAGTTGAAAGTATTGATTTGTCCGGAAGACAGCTAGAGTGCTAGAGTTGTATGGATGTGTGTCAAAACAATTACTCTGACGAGATGTTGCGGAGGTGTTGATCAAGATATTGCTTCATTTAGGAGTGGTAGAGTTCCTTGTTAAGATATTACTCGGTTTCATGTCTGAAGAAGTAGGAATAATCGCCAGCCTTGGAGGGTTGGTATTAGGAATTTCAGATCATAAGTTTTAAACTTATGGGAGCTTTGCAAGGAGTTGGACAATATTGCTAGGCATGGGTTGGGATTTTGATGGCGAGATACCTTACTATCCCGATAAGTAAATGTAGTTGTTGATGCTCTTACTCAAAATTCGGCTAAAGAGCCACTATGGGAGTGCTGTCTACGAATGATAGTGTTTACTACTCTTTTGGAGGTGATGAAAAGATACATGAAGTGAAGTTTTTGGATGAGAATGCCAAATGAAAGAGATTTTAAGGTAATATTCTGATTGTTAATCTGGATAGTTGGGGTTATTTGACATGTTGGTTAGGTCCGTGTTCATACACTGGGGGTAGCAAGAAGACATCTACGCTTGAGAGTCATAGCCAGGCACGAGATGCTCATTTCTATTGTCTCTGATAAAGACATACGATTTACGCCTCATGTTTGGGTGAATGTTTCAGAAGGCAATGGGTACCCAGTTGTGAATTAGCACAACTTCCACTCTTGTATTGGCATGTCGTCATTAGTTTTATGTTATGTATTCGGCGAGCTTGGGCGTCGAGCAATGGGGAGCATATATAATCGTGCATAAAATAAACAAGTTGGTATAGATGGAGCGGTAATGACTGGTTACCACACAAGGTCGACATATGATCACGCCATGGAAATTAGTGATTCGACTTTGTAAGAGAATGAACTTAGGACCTTGGTGCATAATCCATACAAGGTTTTGTTCGAGTGAAAAGGGTACCGTATCTATTAGAACTGCCAGATGAATTGACATGGATTCACAACATTTTGTTATGTGTCTCAGCTTCAGAAATGTATGGTGAATAAAACATTAGTGGTTTCACTTAAAGGATTTCAGACTTTTATGCGACTAAATTATGATGGAAGGACCGTGGTTATTCTGGAGAGGAAGAAAAAGATTCTACAAAACAAAGAAATCGGGTTATGGTATGTGCATTGGCAACATCGAAATGATTCATAATCAATTTGGGAACTAGAGGCGAAAATGCGAGCATATTATCAAGAGATGTTCACTATCAAAGACTTCGAGGACGAAGTCTGATTCAAGCGGGGGAGAGTTGTAACATCCTGATTTTCGATATGTTATCATTCCTACTTCCTATTTAATTAATTTAGTTATTTTTAGATTTTAAATTAAAGTGTCAATTTAAAAGGAATATTAGTAAATATGATTCTAAAACCAAAACGTCTATAAATTGTGAGTTAGGGGCTGAAAGTGACAAGTTAAGAAACCTGGAATGTTAAGGATTTTGTTAAGGGGGCTGTTTTTGTTATTATGGAAAACTTGGGGGTTTATTTTGAAAAATCAAAATTCAGCCCATAATTTTGGACGGGAGAAGCCTCATATGCGACACTCTTGGCAGCCCTTTAATCCATTTACTTAAATTATAATTTTTCCTAACCTAAAACCCAACTTTTGCTTGGTGTGCATATGTTGGTGTGTCACGACGCAAGGAAGGAGAAAACCGAGAGATGGAAAGAAAGAGAGGGAAGGAGATGAGAAAGAGAAAAAAGGAGAAGGAAGGAGTAAATCTGAAGTGGTTGCTTGGTTAGGAAGGTTAAAGGTTCACTTGGTGAAAAGGGTGTCTTGGGCTACTTGAAGGGTTTTTGACCATTGGAGGTGAGTTCCTCACTTGATAACCTTAGGGTATTATATGTCTACTGTTAGGTCGGGTGAGACTAGGAACTATATGGTTGATAGTTAAAGTAATACTTGTTGCATTAGTAATATTTGATGTGCTTATTTGTTATGTGGAATGTATATGCATGATATTTTTGGGCTCAACGGCTGAATACTGAGACGATATGTTTGGGCTCGAGGGCTGAATACCGAGCCGACTAACCGAAGGCCATTGTGCCAAGTCAGGGGGACCGAAGGCGGAAACGCCAAGTTCGTGGACTCGACGGCTGAATACAGAGTCTTTATTTGGGTGTTGTTTGGTTTGTGTTCCCAAATAGACACGAGATGTATGATCTTGATGTTTATATATTATATGGATGCTTGTATATTTGTTGGTGGCATGGAATGTAGGAGTAGGGTGTAATAATTCTATTGTTATGTTGTGTTGGAATTCACTAAGCTTCGTGGTTTTTATTAATGGATTTAATGGTTTTTATTATAAATATAAATGTTTTCAAAAGTTTAAATTTATTGTAATTTTTGGAACGTTACAACATTAGGGTGAAACCCAAATGTAATGTTTTGTGTCATCTTTGTGACCTCGTTCTCTTTGTGAAAACTCTTCTTTCTTAGTGAAAGTATCTTTGTAATTATACGTGTTCTTCAGTTTTCTATTTAATATTTGCTTTGTTTGTTTATTCTTTGTTATTCATATTTGAGTGTATCTGATTGATACAAACCTTCAATTGGTATCAGAGCATGTTTACGATACACTCAAGTTATCATGTCAACCTCTTTTAATCCTAAATCATCTGTTGTTGACAAGATCCCTCCTTTTGATGAACTCAAATTTGTTGCATGGAAATCAAAGGCTACGGATGTTCTTGAGATCATGAACGATGACATGCTTGATGTCATTAAAAAGGGTCCCACCGCCTCTATGCATCGATTCTCCAATGATAATGCATCTGGTAGTAGACTAAAGTAGAAGTATGTGCTGGGATACAACAAGGAAGAGAAAAGAGTTATAAATCTCAAAGTAAAGGCAAGGATTGCTATTGGAAACTCTCTTCCATATCAGGGCTATTGTTTGGGTTCAAAACTGGTCAACTGCACAAGAGATGATGAACACCTTATCAGCCGCTTTCAATAGAGAAGCACTTTCTGTGATGAAATTACAAATGGAAGTGTCTCATGGCTTAAATCATTGAGTCTTGTGCTGAAGCACCAAAGGACAACATCAATACTATTGGCGTTGACCTTTCTCAAGATGCTAAGGACTCTAAATCTCAGGACTGGGACTCAACCTCCTTGTATCAGGTAAAGAGTTTTCTTAACTACTCCTCTACTGAAAAGGCTAACATGTTTGATAATTTACGTTTTGATCTTTCTATCTCCAATAAAGAAAAAATTTCTCTCAAAATTGAGTTGAAAAACCTTAAAGAAAAACTCACTTTTTCTAAGAAATCCTTTTCTCTTTTAAAAAAGGAAAACTCTTGTATCTCAATGACCAATAATTTTCTTCACACTGAAAAAAAAGTTGTTGATCATGCAAGAAGCATTAAGATTATTTTAAATAATTTGGCCTCTTTCCACAATAATGTCATGAGAATTATTAATGATAAAATTATTGATCAGTGTGAGAAAATCCTTGGTGGTAAAATTGAGGGTGTTGTTTCCTTAACAAAAAAGGTTGAGAATAAACAAACTTGTTATAAAGTGATAGATTCGAGAAAGATTTTAAAACTAGATTTTTTAGTACCTATTACATAAACCAAACTCTAATTTATAATCATTGTAATACTGAATCAAATGGTAATACCAAATGTATATCTCGTTTATCTACTCTTGACCCTTCTTTTCAACCTCCTCTTCATGAGTATGTTTTTCCCTCCACTAATATCTTGCTGAAATTTCGATCTCCAACGGTGAAGTTTATTTTGTAAATGAAATTCTCAACATGTTTCCCCAGTGCTCTGTTAGCAAAGTTGAATCTGTAGGACAATTAAAGTTCTCTACTAAAGATGATTCATCCATCTCATCTGTGTCCTAGGACCAAATGGCATCTGAGCACATCATCGATGACACTCCTTGGTCCAGAACAAAAGCCATAGTTTTCAAATCTAATGTTCAATATTCCTCAAGTTCTATTGTCAAAAGAAACCAAAGTTCTAATGTTAAAAGAAAGAATTCTGGAACAAGAGTTTGTTATCGGCGTGGTGATGCTTCTCACAAAGTCAGCGAGTGTACATTTGAGGAAAGCTCTATTTGCGCTGACTACATTTTGACTCGAAATAATAAATGGATCAAAAATGGAAAATCATTAAATTGTCTCCTTGATGCCTGTTATCATATTTTCTATTAAGTGACCCATTTCAAAATGGGTCAGTGTATACTAACTGTATATTTTAGTTTTTTAGGGTAAAGAACACATTTGGTACTTAGATAGTGGTTGTTCAAGACATATGACAGGATTCAAGTCACTTCTAGATGAGTTCGTAAAAAAGGATGGTCCATTTATTACCTACGTAGATACTGGCAAGGGAGCTACAAAGGGATATGGCACTATTAAATGAAACTTTTATGTATTTAAGAATGTTTCATACGTAAAAGGTGTTCAACATAATCTCATCTCAACAAGAAGGAAGGAAAATTTGTTGATCAAAAGAATGTCACCGTTATGACTGCAAACCAATGTCACCATTATGACTGCAAATCAACAAAATTACATCTCTGTTATAGACATGTTTTCTGCTGACAATTCTCTTCGATGTTGCTTCTTCCCTTGCACTGAATCTCATCTGAACTGGCTGTAACACAAGAGATTATCTCATTTGAACTTTAATGTAACATCCCAAATACGCGATACAAATTTTCATTTTTAACTTAAAAGAAACCATTGTTTTCAATCCAAAACCATATTAAATCAAGTGTCAAATAGAAATATTCCCAAGATCAGGGTATCATAAAATCTCTAAAAACATATCATTAAAGGATGTGTACGATCACGCCTTCGCCTTTCCATGGTCATCTGAAGTACCTGAAACAATAAACTGAAACTATAAGCCAAAGCTTAGTGAGTTGCCCCAAATTACCACCACACAACATAACATATACAACATTGCATGCTCGGTCCAATCAGTCATTGGGCTGGAATATCCCGACACAATCAGTCATCGGACCGGAATGCCAATATACAACGGGTCCGCTCAGTCATCAGACTGGAATACCCTTGGGTCCATTCAGTCATCGGGCTAGAATACCCTTGGTCTATTGGCTCACGCACGAAGCAGTAAAGTCTCAACCCCAAACCATAACATGTCGACATATACATAAGAGATAGCATATGACAAGTTAACAGGAAAACAAGCAGATCTATAGATCACTACTTATATACCAGGAACCAATTCTAACATTTCAATACAACATAGCAACATCCTCTAACTAGGATACATGATTCAGTAGGCCGACATTGGTGCCTTCGAACCACAAGTACAGTGAGCAAAACTCACCTTTCAATCCGACCAAATAGGTGAATAAATATCGGCTCTACCCGTTACCTATTCATAAAATAGTGACCAATCTCAAATACAACTCAAAATACTAAAAATATCCTTGGGTCAAACTTGATCAAATCCTTGTTAAAGTCAAAACTTCAAAAAGTCACTCATTGACCAAAAGCAGGACGTTGACTACGTACGTGCAACGTACCCTCTGGTACGCCCAACGTACGCACCTGACCCATTTTCCTTCCTCTTAAGATATTAATCCTTAAGCCCTTTTTCCCAAATCCCAAATCTAGATTACAGCTAACGTATTAAGCATAAAGTTTCCAACTTTATGGATTTGCATGACTAATAAGTGCCCAAAAGCAAAAACCCGAACTTCTTAACACATTAAGACAATATAACCCATGCATGGAAGAAAAATAACAATCAAGATTGCATTTTTATGATCTTAGACACTCCAAAACGTTTGAAATGACAATCCATTTGGGTCTAGAGCATGTCATACTCAAGAACATCCTTGATTGGGGACAAAAGCACATACTAATATCATACAAGCTAGATCTAACCAAATAATCATCAATGTATGAACTTTATACCTTCTACAAATGTAGGAGGGTGCAAAACTTCCAGATCCAAGGTTGTTCCAAGCTTCTAGGTTGTCATATTTTCCTTCTTCTTCCTATAAGAGCACCACAACACCCACAAATGGATCAATATAGCTGAAATACGAATTAGGGTTTACAAAGGTAAAAGTTGGGACTGGAGGATGATGAAAGGAAGAGGACTTGGGACATAAGGATTCTTAAATAGGGGCCAAACCCTAAATATTAGGGTTTGAGGTTTTGGAACGTACTGTTGGATTAGGTGTCTAATCCCATAACTATTTTGGTATGTACTTGAGCCGATTATGAGCATTGTCCTTTTTGGTTGCCTTCACCTTAGCAACTGATAGGATGAATTATGGAGAAAGAGGATTAATTGTGATTTATTAATATATTATGTGAATAATATATTAAAAGAGAAATCATATGGTTTAATTCATATTGATCAAGAATTAATTTAGAATTAGTTTTCTGGTCAAAAGAGATTAATTAAATCAAGGGGACTGATATTGTAATTATAAGATAGTTACAAAGTTGGGCTTAGGATCCATAAGGAAACAATGGACGAAATCTATCTGGGAGTCCACATAGAAATCGTCCAAGGGGCCTTCTGGAAGGATCCTTTGGGCTGCTTAAGGACTAAGCAACTGGATTAGGGTTTTGACTGAAACCCTAATTGCTCAGCTATATAAGGGACCCATTGGGCATGCTAAAATCGGCCACTAGAAACCCTAGAAGGATTCCTTAGCCGATTTTGAGCCTCTCCTTTCTCTCTTGTTCTTCCTTGTTGCTAGTGGTTTTTGTGACTCCATTAGAGGTGCAACATTTGAGGCACTAAGCTTTCAGAAGTCAAGATCAAGAAGGATTGTGATTGTTATTGCTACATAACAATCAAGGTAATGTTTCTAACCCTAATCATATGTCAATTTCGAATTATATGCTAGTTCATACGGTCTATTGCTTTGGTATTCAATGTTGTATGTTAAATTTAGAAAAACCTAGATCAAAGCAATTAGAGTTGCATGTACACCATAGGAATGATGTTATGCTCATAACCCATCAGTGGTATCAGAGCCTAGGTCGTGTTTCTAGTTGAATAGATGCAAAAGTGAACTGCCAAAGGATCAAAAAGTCAAATTTTTGTTGTCTACAAAGCCGACTCGGCGAGTCCATCCGTGGACTCAATGAGTTGCATGAACTCGGCGAGTGCATCAATGGACTCGGCGAGTCCACGGTGCTATTGCCGGGATTTTCGATTTTTTAGCAGTTTTTGATGAGGATAATTACCAAAACTCGTTTTTCTTGCCTAAAATCGATTTTTCAGGATTGGTATGTTTATCCTTATCAAAATTAATAGATTTGGTTAAATATGGATAATATAGGATTATTTTGATTCAAATATTTAATCTAGTAAGTTGAAAAGTTTCAAATTACACCCTTTAGGTTTTATAGTTTAAATTTGAACTAATAAGTTTTAGATTTTGAAATTTAAATAGTTAAACCCTAATATTTTGAAAGGTTTCAAAATTTGTCCTCAAGTTTTGGATTTTAAAATTTAATTAAAAAATATTAATTTTGAAATATTAAATTCTAGAACCCTAGTATTTTGAATAGTTTAAATTACACCCTTATGGATTTTATTAAATTAATTAAGTGTTTAACTAAAAGAGATATTTAATAAATCCATAATAATATGGTTTAAGATTAATCAAATTAAAAGTCTAATTTATTAATAGATTAAACCACCTTGTATTTTAAATGTATAAAAGACACCCTTATACTATATAGAGTTAAAAGTTTAATATATATATATATATATATATATATATATATATATATATATATATATATATATATATATATATATATATATATCTATAAGTAAATGTCAGTCTTACCGTTAGTAGGCCTCATTCACGAAGCTGGTCTATAAGGGGTGTTTAAGGAAGCGGCCTGTAAAAAGACAGGCATTGGGTATCCACTCTTACCCACCGCACTCTTGACTAGTGGAGGGTCGTTAGCCGAACGGGTATGATAGGACACAACCTTCCATTATAAGTATAATGAAGTACGAAGTAACTAAACACTTTATAAATTCCCAAATCTTAGTTACTTTAGGAAAAATGTGGAGTTGGTGCTAATCCATGAAATTACGCATTGCACCTTGTTGGTCATTAGTGGAGCGTGTGTGGTTAACCGGCACACTAATATGGGACCTATGAAGGATAGCAATGGGTAGCTCGTAGATTATCATAGATCAATGGAGCGTGTGTGGTTAACCGACACATGGATTAGGTGATAGACATCTTCGAGAGTACCAAGCTAATTTGCATGGTTATCCACACCTTATTTGTGATCCTCAGCATCCTAGTCACAAACTCGAAGGGCATAATCGAGATTAAACATGCCATTGAAAGTTCAATGAATCTCAAAAGATCTAGGACTTTCAATTCATCTAAAACCTAATTTTCAATTTTCGTTTTTCATGGTGGAAATTGGTAAATCGTTATTTACCTACCTTCAAATATTCTGCAACTGGATTATGGCATCCCTCTTCCAAGTTGTAGAATATTGTGTTGGGTCCTAGCTTTGATATTTCATTTGGGTGTTATATCAAGGACTCTTATCAACTAACTTGAATTTTCTCCCGTTTTGTAGATGTCAAATGACTATGGTCTTCCCAAATCCTTTGGAAAAAGCTTTCCACACGAAGATGATGTTCCACGATTGGATCGTGGAAATGAAAATCATGCTTCACTTCCTCCAACTCCTCCAATAATTCTCCCTGACCCACGTGTTCGAAGACTTGAAAAGTTAAAGTCACTCAAACCCTATTGGCAAGTAAACACGAAAATGGAAAGTCTGTGTGTGCACACGTCTTGGAGATGAAGTCACACATTGACAAGTTGGGAATGTTGGGTGCCGTTGTCTCAAGGAAGTTGGTTATTGACTTGGTTCTTCAATCACTTCTTGACTCATATAGTGAGTTCATTAATGATTACTATATGATGGACCACGACGTGACCCTCATTGATCTGAGTCATTTTCTAATTGTTGCTGAATCAGCAATGATTTGGCGCACTGGTAAAGCAAACTTGTCTGGTAGATCAACCTCCCAAACTTCCATGGGCATTGACAATGGCAACATTGGAAGTCCAGAAAAGTCTTCTCTTCCTAATGGAAAGAGATTGGCGAAGGTCAAACCGTTTGACCGGATGGTAAAGAGAAAGGCTAGATCTGAGATTGTCCCATGTGTTGTTCCAAAAGAGTCCACTTGTTTCTACTGCCAAGAGAAGGGGAATTAGATGCGAAGCTGCCCTATCTACCTGAAGGATCGTGAAGATGGGAAAGTCAAGATGTATGACTCTGCTTCAGGTAAAATTCACTATCTAACTCTATTAAGTTCTTAATACATGATGTGATAAGATTGCATTTTGATGTTTTGTAGGATCGAAGAAAAGAAAGGAAGCTTAAAAGAAGAGTGAGCTAAGTCTGATCACGAAGAAATGGATTTCGATCGCATGGTTCGAAGATCGGATTTTTGAGCTGCTGTTTACGAGTTAGGATAGATTGCTTAGAAGTGTTTTGTAACATAGTTTTCATTTGCAATTGCGTTGCAAGGACAAGTTTTTCCGCACTTTTATAAATAAAATAAATTTTTTTATATCCTTGCAACGACATTTATGAAAATTGAAGTTTGTATGTTTCTATTGATAGGAATATTGAAAAGGATGTGATTCTTGGTTATGTTATTTGTGGTAATGTACAAAATTTACAAATAAGGAAGACTCTCATCACCCAAGTTTCAATTGGACAGAAACTTCGAATCATGCAACTTGTATTGTATGATGAATGAGAACCTTCGTATTTGGGAAACTAAGACTAATTCCTTGTTCACATAAGTATGTGAGTCAAGTGAAGGACTAGGAGATCTAGTATGCATTGTTGTGCACTAGGTCAAGTCCGCCACAAACAACGATAAAAATATTTGCCATGATTTGTAAATATGGTTATGCTTACAAGATTAAGTGTAATTCTGAATCATTGAAAAAGTTTCAATGTATAGCAGAACGAATAAGAAGAATCAATTAGGCAGAAAGATAAAAGTTTCTCCAATCTGAAAAGAAGCGAGAGTACTTAATTATTGTATTTTATGATTAACTTAGTGATTATGAAAGCGTGTCACAATTGATCCTCTAAGAACACCTTAGTGCGCTAGTATGGCTAAGAAGAGGAATCGAAAATTGTTGGAATGGTTAAATCAAAAGGTGAATCATACTTCATTCCAAAATCAAGTCTTAGAGTCGTACTCCAAGATTGTGACTTGAGTGACATCATCTTAAGAAGGTTTATAACACTCATCAAATGTGGAGTAGAAAAGTTTCTTACTCTTTCACATTTGAAGTTGGTAAGTTGTGATGTCTTGGATAAGACAAAGACCAACTAAGACCAATTGTGTAAAGTGTTTGTCTTGATAAGAACCCGCACTAACTGTTGCATATTTGTTTGTCAAGGAATGTTTCTTGACAAGAGAATCTTATATGTCAAGAAGTCATTAGGAGTCTAAATGATCTTTAAAATTTTTAAGAACTAATCAAGAGTAAACTTATTGTTAAACACTAGCACACGACTTGAGGTTTGTAACCTATCGTGTTGACACATTCTTGTTTCTGTGCCCATTCCATTTAAAGTTGACTATGCATGTGAGTCCTATGAGTTCTCATTTTAATGCATAAAGGCAAAGCACGTTAATCAATGAAAGTTCATTGATTTGTATGGTTGATATGTTCAACAACTTGGAAGACATGGCAGGCCCTTGTGCTGCCAGGTGGCAAGAAATTAAGATTGAACAAGTTCAGTCCATATGAGTTTGGATTTGTCACAAACATTTTCTTGTGATTATGGTTATGAAAAATTCACATGGATAGGGACACATACACCATAAAATCTAAGTCACAAGGTTTCTCTTCATTTCATGAAAATGATTGTGAGGAAACGCTTTCACTAAGAAGATTGTGATATTTGCATTCTTGAAGTTCGATTATGATTACGGCATCCCTCTTCATAGTTCGAATTGTGAGAAAAGGCAAATAGTTTGAACATTTAAGACTTATTGTTGTAAGTTCTTGAATTGTTTAGACACACATATTTGTTATCTAAGGAAAGATGTATGAGTTTGAGAAGCTTGGATAAAAGTCTTATCGAAGCATCACGTATCAGAAATATGAACCTTGGTAAGAAAGTCAATAAGTATTGATTTCTAGAAGTCCAGCTGATTTCTGAATACATGTCAAAGCTAGTGGGAGCATAAGTGTTATGCTGGTAAGGATATAATCATCATGTTAGTGGGAGCATGATTATTATGTTAAGTATTGCGAGTTAGCAATATTAATTATAGAAAACAAAAGTTTCAATTCACAAAGTTGTAGAGGTTGAAAAGTTGTTTTGCTATAAGGGAGAGGAACTTATACTTCATTTCAAATCTAAAAGCTTAGATCGAGAAATTTTAATCAAATTTAGTCAAAGGACATATATAAATGTTATGTTGAAAAGATTCAACATAAAAGGAACTCTATATATGGCAATATTATGGCAAGAGACTGGTAAAGTATCACGTTTCATTGCGTACTGTATCCCATACGCTTCGGGTATAGGATCGATTGCATATGCAGTAATATTCGATTGTTCTGATTTTCCAAATGCCTAGGGCATTAAGAGGGAAAAGGACCAGAATCGGATATGACTAAAGTAGTTAAACAACTGTCAAGGACAATCTAAGGTTCGCCAAGGATTGGTCACTTGTGGGCAGTTGGAAGTATAGTATTGGATGGAACATATCGACATTATTATTATGAGTAGATATGACTCTATTTGGAATGTGTTTTCATATGGAAAATATGGAAATGTTTTAAAAATGGGAGTTGGATATTAAGAATCTATGTAGATTAGAAACTTTTATGCAAGAAGGATGTTCAAGGGAATGTACTTTGAATTTGAGACTTCATGTCTATGGAGTTGTCTTGTAACAATCTCCGATAGAGCACTTTGTAATATCATTGGAAAAGTCTGTATGACTTTTGTACTGTAACATTACAAAAGGGTCATTACATGAAGTGTTAGAATCTAACATATTCTAATAGTGGCAAGAATTTGGTACTCTTACACTTGTGATAAGGATTGGGAATTGTGAAATGAGAATCATTGGAAATGTGTTCAGTTGATCTATTTCACAAAGTAAGGACCATATATGAACATAGTATGCATGCTTGGAGCATGGGATAACTATTGTTTCAATTCAAGTATCAAGTTGATTATTTGAAACATTATACAATGAATAATGTGTAATAAATATGGTGATTAAATAAAAGGTGTTTTATTTATACTTAAATGTTTGAAACCATATTGGATTCGATTGTTCTTGTGTTTCACTTCACATGTTTTGACTTCCAGAATAACTAGGTTATTCAAACATCCACAGTCAATCATACTTTGGAAGTAGGTAATGCGGTAAGACTGTCATGAATCCGACTGTAGATTGTCTAAAGTGTTTTAGACATAGCAAAAGTCTGTTGCAGTGTTCATGAGTGCTCGTGAAATAAGATTTGAGTATTGGATTAAACCCACGCTCACTTGAATCAGTTCATGGATTTTATCACGAGTGATTAGTGACACGATAATATCTTATATTCTTGAAACGGAGACATGTGAGTTGTATTTTGCAAGTCGGTTGCATATTGACATATGTAAACGCACCAGTAACTTGGTGTTATAAAACATATTGTTGTGTGTGATTTGATGAGTAAGTACAAGAAAGCATTTGAGTTGAAGTTTATCCGTTTCTTTTACCCTAAGAGGGATAAAAGCGATATATGTGGGCCCCTCGACGATTTAGTGATGACACCCTAAGCGCTTGGCTAAGCCTGGACTAAGTTGATGTGTTCAATTGTAGTCTGTTGTCAGTTGTTATAAATCGAAAATCGTGAAACAACACATGAACAGAGAGTATGACTAAAATTCCATGTCTCAGTTCATACGATATCTAGAATGGAGGAATATATGATCCCTTATCTAAAGGACACGTTGCTGATAAGATCAGAGTTCGACAGCGGCTTTTGAAAGTTGAGATTGCTAATCAGGTTCATAAGTCGTACTTGCAAAATAGTAATTAGACTTATCCAAGTGGGAGACAGTTGGATTACGTGTCTAAGCCCATAACTATTTTGGTATGTACTTGAGCTGATTATGAGCATGGTCCATTTGGGTTGCCTTCACCTTAGCAACTGATAGGATGAATTATGGAGAAAGATGATTGATTGTGATTTATTAATATATTATGTGAATAATATATTAAAAGAGAAATCATATGGTTTAATTAATATTGATCAAGAATTAATTTAGAATTAGTTTTATGGTCAAAAGAGATTAATTAAATCAAGGGGACTGATACTGTAATTATAAGATAGTTACAAAGTTGGGGTTAGGATCCATAAGGAAACAATGGACGAATTCTATGTGGGAGTCCATATAGAAATCGTCCAAGTAGCCTTCTGGAAGGATCCTTTGGGCTGCTTGTAACGCCCGTGTTTCTAGGCTAGACATTAATATTGACATAATGGTCTAGGTTAACCTTTGTAACTCATTTAGAAGAAATAAAAAGGAATTATGTGAATTTTATGTGAATTATGTGTTTTATGCTTAATTATTAGGGTTTAATTAATTAAGAATACAAATGAGCGTCAAAATTAAATATTAGATAAAGCCGATATCTATTAAGAAACTTGTAGTGGGCGTGACAAGGATTACGGATATATAAAGAATGTCGAAATCCGAGTTATAACGTAGAAGTTATGACATGTCGAAGTTTCGCGACAAAACCGGCACGGTGCCGAATGTCGTAAAAAGTGAGTTTTTGATAAACTACTTTTTGGCCTTAGTGATCTAAACGAAACTCGTAGTGTTCGTTAAACCGAGAGTAGGTATAAAAAGAACGCCCAAATTTGACTTCGTATGAGGAAGTTATGATTTTTCGAAGTTTTAAGCTTAGCAGTAGACAGCTAAAAACTCGAATTTTAGATCGAGAGATTTTTAGCCGACACGACCTAAATGAGAATCGAAGGTCTCGTCATTATTAGCATAACGGTAAAAAGTCTGACAAAAACGGACGTCGGATGAAGAAGTTATGAATTTTTAACGGATTTCCTGTCCCGGTCTGTTAAAAATAACAATATAAAAATGAAATTCAAAATTAGCCGACGAAGTCTAAACGAAAGTTGTAGAGTGTAATTTTACCTACGCGTGCATATAAAGAACGTCAAAAACGGAGCTCGTATGCGAAAGTTATGGATTTTAGAAGTTTTGGCGCGAAAACCGAGAAATTTTGCATAGGTGGCTTCGGCCACGTCACCTTCGCTGTATGAGTGCCACGTGTCCGCAATCAGTGAGTCATGCGAGCCACGTGTCCGAAATTGATGAGTCACCTCGCATGAACAGTAGCCACGTGCTCGCTTCTGATTCGACCGAAGGGAGGCCCAACTGAAGTAAGCCGCGTGTCGCCCTTGTTCCGATCTGCTGATGACTCATCCGAAGCAGGTGAGTCATCCGTTGCTGACCAATCCGAAGCTCGCAGCTGGTCCGAGCCTCGCACCGCCTTAGCCTCCGAACCTCGTAGACTGCGACGCGTGTCTGCTTCTCGCTGCTTCGGGTCCGAACCTCGGGCCTATATATAGAAGGCTTGCGAGATCTTCCAGGTACTTTTGGAAAATTGGCAATTTTGGCCCCTTTTCAATATTTTAGCCATTTTCGCTTCCCCCGATGCCCCGAGATCATTTCCAACGCCCGGAACATGTCCCGGAGTCCCCGAGAAGCCCGGGAAATTTATTTTTTCGGTTTCAAAGCCCGACCCTCACAGAGCCCGGTTTCTCAATAAAACTCCCGATTTTATTAGAAACGATCGTTTTAGGAAATGAATTGCTGCCCGATTTTCATTAAATCAGGTGAGTGTGTAGTTACTTTCACCTTACACATATATATGAAGTATTTTCTTTAAAATACATGCTATGTGTAATTATATTGATTGTTTAATTAAGGTGACTGTTGAATAGATGTTTTATATAAGTTTTAAACTGTATATATATTTTTATCTACAAATATGTTGGGTAAAACATGGGTAGATGAATTAGATGATGTGTGATGAAATAAAAGTGATGAGAGGTATCGATGTTTAAGATGATCTAGTCATCTAGCAGAGTATAGACAACGGCCACAGACTATTTTAGATAGTCCAGTGGAACGTTAGTAGACTTGTAATCGGTACGTATGTTTGAACTATATGTTCATAAAGTGTTCTTGAACTATATGTTCATTAGGTGTTTTTGAACTATATGTTCATCTATTAGTTCTTCTTTTTGACACTATTACGTGTCGGGGTACGGGAGCGTACGGGAGTACTTTATCAGTATTTTCCCTATACTTTTATTTGGAAGAGCTTTGGAGTCCTTGTTCTTTTATGAAGTGATCGGACGAGCTTCATGAGTTAGTGATATAGATCATGAGTTAAATAGTGGGTGTGTGATGAATGTTGAGTTGGAAATACCGTCGATGAATAAGAGCTATGGACTAGCACATGGCGACGATGTGACTTCGTGCCTATTTGACATAAATTGCTGAAGGAAAGCAATGTTGTCACCTTGTTGGTTGTTTTATGTTAGGATGTCTTGTTTGACATAACTTGCTGAGGGAAAGCAATGTTGTCACCCCGATGTTTGTTTTATTTGACATAACTTGCTGAGGAACCCCCAAAGCAATGGTGTCACCCGTAGTGATAATCCTTAGGCTAGGTCCCTTGTGATTGTTGTTTTAGGGACGTAATGTGAGGATAATGGGAATGGGTAATTAGGGTTATTTGGTTGATGGAATCAATAAATTTATTGTTGATTGAGAACTTAATAAGTTTATTATTTATTGTGGGTTGAAAACCCTATATTCTCACCAGGCTCCCAAGCCTGACCCACTTAGTTTAATTGTATCACAGGTATCGATACGAAGTTGCTTTACACTGAGAGATTAAAAGAGAAGTAGATCACTAGTGTAAATGAATGTAAGTTTTGTTTATGCTTATGTTTTTGTATTGACAATGACATCCCAATGGTTTAAGTGAATAAAATACATTTCTTCGGAAATGATTTGATAAGATATTTATCATGTTTTTCTGGGAACAAATTCCGCAACACTTTTAATCAAATGATTACTCTGAAATTATTTTAAAAGCATAAATTAAATCGGTCTTTCCTGGCCGTGAAATTGGGGATGTCACACTGCTTAAGGACTAAGCAACTGGATTAGGGTTTTGACTGAAACCCTAATTGCTCATCTATATAAAGGACCCTTGGGCATGCTAAAATCGGCCACTAGAAACCCTAGAAGGATTCCATAGACGATTTTGAGCCTCTCCTCTCTCTCTTGTTCTTCCTTGTTGCTAGTGGTGTTTGTGACTCCATTAGAGGTGCAACATTTGAGGCCCTAAGCTTTCAGAAGTCAAGATCAAGAAGGATTGTGATTGTTATTGCTACATAACAATCAAGGTAATGTTTCTAACCCTAATCATATGTCAATTTCGAATTATGTGCTAGTTCATAGGGTCTATTGCTTTGGTATTCAATGTTGTATGTTCAATTTAGAAAAACCTAGATCAAAGCAATTAGGGTTGCATGTACACCATAGTAATGATGTTATGCTCATAACCCATCACGTACGCCTTGCATACGAAGTCTACGCCCAGCGTACGTGTGCTCTGCCCAAATATTACAAAAATGCCACTATCGGCCTTTTTGGAACAATTCTCTCACACAAGGACTCAAATGCAATTATCTCTTATTCTTAGGGATAAAAAATGGAAATACCTCAACATCATAATATTACAGTTCTCCCCTACTTGAACTAGAGTTCGTCCCTAAAGTCCACTGCTGTGAACAAATCAGGGTAATGCTCTCGTATCTCGGACTCGGGTTCCCACGTCCATTCGGAACCCCTCCGATGCTACCACTGGACCTTGACCAAGGACACCACCTTTTTGCACAAGGCCTTCGTCTTCCGATCCAAGATTGTCACTGGTATCTCAATGTAATTTAGGCGATCATCAACATGAACATCATCCAAATGAACAACCGCTAAATTATCAGCCACACACTTCTGAAGATGCAAAACTTGGAAGGTGTTGTGGATCTGACTGAAGTCCTCAGGCAAATCCAGCATGTAAGCTACCTTGCCAACCCTGTAAATCACTCGAAATGGCCCAATATACTAGAGCCCTAACTTTACCCTCTTCCTGAAGCGTATTACACCCTTCCAGGATGATACCTTCAACAGAACCATGTTGCCGAGCTCGAACTCCAAATCAGATCGACGCTTGTCGGCATAACTCTTCTGACGACTCTAAGTTGTATGTCGTCTTTGCCTAATATGCTGAATAAGTTCTGTTATCTGAATGACTACCTCTGTCCTTACCATGACTCTATGACCAACCTCTCCCCAACAAACTGGGGTACGACACTTCCTCCCATACAGGACCTTAAATGGTGGTGCACCGATACTGGAGTGAAGGTTTTGTTGTAAGAAAACTTAGCTAGGGGAATGTATGTGTCCCAACTCCCACCGAAATCAATCACACAGGCTCGCAACATATACTTGAGCATCTGAATGGTACTCTCTCTCTGACTATCCTTCTTCGGATGATAAGCAATGCTAAAGTGCAACCTCGTATCCAGTTCCTCGTGGAATTTCTATCAAAACTGCAAAGTAAACCGAACATCCCGATTTGATACAATAGAAACTGGGACACTGTGTCGAGCGACAATCTCGCACACATAAACATTGGCCAATTTCTCGGCCAATTTCTCATAACTCATACTGCTACTAATTCTTTTACTTCTTTGTTCATTATCTCATTTATCGTTTTCGCCATTATCCACTTCTTTTGTATAATGGGCGTATAGTTGGGACTGATATTGAGTCGATGTTTTATCAATGACCTGGGAATCGCTACCATTTCTTTAGGTTTCCATGCAAACACATCTTAATATTTTTTTTAATAAAGTGATTAAACCTTCTTGTAAGCTCTTAGGTAGCTCTATATCTATTTTGATCTTCTAATCTTCGTACTTCTTGTTAATAACCGCTCCTTTGGTGCTTACAGATGCGCTTCCTTCTGGGGGTCCCATTGTTGTAGTTTGGACTATCATGATTCCCTCATCGGAAGGAAATTTAAGCAGGTTGTGTACTGTTGATGGCACTGCTTGCAGCTTCCATAGACTTGTCCTTCGTAACAACATGTTTTAAGGGGATGGTGCCCTTATTACGATAAACTTTGTCAAGATTGTATTCTACATTGATCCCTGTAATCCTTCAACTTGAATGATAATGATACTTTCCCCACCGGCCATACAGACTGGCACACAAACCCTACTACAACTGACGTGGCAGGTTACACATAGTTTTGGACATATCTTAGGAGGCATTTCAAACAATCCTCATAGATGATGTTGACTGAGCATTCGTTATCTACGTAAATTATGCGTATTAATGTTCTTCCTACTGGTCCTACAATCACCAATGACTCGGTATCTTGGTTGTCGAAGGGTATCGGGTCGTGAAGGTTAAACTCGATGTTTACTACCTTTCATTTCTTGATTGATTTACTTCTAGCTTCTCCTCCTTGTATCATGGTGATCTCAGCATCGAACATTCATGCTTCTTCCTTTCTTAGGGCTCGTTCTTTTTTTCTTCTAGACGTTTGACATTTTCCTTTCACTCTTTTCAGGCTCTCACAATATTCGGTCGCAAGGCCTAGCATTTTATGGAAATTGCAAAACTTGTTTGGATCCCGGACGTATTTCCTGTTTTTATCATTGCTGTCTTCTGTTTTTGAGCCTCTGGGGGTGTATGCTTCGTATGTTTCTTGTCGATATGGTTGTTACTGATCGTACTTCTTGCTTCTTCCTCTCTAGGTGTATTTTTGGTTTTGATTGAAGGAAGATTGTTATTAATGAATGAAACATGGCATTTTTTCGTACTTTCTTCTCTTCTTCCTCCCCCTGCGGCTGCTTTTTCTTCCAGTCTTGCTTTTTCTGCACTTTTCTGTCACACCCCCGAAACCAGACGGCGGAAACGTCCGAGGGCTCGCGTGACTTAAATTGAATATCATCACAATGAATATACATGAATCATAACATAAACATGACCATGCATCAATACATTACAACTGATACTGTTCACATTCAGTACATTGTTTTAAATATTACACGTCCACAACCCTAAATTGTTTGAGAGTTTTCAAAACATAATATCCTAACATACTTGATATTACCCTTCAGCTTACCTGTTACCTGAGAATACAAGTTATTTTGAAAAACATCAACATATGAAATGTTGGTGAGTTCATAAGCAAGGTTGTGATAAAAATGATTTGTGTAGTTTGTAAAACCCAGAAAATCTGATATTTTCTGAAAAGGCAATAGTTTATCAAAGTGTGAAGATCCATAAGTTGATGCATGAATGATTTCAAAACGTGTATATAAAAGGGAGTTTTGTATTATAGTTATAGAAATTACAAGTGAGTGGTGTTGATTTCCTCGAAAAACCCGATGTTTTCCGATAACGCGAAATATACTTTTTTACGAATTGCTACACCGCCACAACAAATGATTTTTGATTACTCTTCCTTGATTACTCGGGTGGTGTCGGATATTATCAAATTTTTGTGAGTCGTTGTAACCATGCATGGTAATGACTGGTTATAACTACCAACTACGAACGACCCATAGAGACGTCATCCGTTATTACTCACTTAATCCAAACCACCTTGATTACTATTGATTAACGACCTGAATTTGTTTACTTTGATTACACATAAGCCTAGCAAACGAGGAGAAGAGGAATACAAAGTCCTGCTACTTCCGTGAGTTATTTTAGGCTGTTGGGTATACGAAGGACACGATGGCCCATTTCACATTTGATTACTTGGACCTTACTAGAAATGCTAATGGGCCACTAAGGCCCAATGGCACTTAAAAGCCATTGAAGGTCCCTTTAATATGGAATTGGGTCATAGAAGGCCCATTAACATTGGTTACCATTATCCCTTGGGCCCAACGGTCATGTTAATGGATCACAAAGGTCCAACTAGCATGATTGGAACATTCAAGCCCAAAGCTTGAATGTTTACTTGTTTTAGGTATTGCATAATTGTTGAAGGTTTGATTGAACGATTGTTATTTTTGGATCGGCACGAGACCGTTCGGTTGTTTATAATGATGTTTTTAAAAATATAGGTATATTCTTCATTCTGTTTTCGTAAGTTGTAAATTGGTATTCTTTTGACTCAAATATCTTAAAATAAAATAATTGGTTCAAAATATTGGTTTGACCTTTTCAGCCCTTCTTTAATAAAAATAACAATTTTAGTCCTTTATACAAAAGAAAAGACATTTTAAACCCTTAAACCATTTTCTTGACACTTTTGAATCATAGACTTGTTCAGATGATATTTTTAGCTCAAAACTTATTCTTTGGCAGTTTCAGACCTTCCAGCAAAGTGTTTTTCGGTTAAAGTCCAAACTTTTCGCAATTTTTACAACTTTGGCCCAAAATCCAAAAACTTTACATTTTTGATCCTTTTTGGAAAAGAAAAGCATTTTAACCATTGAAATAGTTTTGTTTAACATTTTATCCCCTGTTTTGAAGAATTTACCATTTCAGCCCTTTGAAAGTCATGATTTTCGCAACTTTGGGCTTAATGGGCCGAAAAGCCCAAAAATTAGCCCATTAAGCTAATATTTACATTTCAAGTCCTTTGAAGAGCATAATATTCATAAAAACATTTGTTTTAACTGATTTGACTCTTTTGACCCTTAAGAAAACCGTGAATGGCAATTTTTAACTCAACTTTTGTTTATTTGACAATTTAAGCCCAAAAATTTGTTTTATGTTACAATATGTTTATCATAATCTTGGAGGGTAATTTTCTTGACTTGTTTAGTGTAATATACCTTAGTTCTTGTTTTTTTTCTTACTCATGCCATAGATCTCGAGTTTTCTTCCCTTTTTGTTTACATATTCAACACATAAGCACATAAAATCACACATACATGCATAAAATCATACATAGCATACACATACACATAGATCTACACATTTTACTTGTATTCTCCCCCATAAAACTTATGAAAACCGAAAAGAGAGGGGTATGAACTCACCTTGAGTTTGTGGATTCGGTTTAGAAGAAAAATGGAAGAAGTTTGATGCAAATCTCGGCCTAACAAGCTTCTTGGTGGATCTTTGGCTTAAATGTGTTCTAAGATGCAAGATCACGAGTTTGAACAGATTTAGAAGAGATTTTTGATGAAATGAGTAGCTAGATCATGAATTTAAGCATCAACTTACCTTAGATGATGACTCTTAGGGAGAATCCTACTTGAAAGCTCCTAGATCTCGAAATTTTTTATGAAGAAGAAGGAAGAGTGTTCTTTGAGAGTGTTTGAGTGAATTGTGTGTGTGTGTCTTTCCCTTTGTGGTTCTCGGCCGAAGAAGAAAAGAGAGAGGAGAAGAGAGTGTGAAGTGATGGATGCTTGGAAATGTGGGAAGGGTGCGTGGATACCCCATGTACAATTGTGAGGTGGCAAGTAAAAAGTCAACTCTTCCCCCCATTTGTGTAGTTGGGCCGAGAGAAGGGGAAGGAAGAAAAGAAATTGGGCTTTTTGTGCTTAAGTCCAAGATATGGGCCCAATTTACATCAAAGTATGAGTCTTATGGCCTTTTTAAGTTAATTAGATTTGTTATGGCCCCTTAGGGTATTTTATTTCATTCTGGGCCCATTATGGCCCAAAATGTTAAAATAAATGAAAGTGGGCCCAATTAGAGTCCATATAGGAGTTCTAAGCCCAAAATAGTCAAATTGGAAGCTTATTGGTCCATTAGGCCCAAATAAGAAATCCTAATCCAAAATGGACTTAAACCGGGGTTTCTAGGGTTTCCAATTCTTAGTTGACTATTTGTAGTGCTTGTATAAAGTGTTTGATGAAAGTTTTGTTGTTATTGAATAAGCATCTTACATGATTTCACATTCTTGGTTCACAAATGTTATCATTGTTGTTGTTACAAAGCATCAAAATTCCTAGTTGTGACATCATCCCCCTGTTAGAGGGAATTTCGTCCCCCTTTTGAAAGCTAGATTTGAGAATGCGAGAATAGGTGTGGGTACTTCTGCTTCATTAGGTCTTCACGTTCCCATGTGATTTCTGGTCCGCGTCTCGCGTTCCATCGAACTTTCACAATCGGAATAGACTTCGCTTAGTACGCTTCACCTCCCTGTCCATGATTTCGACTGGTTCTTCGATGAACAGGAGATTCTCGTTGATTTCAATTTCTTCTAATGGAATGACGAGAGTTTCGTCAGATAAGCATTTCTTTAAATTGGAAACATGGAACACGGGGTGTACACTGCTGAGCTCAGCGAGTAGCTGCGGTCTATAAGCCACTGGACCGATTCGGGCAAGAATCTCGAAGGGTCCAATGTATCGAGGGTTTAGCTTTCCCCGTTTCCCAAAACGAATCACCCCTTTCCAAGGAGAGACCTTTAATAACACCCTATCCCCGACTCTGAATTCCAAGGGCTTTCGCCGCTTATCAGCGTAGCTCTTTTGTCTGTCTCGTGATGATTGCAGTCGGGCTCTGATTTGAATTATCTTCTCGGTCGTCTCGCGTATGATTTCTGGTCCCGTTAGTGCATTGTCTGATGTTTGTCCTTTTGCTAACTGAGTGTCCCCTACCTCTGCCCAACACCACGGTGATCTACATTTACGCCCATACAATGCCTCGAAAGGAGCGACTTTGATGCTTGAGTGATAATTGTTATTGTACGAGAATTCGATCAAAGGCAAGTGGATATCCCACGACTTTCCAAAGTCTATCACACATGCACGAAGCATATCTTCAAGGGTTTGAATGGTTCGTTCGCTTTGACCATCCGTTTGTGGGTGGTAGGCAGTGCTCATGTCAAGTTGTGTTCCCATAGCTTTCTGAAGGGATTGCCAAAAGCGTGAAGTAAACCTACTATCTGTATCTGAGATGATAGATATTGGCACTCCGTGGAGTCTCACGATTTCCTTGATATAGGTCCTTGTCAGACGTTCCATCTTGTATGATTCTTTTATTGGCAGGAAATGAGCGGATTTTGTCAATCTATCAACTATTACCCATATGGTATCCAAACCATCAGTCGTCTTGGGTAGCTTGGTCACAAAGTCCATAGTAATCCTTTCCCATTTCCACTCGGGAAGTACTGGTTACTGTAGTAATCCCGAGGGCTTCTGATATTCCACCTTTACTTTAGCACATGTGAGGCACTTGCTAACGTAAGTGGCAATCTCTGCCTTCATGTTAGGCCACCAATATTGTTGCTTAACATCTAAGTACATTTTATCTGAACCCGGATGAATGGAGTATCGCGTCTTGTGGGCTTCATTCATGACTACTTCTCTGAATCCCCCAAGTTTAGGGACCCAAATGCGGTTCATGAAGTAATATGTTCCGTCCTCCTTCACTTCGAAATTCTTTTCCATTCCACGTAACGCTTCGCTCGTTCTGTCTTCTGCCTTCATGGCATCCGACTGGGCTGCTCTGATTTGCGAGGTCAGGTGGGATTGGATGGCTATGGAGAGAGTCTTTAAACGACGATTCGAGTAATCCTTCCGACTCAAGGCATCAGCTACTACATTAGCTTTACCTGGGTGGTACTTGATTTCGCACTCGTAATCGTTCAGTAATTCAACCCATCTTCGTTGCCTCATGTTTAACTCCTTTTGATTTAAGATGTGCTGGAGACTCTTGTGGTCGGTGAAAATGGTGCACTTGGTACCATAAAGGTAGTGCCTCCAAATCACAGGGCGAAGACCACAGCTCCTAATTCCAGGTCATGGGTGGTATAATTCACCTCATGTGTCTTTAGTTGCCGGAACGCATAAGCTATCACCTTCCCACGATGCATGAGCACACAGCCTAAACCTTGATTCGACGCATCACAGTAAACTACAAAGTCTTCTGTTCCTTCCGGTAGTGATAGTACCGGTACACTGCAGAGTTCTTGCTTCAGAGTTCAGAATGCCGCTTCTTGTTTATCCGTCCATTCAAAAGGTACGCCCTTTTGTGTAAGCAAGGTAAGTAGCTTGGCTGTTTTGGAGAAGTTCTGAATAAACCTCCTGTAGTAGCCTGCGAGGCCTAAAAATTGGCGAATTTCTGTGGGTGTTGTTGGGATCGCCCATCCTTCGATAGCTTTAAATTTAGAAAGATCCACATGTATCCCTTCTTGACTAACAACGTGACCTAAAAAGTTCACACTACGGAGCCAAAACTCACACTTAGAGAGTTTTTCGTATAACCTTTCGGTTCGCAGGGTTTCCAAGATTTGTCGGAGATGTCGGCCGTGTTCTTCTTCGCTTCGGGAATAGACGAGGATATCGTCAATGAAAACGATGACAGAGTTGTCAAGGAATGGTCGACAGATTCGATTCATTAGGTCCATGAATGCGGCAGGGGCATTCGTTAGACCGAAGGGCATTACAACAAATTCATAATGTCCATAACGAGTTCAGAAGGTGGTTTTTGGAATATCCTCCTCCCGGACTTTGAGTTGGTGGTATCTAGATCGCAGATCTATCTTAGAGAAGTAACTCGCTCCTTGGAGTTGGTCAAATAGATCGTCGATTCTTGGAAGTGGATAGCGGTTTCTGATAGTGAGCTTGTTAAGTTCCCTGTAGTCAATACACATCCTAAAGGTACCGTCTTTCTTTTTAACAAAGAGAACCGGTGCTCCCCAAGGTGAGAAGCTGGGTCGGATGAATCCTTTGTCAAAAAGCTCGCTGAGTTGACTGGACAACTCTTGCATCTCCGCAGGAGCCAATATGTAGGGCGATTTGGCGATGGGAGTAGCTCCTGGCACTAGATCAATTCGGAACTCGACTTGTCTTTCTGGGGGTATCCCTGGAAGATCTTCCGGAAAGACATCCGGGAAATCGCAAGCCACAGGGATGTTTCGAATATTGATCTCTTCTTTGGACTTATCCACTATGTGAGCTAGAAAAGTCAAGTCCTTCTTTCGTAGATACTTTTGTGCCTTAATGCACGAGATAAGACGAAGGTTCGTGCTGGGTTTGTCTCCGTATATAATTAGGGCTTCGTGGTTTGGGAGACGAAGGCGAACGGCCTTCTCGTGACACATAATTTCAGCATGGTGGGGGCTTAACCAGTCCATGCCGATAATCACATCAAAACTCCTAATGGAAACAGGCATTAAGTTTATTTGAAAGACGTGATGATTTAAGGTCAGGGTACATCCGATGTAGATTTCCCCAGTGGATTCTGTTTTCCCATTGGCCATTTCCACCGTAAAGGTTTCATTAAGCTTCTGGGGTTGTTGTTTTAATATGTGTTTGAATTTATTACTCACAAAACTTCGTTCTGCCCCGGTATCAAATAGGATGCATGCATAAGTGTGGTTTAGGAGAAACGTACCGGTAACAACAGCGGGATCCTGAACCGCTTCTCCCTGTCCCATAGCTAGCACCCTTCTTGTTCCTCCATTCCCAGGGTTGTTGATGTTGGGGCAGTTTCGACGGATGTGCCCAGCCTTTCCACATCCATAGCAGGTGGGGCTTGATCCAGTGTTATTGCCACTATTGTTTGTGTTGTTGTTGTTGTTGCGGTTATTGTTGTTGTTGTTGTTGTTTCCTTGTTGTTGGTTCTGGGGAGGATAGGTCCTTCAATACCGTGCCGTATGACCCTTCCGATTGCAACTGGTACAATGCATCTCCCTGCATTCACCATTATGATGGAGGCTGCACTTGTTGCACTTTGGGAGATTCCCAGAATACTGCCTAGGGGCACTTGGATTAGCTGAGGCTGGAGCATGTGGTGTGGAGGGTACTTGGGTGGTTGCAGCATTGACCGTCACTGTTTGTTGTTTCTTTGACGACTCTGAACCTTGTCGCCCTTTTCTCTTGTTGTTCTTTCCTTTCTTGTTGTCACTCTCCTTCTTGCCTCCAGCTTCTACTGGCTTCTCGCCCTTCTTGTTGTTGTGGTCGTACAGTTTCTTTGCCAACCTCTTGGCACTGTCGAAAGTTTCAGGATTATCGTCTATTACATTTCCTTGGATTGGGGAGGTTAATCCCCAGATGAATCGTTCGATTTTCTTTCCCTCTGAAGTAATCATGCCAGGGCACAACAGTGACAGCTCGCTAAACCTTGATATGTATGCATCTATGTCGGAATTTCGAACGGTGAGGTTCCACAGCTCTTGCTCTTTTTTCTGAATTTCGCCTCGTGGGCAGTACTCGGCCATCAGCATTTCTTTCAGCTCCGCCCACGGCATAGCATTGGCTACAGGGAGAGTCATGGCCTCTACATGTCCATTCCACCAAGTGAGAGCTTGGTCAACGAATGTGCATGCGGCGAACTTCACTTTCACCTCTTCGGGGCATTCACATATCTCAAATACCGATTCCACTTTTTCCGTCCATCTCTTTAGGGTTATCATTCCACCTGTGCCATTAAAGGTTCGTGGCTTGGCGTTGGTGAAATCCTTGTAGGAGCATGTCTTGGTAGATCCTTGATTTATTCCGTTGTTCGAACTTCCAGCTCCTTGTCCATTGACTCCACCATTGTTCCCTTGGTGGATTTGCGCCATGGCCGCAGTAACCGCAGCAGATACAGCTGCTTGGAATGCAGTTGAGTTGACTTCGGGTGTGGTTGGTCCAGGGTTTCCAGGGGTTGGTCGTCGAGGCATCTTTCTATCATGGAACGGAAAGATGTTGAGTGTCTATGATATTTGTGAGATTGTGGTCCTATAAACTAGGTGTATGGTGTATACATAAGTGGTTCCGCATGTTAACATACAATCATGGATACATAACACATAACAGATAACAACATCACAATAGAACACATAAAATTTTCCATTAATATTATCCGCAATTTGTTACATGAAAATTTGCTCGAAAGAGCATACATAAGTGGAGCAAGTTCGGCAGCGTAACGACTCTATGAATAGTGTAATCACTTAAACATACAGTCGATAGTACATAGCATAGATCATATAAGCATAATACTAAGGATAGATATGACTAGTCCTAACACTTTAAGGAGCGCTCGACGGTGGTAGTGAGGTCATATACCGAAGTGTTGTGCCAACAACTGGGCCATCTCAGTCATTTCTCCAATGACTTCATCTATTTCCTATCCAGCTTGCACCGCTCGTGCTTCCATGGCGAATAGTTGTCGCCGCAGAGCAGCAATCTCAGCTTCCGGAGAGCGATTCTCCCTCGCGGGATTCCCTGGTGGGGCGGGGTGGTCCTGCTGCATCTCGCGGGTAGGTGACGTGGCAGAATCCTTGCCTGAGTCTTGTTCTTCATTCATGTCATCGTCGGTACCATTAAACTCGTAGTCTGTGTCCGTGTGCTAGTCGGGCCCCACGCCGTGTGCCCCTCCCTGATCTCACTCAGGCTCATCCTCGATCATCCCGTGGGCCACTAAGACCTGATGAAACTGAATGCCCTGGTGTTCTCCTTCCATGGTGACTGAGAGGAGGTGTACGAGTAAACTATTATTATTACTAATATGTTTTAGTTATTATGTAATTTGAGTTGATGTTCTTTTCTTGGTAACGAAGGGGTATGTTTTTAGGTTTACCGTCTATCGAGGTTTTCCCGGAGCATGTAATAGTTGTACTTCGGAGAAAATGTAGTTAATCAGGCTACATCCACCCCTTAATACAACTAAGAACAGTCCCAACTTAACCAAGATGTCAGCATTATCTTATTTGATTTGGTATTATGTTCTTTTTCCTATATCGCACAAGTAAAGATGTTTTTATTGTTTTGTCTTATTTTGTTTTGTTCAGAGTGGTTTTAGTCCCTTTTTGGTTTATAGTTGCATATCAATGTGTGGTTAGATATGCCAATTCACTATAAACAGAGCTCTGATACCAACCTGTCACACCCCCGAAACCAGACGGCGGAAACGTCCGAGGGCTCGCGTGACTTAAATTGAATATCATCACAATGAATATACATGAATCATAACATAAACATCACCATGCATCAATACATTACAACTGATATTGTTCACATCCAGTACATCGTTTTTAATATTACACGTCCACAACCCTAAATTGTTTGAGAGTTTTCAAAACATAATATCCTAACATACTTGATATTACCCTTCAGCTTACCTGTTACCTGAGAATACAAGTTATTTTGAAAAACGTCAACATATGAAATGTTGGTGAGTTCATAAGCAAGGTTGTGATAAAAATGATTTGTGTAGTTTGTAAAACCCAGAAAATCCGATATTTTCTGAAAAGGATATAGTTTATCAAAGTGTGAAGATCCATAAGTTGATGCATGAATGATTTCAAAACGTGTATATAAAAGGGAGTTTTGTATTATAGTTATAGAAATTACAAGCGAGTGCTGTTGATTTCCTCGAAAAACCCGATGTTTTCCGATAACGCGAAATATACTTGTTTACGAGTTGCTACACCGCCACAACAAATGATTTTTGATTACTCTTCCTTGATTACTCGGGTGATGTCGGATATTATCAATTTTTTGTGAGTCGTTGTAACCATGCATGGTAATGAGTGGTTATAACTACCAACGACGAACGACCCATAGAGGTGTCCTCCGTTATTACTCACTTAATCCAAACCACCTTGATTACTATTGATTAACGACCTGAATTTGTTTACTTTGATTACACATAAGCCTAGCAAATGAGGAGAAGAGGAATACAAAGTCCTGCTACTTCCGTGAGTTATTTTAGGCTGTTTGGTATACGAAGGACACGATGGCCCATTTCACATTTGATTACTTAGACCTTACTAGAAATGCTAATGGGCCACTAAGGCCCAATGGCACTTAAAAGCCATTGAAGGTCCCTTTAATATGGAATTGGGTCATAGAAGGCCCATTAACATTGGTTACCATTATCCCTTGGGCCCAACGGTCATGTTAATGGATCACAAAGGTCCAACTAGCATGATTGGAACTTTCAAGCCCAAAGTTTGAATGTTTACTTGTTTTAGGTATTGCATAATTGTTGGAAGGTTTGATTGAACGATTGTTATTTTTGGATCGCCACGAGACCGTTCGGTTGTTTATAATGATGTTTTTAAAAATATAGGTATATTCTTCATTCTGTTTTCGTAAGTTGTAAATTGGTATTCTTTTGACTCAAATATCTTAAAATAAAATAATTGGTTCAAAATATTGGTTTGACCTTTTCAGCCCTTCTTTAATAAAAATAACAATTTTAGTCTTTTATACAAAAGAAAAGACATTTTAAACCCTTAAACCATTTTCTTGACACTTTTAAATCATAGACTTGTTCAAATGATATTTTTAGCTCAAAACTTATTCTTTGGCAGTTTCAGACCTTCCAGCAAAGTGTTTTTCGGTTAAAGTCCAAACTTTTCGCAATTTTTACAACTTTGGCCCAAAATCCAAAAACTTTACATTTTTGATCCTTTTTAGAAAAGAAAAGCATTTTAACCGTTAAAATAGTATTGTTTAACTTTTTATCCCCTGTTTTGAAGAATTTACCATTTCAGCCCTTTGAAAGTCATGATGTTCGCAACTTTGGGCTTAATGGGCCGAAAAGCCCAAAAATTAGCCCATTAAGCTAATATTTACATTTCAAGTCCTTTGAAGAGCATAATATTCATAAAAACATTTGTTTTAACTGATTTGACTCTTTTGACCCTTAAGAAAACCGTGAATGGCAATTTTTAACTCAACTTTTGTTTATTTGACAATTTAAGCCCAAAAATTTGTTTTATGTTACAATATGTTTATCATAATCTTGGAGGGTAATTTTCTTGACTTGTTTAGTGTAATATACCTTTGTTTTTGTTTGTTTTCTTACTCATGCCATAGATCTCGAGTTTTCTTCCCTTTTTGTTTACATGTACAACATATAAGCACATAAAATCACACATACATGCATAAAATCATACATAGCATACACATACACATAGATCTACACATTTTACTTGTATTCTCCCCCATAAAACTTATGAAAACCGAAAAGAGAGGGGTATGAACTCACCTTGAGTTTGTGGATTCGGTTTAGAAGAAAAATGGAAGAAGTTTGATGCAAATCTCGGCCTAACAAGCTTCTTGGTGGATCTTTGGCTTAAATGTGTTCTAAGATGCAAGATCACGAGTTTGAATAGATTTAGAAGAGATTTTTGATGAAATGAAGTAGCTAGATCATGAATTTAAGCATCAACTTACCTTAGATGATGACTCTTAGGGAGAATCCCACTTGAAAGCTCCTAGATCTCGAAATTTTTGATGAAGAAGAAGGAAGAGTGTTCTTTGAGAGTGTTTGAGTGAATTGTGTGTGTGTGTGTGTGTGTGTGTCTTTCCCTTTGTGGTTCTCGGCCGAAGAAGAAAAGAGACAGGAGAAGAGAGTGTGAAGTGATGGATGCTCGGAAATATGGGAAGGGTGCATGGATACCCCATGTACAATTGTGAGGTGGCAAGTAAAAAGTCAACTCTTCCCCCCATTTGTGTAGTTGGGCCGAGAGAAGGGGAAGGAAGAAAAGAAATTGGGCTTTTTGTGCTTAAGTCCAAGATATGGGCCCAATTTACATCAAAGTATGAGTCTTATGGCCTTTTTAAGTTAATTAGATTTGTTATGGCCCCTTAGGGTATTTTATTTCATTCTGGGCCCATTATGGCCCAAAATGTTAAAATAAATGAAAGTGGGCCCAATTAGAGTCCATATAGGAGTTCTAAGCCCAAAATAGTCAAAATGGAAGCTTATTGGTCCATTAGGCCCAAATAAGAAATCCTAATCCAAAATGGACTTAAATCGGGGTTTCTAGGGTTTCCAATTCTTAGTTGACTATTTGTAGTGCTTGTATAAAGTGTTTGATGGAAGCTTTGTTGTTATTGAATAAGCATCTTACATGCTTTCACATTCTTGGTTCACAAATGTTATCATTGTTGTTGTTACAAAGCATCAAAATTCCTAGTTGTGACATTTTCGCTTCTTGTCTTAGTAAACGGTTAACTTTGCGTATCATTTTTTCTACGTTTACCCAATCTCTGCATACCAGTTTAAGAAAAAAGTCCCCCTTTATAAGCCCGTAGGTGAAAGCGACTATGATCACGAGATCGTCTCTTCTTGACATTTCGATTGATTTCATTGAATCGTTTGAAGTAAGCTCTGTTGGATTCCCCCTCTCTTTGTTGACAAGCAAATTATGTGTAAGCTTGCTGTTGGAATCTTCTTTGTTGTATCAAGCTATTGAAAAAATTATGACATAATTCTTCAAAGCTTCCTATGCTTTTTTTTGGGGGGGGGGGGGGTAAACTTGCAAGTTAGTATCAAGCATATCCATCTAGGGTTCCTGCAAAGTATGAACTCCATAACTTCGGATCCACCAGGATCATTTTAACAGCCCACTAGAAATTGGATACATGATCATCTAGATCTTCAGTTCCGTCATAAATCAGTAATCTAGGTCCTTTTAGTCCTTTTGGGATGGGTGTTAAGTCTTGATTGTATCGCTTCGCTTCTACCACTTTTAGTGACACTTCCCACTCTTTTGGAGGGTTCTTTTTCGTTATTTGTGATGTGGAAGGTATAAGCTTGCTTCTTTTTTCTTCTTTTCCTTCTTACCACTTTTCGATTCGCTTCTTTTGGCCTTTGTCTCTGTCTCATCCGAGTCTTTTGTTTGACTGGCGTGTATTGAGACTAAGTTCCATTCCTTCTCCTTCTGAGGTTTTTAATCGTTTTTTTCTGCTTGTTGTTTTTGTTGGATTAAGTTTCTAAGCCCATAACTTCAATTGGTATGTACTTGACCCGATAGTAGCATGGTTCATTTGGGTTGCCTTTACTGGAGCAATTTGATAGGATGGATATTTGAGAAAGAGGTTATTTGTGATTTATTAATATATTATAAGTATAATATATTAATTGAGAAATCATATTATTTAATTGGTATTGATCAAGAATTAATTTGGAATTAATTTAGTGATCAAAAGAGACTAATTAAATTAACTGGGACTGATTATGTAAATCAGTGATACATATAGTTTGGGCTAATGATCCATGATTAATTAGTAATGGACTAAGCTTATATGAGAGTTCATGAAGTGTTTGTCCAAATGAATTATTGGATTAAAAGCCTAAGTGAATGAATTAGGGTTTACAAGTGGCCCTTGGAATTCTACACTATAAATGTAACCCTAAGCCCTAAAATCGGATTTGAGGTGCTAAGCTCTTGTAAGGTCAAGTTCTACAAGCTACAACAAAGAGGTAATCATTTTACTTGTTTTTATGTTTCAATTATCAAAGTTGTATGCTAGTTAGGCTTCATGCTTTGGAAAAATGAAATTGCATGTATAACTAGAGACAACTTAGATCCAAAGCATCTAGGGTTGTATGTACACCATAGGATTGTTATAGTGCTCAAAACCCTTCAGTGCTATCAGAGCCTAGGGTGTTTTCTGTTATATTGATGCATTGGTAATTGTTCAACGCAAGGAAATCTTTTTTTTGGAATCTGCCTGATGACCACGAAGTGGTCAAAGATACCACGACGTGGTGACTGTTCAGTGTGAAGATTTTCAATTTTTTGGCCAAGTTTTGGATTAGAATCATTACCACAAACTGTTTTGACTAATAAAAAAATTATTTTTTATGATAAGGTAATGATTATCTTCATCCAAATTAAAAAATAATTGTCAAATATTTAAGATAATTGCTAGTTGATATGATAAGCTAATTATTTGTATTATTTAATTTGAACTTATCTTGCTATATGAGTTAAATTAGGTCAAATTGGTAAATGATAAATTATATGATTATTTTATTAGTTTAAAATTTGATCTAAATGGCTTTGAAGAGTTACAAAACTTGACATCAAGTTTTGGAATTCAAAAGGTCTTGAAGAGTTACAAAACTTGCCCTCAAGTTTTGGAATTTAAAAGGTCTCATTTATGAAACATTCTAATTCTAAAATTCAAGAGTTTTTGAAAAGTTTCAAAACTTTCCCTCAAGCTTTGGAATTTGAAGTCTTATTTATGAAACATTAAATTCTAAACCCTAGAATTTTAAAAGTTTAAAATTCAACCCTTATACTATTATAATATTAAAAGATTAATACTTATATATATATATATATATATATATATATATATATATATATATATATATACTTATATATATATATATATATATATATATATATATATATATATATATATATATGTATGTATGTATACGACAAGTCAGTCTTACCGTTAGTAGGCCACATTCACGAAGCTGGTCTATAAGGGGGTATAAGGAAATTGCCTATAAAATGGCGATTGAATGGGTGTCCACTCTCACCCACCGCTTCATTGACTGGTGGAGGGTCGTTAGCCGAACGGGTAGGATAGGACATTAATTCTCGTTAAAAAGTATAATGATAATTATAAAAGTAACTAAATGTTTTTATAAATTCCTAATTTTAGTTACTTTAGGAAAAATGTGAAATTGGTGGTATTCCATGAAATTGCACTTTGTACCTTGCCAAGTCGTTAGTGGAGCGTGTGTGGTTAACCGACACACTAACTTGGACTAGAAAGGGTGGCAAAGGGTAGCTTGATGTTTATCATAGATCAATGGAGTGTTTGTGGTTAACCGGCACATTGATTAGGTGATAAATGACATCGAGAGTACCAAGCAAATTTGCATGGTTATTCACACCTTGTTTGTGATCCTCGGTATCCCAGTCACAAACTTGAAGGGAATAATCGAGTTTTAAACATGCCATTGAAAAGTTCAATGAATCTCAATAGAATCTAGGAATTTCAATTCATTTAAAACTTAATCCTCAATTTCGTTTTTCATGGTGGAAATTGGTAAATCGTCATTTACCTACCTTCAAATATTTTGCAATTGGAGTACGGCATCCCTCTTCTGAATTGTGAAATATTGTGTTGGGTCCTAGCCTTAATATTTCATTCGGGTGTTTTATTAAGGATTCTTATCTAATCTAAAATTTGTATTTCTTTTCAGATGTCTACCCTAAACGCTGTTGGCTCCAACCCTTCTGGGTCTTTCTCCCTTATAAACTTATGTGGGAGGGTGATTTTCGATGGGTCGAATTTCAATGACTGGATTCGAAACATTCGGATGGTCACTCGCAACGAGGATAAGGAATATGTCCTCGATAAATAACTAAAGGTGGTTGATGAAGCGTCTGCTACTCCTGAAGAAATTGCTGAATATAGGGCTCATGAGAAGGACGCGACAAAGGTGTCGTGTGTCATGCTTGACACTATGACAGCTGAACTCCAAAAGTCCTATGAGGACTACTATCCTTTCGAAATGCACGAAGAGTTGATGGAAACGTACCATCAAAGTGCTGGACAGGAAAGGTATGAAATCATTTCCTCCATGATAACAACAAAAATGAAGGATGGAGAGTCCATTACGGCCCACTTGCAGAAGATGCAAAGATATCTGGACCGCTTGCCGAAGTTGAATGTCAATTTTGATGAAGAGTTGGCTATCGACATTATCCTACACTCTTTAACTTCTTTTTATGATCAGTTCCATATGACTTATCATATGAACAAGGAGGAAGTCACTCTAAGCAAGCTTCAAGGCCTTTTGAGAACTGCTGAAAGTAGTTTAAAGGGCAAGTCTGTTGTACCCACTCCTACCGATGTTGCCTCAGTCCTGGAAATTAGACATGGTAAAGGGAAGAAAAGGAAAGCTCCTACAAAGAATCACAAGGGAAAGTATCGTGATAGATCCTCTTCTAGTGGGACCAAAGGTAGTTCTGCTGCTCCCTCATCCAATCCAAAGGAAGCAGAGTGCTTCCATTGTCATGAAAAAGGGCACTGGAAACGAAGCTGCACCAAATACTTGCAGGACATTAAGGATGGGAAGATAAATCCCACCTTCTCATGTATTTATACTATTCAATCTAACAACTCATCACATGCTAATTCTTGGGTCCTTGATACAGGATGTGGTTTTCACATTTGTTCTGATTTACAGGGTCTAAAAAGAAGTAGGGATGTGGAGCACGGGAAGATGAACCTGATCATGGGGAATAGGAAAGCGTCGCCTGTCACCAAGATTGTAGTTTATTCTTTATTGCTTAGTAGTGGGTTAGAATTAGATTTAAATAATTGTTGCTAATCGTCAGATATGGCAAGAAACATTATTTCTTTTCATGGTTTGTATAAACACGGTTTTATATTTTCATTTAATAATGAAATTGGTTCTATTAATGCTTTTTATAATGGTATTTTTTATTTTGAATCATTACCTTGTAATGGTATATATGAAACTGTGATGGTTGTAGACAACTTAGGAAATAATGTATTGCATATTGATTCGTCTAATGGTTTGGACAAAGCATGCTTGTGGCATTGTCATCTTGGACATGTCAACAAGAAGCGCATAGCCCAACTCCAAAAGGATGTAGTGTTGGAGTCATTTGACTTAAAGTCGGATGACACGTGCAAATCTTGTTTACTTGAAAAAATGACCAAGTCACCTTTCACTGGTACTTGTGAAAGAGGTGAGGGTTTGTTGGATCTCATACACACTGATGTATGTAGGCTCTTCCGATCCGCCACAAGGGATGCTAACCGCTTCTATGTGACTTTTACCGATGATTATAGCAGATATGGCTATGTCTACTTAATCAAGCATAAGTTAGAAACCTTTGAAAAGTTCAAAGAGTTTAAACAAGAAGTGGAAAATCAATTGGGCAGGAAGATAAAGATGCTTCGATCCAATCGAGGTGGTGAGTATCTTAGTATCGAGTTCCACGACTATCTTAAGGAGTGTGGAATTGTTTCACAATTGACGCCACCTAGGACACCGTAGCTTAATGGTGTGGCTGAGAGGCGCAATCGAACCTTGTTGGACATGGTTCGTTCCATGATGAGTCAAGCTTCGTTACCTATCTCATTCTGGGGGTATTCCTTAGAGACTACCACCCATATCCTTAATCTAGTCCCAACTAAGAAGGTTGCCAAAACACCTCACGAAATATGGACAGGGAAGGTTCCCTCATTGGCACATATCAAGGTTTGGGGTTGCGAGGCTTTCGTAAGATGAGAGACTCATGACAAGCTCAAACCTCGTAGTGAGCGTTGTATTTTTATCGGCTACCCACAGAAATCTTTTGGATATTTTTTCTATAAACCGAGTGACAATGTTGTCTTCGTTGCGAGGAGAGGGGTTTTCCGCGAAATAAACTCATATGCCAAAAGGACAATGGGAGACAAATTGACCTTGAAGAGCTTCAAGAGTTAAGTGATGAAGGGAGCTCAAACACTAGCGCTCAACCCGAGGAGGAAAATCCTGTTGAACCTGTTCACGAGTCATTACCTCTTTGATGTTCCTATTGAGTTAGGATGGCACCAGAGTTTTATGGTTTTTCATATTACTGCGGAAGCTGATACGTTTATCAATGATAATACACTGGTAAATTTGGATGAGCCATCTAATTACAAGGAAGCCATGGCGGGCCTTGAGTCTGCTAAGTGGAAAGAGGCGATGGACAATGAAATTTAGTCCATGTATGGCAATCAAGTTTGGAACTTGGTTGAAATTTTACCAGGTCGTAAGACAGTCGGGTATAAGTGGATCTTCAAGAAGAAGACCGAAATGGATGGGAAAGTACACAAATATAAGGCGCGATTGGTTGCGAAGGGATTTACTCAAACTCCTAGAGTTGACTATGATGAGACCTTCTCACCAGTAGCGAAGATCAAATCTATAAGGGTTATGCTAGCCGTTGCTGCGTTTCATGATTATGAAATATGGCAGATGGATGTCAAAACCGCTTTCCTTAATGGAAAATTGGCTGAAGATGTTTACATGAGTCAGGCAGAGGGTTTCGTCAATGAAAAGTAACCTAATAGAGTGTGCAATCTTGAGAAATCCATTTATGGATTGAAACAAGCATCTCGCAGATGGAATCTTTGTTTCGATGAGAAAGTCAAAGAGTTTGGATTTTCGAGAAGCGAGGATGAGTCCTGTGTGCATGTCAAGGCTAGTGGGAGTATAGTTAGCTTTCTGGTATTGTATGTGGATGACATACTACTCATAGGAAACGACGTCCCAACCTTGTAGGAGGTTAAGTCCTGGCTTGGGAAGTGTTTCGCTATGAAGGACCTCGGGGAAGCTGCTTACATTCTAGGGATAAGGATATTGAGAAATAGGAGTAAAAGACTAATAGGACTTAGTCAAAGTACCTACTTGGACAAGGTCTTGAAACGTTTCAGCATGGAGAATTCCAAGAAAGGAGAATTGCGTATCCAGAGCAATACCAAACTGAGTAAGACTCAGAGTCCGAGTACCGATGCCGAAATAGTAGAAATGAGTCGAATACCATATGCTTCCATAGTTGGATCGATCATGTATGCTATGACATGTACTTGCCTGATGTGGCCTTTGCTTTGAGCATGGTCAGTAGATATCAGGGGAATCTTGGTAGAGCTCACTGGACTGTGGTAAAGAACATTCTTAAGTACCTGCGGAGGACTAAGGACTTGGTCCTTACCCTCGGTGGGAGTGATGACTTGAGAGTAACAGGGTATAGTTATGCCAGTTTTCAGACCGACAGAGATAATTTCCGCTCTCATTCGGGCTGGATGTTTACCCTAAATGGAGGAGCAGTAACATGTAAAAGTTCAAACAAGAGACTGTAGCTGATTCAACGTGCGAATCAGAGTACATAGCAACAAGCAAAGCGTCAAAGGAGGCGATATGGCTAAAGAACTTCATCGGAGACCTTGGAGTTGTACCAACTGTAAAGGAGCCTATGAGGATTTTTTGTGACAACGAGGGTGTGGTTGCCTTAACCAAGGAACCGAGGGATCATGGCAGATCCAGGCACAACGATAGAAAATATCACTTCCTAATACATCGAGTAGAAGAAGGACTCCTCGCATTAAAGTGGGTATCGTCATAAGAGAACCCATCAGATCCCCTTACGAAGAGACTGAGTAGGGTTAAGCACTTGTAGCATGCTGGGAATATTGGGCTGAAGGACGATATTAATTTTAGTGATTAGATAGCTATTTAGAAACTTGTAATAGATAAAATGTAATTGACATTTGATGATTAAATAAAAGGAGTTTTATTTATGAGTAAAGTTACTATCTTGTGTCAATCGTTTACTATTGTTTCATATTGCATGTTTTGACTTCCAGAATAATAAGATTATTCAAAATTTCCCACAGTCAATCATACTTTGGAAGTAGTTTATGAAGTTAGACTGTCATGAACAGGTTTGTAGATTGTCTAAAAGTGTTTAGACATAGCAAAAGTTTGCTACAACATTCATGAGTGCTCCTGAAATAAGATTTGAGTATTGGATTAAACCTACACTCACATGAATCACTTCATGGAATTTACCATGAGTGATTGTGAGACGATAATATCATATGATCTTCAAACCAAGATATATGAATTGTTGATTACGATTTGGTTGTGCATTGATAGTACGAAAACGCATCAGTAACTTGATGTTATAAAACATGCTGTTGTGTATAATTTAACGAGTAATTAGTACAAGCATATAAGTCGAAGTTTATCTGTTCCTTTTATCCTAAGAGGATTAAAAGCGATATCTTGGGCCCCTCGATGATTTTGTTTTGACTTATGTGTCGGGCCCATTCAGGACTAAATTGATGTGTTCAATTAAGTTCTATGCCAAACAAATCAGAAATCGGGAAACAAACTGCTGGACAATAAGTATGACTGTGTTCAATGTATTTTTCCACACGATATCTTGAAGAACAGATGATTATATGATCCCTTATCTAAAGGACGCGTCAGAGTTCAACGGCGGCTTTCGAGAGCTATGATTGCTAATCGGATTTTGAAGTTGCATTGGCAGTTATAGTTATTAGACTTATCCAAGTGGGGGACTGTTGGATTAAGTGTCTTAGCCCATAACTACAATTGGTATGTACTTGACCCCATAGTAGCATGGTCCATTTGGGTTGCCTTCACAGGAGCAATTTGATAGGATGGATATTTGAGAAAGAGGTTATTTGTGATTTATTTATATATTATAAGTATAATATATTAATTGAGAAATCATATTATTTAATTGGTATTGATCAAGAATTAATTTGGAATTAATTTAGTGATCAAAAGAGACTAATTAAATTAACTGGGACTGATTATGTAAATCAGTGATACATATAGTTTGGGCTAATGATCCATGATTAATTAGTAATGGACTAAGCTTATATGAGAGTTCATGAAGTGTTAGTCCAAATGAATTATTGGATTAAAAGCCTAAGTGAATGAATTAGGGTTTACAAGTGACCCTTGGAATTCTACACTATAAATGTAACCCCTAAGCCCTAAAATCGGATACATGTGCATTCTAAGAAGAAGCTAGCCGATTTTGGTGCCTCCAAGCTCTATCTCATTGTCCTCAATTGTTCTTGGTGTTTGTGACACATTTGAGGCATCACATTTGAGGTGCTAAGCTCTTGTAAGGTCAAGTTCTACAAGCTACAACAAAGAGGTAATCATCTTACTTGTTTTTATGTTTCAATTATCAAAGTTGTATGCTAGTTAGGCTTCATGCTTTGGAAAAATGAAATTGCATGTTTAACTAGAGAAAACTTAGATCCAAAGCATCTACGGTTGTATGTGCACCATAGGATTGTTATAGTGCTCAAAACCCTTCAGTTTTCTCATGGCTTTGAAGTTTTTGAAGGCATCGAAGTCCTCTATTTCTTTTTCTTATTCTTCTAACTATATTTGGCTTGTTTCCCCTCAATATTCTCCTAGTTCTTCAAGCGTTACATTCTTGTTTTTTACTACCATCATAATTTGCGGTGTTCTTTTGTTTCCCTTGAGAGTCTGTATTCTTGTGATTTGAATCGTATCAACAACTGTGTTTTCGTCGTTGGCTGTTTTTATGGAGTCTCATGGATAGCGCCACTTGATGTGCCTCCGGGTTCGCCTCCATGGTTTATAATGGTCGATGTTTCCTTAGTAATATGGACAACCTAGAGACAACAAACAAACTCGTAAGCTGATTGACCGGGAGAGGATTCGGGCCATTGCTCTGAAGGTAAAGTCAGAAAAAGGCTTTATAATGATAACAATGATATATCTAATAGCGATGGAACGAAAGTATATAGATTATGATCGATTAGGGACGATTAGTAAAGTGTGTGTACCTTGTAGAATGTTCTTCATTGCCTTTTAATAGTCGATGTTGAGGGGCCATATACTCTTCCTATGTCGAACATGTTTCCCATCATGTCGCATTAATGGCCGTACTCCCGAAGGTACACTCGTGTGTACTTGTTAGCAATTTAATAGTTGTGCTTTGTTGGTTTACAGACTAATCATTGAAACATCCTTGTACATGCTATTTCTTATGAGTTCCTATGTACTATTATACTGTTATGATGTATCCTCTTACTTTGTTTGTTATTTCATATTGTTTGGTATATCACTAGTTCGATAGATAACTTGTTCGATATATACCTGGTCCAATATATACCTGGATCATTATATGACTTGTCCAGAATGTAACTGTCTTGAGGTAAGAAGGATATACATAGATTTAGGCTAGGTTATAACCTATTACGCATAATTCTAAGATGATAATGCATTAGTCTTCTCGATATTCGTAAATGGTACTAATAAAGGGTATGTCCATGCGTGATATGATGAGTAGACAAAAGTTATGTAATTGAAGTTTATTTGTTCATTTAGCCTTAACAGGAGAAGCAACATCCATAGGCCCCACAATGATTGGTGTTGACATCAACATGCTTGGTCAATATCTGATTGAAATTGATATGTTTAATTTAGTACTCTAATGTGATCATCACAAATCCTTATCGAGAAACATAAACGTGAACACTGAGATTGAGATTTATTGATGAAGCGTACAAAAACTAACAAACATAAACATGATTGAACCTATTGATTCTTACAGAATACCTAGGATAATTTCTTCCAAACTACATTGATTCTTCGAATATCGTGGGATTGGCTTCAAAATCTGGTTTAACACACACAAAATTTTAGGAGGAAATGAAAGTTCTTAAAACTAATCAATGATTTTCCAAATTACATTAGGAACACTTAAATAAGAAGCATATTTGAAACGGACCTCAAAACAGTGACAAGCCAAAAACAAACCAAAAATCGAAACCCAAAAATTATGAGCATAACATAAAATTGTCAATAACTCAATTTAGAAAGAGATTTTCAGACTCAAAAATGGGTAAGTCCATACAAGGTACTTATCATGACGTGTTCCCCGTTCCAAGCTTCAATTTGACTGGTTGCAATCCCAAAACAGAGCCCCGTCGCCAAAGTTATGGCTATTTCTTTGAAGCCCATTTAGTCACATGATCATGGACCTCTAGGAACACAAGGGCCCGATCTTCCAAACTAGGTCCCACATCACTTATCCATGTCTCAAGTTCATACATATATCTTCTAGAACAAAGAATATTTGATCACTTATCTAAGGGTTGAATGTTGATTTGATTAGAGTTTGGCAGTTGCATTGGTTGAATAACTCTCTATTGATTATTTTGAGAAATATTCGACCTTGTATAGTTGATGACTAGTCCAAGTTGGAGATTGTTGGAAATAGATTCCAAGGTCATTAAGTATTGATAATATTTCTAAAAATAACAGGGTTCTTTTGGGTGGCCCTCATGGCTCATTTGAGGAATTAAAGGGAAAAGGAATTAAGGAGAAATAATAATTTATTAATTTGTCATGTTTTGAAATTAATTAAAAATTGTATTTAATTAATTAGAAATTAATTAATTCAAGGGTTGAATATTAATTAATTAAAAGTTAGTTAATTGGAATATTCCATAATCTCATAAGGATTAAGCAAGGAGAAATTTAGGGTTGTCTCATATGGTATTGGAGTCGATTTGGAACTAAATAACTCTAGCCTATAGATAGGGTGCTAGGAATCAAACTCTTTTGCTCATCCCTTGGATTTGAATTTTTTACCATCTTCTCTTCCTCTTTAGGGACAAATTTCTAAACACTCTTTAGGGTTTCGATAATTCTATCCACTCTCCTAAATTCTTTTGATTATATCTTTGGTGTCTTGGGTGTGATACTATTAGACGAATTCTACTTTAGATCCTCCCTATCCAAGCAAAGTGGTAATAACAAGATTGCAAGCTAGAAAGTCTCTAGCTGGAAAATAGGTATGTTATTCTATTTTTATCTAATAGTGTCTTGGGTGTTCTTCACAATTTGTGTGTCATGTTTAGCGTCTTTTCCTTATTCTGAAATGTGTTGTTGTTATCCCGATTTCGGAGTCTATTTAATCTTAGGTTTGCAGTTCTGAACTTTTGACTTGGGATTCCTATCTAGTGCTTCTCTGATGCCTATATACAGGACCATTAGTTAGTAGGATGGGTAAATTTTGCATAGAATAGTTCTGCACAACTTCTTGTAACAAATTGTTCTTATTACCCATTAATGCAAAACATATCTTATTTACCTTCTTGTGTTCTTATCAATTTGTCAAATCTTCTTATGATGTTGTCATTCTAGAATCTCTCATTCCTAAAATTTTATCAAGTGGTATCAGAGCAGGAGGTTTTGTAAGTTGTTTTCAGATATAATTTCATTCAAAGTTCTTCGTGTTCTGTAGATTTTTACTTTGTAATTTTCTATTGATTCCTCATTTTGCAACTTTCGTTTGCAATTTGATCCAAAATTACTAGTTCAAATCATTCGATTTTCGATTTGGAACTCGTTTCTAGCTTATAGGTCTGATTCTAAACTATTTTATGTTGATATTTGTTTGAAAATGTCTAAACAAGATTCTCACTCAATTTTGTTCAATCTTCATGGTTCCATTGGTTGTACAAACTTGATTTTAATTCTTTTTCCAGATGATTATGAAGTACGGGCACTTCATTTTGAGGATTATGTTCACTACGTTGAAAATCATGGTTCATTATTTGGCATGTTATCAATGTAGGATCATACAAGGCTACAAAAACAAATGAAATTGTGTATACGCAAAAGGAATGGGATGATCTTATTGCAGAAAAAGTTGTTGAATCTGATGAAAAGGAATTATTGATGAACAATTTAAAATCATTGACGTTTCTGAGGTTTTCTCTTCCTCCATATACTTTTCGTTTGGTAAGTTCTTGCCATACAACCAATGAATTTGGGTAAAATTGATAGAGTTATATTCTGGTGATGCTGATTTCATTCATTCAATTCAAACCACTCTTTTATCTGAATTTGGTTCTTTCGAACAAAAATATGATGAATATATTGATCAAATTGTTACTCGTTTTAACCATTTGCTATGCAGAATGATTAACCATGATTTGAGCAGACAAGTGACTGAACAGAAGGTTATTTTCTAAATGGCCTAAGATCCGAATGGAAGCTCATTCTTTCAACCATTAAAGCTCACGAACAGTTTAAGGACTATTCTCTTGCTAAATTGGTGGGAATTCTCAAATTTCATGAGAAGGAGGTTCTTAATGAATAAAAAAGTCTCTCGAATGTTGGACCATTAGCATTTGTTGCAAAATCAGTAGGATATGAAGGTAAAGCATCCAAGGTGGTTCAAGATGATTCTGATTCAGATAGTACATATGATAAGTATACAAGCAAAATTAAGGCACTCATGGTCATAAATCCCAAAAAAAAATCAAGAAAACTACTCATAATTCAAAGGAAACAAGTTCAACCAAGGAAACAATGGAGAAGGAAATTACAATCAGAAATCTGTTTTGGAGAAAGAAAAAGGAGAAGGATACATAAAATTTCAAAAAGATGATAAATAAGGAGAAAAAAAGTTGCTTGTTGATTCAGGTTACGACTGCAATTACTGTCATGGAAAAAAACCACTTTGCAAAAGAGTGTATGTTGAGAAAAATGAATGAGAATAAATAAAATTCAAAAGATGAAGACTACTACTTGCAAAAGATAAAAGATATTAGGAAATCCAAAAGCAGTGGAAAAGCATTGATAGTTGAAGAAGATGACAGTGATGGTCAAGTTGAAGTGTGGTCAATTGATTCTGAAGATGATGAAGTTCGGAGGCCTACACATGGAAAAAGCTTCGTTGTGAGAGAAGAGAAAACGGAAAGAAAAGAGAAGAGTGAGAATAAAGGAAAGTGTTTGATGGTTCGAAACACGGATTCCGAAAGTCAAGAATACTTTACTGATGAAGGTTTGAAAGCATATGTGTGTTTTACAGCAAAGAGCATCAAGGAGTATGCTGGAGAAAGCGAGAAGGTAATCAACAAGGTACATTCTATTCTTAAATATCTTAATATTCCTGTTTCTCGTTATGATTCTGAACTAACTGAATTCCATGACACAGTTTCTAATTTTAGTGAATGTCTTAAGCGATCTCACATTAAGAATTCTAATCTTAGTGATAGTCTTAGCAGGAAATCCATCAAAAGCAAGGAAAGAAGAATGACAACTGAAGCTCTTAAAATTGAAATAACTAGACTTCAGGATGATGTAATAGTTTAGAAGCGAGATAACAGGTTGATGACTAAACAAAGAAACATTTTATGTTTAATTGCCAAACGTATTTATAATGATATTACACAACTTTATCTCAACTGTGATATTGGTAAGAAATTGCATAAAATGATTCTACCTTTTCTTGAATTAAAAGAAGATGAAATAGATGTTGATTGTTATAAATGTGAATCAGTGATATTGTTAGATGAATCTTTGCATGACTTATACAGAATTGGATTTGAAAAGAGTTAAGAATTCATTAAATCCAAAGAAAAGAAATTTATGTTGAACAATATTCTAACTAAAGAGGAAAAACAACAAATCAAACAATTCAATAGAGAAATATAACTCATTATGCCAAAAAATGAAACTGGAAGAAGATCAATCTCTTGAGAAAAATTCTGATTTTGATGAAAGTGAAATGAGTGAAATACTTGTTGAAGATGAAAGTGATTGTTCTTCTTTTGTGAAAAATATTGATGAACTGAAAAAGAATTTGATTTTGAAGATTAAGTTAAATTTGAATATCATGTTGTAAATAAAGGTTTTGAAAACTTGAAATAAGAAGAATTTTTTTTCCAAAAGTTCAAAAAACACCTAATGACAATGCTGATGAAACAAAAGGTCTTTTGGACAATGTGGATGTTTCACATGATGTTGGTGAAACAAGTGACACAAAAGATTTTCCAATTTGTGTTACAAAGGAAAATGTTGAGAAAAATAATTCCAAAAGAAAAATAAAGGCAGTTACTCAAAAACAAATTCAGGAAATCAAAGCAAAGAAAAGGGCAATGAATGCTAGATATAGAAATATTTTGATTGAAAGAAAACAATTTTGAAAGAAAAAAGAAAATAGGGTTAATAATAATAATGTTGATTCTAATTCTCAAAATTCAAATCAAAAGTTTGTTAATTCATCAAAATATTTTAATCGGAATGTTCATTCATCTCTTAATCCAAAAACAAAATCGAATTTTTCACCAAATTCTTATTACTCAAAAAGTGGAAAAACCAATGGTGTAAATTCACGATATGTTGAGGTATCAAAGTAAAAGGTTTTGGATCATGATGCTATTCTAAAAGCGTATGAAACAAAATTGAAACAACAAGAAGAAGAATTTTTGGAAAAGATGGCACAACAAAGAAAGGCACATATTAATTGAAAAACTTCATTTGTTGAAGTTTATCTTTGTGTTAACAAATCTCAAGCTTTCAAAATGGAAAAAGGGGTGAATAATGTTGTGATTAAGAAATCATTTTGGATCGACAAAAGTAAGATTTTTCTTGTTTTAAATTCAAAATCAAAAATCTCACAAGGACCAAAAATGGTTTTGGTTCCTAAATTTGTTTAATTTTGTAGGTAATGCGTGACGAGCCGTTCGATTCGGTATGGTACATTGATAGTAGTTGTTCTCATCATATGACTAGAAGGAAATCGAAATTAAGAGAATATCGAAGTCTAAAAGATGGTGGAAAAGCGAAATATGGAACCAATGCAACTGGAGAAATCAAAGGATATGGAATAATAATGAATGGAGAGTTTACAATTCGAAAGGTAGCTTATGTTGAAAGATTGTAACAACATCTAATAAGTATTTCCCAGCTTGTTGTAGGTTCTGGTATCAAAGCGTTATTTGATGAGGAAGGCTCAGAAATCATTCACAAAGCTTCAAAGAAAGTGATTTGGAACTCGAAAAGAAAAAGAGATATATATACTCTGAGCTTAAAAACCATTCAAGGTGTCACACCCCCGGACCAGACGGCGGAAACGTCCGGAGGCGGGTGACTTCATTGTGCAGTATCATAACAATTGAATATAAATAAAACAGAGCAATCCAAACATCATACATTGAGATAACAAACTTACATTGTTTACATATTGTATTTGTTCTTCAAGTTACATAAAAGAGACATAAGTAGAAATTTCAAACTACAGCTAAATAGTCCTGCACCTGCGTCCCTTGTTACCTGTTTACTAGATACCTGAGAATACAAGTCGTTTTGAAAAGCGTCAACTAAAAAGTTGGTGAGTTCATAAGCAGTTTTGTATAAAATCGTTTACACTTGGTTAGAATCGTTCTTATCGTACTATCAGAAAATCCGATATTTTCTATGAAATCGTTTGAAGTCTTGCCTTGAAAATCATGGATATGTGTGTGTATGACATTACTTTTGTTCATCCTTATAAGGAGTGATTTTGAAAAGTAGTGTGATTTGTAAAAGTGAACTGTGTTCGAGAATAGTTCTTTTGAATAGTAGCATTCAACCGTTTCAAGAAAATCTCTTAATTTCAAAAAAAGAAATATGGTTGAAAATCTTGTTCTTCTTATCGAGTAACATTGAGTGTGTGCGTTCTAGTTTATCGTTATCGAAATCGTAGAAAAATTGTTTTCCCCAGAAAATCCTATATTTTCTGCTATAAAATAATTGTAAGTTCTAGTTTCCAATTATGTATATGTGTGGGTTAGTTTATTGTTATCAAAAATCATTTACAAACGTTTTCCATAGAGTCCTACGCTTTCTAATTTGTAAAAATAGCAGTATTACGACTCTATACTTGTAGGAGAAAGAATCAACATGGCTATTGTGGACATTCTACGCAATGAAGAAGGACAGTTAACACAACAAATGGGGACCATCACCTATCACGTGTAGGACAGTCAATACAATGTGCCAAAGTTTATTTATGAGGTTTTCCTTACATAAATTTCTAGTTAATATAACATATTCTAGTGAGTCGTTATAACCATACTAATCTGACGAAGTGCCTGTTTTGGCGTTTCTCAGGCGCCCTCGGTTTGGAAAAAGACATTTGTCTCCCTAGACTGGCCTGTCTAGCTGTAGCGAACAGCGAAGGTGCGGGGTGTCAACCCCGTATAGATCTATACACAAATTCCCACTCTCCCTCCAGGAGACACTGGCTATAACTCCTTACAGGACTTAGACGTACACTAATATTTTTATATTTAGGTACTTTTGAGATTTGTCTGACTAGAATATTAACAACCTTGTGAGCAATCGTAAGAGATCCATTATCTGTTAGATAAATAATGAAATTCGTACTCATTGAATAGAAATATCGTTCTCGTTCCATATCGTTGATTGTGCTCGTTAACTAGGTGCTCGTGTTCGTTCCTTTTTGTTTATTGAAAAATGAGTCATTTTAGTCAAGAGAAAAAGTGTCAAGTTATAATTTTATATAAATTTATAACTGCCGGTTATTACACGCATTTTCTGTTTTATGACATATATAACATTACTTATGTTCTTGGAGGTTTTATGACAGCAGCTTATGACATGCAAATGTTTCTGTCATAAAGGCTCTATTTGTATATTTTCTTGACGCAAACTTTTATGTTGAATATTTTTAAAATACCCCCTGATAGTTTGCAAAATAGTCACAAAGTTTCTATTTTCGAAAATCACTAGAAATGGTGTCCACTTAGTAAGGTTCCTTTTTATAACTTTTATCTTTAGACATGAAAGCATAGATAAAGAGGTTAAGTTGGACACACTCAATAGTTGGGAGGCTCTTTTGCACAAAGTATCCTCTGTTCTTTATGATATTGAGAAATCCTCTGTTCGTGAGTATATTACTAAAATATTAAATTAATAATATTTCACACACACATACAATTATACGTATATAAGCAATTATTCAAGTATTTAGGCAAGATTTGACTTGTACTCCCCCCCAAAAACATTAAAATATTGAAAATGTGGGGTATGAAGCTCACCTTGAGTTGGTTGAGGAGTTGTTTGGAGTTATGGAGTGAAGATCTCAAGCTTAAACTCTTGCTGAGATGATGAACTTCCTTGGGAGAAAGTTATCCTAAAGGTGATTTTTTTCACATATTATTATGAATAAAATAATATGGATTCATCTTGAAATATTATAAAATATTAGATGAGTGGAGGAATTTACCTTAAAATTTCTCAGGAAGAAGTTGAGAAATTTACTTTCAGCAAGATCCCCTGTTCTTGCTTGAAGATGAGTTTTTGAGAGAAAAATGGGAAAAATGAGAGAGAAAGTGGAGTCTAAACTCCCTTACTTTCGTGGCTTTGGAGTATAAGGAAAGGAAAGAAATCTTTGATGCATGGGGATCTGGTGGTCCATGCATGGATATTTGGTGGGTAAAGCATGGAATACCGTGATTTGCATGGGAAATGTGGAATTTCATCAAATCACAAAGTCAATCCCTTTTTCCTTTTCTTGATTTAGGATAAGTTTTTCCTAAATCCCAACCATTTATTTTTATGAAGAATATGCTTAAAATAATTAATTTTAGCATGAAATAGGGGTTTAAGGGGTTTAGGATAGGAAAAATACGAGTTTGGTATAATTTCCGGCGTCAAAATGCCTTAAAATGGTGAAAAAGTCCGAAAATAATGAAAATCCAGAGCTAAGAGGTGAATTTCGGAGCTACGAGGTGAATTCCGGAGCTCCTCTTAGAATTCCGGAGCTACAGTTCAAATTTCGGAGGGGAGAGTTAGTTATGCGAGGGTCCGAAGTGGCCAGTATGAGTGTTCCGGAGGTGCTGTACAAGTTCCGAAGTCATTGCCCACTTCCGGAGTCGGGTGCGAGATCTGGTGTGTCCGGACCGAGGATGCTGATCCGGCTGGAGGTTCCGAAGCTGCTTCAAGCGAAATCTTCCGGAGCTGCGAACCTATCCGGATGAGAGGCTTCCGAGATGAGCTTCCTCTTGGCTTCCTTAGGAGACATTCCGGACTAAGAGGTTCCGGACCAAGAGGGTTCCAGCCAAGAGGTTCAGGACCAAGAGGAGTCCGGACCAAGAGGGTTCCGGACCAAGAGGTTCCGGACCAAAAGGGTCCTTTTGGGGTTTCCTCTTCCGGTTTTGAGCTGTTTTCGACTAAGGAAGGTATTTAGGGAGATTTGAGAGAGATTTGAGATCCGTGGAGAGATTTGGGAGAGATTTCACATACTTGAAGAGATTTGGGAGAGATTTCACATACTTGGAGAGATTTCACATATGAGAGAGATTTGGGAGAGATTCACTATTCTTGGAGAGATTTAGCATACTTAGAGAGATTTGGGAGAGATTCACTATTCTTGGAGAGATTTTGGAGAGATTTACTATTCTTGGAGAGATTTCGCATTCTTGGAGAGATTTGGGAGAGATTTCACATACTTGGAGAGAATTGAGAGAGGTTTCACATACTTGGAGAGAATTGGGAGAGGTTTCACATAGTTGGAGAGTTTTCATTCTAACACTTCATGGCTCATTAAGAACTCAAATTGTACACTTAGAAGTGTTAGCACATGTCTCACAATAGTACTTGCTTACTTGCGGACGGAATTTCCTAGCCAAAAAGGCTAGTTGTGACATCATCCCCCCGTTAGAGGGAATTTCGTCCTGAATGTCTTTCGAAAGATAGAGTCATGAATGCGAAAATCGGTGAAGGTGATTTTGATTCATTTGGTTTTCGCGCTCCCAAGTGAATTCCTGCTCACGCCTAGCGTTCTCTCGAACCTTCACAATCGGGATGCGGTTTTGTTTTGGTTCTTAACTTTCCCGTTCATTGTCTTGATAGGCTGATAAATGATTAGGAGGTTTTAGTTCACCTTAGTCTTGTCTAGTGGGACTGGGAGAGTTGTCCGATAGACACTTTCTAGGTTCGACACATGGAACACAGGGTGTATGTTACTAAGCTTGGAGGGTAATTGGAGTTGGTAGGCTACCGGGCCGATCCGTGCGAGGATCTCGAAGGGTCTGGTGCATCGGGAGTTTAGTTCACTTTTACTTTTGATTCAAGTTACTCTTCCTCGAGGGAAGTCCTTAAATAATACCCTGATCCCTACTTGGGATTTCAAGGTTTTAAGATGTCATCTACATAGTTCCTTTGTCGGTGTTACGATGTTCGAGGTTGTGTTTGGGTTTTGACTATCCTTCTTGTGGTTTCTCGAGTAATCTCGGGTCTAGTGAGCTTGCTATTGGGCGTTTTTCATCTTGTTGGCTGGGCATATTCCATCTCAGCCTAACAGAGGATGATCTGCACCTCTGGCCACACAGGGCCTCGAGGGGTGCAACTCCTATGCTCGAGTGGTAGTTGTTGTCATATGAATACTCGATTAGAAGCAAGTGGGCATCCCATTTTGTCAATGTCCACTACACATGCTTCTCTTCGGGGTGTGGGTTCGTGTTTACCTTGACCTCGACAGGTGGAATTTCTAGAGTTTCGGTGGTCTTACACTTATGAGTGCTGAGCCCATGAAAGGAGAAAATGTCCTAACTTGGTTCCTTTGGTTAATCGGAGACTATGAGTTATCGGGCCTTTTCTTGGTGAGACCTTTTGAATGGTCTTCTAGGGATCGAAATCCTGGTGTCCTAGAAGTAGAGTATTCTAGGTCTTAGGAGTTGGTACTATGGTCACCAAGGTTGCGTTTGCGAGTGGTGTAGTTAACCTTATGAGTCTTATATTATCTTGGGGGTTTTCTTCTTATAGTTTTCCCGAGTTAATGGTAGGTCGACCTCTGCCATTCCTCGTTGTTGGTTGAACATGTCTCCGATTCGGGGGTAGGGAGTATCGATCCTTGAGGATGGGTTTGTTTGGCTTATTCGTAGTCGGTGGTGCCTATAGTAATTTCGTATTTCTCCCTTATGAGTTAGATAGGTGCTTCCTGTGGTTAGGGACTTGGTCTGATGTTTCCCTTACCTATTATGTCGATCTTGCGACCAGACATTATCTGTTCTTGTGACTGTGCTAAGTGGTATCGGGTGTTTGGTTATTGGAGTGGTTCCAGAAGTCGGGGTGATTCTATCTCTGCTTAGCACATGGTTAAGATGTCCAAGAGGTTTTGGGAACCTTTGGAGGAAGGTTGGAAGCCTTTCGGATCCCATTTTATGCCCTTTGCTTCTTGATTTTTTTAAATCTTTATCGGGGCTAGGGAAAAGCGTGTGGCAATTCTTGCACCAGGACTTAGGTGTCTGGTTGCTAGGGATTTGCCGTTACCGGCTGAAAGAGTTTCGTTACCCGGTAGAGTAGGAAGAAAGTCTATTGGCAGAGCTCGAGGTTTGTAAGGTGAGGATCAAGCCTGTCCGTGCCAATAAATGGCATTGGACTTCTTGTTGTTACGTCGATTCGAGGAGCATAGGTTGATAGGAATGACAGGGTGTTCTATGTTCATGTTCTTATCGTTGCTAGTTTTGTTTTCGTTGTTACCATTTGGGTCTACCTCGTTTCTGCTTGTTAGGAGTTCTAGTGTTTGTGTTCTTATCATTGCTAGTTTCGTTTTCGTTGTTAGCATTGGGTCTATATCGTTTCTGCTTGTTAGGTGTTCTGGTGTTTGTGTTCTTATCGTTGCTAGTTTTGTTTTCGTTGTTACCATTGGATCTATCTCGTTTCTGCTTGTTAGGTGTTCTAGTGTTCGTGTTCTTATCGTTGCTGGTTTCGTTTTCGTTGTTACCATTGGATCTATCTCGTTTATGCTTGTTAGGTGTTCTAGTGTTCATGTTCTTATCGTTGCTAGTTTTGTTTTCGTTGTTACTATTAGGTCTATCTCGTTTCTGCTTGTTAGGTGTTCTAGTGTTCGTGTTCTTATCGTTGCTAGTTTCGTTTTCGTTGTTACCATTGGGTCTATCTCGTTTCTACTTGTTAGGTGTTCTAGTGTTTGTGTTCTTATCGTTGCTAGTTTCGTTTTCGTTGTTACCATTGGGTCTATCTCGTTTCTGCTTGTTAGGTGTTTTAGTGACACAAAGGCGCTGTTATAAGTCAAGGGAATTCGTAATCCGAATTCTGCCAGGTCCTTCCGCTATAGAAGGATGTGACCTAACCGTACATACTTAAGATCTTTAGAGATGGTTGACTGTAGGGTTCTGTCCCAATCGCTATTCAGCCCAGGGACAAAAAGTAAGGCGGAATCGCACGGTCTTAGCTTCTGGAATCCTAACTATATACGATACCAACGTTCATATGGGACCATTCATGGTCCATTAGTAAGGATTCTCTAGCTTCTCCGTGATTTACGGATTCGGTCGAATGGGGAAATAGTTTTTGATTACGTCTTCCATTTGCAAGACCTTTTTGTGAAAAATCGTTACATAAAGTTTATCGTTAGAAACGTAGCAAAAATCTCGGTAGGGTTTCTTGTCGTCTTTTCATGCCTAGTTGTCAATTCCCTCGTCAGTCATCTCTGTTGGACAATTTCTCTTGAAATGTCCTGTTGCACCGCACCGGTGACAAACTGCACTTACTTCTGGGTTGAGGGTTGGAGTGACGTATGGGGCTGGGGCCCTACAGTAGCGGGAGGTGTGCCCCATCTTATTGCACCTTTTGCAATGAAATGTCTGGCAGGCTCCCCAATGATGGTATTTGCACTTGTTGCATGGTGGATTGTCCCCAAGGTATGATGTTCTCGATGGGGGAGGTGTAGGATTAATAGGGGTAGGGACTGGCCCCGCTTGTTGCCTTTTACTAAGCCTTTGAGTCGAACTATCTCCTTTTTCGTTCCCAAACTTGCGTTTCTTGTTCTTAGGTTTAGGTTTTTGAGTGCATGGGTGGGTTGTTCTTTGTTGGTTTCCTTGGCTGTTGTTACAGTTGGAGTTACCAACACTGCTTTCAACTTGGTTTGTGTCGTTGGCATTGAAGTATGCCATGACGGCTGCCACAGCCGCTGTTATAGTGGCTTGGAAAGTGGCGGAGTCTATTCGTAGGACCGGTGCATGGTCGAGGTACTGGTTATCTTCATGAGAAGACCTGACCCTGCTGCACACGAAAAGTGAGCTCGTAAGTACTTGTAGCTAGTTTCAAGTGGGTTTACTCCTATATAATCTTAACGTACTGGTGTTAATCGGGTCAACCTACATCCCCATGATGTAGTTATGGTATTGAGTGGGAACATGTATTGTCCGACGTAAAGTCTGTCAAAATAGCACATAGCTAGCACTATAGTTAACGGATTCGGTTGTATGGATTCTTGGAGGATGTACTCCTCTTGGTTTACTACTACTCGTTGCGATTAAGGGCATTATGAACCTAAGGCGAGTAGTGTGGTGATCCTATTTTGGCGCACAAGGTGCTTAGCCATTTTACTCATACTATGAGTGCCCTTTTTGTGTTCCTTACCCTGCTAAGGCTGTCTTAGCCTTGGTTGCTATGAGTTGTGGTCTCCAAATGACCATTTCCTCTTTTAAGGAGTGCACATGGTCTGCCTAGTTTTCTGGTCCTACTTGTGGGTTTCGCAAGGCATTTGGAATGGTGTTCTGGTTACTTGTTGGGGGGATCGGATTTACATTCCCATATATCGGGCTTTGTTTATGGTCTCCATTACTCCATGACAGAGAGTTGGAAACCAGGAGTCACCTTGGGTTACTTGTGGTTTAAACGGATGTCTGATTCGTGAGGGCGTTGGCTATCGGAGTTCGGTGCAAGTCGATTGTGGATCGGGTTGTCTTTTGTGGAGCTACGCCCTAAATGGGATAGGAGTCAATTTCTCAACTTGTGTTTGCGTGGGTATCATTTTATTTCTAGGTATGTCTATTCCAGGAGTACCTATATCGGGTGTTTATGTATCTGTGAAAAGAAAGGTGAAAGGGTCTCTGATCTACTATCAATTGGGCAAGGCTTATCAAGGGTTTCCTTGGCGCCTTTATCATTGATGGGTTCTTAATCAGAATTCTCCCTTTCACGATTCATCCCTTGGTGTTCCTTAGGATCCACTTCTGGATTTTTCCTCATGGACTTCTTCTGGTCTCTCCTTGCCCCATCTGTAATTTACCGGGACAGTGTAGTAGAAGTCTTTGCGAGGAATTTCAATTACTTGTTTGTGCGAGAATCGAGGTACGAGATATACGAGGAAAGTTTAGGTGTGGGAGGGGTTCATAGTGTCCTAAAATACTCCTATAGTATTTTAAACTTGATGTTCGATTCTAGTATTCTCTTATACTCATAGTTCAGTAGGTTTTAGGTTTGTTGCAACACCACCATCACTCCTAAGCACATGTTGGTCATATCTCAAATAAATATAGTTGATCAGGCTATATTGATCCCAAATATGATTACATAACTGCCCAGGTTTGACTGTAGTGTTCAACCTTTAGTTACTTTCGGTTTCTTCTCGTTATGATACTGTGTTAGTAGATATGTATACTTTCATAAAATACTTATCTTTTTAAAGTATACTTTTAGGCAGAGTGTTCCCATTGTATTTATAGTTGTATATCTTGTATGGCTAGATATACCAGTTCACTATAAACAATGCTCTGATACCAATCTGTCACACCCCCGGACCAGACGGCGGAAACGTCCGGAGGCGGGTGACTTCATTGTGCAGTATCATAACAATTGAATATAAATGAAACAGAGCAATCCAAACATCATACATTGAGATAACAAACTTACATTGTTTACATATTGTATTTGTTCTTCGAGTTACATAAAAGAGACATAACTAGAAATTTCAAACTACATCTAAATAGTCATGCACCTGCGTCCCCTGTTACCTGTTTACTAGATACCTGAGAATACAAGTCGTTTTGAAAAGCGTCAACTAAAAAGTTGGTGAGTTCATAAGCAGTTTTGTATAAAATAGTTTACACTTGGTTAGAATCGTTCTTATCGTACTATCAGAAAATCCGATATTTTCTATGAAATCGTTTGAAGTCTTGCCTTGAAAATCATGGATATGTGTGTGTATGACATTACTTTTGTTCATCCTTATAAGGAGTGATTTTGAAAAGTAGTGTGATTTGTAAAAGTGAATTGTGTTCGAGAATAGTTCTTTTGAATAGTAGCATTCAACCGTTTCAAGAAAATCTCTTAATTTCAAAAAAAGAAATATGGTTGAAAATCTTGTTCTTCTTATCGAGTAACATTGAGTGTGTGCGTTCTAGTTTATCGTTATCAAAATCGTAGAAAAATCGTTTTCCCCAGAAAATCCTATATTTTCTGCTATAAAATAATTGTAAGTTCTGTAGAGACCCATTTTTATAACGAACGGTGAGTGCGGAAGAAAGATATATCGAGATTAATCGTGTTTTTGTAAGTATGAACACGAAGAACATATTATGAGTTCATGAGAAAAGACTAAGAACAAGGAGAGAATAATATATTTCATGAAGAACATGGTGGGAGAGAAACTCTCCCTGGGTGGGAGAACCCACCAACTTTCTCTCTCTAGAGATTACATTGTGAGAAGTGTATTCTCTAACTAAGAAAATAAATGAGCTAGCTAAACTAATAAATGACCAACTCACCCTTTATATAGGAGGGAGAGTATTTACACCACAAAATACAATAAAGGGAAAATACAACCTAATAACACTCATTATTTGTGGAGCATTTCCATGCACCAACATTCTCTCCCTAAATGCTTACAAATGATGAGAGATCCAATAAGTGATACAAGGCTATAATACAGTAATCCGACTAGCAAGTGTGGTAATAAAAGGAAATCAAGTGCTGAAATGTCTCTGAAACTCTGAAGTGTCTGTGCAGTCTGAAACTGGTCATGAATCTCTGAAAATGAAGGTCTTCGGCTTCAAAGCACAACCAATGAAGCAGAAAAAAAAATAAGATCCAAATCTTCAAACCAGTCATAATCACCCGAAGAAGGAGGTCACCATGAGCAAGTAGAAGATCCAATAAAAGAAACACTTCGGCTTCAAAAGTCTGAAAAACATCTCAAGTTCTCGAATCATAATACACCGAAATTCTTCAAAGAATAACCTGCTAAAAATGTGAAGCATCCATAAAATGAAGTCCGGATAAAAATAATGTGAGTCCAAAAACATGGTCCAGCAATGTCGAAAATTTGATCCAAGGACCAAAAATAAGTGCCACGTCACATTGCCAAAATAATCTTCGTCTTCAACATATCACAAATCCAAACTCGTGAAACCATAAGATCTGAACCGGATGCGAACACAAAATCATCCTGTGGTAGAGTCCGAATAATAAATAATCTGAATCGGAAAACATCGAGTAATGCTAAAAATTTGATCCGTAAAGACCAAAAAGAAGTGTCACATCGCATCACTAAATAAATAATCGTCTTCAGAAGTCTTCAAAATCCAAACTCAAACAATCATAATAACCAAATCCGGATGATATTCTCTCCCTATTTTTGATAACCAATGACCGGATATCAAAAATCAACAAATCATCGGATGGAGAGTGTCGGATACCAAGAGCTAATAGAGAAGCTCTCCCTAGATGTATGAAGGGTCTCGATACGAGACGAGACAGAGTAAAAGAGATACTCTTGCGGTCATGAGGAGGAGGGTGACATAGTTGCTAAAACTGTGCTGAGAATAATCTGTTGTGCCAAAAATATATCCAAATATCCAAACTGCGGTGCCGGAACACTTGAAGTGGTCTTCAATAGAAAGTAAAGTCCACATGCTCAAGATACATGATTCGTCAACCAAAAATCAAGAGCGACAAGTCATAAAATCCCATAATGTGAAGAATGCGAAACAACTTTGTTGATCAATCGCCGTTGCGGTGCAAGCATCACAAAAATAATATGAAGTCCGACTGCGGTAGGAGTATTCTTCCAATAATAACCGGCATGAAATGAACCAATGTGACAATCCAAGAGTGCAGTTGTGGCAAAAATTGGTGTTAAATAAAATAATTGGTGTAAAAAAAATAATTGGTTTTAATAAAAAAAATTGCTAAATAAAAATAATTGGCTAAAAAAAATTGGTGTAAAAAAAATAATTGGCTAAATAAAAAAAATTGGTGTTAAAAAAAATTTAATTAAAAAAAAATAATGCAGAAAAAAAAATATGAATAATAAAAAAATAATTCTAGAAAAAAAAGGGGTTTAAAAAAAAGAAGGGGAAAAAAAAGGGGGGAGGGGAGGAAAAAAAAGGAGGAAAAGAGGGGGGGAGGAGGAGGAAGAAGGAAGAAGAGAGGGGAGGAGGGGAGGGGCTGAAGGAGGGTGGAGAAGGGAGGAGGGAAGGTCTGGTCGAAGGAAGGAGGAGGGTGCTAATGGAGGGTGGTTGCGGGTGAGAGAGGTGATTTAGGTGGGAGGTGGTTGCGGTAGGAGGTGACTACGGGTGAGAGAGGTGATTTGGGTGGGAGGTGGTTGCGGTAGGAGGTGACTGCGGGTGAGAGAGGTGATTTGGGTGGGAGGTGGTTGCGGTAGGAGGTGACTGCGGGTGAGACAGGTGATTTGGGTGGGAGGTGGTTGCGGTAGGAGGTGACTGCGGGTGAGAGAGGTGATTTGGGTGGTGACGGGGTAGTCAGTTACCGAAGTCAAAGCAAGGAGTTGCGGATGGAGCAGCTGACTGCGGATGCGGGCTACAATGCAAAGGGCTGACTGCGGTGCGAACCTGAAGGGCTGACTGCGGTCTGAACCTGAAGGGATGGCTGCGGTCTGACTGCGGTACTTAGGCCTGAGAGGGGCTGCGGTACCACGGCTAAAAAAGGGCTGCGGGTAGGCTTCTAAGGGGACTCCGGTAGGCAGTTTTTGGTTGCGGTCCGGGGGGGCTGAGAAGGGCTGAACAGGTGACGAAAAATGCTATTTTTTCATGAAAAATGGTACCGCAAAGGCCATTTATTCATATTTTAATGAGGGAATCTTTTTATAAAGCATTTTAAGTCAACATGTGGTCTTGGGAAGGCAAAAAGGAAGAGTATGCAGGGGTTTTTTAGGGGACAAAAGGTGATGGGAAAGGACAATGTCACATGGTTTTTGCTTGGGAAGGCAAATAAGAGTGAATTACTCTTTACCCAAAAGAGCAAAAAGGACGAAGTGCTTTATGCAAACACATATTACGTCCATTTTTTCTTCAATTTAAGATTCACAGCAAGAAAATGAAGAATAAAGAACTTCATACCTCAAGAAAATTTCCAAGCTGCTGGGTAAAAAAAAGAGCACCACTTCAAAGAAAATAAGCCCATTAATTGTGTCTTCTCATCCAAGAATAAGATACCTCCTGGAACAATTTCTTCAACTTTTTGGAGACCACAAAAATAATTTCTTCTCCCATTTTTTTTGTACACTTCTTCAACAGAAGAGTAATAAGAACATGAAGAACATCAATTTTCCAGCAATAATAGAACGAGCAACAGCAGCAACAATTTATTTTATTAAGATAGAATCACCCGAAAGATAGAAATAAGAAAGAACATCATAAAAAAAATTTCGGTTTGCAACCCGAAATTTTTTTTTTCTTGTAGAAACACGGAAAAATCACAAGATAATCACCGAACGGGAGTCGTTCCCTTGAAATAATCGTGAGATCTTCAAGGTACGGCTCTGATACCAATTGTAGAGACCCATTTTTATAACGAACGGTGAGTGCGGAAGAAAGATATCTCGAGATTAATCGTGTTTTTGTAAGTATGAACACGAAGAACATATTATGAGTTCATGAGAAAATACTAAGAACAAAGAGAGAATAATATATTTCATGAAGAACATGGTGGGAGAGAAACTCTCCCTGGGTGGGAGAACCCACCAACTTTCTCTCTCTAGAGATTACATTGTGAGAAGTGTATTCTCTAACTAAGAAAAGAAATGAGCTAGCTAAAGTAATAAATGACCAACTCTCCCTTTATATAGGAGGGAGAGTATTTACACCACAAAATACAATAAAGGGAAAATACAACCTAATAAACACTCATTATTTGTGGAGCATTTCCATGCACCAACAAGTTCTAGTTTCCAAATATGTATATGTGTGGGTTAGTTTATCGTTATCAAAAATCGTTTACAAACGTTTTCCATAGAGTCCTACGCTTTTTAATTTGTAAAAATAGCAGTATTACGACTCTATACTTGTAGGAGAGAGAATCAACAAGGCTATTGTGGACATTGTACGCAATGAAGAAGGACAGTTAACACAACAAATGCGGACCATCACCTATCACGTGTAGGACAGTCAACACAATGTGCCAAAGTTTATTTATGAGGTTTTCCTTACATAAATTTCTAGTTAATATAACATATTCTAGTGAGTCGTTATAACCATACTAATCTGACGAAGTGCTTGTTTTGGCGTTTCTCAGGCGCCCTCGGTTTGGAAAAAGACATTTGTCACCCTAGACTGGTCTGTCTAGCTGTAGCGAACAGCGAAGGTGCGGGGTGTCAACCCCGTATAGATCTATACACAAATTCCCGCTCTCCCTCCAGGAGACTCTGGCTATAACTCCTTACAGGACTTAGACGTACACTAATATTTTTATATTTAGGTACTTTTGAGATTTGTCTGACTAGAATATTAACAACCTTGTGAGCAATCGTAAGAGATCCATTATCTGTTAGATAAATAATGAAATTCGTACTCATTGAATAGAAATATCGTTCTCGTTCCATATCGTTGATTGTGCTCGTTAACTAGGTGCTCGTGTTCGTTCCTTTTTGTTTATTGAAAAATGAGTCATTTTAGTCAAGAGAAAAAGTGTCAAGTTATAATTTTATATAAATTTATAACTGTCGGTTATGACACGCATTTTTTGTTTTTTGACATATATAACATTACTTATGTTCTTGGAGGTTTTATGACCGCAGCTTATGACATGCAAATGTTTCTGTCATAAAGGCTCTATTTGTATATTTTCTTGACGCAAACTTTTATGTTGAATATTTATAAAATACCCCCTGATAGTTTGCAAAATAGTCACAAAGTTTCTATTTTCGAAAATCACTAGAAATGGTGTCCACTTAGTAAGGTTCCTTTTTATAACTTTTATCTTTAGACATGAAAGCATAGATAAAAGGGTTAAGTTGGACACACTCAATAGTTGGGAGGCTCTTTTGCACAAAGTATCCTCTGTTCTTTATGAAATTGAGAAATCCTATGTTCGTGAGTATATTACTAAAATATTAAATTAATAATATTTCACACACACATACAATTATACGTATATAAGCAATTATTCAAGTATTTAGGCAAGATTTGACTTGTACTCCCCCTCAAAAACATTAAAATATTGAAAAGGTGGGGTATGAAGCTCACCTTGATTTGGTTGAGGAGTTGTTTGGAGTTATGGAGTGAAGATCTCAAGCTTAAACTCTTGCTGAGATGAGGAACTTCCTTGGGAGAAAGTTATCCTAAAGGTGATTTTTTTCACATATTATTATGAATAAAATAATATGGATTCATCTTGAAATATTATAAAATATTAGATGAGTGGAGGAATTTACCTTAAAATTTCCCAGGAAGAAGTTGAGAAATTTCCTTTCAGCAACATCCCCTGTTCTTGCTTGAAGATGAGTTTTTGAGAGAAAAATGGGAAAAGTGAGAGAGAAAGTGGAGTCTAAACTCCCTTACTTTTGTGGCTTTGGAGTATAAGGAAAGGAAAGGAATCTTTGATGCATGGGGATCTGGTGGTCCATGCATGGATATTTGGTGGGTAAAGCATGGAATACCGTGATTTGCATGGGAAATGTGGAATTTCATCAAATCACAAAGTCAATCCCTTTGTCATTTTCTTGATTTAGGATAAGTTTTTCCTAAATCCCAACCATTTATTTTTATGAAGAATATGCTTAAAATAATTAATTTTAGCATGAAATAGGGGTCTAAGGGATTTAGGATAGGAAAAATACGAGTTTGGTGTAATTTCCGGCGTCAAAATACCTTAAAATGGTGAAAAAGTCCGAAAATAATGAAAATCTGGAGCTAAGAGGTGAATTCCGTAGCTCCTCTTAGAATTCCGGAGCTACAGTTCAAATTCCGGAGGGGAGAGTCAGTTCTGCGAGGGTCCGAAGTGGCCAGTATGAGTGTTCTGGAGGTGCTGTACAAGTTCCGAAGTCACTGCCCACTTCCGGAGTCGGGTGCGAGATCTGGTGAGTCCAGACCGAGGATGCGGATCCGGCTGGAAGTTCCGAAGCTGCTTCAAGCGAAATCTTCCGGAGCTGCGAACCTATCCGGATGAGAGGCTTCCGAGATGAGCTTCCTCTTGGCTTCCTTAGGAGACATTCCGGACTAAGAGGTTCCGGACTAGAAGGGTTCCGGACCAAGAGGGTTCGCATTCTTGGAGAGATTTGGGAGAGATTTCACATACTTGGAGAGAATTGGGAGAGGTTTCACATACTTGGAGAGAATTGGGAGAGGTTTCACATACTTGGAGAGAATTAGGAGAGGTTTCACATACTTGGAGAGTTTTCATTCTAACACTTCATGGCTCATTAAGAACTCAAATTGTACACTTAGAAGTGTTAGAACATGTCTCACAATAGTACTTGCTTACTTGCGGACGGAATTTCCTAGCCAAAAAGGCTAGTTGTGACACAAGGAAAACCTTCTATATGCTTGCTTGCATAGGCATGTTCAGATGATAGTTGGTTATGACACAGAAGACTTTTACATCTCAACTGCAAATATATTAATAAAATTGTTATTGGTGATCTTGTGTGAGGTCTTCCACTTCTCATATTTTAAAATAATCATCTGTGTGTAGCTTGCAAAATGGGAAAACAAAGCAGTAAAAGTCATTATTCAATTATGAATTCTAAGATTGTTGAGCCTCTTGAATTAATTCATATTGATTTATGTGGTCCATCATCAATGGAAAGTATTGGGCGTAACAAATACATTTTAGTTGTTTTTTTATGACTTTTCACGATTTACATGGTTATTCTTTCTTAAGCAGAAATTTGAAACTACACAAAGGATGATTGATTTCGTGAAGAAGATAGAGTTGCCGTTGCGAAAGCCAGTTCAGAAGATCAGAAGTGATAATGGATTGGAATTCAAAAATCAAGTATTTGAAGAATTCTTGATAAACAAAGGAATACGTCACAACTTTTCATCTCTTTATACTCCTCAACAGAGTGGCATAGTTGAAAGGCGAAATCGTTCTCTTTGTGAAGCTGTGAGGACGATGTTATCCTTTGCCAATCTTCCTTTATACTTATGGGATGAAACAATCGGAGCTGTATGCTTTTACTCAAAATCATTCATTTATCAATAAAATATTTTTTATCACTCCATATGAAATTTTAAACAATCAGAAACCTAACATCAAATTCTTTCGTGTGTTTGGTTCTATGTGTTTTATATATAACTTCAAGGAACATCATAACAAATTTGATGTCAAAGTTGATGAAGTAATTTTCTTAGGATATTCTTTGACGTCAAAAGTTTTCCGAGTTCTCAACAAGAAAGCCAAGAGAATTAAAGAAAGATACAATGTCACTTTCGATGATAAATTTGTTAAGAATTCTCAACAAAATCCAACTATTCAGAATGATGAAAAATTTCCATCTTCAAATTCTCAAACATGTGCACTCATGACTCTTTATGAAGATTTCCTAAATCGTTTTGATGAGCCAGAAAAAGCAATCTCTTCTGAAGCAAAAGCTAAAGATAACAAAGAAGATTAATTGTTGAAACTGTTCGATGAAGCACTTGAAAATATTGAAATTCATGATGAAAACATATTCATACCTTTGAGGGGGAGAATGATGAAAATTTTGTTCCACTTTCTAAAGAAGAAGTTGTTAATTCAATTTCAAATTCTAATTCTAATTTACATAATAATGATATTGTGCATGAAACATCCCAAAAATATAGTCCAAAAATTTCGTTTTAATTTAGTAGTAAATTCCACCAATATCATCCATCACATAAAAGTCATAACCATGTATCTCAAAAATATCATAATATTTGTCAATGTATCAAAATCATATGTCAAAAATCAGAGTAAATCCTCCCAGGCTAGAAACTGTGGTGTGTGCCATGCAGTCATCCCGAGCTCTTCCCCTTGCTAGCGGAAGTACCTGAAACCAAACTGAAAACTGTAAGCACGAAGCTTAGTGAGTCTCCCCAACTACCACATACCATACTCATATCACATAAACATATCTTAGGCCCCGCCCCTGCTACATCGAGTCAAGCTCGGCATCGGCTTTCCCAGCATCGAACCCTATTCGGCATCGGGCCCCGCCCGGCATCGAGCACATCTCGGAATACATGTGAACATAATCAAATAATACACATAAACCTAAGCATATATCATTAACTTTTAAACATTCCTCAGGCCCCGACCAACATCAGACCGTAATCTGGAAACATACTAACATTCCTTGAGACCGCCCCGACATCGGACCGAAGTTCGAAAACATACAAGTACAACCACATTCAAGAATCACAAAGACATCAAGCATACAACATTCCTCAGGACCGCCCCGGCATCGGATCCAAATCCAGAAAAGCATATAAACCTACATCGGGCCCCGCCGAACATTGGAACGTAGTCCGGAACTACTACTAACTAAACGAGCCGACCTTGGTGCCTTAGACTCGTTCCTACTGGAGGAAACTCACCTCGTATGCTAGTTGTGAAATCTCGTGTGAGAAATCTATGACAGCTGCTCCAATGACTCATCGACTATCAATTTCACAATAACACTTAATCAAAATTTGATAATCCTTCTTAGGGAAAATGAACATTTTACCCCTGGTCAAAGTCAACATCCTGGTCAAAGTCAAAGTCAAGGTCAACTCCCACCCGACTCAACTCGTCGAGTTACCTCCTAACTCGACGAGTTCCTATACTACTCAGACTCATGATCAACCGAGTCAACTCGTCGAGTCCCTTCACAGACTCGTCGAGTTCTACTTGGCATAGAATCAGGACAACCCGACTTCAACTCGTCGAGTTCCTTTCTGGACTCGCCTAGTTCCCCTGCTGTTTGGGCTATCTTAATGGATTAAGCCCTTACACTTCACATCCAAGCTTCATACTTCACATAAACCTTGAAAATGTCCTTTTAAGGGTAAAGTTTCTAACTTTACCCATTAATACCTCTTCTTAAAGGGTTTAGCTCAAACCCTAATTCCTTGGGACCTAGAACTTGGTCCTTAAGCCATCCATACACCAAACTAAAGCTTACAACCTCAGATCTAAACCCCTAACATTACTTGGACACGTAAAGTTCCCACCTTTTCCCACATGCATGGCCTTTTGGGGCTAAAAAGGCCAATATGACACTCTATGGATTGCATGGGGGCTCCAATGGCATAAAGTTTGCACCTTTATGTCATATCAACCCCTCTAGGTCCTAGATCTGGAAGAATACCCACTTGGGTCGACCATTCTCCAAAAGCTAACATTCTTGGACCAAAAACCCTCATAAAGATGGACATAAAGAGATCTAATGAACTAATAGCCAAGATAGAAACTTCATTCCGAGAAAATACAGCAAATGGTGTGTGGTTTCTAGATCTACTCTTTCCCTCTTGAGCCCTCTATCTTCTTCTTCTTCCACAAGCTTCAAAAGTACACAAAGATCACTCAAAATGGCTCACACTCTCAAATAAAGCTCTAGGGTTTTGTGGATTAGGGTTTGGGACATGGAAGCTGGAAATGAGGCCAAGGGGTGGGGGTTAAGGAGCTTAAATATGGTGCAAAACCCCAAAATTAGGGTTTCACTCTGGCCGATCTACTCACCGAGTCGAGGGATCTTGACTCGTCGAGTAGATAGGTTAAACCCTCGTATATTCTGCCCTCTACTCGATGAGTTAGGGCCACCAACTCGTCGATTTACCCTTTCAAAACAAATAAATTAATGAGTTATATGCATACCAGGAACCAGGCGTTATAGTGCAGGGGGGGAATTGAAATTTGCATGAACATTTCTAGGGGTAGAGTTCAACTCTGAATGTAAATGTCCAGGGGGAGAGTTCTTTACATGATGAATATGATGAGAAATCGGAATTTTGAAGAAATAAAGGATGGAATTAATCCAGAATATGATCTCAATTATCCACCTTTGACAAAATGGACAAAAGATCATCCGAAAAATAAAATTATTGGAGATACTTTCTCAGGAGTTTTGACTTGTGCTCAACAAAAAGAAAAACAGACTACTTTATTTACATAAATGGAATTATGCATGTTTAATTACTTTATTTCTAAAATTGAACCTAAAACTGTTAAAGTTGCTCCGGATCAAGCAGATTGGGTAAAAGCAATGCAAGACAACTTGCATGAGTATGAGAGAAACAAAGTCTTCAGATTAATTCCTACACCAAAAGATGCATCAGTTGTTAGTCTCAAATGGGTATTTCGAGATAATATGGATAAAGAAGGCAATGTAGTTCGTAACAAAGCACGTCTTATGGTCAAAGTATATTGTCAAGGAAAAGGAATAGATTATGAAGAAAATTTTTCACCTGTAGCTCGATTGGAATCAGTTCGTATTTTTCTGGCATATGCAGCTCACAAAAATTTTGAAGCTTTTCAAATGGATGTGAAGTGTGCTTTTTGTAAATGGCGAACTTGAATAAATTGTTTATTTTGGACAACTACCAGGCTTTGTAAACGAACAATATGTTGATCATTGTTATGTTCTTGATAAAGTTGTTTATGGTTTGAAAGAAGCTCCTTGTGCCTGGTATGAAACTCTGAATCGATTTCTTAAACAATCCAAGTCTAAACAAGGTTCAATTTACCCCACTTTCTTTCGAAACAAGGAAGGTGAACATCTCAGGATTGTTCAGATTTACGTTGATGATATCATTTTCGGATCAACTAATCCTAAGTTGACTAATGAATTTCAAAAATTGATGGAAACTAAATTTGAAATGAGTTTGATGGGTCCAGTTAATTTCTTTCTTGGTTTAAATATAAAACAAAGTACGGAGGGCATATTCATTAATCAGGAGGCTTACATAAAATCATTGCTAACAAAATTTGGAATGACATGGGATTCTAAGATGAAAGTTCCAATGGCGTTTAGAACTAAGTTGACTCCATCTCGTGATAAACCTACTGCAGATCTCACATTGTATTGTCAAATTATTGGATCGCTATTATATCTTACATCGAGCAGGCCAGATATTATGTTTGTAGTATGCTATTTTGCTCGTTATCAAGCTAATACTCGAGAGCCACACATGAAAGCAGTGAAAAATATATTTAGCTATCTGAAGAGAACATCATCACTTAGTTTATGGTACCCAAATAACTACTGATTTTTTATACACGCATTTTTAGATGCTGATCTTGGAGGTTGTGGGCTTGATCGCAAAAGTACTACATGCAGTTGTAAATTTTTGGACGGTAAACTTATAAGTTGGCAATGAAAGAAGCAGACTTGTGTTTCCTTATCAACTGGAGAAGTCAAATATATAGCAGCTGGTTCATGTACTTCACAAATTATTTGGGTTTAAAGTCAACTAAAAGACTATGAAATTAACATGAAGAAGATTCCTCTTTATCGTGACTTAGAAAGTGCAATTCAAATTTGTCAGAATCCTGTTCAACATTCTAAAAAAACATATCGCTTTATGATATCATTTTATAAAGGATCATGTTGAAGAAGGAAGCCTTGAAGTTCATTTTGTAATTCTGAAATCAGTATTGTTCACCTCTGAAATGTTCCGAGCTTCGGAAGCTATCAGAATTAACTGTTCATTTCCGAAATTGTTCATTCTTCAGAAGCTATCAGAATTTAATGTTCATTATTGAAATGTTATGATCTTTAGAAGCCTTCGGAATTTACTTTTCACTTGTAACTGGTTTTGTTCATCGGAATCAATTTGAAGATACTATTTTGCAGTTACTTCTTAGTTGTGAGAGAGTACGATTGTTCGTAAGCCAGTGCACTAGGTAACTATTTTTTTCTTTATTTTTGTCTTTAAATTTCAAAAATCCAAAAATATTTTCTTTGTTTTTGTCTTTAAATTTTAAATTTTCAAAAATTAAAAAGATTTTCTTTATTTTTGTCTTTATTTTTGTTGTTCTATATTTTTTTAGGTTATATGATTGGTTATCTCTTTGTTACACATATTGTACTATCTAAGCATGCATAAGTGAAGCTCAACGAGGATCAAGTAATTTTTCTCTCAAAAATCATTGATTAGCTAAGTGTTACTACATGCTACAACATGTTGCTCGAAGTCTCAAAGTCTCTTTTTTTACGAAAAGCCTTGATGAAATTTTTCTCTAAAAAATTCTACCCAACAGGTTGTATTAACAAAAGTCATAGAGCTACCTTTCTCTACTCATTTCGGAGTATAGAGATTCCTGCTTGGTCATTTTTCACAGCGGAGGTACTATATTTCTTTTAACCAATTTTTGAAACTGATGATGTATTGGGTATATACAAACCTAAACATATGGATCCTTTTTCTAAGCCCTAAGGAATTGACGGTTTACACAATAATAATTTTTGATTGACCCCTGATCTTTCGAATCTATACCAACTCGGAGCTATGGTTTCTTAAAAATTGTTTTTATGATAATTCTCATTAGCAACATGAGAGTGTGAAAAACTCATTTCTTTTCCAATCTATAATTCTTACACTTTCCACACACAATGACGTATATCTGGAGACATCTCTAGTAAAAAACAACTAGGATGTAGGTGTGCAACAAGTCTGTGTTTATGATATTTTTGTCGTTATCACCATGATGAAGAGTGAGACCCAAAAATCATTTCACTTAAAGGAATTGACAGTGAATTCTTTTACGAATTCTAGTTTTTAACCTATGAAGTGACAGTATCTTATCCATGTTCAAAATCTCATAAATTTCTTTTGCGTGATCTTAATGAAATTGATTGACTCTAGATCATTTCTTCCCAAGAGATCCAAATTTTATTTTTCAATTATGAGACTTCAGTCTGAACATTTTTTTTCTTGGTGTTACTATTCCCAATCTAAAACTTTTTGCTTACTTGAGTTTGGTGACACTAGTCAATTAAGGTTTTCCTTTCGTTTCCTTGCACTTATTTTAAGTTGCATCTTCAATTGGAAATGAGCTTGCCTATTTGCCTTATGAAAAGATGCATTACATAACTTCTTAACAAGTTTACGATCATAATCAAGCAGGAAAATGTGCAAGAACTTCGTAGTCTCTCTTAACTATCAAGGAAGAGTATCTATGCCCGGGATCTATATGCTTTTATATCAAAAAAAAATTGATGTCACAAATGCCTTACATTTTTATTTGCTTTATTTCTTTTTCTTCAGCACACTCTTGGACTAAAATCCTTATGATTTTACAAAATCTGGTTTCGGCTCTAAAATTATATCTTGCTTGTAAAATCAATCTTGGTCATAATTCCAATGGATTCTATTTTAGCTTATGCAAAGCTAATGGGTAGATCAGTGATTGCGAAACTGCTGCAAATTGAAATGACATGTTTCATGGAATGGAAATTTAAATCATGGCGCATATTTTGAAGATTTATGACGTCGTTAAAACAAATTTCAAATGACGTCTAAAAGTAGTTATACAGAATGGTGAGCTGGTGTAATTCTATTGGACCATTAATTTTAACATGATGGGCGTGGGAATTTTTGGCAAAATGTGGAAGTGATAGGCATTTAATGCATGAACAACAATTTTCGTTCTCCACTTATGGATATCGGTTCAAATTCAAAATAAACTGTTTGGGTATCCAACACTATATAAAGCATATAAGTTGTATATTCTACTCTTTACGCTCATAAAAATCTTCACAAAAATCTCAATGTTTCTCTACTACTATTCAATTTTCTGCAAGCTATCTTCTTCTAAAACTGGATTCTTCTAAGAAAATCTCATTCATGGAGCAATCTGCAACAACTACTATGTTAAAAATCAAGATGAATCAAAACTTAGTGGCTGATTTGGATGCTTTTAAGTGCAAACCTACTATTCAACCTTTAATCGAGGGTCTGAATCATTCACTATTGATGAAGGCCTTAACAATGTTTGAGAATGTTCCTCTTTCTCACTTATCCATGGCGTATTCATTTGAAATTTAAAACAGTGCTCTAGAAGTGATGAATTTTAAGGTTCACAGTCATTGAACGTCAATTTCCAAAGCAATTTTTTTTTAAATGCTAGGCTTTTCTTGTTCACAAGACGTTATTCATCCTGATGCAGTTACTATTTCTCGTCTCATTGCTATGTTTCATTAAATGGGGGTATAATTCGAATATTTCTCTCCTATCGAAGTTTAAGAAAACTACTTTGCCTCCGATCTGGAATGCATTATTTACTATTTTGTTCTAGTATTTTTTGGAGAGAGTAATTGGTTCTGATAGTGCTAGAAAATTCTTGTACACTTTGATTTATGGACTCTTTTCTGGGGAGAATGTTGATTAGAACAATTATTTGGTCTCAATTTGCTTAAAATGTGAGTTCTAACACAAAGGATTTAGAAATTTCTTGGTCTTGATTTTGGTCAATTGTTGTTCGTTGTGCCCTAAATCATTACAACGTACCAGAGAAGAAAGATCCGATTGTTGAAATTCCAAAGATGCAGACAACTACTCTTGTTATTTCTGATCTAAAGAAATTTTCTTTTTTTGGGTTCAATCCCCGAAGTGATGTTGGCTAGGTTTCCTCTTGACACTCTTATTATCAAAGCCTATAGGGAAATTTTGAATTATGGTGTTCATGAAATTCCTGCATCTTTGCAAGCAGCTCTTAATACTGTTGATATTCCAAAAAGAGGAGGAAAAAGAAAAATGAAAGCAAGTGGTGGTGTTTCAAAGAAACCGAAGCAACAAAGAATGCCAAAGTCTAAACCAACTTTAGTTGATGAAGAATCAGAGGATCGAACTCACAGTAATGTTATAGGTGAAGATACTTTTTTTAATAAAGAAGATATTGCACATACTTCCGAATTCCCTTCCAAGACTTCTGATCTGATTGCCTCAATTGCAAATCCGAACGTATCTACTACCTGGCTTCATCCATTTTAACTCTACCAGATTCAAATGATTTTGAACAAGTTTTAAATGAGCCATTTATCAACCTTTCTCAAACTCCTCCACTAACTCCTCTGAAATCAACATCTGTTCTAATTGAAACTATTATACCACCTCTTCCGAAATCTATTTATGAACCAACATCCCAAACTCAAACCACTTCATCATTTCCGATTCCTATTTTCATTTACTCAATCACAAATCCTTCTATACTACAAGCTACAACAGTCACAGAAGCTCTACTAGAAGTTTTTACTTTTGAATCCGATAAGGAGGAGAATAGAACTTCAAGCATCCCTGAGAACACATCTAATGTGGACTCAAATGTCAATATTGGTGTGACATTATCACAAAAAAACATTTACTTCTATTCCTCCATTTTCTCCAAGTTATAATGAAGATTTTCTTGTTGGTGATTATCCTGAACCGATCGATGATTTCTCTTTTCCTACTTTAAAATTCCGAGTTGACAGTGATGATGATAATTCTCCCATGTCTCGTGGTGAATATAAGGAGTTAAATAAAAAGTTGGATCAGATTATCTTGCATAGCGATTCTTTTTTCCAACCACCAATTGGAAAAACATGGTTACATCTCATCAAGAAACTATTGAGATGTTAACTAAATCAAGTGCAACTACCTTTGAAGCTCAAATGCCAAATTTGATAAAGTTGTTTCAGAAGTAAAAGAAATGTCTTCAAATATGACCACTTTTATGTCCAGTTTTTCAGCTACTTCTGATAATAATGTCTCTTAAGTTAACAAGATGATTGAAGGGTATTGTTTAACTCTTCAAACTGAGAAGGAAGCACTTTCAAGCTTACTTTTTGGACTTCAAAAGGACAATGCAGATCATCATACTTCTATTGAAAATTCGATTTTGAGATTGCAAAATGATCTTGCACACGAGAACAAATTCATGGATGCACTTGTTGAATCTACTCAAAAGGTGAAAGTGTTGGATTAAGGTGTCTAAGCCAATAACTAAATTTGTATATTCTTGAACTAGAAGCAAAATACTTTTTTGGGTTGCCCTCAAAACTAATATTTGGATATAACGACTTTTGGAGGAAGAAGCTGATTTGTTAATTTATTATATGGTTAATAAATTAATTAGAAATTGAAATGAATAATTTATTCATATATTATATGATTAATATATTAATTGTAAATAGTATTGTTTAATTAATAATTAATCAGAAAATAATTGGAACTAATTTTCGGACTAATTGGATTAATTAAAAGTGCAAGGACTGAAGCTGTAATTGTTCAATAGTTGAACAAGAAGGTATTCCAGAACCTTCCAACCACCTGAACGAAATTAAGGAGGGTTTTTAGGGTTTTTGAAATATTCCTCATGGATAATTAGGAAATAGATAAGTTCGGATTTGAAATTCGAAATAATATTATTTTATTTCAAATTAGGGTTTCTAGGGTTTTCATATCAGCTATAAATAAGGTCCTTTGACATCATATTTTCAACCACCACATACATACATATAAGAGCTGAAATTTTGCTCTAGCCTCCTCTATCCTCAAGTCTTCTTTCTACAAGGGTTTTGGGTACAAGCCATTAGAGGCATCCATTCCTTTGGTGCTAGCTTTCCAAGATCTAGAAGAAGGATTCTACTTTGACTATTTTCAACAATAATTAAAAGGTATGTAACCCTAATCTAATAGAAATTTCGATTTCATGGCCTCTCTCCTAGGGTTTCTTGATATTCGTAGTTAGTTAATACCAATAGAGAAAACATAGATCATTTTTAGGTTGCATGTGAACTTAAGGGTTTAAGTGCTTTTCTGCCACATGTAATTTGTTTTATAACCTAGAAAACTCATCAGTAGTATTAGAGCCTTAGTTTTCTATTTGATTATGCACTAAAATGAATTGACCAAAATTAGAGTTTATGGAAATTAAACCCTAAAGGCTTAAATTTCGACTTGGCTAGGTTTTTTTGAAACCGTAGCCACCACCCCCTTATTTTCGAAAATTATATAGTTTATCCCTAGGGTTTCTAGTTTCCTTAATTATTATTTTAATATGAATTAAAATTTGAATAACTAAAACCTGAAAAACCTTACCTTTTTTCGAAATTAGAAGGATAAGGGATTAGGATTAAATTTGAATTATTTAATTGGTAAATAATTATTTAATCCATGTATTTAAATTCTTTAATTAATTGTTTAATTGGCAAATAATATGATTTAAATTTTTTTAATTAATTTTTTAATTAAGATAAAGGATTAAATCATTATTTAGTTTAAAATTAATTATTATTAATTGTTTAATTCGAAAGATTAACTTTAAACCCTAGTATTTTGAAAATTTTTTAAAATACACCTTATACTATATATATGATTAAAAGTTTAAAATATTATATGTATAAAACAAGTCAGTCAAATTGCTAGTACGCCTCATTGACAAAGCCATACAATAAAGGGGGGGGGGGGTATAAGGAAGCGGCCTATAAAATGACTACCATTAGGTGTCCACTCTCACCCACTGCTCCCTTGTATGGTGGAGGGTCGTTAGCTGAACGGATTTGATAGGACATAACATCTTAAAAGTATGGAGGGTCGTTAGCCCAACTCTAGTTACTTTAGGACAAAAATGTGAAATGTATGCTAGTCCATGAAAATGCACATCACTCTTTATATGTCGTTAGTGGAGCGTGCGTGCTTAACCAGCACACTAATTTGGGACTATAAAGTTGAGTGATGGACAAATCGAATATTATCATTGTTAATGGAGCGCGTGTGGTTTACCAACAAATTAGTTTGAGATGATAAATGGCATCGAGGTTGTCAAGCGGGTTTGCATGGTTATTCACATCTTATTTGTGATCCTCGACATCCCATTCACAAATTTTTGGAGCATAATTTGAGATTAAACATACCATTGAGAAGATTCAATGAATCTCAAACGAACTAGGAGTTTCATGCTAGATTGAAACTGGTAAATTTGTATTACCTACCTTGATAAATTCACAATTAAATTACGGCATCCCTTTTCTGTATTGTGAGTTGTATTTTGGATCCTAGCCTTGAATATTTATTTTGGGTTAAAATATTAAGGATTTATATCAATAACTAAAAACTATGTCTCTTTTTATAGATGTCCGGAAATGGTGATCTCGCTACTACTCAAGTTGGCTCCTCCAACTCTAATTTTTCACTACTCTCGATCCAATGAAAAAAGAAGCCCACCGGTCCCAACTACATGGACTGGTGAGGAACTTGAAGATGACTCTTCGCTATGAGGGCAAGGAATATGTCCTAGAAAAGCCTCTTTTCTAGATCGATCGATCCACCGCCACTCCTGGGGAAATTGCCTCATACAACAAACATTTTGTTGGTGCCAAAAAGATTACTTGCATCATGGTGGTCGCTATGGCACATGAACTGGCTAAGTTCTATAAAGAATACTGACCATACGAGATGGCTATTGACCTTGCTGGAAAGTTCCACAAGAAGGCGATACAAGAGCGTTTCGAAGTGGTCAAAGCTTTCATAGCATGTAAACTCAAGGAAGGAGAGTCTGATTTCCCTCAGGTACAAAATATGAAAAGGTACGTGGAGCAACTCCATAGGCTGAATGTATCGTTTTATGATGAGTTGTCCATCAACATGGTCCTTAACTCATTACCTCCTTCTTATGATCAGTTCGTTTTAACCTATCAATTGAACAACACGGAGACGCCATTGACTGAGCTCCACAATTTGTTGCAAACTGCTGAATCAGGGATGAAGAAAAATCATGCTTCTACTGCAACAAACGCTCCTTTCCACGCCATTGGATCTGGAAAAGGGAAAAAGAGAAAGGCTCCTTCCCAATCCAGCATGAAAGGGAAGTCCCATGCTGGAGGGTCTAGAAGTGGGTCAAATTCAAAGCCAAACTTTGATGTCCAAGTGGTCAGTGATCCAAAGGAGGCTACTTGCTTCCATTCTGGTGAAAAGGGCCATTGGAGAGGAAGTTGCCTTAAGTACGTGCAAGTCTTGAAGGATGGAAAGATCAGGGTGTCCTCTTAAGGTATTTACACTATTCAAGTTAATAACACACAACTTTCTCATTCATGGGTCCTTGACACAGGATGTGGTTTCCATATTTGTTCTGATTTGCAGAGGCTAAGTGAAAGTGAGGAGGTGGAGCATGGGAAGCTCAATCTGATCACGGGGAATATGCGATCTTCTGTTGTTACCAAGATTGGGACATATAGGCTTATGCTTTATAGTGGTGTTAGGGTTAATTTGATTAATTTTTGTTATTTGTTAGATATGATGCAAAACATTATTTCATTTCATGCATTGTTCAGACAAGGTTTTAGATATTCATTTGATAATGAAGTTGGTTCTATTTCTGCTTATCATAATGGTATTTTTATGTTTGAAGCTTTAACTTGTAATGGTGTGTATGAAACTGTGACTTATGTTGATAACCTAGGGAATACTGTGTTTCATATTGATTTGTCCAATGGTGTACCAAAGCATGTTTGCGGCATTGTCATCATGGGCACAGAAACAAGAAACACATCACCCAACTCTAAAAGGATGGAGTGTTGGAATCATTTGATCTTAGGATGGATGATGAATGTGAATCTTGTCTCTTGGGAAAGATGACAAAAACATCTTTCACTGAAACATGTGAAAGAGGTGAAGGATTGTTGGACCTAATCCATATAGATGTGTTTGGCCCATTTAGATTCACCACAAGAGATGCTAATCGATGCTACATGACATTTATAGATGATTATAAAATATATGGTTATATCTTCTTAATCAAACATCAAATAGAAACCTTTGAAAAATTCAAAGAGTTTAAGAACGAGGGTGAGAATCAATTAGGTAGGAAGATAAAGATGCTAAAATCTGACAGAGGTAGTGAGTATCTTAGTATTGAGTTCCACAACTATCTCAAGGAATGTGGAATCGTTTCACAATTGACACCTCCCAGAACACCATAACTCAATAGTGTGGTCGAGAGGCGTAATCGAACCTTACTAGATATGGTTCGTTCCACGATGTGCCAAGCTTCTCTTCCTGTTTATTTATGGGGGTATGCCTAGGAGACAGTCACCCATATCGTGAATCTTGTTCCGAAAAAGAAGGTTTCCAAAACACCTCATGAGATGTGGACTGGGAAAGCTCTCTTGCTCACACATATCATGGTTTGGGGTTGTGAAGCACTAGTAAGATGAGAGACGCACGACAAACTTGAACCCAAAGCCGAGAAGTGTTATTTATTTGGCTAACCACAGAAGTCCTTTGGATACTTGTTCTACAGACCTAGTGAGAACGTGGTCTTCATACCTCGAAGATGAGTCTTTCACGAAAGAGAACTCATATTCAAAGAAGACAACGGGAGTGTTATTGATCTTGAAGAAATTCATGAATCATCCAATTAAGGAACCTCACACAACACTATCACTCAACATGAGGAAAAGGTTCCAATTGAGCTAGTTGACAACTCATTACCCATTTGTCGTTATAGTAGGGTTAGCATGCCACTTGAGTTCTATGGTTTTCAAATTACTACAGATGGTGACACATTTGTCAGTGATCGTACACTGGTAAATTTGGATGAACCTACTAACTACAAGGAATAAATGGCTGGCCCTGAAGCTGCTACATGGAAGGAGGCAATGAACAGTGAGATTCGGTCTATGTATGATAACCAAGTATGGAACTTGGTTGATCATGTGCCTAGTCGAAAGACAGTCAGGTACGAATGGATCTTCAAGAAGAAGACCAACATGGATGGGAAGGTGCACACCTATAAAGCTAGGCTGGTTGCAAAGGGCTTTAATCAAACCCAAGGGATTTACTATGATGATACCTTTTCACCAGTAGCTAAGATAAAGTCTATCAAGATTATGCTTGCTATAACTACATTTCATGATTATGAAATTTGGCAGATGGATGTTAAAACCATGTTCCTTAATAGGAAGCTATCTGAAGACGTCTACATGAGTCAGCCAGAGGGTTTTGTACATGCCAAGTTTCCTGATAGGGTGTGTAATATTGAGAAATTCATTTATGGGTTAAAACAAGCATCTCACAGTTGGAATCTTTGCTTCCATGAGAAAATCAAGAGTTTTGATTCTCTAGAAGTGAAGATGAGTCCTTTGTATGTGTCAAAGCTAGTAAGAGTATAGTTACCTTCCTAGTTTTGTATGTTGATGACATACTCCTTATAGGAAACAACATTCCAATTCTACAAGAAGTTAAGTATTGGATTGCGAAGTGTTTCTCTATGAAGGATCTAGGGGAAATATCATTTATTCTAGGAATAAGAATTCATTGGGATAGAAAGAATCGTATTATTAGTCTCAATCAGATTACATATATGGATAAAATACTGAAGCGTTTCGGTATTCAGAATTCAAAGAAAGGGGAATTACCCATTCATAATACTATCATGTTGAGTAAGACTCAAAGTCTAAGTACTGATGAAGAGATTGCTAACATGATTCGAGTCCTATATGCTTCAGTTGTAGGATCGATCATGTATGTAATGACCTATACTCGCCGTGATGTGTCTTATGCTTTGATCATGATTAGTTGATTTCAGGGAAATACGAGCAGAGCCTACTGGATTGAGGTGAAGAATATTCTAAAGTATCTGTGAAGAACAAAAGACATGTTCCTAGTTCTTGTCGTCAGTGATACGTTAAGAATGAGTAGTTAAAGTTACGCCAGTTTTCAAATAAACCAAGACAACTTTTGTTCGCAGTCTGGTTGGGTGTTCTTGCTGAATGGAGGAGCGGTTACTTGGAAAAGTTCCAAGCAAGACATGGTGACTGATTCCACCTGTGAGTCAGAGTACATTGCAGCGAGTGAAGCATCGAAGGAAGCAGCTTTGCTGAAGAGCTTTATCGGAGATCGCAGGGTCATTTCGACTATTCTGGAACCCATGGAACTGTTCTGTGATAATGAAGGCGTGTTTGCTTTGACAAAAGAGCCAAAGGATCATGGTAGATCCAAGCATATCGATAGAAAGTACCATTATATTCGACATCGGGTAGAACAAGGACATCTTATGGTAAAGAGAGTATCATCAAAAGATAATGTTGAAGATCCTTTCACAAAGGCTCTGAGCAGAGTCAAACATTACCAGCATGCTAGGATCATAGCCTAAGAGACGATATTAGTTTTAGTATTTAGGTGGTATGTTTGAAACCTGTAACAAATAAATGTAATTGATTTGGTGAATGAATAATAGAGAATTATTTATGAGTACCGTAGTGCCTTATTCAATTATTTATTCTTGTGTTTCTTTTTGCATGTTTACACTTCCTGAGTAATTTGAATTATTCAAACTTCCACAATCATCATACTTTAGGAAGTAAGTAGTGAGTTAAGGTTATCAAGAATTGATTGTAGATTGTTGATTGAGGTTAAGATATTGCAATTTGAATTGCTACAATATTTATGAGTGCTTTGAAAATAAGGATCTTAAGTATTGGATAAACCCATGCTTAGAGATTACTTCATGGATCTTATCACGAGTAATTCTAAGACGATAATATCTTGTATTCTTCAAAACAAAGATATATAGTTCATAGTTTACGTATCAGTTATGTATTCGTTTATTCAAACGTATTTCATAACTGTACGTTATAAAGGGTAATTCTACATGTGATTTAATGTGTGAATTGTATGACTGTGTAGTCAACGTAAATCATTCCTTTTGCCCTAACAGGAAAAGCGATATCATTAGGCCCCTTGATGATTTGATGTTGACTATATAGTGTTGGGCCCAACCAAGACTAATTGATGTGTACAATTTGAAGTCCAATCAAGTCTTTACAAATCGGGAAATTGGGAAACAAAATTTTGGAGAATGAGATTGATTCTGATCCATGTCTCATGTCCATATGATATCTTGAAGAACGAAGGAATAGCTTATCACTTATATTAGAGCCAATAACTGATTTGAATCAGAGTTTCGCAGTGGTTTTGGAAAACACTCTTTGTTGTTTATTTCAATTCTATACTTGCAATTTTGGTTACAGACTTATGCAAGTGGGAGACTATTGGATTAAGATGTCTAAGCCAATAACTAAATTGGTATATTCTTGAATTAGAAGCAAAGTCCTTTTTGGGTTTCCCTAAAAACTAGTATTTGGATAGAATGACTTTTGGAGAAAGACGTTGAGTTGTTAATTTATTATATAATTAATAAAAGAATTAGAAACTGAAATGAATGATTTATTAATATATTATATGATTAATATATTAATTGAAAATAGTATAATTTAATTAATAATTAATCAGAAATTAATTGAAATTAATTTCAAGATTTATTAGATTAATTAAAAGTGCAAGGATTGAAGCTGTAATTGTTAAATAGTTGAACAAGAAGGTATTCTAGAACCTTCTAACCCCTTGAACGAAATTAAGGAGGGTTTTTAGGGTTTTTGGAATATTCCGTATGGAAAATTAGGAAACTAGATAATTTGGGTTTTGAAATAATATTATTATATTTCAAATTAGGGTTTCTAGGGTTTTCCTATCAGCTATAAATAGGGTCCTTTGACATCATATTTTCGACCACCACTACACACATAGAAGAGCCATAATTGTGCTCTAGCCTCCTCTCTCCTCAAGTCTTCTTGCTACTAGGGTTTTGGGTACAAGCCATTACAGGCATTCATTCCTTTGGTGCTAGCTTTCCAATATCTAGAAGAAGGATTCTACTTTGATTATTTACAAAAATAATTGAAAGGTATGTAACCCTAATCTAATATGAGTTTCGATTTCATAGTCTCTAGGGTTTCTTGATATTCATAATTAGTTTCTATAAATAGAGAAAACATAGATCCTTTCCAGGTTGCATGTGAACTTAACGATTTAAGTGTTTTTCCGCCACATGTAATTTGTTTTATAACCTAGAAAACCCATCAGAAAGTGCTCAAAGAAAACTTGGAAAAATGAGTGAAGAACTTATTTTTGGTGAAAGGAAAAAACTTTGAGATCAATCAGCGTCTTGTTAGAATCGTTGAAAACAAGGACGCTCTGTATGTTGATTATACTATGCGGCTGACTGATGCCAAGATGAAACCTGTTCTTGGGAAACTTAATGACATTTTGGATGTTACACATAGTTGGGCTACTGCGCAACAAGGGGAGATGAAGAAGTGAATGAAGATGCAATTCTAGTAAATGAAGAAGTTGTTCCCAAAGTCAATTTGAAAAATCCTTATCAAACTAGAAAAATGGCTAAAACGACGAGTGCTGATATGATTCGTTTGGGAAAGAAATCTTTGAAAGAAAGATTGAAAAACCTTAAAGAAATAAAAATTTGGTTGGAAGGGTAATGTATCCTTTGGATCAGGGAAATGGAAAGTTAATATTGTTTCGGAAGAAGATGCTGATCTTAATCCCAACTTATCTGAAAAGGAATTGAAGGAATGAGAAAAGCATGATAAGGAACTTGATACCTTGAATGTTTTAAAAGAAAACATTAACGCAGAAGAAGTTGAAAAGAAGAATGTTGAAGAAAATCTTGCTTCTAAGAAGGCCATTTTTCTTGAATGGACTATTGATCACATTCAAAAAGAAGCAATTGATAATCCAAATTTGTTTTGGTTAGAGCCGCAGACTTCTTTCTCTGTTGAGAATGAAAAATAATGTAAGCTAGAATTTTCGATTACAACAAAAACATTTCAATTTTGTTGCTTTGAAAATATTATAAAGGTTCCTTTGGCGAATGTTGTTGTAAACAAGAAGATGTTCAATTTTATGTGAAAAACTCAAAGCCACAGTATGAATCTTGGAGTCTGAAGAGGATTGTTAGTTTGAAAGTTGGAAAACCTACTGTTGTAGATGGCTTCGCAAATGTTAGATATTAAGCCTTTAGAAGTCATATGAAATTCATGAATTTTCCATAGTAGATATTCCTTTTGTGAATCCATATGATTGGATTTCGTTGCTCAATATTGTCAAAGGATACTATGAAATATGAACTGATCTATCAATTTTTGATTAAAATGATACGAGCTTATATTCTTGAGGTTTCAAAAATGGATGTTGAAATTGTTGTTTTTCTTAAAAGAAAGCCTATTCATAAGCTTTTTCCACCACCAGAGAACGTGAATGAATTCAAGACTTGTTTTATTGAAAAAGATCTTTGGGGAATAGCTTATAAGATAAAGGAAAATAAATATATGAAGCACTGCATGTTATTCTTGCGAGATTAGCATTTGTACTCTACTACAACATTAAATCAAATCCATGCAAGAGCAGAAGAGAACAAGTCAAATAGTGAAGGAGATTTGAAGTGTGTTTCTGATATGCTTAAATGGTGGGTGGTTATTCGGATGACACTATAGAAGACTATTTCGAAGGTTTTTCAAGTCGTGGAGAAAGAGAAGGAAAACACCACAACATCAACTTGCTATAAAGGGGGACATTGTTAGGTTTCAGATTTTATGTTGTGTCTAGTTGTATGCATTGTTTTCAATTTCTGTGTCATGTTAAGTGTCTTCTCCTTATTCCGAAATGTATTGTTATTCCATTTTCGGATTTTATTTAATCTTAGGTCTGCAGTTCTGAACTGTCGACTTGGGATTCCTATCTAGTGCTTCTTTGACTCTTATATATAGGAGCCTTAGTTAGTAGAATGAGTAACTTTTTTCATAGAATAGTTTTGCACAACTTCTTATAACGAATTATTCTTCTTACCCATTAATGCAAAACATATCTTATTTACCTTCTTGTGTTCTTATCAATTTGTTAAATCTTCTTAAGATATTTTCATTCTAAAATCTATCGTTCCTAAAGTTCTATCAAATAGTTGCAATAATAAATTGAAACATAGATCTTTATAGGTTGCACGATTCACATAGAAATTGTTTTACCTTTTCGCTACCGTATTAATCTGTTTTATAATTTCCTTTAACCCAACCGATGGGTGGTCATGGGTGGCCATGGAGGATGGTGGGTGAGTGGTAGGTGGTGTTCGTTGGATGGTCGGTGGTGTTGGTTATATATATATATATATATATATATATATATATATATATATATATATATATATATATATATATATATATATGAAAATTTTCAATAGATAACCATTATCAATGGTTCTACAAGGAACCAAATATTTTTTCAAGTTTTAGAGTTTATTCTTTATCGAAAAAAACTAAAAATATCTAAATTCATAACTTTACATTATGAATGCTAAAAAAATGAATTATATATTTTTTCGGATTCACCGTGTGAATTTAGATTCGTATTGTGTGAATCTGCATAGATTCACACTGTGTATTTTATGAAAAAAAAGTAAATATTTTTTTATCGAATTTGATATCATTGGAAAAGGGATAAAAAATTAAGAATTTCTTTATTTTTAGATTTTTTTTAAAGAAAAAATTTGCTTTAAAAGTTAAAAAAAAAAATGGTTTCTTGGTTCTATAATCAATAATGGTTATTTATTAAACCTCACCATATATATATATATATATATATATATATATATATATATATATATATATATATATATATATATATATATATATATATATAGGCTAGGTTATTTTGTTTCTTATATTTATTGTGTGCTAGAATGCACCAATAGTAATTTAGTAAATTAAATAATTATTTAATTAAATAAATATAGATATTAAATGATTTCCATAATTATATGTATATTAAATGATATTCATAATTATAATTCTCTTTTTATGGAAACTAATTAAATCCGTCATTAATGTCAGCAATAACATTCTTTAAATTCGCATCTAGGTTTTTATATATGAATTCGTATTTTGTTTCAGGACTCACTCACTTAAAATACAATAAAGTTGAATGTAATATTAAGAACGAGAGTGTATTCTAGTAGAATACACTCTCATTCTATTGGAATATACTCTTATTCTTCTAGATATGAATTATTCTGAAAAAATATTATTGTTGACATTAATGACGAATTTAATTAGTTTCAATAAAAATGAGTTATAAGTATGGATAACATTTAATATGAATATAATTAATACTAAATTTTTATTGTTGCATTCTAACACACAATAAATATGAGAAACATTTGAACCTACCTATATATATATATATATATATATATATATATATATATATATATATATATATATATATATATATATATATATATATATATATATATATATATATATATATATATGCACCACCGCTTTTATATTCATATTGCTGATAAGTGGTATGTGTTTTAAAGTCATGATAAGATATGTTTCAATATTCAATCACGTCTGCTTCCCATCATTTAATTAGAGTAATTTTTGACTATGATTGGCAAAAAAGGACTATGGTTTATTATATTCAATATTGATGCATGTATACCATGCACTAACGAAATAGTGCTACCAAAGTTCCACATGTCATTAACACATCAAAGAGGCCATACTCAATTTTCACAAGCTATATACATTTTAATGTTTACTATTAATCGTTGCTTACAAAGTTCCGTAATTCAAAATAAAATATCGCATGGTATACACTTATGGACGGATACCCTCTTAAATGGAAAGTTTGCACATCTGAAATTAAAAAAAAAAAATGTGTTTTATAAATCTTACAAATTAAAACCAAAATAAATGTCGATTACTAAAAAAAGATAGTGCTGCTAAAGGGGAGATTACATCACCTCACATCATCCAACAATGAGTGCCACAAGATCCTAGATTAATGGGATGTGTCACCCATTTTCGTTGTTGCTTTTTGTTTCATATATATATATATATATATATATATATATATATATATATATATATATATATATATATATAAAAAGAGAGAGAGAGCTATTTTGAGATTTTAAAAAAGAGTTCAGGTCATTTTTAATTATTGAACATATCTGAATTTTGATCTAATTAGTATATTTGGTTTAAGTTATTATTGATCACTAAAATTGTTTATTTTTGTTTATTTTAGTCATTATATTAGTGATAGTTGTTTTACTACATGGAACTTAGTCAAGACTATAATTAGTTATTGAATTTTTTTGGATGTTTTATTTTAGTTATTATAATTTCTTTAAGTTATCATTAGTCATTGGACATGTTTAAAATTTTCATTTCAACCAGTCTACTGTGTTATTATTATTTTTTTTAAAATGAAAAAACTACTACTTTTTTTCTTTACTCTATAACTAAACATGTTACACCATTTATTTTAGAGCAAATTATACGAATGCTTCTTGTGATTTAGGCTAGTCTGCACACAATCAACATCAATAATTAATTTCACTTTGGCATTCTCTATCCACTATATTTTGTTGTCATTTTGATGTCTAGAACGATAATGTCACCTCGATTCATTCCTAATATGTATTTTGGATTTCGATACTTCAAAGGAAATATTTGATAAGAATCAATTACCATAAAATTAAGGTAGTCATCATAACTCTCATCCACATTCTCTTTGGTCCAATTTGTTCATGTTTTCAAGTGCTTCATACAAAAACATGGTCCTTGTGCGTTGAAAGAGGATCGAGTCCCTTGATTCGAGTTCCCGAAAGAAGAAGTAGATGTGTTCGTGTTTTCAAAATGTAGAGCTTAAATATGCTGTGAGATGACGAACCTTTAGTAGATTCTTAATTGTCAAATAGTCTGTAAATAGTGAAGGTCATCAAGACTTCGTTATCTAAATGTATTTACTAGGCACAGTTGTGGTTCATATTTTAATGCTTTGTCCTAGTATTTTTTTTTCCGTGAGTAACCTATAAATAGGGTGAGTACTATAGAGTGTCGTAACTTTTAAACGCTTGTATGTATTCAACTCTCATTCTCATTCCGATACTTCTGTACTTTTCTCCGGATAAATTAAGCTGAAAACCAGATTTTATTTAGATCTTTGTGTTCTTTACTTACTCTTACTTTGATTTCTATCGATTGATTAAAACATAAATCATTTCATCATTTCAATTGGTATCAGAGCGGGAATCTACACATCGATAAAATAATCTTTTTCTCGTTTACATCTTATTAAATCGATTTCTCCGATTCAGTTATTCCGCAAGATTGGAACATAATTTTTCGTTTGATCGATTGTGATTAATGGATTTGTAACACTCGGTTTCGAATCATTTCATTATTCAGGGCCGTGGCCCGATTATCGGTTATCATAAGGCTTAGGGCCTTGGTGAAGTAGATAATTATTCCTTGTTGGATATGGTCATTATATTAGGTGATCCAAGAGTTCGATTGTGTTTCGGAGCCCAAGGGTATAATCGTAATTTGGCAGTTTGGGCCTTTATGAATTTTGGGTTTTTGTTCGGGAACTTTTAAGGCGAGGGTGAGTTGATAGAAGTGTAGGGCTTCTCGTCACATTTCTGTGGATATCAAGTTTGTTGGAAACGCACTTAGGTCGAAGGAGTTATGGCCGATAGAAGTTTAAGTGTTTTGGAGCTTGGTCGAGTAAGCGGGGCGTACTCACCAAGTACGCGGGGCGTAGTGGCTAGGTGGATCGCGGAGGTTTCTTGAGTACGTCAGGCGTACTAAGGGGTACACGGGGCGTACTACCTTCATATTGAAACCCTAGTTTTTAGGGTCCTCACCCTATTTAAGCCTCATTTATTCTTGAGCCTTGCCCCTTAATCGGCCTCCAAGCCTCCTAAACCCTAATATTCGACCCTTAGCCACCATCTTGGAGTTATTAAGCTTTTGTGAGGAATCTTGGAGTGTTTTGTGCATTTTAAATATATTAAAGGTTGTCGAAGGATCATCACTTGGAGTGGGGCTTGTAGATCTAGAAATTTCTCATCTTTTGCAATCCATTGAACGTAAAAAGCTCTCATCTTGGCATCTCTTTGGTTACATCTTGTTTGGGGTAGTTTATGGCACATTTTGCTCCCTTTGGTTTGTCTTTATGAGGTTGAGCTTGCCCCAAGAGTTTGGACACTAGATCTGGATGTTTTGGGTGTCCCAAATGCATAAAAATGTGATCTTGATAGTTGATATCAACTCATGAATGTGTTTTAGCATCTTTAGTGAATTTGTAAAGTAAGAACTTGGATTTGGGACCCACTGAGCCATGCAAAAGATCAAAGTTAACGACTTTATGGATTCAGACATGTTTTGGAACTAGATCTGAGCATTAGATGATTTGGCTGAAGGGATTAAGACTTTTTCTAAGTTGGTTGTAGGCAGGGTGAGTACGCGGGGTGTACCTTATAGTACGTGACGTGTACTGAGGCAAATGGGCGTATGCTGAGGGTACCAAATGAGTGTGCGGGGCGTACTTAGTTTGTTGGGTTTTTCTTGATTCGTTGACTTTTTGACCATGGACCGTTGACTAGAAGTTTGACCAGGGTTGACCATAGGATATTTTGGGCCTTTTAGGATATTGGGCCTTCTCGGGATAGGCCCATTATGGGTTTGTGTAACAACCCGAAAATTTTAGATCAAGAAAGGTCTAAACCCTAACCATGTATAAGTGAAACCACATTGCAACCTTGTTGCATTGTATCCTCTATAGCCTTGAGGGCTTATTTATAGGGCTAACAACTAAGTGTAGATTGAAACCCAAGTTGCGTTAAGCTAATATATGTCAACATAAGCCAAAAGTTTAAGTTTAAAACCATAGAATAATACCCTATATTTGGGTTTTCGGTCCAAGGCATCTAGAACATGTTGATTTTGGTTTTGGAATCTAATTCATAAGGTGTTTTCGGTGGTTAAATTCAAGGAACATGGAGTTTTCAGTTTTCCATGACCGAAATCACATCTTAAGTGCCCGAAAACACAAGGCCAAGCCCATTATGGACTGAAATCTCAAAGTGTAAGGCCCTTTAAGGCCGAAAACACATTGCTATATATATATATATATATATATATATATATATATATATATATATATATATATATATATATATATATATATGTGTGTGTGTATGTGTGTGTGTGTGTGTGTGTGTTCAACCGAAAACCAATCTCATTTCTCACTTTTCACACATAAATCCTTCACTTTTTGCTCTCAAAACTCATCTATAAACCCCATATCTTCATAAGATTTTTTTCCCAGATCATCATAATTTCGCCAAGAACATCAAGAACACCAAGAACAATATTCAAATCTTCATAGTTCAACTCAAGAACACCAAGAACATCAAAAACACCAAGAACACTTCAAACAATTTTAAGAATTGTTTTTTATACGACTACTTTCACGCATTCTAACTCGAGGATCATTCGCAATCACTTCGTATCCAAACAAGCAAACACACTCGAGGTGAGTTCATACCCCTACGTTTTCATGATTTTTCAATTGTTTAGGGGGGGGGGGATGCAAGTAAAACACAATAAATCATGTGTTTAAAAATATAAATTGTTTATTTTGTATTCTTATACTTTATAAACACTTTACGTAAAAATATGTTAAGGCATAAATGTTTTCATCTCAAAGGAACAAACATATAAAATATAATAGGTATAGTTTATGGAACATAAGTACTATTTTAGAAAGTCCAGGTTACAATACAGAAACAAACATATAAACTATAATAGGTATAGTTTATGAAATAAACATGCAGTTTATTCAATACAAAGTTACATTTTCATTTACTAAAGGGTATTACATTTCATTTACTAAAAGGGTTTTCAGTTTATTACTCGTAAACTCGTTGAAGCAATTTGTGAGAGGCCTTCAAGTACTTATTTAAGCGCCCGCGAAAGTCCTGACTTATAACCAGAGTCTCTTGTAGGGAGAGCGAGATATTTGTGTATAGATCTATTCGGGACTGACAATCCCGCACCTCAACTGTTAGCTACAGTTAGACCGGCAGGCCTGGGGTGACAAATGTCGTTCACATTTTGACGCCTGAAGAACGTCGTGTTCAGGCCATATTAGGTCACAATATGGTTATAAGAACTCACATGGAGAAAACAACGACACATTTACGGAGTACTATATTTTCAGATAGTTTCATTTGAACATTAACTTTACATTTGGTTTACAGGGAAAACATACTTTCAATGGTTTTATTTAAATAATGAAATTGTATCACATTATTTGCAAGTATAATATTTCATACACATCAGTTTTAGGACAACAGAGAATCATAATTTCGTCTATGATTGCTTAATGTATATACTAGAGTTATATAAACTTAAGACCCGATCGACTTAGAATTTTTGGGTCCGCCTTACTTCCTGTTCCTTGTTTGGTTACATTTGACGGCCGATTGAACCTTGATTTTATATAACTTGTATTCACTAACGGATTATAGAAGGAAGCTATGGGATTTATAGAACAACACACAGTTACACTAAAAGTAATACATTATACTACTTACTAATACAATACGAACAACATTTCAGGAAAATATATATTGAGGATCCTTATTGCTAAGTCTATGATTTCTTAATGTATACGTTAGGGTTATATACAATAAAGATCTGATAGGCAGTGGAATGTGTGATTTCCGCCTTACTTCCTGTTCCTTGTTTGGTTGTGGGCTTAGGGCGGAATCACCCATTCGACTTTCTGTTCGATCTTCATTATATATTACTTGTATACACTAAGAAATCATAGGAGGTAATCGTACGGATCACACCATTTACATAAATTAGAACTTCACATTACAAATTTTAAGCATAAAAAACTTATACTTTTTGGTCTTAAGGTACTAAGACTATAACTCATTTACAAAGAAAATATTGGATTTTCTGGAAGAACACATTAACATTTCAATAACAAAGAACATACATTTTCACATAAAATGCTTATGAACTCACCAACTTAAATGTTGACACTTTTTCAAACCACTTGTATTCTCAGGGATTTAGTAGACAGGTACCCTCACAGTTTTCGAGAAGACGGAGCATAGTAGCGTCACGTATTAGTTTTTGCTGCATACTTTTGGAGTCAAATATACTATGATTCGAAAACAATGTAAACTCTATATTATCAATACAATGGTTGTGTTTGCTTTGATTACTATTATACAATTTTTGTGATACCGTCCTCCGCCCCCGAACGTTTCCGCCGTTACGGTTTGGGGGTGTGACCGATTGGTATCAGAGCATTGTTTATAATGAACTAAGTATATTAAACCATATAAGATATACAACTATAAATACAATGGGACTAAAACACTCTGACCAAGAGTTATACTTTTAAAATATAACAATATTTTTATTAAAGTATACATACATGCATACATACTAGAATAGTATCACAAGAAGAACAATACAAAAGTATTTAGATGTTGAACACTGCAGTCAAACATAGACAGTTATGTAATCATATCTGGGATAAATATAGCCTGATCAACTATATTTATTTGAGATACGACCAACATGTGTTTGGGAGTGATGGTGGTGTTGCAACAAGTCTAAAACTTACCAACTCTACATACAAAGGAACACTAAAACCAAACATAAAGTTTAAAATACTATAGGAGTATTTTATGATACTATACAATAACAACATGTCTAAAAACTTATCAACTTCATATACCAAGAAACTCTAGAATCAAACATAAAATTAATATACTATAGGAATATTTTAAGGCGTTATAAATAACTTATGTGAAAACTAAAGACCCTTACTGGTAGGTCTATAATTGTTGAGTATATACGCTAATGTTATATATAATTAAGATTTTATAGACTTAGAATTTGTGATTTTCGCTCTACTTCCTGTTCCTTGTTTGGTTGTGGTCTTAGAGTAGGATTACTTATTCGAAGGTCTATTCGATCTTAGTTATTTATAACTGGTATGCACTACGTGATTATAGAAGGACCCGACAAGGATCACCATAAAAATTTCAATAGAAATGCCATAGATTCTTTATACACCCTTATTCTCGCACAAACGACATATCTAGACATCGTAACCTCACTACAACATCCAACAGAGGAGTTGAGGAAGAACCAGAAGGGGTTCACGACGAGGATCCCGAGAAGGGATCAGACGAAGAAAAAGGCACTGGAAAGATCGTTAATAAACCTTACCCTATCAAGAGTAGACATGAAACCCTTTTCATCTTTATCTTTCTACGACATGTTCAGACAAAGTACATACACCCACTACACAATACTTTGGACCCTAGCACTTACAAATCAAGCATTACCTCTGATTGTTCCATGAGAGGCCCGCTTGAACATTCGGGTTCAGAATCTCCATCACGAAGTAATGGAGATCAGTAGCAAAGCCCGGAACATGACGATGGAAATTTAACACACCTACGAAGAGCAAAGAACACCATATGGATGCCATACCTACAAGTAGATCAGGAAAACGATACGGACTACCTACACTCTTTAAAGGGAGAGATAGCCACCATAAGACAACGAATCTTGCAGCTAAAACTAGAATAGTCATAACAAATCAAAGAAATAGAAGGGGGGCACTCACGAGATACGTGAGATGGTGGAGCACCCCGCGTGTCATTTTAATAACTAATAAACTAATATAACCTAGTGAGTCAGTGACTACACTACTCACACTATGTGGTAGGCGTAACGCACCTTTCGTCACAACTAGTAACAGTAAAATCAAGAAAGATACTCCCTTCCAAAACCCATGAAACCCGATCAACTTAAGATTTCAACATCTATAATCTATTTTGTTAAACTTAACATTGGTACAATGCCTACTCCCACTCACTACCATAAAATACATCATAGGGATGTTGGTCGAAACATTGAGTATTGTACAACAAGACAAGAAATTTATATATATATATATATATATATATATATATATATATATATATATATATAAATAGATAGAATACAACTAGCAACGACCATACTTCTATACGAACTCGTTTCACATCATGCAACAAAATCATGTCTTACACATGGAAGTAACCAGCACACCGGCACAACACCGATTCTGCAAATAGACCCCGCTACATTCCAAGCCGCCATAACAGCTGCAGTGACAGCTGTCATGGCACAACTCAACGCGAACAACACAAACGGAGACAATAACGGTGTTGACCATCCCAATCGTAGTAACACCCAAGAGCACCAATGAGTGATTGTGTCACACCCCCGAACCAGACGGCGGAAACGTCCGAGGGTTTGTACGTGACTTCATCCTTGTAGTATTATCACATAGTATATAATTGAAATATAGCATCATCATCATCACACATGTAATATAACAACATACATTGTTTACATCGAGTATTGTGTTTGAATATTACATGCCAAAATAATTAAAGTATGATGAAACAAAATATAACAAAACATCCATTAATTTGTTCAGCCCAACCGGCTTCAACGGTTTCCTGAGAATACAAGTTAATTTAAAAAGGTTAACATAAAAATGTTGGTGAGTTCATAAGCATGTTTGAGAAAATGATTCGAATAACTTTGTAATCACAAGAAAATCCTGTATTTTCTTAAAATAGTTTAGTATGTTTGTGTCCGATCTTGTATTAATTCATGTGTGTTATTTTTTAATAGAATGCCAAAAGTGAATGAATAGAATGTAAAGAGAATGCCCCCAGACAACCCTATGTTGCCTGTAAAAGAGAATGCCGGTATATCAACCCCCGACATTGAGTACCGGCGCAAGTATGTTCCCGAGTAATCCAAAGAGAAAAGAGAATGGTCTCCCGTAAATTTCATAATGTTAATTCCTCTAAGTGAGCTATTATAACCATACTAGATAATGTCAATTTCGACTGTCTTGGCGTTTATGGACGCCGACGGAAAATAGAATAAGGTTTTCGTCACCCTAGACTGGTGTAGTCTAACTGTAGCGAACAGCTCAGGTGTGGGGTGTCATCCCCGTATAGATCTATACACAAACCCCCATTCCCCCTCCAAGAGACTCTGGTTATAACTACAGGCTATGATCGTACACTTAATAGGTGTCAACCGACACGTCTCACTAGATCCTTAATCGAATTTACGCGAAGAGAAACATATAAAACACATTCCAGGCCCAATGAACCATGTAAGTGAACAACTAAGGCTCACTAAACATGTAACTCATTTCCAGGCCCGAAAGGAATGAGATTATATAACATGGGCCCAAAATATATGTAAAAGGACAACTAAGGCCCATTTCACATGTAAGGTATTTCCAGGCCCAAATAGCACGCAAAGAGTATCCAAGGTCCATCGAGCATGTTAATGGGTCAATGGGGCCTAATAAACTATAGAGAGTATTCAGGACCTATGAAGCATATAAATGGGCCACTAAGGCCCAATAACATGAGAATGGCAAAATTAGCCCGCTTGTTATTATATTGCTAGTATTAACTCAATTATTTACCAAAATGACATAAAAGGCCCATTTTTTGTAAAAATGACATTCTTGGCCCATTAAGCCAAAAATTTACAATTAAGGCCCAATTTTAGTAAAAATAACATTTTAGGCCCCTTTTTGGACAAAACTTGATTTTAAGGCTAGTTTTTATAAAAATAACATTTTTAACTTACTTTTGTCAAAAATATCATTTTTGGCTTGATTTTTATAAATATATATATATATATATATACATATATATATATATATATATATATTCGGCCCATTATAGATAATTTCATCTTTTTGGACCAAACTTTTATATTTTCACAACTTTAACCCTTCTTATCAAAATGTAACACCCGGTTTCAGCTACGTAATTAAATTCAAGCAAAACTTCATATTTTACACTGGGACTCGACGAGTTGGAGGCCAAACTCGTCGAGTAGGATCGGCGGTGGATCGGGGGGGGGGGGGTTAAGTGACCTATTCAACGAGTCGGGAGACCGAATCGACGAGTAGGAGCTGTCTGAGTGAAACCCTAAATTTGAGGGTTTGCACCCTATTTAAACACTTTATGAGGACTCCATCCCAGCCTCCATCACCTCCATACCCTGTTCATGAAACCCTAAGCCTTATTTGAGTGTTCTTGAGCTTTGTGGTGCCATTTTTGTGTGATTGAAGTTTGAGGCCCAAATAGCACGCAAATAGTATCCAAGGTCCATCGAGCATGTTAATGGGTCAATGGGGCCCAATAAACTATAGAGAGTATTCAGGACCTATTAAGCATATAAATGGGCCACTAAGGCCCAATAACATGAGAATGGCAAAATTAGCCCGCTTGTTATTATATTGCTAGTATTAGCTCAATTATTTACCAAAATGACATAAAAGGCCCACATTTTGTAAAAATGACATTCTTGGCCCATTAAGCCAAAAATATAAATATATATATATATATATATATATATATATATATATATATATTATATATATATATATATATATATATATATATATATATATATATATATATATATATATATATATATATATATATATATATATATATATATTATATATATATATATATATATATATATATATATATATATATATATATATATATATATATATATATATATATATTCGGCCCATTATAGATAATTTCATCTTTTTGGACCAAACTTTTACATTTTCATAACTTTAACCCTTCTTATCAAAATGTAACACTCGGTTTCAGGTACGTAATTAAATTCAAGCAAAACTTCATATTTTACACTGGGACTCGACGAGTTGGAGGCCAAACTCGTCGAGTAGGATCGGCGGTGGATCGGGGGGGGGGGGGTTAAGTGACCTATTCGACGAGTCGGGAGACCGAATCGACGAGTAGGAGCTGTCTGAGTGAAACCCTAAATTTGAGGGTTTGCACCCTATTTAAACACTTTATGAGGACTCCATCCCAGCCTCCATCACCTCCATACCCTGTTCATGAAACCCTAAGCCTTATTTGAGTGTTCTTGAGCTTTGTGGTGCCATTTTTGTGTGATTGAAGTTTGAGGCCCAAATAGCACGCAAATAGTATCCAAGGTCCATCGAGCATGTTAATGGGTCAATGGGGCCCAATAAACTATAGAGAGTATTCAGGACCTATTAAGCATATAAATGGGCCACTAAGGCCCAATAACATGAGAATGGCAAAATTAGCCCGCTTGTTATTATATTGCTAGTATTAGCTCAATTATTTACCAAAAATGACATAAAAGGCCCACATTTTGTAAAAATGACATTCTTGGCCCATTAAGCCAAAAATTTACAATTAAGGCCCAATTTTAGTAAAAATAACATTTTAGGCCCCTTTTTGGACAAAACTTGCTTTTAAGGCTAGTTTTTATAAAAATAACATTTTTAACTTACTTTTGTCAAAAATATCATTTTTGGCTTGATTTTTATAAATATATGTATATATATATATATATATATATATATATATATATATATATATATATATATATATATATATATATATATATATATATATATATATATATATATATATATATATATTCGGCCCATTATAGATAATTTCATCTTTTTGGACCAAACTTTTACATTTTCATAACTTTAACCCTTCTTATCAAAATGTAACACTCGGTTTCAGGTACGTAATTAAATTCAAGCAAAACTTCATATTTTACACTGGGACTCGACGAGTTGGAGGCCAAACTCGTCGAGTAGGATCGGCGGTGGATCGGGGGGGGGGGGGGTTAAGTGACCTATTCGACGAGTCGGGAGACCGAATCGACGAGTAGGAGCTGTCTGAGTGAAACCCTAAATTTGAGGGTTTGCACCCTATTTAAACACTTTATGAGGACTCCATCCCAGCCTCCATCACCTCCATACCCTGTTCATGAAACCCTAAGCCTTATTTGAGTGTTCTTGAGCTTTGTGGTGTCATTTTTGTGTGATTGAAGTTTGAGGAGGAGAAGGAAGCTTGTGAGATTAAGGGGAAGCAAGAAGATCCAGAGTTTTGGGCACATTACCAACTTATTTGAGGTATAAAGTTGAAACGTTGGCTACTCATTGCTTAGATCTTGATTTGGGGCTATTTTCTATATTTTTGTAAGTATTAGTGAAGTTATATTCGGGTTTGGGTGTAGAAGTGGGTTTGTGCTTTAGATCTGGAACCATTGAGGGTTCCCATGGCATAAAGGTGCCAACTTTATGGCCATGGGAGACCCATGCATCTTGTAAACCTCCTTTTATGGCTTTTTTTAGCCAAATGCCCCATGCATGTACATCAAGTTTGAAGCTTTAAGTATAAAATCGACTGTATAGTTTTGGACATAGAGGGACTCGGCGAGTCGTTCATGGGACTCGGCGAGTCGGGGTGTATTCTCCACCAAATCCTTTCTGTTTATGGACCAGTTGGTAAGATCAAAGGTTCCCCCAGTTGTTTAGGTTCACTAGGGACCTGGAATTCATAGGACTCGGCGAGTGGATGAACAGACTCGGCGAGTTCAAGGCAATGTCCCAGCCACATGAAGACGGACTCGGCGAGTTCAAGGGGAACTCGGCGAGTCATAGACTGAACATCTTCTTAGGTATGAAGATGAACTCAGCGAGTTCAAGGATGAACTCGACGAGTCGGTTGAAGATTGTTTGATGTGTTGTTGAAGGCGAACTCGTCGAGCTTTTGCTAGACTCGACGAGTAGGGATAAGATTATGGCATTTTATGGATATGGGGACCCGACGAATTGTGGGGCCAACTCGGCGAGTCGAGTCAACCAGATGTTGACTTTGACCAAAAGTTGACTTTGACCATGGATTTGACTTTGACTTTGACTTGGATTGATTGACCCTTGTAAGGGTTACGAATATGAGTTGATAACTTAGAAGAGTTATCGTGTAGGGATTGAGGAGTCGGGGAGAGTCGATTTCCACACCGAGATCAGTACAGACACTACATGACTTCGAGGTGAGTTTCCTTCTAGTAGGGGTGGGTCTACGGCCACAATGCCAGCCCACAAGTGAGAGTGTTGGATAGATGATTGTCTTTGTGATAATTATCTAGGATTGATATGTGATATGCTTACTGTGCTTGCTAGGATTAATGTGCTTGATATGATTATTGTGCTTAATATGTGTTAGCAGTAGTAGGGGTGAAATAGTCCCCGGTTACCGGTTGAAAGATACCGAAGGGGATGTTAGCTCCCAGTTACCGGTTGAAAGATACCGAAGGGGAGGTTAGTTACCGGTTGAAAGATACTGAGGCGGAGTCCAGCTCCCGGCTATGCCCGACAGTTACCGGTTGAAAGATACCAAGGATTATGCATTAATTGGTATGGTTATGATGGGGGAACTCACTAAGCTTTGTGCTTAGGGTTTTTAGTTTTGGTTTCAGGTACCTCTTCATCTAAGGGGAAAGAGCCGGCGGTGTAGCAGCGCATCACACATTTGTACATAATTTCCGCATTTGAGGTACCTTGGATTTGTACTCTGATATTATACCATTCGTTGGAATGTTTTTGAAACAAAGCTTTGTGCTTAGGATTTATGACTTATGATTTTGTTGTAAAAGGAATTGTAATGTTGTTTTCTGTGAATATTCTTAAGTAATTTATTTTCAAACAAAAATTTTTGGGTCCCGATTTTGGGATGTTACAAGTTGGTATTAGAGTCTTGGTTTGAGGGATTCGGACACACCTTCGGGGGTGTCTGGACTCAAATCGAGGGCTTGAAAGATTTTTATAAGAAAATAGTTTTCTAAAATCTAAGTTAAGGAATTTTGAGAAAGAACAAGGTGTGTGATGCGTGCGGCCGGCCGAGCTCAAGTAAGTTTTTCCCCAAGATACCCATACTTGTTATGTTATGCTATATGATATGATTATGAGAACTACATGCTAGAATAGAACTAAGGATCTAGGAAGGATGCCTTATATGCCTGTTGTATGAGCTTATTGAGATGTATGCTAGGGCTGTCTAGTCAGCAGTAGGATAGCCTGATTGGGTTATGTTTGATTTGGTTACTCAATGCACGAATGCTGCTTGTTTTGTGCTTATAGGGGTTCTAGCTAGCCTTAACTAACTAGTAAGTGGATATGTAATAGTATTCGCAAACTAGTTAGGGAAGGATGGTAGGGACTCCTTGAGCAGCTGATGGTGGAGAGTAGGTCGGAGAGGGCCCTAAGTCAAGACTAGGATGAGATTAGCTTGGAGAGCAGAACTGGTAGAAGGAATTTGGTGAAGTCAAAGCAGTCCTTGAGGAAAGTATGGATAGAGGTGGAAGGTAGTATGGGCCTGTACTACTGGAAGCAGAGGATCCGTACTCGAGTCAAGGGAGGCTGAGATAGAACCAAGTACCTAGAGAGCGTGCAAGACCTCTCGAGAGTATATATGACCCTGACGTTTACATGTTTTATTTCAAAATGGTGGTTACGCATCATGGAGCGGGAGGTTCAGGTTCTGGATCCGGTTTTAGATTAGGCTCGGGTGCGGGATCCGAGCAGGCTGATGACGGGCTACGCGAGTTCATCGCGTCTGAGATCACGAGAGGTATCCTTGAGGCGACCCCGATTATTTTCGGGTCGATCAAGGTGGGGATTGTTGAGCTGATGGAGGATCGCCTCCGAGCATTCAAGAATGACTTGGCGTCCAACCAGTCAGGTACGCGTACACTGTCCTTCAAGGACTTCCGAGGGAGTGGTGCACCAGACTTTCACGGGGTGAAGGACCCCATTGTGGCCAGGAGATGGATTGCAGACATCGAGTCTGCACAGTTGACGAGCTTCTGCCCAGAGGGGTCGAAGGTCCGCTTTGCTGTGGGTTGTTTAAGTGATCGAGCCAGAGATTGGTGGGAGTTAGTGGGTGATTCACTGGGGGACCCAGCCATTGAGGCTATGACTTGGTCAGATTTTGTGACTAGGTTTCGGGCTGAGTTTGCGCCGGCTGTGGAGCTTCAGCAGTTGGCCAGAGAGTTTCTTGATTTGAGGCAGACTACTGAGACTGTGGCGGAGATCACCGCCAAGTTCCGGGAGAGGGCCTTGTTGGTACCTCAGTATGCAGGGGATGAGGATATGCGGAAGACCCGCTATCATGATATGTTGAGGGCTGATATTCGGGAACATGTCAGCTATTCTGCTTGCCCGACTCTAGATTCCATGATTGCCAGGGCGAGGGCGAGGGAGATGGATTTAGAGCACCTCAGGAAGAGGAAAGCGGAGACAGGACAGGTTGCTGGGGTTTCAGGGAAGAAACCCAAGGGATTCGACGCTAGGTAGAAGGTCCAGCAGGGCCGGGACCGCTGTGGGAAATGCGGTAGGTCACATGAGGGAGTTTGCCGCACTGGGTCGGGATCAGGTTGTTATAAGTGCGGCAAGACTGGGCATTTTGGCAGGGATTGTACTACCCCTGCTCCCACAGTTCAAACATCAGACCTGATTTGCTTTCATTGCAATCAGAGGGGCCATAAAAGGCCAACTGTCCCAGATTGACGGAAGCAGCAATGGCGCCAGCGGTGGCACCAACTCCTGCGACAACACGAGTTATGGATGGCCGGAAGGTCAAGTCGGAGGCTCCAGTAGTGAGGAGTCGAGCATTTCCGTTGACAGTCGAGGAGGCATGCGCCGCACCCGATATGGTGACGGGATCGTTCCATGTGAACTGTATTCCAGTTCAGGTATTGTTTGATTCGGGTGCTACCCGATTGTTTGTCTCCCTTGCGCTTAGAAAGAGGTTCCCCGAGTCTTCGGGCATGTTGGATTGCCCTCTGTAGGTCGAGATTGCGGACGACCAGTCAGTGCGAGTATCAGAGGTTTTCAGGGATTGTGTTTTGAGGTTATTCGAGGAGAGCTACCTGGTAGACTTGGTTGCCATACCGTTGCGGGGGAACAAGGTTATTATAGGCATGGATTGGTTGATCACCAATGAGGCGGTGATCGACTGTGCGCAGGAGTTGGTCAGGGTCAGGACCCCAGGTGGGGGAGAGCTGGTGATTCAGGGCGAGAGGCCACAGCATGGACCAACTTTATGTTCAGCAGCGAGAGCTAGGTGCTATCTCTAGCAGGGGTGCACAGGGTATGTCGCATATGTCTTGGATACCCGGAAGGCGGGTAAGGCGACGGTGAGTGATGTGGCAGTGGTGCGAGAGTTTGCGGGTGTATTTGCAGAGGAGTTGCCTGGAATACCTCCGGAGAGGCAGGTAGAGTTCATGATCGACCTAGTCCCCGGTGCAGCTTCGATAGCCAAGGCACCATATCAGTTGGCTCCTCCTGAGATGCAGGAGTTGTCTACACAGCTGCAGGAACTGTTAGACAAGGGATTCATTAGACCGAGCAGTTCACCCTGGGGAGCCCCGATTTTATTTGTAAAGAAGAAGGACGGGTCGCATCGGATGTGTATAGATTACCAGGAGCTGAATAAGGTAACGGTGAAGAACCGTTACCCACTCCCGAGGATTGATGATCTCTTTGACCAGCGTCAGGGAGCATCTTGGTTCTCCAAGATTGATTTACGTCCGGGTTATCATCAGATGAGGGTCAGAGAGGAGGATGTGCAGAAGACTGCTTTTCGGACGCGATATGGTTATTATGAGTTTGTGGTGATGCCTTTTGGGCTCACCAATGCTCCTGCCGCGTTCATGGATCTCTTGAACCGCGTGTGTAGACCGATGTTGGATCGGTCTGTGATAGTTTTCATTGATGACATCTTGGTCTATTACAAGACTCGAGAGCAACATAAGGAGCACTTGTGGGAGGTATTGGATACTCTTAGGAGGGAGAGCTTGTATGCCAAGTTCTCCAAGTGTGAGTTCTAGTTGCGCGAGGTGCAGTTTCTTGGGCACCTTGTCAATCAGGACGAGATTTCAGTCTATCCGGCCAAAGTGGAGGCCTTGATCAGGTGGGAGGTCCCAAAGACTCCATATGAGATTCGAAGCTTCCTGGGATTGGCAGGTTATTCTCGGAGATTCATTCAGGACTTCTCCAAGATAGTCGTGCCCTTGACCAGGTTGACAAGGAAAGGCGTGGTCTTTCGCTGGGGGTCAGAGCAGCAGGCTGCATTCGAGACTCTGAGACAGAGATTGTGCGAGGCGCCAATCTTAGCCCTGCCAGAGGGCATGGATGATTTTGTGGTATATTGTGATGCGTCCATCTCGAGTTTGGGCGCGGTATTGATGCAGAGGGGGCATGTTATCGCCTACGCTTCGAGGCAGCTGAAGCCTCATGAGGCGAACTACCCGACACATGATTTGGAGCTGGGGGCAGTTGTTTTTGCCCTCAAGATTTGGCGTCATTACCTCTATGGGGTCCGTTGTACCATTTACACGGACCATAAGAGTCTGAGGTATCTCATGGATCAGCCAAATCTAAATATGAGACAGCGTCGGTGGCTTGATGTGGTAAACGATTATGATTGTGAGATCCTCTACCACCCGGTGAAGGCCAATGTCGTGGCCGACGCGCTTACTCGCAAGGCAGCGCCGATCAACGATATCTGTATGAGGATGACCGTTGTGATTCCGCTGTTGGATCGGATTCGGGAGGCCCAACAGGAGGCTATGAAGGAGGAACATCCTAAGAGTGAGCGTATTGTGGGTCAGGTTTCCTCATTCGATTATGACAGTCGTGGGCTGTTGACTCTACACCGGAGGGTGTGGGTCCCATATCATGGAGGTGAGCGCCAGGTATTGATGGAAGAGGCGCATAAGTCCAGGTTTTCTATTCTGTCACACCCCCAAACCAGACGGCGGAAATCTTCGGGGATGGATGACTTCATTTCTAGTATCACAAAACATGCATTATAGTAATCAGAGTACAAACAACCACTGTATAGAAAAATATAAGTATTTACATGTGTTTCATCATTGTATACTGAAACCAAATAGTTATACAAAAGAAGAAGACAAGACTCAATTAGATCCATATTCTCAAAAGCTTGGGGAGTACCTGTTTACTGGTTCCCTGAGAATACAAGTAATTTGAAAAGAGAGTATCAACATAAAGTTGAGTGAGTGCATAAGTATTTATGTTTGAAAGTATGTTTTATGTTTCTTGAATAATATAAACTGTTCCAGAAAATCCTATATTTTCTGCTGTATATGAAAAGTAGTTTTAGTCTCATAAAACCGTTCTTTTTGTAAACTAATGTTATGTATTTGTATTCCCTTTTGTAAAGCTTGTAACTGTGAGTGTGCCTGGTTCCACCAGCTGCTATTGTAAACTGTAATGTAATACTGTAAATTTTATCTTATAAAACTAGTACTTTGAAATTGTACTTATGTTTTATTAATTATACACTAACGTATTGTTAATATCTTTTTAATGAGTTATTATAACCATACTGACTAGATGGCCTGACCCAACGCATTGAAGGCGTTGAAAGCTATTGATAACAACTGTCACTCGTAGACGTGTATGGCTTCTTGTAGCTAGCAGTCTGAGTGCGGGGATGTCAATCCCAATATAGATCTATACACACATTGTTTCGGTCCCCGACAGGAGATTCTGGTTATAATGTCAGGACTTTAACTATATTAGTTAAATGAATTAAACAACCTGTATCAAATGACTCATAAAAAGCATATAAACATTACATGTATATTAGTTAGGAAAACCCAATCATTCTGAAATAAATGATTGAGAGTATGTTCTTGAATTAGTATTCTTAACATGTATATGAAATATGTATACTCTTGATTAGTTTTTAATCAAACCTTTGTTCTTGTAAAACAATGTACTTTAGTATACTTGAATCGTGAATTAATGTTCTGTGAATCATAAATTATACCTATTATAATTTATATGTACTTTTTGAATTGATACTGAGTATTCATGAATGTAACCCCTTGCTCAACATGTTACAAAGGGTATTTGAACTTAATGAACTAATTTTTATACTTATATACATATAAAAATATATATATGTAAAATTTAAATGACACTCGGACAAATAACTAATATTTATAATCCCACATCCAAACAAGGAAAAGGAACCAAAGTGGGTTATCATTCCTAAGCCTTTTAAATCTTATATATATATATATATATATATATATATATATATATATATATATATGATTTCTGGGGAAAAATAAAAGTTTCTAAAAACATTTAAAAGAAGTTTAATATTTTGAAATACTTTTGATTACTTGATGTCATTTTAACACAATCTTTGAAAACCAATTGAATTGATGATAACTGAAATCCATTTTGATAAGATGTTTAAAACCTATTGTTAATAACACAAAATCTTTGTGTTAGACTTGTATCCCCCCCCCCCTAAAAACAATAAAAACTATGAAAATACGGGGGTATGAACTCACCTGATTGTGAGTGATCTGGAAGGTAATATAGATATAGGATGCTTGAGTTCACAATTGAAGTTACGAAGCACAGTTGGATCCTATAAGTCATAATTTTGTTGGGTGCAATGTTATCCATGTATGACTTTGTAAATGGGTTGACTTTTGTAGACCCACATGCATGTGGTGCTTTAGCCTTGTGACATGAGATTTAGAGAGTGAGAGAGAGACATGTAAACACCTCTATATAAGGTGAGTTTATTCCACATGTAGAGGTGTGCTTGAGAGATGTAAAATTGAGTGTGTAAGTGTGTGTTATTTATGTAGATTTAGATCTAGATCCCTTTTTGTAACACCATACATAATCGAATGCATCTATTAAACACCGAAATCACTGTGTTCATTGCGTGTTCTTTAATTCCGCATGCCAAGCCAATGTTCAAAATTCACATAAAAATTCACATATATGTGTATTCAATTAGTGGTTACAACTCTTAACTAGTATAGGAAACCACCTAATATTGAAGGAAACACCCTAAATGAAGTGTTAGGCTTACAAATGGAAGCTTGGAAGGGGTTTCACGGTCACCCAAGGATGGGTTTGCAGCCTTATAGAGTTCACGACCTCATGAGGTGTTCACGACCCAACGAATCTATGAAGGGTTCACGGCCCTTATGAAGGGTTCACGGCCGTGATCCCTTCAAGCTCATTAAGATGATGATGAAACTTGACAAATCAAGGCTAGGATCTAGTAGCCTTTCAAGTATGACAAGATTAAGGATGAAACACTTACGTTTTTGAGGCTTTAGAGTGTTCATGGTTGAAGCTTTTTGAGAGAGAATGGATGTGTTCACGATTGGGAGAAGGATAAATGAGAAGAAAATGAGGTCACTCTAATATATATAGGAGGTGGTTCACGGCCGTGAACCTAGTTTGCGGCCGTGAACACCTTGTGAGTAGTTTTCTGGTTAGAATTAATCCTCCCGATCTCAAGCTAACTCATCCTAGCATCCATTCTTACATTACACTAGGCTCAGAAACTCTCAAACAGACCCTTAACAGTGCTTAAAGATAGCAGAAACTAGTTTGACTTTGATAGAATTGAATGACTGTACAAGATAGAAATTTCGGGTTGTCACATCATCCCCCCGTTAGAGAGAATTTCGTCCCGAAGTTAGAGTTTTAAGCAATTAAGCAATTACAAATAACTAACTAAAAAGATGAGGATATTTCAGTTTTATTTGATCCTCGCGCTCCCAAGTGAATTCAGGTCCCTGCTTGGCATTCCAGCGAACCTTCACTATAGGGATACGACTTTGCTTTGTTTGCTTGACCTCTCGATCCATGATCTCTACTGGTTCTTCCACGAAGTTGAGGCTCTCGTTGATCTCGATTTCGTCGAGTGGGATTACAAGAGTGTCGTCGGACAGACACTTTTTCAAGTTCGAGACGTGGAAAACATGATGAATGTTACTTAGTTCTTGAGGTAGTCGGAGTTTGTAAGCTACTGGACCAATTCTAGCAAGAATCTCGAATGGTCCTATGTACCTTGGATTCAGCTTGTCACACTTTCCAAAGCGTATCATGCCCTTCTAGGGCGAGACCTTCAACATGACGCAGTCACCAACCAGGAATTCCAAAGGTTTTCTTCTTTTGTCAGCGTAGCTTTTCTGTCTATCTCTGGAAGCTTTAAGGCGCTCTCGGATTTGTACGATTTTCTCCGTAGTTTCACGAATAATTTCCGGACCAGTAACTTGACTTCTAGCTAGCTGCGTGTCACCCACTTCAGCCCAGCACAGAGGTGATCTGCACTTGCGGCCATAGAGGGCTTCAAATGGAGGACCCTTTATGCTTGTGTGATATTTGTTGCTGTAACAGAATTCGACAAGGGGTAAATGAGTATCCCATGCGTTTCCAAAGTCTATCACGCAAGTTCGCAACATATCTTCTAGAGTTTGAATCGTCCTCTCACTTTGTCGATGGTAGGCTGTACTCATGTCCAGCCTAGTTCCCAAAGATTTGTGTAAAGACTGCCATAAACGAGAAGTGAATCTACTATCTCGGTCTGAAATAATAGATATTGGCACACCATGCAGTCTAACGATCTCCTTGAGGTAAGTTCTTGTTAGCTTTTCCATCTTGTCAGTCTTTTTGATTGGTAAGAATTGTGCAGATTTGGTTAAGCTATCGACGATTACCCAAATAGTATCATAACCACCCGATGTCTTGGGTAACTTAGTTATGAAATCCATTGTAATCCGCTCCCACTTCCATTCAGGATTTCAGGCTGTTGCAATAAACCTGAAGGTTTCTGATATTCTACCTTGACTTTGGCACAAGTAAGGCACTTTCCCATAAAGGTAGCGATTTCGGCCTTCATGTTAGGCCACCAGTATAGTTTCTTGAGGTCTAGGTACATCTTGTCTGAACCTGGATGAATGGAGTATCGGGTTTTGTGTGCTTCATTCATAACCACGTCTCTGTAACCACCAAACTTTGTTGTACAGATCCGGTTCATGAAACAATAGACTCCATTATCCCTGAATTTGAAGTTTTTATCCATTCCTCTCAGGGTTTCACCTACCACATTTTCGATTTTTAAGGCCTCAAGCTGAGCCTCTCTGATCTGTGTGGACAAATATGAATGGATTGTCATGGTCAACAACTTTACTCGGCGCCCCGAGTATTCTTTTCTGCTAAGGGCGTCAGCTACTACGTTAGCTTTACCAGGGTGATAAAGAATCTCACAATCGTAGTCGTTTAGTAGCTCCACCCATCGTCGTTGTCTCATGTTCAGCTCTTTCTGATCGAAGATATGTTGGAGACTTTTATGGTCCGTGAATACTATGCATTTCGTGCCATATAAGTAATGTCTCCAGATCTTCAGAGCAAATACCACTGCTCCTAGTTCAAGGTCATGTATTGTATAGTTGACTTCATGTGTCTTTAGTTGTCTTGATGCATATGATATCACATTTCCTCTTTGCATAAGAACACACCCAAGCCCTTGATTAGATGCATAACAGTACACTACGAAATCCTCTGTCCCTTCAGGAAGAGACAGGATTGGTGCACTACACAGAGCTCGCTTCAGCGTTTGGAACGCTGTTTCTTGCTTTTCTCCCCAGCTAAAAGTTACACCCTTTTGCGTCAAGGTGGTAAGAGGTTTAGAGATTCGAGAGAAATTCTAGATGAATCTGCGATAGTAGCTAGCAAGACCTAAGAATTGATGGATTTTTGTAGGTGTTGTAGGTGCTGACCAGTTTTCAATTGTCTTTATTTTGGAAGGGTCGACGTGTATTACTTCTGAACTGACCACGTGACCTAGGAAATCAACCTTCCTGAACCAAAATTCACACTTTGAAAACTTCGCATAGAGTTTCTCTGATCTAAGAGTTTTCAATATTTGGCGAAGATGTTGGCCATGTTCCTCTTCACTTCTTGAGTAGATAAGGATATCATCAATGAAGACTATGATGAACTTGTCCAGGAATGGACGACACACTCTGTTCATTAGATCCATGAACACAGCAGGTGCATTCGTCAATTCGAATGACATCACTACAAATTCGTAATGACCATAACGAGTTCTGAACGCGGTTTTGGGAATGTCATCCTCCAAAATCCGTAACTGATAATATCCGGATCTTAAGTCTATTTTTGAAAAGCAGCTCGCACCTTGAAGTTGGTCGAACAGATCGTCAATACGAGGCAGAGGATATCGATTCTTGATGGTAAGTTTATTTAGCTCGTGGTAGTCTATACACATACGGAATGATCCATCCTTCTTCTTCACGAACAAAACCGGTGCTCCCTAGGGTGAGAAGCTTGGTCTTATGAAACCTTTGTTAAGGAGTTCGTTAAGATGGCTGGTTAATTCCTGCATTTCAGAAGGTGCAAGACGATAGGGGGATGTGTCTACAGGGGTAGCCCCAGGGATTAAGTCAATTCTGAATTCGACTTGTCGTTCGGTAGGCACTCCTGGAACATCATCGGGAAAAATGTCGGGAAAGTTGCAGACCTCAGGAATGCTCACTTCTTGCTTTTTGTCTACCACGTGAGCTAAGAAAGCACAATACTCTTTGTGAAGGTACTTCTGTGTTCTTGATGCAATAAATGATCTGGAGGCTTGTTCTGGGTTTGTCGCCGTAAATAACAAGAGTTTCGTTAGTTGGCAAGTTTAGGCGAATGGCTCTTTCATAGCATAGGATGTCAGCGTGGTTAGAGCACAACCAACCCATACCTATTATGACGTCGAAACTTTTGATAGAGACCGGCATAAGGTCTATTGGGAAATAAAAGTTATTCAAGGTAAGAGTACATCCTATGTATATATCGTTAGTGGATTCGTATTTCCCGTTAGCCATTTCGACTGTGAAAGTTTCGTTTAGTGGTTGGGAGTTTTGATTTAGCAAGTGTTTGAAATTATGGCTCACAATGCTCTTCTCAGCACCACAATCAAATAGAATGCATGCATAAGTGTTATTGAGAAGAAACGTACCCGTGACCACCGCAGGGTCTGCCACCGCTTCTTCGTGACCCAAAGATAAAATTCTCCCATCTCCTCCGGTATTTCCAGCTTTTGGACAATCTCTCTTGAAATGCCCCACATCACCACAGTGGTAGCATGCTTGACCTACTCCAACGGCAGGTATTTGGTTAATTGGTTGGGGTGGTGATCTACAGAATCGGGCAGTATGCCCTTTTCTGTTGCAGTTACGACACTACATTTCTCGACAATTTCCATTATGGTGAAAATTGCACTTGTTGCACTTAGGGAGATTACTAGCATAAGGCTTAGCTGGTGCAGGGTTACCAGGAACACCAACAGGTACAGTAGCAACATTGACTGCAACTAGCTGTTGCTTCTTTGAGGATTCTTGTGAAGACTTGCCCTTCCTCTTGTTCCAACCTTTCTTCTTGCTGTTGTTGTTGTTGTTTCCTTTCAGTTGTTCTGGTGCAGCAACCACTGAGTTTTGACGGGCTCCGTCGTCAATCAGAGATTGTGCCAGCTCTTTGGCACTGTCAAAGTTAACAGGCCTTGAAGCTAAGACACTTGATTGAATCTGGGGTGACAGTCCCCAAATATATCTCTCGATCTTTTTGCTCTCCAGAGCAACCATTTCTGGACAAAGAATTGCCAAGTCACAAAATCTATTGGTATAGGTTGTTATGTCCGAACCAACCATTGTAAGACCCCAGAGCTCTTGCTCGAGTGTCTAAATTTCCCCTCGCGGATGTTGAATCACGAAAAGTGACCCTCTTGAACTTCAGCTACCGCAGTCCACAAGGATCCGCAGTCAAGGTTTCATCAGCAGCCTTACCCGAAGTCATCATCAACCGCAGTCACTCTTAGTTACTAGATTACTTTACTTTGTCTACTTTTTATGTAATTCTCTCTATTGTCCAGTATGCCTTGCATGGCTACTCTTAGAGACGTAATCTAGTGTAAATCTTGAGACTCTATAAATAGAGCTCATTCTGACTTATTCAATACAACTCTCGGTGCTATCTTTTCTATCTTTCTATCTATTTACGCCTCTCTCCTTACTCTCCAAATTCACTAGAACATAACTGAATACAATCTCTCTTTGGAGCAAGCCACTTGTGACTTAATCACTAAGTTTGATCTCACTTACTAACTTGGTCTGAATGCATTCCTCGTTATGAATCAACTTATGTGTATACTTGATATAACAATTGTTGTCATTTAATTTCTTTACTTTTCACAACTGACTCTCTAACCTTCTAACTCTAACTTATTAATATTATTTTTGAGCTTTTAGATCCTTCGACATAAACTATTCCACAAATATACTTGTCCTAACGTTTGTTCAAGTGTGTCTCAAAGTTTTTCTCTCAACAATTGGTATCAGAGCTATAGTGGTTGCTTTTTGAAAAACATAACTCTGATTTTCAAAGGGCCTTCTATACCACTGAAGCTCATCTCTTAGAAAAAACTTCAAAAAAAACAAGGAAATATGGCACAATCGTTATCTCTGAATGTTTCCAACAATGTTGGTGGTTCTAATCGAGCCCCAATATTGGTGGCAAATGAATATCATCACTGGTCTCAGAGAATGGAAAGATACTTAAGGAGACTTGGTAGAGATGTATGGCGATCCGTAGAAGAAGGAAAACATGTCCCAGTTCTTACACCAGTCCAAACTGACGGCGCTACTGCCAGACTAGGAGGAGGACAACCAGTCATGAACCGTCCCACCAAGGATGATCTCGATAAAATGGAAAATGATGCTGTTGCTTTTTATGAAATCTCTTGTGGAGTTGCTCCTGACAACTTCGATATTATCATAAATTGCAAATCAACAAAAGAGATCTGGGAAGTTCTCAAGAATTTGTATGAAGGCTCAGAACAAGCACAAGATAAGAAGCTTACAACCACACTCAATGAGTTCAACAATTTCAAAGCTCTTACTGGAGAAAGTTTGGAAGACTCTTTCAAAAGGTTTAACTTGATAGTCACGAAGCTATCCAATGCAGGCACCATCCGCAGTAACCATGAAACAAATCTTCAGTTTCTTAATGGTTTGGGAAGACATTGGACTACGGCTAAAATGATAGTCCAAGGAGATAGAAAAATTCATTCTTTGTCTCTCTACAAGCTCTTCGGAGAACTGCAAGCACAAGAATCCACCGTACTCAAAGACTATGCTGACTTCGGAGGACCACTTGCTCTCATAGCACAAGCTCCACATAATCAATCCTACTCTCCCTCGTATGACACTCCTCTGCAGTCATACGAAGCTGACTCAGAGTATGATGATGAAGAAGAATTTCAGAAGGCTATTGCTCTGGTTAGCCAACAGTTCAATCGACTACCACCTCCTTCCGTTCGCAAGAATCAACAGTTCAACAAATCTCCATTCAACCGTAACTTCACACCGCATAATAACCATTCTCGTTACCCCAAAAGCTCTCATCCACCACCACAATCTCAAAATACTCAACCAAAGGAGGCACCGCAGTCTACTCAAACCACTGACTCCGGTACTCCCTCAGAAGACAAAACTGATGTTGTGATTTGTCACTAATGCAACAAAGAGAATCATTTTGCAAGAGATTGTAAGGCCAATGTAGTAAAAGACAGAGCATTCTACCTTAGAATGGCTCAAGAATTGGAAGATAAGGAAAAGGCAAGGGCGTACGTTGCCCATGTCAAAAAAGACCACCAAGTTTGGTCATCTGGAGATGAAGAAGAAACCATCAGCAGTATCAAAGGAAAGGGCAAAATTTGCATGCTGGCAACTGCGGATGACGATCGGTCTTCAAAGCTGGAAAAGAATTACTGCTACATGGCTAAGGATGGAACTCTAAGCATCGTCGAACAGGTAAAACTCATGATCCAAACTCTAAACTATAACATGCATGACTGTCAACCCTTCATAGATAATCTTAATGACACGTGTGCTGCCGTCCTTACAGACTATAACAAAGCCTTAGATGAGAAGAACATTGCGTCCCAAGAGATGTTCCATGTGAGAGGACGACTGGATAACAAAAGACTCAAAATGGCTATGTTAGAAAAGGACTTAGAGTTAGAAAAAGATGCAAGAATGTTGAGTGAAACACAATTAGAGATAGCTTTGAACCAGAGAGATTTAGCTCAGAGTGAAATTGTACGCTTAAATCTTTTAATAGAAAAATTGTTCAATGAAAGTGAAGCTATTGAAAATTTGGTAAATAATGGAACCGTGGACAATACATACAATTGGGGTTGGTCAAATGGATATCCTACCGCAATGGATTCCTCACCCCGGTTTAACAAAGATCGACTGTATGTCCCTCCGGACCGAGAATTTCATTTCCCAGTCAATGACAAGACTTTTTTCCGAAGACATCAGAACACACTTCGGTAGACTTCATAATCTAAGCAATAATTGTGTCATTGAGGAAATTGTGCCTGAGGTCTCGGGTCACACAAGTGATCAAATTCCTGCTGTGGCACAATCTACCCAAATTCTCAAACCTCATCCGTAGTTGATGAAGAAATTGTTATTGAGGGTCCTGAAGTCTCGCAAGGCTTCCCATCTCTGCCCTCAGACCGCAGTGTCTCTCATTGTGGTCATGAGCCACAAAAGTCCCACAAAAGTCCCACTGAAGTCCCAACACAAACTTACTCTGCGGTAGTCAAATCATCCTTACCGCAGTTCTCAAATAAAGGCACTGTGACTCTTCAACCAATTCATCATGAATTACCCATAGAAAACTTAGAAGTAGGACAATGTTCTCAAATCCCTGAATCCTCAAGTTCGGATGACTCAAGCCCTCGTTTTCATAAATTTTCAAAGGGTTCCAGGAAACCGCAGTTGAACACCATTGACTGCAGTTCCCCAAAAACCTTAGCTAAAAAGGCTTTCAAAGAAGAAATTCGATCCAGAGGTACAAATAGACAAAACTTTTCGAAAAACAAAAGGCATGTCAGATTTCCAAAATCTAAGAGTCCAGAAAAATTTGTTTTCGTACTCTATTTTTCAAAAAACTCCCCCATCAAGAAAACATGAAAAAAGGAATGTACAGTTTCATCAGTCATTCCAAACTCTTCTGACACAACCCAAATGAAAGAAAGGTCTTTTCGAAACAATGGCTTTCAAATCTATTCCTCAGATGATCCAAAATGGAAGGGTATTTTACCCACTCCAACACTTTTAAAATCACATCAGAACTTTAACAAGTGGAAGGGTATTTTACCAAAACCAATAAAAAGGTCCCAAAGATCTACACGTGCTAAACCTTTTCCAAAACAAACTTTTTAGAAGTCCAACAGCACCAATGTCAGATATTACCGACCTCGGACCGGTCACAAGCCCAACTCATCCTTTAGACCGTTGACCAAACAAGGTGTCAGAGCTAAAGACAAAATCTCAACCTGTCAATGTCAGTGTACTTGTCAAAATGGTTCATCCCATGTCAAATCTAGTTGGATTCAGAAACCTCGTAATTTTTCAAAAAGACACAACACTCCAAAATCTCACAAACACCCAGGACTAGGATTAAACATTGACACGAAACCCGTCCCTGCAACCTCGGTTCATGCATCAATCAGAAATTCACCTTTTGTCCCAGGCTCCAAACTAGTTTGGATGCCTAAACTAACCGTGTAATTTTCAGGCCTTGTGCAAGGAGGAACAAGAAGATGAATGGTTAATTGACAATGCCTGCTCCTTGCACATGACCGGAAGGTTAGAATACCTTCAGGATTTCAGGCCAATTTGCAACGGTGGAAATGTTGCATTCGGCAACAATGCGAATGGGATAATCCGAGGTTATGGTGTTCTTACTACGGGAAACTTCTCTATTCAAAAGGTTGCTTATGTAGAAAGCCTTAAACACAATCTCATCAGTGTTGGCCAACTATGTAAGGCAGGCCATCGAGTTGAATTTGATGTTCAATTTTGCTATGTATTGACAAGTGATAGGAACACATGTCTGATCAAGTCCCGATCTGAAGGTACTATGTATCCTCTGGATGTCTCTCTGATCATAGGCAAACCGCAGTTATGCTTCCTATCCAAAGCAGTATCCGAAGTCAGCTGGCTATGGCACCGCAAGCTAGCTTATCTCAACTTCAGATACATCAACAATTTGGTCACTGGAGAACTAGTCAAAGGACTCCCTATTCTCAAGTTCAGCAATGATACTCTCTGTCCTGCATGTGAATGTGGAAAGCAATCCAAAGCAAGTTACCCCATGGTGATTGACTCTTCAATTTCTGAACCACTGGAGCTCTTGCACATTGATCTCTGCGGTCCATCTACCGTAGCCAGTCTCCATCACAAGAAATACATACTGGTTGTAGTAGATGATTACACACGCTTCACATGGGTCTTCTTTCTTAGACTCAAATCAGAAACACCGCAGATTCTCATCAATTTCATCAAGGAGATAGAACTCCAGATCAAGCTGCTAGTTCGACACATCCAAAGTGATAATGGAACCGAGTTTACTAATCATCTCCTCAATAGTTTCTTGGTTTCTAAGGGTATCACTCACAACTTCTCCGCTCCCTACACACCGCAACAAAATGGGGTAGTAGAGCGAAGGAACCGCACTCTAGTAGAAGCAGCCAGATCCATGCTCAATTTCGCACACCTTCCTCTCTACTTCTGGGCCGAAGCAGTGGCCACCGCATGCTTTGTACAGAATCGAAGTATTGTATGCAAGCGACTCAGCAAAACACCGTATGAGGGCCTTAACAATCGCAAGCCAAATGTCCGTTTCTTTCATATCTTTGGGTGTAGATGTTTTGTGATCAACAACAGAGATCATCTTAACAAGTTTGCACCGAAGTCTGATGAAGACATCTTCCTTGGTTATTCCACAAACAAAGTTGCTTACAGGGTTCTCATTAGACGTACAAGGCTAATCATTGAAAGCTTCGATGTGAAATTTGATGACTATCACATCCGCAACACCGCTCCATCGACTGAAACCACATCAATCTTAGAAAGTGATATTCCTGCCTCTTCGGGTCCATTAAACCTAGTTGAAGTCAACTATGACGATCTCTTCGACCCGGTCGAAACAGCCAAATTATCCGAAGTTCTTGTGTCTCAGGAAGCTCAACAGCAGCATGTTGATGTATCTGGTCCATCTCTATCCGAAGTAGCATCTCTCAATACTTCCACCTCACCGGTTGAGGGGGAAAGCTCTACTCTGGATCAGGAAACAACCATCGAGGTTCCAGTACTTAATGAAGCTCAAGTTCCCACCCGCAGAGAATCATTACCATCCAACGTTTCTTCCGACTCGGATGATGAAAACATAGAGAACATTGACACAAGAACAGACTCATATCACTCTCCCATCGGCAATCCAGGGGGAACCTTCTAGGGGTCAAGGAGAACTCCCTTCTGCAATCCAAGGGGAACCTGCACCATCTGCCCAAGAAAACTTTAATCCCACCTTCCTAGTTCAAGATAATTTAGCAGGATGTTCTCAAGTCCAGGGGGAACTGCCATCTCCAACCGCAGAGTCGTCCGATATCGAAGACATTCCCTCTACCGCAGCTGCTGATCATCTGCAACCCCGTCTACACGTATGGACGAAGGACCACCCACCAGGAAAAATCATTGGCAACCCATCCGTAGGTATCCAGACTCGATCTTCCAAGGACTTATCTGATCACTGTCACTACGCAGCATTTATGTCTTCGGTCGAGCCCCGAACGATCAAAGAAGCATCACTAGAACCCGACTGGATATCCACAATGCAAGAAGAGCTAGAAGAATTCAAAAGAAACAAAGTATGACAGCTCGTCCCAAAGCTGCAAGGTCATACCATTGTTGGTACTAGATGGGTGTTCAAAAACAAACTGGATGAATCTGGTTCAGTAGTCAGAAACAAGGCAAGGCTAGTTGCAAAGGGCTATAGTTAAATTGAAGGTATTGACTATGATGAAACGTATGCTCCGGTGGCATGAATGGAAGCCATCCGAATCTTCTTAGCATACGCAGCTCACAAAAACATCAAGGTACACCAAATGGATGTAAAAAGTGCCTTTCTCAATGGGGAATTAAAAGAAGAGGTTTATCTTCAGCAACCTCCAGGCTTTGAAAGTATTGAATTCCCAGACTACTGCTACAAACTTGAAAAAGCAGTCTACGGTCTGAAGCAAGCCCCAAGAGCATGGTACGAGACTCTCTCTAAATTTCTTGTCTCGTCCAGATACAAAAGAGGAGTGATTGATCCCACTTTATTTAGAAAAGCAAATGGTAATCACCTTATGCTTGTACAAATATATGTGGATGATATCATCTTCGGATCAACTGATTTGAAAAGATGGTGAATGAATTCGCTAAGCTCATGACCAATAAGTTCCAAATAAGCATGAATGGAGAGATCAACTTCTTTCTAGGACTTCAAGTGAAACAAGTTCCGCAAGGGATATTCATTCATCAGGAGAAATACACCACTGAACTGTTAAAGAAATATTCTATGGACAACTGCTCTTCGGCTAAGGTCCCCATGGCCTTCGGATATAAGATATCTGCTGATCCCTCTGGCGAATCAGTGGATCACAAGACTTATAGAGGAATCATTGGTTCATTGATGTACCTCACCGAAAGCTGACCAGACATTGTCTTTGCAACAGGTGTATGCGCAAGGTATTAGGCTGACCCAAAAGTGTCACACATGAACGCAGCCAAACAAATCCTACGATACCTGAAAGGAAGCAAGTCTCTTGGATTATGGTACCCCACAGGCAATGACTTCAGCCTTCAAGCATTCACAGACGCGGATCATGCCGGATGCAGACTAGATCGAAAAAGCACCTCAGGTGGATGTCAATTTCTGGGTGGAAGACTCGTCAGCTGGTCATCAAGGAAACAAAGTTGTGTATCTCTGTCTACCGCAGAAGCTGAATATGTGGCCGTAGCCAGCTGTTGTTCACAAGTCCTATGGATGAAAACACAACTTATGGACTACGGATACAGAATGTTGTGGATACCAATTTACTGTGACTCTGAAAGTGCTATAGCTATTTCACACAATCCAATTCAGCACTCCAAGACAAAGCATATTGAACTACGGTATCACTTCATCAAAGACCACATCCTGAAAGGTAACATTGAACTCATCTTTGTCCATACTAATGAAGAGATTGTTGATGTGTTCACAAAGGCACTTGACTCTACAAAGCTCAACAGTTTCTTACAAATGTTAGGAATGATGAATCCGGACCCACAATTCTTTCTGAATTGATAGGTACCGCAGACCATCCTTGGTCTCTGTTGCGGTCCTAACTGAAGTTACTTATGATAGATGGTTTTGGTATATTCTGTGTACCGCAGTCTATGTACCGCAACCATATATCATATTTATCTCTCAATGGTCCTTATTGTTTGTTATTACTAATTTTTGTTCAAGTGTTCTCCTCAGTTCTTCCACTGCAGTCATACGTCTGATCCATCCGCAATGACAAATGATCCATCCGCAATGAAGTCTCAATCCGCAATCACATTGATAGTTTCTCAACTGTTCCATTAATTCTTGATTCATGGTGTGCTATTTAATGATCCTTCATTAAATAAGAAAATCATTAACAAAAAAAACATTCTTTGAGTAACTGTCTCATTCTCCCTTTTGAAAAACCTTGTGTCAGACCTATTTTAGGTATGATGACAAAAATAGCATTTTCCCATAAACTAATCCTTTTAATCTGTCCCTTCATATTTCCTTAGCACGTCTAATCCGTTACAACTTCTCTTTTGTACAACGGATTAACTCCACCCTCACCACACGATCACAGACGTGATGTTTTACGTCTGACATTTCATTAATTGCAACCCTTTTTGGTTAATCTCAAAAATAATCTTTTCATAATCTATGGCTGAGATTTCATCTTCCAAATCACAGAAAAACCCCCCCAAACGTTTTTTACCTTAGTTACTTTCACCCAGGTTAAACTCAATTACCGTTCAAATCCATTCCTATAAAATCCTTTCTTCTTCCCCAAGATCAGTTTACGCTCTCTGAACCTTGAACTTTCTCTCCATCTTTCTTACCCTCTGTTTTCTGCAACCTCTCTTAAACACTCAACAATGGTGAAATCAGGCATCTCGAAGAAAATCTCCAAGGCTTCTGCCTCTGCAAACCCAACTGGGTCTGATTCTGAAACAAGAAATCCAATGCCTACGATTGCTTCAAGCAATTTTAGGATTGTGTTCGAAGATCATTCATCCTACAATGCTCCGATCAAGCTAATGATCAAGTTCTTGACCAATCACCCTCTGTTTGGTCCCTTCGATGCATTCACAGACGTAGTTCCTCTTTCAACCTTGTTCAAGTGTGCATTCTATGCTTACAGACCCCTCGAGAATCCTCAAGAGGTACATCTGTACTTAGTGAACGATTCTTTGGTCATTCTGAGCAAATAAAAGTTTCTCAACGCCATTAATCTGCTGATTCATCCTTCAACCAAGATTTTTACTCCAAGTATGGCTGACGTCCTCTCAGCTCTCTACCAAATGGGTTACCAGAAAAAGATCAAAGGAATTGGCGAATTCAAGAAGAATCAACTGCTTGCGGTGTGGCAATTCGTTTGCCACTTCGTCATCTGCAGCCTTTCAGGCCTAACCGGAGGCACTGACAATATGGGTCTCAAACTTTTGGAACTGGTATGGAGCATTTTCACTGGCCACGATGTCAACAATGGTCAGATCTTGTGGGATGATTTCCTACAATACATTCCCAAGGAGAGCCCAAGAGAAAACCCTACCGAACTCACATTTGCAAGGTTCTGGTCACTGTGCATCTCAGATCTCCATGCAGATGCAGGAATTAGCATGGGCAACGACACCAATCTCTTCATCACCAAAGACCTCAAAAGGTACAATCCCTCAAAGGATCAATCTAACTTCGGACCTATAAGACGACTACCAGTCCACATTTTGACATCACTTGGACTTGAAACCCCTGATGTCACAGACCATATGGAGGCTACGGAAGGTATTAGCCCATACCTTTCTACCCCACCTCTACAAGCCACATCCGCACTCACCATCCCTGGTAGTACCGCAATCCCATCTTCCACTACTCTCTCCAATCTTTCTCAAAGACGAAAGAAATTAGTCTCAGCCCATCAAGGACCCCGCAACGTCTCCAAGAAACAAAGAACCTCAAGGAAAGATGCTCCCAAAGCAACTGAACCCTCAAAGAAAAGCAAAATCACCCAAACTGTAACCTCAAATGATAGTGATTCTGATGAGGATGCACAACCCATAGCTATCCTTAAGAAAAGGAAAACCAATCCCACTGGCCAAATGCGTGACCGGACTGATACCTCAGCCTCTCAAAAGGCTCTGGTAGTCCTTGGGGTGGCCGCAGACCCATTCAACACCACACTCGAATACCACTCAGACTCAGAAAGTGAGTCTGTTTCACCGCATCGTGGAGACTCACCCCCAGTTCACTCCCAAGAGGATGACACTGGTTCTCGCCCTAAGGTCTCCAGGGCTTCCCGACTGCATTTCTTTTCTCCTGAGGAGTTGAACTCCATCCTTTTGACTGTCACCCAAACACTGCAAACACCTCCCCAACCGCAGGGCAATTCTTCCGCCCTTGCCAGAACTAAGCCGAGGCCAGACTTCCCCATGGGTCAAGGAGACCGAGGAAGCTCAGGAAATCCTACTATGCTTACATCTGTTCCAGGTGGTTTAGGCACGGTGAGCACTAATGTGCAAGGATCCGTGAACTCGGAGGACACTTCGGTGCGATTCAAAGGTTTTGACGGAGATGAATCGAATGATTCATGGTTACATTACACTCCTGTGTCTGAGGCCGATATCAAGAAGTATGCCGCTTTCCGTAGGGCATTCCAAGCAAGGAAGGAGCAGCAAATCAAGCAAATGCAACAAAAGCATCAGGAAATTCAATCTGTAGCCAAGTATTGGGCGGACGCAATCAACAATGCCAATACCGTAACCACCATCTTGAAAGTACAAGATTGGATGACCGAAATGGATGAGACGATCCGCAAGGCTCAGTCCACTCATGGTGGTGAAGGTACATCCAACGTCCCTCTAGTTCAAACTCCAACTCCAACTGCCAGATATTCACAAGAAGACGGAACCATAATCGAAGTTAGCTCTGCTCCTACCTTCGGATTCGACGATTTCGATCTCAATGAGGTAAATCAACCTAATCCTTCTGATGATGACTTAATGATGTTTGATGAAGAAGAAGAATCTAGTGGCTCTCACCATTCAACCTCCAAGCCCAAAGAGAATAAGAAGAAGAAGAATGCGGTGACTAGAAAAGAATTTATGAGTCTGCAAGCCAAAGTTGACCAGATCCTAGCTGTGATCAAGCCCACTCAACCGCAACCTAAAGACTTGCCAGGACCGCAGTCACTGATTGAGCGAATTGAGTGATTGGAAACTCGTGACCGACTGGCTGCTGAGCGCATCTCCCTGAAACTTGAAATGGGAATTCGATCTCTCGACACAAGTAGACAAGCTGATCATAAGCACTTCATGGCTGCTGCGGAGCGCCTCATTTCTGAGGTATCCGCAATCAAGGCAGACTTACAAACTGCCATTGCGGATCAATCTACTCACTCCCAAAAACTGATAGCAGAGACCCACACTGCTTATGAGTCCACCATCTCAGTCCTCCAATCTACCATCAACAGACTCCAACGCTCTCTCTCTTCAAATTTTCATGACCCGGAGATTCTTCAACTGACAAAGGAGATTCATCGACTACTCTTCAACACTGCCATCCCATACAATCAGCAACTGGCTGATGTTCTTAAAGTCCAATTCCAGGAGGTATGTGCCAAAGTTTATGGTCTCAAACAATGGCTTGAGGAAGCCCCGGTGTTGCATTCCTCAAGAGGGGGGAAGTGATGAAGACCATCACTCAAACAACGTCTCTCACCAAAAGAGCCCCCCATCATAACTGAAAAAATTCCCTCACCGCAACCATCACCTCATCAAACACCACCGCATCAAACACCACCGCATCAAACCCCACCACATCAGTCTCCACCGCAACACAAAATCACTCAAGAAAGTTCCTCTGAGCGACCGGAGACTCCTCCCCACTTCAAAAATCTTGCATCCAATATGTCATCCGAACACTCCAACGACTCTCCCACAACAAAACAGAAGAAAGAATATTGGAAAGCAGCCAAGTTTGCTGAACTCATCTGGAGAGAGAACGGACTCGACATCACCTTGGATGAATCTTTAATCAACTCTTGGATCAATCCCCATCGAAGACTGTTGGATGATAACTACAAACCTTACCTTACCTATGCTGAACCCCCTTCTGATGGCTACTGGGATGTTCCAATCTCCCAAAATGCTAAATACTTCACTGTATTTGAGCAGTTCGACTGTAGCCTCCCCGATCACAAAAGACTGCCTATGGAATTCGAAAGACTTAACCGTTTCTATGTCAAACATGCTTCTTCCATAGAGAAAATCTGGTCTAATGATAGACCATCCGCAGTCAAGAACTTTAAGCCCCGGAAATTCATGAAAGCTGACTTCATTCAGTACACGCTTACTAGAAGGAATCAGGACTATGTCCACATCCAAGCTGACTTCCCATGTATGAATCCAAAAGAAGTCTTCCTGATAGACAAGGTGTTCAAAAACAAAAGCGAGAAGTATCCGAAGATGAAGATAGCACTTGAAAGGGCAAGCAAGTTTCTGAGGGAAACTGTCTGTGACTTTGCAAAAATCGACGCAGACATCTACCCCATAATTGCTAAAAAGTTCGATCTACCACCACTTGATCCTGCACCGATGCCTACCGAAGGTTATCAAGAAAGATCCTTAGGTGCAACAAACTTTCCTGAACTCAGAGTCATTTTCAAAAGGAAGGCCGATAAAATCAAATACTTCATTCCTATGACTGCCATGAATCGCCTCACAAGGAAGCAAATTGAAATTTGTCGAACCGCAGTTGAGAGATCAAAGCACACAACTGCCGAAGTCAAGTTCGAGATTTTGAGAAGGATCATATGGTTGGAAAATATCAGAAAATTTTGGTGGATACTGATCAAGTTTCTAAAACTTGACGACTGAAGAAAAGTTAAAGAGGTCACTTAGGGGGAAATTGTTGAATCACGAAAAGTGACCCTCTTGAACTTCAGCTACCGCAGTCCACAAGGATCCGCAGTCAAGGTTTCATCAGCAGCCTTACCCGAAGTCATCATCAACCGCAGTCACTCTTAGTTACTAGATTACTTTACTTTGTCTACTTTTTATGTAATTCTCTCTATTGTCCAGTATGCCTTGCGTGGCTACTCTTAGAGACGTAATCTAGTGTAACTCTTGAGAATCTATAAATAGAACTCATTCTCACTTATTAAATACAACTGTCGGTGCTATCTTTTCTATCTATCTGTTTACGCATCTCTCCTTACTCTCCAAATTCACTAGAACATAACTGAATACAATCTCTCTTTGGAGCACGTCACTTGTGACTTAATCACTAAGTTTGATCTCACTTACTAACTTGGTCTGAATGCATTCCTCGTTATGAATCAACTTATGTGTATACTTGATATAACAATTGTTGTCATTTAATTTCTTTACTTTTCGCAACTGACTCTCTAACCTTCTAACTCTAACTTATTAATATTATTGTTGAGCTTTTAGATCCTTCGAGATAAACTATTCCGCAAATATACTTGTTCTAACGTTTGTTCAAGTGTGTCTCAAAGTTTTTCTCTCAACAACGGATAGTATTCCCGCATTAGCATGGCTTTTAAGTTCTCCCAGCTTATCGAGTTAGCTACTACCAGAGTCAGTGACTTAACATGGCCATTCCACCATGTTAACGCTCTATCCGAAAAGGTACAAACAACGAACTTAACCTTGCTACCCTCCGGACAGGAGCAGATTTAAAAAATTGCTTCTGTCTTCTCAATCCATTGTCTTAATGCCATAACTCCTCCAGTCCCATTAAAGGTCCTGGGTTTGGCATTCGAGAAATCTTGATAAGTACACTCTCGCGAGTGCCCATGACTCTCTCCATGGTTAGAAGGATGTGCACCAGCTCCTAATCCGCTAGCACCAGGAGTATTGATATGAGACATGGTAGCTGCTAGCGCTGCCGTGACCGCCGCTTGAAATAGCAGTGTTGAATTGAGGAGGTGGTGGCGGAGGTGGTGTCGGTGCTTCATTGACATTGTTACGTCTTGGATTTCTCCGAGGAGTCATCTTTTACTATAAAAGTTAAAAGATAAAAAGATGATAAGATATCAAGAGTGAAGATGAATTTGATATCTCTGAACTAAAACATTTAGTTCAACATGAATCTTGTAAGGAATCGAATATAGGAGTCTACTACAAGTACAACTTGCAATAGGATCATATAAAATTGAGTGGTTATTTTTCAAAGAGTATGAAAATGCATGTCAATTATATTGGTATATTGAGTACATAAAGTCTGGAAAACTTGACCCTAAACAGGTCTACAATACACCAAATTCTGGGAAAAACATCGACATCATACTGACCTACCGAAAATGAAATTTTCGCGGTCGTACTGGAAAACATGTAAAATAACTCTAGAACATATCCGCAGACTTAACTATAACAAAAAGAGTAAACAGAGAGCGAGTAGAGTATTATCCATTTCTTAAACCCAAAAGAAAGGATAAGTAGAGCATCTCCTACTGGCGACGGGCATTACTCGGACGAACCCTCAACTCAGCTAGCTGACGCTCCACATCAAGTATATGTCTTTCATACACTGTCTGGCGTGCTCGGAGCTCTATGACTTCAGCTCGAGTTACAGCTAGCTCTTGCAGCAGGGCCTCATTGTCTCTTATTGCTCTGTTATGATCAAGTTGAAGATTGTAAATACGATCCGTATTGGCATTCGTGTCATCATCTAACTCTATCGTTTGCTGAATGGCTGTTACTCCTAGCTCCACATTTCGAGCCACTCGGCGAACTAAAATAGGAAGAACTCTGTCTTCAGATCCTCCCTCACTTATGTTGTAGAAGCTTCGGTATCCGTTGTAGGGTAAGGGTTGACCTTGCTCTCGGCTCCACCTACCTAAGTTCTCAGCCCACGAAGGCGTCAGACCTTGTAAATTTTGTCATGGATTAGGATTTTAGGCAACTGGTGGTGGATTATAAGCTTCTGATTCGGAATCAGTGTCTTTAGGAAAATTTTCTGCAAAATCATCATCTAAGGGAATTTCATGATTCTCTTCTGGCTCTGCATCTTGCCCTTGATTAGAAAAATAAGGGTCTCCAGGTAGATAAACTCCAGCCATTGTTATCTAAGCGAGAATAGGGGTAAGAGATATAGAATATAGTTAGTAACGATAGATTAAAGATATAAGTTTCTACGAGAGAGATTTACAGTTAATAAGTAATGTATTCTGTATGACTTGTTCTAGGTATTACTATAACTATAAAGTGTATACTAATTATATATAACTTGGGTATAATCGACCTTTGATTAAATGACCCGGCTCTAAATCCACAACCAAACAAGGAACAGGAAATGAAGCTAGATCACATATTCTAAGTATATATAACTTTAATTATATATAACTACAATATACCATTAATATTTATAATTCTACCCTCAATGGTTCTTTTGTTTTCACATGTTTGTTATTAGTATACAGTGTCTAAAATACCCGTATAGTATTTTAATCTTTATGTTATGTTCTGGAGTTCTTCAATATATGTATAGTTTGTAAGTTTTAGACATGTCGCAACACCGCTATCCCTCCCAAACACATGGTGGTCATATGTCAAATCAATATAGTTGATCAGGCTATATTAATTCTAGATATGATTACATAACTGTCTAGGTTTAACTGTAATGTCCAACATCCAAATACTTTTAAATTCTTATGATTGTGATTTTGTACTTGTAGGTATGAGTGTTAGTATACTTCTTGTAAAAATACTTAAATTTTTTTGAAAAGTATAATTGTAGTCAGAGCTCTCAGCCCCAAATGTATTTATAGTTTGTATATCTTTTATGGATTGATATACTGTGTTCACTATAAACAATGCTCTGATACCAATCTGTCACACCACCAAACCAGACGTCGGAAATGTCCGGGGATGGATGGCTTCATTTGTAGTATCACAACACATGCATTATAGTAATCAGAGTACAAACAACCATTGTATAAAAAAATATAAGTATTTACATGTGTTTCATCATTGTATACTGAAACCAAATAGTTATACAAAAGAAGAAGACAAGACTCAATTATCTCCATCTTCTCAAAAGCTCGGGGAGTACTTGTCTACTGGTTCCCTGAGAATACAAGTAATTTGAAAAGAGAGTATCAACATAAAGTTGAGTGAGTGCATAAGTATTTATGTTTGAAAGTATGTTTTCTGTTTCTTGAATATGTAAACTGTTCCAGAAAATCCTATATTTTTTGTTGTATATGAAAAGTAGTTTTAATCTCATAAAACCGTTCTGTTTGTAAACTAATGTTATGTATTTGTATTCACCTTTGTAAAGCTTGTAACTGTGAATGTGCCTGTTTCCACCAGCTGTTATTGTAAACTGTAATGTAATACTGTAAATTTTATCTTATAAAACTAATACTTTGAAATTGTACTTATGTTTTATTAATTATACACTAAATTATTGTTAATATCTTTTTAATGAGTTATTATAACCATACTGACTAGATGGCCTGACCCAACGCATTGAAGGAGTTGAAAGCTGTTGATAACAACTGTCACTCCTAGGCTTGTATGCCTGACTGTAGCTAGCAGTCTGAGTGCGGGGTTGTCAATCCCAATACAGATCTTTGCACACATTGTTTCGGTCCCCGACTGGAGATTCTGGTTATAATGTCAGGACTTTAACTATATTGTTTAAATGAATTAAACAACCTGTATCAAATGACTCATAAAAAGCATATAAACATTATATGTATATTAGTTATGAAAACCCAATCATTCTAAAATAAATGATTGACAGTATGTTCTTGAATTAGTATTCTGAACATTTATATGAAAGATGTATACTCTTGATTAGTTTTGAGTCAAACCTTTGTTCTTGTAAAACAATGTACTTTAGTATACTTGAATCGTGAATTAATGTTCTGTGAATCATAAATTATACCTATTATAATTTATATGTACTTTTTGAATTGATACTGAGTATTAATGAATGTAACCCCTTGCTCAACATGTTACAAATGGTATTTGAACTTAATGAACTAATTTTTATACTTATATACATATACAAATATATATAAGTAAAATTTAAATGACACTCGGACAAATAACTAATACTTATAATCCCACATCCAAACAAGGAAAAAGAACCAAAGTGGGTTATCGGTCATAAGCATTTTAAATCTTATTTATATATATATATATATATATATATATATATATATATATATATATATATATATATATGATTTCTGGGGAAAAATATAAGTTTATAAAAACATTTAAAAGAAGTTTAATATTTTGAAATACTTTTGATGACTTGATGTCATTTTAACACAATCTTTGAAAACCAATTGAATTGATGATAACTGAAATCCATTTTGATAAGATGTTTAAAACCTTTTGTTTATAACACAAAATCTTTGTGTTAGACTTGTATCCCCCCCCCGCCTAAAAACAATAAAAACTATCAAAATACGGGGGTATGAACTGACCTGATTGTGAGTGATCTGGAAGGTAAGATAGATATAGGATGCTTGAGTTCACAATTGAAGTTACGAAGCACAGTCGGATCCTATAAGGCATAATTTCACATATATGTGTATTCAATTAGTGGTTACAACTCTTAACTAGTATAGGAAACCACCTAAGATTGTAGGAAACACCCTAAATGAAGTGTTAGGCTCACAAATGGAAGCTTGGAAGGGGTTTCATGGCCACCCAAGGATGGGTTTGCGGCCTTATAGAGTTCACGACCTCATGAGGTTCACGGCCTCATGAGGTGTTCACGGCCCAATTAATCTATGAAGGGTTCACGACCCTTATGAAGGGTTCACGGCCGTGATCCCTTCAAGCTCATGAAGATGATGATGAAACTTGACAAATCAAGGCTAGGATCTAGTAGCCTTTCAAGTATGACAAGATTAAGGATAAAACACTTACGTTTTTGAGGCTTTAGAGTGTTCACAGTTGAAGCTTTTTGAGAGAGAATGGATGTGTTCACGGTTGGGAGGAGGAGAAATGAGAAGAAAATGAGGTCACTCTAATATATATAGGAGGTGGTTCACGGCCGTGAACCTAGTTTGCGACCGTGAACACCTTGTGAGTAGTTTTCTTGTTCGAATTAATCCTCCCGATCTCAAGCTAACTCATCCTAGCATCCATTCTTACATTACACTAGGCTCAGAAACTCTCAAATAGACCCTTAACAGTGCTAAAAGATAGCAGAAACTAGTCTGACTTTGATTGAATTGAATGACTGTACAAGATATAAATTTCGGGTTGTCACATATTCATCCCAAGGCGACAAAGATGTACATGGATCTTCTTCTTGACTATTGGTGGCCCTGCATGAAGAAGGATATAGCTTGGTTTGTGGATAGATGCCTGACCTGCAGGAAGTTCAAGGCCGAGCACCAGAGGCCTCACGGCAAGACCCAGCCGTTGGATATCCCGCTGTGGAAATGGGAGGATATCACTATGGATTTCATCACAAAGCTTCCCAGGACCGCGCGGGAAATGGATTCGATTCGGGTCAACGTGGATCGTTTGACCAAGAGCGCCCATTTCATTCCGATTCCGGAGAGCATCTCGGCCGAGAAGTTGGCCGATATCTACATCCGAGAGGTAGTAGCTCGGCACGGAGTGCCAGTTTCGGTGATTTCGGACCGAGACGTGCGGTTTACTTCCAGATTCTGGAAGAAGTTTCACGACGAGTTGAGTCCACGTCTGCACTTCAGCACTGCTTTTCACCCGCAGATGGATGGTCAGAGTGAGCGGACCATCCAGACTCTGGAAGATATGTTGCGGGCGTGTGTTCTAGATTTCGGGGGTAGTTAGGATACTTACCTTCCTCTGGCGGAGTTTTCCTATAATAACAACTATCATGCGAGTATCGACCGTTCTCCCTTCGATGTGTTGTATGGAAGGAAGTCCAGGACCACGATATGCTAGGGGGAGGTGGGTCAGAGGGTCATGGGGAGTACCGAAGTGGTACTCAAGACTACAGAGAGGATCCATCAGGTTCGGAGCAGGCTTCAGACTGGTCAGAGTCAGCAGAAAAGTTATGCCGACAAGCGTCGATCGGACCTGGAGTTCCAGGTCGGGGATATGGTACTCCTGAAAGTGTCGCCTTGGAAGGGCGTCATTCAATTCAGGAAGCGGGGCAATCTGGGCCCCATGTATATTAGACCTTTCAGGGAAGTAGCCCGGGTGGGCAAGGTGGCATATAGGTTGGACCTGCCAGCTGAACTCAGTCAGATTCATTGCACTTTTCATGTTTCCCAGTTACGGAAGTGTCTGGTCGACGATTCGGCAGTGGTGCCTTTGGAGGATATTCAGCTGGATGACAGCCTAAACTACATCGAGCGGCCAGTGGCGATTCTCGACAGGAAGTCGAAGGATCTGAGAAACAAGAGGGTGGAGTTGGTAAAGGTGCAGTGGCAGTACCGCAAGGGCTCGGAATGGACTTGGGAGCCGGAGGACGAGATAAGGGAGCACTACCCCGAGCTTTTTATGGACTCAGAAGCAGACTTCAAGGACGAAGTCTAAAATAAGTGGGGGAGAGTTGTAACACCCGGTTTCAGGTACGTAATTAATTTCAATCAAAACTTCATATTTTACACTGGGACTCGGCGAGTTGGAGGCCCAACTCGTCGAGTAGGATCAGCGGTGGATCGGGGGGGGGGGGGGGTTAAGTGATCTACTCGACGATTCGGGAGACCGAATCGGCGAGTAGGAGCTGTCTGAGTGAAACCCTAAATTTGAGGGTTTGCACCCTATTAAACACTTTATGAGGACTCAATCCCATCCTCCATCACCTCCATACCCTGTTCACGAAACCCTAAGCCTTATTTGAGTGTTCTTGAGCTTTGTGGTGCCATTTTTGTGTGATTGAAGTTTGAGAAGGAGAAGGAAGCATGTGAGATCAAGCGGAAGCAAGAAGATCCAGAGTTTTGGGCACATTTCCAGCTTCTTTGAGGTATAAAGCTGAAACCTTGGCTACTCATTGCTTAGATCTCGATTTGGGGCTATTTTCTATATTTTTCTAAGTATTAGTGAAGTTATATTCGGGTTTGGGTGTAGAAGTGGGTTTGTGCTTTAGATCTGGAACCATTGAGGGTTCCCATGGCATAAAGGTGCCAAATTTATGGCCATGGGAGACCCATGCATCTTGTAGACCTCCTTTTATGGCTTTTTGAGCCAAAGGCCCCATGCATGTACATCAAGTTTGAAGCTTTACGTATAAAATCGACTGTATACTTTTAGACATAGAGGGACTCGGCGAGTCGTTCATGGGACTCGGCGAGTCGGGGTGTATTCTTCACCAAATCCTTTCTGTTTATGGACCAGTTGGTAAGATCAATGGTTCCCCCAGTTGTTTAGGTTCACTAGGGACCTGGAAATCATAGGACTCGGCGAGTGGATGAACAAACTCGGCGAGTTCAAGGCAATGTCCCAACCACATGAAGACGGACTCGGCGAGTTCAAAGGGAACTCGCCGAGTCATAGACTGAACATCTTCTTTGGGATGAAGATGAACTCGGCGAGTTCAAGGACGAACTCTGCGAGTCGGTTGAAGATTGTCCGATGTGTTGTTGAAGGCGAACTCGTCGAGCTCTTGCTAGACTCGACGAGTAGGGACGGGATTATGTCATTTTGTGGATATGGGGACCCGACGAGTTGTCGGGCTAACTCGGCGAGTCGAGTCAACCAGATGTTGACTGTGACCAAAAGTTGTCTTTGACCACGGATTTGACATTGACTTTGACTTGGATTGAGTGACCCTTGTAAGGGTTACGAGTATGAGTTGATAACTTAGAATAGTTGTCGTATAAGGATTGAGGAGTCGGGGAGAGTTGATTTCCACACCGAGATCAGTGCAGACACTACACGACTTCAAGGTGAGTTTCCTTCGAGTAGGGGTGGGTCTACAGCCACAATGCCGACCCACAAGTGAGAGTGTTGGATAGATGATTGTCTTTGTGATAATTATCTAGGATTGATATGTGATATGCTTACTGTGATTGATAGGATTAATGTGCTTGATATGATTATTGTGCTTCATATGTGTTAGCAGAAGTAGGGGTAAAATAGTCCCCGGTTACCGGTTGAAAGATATCGAAGGGGAGGTTAGCTCCCAGTTACCGGTTGAAAGATACCGAAGGGGAGGTTAGTTCCCAATTACCGGTTGAAAGATACCGAGGGGGAGTCCAGCTCTTGGCTATGCATGACAGTTACCGGCTGAAAGATACCGAGGATTATGCATTAATTTGTATGGTTATGATGGGGGAACTCACTAAGCTTTGTGCTTACGGTTTTTAGTTTTGGTTTCAGGTACCTCTTCATCTAAGGGGAAGGAGCCGACGGTGTAGCAGCGCATCACACATTTGTACATAATTTCCACAGTTGAGAAGCGTGGGATTTGTACTATGATATTATACCATTCGTTGGAATGTTTTTGAAACTTATGACTTATGATTTTGTGGTAAAAGGAATTGTAATGCTGTTTTCTGTGAATATTCTTAAGTAATATATTTTCAAACAAAAATTTTTGGGTCCCGATTTTGGGATGTTACACAAAAATTTACATTTTTGGTACATCTTTCTAGCAAATGACATTTAAGGCCACAAAAGATCAAAATATACAATTTTTGGGCCCAAAACCGTGAGGAGCCCAAATAAGGCCCATTTATGAAAATGTTTACATTTTTAGTCCTTGTAAGGTTTCAAATGTCGAGATTAGCCATGTTTAGCAAAAAGATCCTTTTTGAACCTCTTACTAGCCGTGAGTTACATAAATACCCATACTTTTGTCATTTTCGATTTTAGCCCCTTTCATGAAGTTTTTCTTAGCTTCAAGTAACCTAAATGTATTTTAAACCTTTTTCTTGTAAGATGAGTTGAAATGAGTATTATATCAAACCAATATCATCATCTTTTAGTAGATCTTTAAGTCCATGAAGTTTATAACACATAAACACATATATAACTTGAAAAACACACAAAATCATGCATAAATACATATATCTACACAAAACAACTTGTATTCTCCCCCAAATCAAAAGTAAAAATCGAAAATAGGGGGTATTAACTCACATTTCTTTGAAGTTTTCGGTTCTTGGTGAGGGAATGAGAAGATCTCGACCCTAGATGTGTTCTTGAGAAGATTTTCGAACTTAGGAAGTTCTAGGAAGTATGATTCACGAAAAACATGTGTTTAGGAGAAGTGATTGAGCTTAAAATGAAGTATATCAACTTGATTTTGCATGATCTTACCAAAATGTGAAGCTTGAAGTGATCTTCTTGAAAACAATCTTAGTACTCACGAATTTATTGAGAGATAAAGAGTGGAAGAGTGTTGAAGGTTGAGAGAAAAGGTGTTGAATTTGAAATGGTGAGTGAGGTTGGAGAGGGAGAGAGGCCAAGAGTTAAAGAGAGATAAGAGAGGGGAGGGTTGACTTATGAAGAGTGTGATTTGAGGGTTGTATGGATACATGGACTCTTGCATGGATATCTACTAGGTATTGTTGAGGTGTCAACTCTCTCCTTCCCTCCCATTTGTTTTTTTCTTGTTGTTGGGCCGAATATAAGGAAAACGGAAGGGAGAATGAAAGAGTTTGGGCCCTTTCTTGATTTAGTTCGAATTTAGGAGGCCCGAGATGAATATTTTCGGCCCATTGAGCCCTTATGGGGGTTCACGGCCCAATAGTGATAAGGAAAAAGGGTTTATGGCCCAATGAATCCCAAGAATATAGTTTATGGCCCATTAGGGCTTATGAAACCATTTACAGCCCATCATGGCGCATTAGAGATAATGACCCAAAATACTTTAGTTTCATGGATGTGGGTCCATTTAGAGCCCAAATAGAGTTCCTTGGCCCAAAATAGCCAAATTGAAAGTTTACTGGTCAGTTAGCCCCAATAAGAGGATCCTAGTCCATAATAAACTTGAACCGGGACTTTTAGGGTTTTCAACCCATAGTTGAATATATGAGATGTATTGTATTAGGTTTTGAACTTCACTCAGGAGTTTGGGTTCAAATGGATGATTTCATTTTAGCATATAGCATGATATTCACTTAGAGTACAAGTCTTACAGTAGCTGATGTTTACATGAAAATAGAATCTCCTAGCTAAAAATGCTAGTAGTGACATCATCCCCCCGTTAGAGGGAATTTCGTCCTGAAATTCTTTCGAAAGGTAGGATTATTAATGAGAGAATAAGTGAGGGTACTTCTGCTTCATCTGGTCTTCGCGTTCCCATGTGAATTCCGGTCCATGCTTGGCGTTCCATCGAACCTTCACAATCGGAATGCGGCTATGTTTCGTACGCTTCACTTCCCTATCCATTATCTCGACTGGTTCTTCGACGAACAGGAGATTCTCGTTTATTTCGATCTCTTCTAGAGGAATGATAAGGGTTTCATCTGATAATCACTTCTTTAAATTCGACACGTGGAACACGGGGTGTACGTTGCTGAGCTCCGAGGGTAGCTGCAGCTTATAAGCTACCGGACCAATTCGGGCAAGAATCTCAAAGGGTCCGATGTATCGTGGGTTTAGTTTTCCCCGTTTCCCAAAACGGATCATCCCTTTCCAGGGAGAGACCTTTAATAGCACTCGATCTCCGACTTGGAATTCCAGAGGTTTTCGTCGTTTGTCAGCGTAACTCTTTTGTCGGTCACGCGACGCTTGGAGTCGAGCTTTGATTTGGATTATCTTCTCTGTAGTCTCTCGAATGATTTCTGGTCCTGTAATGGTGCTGTCCTGTGATTGCCCTTTTTCCAGCTGAGTGTCACCCATTTCATCCCAGCAGAGAGGTGATCTGTATTTGCGACCATATAAGGCCTCAAAAGGAGCAACCCTTATGCTTGTGTGATAGCTGTTGTTGTACGAGAATTCAATCAAGGGAAAGCTGGTATCTGTAACGCCCATGTTTCGGGGCTAAACAATAGTAGATGATGTAATAGTCTAGGTCAACTATTGTAACTCTTTTTGAAGTAATAAAGATGAATTATTTGAGTATTATGTGAATTATGTGCATTTATGTGCTTATTACTTATTTATAAATGTATAATAAATAAAGGATAAAAATAAGCGTCAAAATTAAAGTGTGATATAAGCGCTATATCTTTATATAAAGTTGTAGTGGTCGAAACAAGGATTCTGGGGATATAAAGAACGCCAAAATCCAAGTTATAACGAAGAAGTTATGACTCGTCGGAGTTTCGCGACGGAACCGGCACGGCACCGGGAAACGTAAATAGTGAATTTACAATAGAGCGAATTTTAGCCTTAGCGATCTAAATGAAAGTCGTAGAATATGTTAAACCGAGAGCGTGCATAAAAAGAATGCCCAAATCTGACTTCGTATGAGAAAGTAATGATTTTTTGTAAGTTTCGGATCGGCAATGCATAGCCCGAATTTCGAATAGTAGATCGGTTGATTGTTGGCCGACACAACCCAAACGAGAACTGAAGATGTCGTTAATAGCAGTGCAACGGTAAAAAGACAGACGGAAACGGACGTCGGATGAAGAAGTTATGAGATTTTAACGGACTAACCTTGTCCCGGTCTGTTAAAGAATATAAATTTAAAATTGGTCGAGAACTAGCCAACGGAGTCTAAATGAAAGTTGTAGAGTACAGTCCCGTGTACACGTGGATATAAATAACGTCGAAAACGGAGTTCGTATGTGAAAGTTACATTTTTTAGAAGTTGGAATGGAAAATCTCGAAGCTGAGTGCGAGCCTACGTCCTGCGTAGAGAAGGGACGCCCAGCATCCGAAGTACGCCCTACGTACGAGGTAACTACGCGCAGCGTACAACTGCCTTTTACGGACCAATACGAGCCATGTCCCTCCATCCGAAGACTGCCACGCATGTACGAACCTCGGTGTACACCCCGCGTACTCCGAAACTACGCCAAGCGTAGTCCTCGGCCTCGGCCTATAAAAGGGTGAGAGGTGCAGCCTATTTTCTTCACATTTTCAATTATCATTCTCCCTCTACTCTCTCTCTAGACTATCCTAACTCCCCCGAATCCTAGGAAACCTTTCTAGCTCCAGAAGGAAGCCGCGGAGAGCTCGAAGGCTCCAAGAAAAAGAGTTTTTCGGTCTGAAACTATGCCCGCGCGGAGCACGGTTTTCAAGCAAACTTCCCGGTTTCGTCAAAGAAGGTTATTTTAAGAAGCGAGGTGTTGTTCGGATCACTCCGTATCAGGTGAGTGTATAGTCATTTTCATCTTACATATAGATATGAAGTATTTTATATAAATTATGTGCTATGTGTATATATATGTTATCAGTTTACCTGAGATGTTTGCTGGATGAAAGATCTATACTTCTTTCTTTCAGATCTGAAACTTTTTCCTTCAGATCTACACTTTCTCATCTCAGATCTAAGCTTTTTCTTCAGATCTAAACTGTATACTTTGAGATCTATGATCTGGACTTCTTTCCTTCAGATTTGAACTTTTTCTTCAGATCTAGAATGTATATGTATTTTATGCTTTGAAAGTTATGCTGGATGAAAGATGTAGACATTATTTTTCAGATCTAGATTGTAAAAATATTTTATGCTTTGAAAGTTATGCTGGATGAAAGATGTAAACATTATTTTTCAGATCTGGACTATGTATGTATTTATATCTACAAATATGTTGGGTAGAACAATGGGTAGATGAAATAGATGATGTGTGATAAAATGATGAGAGGCCTCAATGTTTACGATGTTTAAGATAATCCAGTCGTCTAGCGGAGTATAGATGACGACCATAGACTTTTCTAGGAAGTCCAGTGGAACGCTAGCAGGCTCGCAACCTGTAGGTGTTTTTTTTGAAGATGTACTCCATCCCCCCTTGGTTGCCTAATGTGACATGTATTGCTGAGGAATCCCCTAAGCAGTGTTGTTATCCCGATGAAATTCCTTAGGATAGGTCCCTTATAATAGATGCTTTAAGGACGTAAAGTGAGGATAACGTGAACGGGTAATCGGGTTAGTGATTTGATGAAAATAAATAATGAACTTATTATTGTGGGTTGAAACCCCTATATGCTCACCAGGCTCCCCAACCTCACCCACTGAGTTTTCTTGTATTACAGGTAGTGGCAAAAGCATAGTTAGATGACTTGACGAGAGATTATGGATTTGAGGCCAGATTGTGTTTTGTGGCCTAGAATGTTTATTTCTTTTTGGTTTATGCTTATGGTGTGTATCTATGACTGACATCCCGAGTTTTTGTAATGTAATGAAAATACATTTCATTAAGAAATGCTTTGATAAAATTTATATCATATTTTGTTTTGGGAACAAATTCCGCAATAATTTTCTTAAGAAGTTACTCTGATTTTTATTAAAAAGCATAAATGAAATCGGTCTTTTCTAGCCGTAAAAATGGAGATGTCACAGTTGGTATCAGAGCATTAGTTTAAGCGAACTAGGAGTTTGTAGGATTTCTAGACTTAAACTTAGAATGCTAAGCGATGATCGTGAGATGAGTGTCTTCCATATTTTAGACACGAGCACTAGTTTATTTTAGGAAAGATGCCTAAAATGCTTTTATGTGCTAAATGCTTTATGTTTGCCTTGTATGCTATTATTTGTTCGGATCTATGGTCTGCTGCCGACCGGATCTGGAAACCTTATGTGTTTAGGATTCTAAGCGCTCGATTACGATATTAGAACTAGCATGTAACGTTTCGGAGTGATAAGGAGAATTTAAACATCTATCGTGAATAAAGATCTAAATTCACCTAATTTGGTGTATAGATCGAAATGGCAAGAACCCGAAGTGGAGCTGGAAACGCAAATGGAAACATGAATCTGCAGCCTCAACCCCAAGGGATTGAGCAAGTGCCAATCGTAGAAGTTGCACCCGAGCCAGTCACTATGGTCCGAGTACAAGCCATGATTCGGGCAATGATGGCTGAACAAAGGGAAGAGATGAGACAATTGTTGCTGAATAACAGAAATGAACCTTCGATGCCTGTTGAGCAACCAGAACTGAATGACGGAGAGTCTGAAGAAGGGAATAATAGCCACACTGTCAGTCAGGTGGAACCCCCAGTGATCAGGAGGAACAACCATGATGAAGGAGTCGAGAGGAACGAATGCAAGTACAAGGACTTCACAACTTGCAAGCCATCAACTTTCACGGGGAAGGAGGATCCAATTGGAGTCATGGACTGGATATCAGAGATGAAATTGGCTTTCATAACATGTGGTTGCAAAGGCAAGCTACAGACCACATTTGCAGTGCGACAGTTCAGAGGAGGCGTTGTTCGCTGGTGGAACACTCTGGGGAAGACCCTAAGCCCCAATGAGCCACTACAGCTGACATGGGCAGAATTTTTGGTACAATTCAAGCGCAAGTACTGGTCAGCCCAAAATCTGCTTGAGCTAGAGAACCAATTCCTGACATTGAAGAAGGGAAACATGTACATTGATGAATACACCAATGCCTTCACTGACAAAATGGAATTTCCTTTGCGCATCATTCCAGACGAGCTGACGAAAGTTGACAAGTATGCAAAGGGACTTCCATGGGAGTACGATGTGCCAGTCCGCCAGGCACCTACTCTAGAGGCAGCTATCTGGGCTGCCAAGTCTGTTGAGGAAATGATCAAGGGAAGACCCGCCAGCAAGGTTGAGGTTGGCGAAAAGAGGAAGTTTGATGGGTCGTCAAGATCTAACAAGAAGAACAAGTCTGGTTTGAAGAAATCTGGAGGAAGAGGAAACGAAGCAAAGGGGTGCGAAAAGTGTAAAAAGAAACACTCAGGGAAATGTAGCGAGGAGGTGACTTGCTATAAATATGGAAGGACAGGGCATTACGCCAACGAGTACACATCCAACAAGAGGGTCTGATATGGATGCAATGAAGAAGGGCGCATCGCTAAGGATTGCCCGAAGAAGAAGGAGGCGGCAAATCCCAATGTCCCACCGAAGCCAAAAGCCAGAGCATTCCAGATGGCCCTGGAAGCCGCAAAGGAAACAACAGACATCGCTTCAGGTACCTTTCTTTTAAATGGATTGCCTGCCAATATATTGTTTGATTCTGGAGAAAATTACTCCTTTATATCACATAAATTTGGTGGAAGACTAGCATTGCCTATAGAAAAACTTGATGATGCTGTAGTTGTAGAAGTTGCCAGTTGCAAATTCATACCTATTAGCGATTGCATTAGGAATATCGTCATCGACTTGAACGGAAACGAATTCCACGAGGAGCTGTTACCTATTGAACTGAATGGTTTTGATATCGTACTGGGAATAGATTGGCTTGGTGCCAATGATGCCGAGATACTGTGCAATAAGAAGATAGTAAGAGTGAACCCGTTGGGGAAAGAGTCATTTGTGGTGTATGGGGACAAACGCAGAGTAAATTCTGGAATCATTTCCCTAATGAAAGCCAGGAAATGTTTGTCCAAAGGATGCACATCATATTTGGCATTTATGATCGATGCTAAGAACGAGAAGAAGGAGATGCAAAATATACCAGTGGTGTGTGACTATCCGGAAGTCTTTCCCAAAGATCTTCCTGGATTGCCCCCTGATAGACAAGTGGAATTCCGAATAGACTTGTTACCAGGAACAACACCAACAACAAAAGCACCATACCGATTAGCACCGACGGAGATGAAAGAGCTTATGACGCAACTTCAGGAGTTGTTGGACAACGGTTTCATTAGACCGAGTTCATCACCCTGGGGAGCTCCGGTGTTATTCGTGAAAAAGAAGGATGGAAGCATGAGAATGTGTATAGACTACAGAGAGCTGAACAAAGCAACAGTAAAGAACAAGTACCCGTTGGCAAGGATTAATGACCTGTTCGATCAGCTGCAAGGTTCGAGTTATTTCTACAAGATCGATCTTAGGTCAGGATATCATCAGCTGAAGGTGCGAGAACAAGATATTGAGAAACCACGTTCAGAACAAGATATGGGCAATATGAATTCTTGGTTATGTCGTTTGGACTAACCAATGCTCCAGCAGCATTCATGGATTTGATGAACAAGGTTTATAAACCTTTCCTCGATAAATCTGTGATAGTGTTCATAGATGACATTCTGGTTTACTCAAAAAGTGAACAGGAGCACGACAAGCACCTGCGAGAAGTGTTAGAAGTTCTGAAGAACGAGAAGTTGTACGCAAAGTTCTCCACATGTGATTTTTGGATTCGAGAAGTCCAATTCTTGGGTCATGTGGTTAACCAAGAAGGGATCATGGTTGACCCAGCGAAGATTGAAACTGTGATGAAGTGGGAGCGACCAAAGAGTCCTACGGAGATCCGAAGCTTTCTGGGATTATCCAGATATTACCGAAGGTTTATCCAAGTCTTTTCTTCGATAGCTGCTTCATTGACAGCTTTGACCCATAAAGGAGCTACGTATACTTGGAGTGAGAAGCACGAAGAAGCATTCGAGAAGTTAAAGAAGAATTTGTGTGAAGCACCAATTCTTTCTCTGCCCGATGGAGTTGAAGACTTTGCAGTTTATAGCGATGCATCTGGAATTGGGTTAGGTTGCGTTCTAACCCAAAGGGATAAGGTGATAGCATATGCATCGAGGCAATTGAAAGAACACGAAAAGAACTACCCCACTCATGATCTGGAGTTGGCGGCGGTAGTATTTGCACTAAAGATATGGAGGCATTATCTTTACGGCACAAAGTGCAAGCTTTTCACTGATCATAAGAGTCTTTAGTATCTCTTTAATGAAAAAGAGTTGAATATGAGGCAACGATGCTTGCTAGAGTTGTTTAAGGATTACGATTGTGAGATACTTTACCACCCTGGTAAAGCAAAAGTCGTAGCCGATGCTTTAATCCGAAAAGTGAGCCTTGAAAGGAGAAGACCTAGAGTGTTAAGAATTGAAGTTGTCTCAACAATTGTGGAAACCATTAAGAAAGCTCAAGAAGAAGCTTCAGAGAAAAATGACCGAAAAGAATAGCGTTTAGGAAAAACTGTCACACCCCCAAACCAGACGGCGGAAACGTCCGGGGGTGGAGGACTTCATTTGTAGTATCACAACACATGCATTATAGTAATCAGAGTACAAATAACCACTGTATTTAGAAATTATAAGTATTTACATGTGCTTCATCATAGTATAATGAAACCAAACAGTTATACAAAAGAAGAACACAAGACATAAATAGCTCCATCTTCTCAAAAGCTCGGGGAGTACCTCTCTACTGATTCCCTGAGAATACAAGTAATTTGAAAAAAGAGTATCAACATAAAGTGAGTGCATAAGTATTTATGTTTGAAAGAATGTTTTCTGTTTCTTGAATATGTAAACTGTTCTAGAAAATCCTATATTTTCTGATGTATATGAAAAGTAGTTTTAGTTACATAAAATTGTTCTATTTGTAAACCAATGTTCTGTATTTGTAATCCTTTTGTAAACTTGTATCTGAGAGCGTGTCTGATTTCATCAACTGTTATTGTAAACTGTAATGTAATATTGTAAGCTGTATCTTGTAAACTAGTACTTTGAAAATGTACTTAGGTTTAGTTAATTATACACTAACGTATTGTTAATATCTTTTATATGAGTTATTATAACCATACTGACTAGATGGCCTGACCCAATGTTATGAATGCGTTGAAAACTTATGATAACAATTTGTCACTCACAGGCGTATATGCTTGACTGTAGCTAGCAGTCCGAGTGCGGGGTTGTCAATCCCAATATAGATCTATACATACATTGCTTCGATCCCCAGCTGGAGATTCTAGTTATAATGTCAGGACTTTACTATATTGTTTAAATGAATTAAACAACCTGTACCACTTGACTCATAAAAGCATATAAACGTTACATGTATAATAGTTATGAAAAACCCAATCATTCTGAAATAAATGACTGACTGTATGTTCTTGAATTGGTATGCTTAACATGTATCTAAAGATGTATACTCTTGATTAGTTTTGAATCAAACCTTTGTTCTTGTAAAACAATGTACTTTAGTATACTTGAATCGTGAATTAATGTTCTGTGAATCATAAATTATACCTATTATAATTTATATGTACTTTCTAAACTGATACTGAGTATTCATGAATGCAACCCTTTGGTCAACATGTTACAAAGGGTAATTGAACTTAATGAACTAACTTTTATACTTGTATACATATACAAATATATATATAAGTAAAATTTAAATGACACTCGGACAAACAACTGATACTTGTAATCTCACATCCAAACAAGGAAAAGGAGTCAAAGTGGGTTATCCGTCCTAAGCCATTTAAATCTTATATATATATATATATATATATATATATATATATATATATATATATATATATATATATATATATATATATATATATATATATATATATATATATACTAGTATGATTTTTGGGAGAAATATAAGTTTATAAAAACATTTAAAAGAACTTTAATAATTTGAAATACATTTTGATTACTTGAATGTCATTTTGATACAATCATTTAAAACCATTTGATTTGATAATAACAGAAATCCATTTTGATAAGATATTTGAAACCATTCGTTTATAACACAAAATCTTTGTGTTAGACTTGTATCCCCCCCCCCCTTAAACGTTAAAAACTATGAAAATACGGGGGTATGAAGTCACCTGTAGTGAGTGATTCGAATGAAAGGTCGAGGTAGGATGATATGTGACAAGTGAAGTCTTGAACACAAACATATCACTTTTGAAGACTTTTAAGGAGTTCAAGGGTCAAGAACAAGTGTGTATGATTGGTGTTCTTGGTGAAATGGATGAAGATTTGAAGAGTTATTTGAAGATCAAGGTGTAAATCATGATGATAGTTGAGAGAGAATCGGTTTTCTTGAGGTGAAAGTGTGAGAAATGTGAGGAAATGAAGGAAAAACATATATATATATATATATATATATATATATATATATATATATATATATATATATATATATATATATATATATGTTTGGGTTCACGGCCACCTTGGGTGTACGGTCGTACACCCATGTGTACGGTCGTGCACATGTGTACGGCCGTACACTCCTCTAAATGGAGTGTTTGGCCTGAATACAATACGATGAACTTAAGTTAACTCTTCCCAAAACCCAAACCTTGAATGTACTAGATTTAGAACACTCAAACAGACCCTATGGAATGCTAAAAGATAGCAGAAATGAGTCTGACTGTGATTGAATTTGAAAGACTATACAAGATAGAAATTCCGGGTTGTCACATTATCCCCCCGTTAGAGAGAATTTCGTCCCGAAATTAGAGTTTAAGCAATTAATCAATTACAAATAACTAATCAAAAAGATATGGATATTTCAGTTTCATTTGATCCTCGCGCTCCCAAGTGAATTCAGGTCCCCGCTTGGCATTCCAGCGAACCTTCACTATAGGAATACGGCTTTGCTTCGTTTGTTTGACCTCTCGGTCCATGATCTCTACTGGTTCTTCCACGAAGTTGAGGCTCTCGTCGATCTCGATTTCATCGAGTGGAATTACAAGAGTCTCATCGGACAGACACTTTTTCAAGTTCGAGACGTGGAAAACGGGATGTATGTTACTTAGTTCTTGAAGTAGTCGGAGTTTGTAAGCTACTGGACCGATTCTAGCAAGAATCTAAATGGTCCAATGTACGTTGGATTCAGCTTGTCAGGCTTTCCAAAGCGTATCATGCCTTTCCAGGGTGAGACCTTCAACATGACGTGGTCACTAACCTGGAATTCTAAAGGTTTTCTTATTTTGTCAGCGTAGCTTTTCTGTCTATCTTTGGAAGCTTTAAGTCGCTCCTGGATTTGTACGATTTTCTCCGTAGTTTCGCGAATGATTTCCGGACCAGTGAGAGCACCGTCAGGAACTTGACTTCTAGCTAGCTGCGTGTCACCCACTTTAGCCCAGCACAGAGGTGATCTACACTTGCGGCCATAGAGAGCTTCGAAAGGAGCAACCTTTATGCTAGTGTGATAACTATTATTGTAAGAGAATTCGACAAGAGGTAAATGAGTATCCCATGCCTTTCCAAAGTCTATCACGCAAGCTTGCAACATATCTTCTATTGTTTGAATTGTTCTCTCACTTTGTCTGTCAGTTTGTGGATGGTAGGTTGTACTCATGTCCAGCCTAGTTCCCAAAGATTTTTGTAAAGACTACCAGAAACGAGAAGTGAATCTACTATCTCGGTCAGAAATAATAGATATTGGCACACCATGCAGTCTAACGATTTATTTGAGGTAAGTTCTTGTTAGCTTCTCCATCTTGTCGGTCTCTTTGATTGGTAAGAAGTCTGCGAATTTGGTTAATCTATCGACGATTACCCAAATAGTATCATAACCACCCGATGTCTTGGGTAATTTGGTTATGAAATCCATTGTGATCCGCTCCCACTTCCATTCAGGGATTTCAGGTTGTTGCAATAAACCTGAAGGTTTCTGGTATTCTACCTTGACTTTGGCACAAGTAAGGCACTTGCCCACAAAGGTAGCAATTTCGGCCTTCATGTTTGGCCACCAGTTTCGTTTCTTGAGGTCCAGGTACATCTTGTTTGAACCTGGATGAATGGAGTATCGGGTTTTGTATGCTTCATTCATAACCACGTCTCTGTAACCACCGAACTTTGGTGTCCAGATCCGGTTCATGAAACAATAGACTCCATCATCCCTGACTCTGAAGTTTTTATCCATTCCTCTCAAGGTTTCACCTACCACGTTTTCAGGTTTTAAGGCTTCGAGTTGAGCCTCTCTGATTTGTGTGGACAGATGTGAATGGATTGCCATGGTCAATGAATTTACTCGGCGTCCCGAGTATTCTTTTCTACTAAGGGCATCAGCTACTACGTTAGCTTTACTAGGGTGATAAACAATCTCACAATCATAGTCGTTCAGTAGCTCCACCCACCGTTGTTGTCTCATGTTCAACTCTTTCTGATCGAAGATATGATGGATACTTTTATGGTCCGTGTATATTGTGCATTTTGTGCCATATAAGTAATATCTCCAGATCTTCAGAGTAAATACCACTACTCCTAGCTCAAGGTCATGTGTTGTATAGTTGACTTCATGTGTCTTTAGCTGTCTTGAGGCATATGATATAACCTTTCCTCTTTGCATAAGAACACATCCAAGCCCTTGATTAGAAGCATCACAGTACACCACAAAATCCTTTGTCCCTTTAGGAAGAGACATAATTGGTGCACTACACAAGGCTCGTTTCAGCATTTGGAACGTTGTTTCTTGCTTTTCTCCCCAGCTAAAAGTTACACCGTTTTGCGTCAGGGTGGTAAGAGGCTTAGCTATTCGAGAGAAATTCTGGATGAATCTGCGATAGTATCCAACAAGACCTAAGAATTGACGGATTTCTGTAGGTGTTTTGGGTGCTGACTAGTTTTCAATTGCCTTTATTTTGGAAGGGTCGACGTATATTCCTTCTGAACTGACCACGTGACCTAGGAAATCAACCTTCCTGATCCAAAATTCACACTTTGAAAACTTCGCATAAAGTCTCTCTGATCTAAGAGTTTGCAATACTTGATGAAGATGTTAGCCATGTTCCTCTTCACTTCTTGAGTAGATAAGGATGTCGTCAATGAAGACTATGATGAATTTTTCCAGGAATGGACGACACACTCTATTCACTAGATTCATGAACACAACAGGTGCATTCGTCAATCCGAATGGTATCACTACGAACTCATAATGACCATAACGAGTTCTGAACGTGGTTTTGGGAATGTCATCCTCCAAAATCCGTAACTGGTGATACCCGGATCTTAAGTCTATTTTTGAGAAGTAGCTCACACCTTGAAGTTGGTCGAACAGATCGTTAATGCGAGGCAGAGGGTATCGATTTTTGATGGTAAGTTTATTCAGCTCGCGGTAGTCTATGCACATACGGAATTATCCATCCTTCTTCTTCACGAACAAAACCGGTGCTCCCCAGGGTGAGAAGCTTGGTCTTATGAAACCTTTGCTAAGGAGTTCGTTAAGCTGGCTGGATAAATCTTGCATTTCAGAAGGTGCAAGACGATAGGGGATTTGGCTACAGGGGTAGCCCCAGGGATTAAGTTGATTCTGAACTCGACTTGTCGTTCGGGAGGCACTCCTGGAAGATAATCGGGAAAAATGTCCGGAAAGTTGTAGACCTCAGGAATGCTCGGGATATCTTTCACTTCCTACTTTTTGTCTACCACGTGAGCTAAGAAAGCACAACACTCTTTGCGAAGGTACTTCTGTGCCTTGATGCAAGAAATGATCTGGAGGTTCGTTCCGGGTTTGTCGCCGTAAATAACAAGAGTTTCGTTAGTCGGCAAGTTCATACGAATGGCTCTTTCATAGCATAGGATGTCAGCATGGTTACGGCACAATCAATCCATACCTATTATGATGTCGAAACTTTTGATAGAGACCGACATAAGGTCTATTGGGAAAGAAATGTTATTCAAGGTAAGAGTACATGTGACATCCCCAAAATCACGGCCAGAAAAGACCGGTTTCATTTATGCTTTTAAAATAATTTCAGAGTAAATCCATTGATTTAAAAGAGTTGCGGAATTTGTCCCCAAAAACATTACATGATAAAATAAGGTTTATCAAAGACCTTACACAGTTAAAATAAGGTTTATCAAAGACCTTACACATTTATGCTCTTAAAGAAATGTATTTTCATTATATATCAAAACTCGGGATGTCATGTTCCGATACAGACACAAAAGCATAAACAATAAAACATAGACCTTACACAGTTATATATAACTATTGGTCTATAAACAAAAACATCTTCAAAAGTTCTCCAACTTATGCTCTCGCGCCACTACCTGTAATACAAAGAAACCGAGTGGGTCAGGCTTGGGAGCCTGGTGAGCATATAGGGTTTTCAACCCACAATAAATAATTATATTCAATTCACCAATCAACAATAACCCGATTACCCATTCCCGTTATCCTCACTTTACGTCCCTAAAACAACAACTATCACATGGGACCTAATCTAGGATTTTCATTAGGATGGACAATACTGCAAAGGGGTTTCCTCAGCAATGAATGTCCTAAGGCAACCAAGAGGGGGATAGAATACAGCAAATGAACACCCAAGTTCACCAACACCTACAGGTTATGAGCCTGCCAGCATTCCACAGGACAGTCTAGAAAGAGTCCGTGGTCGTCATCCATATTCTGCTGAATGACTAGATCACAATCACATCGAGGCCTCTCATCAGTTTATCACACATCGACTATCTACCCAAGTTCTACCCAACATTTTTGTAGATAACAACATACATATGCAACTTAAAAACTGATAAGATACTCGTTCAATACTCATCCCAAATAAACAGATAACATATATATACACGTATATTTATACACACGTAACACGTATTCTAAAGTAGATACTTCATATCTATGTGTTAGAAGAAATGGAATATACAGTCACATAAAACGTATACTTAATACATTCAAACAATACTTGTATTAAATCGTGTTTATGAAAGAGACTATGCACTCACTTGATCAGAAGATGATCGGACAGCACTACGACTCTAAAAGTAGAAGCTCTTCGGTGAAACTAGAAGGTCTTCACACACCGGGCTTCTTGCAAGCAAAGCTTCGGCTTGGAAACTCTTTTCTTCTTGGGATCTTCGGGCTGCGGGACTCGCTTCGGGTCTCGGCATGATACCGGGGCTTCGGGGGGTTAAAATAGGGCTTAGAGAGGGTATCGGGAGTGAGAGAGAAGAGATTGAGCAACCAAACTCGGCTGCCCCTTGAATTCTATTTATAGGGCCATTTTTCAACTCTCACGTCGTGAATTTTAAGTTCTCACGTAGTGAACTTAGTCGTCACTGCATGCGTCATCACAGGTTGCGTCTGATAGGCTCTGAAAGGTCAAATCACTGAGTTCACGTCGTGAACACTGTATTCACGTCGTGAACTCTGACACAGTATCGTGGTTCGCACCCCGAACGTCAGAAATTCATAACTTTTGCATACGAGCTCAGTTTTCGATGTTCTTCATATCGACGTGTAGGTGAGACTATGATCTACAACTCTCGTTTAGACTCCGTCGGCTAATTTTGAATTTATTTTTATTATATTATTATTATATTATTTTTAGTAGACCGGGACAGGAAAACTCCGTTATAAATTCATAACTCCTTCATCTGAAGTCCGTTTTCGTCTGTCTTTTTACCGTTGGACTACTATCGATGAGATATTCAATTCTCATTTAGAAAGTTTTGGCTAAATATCACTCGATCTCTATTTCGAGTATTCGGGCTGCATACCGCTATGTCGAAACTTCGAAAAATCATAACTTCCTCATACGAAGTCAGATTTAGACGTTCTTTTTATGCACGCTCGCGGTTTAACGTATTCTACGACTTTTGTTTAGATTACTAAGGCTAGATATCGCTCTATCTTAAATTCGTATTTTACGTCATTCAGCGTCGTGTCGGTTCTGTCGCGAAACTTCGACGAATCATAACTTCTTCGTTATAACTCGGATTTCGGCATTCTTAATATATTCGGAAACCTCGTCACGACCACTACCACATCCTTCATAGATATTGGGTTTATCTAACATTTCATTTTGACGCTTATTTTTATTCTTAATTAAATTAAGACACACAATTAAGCACAAAACACACAATACTCAAATAATACACTTGTATTATTTCAAAATGGGTTACAAAGGTTAACCTAGACTATTACATAAATATTAATGCCTAGCCCAGAAACGCGGGCGTTACAATTCTCTCCACCTTAGGATGATTTCGTCCCCGGAATCACACATCAACAAACAAATGCGGATAGCGACTCATCATGTCACTCTCCGTCTCCCATGTGAGATTTGGCCCATTCGGATGTTTCCATCGGACAAGCACTAACTCGACCATCTTGCGTCGCAACTTCTTAGTCTTTCGGTCAACGATTGCCTCTGGTTCTTCAATTAACCTCTTGTTCTCTTCAATTCTTAACTCAGAAATTGGAATTATATTGGGAACTTCTCCCGTGAACTTCCTCAAATAACACACATGGAAAGTGTTATGAATTCCATTCAGTTCTTCGGGTAATTCCAGCTTGTAAGCTTGGTTCCCAATCCTATGAAGAACTTTAAACAGTCCAATAAACCTTGGACTCAGTTTTCCCCTTTTACCAAACCTTATAAGTCCCTTCCATGGCGAGACTTTAAGTAAAACCGAATCTCCAACTTCAAAAGTCATCGGTCTTCGCTTTTCGTCAGCATAGCTCTTTTGACGATCCTGAGCTGCTAACATTCTCTCCCTGATTATTTTCAACTTTTCAGCAGTCTGATGGACTATCTCCGGTCCCATAAACTCTTTTTTCCCCAGCCTCAAGTCAACAAGACGGTGTACGACACTTCTGTCCGTACAAAGCTTGATAAGGTGCCATCTTAATGCTCGAGTGGAAACTATTATTGTAGGAAAATTCTACCAAAGGCAAATGTTCATCCCAGTTTCCTTGGAATTCCAGGGTACATGCTCTCAACATATCTTCAAGCATTTGTATTGTTCGTTCGCTCTGCCCATCAGTCTGTGGATGGTAAGCTGTACTTAAACACAACTTGGTACCCAATTCCTCATGTAGACTTTTCCAAAACCTTGAGGTGAAACGGCTGTCACGATCCGATACAATCGTTAACGGAACACCGTGAAGCCTCACAATTTCCTTCACGTAAGAACTCGCAAGCTTATCCATAGACCATTTCTCATTGGCTGCTATGAAGTGCGCACTCTTAGTGAAGCGATCAACGACCACCCAAATCATGTCGTGACCATTCTTTGTTCTGGGCAGTTTAGTGACAAAATCCATAGCAATGTCTTCCCACTTACCCATAGGTACAGGTAAAGGTTCTAAACTCCCGTATGGTTTCTGATGTTGTGCCTTGACTCTCGCACTGGTCACACACTCCGCCACATACTTCGCAATGTCGAGCTTCATCGTCGGCCACCAGTAATAGGGTTTCAGGTCCCTATACATTTTAGTGCTACCGGGATGAATCGAGTACATGGTTTTGTGAGCTTCTTCCATCAGAAGATCTCTTATTCCTCCTGACTTAGGCACCCAAATACGATCTTGGAATACCTTCAGTCCACGACTGTTTGTACCGAACACCAACGTTTTGCCCAAACGTTCCTCCTTCCGGTCATTCTTTTCAGAAGCTTCCTCTTGAGCTTTCTTTATACTCTCCACAATTGTTGAGACAACTTCTATTCTCACCGCTCTTGGCCTTTTTCTCTCAAGATTGACTTTCCGACTGAGAGCATCAGCGACACCATTTGCTTTACCGGGGTGGTAAAGTATCTCACAGTCGTAGTCCTTAAGTAATTCTAGCCAGCGTCGCTGCCTCATATTCAATTCTTTCTGACTAAAGAGATATTGGAGACTCTTATGATCAGTGAAAAGTTTGCACTTCGTGCCATAGAGGTAATGCCTCCATATTTTCAGAGTGAAAACTACCGCTGCCAGCTCCAGATCATGAGTGGGGTAGTTCTTTTCATGCTCTTTTAGCTGTCGAGACGCATATGCTATCACCTTTTCTCTTTGGGTCAAAACACAACCCAACCCAACCCCAGACGCATCGCTATAGACAGCGAAGTCTTCAACTCCATCGGGTAAAGAAAGAATTGGTGCCTCGCATAGCTTCTTCCTTAGCAACTCGAATGCTTCTTTGTGCTTATCACTCCAAGCATAAGTAGCTCCCTTGTGGGTCAAAGCTGTTAAAGGAGTAGCGATCGAAGAAAAGCCTTGGATAAACCTTCGGTAATATCCAGCTAATCCTAAAAAGCTTCGGATCTCTGTGGGACTTTTCGATTGTTCCCACTTCATCACAGCTTCAATCTTTGCTGGATCAACCATTATCCCTTCTTGGTTGACCACGTGACCCAAGAATTGGACTTCTCGAATCCAAAAATCACATTTGGAGAACTTTGCATACAGCTTCTCCTTCTTCAAGATTTCCAACACTTCTTGCAAGTGTCGGCCATGCTCCTCTTGGCTTTTTGAGTAAATCAGAATGTCATCTATGAACACTATCACAGATTTATCAAGGAACGGATTACAAACCCTGTTCATTAAATCAATGAATGCTGCTGGAGCATTGGTTAGTCCAAACGACATAACCAAAAACTCGTAGTGCCCATATCGCGTTCTGAATGCAGTCTTCTCTATATCCTGCTCTTTCACCTTCAGCTGATGATATCCTGACCTCAGATCGATCTTCGAAAAATAGCTTGAACCTTGAAGCTGATCGAACAGGTCATCAATCCTCGGCAACGGATATCTATTATTTATTGTTGCATTGTTCAGCTCTCTGTAATCGATGCACATTCTCATACTTCCATCTTTCTTCTTCACGAATAACACTGGAGCTCCCCAGGGTGATGAACTAGGGCTAATGAAACCTTTGTCCAATAACTCCTGAAGTTGCATCATCAGCTCCTTCATCTCCGCCGGTGCTAATCGATAAGGTGCCTTTGCTATTGGTGTCGTCCCTGGTAACAAGTCTATTCTAAACTCCACTTGTCTATCAGGCGGTAATCTGGGAAGATCTTCGGGAAATACTTCCGGATAATCACACACGACAGGAATGCTCTGCATCTCCTTTTTCTCCTTCTTAGCATCGATCACGAATGCCAAATATGATGTACATCCTTTGGCCAAACACTTTCTGGCTTTCATTAGTGAAATGATTCCAGAATTTACTCTACGTTTGTCCCCATACACCATAAATGACTCTTTCCCAGGCGGGTTTACTTTTACAATCTTCTTCTTGCACAATATTTCGGCATCATTGGCGCTAAGCCAATCCATTCCCAACACGATGTCGAAACCGTTGAGTTCGCTAGGCAATAATTCCTCGTGGAACTTATTCCCGTTCAGGTCGATTAAGATGTTTTTCATACGATGGCTAACAGGTATAAACTTGCCACTAGCAGCTTCGACTAATAAAGCATTATCTAGTCTATCAACATGCAAAGCTAGTTTTCTACCAAATTCATGCGATATAAAGGAGTAGTTGGCTCCAGAATCAAATAAAATTTGGGCAGGCAAATTGTTTACGAGAAAGGTACCTGAAGCGACATCAGCTTCTTCTTTAGCAGCTTCCAGTGTCATCTGGAAAGCTCTTGCTTTAGGCTTTGGGGGAATATTGGGTTTTGCTGCCTCCTTCTTTCTCGGACAGTCTTTCAAAATGTGCCCCTCTTCATTACATCCAAAGCACATTCTCTTGTTGGACGGACACTAATTGGCATAATGCCCCGACTTTCCACACTTGTAGCAGGTCACATCCTCGCTACATTTCCCAGAGTGCTTTTTCCTGCACTTCTCACACCATTTCGATTCGCCTCCTTTTCCTCCTCCAAACTTTTTCGAATCAGACTTCGAAAATTTGCTTTTCTTGTTGGAACCTGAAGTTCCTTCAAACTTTCTCTTTTCACCAACTTCAACTTTGCTGGCGGTTCTTCCCTTGATCATGTCCTCAACAGATTTGGCAGCCCAAATAGCTGCCTCTAGAGTAGGTGCCTGACGTACTGGCACCGCGTACTCCCATGGGAGTCCCTTCGCGTACCGGTCCACTTTTGTCAGCTCATCTGGGACGATACGCAAAGCAAATTCCATTTTGTCGGTAAAGGCGTTGGTGTAATCGGCGACTAACATGCTACCTTTTGTCAAGGCCAGAAACTTGTTCTCCAACTCCAGTAGATTTTGGGCCGAGCAGAACTTGCACTTAAATTGCACTAAGAACTCTGCCCAAGTCAGTTGCAGTGGCTCATTAGGGCTTAGGGTCTTCCCCAGAGTGTTCCACCAACGAAATGCACCACCTCTAAACTGACGTACTGCGAAAGTGGTCTGCAACTTGCCTCTGCAGCCACATGTCATGAAGGCTAGCTCCATTTCCGAGATCCAATCCATAACTCCGATCGGATCCTCCTTTCCAGTGAAGGTCGATGGTTTGCAAGTCAAAACGTCTTGTACTTTCAGCCAAGTCCATCATTTCCTCCCTCCTGGTTGACTTGCCTAACAATCGGTGGGTTGGCTTGACCAATCACCCCACTGCAGTTTCCTCCATCCGACGGCCCTCCATTCACTTCGGGCTCTTCAACTTGTATTGAAAGTTCTTCACGATTCTGTTGAAGTAGACGTCTAGTTTCTTCCATCTGACGATCCAACATCATCTGAATCATCAATTGTACACCAGCCATTGTCATTGGGTCAGGTGCTGCTGCTACAACAGGTATTTGCTCGATTACAGGTGGTTGATTCCTGTTTTCGTTCACGTTTCCAACTCCGCTTCTTGTTCTTGCCATTCTTGATCTATACACCGAATAAGGTGAATTTAGATCCTTATTCACGATAGATAATTAAATTATCCATATCACTCCGAAACTTTTACATGCTAGTTCTAATTCCGTCATCATACGCTTAGAATCCTAAACACATAAGGTCTCCAGATCCGGTTGGCATCAAACCGTAGATCTGAACAAATAATATCATATATGGCAACATATAACATTTAGCACATAAGGGCATTTTAGGCATCTCTCCTAAAATAAACTAGTGCTCGTGTCTAAATTCAACAGACACACATCTCACAATCTTCACTTAGCATTCTATGTTTAAGTCTAGAAATCCTACAAATTCCTAGTTCGCTTAAACTAATGCTCTGATACCAACTGTGACATCCCCAAAATCACGGCCAGAAAAGACCGGTTTCATTTATGCTTTTAAAATAATTTCAGAGTAAATCCATTGATTTAAAAGAGTTGCGGAATTTGTCCCCAAAAACATTACATGATAAAATAAGGTTTATCAAAGCATTTCTTAAAGAAATGTATTTTCATTATATATCAAAACTCGGGATGTCATGTTCCGATACAGACACAAAAGCATAAACAATAAAACATAGACCTTACACAGTTATATATAACTACTGGTCTATAAACAAAAACATCTTCAGAAGTTCTCCAACTTATGCTCTCGCGCCACTACCTGTAATACAAAGAAACTGAGTGGGTCAGGCTTGGGAGCCTGGTGAGCATATAGGGTTTTCAACCCACAATAAATAATTATATTCAATTCACCAATCAACGATAACCCGATTACCCATTCCCGTTATCCTCACTTTACGTCCCTAAAACAGCAACTATCACAAGGGACCTAATCTTGGATTTTCATCGGGATGGACAATACTGCAAAGGGGTTTCCTCAGCAATGAATGTCCTAAGGCAACCATGAGGGGGATAGAATACAGCAAATGAACACCCAAGTTCACCAACACCTACAGGTTATGAGCCTGCCAGCATTCCACAGGACAGTCTAGAAAGAGTCCGTGGTCGTCATCCATATTCTGCTGAATGACTAGATTACAATCACATCGAGGCCTCTCATCAGTTTATCACACATCAACTATCTACCCAAGTTCTACCCAACATTTTTGTAGACAGCAACATACATATGCATTCATATGCAACTTAAAAACTGATAAGATACTCGTTCAATACTCATCCCAAATAAACAGATAACATATATATACACGTATATTTATACACACGTAACACGTATTCTAAAGTAGATACTTCATATCTATGTGTTAGAAGAAATGGAATATACACTCACATAAAACGTATACTTAATACATTCAAACAATACTTGTATTAAATCGTGTTTATGAAAGAGACTATGCACTCACTTGATCAGAAGATGATCAGACAGCACTACGACTCTAAAAGTAGAAGCTCTTCGGTGAAACTAAAAGGTCTTCACACACCGGGCTTCTCGCAAGCACAGCTTCGGCTCGGAAACTCTTTTCTTCTCGGGATCTTCGGGCTGCGGGACTCGCTTCGGGTCTCGGCATGATACCGGGGCTTCGGGGGGTTAAAATAGGGCTTAGAGAGGGTATCGGGAGTGAGAGAGAAGAGATTGAGCAACCAAACTCGGCTGCCCCTTGAATTCTATTTATAGGGCCATTTTTCAGCTCTCACATCGTGAATTTTAAGTTCTCACATCGTGAACTTAGTCGTCACTGCATGCGTCATCACAGGTTGCGTCTGACAGCTCTGAAAGGTCAAATCACTGAGTTCACGTCGTGAACACTGTATTCACGTCGTGAACTCTGACACAGTATCGGGGTTCGCACCCCGAACTTCAAAAATTCATGACTTTCGCATGCGAGCTCCGTTTTCGACGTTCTTTATATTGACGCGTAGGTGAGACTATGGTCTACAACTCTCGTTTAGACTCCGTCGGCTAATTTTGAATTTATTTTTATTATATTATTATTATATTATTTTAGTAGGCCGGGATAGGAAAACTCTGTTATAAATTCATAACTCCTTCATCTGAAGTCCGTTTTCGTCTGTCTTTTTACCGTTGGACTACTATCGATGAGATCTTCAATTCTCATTTAGAAAGTTTTGGCTAAATATTACTCTATCTCTATTTCGAGTATTCGGGCTGCATACCGCTAAGTCGAAACTTCGAAAAATCATAACTTCCTCATACGAAGTCAGATTTAGACGTTCTTTTTATGCACGCTCGCGGTTTAACGTATTCTACGAATTTCGTTTAGATTACTAAGGCTAGATATCGCTCTATCTTAAATTCGTATTTTACGTCATTCAGCGTCGTGTCGGTTCTGTCGCGAAACTTCGACAGATCATAACTTCTTCGTTATAACTCGGATTTCGGCATTCTTTATATATTCAGAAACCTCGTCACGACCACTACCACATCCTTCATAGATATTGGGTTTATCTAACATTTTATTTTGACGCTTATTTTTATTCTTAATTAAATTAAGACACACAATTAAGCACAAAACACACAATACTCAAATAATACACTTGTATTATTTCAAAATGGGTTACAAAGGTTAACCTAGACTATTACATCAATATTAATGCCTAGCTCAGAAACGCGGGCGTTATAGTACATCCTATGTATATATCGTTGGTGGATTCAGATTTCCCGTTAGCCATTTCGACTGTGAATGTTTCTTTTAGTGGTTGGGAGTTTTGATTTACCAAGTGTTTGAAATTATGGCTACCAAAGCTCTTCTCAGCACCATAATCAAATAGAATGCATGCATAAGTGTTGTTGAGAAGGAACGTACCCGTGACTACTGCTGGGTTTTCCACCGCTTCTTCGTGACCCAAGGCTAAAATTCTCACAACTTCACCGGCATTTCCAGCTTGAGGATAATCTTTCTTGAAATGCCCCACTTCACCACATTGGTAGCATGCTTGACCTACTCCAACGGAAGGTACTTGGTTAAGCGGTTGGGGTGGTGCTCTACAAAATCGGGCAGTATGCCCTTTTCTGTTGCAGTTACGACGCTACGTTTCCTTATAATTTCCATTATGGTGATAACTGCACTTGTTGCACTTGGGGAGGTTACCAGCATAAGGCTTAGTTGGTGTAGGGTTAGTAGGAACAGCAGCAGGTACAGTAGCAGCATTGATTGCAACTAGTTGTTGCTTCTTTGAGGATTCCTGTGAAAACTTGCCCTTCCTCTTGTTCCTACCCTTCTTCTTGCTGTTGTTGTTGTTGTTGTTGTTGTTGTTTCCCTTTGGTTGTTCTGGTACAGCAACCACTGAGTTTTGACGGGCTCCGTGGTCGATAAAAGATTGTGCCAGCTCTTTGGCACTGTCAAAAATAACAGGCCTCGAAGCTAAAACACTTGACTGAATTTGGGGCGACAGTCCCCAAATATATCTCTCAATATTTTTGCTCTCTAGAGCAACCATATCCGGACAAAGAATTGCCAGATCACAGAATCTACTGGTATAGGTTGATATGTCAGAACCAACCATTGTAAGACCCCAGAGCTCCTGCTCGAGTTTCTGAACTTCCCCTCGCGGAGAGTATTCCCGCATTAGCATGGCTTTGAAGTTCTCCCAGCTTATCGAGTTAGCCACTACCAGAGTAAGTGACTTAACATGGCCATTCCACCACGTTAAAGCTCTATCCGAAAAGGTACATGCAGCGAACTTGACTTTGCTGCTCTTTGGACAGGAGCAGATTTCGAAAATTGCTTATGTCTTCTCAATCCACTGCCTTAATGCCATAACTCCCCCAGTCACGTTAAAGGTCATGGGTTTGGCATTGGAAAAATCTTTATAAGTGCACTCTCACGAATGCCCATGACTCTCACCATGGTTAGAAGGATGTGCACCAACTCCCGACCCACTAGCACCAGGGGTATTGATATGAGACATGGCAGCAGCTACAGCCGCCGTGACCGCCGCTTGGAACATAGCAGCATCGAACTGAGGAGGTGGTGGCGGAGGTGCTTCATTAACATTGTTACGTCTTGGATTTCTGTGAGGAGGCATCTTTTTCTATAAAAGTTAAAAGATACAAAGATGGTAAGATATCAAGAGTGAATATGAATTTTGATATCTCTGAACTAAAACATATAGTTCAACATGAATCTTGTAATGAATTGGAAATAGAAGTCTACGACAAGTACAACTTGTAACAAAATGATATGAAATTGAATGGTTATTTTTCAAAGACTATGAAAATGCATGTCGATTAAATTGGCATATTGAATACATAAAGTCTAGAAAACTTGACCCTAAACAGGTCTACAACATACCAAATTCTGGGAAAAACATCGACATCATACAGACCTACCGAAAATAAAATTTTCGTGGTCTTACTGGAAAACATGAAAAATAACACTAGAACCTATCTGTAGACTTAAACTATAACCAAAAGAGTGAATAGGAAACGAGTAGAGAATCTCCTACTGGCGATGGGTATCACTTGGATGAAACCTCAACTCAGCCAGCTGACGCTCCACAACAAGTAGATGTCTTTCATATACTGTTAGACATGCTCGGAGCTCTATGACTTCAGCTCGAGTTATAGCTAACTCTTGCAGTAAGGCTTCATTGTCTCTCATTGCTCTATCACGAGCATCTTCAAGACGACGAATGCAGATTGTATTAACTCCTGTATTGGCATCAACTTCCATGATTTGGTTGATGGCTTTCCTACCCTCTATTTCATTTCGAGCAACCCTGCGGACCAGAATTGGCATGACTCTGTCTGCTGAGCCTCCTTCGCTCAGGTTGTAGAAGCTTCTGTCTCCGTTGTATGGCATAGGTTGACCCTGCTCTTGACTCCATGTTTCCAAGTTTTCCGCCCACTGAGGCATCGGGTGTTGAAAAGCCGGACGAGGGTTAGGATTTTGGGCAACTGGTCGTGGATTATAGGCTTCTGATTCGGAATCATTGTCTTCAGGAAAATTTTCTGCAAAATCATCATCTAAGGGAATTTCGTGATTTTCTTCTAGCTCTGCATCTTGTCCTTGACCGGGGAAGTACGGGTCTCCGGGTAAGTGAAATTCAGCCATTGTTATCTAAGCGAGAATAGGGGTAAGAGATATAGAATATAGTTAGTAACGATTGATTAAGGATACAAGTTTCTATGAGAGAGACCTACAGTTAACAAGTAATGTATTATGTATGACTTGTTCTAGGTATTACTAATTATATATAACTTGGGTATAATCGACCTTCGGTTAAATGACCCGACTCTAAATCTACAACCGAACAAGGAACATGAAATAAAGCTAGATCACATATTCTAAGTCTATATAACTTTAACTATATATAACTTTAATATACCCTTAATATTTCTAGTTCTGCCCTTAATTGTTCTATTGTTTTCACATGTTTGTTTTTAGTATATAGTGCCTAAAATACCCCTATAGTATTTTAATCTTTTATGTTCTGTTCTAGATTTCTTCTGAATATGTATGGTTGGTAAGTTTTAGACATGTCACAACACCACTATCACTGCCAAACACATGTTGGTCATATCTCAAATCAATATAGTTGATCAGGCTATATTAATCCCAGATATGATTACATAACTGCCAAGGCTTGACTGTAATGTTCAACATCCAAATACTTTTAAGTTCTTATGATTGTGATAATGTACTTGTAGGTATGAGTGTTAGTATACTTCTTGTAAAAATACGTAAATTTTTAAAAATATACTTGTAGTCAGAGCTCTTAGCCCCCAATGTATTTATAGTTTGTATATCTTTTATGGATTGATATACTGAGTTCACTATAAACAATGCTCTGATACCAATCTGTCACACCCCCAAACCAGACGGCGGAAATGTCCGGGGGTGGAGGACTTCATTTGTAGTATCACAACACATGCATTATAGTAATTAGAGTACAAACAACCACTGTATTTAGAAAGTATAAGTTTTTATATGTGTCATCATAGTATACTGAAACCAAATAGTTATACAAAACAAGAAGACAAGACATAAATAGCTCCATCTTCTCAAAAGCTCGGGGAGTACGTGTCTACTGATTCCCTGAGAACAGAAGTAATTTGAAAATAGAGTATCAACATAAAGTTGAGTGAGTGCATAAGTATTTATGTTTGAAAGAATGTTTTCTGTTTCTTGAATATGTAAACTGCTCCAGAAAGTCCTATATTTTCTGCTGTATATGAAAAGTAGTTTCAGATACATAAAAATGTTCTATTTGTAAACCAATGTTCAGTATTTGTAATCCTTTTGTAAACTTATATCTGAGAGCGTGTCTGATTTTATCAACTGTTATTGTAAACTGTAATGTAATACTCTAAACTGTATCTTGTAAACTAGTACTTTGAAAATGTACTTAGGTTTAGTTAATTATACACAAACGTATTGTTAATATCTTTTATATGAGTTATTATAACCATACTGACTTGATGGCCTGACCCAACGTTTTGAATGCGCTAAAAACTGTTGATAACAATTTTTCACTCACAGGCGTATATGCATGACTGTAGCTAGCAGTCCGAGTGCGGGGTTGTCAATCCCAATATAGATCTATACACACATTGTTTCGATCCCCGACTGGATATTCTGGTTATAATGTCTGGACTTTACTATATTGTTTAAGTGAATTGAACAACCTGTACCACTTGACTCATAAAAGCATATAAACGTTACATGTATAATAGTTATGAAAAAACCAATCATTTTGAAATAAATGATTGAATGTATGTTCTTGAATTGGTATGCTTAACATGTATCTGAATGATGTATACTCTTAATTAGTTTTGAATCAAACCTTTGTTCTTGTAAAACAATGTACTTTAGTATACTTGAATCGTGAATTAATGTTCTGTGAATCATAAATTATACCTATTATAATTTATATGTACTTTCTGAACTGATACTGAGTATTCATGAATGCAACCCTTTGTGCAACATGTTACAAAGGGTAATTGAACTTAATGAACTAACTTTTATACTTGTATACATATACAAATATATATATAAGTAACATTTAAATGACACTCGGACAAACAACTGATACTTGTAATCCCACATCCAAACAAGGAAAAGGAACCAAAATGGGTTATCAGTCCTAAGCCTTTTAAATCTTATATATATATATATATATATATATATATATATATATATATATACACTAGTATGATATTTGTGAGAAATATAAGTTTATAAAAACATTTAAAAGAAGTTTAATAATTTGAAATACATTTTGATGACTTGAATGCCATGTTGATACAATCATTTAAAACCATTTGATTTGATAATAACTTAAATCCATTTTGATAAGGTATTTGAAACCATTTGTTTATAACACAAAATCTTTGTGTTAGACTTGTATTCCCCCCCCCCCCTCCCTTAAAACAGTAAAAACTATGAAAATACGGGAGTATGAACTCACCTGTAGTGAGTGATTCGAGTGAAAGGTCGAGGTAGGATGCTAATTGTTAAGTGAAGTCTTGAACACAAACGGATAACTTTTGAAGACTTTTAAGGAGTTCAAGGCTCAAGAACAAGTGTGTGTTCTTGGTGTTCTTGGTGAAACGGATGAAGATTTGAAGATTTATTTGAAGATCAAGGTGTAAATCTTGATGATAGTTGAGAGAGAATCGGTTTTCTTGAGGTGAAAGTGTGAGAAATGTGAGGAAATGAATATGTTTGGGTTCACGGCCACCTTGGATGTACGGCCGTATACCCATGTGTACGGTTGTACACTCATGTGTACGATCGTGCACATGTGTACGGCCGTACACTCCTCTAAATGGAGTGTTTGGCCCGAATACAATGCGATGAACTTAAGTTAACTCATCCCTAAACCCAAACCTTGAATGTACTAGACTTAGAACACTCAAACAGACCCTGAACAATGCTAAAAGATAGCAGAAACGAGTCTGACTGTGATTGAATTTGAAATACTGTACAAGATAGAAATTTCGGGTTGTCACAAAAACGCTGGTGTTCGGTACGAACAATCAAGGGTTAAAGGTATTCCAAGATAGGATTTGGGTACCTAAGACGGGAGGAATAAGAGATCTTCTGATCGAAGAAGCTCACAAGACCATGTACTCGATTCATCCCGGCAGCACAAAAATATATAGGGATCTGAAACCCTATTACTGGTGGCCGACGATGAAGCTCGATGTTGCGAAGTATGTGGTAGAGTGTGTAACCTGTGCAAGAGTTAAGGCACAACATCAAAAACCGTATGGGAGTTTAGAACCTCTACCTTTTCCCATGGGTAAATGGGAAGACATTACCATGTATTTTGTCAATAAACTGCCCAGGACAAGGGACGGTCACGACATGATTTGGGTGGTCTTTGATCGATTCACTAAGAGTGCACACTTCATAGCAGCTAACGAAAGGTGGTCTATGGATAAGCTCGCTAATGCTTACGTGAAGGAGGTTGTAAGACTTCACGGTGTTCCTTTAACGATTGTATCAGACCGTGATAGTCGTTTCACGTCAAGGTTTTGGAGGAGTCTACAAGAGGAATTGGGTACAAAATTGTGTTTAAGTACAGCTTATCATCCGCAAACCATTGGTCAGAGCGAAAGAACGATTCAAACGTTGGAGGATATGCTAAGAGCGTGTACCCTAGAGTTCCAAGGTAATTGGGATGAACACATAGCTCTAGTAGAGTTTTCCTACAATAACAGTTTCCACTCGAGTATCAAGATGGCACCCTATAAAGCTTTGTACGGACAGAAGTGTCGTACGCCGTATTGTTGGCTTGAGGCTGGAGAGAAGCAGTTTATGGGCCCCGAGATAGTCCATAAGACTGCTGAGAAGCTGAAGGTGATCAGGGAAAGGATGTTAGCAGCTCAGGATCATCAAAAGAGCTATGCTGACAAGAAAAGACGACCAATGACTTTTGAAGTTGGAGATTCCGTTTTGCTTAAAGTCTCACCATGGAAGGGACTTATAAGATTCGGTAAACGAGGAAAGTTGAGTCCAAGGTTTATTGGACCGTTCAAAGTTCTTCAGAAGATTGGGAACCAAGCTTACAAGCTCGAATTGCCTGAACAACTAGATGGTATTCATACCATCTTCCATGTGTGTTATTTGAGGAAGTTCACGGGAGAAGTTCCCGACATAATTCCAATCTCATAGTTAAGAATGAATGAGAATAAGAGGCTAATCGAAGAGCTTGAGGCAATCGTTGACCGTAAGACTAAGAAGTTACGACGCAAGATGGTCGACTTAGTGCTAGTCCGTTGGAAACATTCGAATGGGCCGAATCTCACTTAGGAAATAGAGAGTGACATGATGAGTCGCTACCCACATCTGTTTGCTGATGCATGATTCCGGGACGGAATCATCCTAAGGGGGAGAGAATTATAACGCCTATGTTTCGGGGCTAAGCATTAGTAGATGATGTAATAGTCTAGGTCAACTATTGTAACTCTTTTTGAAGTAATAAAGATGAATTATTTGAGTATTATGTGAATTATGTGCATTTATGTGCTTATTACTTATTTGTAAATGTATAATAAATAAAGGATAAAAATAAGCGTCAAAATTAAAGTGTGATATAAGCCCGATATCTTTATATAAAGTTGTAGTGGTCGAAACAAGGATTCCGGGGATATAAAGAAAGCCGAAATCCGAGTTATAACGAAGAAGTTATGACCCGTCGAAGTTTCGCGACGGAATCGGCACGACACCGGGAAATGTAAATAGTGAATTTACGATAGAGCGACTTTTAGCCTTACCGATCTAAATGAAAGTCGTAGAATATGTTAAACCGAGAGCGTGCATAAAAAGAACGCCCAAATCTGACTTCGTATGAGAAAGTTATGATTTTTTTTCTAAGTTTCGTATCGGCAGTGCATAGCCCGAAGTTCGAATAGTAGATCGGTCGATTGTTGGCCGACACAACCCAAACAAGAACCAAAGATCTCGTTAATAGCAATGCAACGGTAAAAAGACAAACAAAAACGGACGTCGACTTTGAATTTTTTGGTCCGCCTTACTTCCTGTTCCTTGTTTGGTTGTGGGCTTAGGGCAGACCCATTACATTCGATGGCAGATTGAATCTTAATTTTATATAACATATATACACTAAGGGATTATAGAAGGAAGCTATGGGATTTCTAGAACAATACACAGTTACACTAAAAGTAATACATTATACTACTTACTAATACGGTAGAAACAACATTTCATGAAAACATATATTGAGGATCCTAAATTTCTAAGTCTATGATTTCTTAATGTATACGTTAGGGTTATATACAATAAAGATCCGATAGGCAGTGGAATGTATGATTTCCGCCTTACTTCATGTTTCTTTTTTGGTTGTGGGCTTAGGGCAAAATCACCCATTCGACTGTCTGTTCGTTCTTGATTATATATAACTTGTATACACTAAGCAATCATAGGAGGTAACAGTACGGATCACACCAATTACATAAATTATAACTGCGCATTACAAATTTTAAGAATAAGAAACTTATACTTTTTGGTCTTAAGGTACTAAGACTATAACTCATTTACAAAGAAAATATTGGATTTTCTGGAAGAACACATTAACATTTCTGTTAGGATTAAAACCCTAATTGAGATTTGATGAACAAGATGCGGAAAATAAGAACAAACACAAATATGAAGATATGTCGAATGATCACTCGATTTATTCAATTATGTGGAACAGATTACACTTTAAGGAATAAGAATCTAACTCTACAAGAAACCTCACAACGTGGCGGCTACATTTTGCCTCACTCTTAACCCTAATTATGAATAATACATGACTATTTATAGGGAAAAGACAAGTCTTGGGCTTTTAACCTACACTTCATCAAGGGGGGCCATTGCCATAATCCATGAAGTACTTTGAAACCCTACAATCTCCCCCTCAAAGTATGGAATGGATGAAAATGCTTCAACTTCCAAAACAAGCATCTAGCAAATAAGAAATGATCTCGCAACGAGGAATATTTGAAGCAATCCACGAATCTTGATTCTTCAATAGTATTCAAAAACGGGTTCTAGGATATATATATATAAACCAAGCACTGAAGTAATGTCTTTAAACTTCATTTTCTAATGTAATCCAAAGATCTTCAAGAAAGCCAAACCGACCATAAAAACCCATTTCAGAATTAAGAAACCGAATCACTTCTTGTCTATAAAAAACTCCCCCTCCAAGTCACAATGATCTTCAAATAAGCTAATGATATAAGCCACCAAAAATTATCATGTAACAACCAAAATTTTAAGATTCGTAACGCCACTTGATCGAGAAAATACTAGAAGTCGGAGACATAACAAGTCCTTAGAAGAGCTCGATGAAGAACTACTACTGTAAAGGATACTTCTCTGTAATAGCTTTAGAAGAGCTCGATGAAGAACTGCTACTGTAAAAACTACCTTCATAATTCTACCACAAGCTTTATCAAAAATCTTCAAATTTGAAAAGTCACAAATCCAATTTCGAATGGCCATACCAAATTCTCCCCCGATTTATAATAAAAAACATGATTATAAAGCCTTCAAATGGTCATGAGGATGATCTTGAATGGATAAAATAATTACTATGCTCCCCCGCGACAAAATGATGTAAACGATGAAGTATAAAATCTGAAATAGTCGAAAAAATTTGACGTTATCATGAAAAACGACTTTCCGAACCGCCAAGACTTGATGGAATCCTTAATTTTATGTTCGCGAAAAAAAATATGTGCGTTAAAAAATCCAAAACTGTTCACGAGCCCTCAAATTTGCAAACTTTTCGAAAAATGGGCTGAAATTGTCACTTTGCTGAAATTCAGGGGACAAATTTAATAATTTTGCATCATATTCCCCTTTATTTGTAACAGTTTCTGGAATTGGTCCATAATAGCCAAGCTGTGAAAACAACAGGGACCAAAAGAGTCAAATCGCTGAAACTTTGAGTTTTCTTCCCCATTTAAACGAATGATTGACGAACACAATAATTTCCACTCGTTTACTAAAAACTCTGATTCCACCGATTATACCATTCGTTCCGAGCAAAAAAAAATGCTAATCTGAGTCCAGTCCCAACGTGAGCACCAATCAATTTTGACATTCATATTGAAAGTGAGTGCGAACCCAGAATCAGTTTCGCAACTTCAATTGAGAGAAAGCTTGCTCCAAATCAGAAAGTGTGAATCAAGATAACCCTGAATCATTGACCTCTCGCTCCGAATCAATTAATCACCGACCCAATGCGAATCACCAGCAACAACGAATCCAAGCATAGATTCGCTACGAACCACAGTCAGCGAACGTTAGTGGGTGAAGAACGAGTGTGAGCCCAAGATCCAGTACCGAATCCAAGTCGTTCGTAGGTAGTGAATCCATTCAAAAATTTGACTTTTCGATTTTGACCGTTCTTCATCCCAGATGAGATCAATTCCATTCGCAGGTGGTCAAGCCCCAACCATTCGCATGTGACACAGTTCGTACCAAAGGATTCACAAATTCAATTTTGACTTTTTCCCTTGACTACCAAGAACATCTGCTCAAATCATGTCGATTAAGATCAAATTCCGATTTCAATCGTTCCCAACATCACTCTTCCAATTCCGAGTGAGATCAAACATTACAGTTATGTCCAATAAAACCACAACCCAGTTATGTTCATCCGATCTTTATCTATTCATCACTGGTAGTCGAAATTGCCAAACATCCAATCGCTTTAAAGAAATCATCAAAGCACATACGATCAAGGATTCACAAAAATTGGTTCCCAAACAAAACCGATTGAAACAAGTAGGTTATTTAACCACAGACTCGTACAAGAAACACCAAGATTGATCAAAGATTGATTACAGAATGAATGGAAACAAGGAACACGCTATAACACAAATTCTATCATCAAGAGAATTAAGTCGATTGAAATAGCTTGTAATCGAAACTGTGAAAAACCTAAACATAATTTTGGATCGATTAAACTACAGGAACACATAATCGACATAAGATTAAACGAACAAGGGATGAACGCTTGCGGATCGGACATATGAACAGTGAAAGAGATCCATGGGCTTATAGTATGAGACAAATGAACAGTACAGTGATGATGGGATCGTGACAAATACGTTATCGGATGAATATAGATTAAAAATCATTGGGCAAAATCAATGGAATAGATCTGTCAATGTAATATATTGTTTATGAATTGAACAACTGACCAGATCCAATCAGAGAATACAAACAGTATATGAATCGGAAAAAATTACCCAGATGAACAGCAGATGAACAACATAAATATCCATGAACAGTAACTTGAATAGAATTTTGATTCCAAGACGCCAAAACACCAATAATCTTCTAAAACTTGTGCAGAAAATCATCAAATCAAGAACCGATACTTCAAAAATCAATAAATCTTCAAAGACCCGCTCTGATACCACTTGTTAGGATTAAAAACCTAATTGAGATTTGATGAACAAGATGTGGAAAATAAGAACGAACACAAATTTGAAGATATGTCGAATGATCACTCGATTTATTCAATTATGAGGAACAGATTACACTTTAAGGAATAAGAATCTAACTCTACAAGAAACCTCAGAACGTGGCGGCTACATTTTGCCTCACTCTTAACCCTAATTATGAATAATACATGACTATTTATAGGGAAAAGACAAGTCTTGGGCTTTTAACGTACACTTCATCAAGGGGGCCCATTTCCATAATCCATGAAGTACTTTGAAACCCTACAATTTCAATAACAAAGAACATACCCTTTCACATAAAATGCTTATGAACTCAGCAACTTAAATGTTGACACTTTTTCAAACCACTTGTATTCTCAGGAATTTAGTAGACAGGTACCCTCACAGGTTTCGAGAAGACGGAGCATAGTAGTGTCACGTCTTAGTTTTTGCTGCATACTTTTGGAGTCAAATATACTATGATTCGAATACAATGTAAACTCTATATTATCAATACAATGGTTGTGTTTGCTTTGATTACTATTATATAATTGTTTTGATACTGTACATGACGTCCTCCACCCTCGAACGTTTCCGTCGTTCTGGTTTGGGGGTGTGACAGTTTGGGCCTTGTGGTGCCATTTTAGGGTTTTGGGCTTACGATGCTGGTGGCTTGGGTTTTGGATTTTGGCAAAATAAGGAAAAGGGTAAAATGGACTTTTACCCTAAAAGGTTTGGTCATTAGATTAGAATTCTTGTTTGGGTCCAGAATCAATTATTGATGGAATATTATTTGATGATGTCGGTGCGAGGTTTCCGGTAGCAGCAATTCGAGTGTTCGGTTATCTTAGTTTGAGGTGAGTCTCCTCCCTATATCCATGGGCCAGAGGCACCAAGACGGGCCCATTATTCGGTTGTGTAGTATGCTAGCTGATGTGTGATATATATTCTGTTTTCATGATCGGGTTGAAATATACCCCAGGGCGGTGTCCAATATTGCATGTCGGGTTGAAATATACCATAGGGCGGGTCCCATTATGGTATGTTTCAGTTGAAATATACCCCATGTTTTTCCGTAATTTGTGATTTTAGGATTGTACTCTGATAAATGTTTTATTATGAAATACTTCTAAATGGTTGAACAAAAGATAGATGGGTGTTTTGATTATATTAAAAATGAAAATTTTACCTTGTGGTTTTCGGGACGTTACAAGTTGGTATCATAGCCTTGGTTTGAGGGATTCAGGCACACTCTCGGGTGTGCCTAAACTCAAACTAAGGGTTTGGTAAATTTTTTATAAAATAAATGTTTTATTAAAGGGGTTTCTAATAAAAGAAAGGGGTGTGATGCGTGAAATCGTCCGAGTTCAAGTACATGATTCCTAGCATACCCATACATGTTTGTTATGATTATATGTTATGAGAATTGCGTGCTACGATGAGGCTAAGGATAATTTCAGGAATTGCATGATAGATTGGCCTGATATGTCATGCCTTGTAGCCTAGGGAGCATTGGATGCTATGCTAGATTGGGAATGTGTATTGGTATTAGTAATTGCTAAGTGTATGCTTTAAAAACTATATACGGTTATTATCATATAGCCCTATAATGATTGATTTGGCCTTAGTTCTTGTTCCTCGTTTGGTTGTGGTCCTATGGTATAGTCTTTTATTCGACAATCTATTTGATCATGTATCGTGTATAATTTTCATGCATAAGGCAACCGGTAGTGTGAGTGGAAGTTCCTAGCATGAGTTGTAGTATGTGAGTTTGAAGGTTTTTTGGTTATTCTATGGATTAGAATGCTACTGCACGAATGCTTCTTGCTTTGTGCTTTGTGGAACTCTTAAGTGATGCGAGTTAGTTATTAAGTTAATACGATAAGTCACATGTGAAAAAGGTTGAATAATCTCAGAGTGATGGATTTGACCCTATTGCGCAGCTCTTGTCTGAGTCTAACCGTTATAGTGATGAGTCTTTTACTCGAAGGATTATCTAAACTTTGTTGCCTGTGATTGTATTCATGAGGTAGTTAACTGACATTATGGGGAGTTCTTCTGCAGTTGATGGCAGGGTGAGGTCGGGAATCTAAGGGAGCGTAGGGAGTGCTTTTAGTGGGTTGGGTGCGCTATGTAGCAACCATTTGGAGTATCAGATTGAGAAGGTGACTTAGAGGATTCAGGATGATTCTTGAGGAAAGTATGGATAGGTGTGGAATGTTGTATTGGGTCTGTACTAATGAAAGCACAGGATCCATAGTCGAATCGGGGAGAGTTTCAGAGAATCTAGGAAGCTCGTGGGATGAGGATTCTTGGGTTTGTTCTGATCTTTTTTGTGATTGTTTTTTAGTGTGGTCATGAGCACTCAGGAGGGAGGTTCAGGTTCTGGTTCCAGCTAAGATGAAGGTACTAAGTCGATTAGCGATCAGATGCGGGAGTTCATCTAGTCGTAGATTACCTGCGGTATTTTGGAGCAGACTCCTGTGATCTTTGGTACGGTCAAGGAGGGGATTTTGGAAATTTTAGATGAGCGTCTGGGTGCATTCCGTGCTGAGATTATAGTTATTGTTGGAGCTCGCACTCTTTCTTTCCATGAGTTATGTGCTTGTGGAGCTCCCGCGTTCTTTAGGGAGAAGGACCCCATTTCCAGTAGGAGATGGTTAGAAGATATGGCTAACGCATTCACGACGAGTTTCCACCCTGAGGGGTCGAAGGTTAGATGTGCCTCTTTTCTTCTGAAGGACAAAGCTCGAGATTGGTGGGAGGAGGTAGACTTCTCTTTAGGAGGAGAAGCCCTGGAGACGGTGACTTGGGATGAGTTTGTGACCCAGTTTAGGGTTGATTTTGCACCAGCTATTGAGGTGCAACAGTTGGCGTGGGAGTTTCAGGACCTTCGTCAGACTACGGAGACTGTGGCAGAGATCACTGCCAAGTTCCGGGAGAGGGCTTTATTGGTTCCGCAGTATGCAGCGGACGAGGATATGGAGAAGGTAAGGTATCATGATATGCTGAGGGATGATATCAAGGAGTTCGTGAGTATCTCAGGATGTAAGACCCTGAATGATATGATTTCTAGATCCCGAGAGCGGGAGATCGATTTTGAGCATTTGGGGAACAGGGGGCCAGATCAGGTGCAAGAAGTGGAAGGTCATGTGAAGAGACCCAAGACTTCATATCAACGATTGAGGGGCTAGCACGGCCAGGTTCAGTGCAGCACATGCAGGAAACTGCACGATGGGGCTTGTTGTTCTAGGGGTATGGGTTGCTAAAAGTGTTGCAGGGTTTGTCATGTCAGTCGGGATTGTCCTCAGGGGACAAGCCCGTTATGTTTCCACTTCAATAAAGTGGGCCACAAGAAGGACGATTGTCCAATGTTGAGGGCGGGGGGGGGGGGGGAGAAGTGAGTGCACCTGCTTCGGTTACTTTGAGGATTGCTGATAGTCGTAAGGGTAGGGCAGGAGCCCCAACAGAGAGGAGCTGAGCAATGCAGTGTCAGTCAGGAGAGGCCAAGGTTCCATCAGGTGCTATTGCGGGCATGATATCTTTTTCTTCCTTCTTGGTTATTGTCAGTATTTATTTTTCTATGGAATTTTGTATTGGTTTGGGTAAGCGTTATGTCTGGTGTGGTTCTCTGTTTTTGTATGGGTTATATCATCAAGGATTGTTGTATGCCATTTTGCATGTCATGAATCATTAGAGGTTCGTACCTAGCTGAGCGGGTTTCAGTTGTTCAGTTGTTGTCCCAGTTCTTTGTTGGGATCAGTTCAAGGGCATTGTTTAGAAGGATAATGGTCGGATTAGCGGGTTAGTTTTCCAATGATGTCAGAGTCAGTTGTGTTATCATTTGTTCGGGTGGGATCGGCAGCCGTCTATGGAAGAACCTTCGGTTTCAATAACTATCGTTGCTAGGGAAGGAGCGGTAACAAGGAGAGAATGGTGGCAGTCGCACGAGTTGGTTGGTCACTGGAAGCGCCAAAGGAATTTATTTATCGCAGGGGTGATGGTCTTCGTTACCATCATAAAGGAGTTAAGGATTGGGTGCTGTATCATGGGTAGCGATTGGGGTTGTCAGACTGGATGAGATTTTGGGGAGTGTTCATCTGGGTTGCAAGAGTCGTACGTGTTCGATTAGGTGTCTATGCCCATAACTATAATTGGTATGTACTTGACCCGATAGTAGCATGGTCCTTTTGGGTTGACTTCACCATAGCAATTTGATAGGATGAATTATAGAGAAAGAGGTTAATTGTGATTTATTAATATATTATAAGAATAACATATTAATTGAGAAATCATATTATTTGATTAGTATTGATCAGGAATTGATTTGGAATTAATTTGGTGATCAAAGAGACTGATTAAATTAAAGGGGACTGATATTGCAATTATCTAATAATTGAAAGTTGGACTGAGAATCCCTAAGGAAGGGTGGACGAAATCTCTTGTGTAGCCCACATAGATTTTGTCCATAGGGGCCTTCTGGAAGGATCTTGTGGTCTGCTTAATGCTTAAGCAATCACATTAGGGTTTTACCTGAAACCCTAGCAGCTCAGCTATATAAGGAACCCCCTGGATCCCCAAACATGGCCACTTGCTTCCTAGAGAATACCCTAGCCGATTTTAGAGCCTCTCGTCTCTCTCTCTCTGTCTCACTCTCTCGCTCTCTCTCTCTCTCATATTCTTCCAACTTGCTACTTTGTGTTTGTAACTCAGTAGAGGTGCAACAATTGAGGCACTAAGCTCTTGAAGGTCAAGATCTATAATTTACAAGTAAAAGGTATTCTTCTAACTTTGTTTTATATTACATATTTCGAAAATTGCATGCTAGTTAGGGTTCATGCTTTGGATGATTTCATTTCCATGTATAACTTCAGAAAAACATAGATCCAAAGCATTAGGGTTGCATGTACACCATAGGAATATTGTAGTGCTCAAAACCCATCAGTTGTATCAGAGCTTAGGTTGTTTTTTTTTGTATTTGATGCCATGGCTAATTGTTCAAAGCTGAAAAATTCGATTTCTGGCCCATGACTGATGAACTCGACGAGTCCATATTGGGACTCGACGATTTGAGGCAACTTGATGAGTCCAAAGCCTGACTCGACGAGTTTACTCGTCTGTATGCAGGATTTTCGGATTTTAAGCCTAAATTAAATTTAGATAATTACCATAAACTGTTTTTCCTATCAAAATCCGTTTTTTTTAATATGTTAATGGATATTCAAATCTAATTGGAAGATAATGGTCAAAATTTAAGATAATTACTAGATTATATGATAAACTAATTATATGTAAATTTTGAATTTTGATTATCTTACCAAATAAAATTGGATTAAGTCAAATTTAGATAATGGTAAAATTATATGATAATTTTAAATTATTTTAAATTTGATCTAGAAAGTTTTTAAAAAGTTTCAAAACTTGCCCTCAAGTTTTGGAAATTAAAATTTCATTAAAAGTTCTAATTTTGAAATATTAAATTCTAAAACCCTAGTGTTTTGAAAGTTTAAAATATAACCCTTATACTTATGTAATATTAAAAGCTTAATACTTATATATATGTATAAGATGAGTCAGTATTACCGTTAGTAGGCCTCATTCACGAAGCCGATCTATAAGGGGGGTATAAGGAATTTGCCTATAAAATGACGGTTGAATGGGTGTCCACTCTCACCAACCGATTCCTTCATTGGTGGAGGGTCGTTAGCCGAACGAGTAGGATAGGAAAACTGATTCCTCATTAATAAGTATAATGATTATTATAAAGTAACTAAATGTTTTCATAAATTCCCAATCTTAGTTACTTTAGGTAAAATGTGAAAATGATGCTATTCTATGAAATTGCACTTTGCACCTTGCCAAGTTGTTAGTGGAGCGTGTGTGGTTAACCAACACACTAACTTGGACTAATAAGGGTGGAAAAGGGTAGCTCGATATTTATCATAGATCAATGGAGCGTGTATGGTTAACCGGCACATTGATTAGGTGATAAATGACATCGAGAGTACTAAACACATTTGCACGGTTATTTACACCTTGTTTGTGATCCTCGGTATCCCAGTCACAAACTTGAAGGGCATAATAGAGATTAAACATTCCATTGAAAAGTTCAATGAATCTCAAAAGAATCTAGGAATTTCAATTCATTTAAAACCTAATGTTAATTTTCGTTTTTTATGGTGGAAGTTGGTAAATCGTCATTTACCTACCTTCAAATATTTTGCAATTGGATTACGACATCCCTCTTCCGAATTGTAGAATATTGTGTTGGGTCCTAGCCTTAATATTTCATTTGGGTGTTATGATTCTTATCTGATCTAAACTTTGTCTCTTTTCTTTTTTAGATGTCAGGCTCAAACTCCTCCAATGCCAACTCCTTGAAGCCGCTTTCCCTTTTGGGCATTTGTGGGAGGGTCACTTTTGATGGATCCAACTTTAACGATTGGAGTCGCAACATTCGCATGGCCCTAAGGTACGAGGACAAGGAAGATATTCTCGACAAAGAACTTGTCGAGATGAATGAAACTACTGTCACTCCCGAAGAAATCACCGAGTATATGGCTCGATGCAAAGAGGCGACAAAGGTGTCATGCATCATGGTGGCGACTATGACTCTCGAACTTCAAAATTTCTATGAGGACTATTGGCCTTATGACATGCACCAAGATTTGATGGAAAAGTACCATCAAAGTGCGCGTCAAGAGAGGTACGACATAGTTGCCTCGTTGATAACAACCAAAATGAAGGATGAAGAATCCATCACAACCCACTTGTAAAGAATGTAGAGTTACGTGGATCGTTTGCTCAAGCTAAATGTCAACTTCGATGAAGAGCTGGTCATTGATATTATCCTCCACTATTTACCTCCTTGTTATGAACAGTTCAAGATGACTTATCATATGAACAAGGATCAGGTGACCTTGAGCAAACTTCAAGGGCTGTTAAGAACTGCTGAAACTGTTGGATTTGTGTCTAAGTCCATAACTATATGTGGTATGTACTTGAACCGGTTGTAGCATGGTCCTTTTAGGTTGCCTTCACCAAAGCAACTTGACTGTATGATTAATGGAGAAAGAGGTTATTATGGTTTATTAATATATTATAAGAATAATATATTAAGGGAGAAATCATATTAGTTAATTAATATTGATCAAGAATTAATTAAGAAATTAATTCTGTGACTAAAAGAGATTAATTGAACTAAGGGGACTGGAATTTCAATTATAAGATAATTGGTTTTTGGGCTGTGGATCTTGTGGATTAAAGGGGTGGATGAAATTAGGGTGGAAGCCCACCTTGAAATCGTCCAAGCCTCATTCCAGAATTTTCCATTGGACTGCTTAAGGCCTAAGTCATCCAATTAGGATTTTGACTGAAACCCTAGCAGCTCAGCTATTTAAGGACCCCTAGGGCATCCAAAATCGGCTACCAGAAGAACCCTAGAGTCCTTAGAGCCGATTTTCTGCCTCCATATCCTCTCTCCAAGATTATCCTTCTTGCCTTGGTGTTTGTGATCGATTAGAGGTATTACACTTGTGATACTAGGCTCTCAAAGCTTGAAGATTCTTGCAACAATCAAAAGGTAAACATCTAAACCTGTTTAAATGTTATTTCAATTTTGATATGCTAGATCTAGGGTTTGTAAGCTTTGGATAAACTTTCATGTACAATAGAGAAACCTATATCCAAAGCTTTAGGGTTTTGCATGTGCATATTGTATTTGATGCATTGTATCTTTATTTATTGCTCAAAAGCCGTCAGTGGTATCAGAGCCTCGTCGAGTCACCTGATGAACTCGACGAGTCCAAATGGTGACTCGGCGAGTCGGAGAGTCTGACAGAGGGATTTTCGGGATTTTGGCTTATTTTGACTTGGGATAATTACCAAAATTGTTTTTGATTGATAGAATCCGATTTTTATTAATATGATGTGATTATCCTTGTCAAAATAAAAGATATTTATCAATTAATTAGATAATTATTGCCTTATATGATAAATCTTAATTATTTGAATTATTTGATTAAATTATCTTACATGGAATCAAAATGTCAAAATTAGATAATCACCAATTAATTGTTTAATTATATTATTTGAATTTTGATCTAGATAGTTTTAAAATGTTTCAAAACTTGCCCTCAAGATTTGGAATTTAAAGTTTTGATTAAAAGTTTAATTTTGAAATATTTAAATTCTAAACCCTATAATTTTACAAGTTTAGAATTCAACCCTTATACTATTATAATATTATAAGAATAATGATTATATATATGTATAAGATAAATGCTAGTCTTACCGTTAGTAGGCTTCATTCACAAAGCTGATCTATAAGGGGGGGTATAAGGTTGCTGCCTATTCAATGGCAGTTTAATGGGTGTCCATTCTCACCCACCGCTTCCTTGATTGGTGGAGGGTCGTTAGCCGAACGAGTAGGATATGGAAACTAATTCCTCATTAAAAGTATAATGATTAATAAAGTAATTAAATGTTTTTATTAAATTCCCAATCTTAGTTACTTTAGGGAAAATGTGAAAATGATGCTATTCCATGAAATTACACTTTGTACCCTTGCCAAGACATTAGTGGAACGTGTGTGGTTAACCGGCACACTAATTTGGATCTAGCAAAGGTGGCAAAGGGTGACTCGATGTTTTTCATAGATCAATGGAGCGTGTATAGCTAACCGACACATAGATTAGGTGACTGTAACATTAGGGGCACCAAGTACATTTGCATGGTTATTCACACCTTGTCTGTGATCCTCAGTATCCCAGTCACAAACTTGAAGGGCATATTGAGATTTAAACATGCCATTGAAAAGTTCAATGAATATCAAAAGATCTAGGAGTTTTCAATTCATTTAAAACTTAATTTCTTTTTTATTTTTCATGGTGGAAATTAGTGAATCGTCATTCACTTACCTTCTAAATTGCAAATAATGTTGTTGGTCCAAGCCCTAATTTCTCATTTGGGTGTTTAATTGGGGATTCTTATCTAATCAAACTTTGTCTCTTTTCTTTTTCAGATGTCTAACTCGAACAAGAACAACGCTTCAGGCTCAACCTCTTCCGGCTCGTTCTCACTCATGAATTTGTGTGGGAGGGTGATTTTCGATGGGACCAATTTCAATGATTGGATCCGCAATATTCGAATGGTTACCCTCTACGAGGACAAGGAGTATGTCCTCGACAAGGAGCTAAAGGAGGAAAATGTCAACACTGCTACTTCTGAGGAGATCGCTGCCTTTGAGGCCCACGAGCGAGATGCTACGAAAGTCCATTGCATCATGCTCACGACTATGACTACGGAACTCCAAAAGTCCGACGAGGACTACTATCCCTATGAGATGCACCAGGATTTACTGGACAGGTACCACCAAAGTTCTAGGCAAGAGAGGTATGAGATCATCACTTCGATGATCACGACCAAGATGAGGGACGGAGAGTCTGTCACTGCTCATCTGCAGAAAATGCAGGGATATGTCGACCGCCTGCTGAAGCTAAATGTTAACTTCGATGAAGAGCTAGCGATTGATATCATTCTTCACTCCTTGCCACCTTGTTTCAACCAGTTCCGCATAACCTACCACATGAACATGAAGGAGGTCAACCCGAGCAAGCTTCAAGGCTTGTTGAGGACTGCTGAGCGCAACCTCAAGGACAAATTTGTTGCTTTAACTCCCGCTATTATTGCCCCCGTCTTGGCTATTGGGCAGGGGAAGGGTAAGAAGAGGAAGGCTCCTTCCAAGAGCCACCACAAGGGAAAGTCCCAAGATGACACCTCTTCTAGGGGAACCAAGGCTGGTCCCGCTGCACCCTCCTCCAACCCGAAGGATGCAGAGTGCTACCACATCCATGACAAAGGGAATTGGAAAGGAAGCTGCCCGAAGTATCTGCAAGACATCAAGGATGGAAAGATAAAACCATCCTACGCAGGTACTTATACTATTCAATCTAATAACTCATCGCATGCTATTTCTTGGGTTCTTGATACAGGATGTGGTTTTCATATTTGTTCTGATTTGTAGTGCCTAAGAAGAAATAGGGTGTGGAGCATGGGAAGATAAACTTGATCATGGGAAACAGAAGATCGTCACCTGTCACCAAGAATGGATTTTACTCTTTAGTGATTAGTAGTGGGTTGGGACTAGAGTTGAATAATTGTTGCTATTTGCCAGAAATGGAAAGAAACATCATTTCTTTTCATGGTTTATATAAACAAGGATTTAGACTTTCGTTTGATAAGGAAAAAGGTTATATTAATGCTTTTCGTAATGGTGTTTTCTATTTTGAAGCATTGCCTTGTAATGGAATATATGAAATTGTGATGGTTGTAGACAACTTAGGAAATGATGTGTTGTATATCGATTCTTCCAATGATTTGGATAAAGCATGCTTATGGCATTGTCGTCTTGAACACGTCAACAAGAAACGCATAGCCCAACTCCAAAAGGATGGAGTGTTGGAGTCATTCGACCTTAGGGACGATGACGTGTGCGAGTCTTGTTTACTTGGAAAGATGACCAAGTCACCCTTCACTGGTACTTGTGAAAGGGGTGAGGTTTTATTGGATCTCATACACACCGATGTGCGTGGACCCTTTAGATCCACCACAAGGGATGCAAGCCGCTTCTATATGACTTTCACTGATGATTATAGCAGATATGGCTATATCTACCTAATCAAACACAAGTCAGAAACCTTTGAAAAGTTCAAAGAGTTTAAACAGGAAGTGGAGAATCATTTGGGCAGGAAAAGCAAGATGCTTCGATCCGATCGAGGTGGAGAGTACCTTAGTATTGAGTTCCACGACTACCTCAAGGAATGCGGAATAGTTTCGCAATTGACGCCACCTAGGACACCGTAGTTGAATGGTGTAGCTGAGAGGCGTAATCGAACCTTGCTCAACATGGTTCATTCCATGATGATTCGTGCTTTGATACCTATCTCATTTTGGGGGTATGCCTTAGAGACTGTCGCGCATATCCTTAACCTAGTCCCTACAAAGATGGTTGCCAAAACACCTCACGAGATGTGGACAGGGAAAGCTCCTTCTTTGGCACATATCATGGTTTGGGGCTGCGAGGCTTTCGTAAGACGAGAGACTCACAACAAGCTCGAACCTCGTAGTGAGCGCTGTATTTTCATCGGCTATCCACAAAAGTCCTTTGGATATCTCTTCTATAGACCGAGTGACAATGTTGTCTTCGTTGAGAGGAGAGGGGTTTTCCGAGAGCGAGAACTCATAAGCCAAGGAGACAGTGGGAGGCAAATTGATTTTAAAGAGGTTCAAGAATCAAACGATGAAGGAACCTCTAACACTGGCGCTCAACCTGAAGAGGAAACTCCTGTTGAATCGATTGACGAGTCCTTACCTCTTACACGTTCCAGTAGAGTTAGTGTTCCACCTGTGTTATATGGTTTTCATATAACAAGTGAAGGTGATACGTTTATTAGTGACAGTACACTAATACATTTGGATGAACCTAACAGCTACAAGGAAGCCATGGCAGGCCCTAAATCTACGAAATGGAAAGAGGCTATGGACAACGAGATTCAGTCCATGTATGACAACCAAGTTTGGAATTTGGTTGACAATGTGCCAGGTCGTAAGACGGTCGGTGCAAATGGATCTTCAAGAAGAAGACCGACATGGATGGGAAAGTACACACTTATAAGACGCGATTGGTTGCGAAGGGATTTACTCAAACTCCCGGAGTTGACTATGATCAGACCTTATCACCGGTTGCAAAGATAAAGTCTATTAGGGTGATGCTAGCCATTGCTGCATTTCATGACTATGAAATATGGCAAATGGATGTCAAAACTGCTTTCCTCAATGGGAAGTTGGTTGAGGATGTTTACATGAGTCATCCAGAGGGTTTTGTCGATGCAAAGCATCCTAATAGAGTGTGTAAGCTTAAGAAATCCATTTATGGACTAAAACAAGCATCTCGCATATGGAATCTTTGTTTCGATGAGAAAGTCAAAGAGTTTGGTTTTCTACGAAGCGAGGATGAGTCATGTGTATATGTCAAAGCCAGTGGGAGTATAGTTAGCTTCCTCGTATTGTATGTCGATGACATACTACTCATAGGAAACGACATCCCGACCCTGCAGGAGGTTAAGTCCTGGCTTGGGAAGTGTTTCTCTATGAAGGACCTCGGAGAGGCTGCCTATATTCTGGGAATAAGGATAGTGAGAAACATGAGTAAAAGACTAATAGGACTTAGTCAGAATACTTACTTGGACAAGGTACTAAAGCGTTTTAGTATGGAGAATTCCAAGAAAGGGGAGCTACCAATCCAGAGCAACGCCAAGTTGAGTAAGACTCAAAGCCCGAGTACCGAATCCGAGATAGCAAAGATGAGCTGAATACCATACGCTTCTGCAGTTGGCTCGATCATGTATGCTATGACTTGTACTCGTCATGATCTGGCCTTTGCTTTGAGCATGGTCAGTAGATATCAAGGGAATCCTGGCAGAGTACATTGGACCGCAGTCAATAATATTCTTAAGTACCTTCAGAGGACCAAGGATTGATTTCTTGTCCTCGGTGGGAGTGATGACTTAAGGGTGCGAGGGTATAGTGACACCCGTTTTCAGACCGACCGGGACAACTACTGCTCTCAGTCAGGCTGGGTCTTTACCCTGAATGGAGGAGGAGTGACTTGGAAAAGTTCCAAGCAAGAGACCGTAGCTGATTCAGCGTGCGAATCAGAGTACATAGCGGCGAGCGAAGCGTCAAAGGAGGCGATATGGTTGAAGAACTTCATCGGAGACCTTGGAGTTGTGCCAGCCATAAAGGAGCCTATGGAGATTTTCTATGATAATGAAGGAGCGGTTGCCTTGACCAAGGAACCGAGGGATATGGCAGATCCAGACATATCGATAGGAAATATCACTTTATAAGACATCGGGTAGAAGAGGGACTCCTCGTGGTAAAGAGGGTATCATCAGAGGATAACCAAACAGATCCCCTTACGAAGGGACTGAGTAGGTTTAAGCACTTGCAGCATGCTAGGAGCATTAGGCTGAAGGACGATATTAGTTTAGATTAGATAGTTTCGAAACGTGTAATAGATAAATTGTAATTAACATTTGATGATTAAATAAAGGAGCATTATTTATAAGTAAAGTTACTGTCTTGTGTTAATTATTTACCTATTGTTTCACTTTGCATGTTTTGACTTCCTGAATAATAAGATTATTCGAACAGTCCACAGTCGCTCATACTTTGGAAGTAGGTATGAAAGAAGACTGTCATGAATTGGTTTGTAGACTGTCTAAAGTGTATTAGACATAGCAAAAGTTTGCTACAACGTTCATGAGTGCTTATGAAATAAGATTTGAGCATTGGATTAAACCCACACTTGCTTGCATCACTTCATGGAATTTATCACGAGTGATCGCAAGACGACAATATCATATAGTCTTTAAACCTAGATATATGGTTTATTGTTTGCAAGTTGGTTGTGCATTGATATGCGTAAACGCATCAGTAACTTGATTTTATAAAATGCATTGTTGTGCATGATCTAATGAGTGAATAGTAAATGTATATAAGTCGAAGTTTATCTGTTCCTTTTATCCTAAGAGGTTAAAAGCGATATGGCCCCTCGATGATTTGGTTTGACTTATGTGTCGGGCCCGGTCAGGACTGAATTGATGTGTTCAATTAAGTTCTATGTTAGACAGATCAGAGATCGAGAAACAAACTGCTGGATAATAAGTATGACTATGTTCCATGTATTTGTATGCACGATATCTTAAGAATGGAGGACTATACGATCCCTCGTCTAAAAGACGAGTTAGAGTTCGACAGTAGCTTTTGAGAGCTACGATTGCTAATTGGATCCTAAAGTCATACTTGCATTTATAGTTATTAGACTTATCCAAGTGGGAGACTGTTGGATTAGTGTCTAGCCGATAACTATATTTGATATGTACTTGACCCGGTTGTAGCATGGTCCCTTTGGGTTGCCTTCACTAAGGCAACTTGAATGGATGATAAATGGAGAAAGAGGTTATCATGGTTTATTAATATATTATAAGAATAATATATTAAAGGAGAAATAATATTAGTTAATTAATTTTGATCAAGAATTAATTAAGAAATTAATTATGTGACCAAAAGAGATTAATTGAACTAAGGGGACTGGAATTGCAATTATAAGATAGCTGGTTCTTGGGTTGTGGATCTTGTGGATTAAGGGGATGGACGAAATTAGGGTGGAAGACCACCTTGAAATTGTCCAAGCCTCATTACAGAATGTTCCATTGGACTGCTTAAGGCCTAAGTCATCCAATTAGCGTTTTGACTGAAACCCTAGCAGCTCAACTATTTAAGGACCCCTAGGGCATCCAAAATCGGCTACCAGAAGAACCCTAGAGTCCTTAGAGCCGATTTTGTGCCTCCATATCCTCTCTCCAAGATTATCCTTCTTGCCTTGGTGTTTGTGATCGATTAGAGGTATTACACTTGTGATACTAGGCTCTCAAAGCTTGAAGGTTCTTGCAACAATCAAAAGGTAAACATCTAAACCTGTTTATATGTTATTTCGATTTTGATATGCTAGATCTAGGGTTTGTAAGCTTTGGATAAACTTGCATGTACAATAGAGAAACCTAGATCCAAAGCTTTAGGGTTTTGCATGTGTACATAGGAATGTTATTTTTCTCAAAAGCCATCAGAAACCGGCTTGAAAGGCAAAGCTCTCGCATCAACTCCTACTGCTACTGCCCATAGTCTTGGCAATTGGACATGGGAAGGGGAAGAAAAGGAAAGCTCCTTCTAAGAGCCACAAGGGAAAGTCTCATGATGGTTCTTCTTCAAGTGGAACCAAATGTGGTTCTGCTGCTCCCTCGTCTAATCAAAAAGATATAGAGTCCTTCTACTGTCACGACAAAGGGCATTGGAAACGAAGTTGTCCGAAGTATCTGCAAGACATCAAGGATGGGAAGATAAAGCCTACCTTCGCAGGTATTTACACTATTCAATCTAACAACTCATCACATGCTAGTTCTTGGGTCCTTAACACAGGATGTGGTTTTCACATTTGTTCTGATTTGCATGGTCTAAGAAGAATTAGGGATGTGGAGCACGGGAAGACGAATTTGATCATGGGGAATAGGAAAGCGGCGCCTGTCACCAAGATTGGAGTTTATTCTTTATTCCATAGTAATGGGTTAGTGTTAGATTTGAACAATTATTGCTACTCGTCAGAAATGGCGAGAAACATTATTTATTTTCATGGTTTGTATAAACAAGGTTTTAGATTTTTGTTTGATAATGAAATTGGTTCTATTAATGCTTTTCTTAATGGTAAATTTTATTTTGAAGCAATGCCTTGTAATGGTATATATGAAACTATGATGGTTGTAGACAAGTCATGCTTGTGGCATTGTCGTCTTGGACATGTCAACAAGAACCGCATAGCCCAACTCCAAAAGGATGGAGTGTTGGAGTCATTTGACTTAAAGTCGGATGACACGTGCGAATCTTGTTTGCTTGGAAAGATGACCAAGTCACCTTTCACTGGTACTTGTGAAAGAGGTGAGGGTTTGTTGGATCTCATACACACCGATGTGTGTGGGCCCTTCAAATCCACCTCAAGGGATGCTAACCACTTCTACGTAACTTTTACCGACGATTATAACAGATATGGGTATATATACTTAATCAAGCACAAGTCGGAAACCTTTGAAAAGTTCAAAGAGTTTAAGCAAGAAGTGGAGAATCAATAGGGCAGGAAGATAAAGATGATCTGATCTGATCGAGGTGGTGAGTATCTTAGTATTGAGTTCCACGACTATCTTAAGGAATGTGGCATTGTTTCACAATTGACACCACCTAGGACACCACTTTTGGGTTTTGAGCACTATAACACTCCTATGGTGCACATACAACCCTAATGCCTTGGATCTAAGTTTTCTCTAATTATAAATGCAATTTCATATTATCCAAAGCATGTACCTTAGCTAGCATACAATTGGAGATATACAAATACCTCTTTGTTGTAGCTTGTAGAACCTTTCCTTTCAAGAGCTTAGCACCTCAAGTGTGATGCCTCGAATAAGTCACAAACACCATAAGCTAATGGAGGATAATGAGAGAGAGGCTAGGAACCACCAAAATCAGCTAGGGTTTCCTTATGGAACACAAGTGGCGATTTTAGGATTGAAGGGCTTACATATATAGTGTAGAATTCCAAGGGTCACTTGTAAACCCTAATTCTTACACTTAGGCTTATGATCCAACAAATGATTTGGACTAACATTTCATGGACTATCTAATAAGCTTAGTCCACCACAAATCTATCATGGATCGTTAGCCCAAACCTTATGTATCATTGATTTACATAATCAGTGCCCGCTAATTTAATCAGTCTCTTTTGATCACTAAATTAATTCCAAATTAATTCTTGATTAATAACGCGTCCTTTAGATAAGGGATCAAATATTCCTCCATTCTTCAAGATATCGTATGGACTGAGACATGGATTATAATTATTCTCTCTGTCCTTGTGTTGTTTCCCGACTTCCGATTTATGACTACTGACAACAGACTACATTGAACACATCAACTTAGTCCAGGCTTGGCCAAGCGCTTAGGGTGTCATCACTAAATCATCGAGGGGCCCACATATATCGCTTTTATCCCACTGTGGGTAAAAGGAACGGATAAACTTCGACTCATATGCTTGCTCTATTTACTCATCAAATCATACACAACAACACGTTTTATAACACCAAGCTACTGGTGCGTTTACGTATCATCAATGTGAAACCGACTTGTAAACTACAACTATATGTCTCTGTTTGAAGAATATAAGATTTTATCGTATCACAATCACTCGTGATAAAATCCATGAAGTGATTAATGTGAGCGTGGGTTTAATCCAATACTCAAATCTTATTACAGGAGTACTCATCAACATTGTAGCAAACTTGTTATATGTCTAAACGCTTAGACAATATACAGACGGATTCATGACAATCTTACCTCATTACATACATCGAAAGTATGATTGATTGTGGATGTTTTAATAACCTAGTTATTCGGGAAGTAAAACATGCGAAGTGAAACAGAAGAATAATTGAATCCAATATGGTCTCAAAACTTTTGAATATAAATAAAACTTTATTATTTAATCACCATATGGATTACACATTATTAATTGTATAATATTTCTGTAACATCCCAATTTTTAAGACCAACAATTTTTGTTTCTAATTAAGTAGCTTATAAAACAGTTTACTGGAAGACATCTTAGATTCATCTCATTTCATAAAACATAGTCACATGTCTCAACCATATCATCAAAATAGTAATTGTTAGGATTAAGATCCTTAATGATCGATTAGATTCAAGAACAGGTAAATCAAGAACACAGTAATGATTCAAGAATGTCGAATGATTAAATGTCACACCTCAGAAGAACTCGATGAGGAATTGCTACTGTAGAGGCGTGATTAGGGTTACAGAGATAATCCAAAGTTAACCAAAATACGATGCATGCATGCATCTTAAGTACCCTAACCCTAGAATTAATAACGAGTGCACAGGCCCAACTCAATAAAACAAAAGACTAAATAAAAGCCCCATTGACGCAACATCTAATACCCAACAATCTCCCCCTTTGCGTCAATTGAGGCACGAAACCATTAGCCTTGGATTCGCTTCTGCACTTCATATATGTGACACCAGTCAAATTTAGGTCAAAAATAAATTGATCAATAATTGTAATTGGGATGAACAAAGTGGTAGAGATTGTAACAAGGTTTCCAAAAATATAAAGAACACGGAAATCCGAGTTATAACGAAGAAGTTATGACCAATCGAAAATCCGCGACAAAACCGGCAAAACACTTTTCAGTGTAAAAAGTGAATTTCGATAAAAGGATTTCTAGCTTTAACAATCTAAATGAAAGTTGTAGAATATGTTAAACCGAGAATGTTCATAAAGATAACGTAAAAATCTGACTTCGTATGAGGAAGTTGTAATTTTTCTATGTTTCGGTTTAGCAGTAGACAGCTAAAAATTTGAAAAATAAATCGATCGATATTTAGCCGACACAACTTAAACGAGAATCGAAGGTCTCATCAAAAGTAGTACAACGGTAAAAAGACAGACGAAAACGAACGTCGGATGAAGAAGTTATGAATTTTTAACGGATTTCCTGTCCCAGTCTGTTAAAAATAATAATATTAAAAATAAAGTCAAAATTAGCCAACGAAGTCTAAACGAAAGTCGTAGAGTATAATTTTACCTACGCGTGCATACAAAGAACGCAAAAAACGGAGCTCGTATGCCAAAGTTATGAATTTCGTAAGTTTTTGGCACTTAAATCAAGAAATGTTGAAAACCGGGAATTTTCGCATGGACCCTCTTCGGCCACGTGACCCTCGCATGTGAGGCTTCCACGTGTCTACTATGTGGCGTCTTCTGATTGGACCGTAGTCTCGCGTGACGCCTTCTGATTCGACCAAAGCCGCGGTCCACTTACCTTCGGACACCCTCGTAGGAGACACCCCTCGGACCCTCGTGGCACCTCCCCATTGGACCGAAGTTCGGTCCACTCAGAAGCCAACACGACCGAGCCTCGGACCCGTGTCCCCTTCACATGACCGACGCGTGCCTAGCTGACTCGCCTTCGCCTCGTCACCTGTCCGATGACTCCTTCCCTCGGCCGAACCCTCGCACCCCTATATAAAGGGTGCGAGACTTCTCGGATTTGAGAGGTTTTTCACCCTTTTTCTCCTTTTCACCCCCCCTAAACTTTCTTACGACCCCCTAAGGCCCCGGTATCGTATCTAAAACCCGAAGCAAGCCCGGAGGCCCCGAAATTCTCGAGAAGATAGCCTCTTTCCAGTCGAAGTGCTGCTCGCATAAAGCCCGGTTTTCCTTCGAGAAAGATCATCTATAGAAACGAAACGCTGCCCAAATCACCACTTATCAAAGTGAGTTCATACCCCTATAATTTACCTTTTTAATGGTTTTTAAATGCTTTTTAGGGGGGGAATACAAGTTGAACACAATATAAATTGTGTTAATAACTGTATGTGGTAATAATCACACAAAGGCTTTCCTTATGTTTTTAAGGATTACCAAATACTTCCAAAATGACTTAAAGCCATGTTAAATATTTAAAGTCGTGTAAACTCCGTTAAATTCTTTGAAAAAGGTTTTATAAACTATTTCAAATTATAATCGCCAAAATGTGTTTATATATGTATAAATATATAAATAAGGTTTGAAGGGCTTAGGACTAATGAATTATCTTATTTCCTTTTCCTTGTTTGGATGTGGAATTAAGGTGGTGTTATTTGTCCGAAGGTCGTTTCCTTCTTAATTATATATATATATATATATATATATATATATATATATATATATATATATATATATATATATATATATATATATATATTATACATATATGAATATAAAAGGTTACTTCATTCGGTATCATTACCTTTGTATCATGCTGAGCAAAGGTAAGGCTTCATGGTTTTGAAACGCTTCATGGTAAGGCCAGAGAGTCCTTGAGGTTACTCTCCTTTGCCAGCTCTTCTTGAAGCTTTGAGATTTGAGACGAGATGGAGGTTTGAAACGCTTCATGGTCAGTTTTCAGACCAGTGCGAATCTCTTGCAACTTCGTCTTCTCGGTTTTGAAGAGAGATCCCAGACTCTTCAAAGCTTCATTTGTTGTCGTGGTGTTGGAGTTGAAAGTAGTTTGGAAGTTTTCCGTGAAAGCAGTGGTTTCAGTAATTATTTTCTGGACTTTTTCTGTCACCGCCTTGGAAACTTCAGCGGAATCAGCAACAACCTTGTTCATCTTATCAGCATTGGCTGTATGCTCCTTCAGGATTCGTTCAAAGAGTGAATCAACCATGGCTTTAGCATACACATCAGAAGAGGAAGCCTTGGCAAAGAGAATTAATTTGTCAATCTTTTCATGAAGGGACTGAAGTTGCCGTTTCGTAACCTGCACCTCATCTTCACTCTCAGTCCGGATTTGAAAAGGACGGTAAGTAAACCCCCCATGATCTTCGTCTTCATCATCACCAAAGACTATTTATGGGTCATCGCGGTTAATATGGGAAACATGAGGTTAAATGTGGGTGAAGAAACCTGAAGTTTGAGCCCTCGTACCATATATGTTGACCGACACAAAAGGTGGGGTAGAGGTAGTAGGAGGAACTATTGAATCAGTAAATAGTGGGATGGTGAGAGGAATACTGGTTTGTTGTTGTGAAGAAACTGGTGGAGGGCATGGAGCAATGGTAATTGGGATAGATGTGTTTTTGGGTGAAGGAGGTGGAGAAGGAATAGAACCATTGAAAGTTTGAGTTACCTCAGGATTGGATGTCTCCTCTATATTGTGAACAAATTCATCTTCGTTGTGAGCGGTATCGTCCTCCTCGTTGCGAATTTCTGATGGAGTGTCAGACTCCGAACCTTCGCTTTCACTTGGTGTGGTAGCCTCTCGCTTGCGAGCCGGCTACTTTCGCCTTTTAGGAGTAGCAGTAGAAGTGGTCGTTTGTGCCTTTCGTTTGGAAGGTGGTTTCGTAGTGACAGATGGTCCTTCCTTGTTAGTAGATTTCTTCTTTCCCTTCTTCGAACCTTTTGGCCCTCCCTTTTTGGGTTTATCCACCTCAACAAGAGTACCGTGCATTTCGTATGTTAACTCACAAGGCCCAGACGGAGTCAACTTCCTATATCCCTCCAAGATTTTGCTGGAAGGAGGCACATCTCTAAACATGGCTTCTGGGATTGAGCCAATAAAGGAAAACTTAGAAGAATCTAAAACGATAATTCCAGTAGTGTGAAAAGTAGAGATTGAGGTCATCAGAGTGTTTTGCATCACCGGGATCTAGTGCTTTTCAATAGAACGATTGACGATGAGAGTCTAGAAACGTGCACATGAAATCTCACTGTGACGTGTGGTGGAGAGAGTGCTCTGAACAACTTGAGCCCATAGAACTGAGCCATAGTCGATGTTTAAACCTGTGTAGAAATCGTAGAGAATGGCCATGAAAAGCTTGCTAGCATAGTCTGATCCAATGACCCGTTCAGAGAACCTCTTAAACAGTAAGGTGAAGAGCCCATTCCACTGTGGAGGCAAATTGGGTTTTCTGAACTTCGAGACGGCAGTTAGGGTTTCTTTGTAACCCATTTGGTAGAACATCTTGAGAAGAGCGGCACTTGTCACCGACTCTGGGTTGATCATGTCATCAGATAGAGGAAGTTGATGGAGAGAACAAAATCGAGATTTTGTGATTGAGGTCTTACGGTCGTGGATCTCGAATGTGATTCTTTGTTCTTCCTTGATGTAGTTTGCAGATGAGTAGGCCTTAGACAACTGTGAGAGAGGAACGTTCTCCATTCTTGAAAGAGCGATTGTGAGAGGAGAATACTTGAGGCAGTCGATCATGGGTAGCATAAAGCTATCATACTTGACTAGATCGAGATCGATCAATCACTAGGTTTTGATGTTATTTGACAGTCAGAAGAGAAGAATGTGCAGTTTGATCTTTGGCAGAGAAGTTTTCAGATGAACCCGCCATTGATGAACCTTTGAGGAAGAAGATGAACAGTATTGCTTTGATCGCCGGAGTTTTTGAGAGGATTTTGTGAGTGGTCAGTAAGAATAAGTCGTCAAAATCCTTTTTATACCGTTTTATTTGTGAGAGAAATCCGGAGAGAGAGTGCAACGGTTACTGGAACGTCGCCTGAAAAAGCGCGATTTGACAACTGTAGGTGTCAGTCCCATACGTCATGCAGCGATAAAGTAGTTGTCGATTCAAATTCACGTGCCCATTTGAATTATTATCAATAGGAAATGCCGCGTCACCTTTTCATTTTCGCAGTTGAGAGAGATTACATTCATCTTGCTTGGAAACGAACGTGATTGATTAAACTGCGAACCTGAAACAAACATAAGTGCCACGAACCAGACTTTTTGAAAATCACAAGGATATTCGTGCAAGAGTGTCAAAGATAAAGAAATAAAATTCTTTTATGTGGGATTTTGTGATGCCTCAATAAAGACATACAACTGTGGATCCCGGGCAAAGATCTCTTCCTTCACAGTCAAGAGAGACTAAGAAGTGTCTGTGTGGTTTCCCGTTGAAATACGATCAAGTGTTTGAGAAGAAACATTGAAAGGCATCTTTAAATAAGGCTAATTGGGTGGCTTTTTCTCCAACCAAACAACGAACTTGATATAAGTACGAATGTTGGATGAAGTACTCGTGTGACCAGTGTAGTCAGTTGAACGAGTAGGTATGGAATTATTTAGGTGACAAGATTAAACTTTGAAATCTCAAAAAAAAATTGATCTTATGGGTAGAAGTGACTTGGAATGAGAACACTTCATAAAGATCTCACAAAAGAAAAAGAGATTCCTTGGTACAGACCACGAAAGTGGTTTTCGTTAATTCCATGGTGAAAATCTAGAACTTTTAATTGTTCGTCGTCAGCTCAATTAAGTGAGTTGGATTTTGGGTTTCACTCAGTTCGTGGTGAACGAAGCTAAGATCATTAACACAAAAGTTGTGTAACCATAAACCTGAGTGGTATAGTTGAGAGTCTCAAGGGTTACATTTATGAGTGTGAAGTCAATGGAGAAGTGTGAAGGTGGTTCCAGAGAAGCGAATGTACCTCTATTATACGAAAGTGACTAAGCAGATAACTCTTATCTCAAAGTGAGAAGAGTAAGGTAGCTCATGACGAATGTGAATTTAACAGCCTGGTTGGGAAGAAACGAATGGTAGATTCGATTCATTAAGGCTTAACATTGAGTCAATCGAGGCTTTGGACAACATACAACAGAATGCTTCTAGGGACACTTAGCTAATACATAGATGAAGAATATTATACATGCCCTATCACACAAATTTGTGCCTTCATGATCTTCTTAAGATATTTATGTTATTTTGAGATTTAAGAAAATAAAAGAAATAAAAATAAGCACAACGAAAATATTTTTGCATTTGAAGATTTTCTGAAAAAGATATAAAAAACAGAAAATATTTAAAGACAAAACAAGGATAAGATATAATATACATAAAATACAAAAGGATATTGGAAAATATGAACTACCGACGAACAGTTGACTGCGAACTACTGCGAGCGTTCGCACCGATTCGCAGTGACAAAGTAGACTGCGAATGAATAGTAGACTACGAACTACTGCGAACGTTCGCACCGATTCGCAGGATAATCATTATGTATGCAAAAGTGGTTTTGGAACAGATTCAGCTTCCATCATTCCAAGGCCTTGAAGAATTCTATTGAAGGTTGTTTCAGGTAAGGCCTTTGTGAATATATCAGCCAATTGATCAGCGGATCTCACGAAATTAATTTCAACGTTACCGTCTTCTACATGATCCTTGATGAAATGATACCTCAGTGCTATGTGTTTCGTCTTTGAGTGTTGAATTGGGTTGTGACAAATGTGAATAGTACTTTCAGAGTCACAATATAGAGGGATTCGTTTCATGCTTAAGCCATAGTCCCGAAGCTGACTTTGAATCCAGATGACTTGAGATGTACATGAAGCAACCGCTATATATTCAGCTTTAGATGTTGACAAGGACACACACGTTTGCTTCTTGGATTGCCAACTTACAATTTTGCAATCGAGAAATTGACATCCTCCAATTGTGCTTTTTCTATCTAATCCACATCCTCCAAGATCAGTATCCGAAAACGCTTGTACGAAGAAGCCTGATTTCGCAGGGTACCATATAACAAGAGAAGAGGTTCGTTTCAAGTATCTAAAGATATTCTTGACGGCCACCATATGAGGTTCGCGTGGATTTGCTTGGAACCAAGCACAATAACAAATGGAAAACATAATATCTGGTCTACTAGCTATTAGATACATTAATGATCCTATCATTTGACGATAAAGGGTCATATCAGCAGCTGGTTTTTCCAGAAATGGTGTTAGTTTCGTTCTGAATGCCATTGGAACCTTCGCTTTGGAGTCTTCCACCATGCCAAACTTAGACAGTAAGGTCTTCGTATATGCTTCCTGATTTATGAAAATGCCTTCTGGTCCCTGTCTTATGTTCAATCCAAGGAAAAAGTTAATTGGACCCATGGAGCTCATCTCAAATTTTTTTTCCATCAACTTTCGGAATTCAGCTATTAAGCTTGGATTCGTAGAACCGAAAATGATGTCATCAACATAAATTTGGACGATCATCAAATGGTCACCCTCTATCTTGCGAAAAAAGGTTGGGTCAACCGATATTAGGAAACGAGTGAGAGTTTCATACCAGGCTCTCGGAGCTTGCTTCAGACCATAGACTACCTTATCCAAGATGTAGCAGTGATTTGGATATCTCTCATTTACGAACCCATGTGGTTGTTCCACGTACACTGTCTCATCTAATTCTCCGTTCAACAATGCACATTTAACATCCATCTGAAACACTTCAAAGTTCTTGTGCGATGCGTATGCGAAGAAGATGCGAACAAATTCTAACCTTGCAACAGGTGCGAAGGTTTCTTTGTAGTCAATGCCTTCTTCCTGACAATACCCCTTAACCACGAGTCTCGCCTTGTTTCTTATAACATTCCCTTCTTTATCCATTTTGTTACGAAACACCCACTTTAAACCTACAACCGATGCATCTAGTGGAGTTGGAATTAGCCTCCAAACTTTGTTTCATTCAAAATCGTTGAGTTCGTCTTGCATCGCTTGCACCCAATCTGAATGACCAAGAGCAGTATTAACGGTTTTGGGTTCTACCTTGGAAACAAATGAGTTAAACATAAAATATTCTACTTGAGAGAACAATGTAGTTTGTTTCGCTTTTTTCTTAGATCCCGTAAGGACTCCTACAAAAGATTCACTTATTACTTGGGTTTTGGGGTGATCTCTGGTCCATTTGGCTAGTGGAGGATAGTTTGGATCATAGGAGTGATCCAGTTCAGCGTTTACTTCTTCGAATTCAGATTGGACGTCCGAATCATCATTTGCATCCGTATTCTCCCCCCTCGAATGACGAGTGGTCCTCTTCTTCAGGAATTCAAGTATCTCCTGTGAATGGAGGTTCGAGAGACACTGTGGGAGGTAAGTCATTTGAATCATAGGGTGGGTCAGACGAAAGAGACGAAGTGTAACCCTCCCCCTGCGATGGAATGTTCGTATCTTATGGAGTTGGTTGCTCCCCCTGAGGACATGCATTGGAGCCAGAATTCTCCCCCTGGAATGGAGTGCTCGTGTATTGAGGCATGTTCGTAGTTGAAGGCTGATTGTGCATGTCTTTCGCAACATCATCAATTATCTTCTTCAATTCATCCACTTTGTTGTCAGCTGCTTTTGCTTCGGGCGTGACAGCCTTTTCTGGTTCATCAAAAAGAAGCATGAATTCGTCATACAGATTGGAGATTTGAACAGTGGTTGGACTTGGCTTAGGAAAGATTTCCTCCGATTGATTCTCTTTCGACTGAATACTATTCGAGTAGTTGTCATCGAACGTAACATAATAGGTTTCTTCCATCTTCTTTGAACGTTTTTTGAGAACCCTATATGCCTTGGAGGTCAGCGAATATCCTAGAAATATACCCTCATCAGCTTTCACGTCGAATTTGTTTCGCTGTTCCTTGGAATTTAAAATAAAACACCTGGAATCAAATACATGGAAAAACTTAACATTAGGTTTGCCATTGTTTAAGATATCATAAGGAGTAACAGAGAATCGCTTATTCAGAATGGATATGTTTGGGTCGCAATTGCATCCGCCCAGAAGTATAGAGGCACACATGCGAATGTGAGCATGGTTCGTGCAGCTTCGCACAAAGAGCGGTTTCGTCTTTCAACTACACCGTTCTGTTGTGGAGTATATGGAGCAGAGAAGTTGTGTGAGACTCCCTTTTCAGCTAGAAATGCTTCAAACGCTTGGTTTTTGAATTCTAGCCGATTGTCACTGTGAACATTGCGAACCAGCTTTCGCAGTTGAAGCTGAATTTGCTTTATAAAGTCCTTGAGTTTAGGAGTAGCTTCTGATTTCTGTTTAAGAAAGTACATCCAAGTGAATCATGAAAAATCATCAACTATTACGAGAATGTACTTACTACCACCAACACTTTCAATTGCAGAAGGTCCACAAAGGTCGATATGCAGAAGTTCTAATGGTTCAATGACTTTCGTGTTTACTATCGTAGGATGACTTTTCCTGCTTTGCTTACCCATTTCACAGGCTGCACATAAATGGTCCTTATCATACTTCAAGAGAGGAAGTCATCGCACATGATCACCAAGAACAAGCTTGCTGATGTCTTTAAAGTTGAGGTGCGAAAGTCTTCTATGCCATAGCCAGCTATCATCAGAGTGAGCTTTCATAAGCAAGCATATGGCAGGCTTCCCTCGTATCAGGTTCAGATTCAAAGGATACATTTCTCCCTTTTGCTCCGACTTTAAGAGAACTGCTTTCGTTTTCTTTTCAATTATTTTAGATCCTTCATCATCAAAGGATACTTTCAAACCCGTCCCTACAACCAATTGTGAAACACTAATTAGGTTGTGTTGTAAGCCTTCCACGTACACCACCTTACGAATCAAAAAATCTTCGTTTGTTATCATCCCATAGCCTTTGATCTTTCCAAACGAATTGTTTCCATACTTTACATTTCCACCATCTTTGTGAGCTCGAAACTCTCGCAACTCCTCCTTCCTCCTAGTCATATGACGTGAGCAGCCACTGTCGATATACCATTCAGAATCGAACTGCTCGTCACAAATTACCTGCAAAAATTCAGCAGATTTAGGAACCCAAAGTTACTTGGGTCCTTGTGAGCCTTTTACAGAAAGAGGAAAAGCAATTGTAAGATCAACCATATAAGTTCGTTTGATTAAAGTGGTTTCATCTTTCTTAGTAATGGTGAAAACTTTTACTTTATTATCTTTCATTTTCGTCTCTTTTGAATTAGATTTCATTCGTTTGTTTTTGATTTGATTTTTGACGAATTCTTTCTCAACTTTCTTTGGGTTAGTAGTCGACTGCTTGGTTTGAGCTTCAGAATCCGAGACTAACTTTCTCTTTCCCTTGACATTTTTGAGCGAAGCCTTTGTGGGTTGAGAATTATGAGATTTTGGTTTCTCAACAGGCTTCTTTGAAAAGGAAGGTTTTGGAGCAAAGTTCCTTGTTGGTTTCTTTGGATTACAGGAATGACAGTGCGAACATTGACCAGGATTCGCATGCGAATGAGCTTTCGCTTTCTGATTGGAAGATTTTTCTCTGCGAACATAGTTGGAATTTTGGGATTTCCAAAATTGCTTCCTTTCATTGATATTACTCTGATATCTCCAATTTCTTAAATGTTTCTGCTCTGCAAGTTGCTCAGTGGACTTGTGAATATTCGCTTTTCGTTTCGTTTTTCTTGCATGAGATTCGTCGTTTGCTGACTGAGTTTCGTTTGTACTTTCCTTTGTTCCACTTGGACTTCCTTTTTCATAGCTAGAAAGATTATTCAGTGGTTCTGCCACATATCTTCCTTTCACTCTCCAAGAGGTTCTTTATGACAGACCCTTCGTTTCATCTGTATTATCTATGGTAGCGGACCAAAAATAATCATCGCAACCATCTTTGTTGTCTTCATTGACGATGGACGTTAGTTCGATAGTTTGAGTTTTGTCCAGTCCTTTTGTAGTAAACACTTGATTAGGGTTAGTTTGTACTTTGGGAAAAACGGTTGCTTTCGCTTTTAATGTTTTCGGTTTATTTTGATATATAAATGTGAATTCAACCGAATTTTCAGAAATCAAATCTTTTGTAGGTTCAGGTTCATTTTTAATAAACTCTGAGCAATCGACCTCATCCTCTATAGAAATTCCGCTCATATCACTGTTCTCATCGAATTGAGATGTTCTTTCAACATTGATCTTATTTTCTGAACTCAATTTGGAACTTAATGAATCGAATTTCTGTATAGTATCAGATTTAATTTGCTTCTTATCATTTTCATCGAAAAGCTGTTTTAACATGTTTTTATGGTCTTTGGACTTATTGTATGATACAATTCGTTCCAGTCCAACCCTGTATGCATCAGAAGTTTCGTCTGACGAAACTATGGATTCACATTTGGAACAGTCGGCGTCTATGTCTTCTTCCTTTAATTCAAGAAATGGTAAGATCATCTTATGAATTTTCTCACCAATTCCACAATCAACGTGCAACTGAGTAATGTTAAAATAAAGCCTTTTAGCAATCAAACAGAAAATGTTACGTTGTTTTAAAAGCATTAAATTGTATCGTTGTAAGTAAATTAAATGATCTCTAGACTTACACAAATCCGACTCGATCTTCTCAATCCACATTCGCCTCTCGTCACTTTTTGATGAAACCATGGTGATTTGATCAGTTAGGTTAGAGTTTGTCAAACGAGTCCTTTTTAAACTATCGCTAATGTTTGAAAAAGTGAATTTTAGGTCGTTTAATTCAGTTTCGTATGTAGACACAGGTATATTGAGAGATTCGAGAATTAGATTTACCTTGTTGATTAGTTGTTCACATTCGTTGATTTGTTCAGGAACTGGTCTTGCAGTGAAACAACTATCATCTCTTCTCCCACTCCCAGTAGCATTCTCCTGCATCTGTAACACATCATTCGTCACCATTAAGCATTTTCCAGCAAACTGTGAACTCTCCTATTTCGCAACAAACGCCCTGCCATGTGCGGGCTTGCGAACCTCATCGTCTTCCGAGTCAATTGACCAAACTTCAATTCCTCCAAACTCATTCTCAGCCATATTTTCTTGCACAATCAAAGCATGCATAGAATTATCAGTAACCTTTTTCTTCTTGATCTCCTCCAACTTTCGCATGTGGTAGGACTCATCATCTTCTCCTTCTCTTTTTCAATTCAGCCTTCTCAGCATGCAATCCTTGGCCAGATGATTTTTGCCATGACAATAGTTGCATTCATAGCCGGAGTCACTCATGAGCTTTTTCTCATTCTTTCCTTCCTCCTTTTGAGAAGCGCTTTTGTTCTCCTCTTTCACCTTTTCAGAGCTGTAGCTGCCCTGCCAGTTTCAGTTATTATTTGATGGAAATTTTTTCTTGAGAACCGCTTGGGATTTGAGACCATTAAAGCATACTCCTCGCTTGTGAGATCACATTCAGAGTGATCAGACTCAGGCTCTTCCTATGCAACAGTCTTTTCCTTCACGACAAGAGCCAGAGACCCCATACCAGAAACAACTTTCGCTTCTTTCGACACTTCACTTTCATGTGCCTTAAGAATTCCAACAAGCTTGGCTAAAGTGTTACTTTTCAACTGCTTTTGCACTTTGACGGTAGAAACCACTGCCATCCACTCAGATCTAAGCCCATTCATGAGAGTAACCTTTTGCTCGATCACATCGTGTCCAATACCATGCTTCATCATCTTGCTAAGAAGATGATTGTAGCGATTGAATGTCTGGCTCAGATTTTCTTCTGTCTTCTGCACGAAAGCACCAAACTCCGAAAGCAGGAGTGTTTGAGTTGAATGCTCAAGATCTGCGTCAATCGAGTAGAGTTCTTTGAGCCTTTCCCATATGGCTTTCACAATATCACACGAACTAACAAGATGAAATGTGTCTGCCTGCAAAGCGAATCTAATGATCCTCATTGCTTTGACGTTGCTGATCAGTTTATCTTTCTCCTCTTGAGGAACATCTCTCACATCAAGGAGCAGTTGGTTGTATTCCATCTGAGTTTTGATAGTTCTTTTGTTCTCTGTGTGAACAAATGGACCTAGAGTAATGGCTTCCCATATCAAGTAACCATTGTCGTCTGAACCGAGAACATAATCTTCAAAGTGGAGCGCCCAAACTTCATATTCATTAGGGAAAAGAATTGGAATCCTTGTTGTTGATCCAATGTTGCTTGAAATATTTAAGGAGTTGATGTGAGAATCGTTGTGATGCATGATGAGGTTTTCTTTGATACCAGTTGTAAGTCCCCAATATGCTTGAGTATCAATCAGATCCGTTTGATGGTGCGGAATCCCAATCAAACGGATAATGCCAGATCTAATTAAGAAGAAGTTGAAGAAGAACAAGTGAATCTATGATGTATTCAAGATTGGAATGATGAACAATACACAAGATTCACACACACATGCACCTTCTCTCCTTTCTCTCTCTAGAACACCTTAGAATACACACTTAAGATCCTCTAGCCCTATACTCCTCATGCACTCCTCACCCTATATATATGAGACATATGCCGTGAACAGGTTCACGGCCGTAAACTTGTTCATGACCGTAAACACAACCGTAAACACATATTACTTAACAGAACAATACATTTTCCTAGAAAAGTAAAGTATAAACCAATATTTTAGACCCAACAATCTCCCCCTTGGTTTATAGCTTTCTTTTCTAATTGACCCAACAAGCTCCTCCTAAAAAGTAGCTAGCTTTTCTTGTCAATCTTCATTTGGAGCTTGGCTTCAGCGTTTATCTTCGATTTCTTCACAGCTTCAAGATAAACATGATGAATCTTCAATAAATGACTTCATCTTGAGCACTTGGGCTTTTCTTCAGAATTTGGCATTGAATGCACGTTGGGTGAGGAGGCTTCTTGAAAAGATTCTTGAAAGATAGCGCTTTCAGCTTGAGAATCTTCAGAGTGAATATCAGAGAGAAACAATCTTCTGGATCACTTCAGCAGGTACAAGATAGCAGCAAATTGATTGAGGAAGCTTCAATGCAACTTGTCACATAATCTTCAAGTCAGCTTCACCTTACTTCTAGGGTTGAAGGATTGAAGGTTGAAAGAATAGTCTTCATTTCTTGCTCCTTCGAATGAGAATTCTTCGATGATCACGGATGAAACCTTGGCTCAGAAAATCTCGATACAGACTCCATGAGTCTTATCTACATCTGAATTCACTTATCAAGACAAAACAAAACTAAAAGAAAACTTAGCACACAGTATTTTTGGATTTTTTATATTTTCTGAAAAAATAAAAAAAAATAAAAATATTTTTGGATTTTTGATTTTTTTTCTGAACAAGAAATAAAACAGAAATAACACTAATTTTGGATTTTTAATTTTCTGATTTTTGATTTTTGATTTTTTTTTAATTCTCCCCCTAAATTTGTGCATAATAGAGGAAACTATGAACAAATTTAACAAAAACAAAAATAATTGGGATCAAAGTTGTGAGACAGTCTTTACTTTGTTTATCAGTTCCTTCACCTTCATGAATAAATCTGGTCAATTGCCGGTATTGTGGTCCACTTAAACACGAAGGATATCGACAAAATTTTCAAATATACCATTTAGCTGACGACGACCACAGGTATTGTTGTCCACTTAAATTAAGCAGGGAGATCTACAGACAACCTCTAAATGGTTCAATTTTAGTTGCACTGGAACGTGTTCCCCACTTCCCGATATACCCTGGTTATTAAGAACTTCCAAAGAACTCCTTACTTTAGGTGAGTAAACAATTATTAAGGAGGAAGTCAGATTTAAAAATAGGTGCATATGTTGTGTCCCAGGTCGGATCTCTTTCAATCACGCAGAGGAGACAACATACGACTAACAGAGATAGAGGGATTGAGAGGTAATATGTTGCATATGGTGTGTCCCAGGTCGGATCTTCCGATCACGCAGAGGGGACAACATATGTGTCACACCCCCAAACCAGAACGACGGAAACGTTCGGGGGCGGAGGACTTCATGTAAGTATCACAACACATGCAATATAGTAATCAAAGTACAAACAACCATTGCATTAATAAGTATAGGTTTTACATAAGTGTTTAAACATTACATATTCAAAGATCAAAGTAGGTACAATAGAAGACAAGAGTCGCAGTACGGTACAAGGTAGTTTTCTCAAAAGCTTCGGGAGTGTACCTGTCTACTGGATTTCCTGAGAATACAAGTTATTTTGAAAGAGTAGATCAGCATTTAAGTTGGTGAGTTCATAAGCATTTTAGTTCTATAAAGTATACTCTAAGTTCTTTGGAAAGGTTCGCTGGTTCCTCCAGAAAATCCTATATTTCCTGATGTGATAAGATGATAACCTCAATAGTTCCCTCTGCAATTACTTAGTTTATACTAGTTATATATATCCTAATATCGAATGGACAGTTAAATGGGTGAATCTGCCCTAAGCCCACAACCAAACAAGGCACAGCAAGTAAGGCGGAAGTCACACATTTCACTGTCAATCGGATATTACTTATATATGACTCTGATGTATAAACTAAGGTATTATAGAATTCCCCACTAAAGGTCCTTTATGTTATACTAGTTTAAAGAGAGAGAATGACAAAGTTCTATCTGATAAGTAGTTTTAAAACCCCATAAAACTGTTTCATTTGTAAAAGTAGTTTAATCCCATAAACCGTTCCATTTGTAAAAGTAGTTTAATCCCATAAATCGTTCTATTTGTAAAAGTATTCTTAGTTATATCTGTTCTACAGTTTCTAATTCAGTTTGTATTATTACCCCGTGATTGCTAACACTGGTACATTGTATTTGTACCCCTGTTAATGCAAACCCGGTATGATGTATTATTACCCCGTGATTTGCTAACCCTGCTACGTTGTATTTGTACCCCTATTAATGCAAACCCGGTATGATGTATTATTACCCCGTGATTTTCTAACCCTGGTACGTTGTATTTGTACCCCTGTTAATGCAAACCTGGTATGATGTATTATTACCCCGTGATTTGCTAACCATGGTACGTTGTATTTGTACCCCTGTTAATGCAAACCCGGTATGATGTATTATCTTTTCCTACTGTTTTAAAAGAAGTATATTACTACGTAAATTAATCATTGTATTATCCATGCGAGTTCTATTAACCATACTAATATGACTGATGTGCCTGCTGCGACGTTCTTCAGGCGTCGGAAACGATATGACATTTGTCACCCTAGGTCTGCCGACCAAACTGTAGCGAACAGTGAAGGTGCGGGATTGTCAGTCCCGTATAGACCTCCTTAATTCCACATCCAAACTGTAGCGAACAGTGAAGGCTTCGGACAAATAACACCACCTTAATTCCACATCCAAACAAGGAAAAAGGAAATAAGATAATTCATTAGTCCTAAGCCCTTCAAATCTTATTTATATATTTATACATATGTAAACATGATTTTGGCAATTATAAGTTTAAAGAGTTATAAGAATATTTAAAAGGATAAGAAGAACTTTTATGCGATTGATATCACATGAAATATTAACACAATATGATTGTGTTCAACTTGTATTCCCCCCTTATAAAGCATTTAAAACCATTTAAAATGGTATATTATAGGGGTATGAACTCACTTAATAAGTGGTGATTTGGGCAGCACTTCGTTTCTATAAATGATCTTTCTCGAGGAAACCGCGAGTTTTTGATTAAAAACTGGGCTTTATGCGGGCAGCACTTCGACTGGAAAGAGGTTAGCTTCACGAGAATTCTGGGGCTTCGGGGCTTGCTTCAGGTTTTAGACTTGATATTGGGGATTTGGGGGGTTGTAAGGAAGTTTGGGGAGGTGAAAGAAGTGAAAAAGGATGAAAAATGAGGTAAAAATGGTGAAGGAACCGGGAGGGTTCGCACCTCCTATTTATAGTCTGAAGTCTCGGACAGGTGGCGAGGGGGAGGAGGAGTCAGCAGCCACGCGTCATCAGCAGCGAAGGCCACGAGGCCGAAGTTCGGAAGCAGCAACGGTGCGAGGCGCGTGTCAGATCAGGAGACGGCCGTGACTTCGGTCGAATCAGGAGACGATGCGTGTCGGACACGGGGAAGCCTCGCATGTGAGGTGACGTGGCCAAATGTTGACCATATGAAATTTCCCGGTTTTCAAGATTTTTCGATTTTTGTGCCCAAAACTTGCGAAATTCATAACTTTCGCATACGAGCTCCGTTTTCAACGTTCTTTATATGCACGCGTAGGTAAAATTATACTCTACCACTTTCGTTTAGACTTCGTCAGCTAATATTGACTTTATTTTTAATATTATTTTTTTTAACAGACCGGGACAGGAAATCCGTTAAAAATTCATAACTTCTTTATTCAAAGTCCGTTTTCGTCTGTCTTTTTACCATTGTACTACTATTGACGAGACCTTCGATTCTCGTTTAGGTTGTATCGGCTAAAAATCATTCGATCTTTATTTCGAGTTTTTAGCTTTCTACTGCTATACTGAAAGTTAGAAAAATCATAACTTCCTCATACGAAGTCAGATTTTGACGTTCTTTTTATGAAAGTTCTCGATTTAACATAATCTACAACTTTCATTTAGATTGTTATGGCTAAAAAGCCTTTTATCAAAAATTCACTTTTTACACTGAACAGTGTTTTGCCGGTTTTGTCGCGGATCTTCGATTGGTCATAACTTCTTCGTTATAACCCGGATTTCAATGTTCTTTATATTTTTGGAAACCTTGTTACAATCTATACCACTTTGTTCTTCCCAATTACGATTAGTGATCAATTTATTTTTGACCTAAATTTGACTGGTGTTACATTATCCCCCCGTTAGAGGGAATTTCGTCCTGAAATTAAGTTTAAAGTGATACTCATGGACTAGGGAAAAGATGTGAATATTTTTGTTTCATCTAATCTTCCCTTTCCCAAGTGAATTCAGGTTCCCGGTTTGCAATCCAGCGAACCTTCACTATCGGGATAAGACTTTGCTTGGTTCTTTTGATTTCCCTATCCATGATTTTCATTGGATTTTCTACAAAGTGTAGACTTTTATTTAACTTGATTTCATCGAGTGAAATAACAAGTGTTTCATCGGATAGACACATCTTTAGATTAGATATGTGAAAGGTGGGTTGAATGTTATTAAGTTTTTGTGGTAGTTTAAGTTTATAAGCTACATGACCGATTCTGGTAAGAATCTTGAATGGTCCTATGTACCTTAGATTTAGTATTCCACGCTTTCTGAAGCGTATCTTGCCCATCCGAGGTGAGACGTTCATATGACAAGGTCATCAACCTGGAATTCCAAGGGTTTTCTTTTATTGAAGTCGTAGCTTCTCTGATTAACTCTGGAAGCTTTATGTCGCTTCCTGATTCGTATTTTCTTTTCGGTAGTTTCTCGGATGAATTCCAGACCAGTGAAGGTGTTGTGTGGAAATTGGACCTCTAGCTAGTTGCGTGTCACCTAATTTAGTCTAGTGCAGATAGGATCTGCACTTGTGACCACAGAAGGTTTCGAATGGAGCAACTTAAATGCTAGCATGATAAAGGACTTGACTAATTGATAAATGGGTATCCCATGCTTTACCAAGGTCGATCACATACGTTCTTAGCATGAATTCTAATGGTTGAATCGTTCGCTCTATCTGTCTGCCAGTTTGTAGATTAGTAGGCTATTCTTATGTTTAGCCTAGTTCTCAGAGATTTCTGAAGCGACTGCCTGAACTGGGAGACGATTCTACTATCTCGAACAAAGATAACAGATTTTGGAACACCGTGCAGTCTAGCTAATCTCTCGGACACACTTAATAGTTAGTTTCTTTATCTTCCGTGTTTCTTTTAATGGCACGAAGCATACTGTTTTGACTTATTTGTCCAAGTTCTTATCCATTCTTCCCAAGGTTTCACCTGCCACATTTTCAGGTTTCAAGGCTTCATGTTGAACCTCCTTACTTTGTGTGGACAGATTTGAATGGGTTATCATAGTCAATGATTGGCTCTACAACCTGAGTACTCTTTCTGACTTAGGGTGTCAGCTACTATATTGGCTTTGTCCGGATGATAACAAATTTCGAATTCGTAGTCATTTAGTAGCTCAACCCACTGTCGTGGTCTCACGTTGAATACCTCCTGGTAGAATATATGATGAAGGCTTTTGCTCCGAAGTTCATGATAAGACTTATACTTGGCTCACCCACTATCACCTCGTGTATACAAGTCGTATATAATTTAGATTTCACAAAACGTTCGGATGGGTGAATCTGCCCCAGGTCCACAACCAAACAAGGAACAGGAGATAGGGCGGAATTACACATCCTAAATCTTGTTAATTCTAAATTATATACCACTCTCGCGTATACACTTAGCAGCGATAGATTAACCTAATGAGTTCTTAGTCTCTATTCTTGAACTTGACCTGCGGTACAATGATTTTCCTATGAGATCTATTGGGGTACTTCGGCGGTTACTGGCTTCTAAGACTACTTCGGTGCTTTTCGTTTCAAGTTTCCTGCCTACTGAGTAGGCTAGAAGGGCATGGTACCTTTGCATGGGTACTTCTGAAGTTTTGAAATGAGAGATGACATAAGTGTTTGAATTATGGATTGGAAGGATTTCATCTTACGGCTGATTAAGGGAAAAGTTATTTTACACAGCATAAGAATTTTACATGGTAAGGACCAAGCCAAACCATGTCAGAGGAAGATGTCAGAACTTCTCGACGAAACAGATATTAAGTCGTTCTGGGAGGAATGATTACTAGGATGATGAACTATCTAATGTACATAAGTTTTCAGTGCTTCTGGTTTTATTCTGTTATTATCGCTACAAACCCATTTTTGAATCGAAATTGGTGGGTACTACCAATACGAGGGTTCTGATAATTTGAAATTATGAACTTTCATGAAACGATCCTTACTAGGTCTCTCTATAATCGTTTGATGTATACAAGTCATGTATAATTAAGATTGGTAAGACCTTTGACTGAGCAACCCTCCCTTAAATCCATAACCAAACAAGGAACAGGAAATGAGGCGGGATTACTCACTCTAAGTCTACAAATCTTAATTATAAATGACCCTTATGTATACACTAAGTCATCATAGCTTACCTGTTGGGGTTTCAAATTTTATATGAATGCTGTGATTTAATTTGAACGGGAGAATAATAATAATTATAGATAATTATCGGGGTTTGGAAGCGTACCAAAATAAAGTAGGGTTCTTTGATGCCTTCCCATGCATTGGGGTCAAACTCCTCCTGCTCCCCCATCGTTCTTCTCTGTTGGACAGTCCCTCTTGTAATGTCCTATTTCACTACAAAGGTGACATATTGGAATGGTTCCAACATTGGTAGTTGAAGTGATGAACTCAACCGCGATACTACAGATGCGGGCAGTGTGCCCCTTCATGTTGCATCTATTGCAATGCAGCTCTCGGCAAACTCCATGATGATGGTAGTTGCACTTGCTGCCGTGTGGGAGGTTTTCTAAGTACGGCATGGTCGGTGCTGGAATAACAGGGCTGATGGGGGTATTGACTTCCCCAGTTCGTTGCCCTCTGTTAGGTTCTTGAGTTGAACAACTCCCTTTCTTGTTTTTGAACTTTCATTTTAGGATATTAGGCTTAAGGTTCGAAGTGTCCTTACAAATAGGTACTCATTGCTATACTTGGTCATCACCACGATCGGGGTTGCCGATAGCATTACTACTAACATTTGCGTTGTTAGCATTAAGGTGTGCCATGACAACTGCTACAGCTGTTGTGACTACAGCTTGAAACGTAGCCGCATCTATTTGAAGGATTGGTGTTTTGCTGGTGGGTTGGTTATGTTTCTTCGGAGGCATGATTCTGTTACATGATAAGAAAATGAGCTCGTGAGCGACTATCGTTGGCTCTAGATGTATTCTGATCATTTGTATCTACATATAAATCTTTCGTTTTGTTATATTGTTCTCAATGATTCGACATGCATCCCTATGATGCAGTCCTGGTAAGGAGCAGAAATAAGTTTCTAGAATGGTTATGAACCTAGTATCATCCGAACTAAGTTACCTTCGATTGGTGGATATCGTTTTCCAACTTTCGAAATGATTTGAAAACAATTCATAATAAAGTCTACATAAAATAGACTTATGAATTTGAGAAGTAATCACTATCAATTGAGATTTCGTGATCCGATTTATTGTTATTAGCCGTGTCAGGGAAAGACGATAAGCTCAAAACCTAACGTGAGTAATGTAACTACTAACTCACTAGGTTGAATCGATTTACTAGTTATTACTCAGATGAAAAGGCGCTCAAACACTTCACATGAATCACGCGTGGTTTTCCTCTGTTCTTTGTTCTATTCTGGGCGGTAATGATTTGTTCTCTCCTGGTATCTATAGGGTCCTTCTCCTCCGTAGTTATATTGAATTCCTGGGCTGTCTTACTACCGATTCTGACACTGATCCCCATTACATCGTAATGAAGATTTTGAACCTCAAAAGTTCATGCGAACCTCCCATTGGTGTCCTTATTAGGGTAAGGGCACTAAATGATTTCAATAGTTTCTTTACTTCTCATCTATTTCTTTCTCAGAATTCTCCTAATGAAATTATGTTGGATCCTCCTTGACTCTTCGATTGATTGCTGGAGTGACAACATCTATCTAAGGGGTTTATACAAGAATGGGAATGTCTAAAGAATCTATGAGAAAATTTAAATTTTTACGAAGGTGATCCTTCCTGGTCCTTCTATAATCACATAGTGTGTATTGATTATATATAATCCAGATCAAATAGACCTTTGAATAAGTAATCCTACTCTAAAACCACATCCAAACAAGGAAAAGGAAGTAGAGTGAAAATCACATATTCTAAGTATATAAAATCTCAACTATATATAACCTTAATGGATCCACTTAGTAATTATAGACTTACCAGAAAAGATCTTTTAAAATTTCCCAAAAGTTTATTTATGGTATCTAAAATACTTCCCTGGTATTTTAATTATAAGTTTAGACTTCTAGATATAAGAAGTTGATAAGTTTTCAGTTTTCTTGTTATAGCATCCTAAAATACTCCTATAGTATTTTAACCTTTATGTTTGGTTCTGGAATTCTTCTGGTACCTATGTAAGTTTTAGACTTGTTGCAACACTCCAATCACTCCCAAACACATGTTGGTCATATCTCAACTGAATATAGTTGATCAGGCTATATTGATCCCAGATATGATTACGTAACTGTCCAGGTTTAAATGTAATGTCCAACATCCAAATACTTTTGTCTTGTTCTTCTTGTCATACTCATTTTAGTATATATATTCTGCATGTCCTTATACTTTTATAAAATGTTGTTATATTTTTAAAGTATAACTCTTGGTCAGAGTGTTTTTATCCCAATGGGTTTATAGTTGTATATCTTTTATGACTGATATACTGAGTTCACTATAAACAATGCTCTGATACCAATCTGTCACACCCCCAAACCAGAATGGCAGAAATGTTCGGGGGCGGAGGACTTCATGTAAGTATCACAACACATGCAATATAGTAATGAAAGTACAAACAACCATTTCATTAATAAGTATAGGTTTTACATAAGTGTTTAAACATTACATATTCAAACATCAAAGTAGGTACAGTAGAAGACAAGAATCGCAGTACGGTACTAGGTAGTCTTCTCAAAAGCTTTGGGAGTGTACCTGTCTACTGGATTTCCTGAGAATACAAGTTATTTTGAAAGAGTAGATCAACATTCAAGTTGGTGAGTTCATAAGTATTTTAGTTCTATAAAGTATACTCTAAGTTCTTTGGAAAGGTTCGTTGGTTCCTCAAGAAAATCATATATTTCCTGATGTGATAAGATGATAACCTCAATAGTTCCCTCTGTAATTACTTAGTTTATACTAGTTATATATATCCTAATATCAAATGGACAGTTAAATGGGTGAATCTGCCCTAAGCCCATAACCAAACAAGGAACAGGAAGTAAGGCGGAAGTCACACATTTCACTGTCCATCGGATATTACTTATATATGACTCTGATGTATAAACTAAGGAATTATAGAATTCGCCACTAAAGGTCCTTTATGTTATACTAGTTTAAAGAGAGAGAATGACTAAGTTCTATCTGATAAGTACTTTTAAATCCCCATAAAACCGTTTCATTTGTAAATGTAGTTTAATCCCATAAACCGTTCCATTTGTAAAAGTAGTTTAATCCCATAAACCGTTCCATTTGTAAATGTATTATTAGTTATATTCGTTCTACAGTTTCTAATTCAGTTTGTATTATTACCCTGTGATTACTAACACTCGTACATTGTATTTGTACCCCTGTTAATGCAAACCCGGTATGATGTATTATTACCCCGTGATTTGCTAACCCTGGTACGTTGTATTTGTTCCCCTGTTAATGCAAACCCGGTATGATGTATTATTACCCCGTGATTTTCTAACCCTGGTACGTTGTATTTGTACCCCTGTTAATGCAAACCCGGTTTGATATATTATTACCCCGTGATTAGCTAACCCTGGTACGTTGTATTTGTAACCCTGTTAATGCAAACCCGGTATGATGTATTATCTTTTCCTACTGTTTTAAAAGAAGTATATTACTACATAAATTAATAGTTGTATTATCCACACGAGTTCTATTAACCATACTAATATGACTGATGTGCCTGCTGCGACGTTCTTCAGGTGTCGGAAATGATATGACATTTGTCACCCTAGGCCTGCCGGCCAAACTGTAGCGAACAGTGAAGGTGCGGGATTGTCAGTCCCGTATAGATCTATACACAAATTCATGCTCCCCCCCAGGAGATTTGGTTAATAAGTCAGGACTTAAGGTCGTACTTAGATAAGTACCCCATGAAGAGTCTCACAAATTTATTATTTCAACGAGATTACGAGTAATACAGTGGAAAAAGCCTTTTAACAGTAATGATGAAACTTTTCCATATATAAGTTTAAGATGATTGATATTGAGAATTGACCCATAAATTATACGTATTATAATTTATATGTTCTATGTGATTAGCATGATCTCTCCTGAACTTACCCCTTTGCTCAACATGATACAAAGGTAATGATACCGAAGAAAGTAATCTTTTATATTCATATATGTATAATATATATATATATATATATATATATATATATATATATATATATATATATATATATATATATATATATATATATATATATATAATTAAGAAGGAAACGACCTTCGGACAAATAACACCACCCTAATTCCACATCCAAACAAGGAAAAAGGAAATAAGATAATTCATTAGTCCTAAGCCCTTCAAATTTTATTTATATATTTATACATATGTAAACATGATTTTGGCAATTATAAGTTTAAAGAGTTATAAGAATATTTAAAAGCATAATAAGAACTTTTATGTGATTGATATCACATGAATTATTACCACAATACGATTGTGTTCAACTTGTATTCCCCCCCCCCCCCATAAAGCATTTAAAAGCATTTAAAAAGGTATATTATAGGGGTATGAACTCACTTGATAAGTGGTGATTTGGGCAGCACTTTGTTTCTATAAATGATCCTTCTCGAGGAAACCGCGAGTTTTTGATTAAAAACCGGGCTTTATGTGGGCAGCACTTCGACTGGAAAGAGGTTAGCTTCTTGAGAATTTCGGGGATTCGGGGCTTGCTTCGGGTTTTGGACTTCATTTCGGGGCTTTGGGGGGTTGTAAGGAAGTTTGGGGAGGTGAAAGAAGTGAAAAAGGATGAAAAATGAGGTAAAAATGGTGAAGGAACCGGGAGGGTTCGCACCTCCTATTTATAGTCCGAAGTCTCGGACAGGTGGCGGGGGGAGGAGGAGTCAGCAGCCACGCGTCATGAGCAGCGAAGGCCACGAGGCCGAAGTTCGGAAGCAGCCACGATGCAAGGCGCGTGTCGGATCAGGAGAGGGCCGCGACTTCGGTCGAATCAGGAGACGACGCGTGTCGGACACGGGGAAGCGTCGCATGCGAGGTGACGTGGCCGAATGGTGACCATATGAAATTTCTCGGTTTTCAAGATTTTTCGATTTTTGTGACCAAATCTTGCGAAATTCATAACTTTCGCATACGACCTCCGTTTTCGACGTTCTTTATATGCACGCGTAGGTAAATTTATACTCTACGACTTTCGTTTAGACTTTGTCGGCTAACTTTGATTGTATTTTAATATTATTATTTTTAACAGACCGGGACAGGAAATCCGTTAAAAATTCATAACTTCTTTATTCGAAGTCCGTTTTCGTCTGTCTTTTTACCGTTGTACTACTATTGACGAGACCTTCGATTGTCATTTGGGTTGTATCGGCTAAAAATCATTCAATCTTTATTTTGAGTTTTTAGCTGTCTACTGCTATACTAAAACTTAGAAAAATCATAACTTCCTCATATAAAGTCAGATTTTGACGTTCTTTTTAGGAAAGTTCTCGGTTTAACATAATCTACAACTTTCATTTAGATTGTTATGGCTAAAAAGCCTTTTATCGTAAATTCACTTTTTACACTGAACAGTGTTTTGCCGGTTTTGTCGCGGATCTTCGATTGGTCATAACTTCTTCGTTATAACTCGGATTTTAGTGTTCTTTATATTTTTGGAAACCGTGTTACAATCTCTACCACTTTGTTGATCCCAATTATGATTATTGATTAATTTATTTTTGACCTAAATTTGACTGGGGTTTCAATATGGCTAAGAGATAGAAAGAATTTCATAGATAATGAGATGCGTAGAATTAGAGTTGCATATGTTGAAATCCAGGTCGGATCTCTTCCAATCACGTAGAGGAAGCAACATATGACTGACAGATAGAAAGCAAGAAAATAATTTCCTACAAACCTACTTTATCAGAACCCCCAGTCGCCCTATCAGAACCAGAATTAAGGACATAAGTCTGTACATCAAGAAAAAGTTGAACCACTATTCTAGATGCGTATTAATTTAGTGTATCCTATGGGTTCCCATGTTTATCTCACTTCTCAATCTACCCGCGCGTCGTATGGTCAGTCCAAACAATCCTATCTAAATCCACACTGTCAAATCCTTCGTGCCTACCAGCACATTGAACACAGAGTCTAGACAATTCAGATTCAATCCCTTACACATGTTTAGACTGCCTGTTATCACTTTCTTGATATCACTTCCCAAATGATCTCTTACGAAAGAAAGACATATTTTTGTATTTTTTTGATTTTATATTTTTTATGTATTTTGATTTTTTTTGGATTTCTCCCCCTAAAATTGTGCATGAAGGAGAAATAAAACAAAATAAATGCGCAAAATTAAAAGAAATTTGTATTTGAAACAAATCATTTTAAGATAAACTCAGGAGTATCGAGAAGAGAACTCAAACCGTAATTCACCGATTGAATTTGCATCCAGAAGGTCTGAGAACAGCACGCATAATCTCATAACAGATCCGAAAATTCTTCACGTCGTTAAGCACAGACCCCATGTGTGATCCTCTCCTTCCTTCCTTTCCCGCAAAGGACACATACTCTCAAACAAAGTTATGAATGTTGTATAGTTGAGAGATGTCTCTTATCATGTGCCTGGAACAGCCACTATCAACAAACCGAAGTCTGATGATATGCCTCCATAGCTGTTCCGACACAGAGTGGGATCATTTGGTCTTTGGAACCCAGTCCATTTTGAAACTGGGTCGACCTTTGTCATCTTTGCAAGGTACTCTCTCCCATGACATATCCTACTTATCACAAATAGAAGATGAAGAATTATTAGAGTCATTAGAAGATTTGGGAGATTGAACCTTTGGTACCCATTTCTTATTCGATCCAATAGGTGCCTTGTAACTTGATTTTGAACTTGAAGTCGATCGCCGAGATGACTTTGACCTAGCCGGTCTTGGTTTCACTGGAGCATCTCTTAGATTTGGCTTCTTGGCTGGCATTCCCTTCTTGACCTTGGGAGTTGGATTCTTGGCCTTGTGGGTTTGATTCTTGGCCTTTTGCGCATTCTAGTCACCATTGCGCGATTGTGACCTCGAATGATTTCTTTTGTAGAATCTCCCACTTTGCGCGTTCTGCCAGCCTTGTGCGTAGTAAGGAACGTATGCACGGTTAGGATAATTTCTGGCAATGTGTCCAGGTGTTCCACAGTGAAAACATGTATTTTTCGTCACTGGGAAGTTGTTTCTTCCTGCCCCTGGTGGGGTATCCTTTCTTTGTCTCTTGCCTTTCCCACAAGCACAGTTGCAGCAGGCACTCTGTTTAACTTGTGTTGGTGGCCTGTATTTCTCAACAGCAGGCTTGTTAGGAGTAACATAATTAGAAGAAACAGAGTTCGAAGCAACAGATTCAGAGTTCAAGGAGTCATTGGATTGTTCAATAGTTTTCTCCTTGATCCTCTACTACTTTACCTGCACAGGAAGTAGAATCATTAGTATCTTTCATCTCAACACCCTCAGTTGCATGTTCAGCTGCTGGTTTACCGTATACCATAAATGGTTATCGGTCAATCTCTTCCTGAGTCAAAGGTTTGGCAGTGTAGTTGTGATTGAATGGGGGAGGGACACCCTCATAACCTATTCCTAGTTGCTTCTTGTCCTCCCATTTCATTTGATGTTCAATTATTTTTGCAACTCTTTCACTTGACATATCGAATTTTTTAAAATTAAAATCAGCATTTTCAAAACGTATTTTCAATGTTTTAAGTTCCTCAGTTACAGTGTCAAAATCTTTTTTAAGATATTTATAATGGACACACTTGTCACTGTACTCTGCTTGTAATTTCCTAAAGTCTTTAGTCTTGGCCTCTAGTAGTTCTTTCAATGGTTTCTGGCCTTTCCTAAGTTGATATCCTTCATATTTTAGGTCCTCGACTTCCCTTTGTAGCAAATCATTATGTTCACGAAGAAATTTAATCGTAGCTTCACAAGATGGAGTACATGAAACTTCATTGACCAGGAGGGATGAGGAACTCATTTTTATCAAAAATTCCCTTTGACTTAAAAACTCAAAAGTCAACTTTAAAAGTCAAATTTAAAAAGTCAAATTTAAAAAGTCAAAGTCAAAATTTTAAGTCAAAAGTCAAAAATAAAAGTCAAAAATTAAAAACTAAAATTTTTGGGAGAAAATGGAATTTAAAAATAAAATGAATTTGATTTTTGGGTTAAAAGTGTTAAAATTGCGAAAGTTTGGAATCGAAGATATTGTATTTGAATTAAATTTGGAAGGCGTATACCATCTAGTAAGCTAGATCAGATGGTAGGACGCTGGTTTGAGGAGGGGAGTGGTCCGGGTTCGATTCCTAGCAGCTCCAAATTCTTTTTTAATAAGATGCTACGAAGTCTAAGCTGACCAAGACCGTCTGAAGTCGCTGAGCTGTGAACCCGAGGCGAGCCTGGCCGTGAACCGCAGGCCGTAAACGAGACCGAACACACCTGACCGAACACGTGACCGAACACGTGTGATTGAGCACGTGCGAGGTTGGCCGCACACCGAGGACCGTGAACTCCGAGGAACCCTAGCCGCAAACGCTTCTTCGGCCGATAACCCTCCTTCGGCCGTAAACCCTTCAATGGTCGTGAACACTTCGCAGATACGAAAAAAACAACGATTTTTGCCCCTTTTTGCTGCAAAACTCGATCAGAAACTCGTTTTTTATGAAAAACGCGAAGAACAAACCCCCCTTATTTTGCCAAGAGCTATCCAAAAACGCAAAAATCCTTCAAAAATAAGACCAAATACGCTCCAGATCTGCAAAAATTGATTGATACAATCCAAGCTCTGATACCACTTGTAAGTCCCCAATCTGCTTGAGTATCAATCAGATCTGTTTGATGGTGCGGAATCCCAATCAAACGGATGATGCCAGATCTAATGAAGAAGAAGTTGAAGAAGAACAAATGAATCTATGATGTATTCAAGATTGGAATGATGAATAAATACACAAGATTCACACACACATGCACCTTCTCTCCTTTCTCTCTCTAGAACACCTTAGAATACACACTTAAGCTCCTCTAGCCCTACACTCCTCATGCACTCCTCACCCTATATATATGAGACATGGGCCGTGAATAGGTTCACAGTCGTAAACCTATTCACGACCGTAAACACATATTACTTAACAGAAAAATACATTTTCCTAGAAAAGTAAAGTATAAACCAATATTTTAGACCCAACACCTGTAAAGAATCAGACGTGTAAATTGAGATTGTTTGTAGGGTAATACCAAGATCACTATAAGCCGTCGATATGATAATGAAGACGACTGAACTAGATCCTATATTAACAAAACTCTGTAAACAAAAGAGATGTGTATAGATTACACAGTCTCCTGCTCTGATACCAATTGTTAGGATTAAGATCCTTAATGATCGATTAGATTCAAGAACAGGTAAATCAAGAACACAGTAATGATTCAAGAATTTCGAATGATTAAATGTCACGCATCAGAAGAACTCGATGAGGAATTGCTACTGTAGAGGCGTGATTAGGGTCACAGAGATAATCCAAAGTTAACCAAAATATGATGCATGCATGCATCTTAAATACTCTAACCCTAGATATTATAATGAGTGGACAGGCCCAACTCGATAATACAAAAGACTAAATAAAAGGCCCAATGACGCAACATCTAATACCCAATAGTAATAATGTCAGAGTACAATCCCATGGATCTCAAAATGCAGAAATCATATGTGTGCGATGCGTTGCTACCGTGTCGGCTCCTTCCCCTTCGATGGAGAGGTACCTGAAACAAAACTGAAAACTGTAAGCACGAAGCTTAGTGAGTTCCCCCATCATACCACATACCATACAACATACATACTGTCGGGCAATTCTGGGGTGCCCGACCCACGCTGCTAGGAATTTCTGGGGTGCCTGACCTACCCATGTCAAGCAGTTCTGGGGTGCTTGACCTACCCTGTCAGGCAATTCTGGGGTGCCCGACCTACCCTCACGTCCTTACGACCGTGTCACGGGGACTATTCCCCCTACTGCTACTATCACATATCTTCATATCATGCTAACACATAAAACATATCAAGTAGTAGCAAACCTAGATAATTATCACAAAGACAATCATCTAATCAAACAAGTCCAACTAGTGGGTCGGCATTATGGCCGTAGAGCCACTTCTACTGGAAGGTAACTCACCTCAATGTCGTGAAGTGTCTGAACTGTCCTCGACACTGGAATCAACTCCTCTCAAACTCCTACACATAACATCCTTCCTTACTTACCATTTCATACTCTTAACCCTTTCAAGGGTCAACTCAAGTTAATTCAAAGTCAAGGTCAACACCCTGGTCAAAGTCAACTTTTGGTCAAAGTCAATACCTGGTTGACTTAACTCGCCGAGTAGGTCCACCAACTCGTCGAGTGCCATAATCCAATAACATCCTGGAACTTCGCTCCTACTCATCGAGTCTTTCAAGAACTCGTCGAGTTCTCCTTCATACGGAATCGAGACCTTTTGCCAATGACTCGCCGAGTTCATCCTTGAACTCGTCGAGTCCTTCTTCATGCAAGTTGGAATGTTAGTCCTTGACTCACCGAGTCTTTCCTTGACTCATCGAGTTCTTCTTCATATACATTGGGACATTGCCTTGAACTCGCCGAGATCATCCTTGAACTCGTCGCGTTCTTTGATCTTCAAGTCCATATTCGCGTCCATCTTGTTGACTCCTCTTCTAGACTTAACCAGATCGATCAGAAACAGAAAAGGTTGGGGAACCATAACCCGAATCGCCGAGTCCTATGAGCGACTCTTCAAGTCCCCCGAAGTCCAAGTCTACGAAGTTGATTTCAGTTGAGCTCATTGCATCCAAGGTGTAGATCTGACCTCCTAGGGTCGATATAACACGTAAAGTCACGAACTTTAAGTCCCTGCATGGGTCTTCCAGCTCAAAAGGGCCAAAAATGAAGTCTACAAGATGCATGGGGCTCTCATGGCCATAAAGTTGGCACCTTTATTCCATGAGAAACTGTGACATCCCCATTTTCACGGCCAGAAAAGACCGATTTTGTTTATGCTTTTTAAAAACCAGAGTACTTCTTTTAATAAAATGTTGCGGAATTTGTTCCCAGTAAAACATGATAAATACGTTATCAAAGCATTTCCGAAGAAATGTATTTTTATTCATTTTTAAAACATTTGGGATGTCATCGTCAATACAGAAACATAAGCACAAATAGAACTTACATTCATTTACACTAGTGATCTACAACTCTATTCAATCTCTTAGTGTAATGCAACTTCATAATGACACCTGTGATAGAAATAAGCTGGAGTGGGTCAGGTTGGGAAACCTGGTGAGTACATAAGGTTTTCAACCCACAATAATATAATTATTATGTTTAGACAGTATACAATCAACCCAATTACCCATCCCCATTATCTTCTTTACTCTTAAGGATCTACCCTAAGAATCAACTATTCCTCGCTCATTCATTCCTAATGATCATCCTAAGGAATCCGCACGAAGTCCATCGTCACCGGGGGTTTAGGCACTAAGTCTGCATAGTCGCCAGGGTTTATATAACAGGCACTAAGTCCGCATAGTTGCCAGGGTTTAGGCTCTAAGCCTGCATAGTCGCCAGGGTTAATATAACAGGCACTAAGTCCGCATAGTCACCAGGGTTTTGGCACCAAGTCTGCATGATCGCCAAGGTTTAGGCACCAAGTCTGCATGATCGCCAGGGTTTAGAGTACACCGGGTGAACACATCGTTCACAACACCTACAGGTTGCGATCCTGCTAGTGTTCCACTGGAATGTCTAGAATAGTCCGTGGTTGTCATCCACACTCTGCTAGATGACGGGGACATCATTTGGGAAAAAGGCTTCTCAGATCGTCCACCTCTCACCCTTACCTCATGGTCTATATCACCTCTCAACTCATCATCCAACTCATATTTCATCTACCCATGTTTTACCCAACATATTATGTAGATATAAATACATATACAGTTTAAATCATATAAAACTTGTATAAAATCGTTCCTCCAGCATAGATAGCAAGTATACAGATAATATGCACACATAGCACGTAATTTATATAAAATACTTCATATCTATGTGTAAGATGATAGTAACTATGCACTCACCTGATAAGGTGGTGACTCGGTACTCGGACAGCGCTTCGTTACTCTTAAAACAATTTTCCTTTGACAAAACCTAGCATCAATACCACTAGGGTTTAGTCTAACGTTAACCGCGACTAATTAATAGTCTAGCTATTATTATTATTATATAAGCGTTAAACAACACTCTATATAAATCATAATAATAGCCCAAATAATTATTTTAAGGTCCAAATAATGTTACTATAATTAAATAAAAGCTATATTAAAAATAGCGTAGGCGTATCTCACTTACAGTGGGTTTTATAGAAAAATGGGCTTCGTTTGGAGGAGCTCACTTACGAACCGAAAGACCCTTTTTTTCTCGGGACTCCGGGAGCCTCGGGGCTTCCTTCGGGTGCTAGGGGAGTTTCCTAGGGTTTAGGGGAGTTGGAATGAGTTAGAGAGAGAAATAAACTAGAGAGAGAAAGAGAATTGGTGTGAAAAACTCGGAACTCTCGGCCCCCTTTTATAGCCTACGAGGCCTCGGATTACGCAGGGCGTAATCCTTGGCTACCCTGGGCATAGTTCGGATGAGGTTGCCAGCTTTGCACAGCTGGCTCGCACTTGCATCGGACCCGGATAAGATCGAGGTACGCTGGGCGTACCCAACCTCGTACGTGGGGCGTAGAGCGAAGGCGAAGTGTCTTCATCTGGTGCGAGGCCGTGGGGAGCAAGGGAAGGCTAGGATCGTGCCACGTCATCACAGAACGCAAATTGCACACTTAACTTCTAAAAATCATAACTTTCGCATACGAGCTCCGTTTTCGACGTTCTTTATATCCACGCGTAGGCGGGAACATACTCTACAACTTTCATTTAGACTCCGTCGGCTAATTAAATAATTTATTTTAAAAGTTATTTTTAACAGGCCGGGACAGGATTGGTCCGTTAAAAATTCATAACTTCTTCATCCGACGTCCGTTTTCGTCTGTCTTTTTATCGATGCGCTACTATTAACGAGATCTTCGATTCTCGTTTAGGTTGTGTCGGCTAAAAACCGCTTGTTCTAATATTCGAACTTTGGGCTGTACACTGCTAAGCCGAAACTTCGAAAAATCATAACTTCCTCATACGAAGTCATATTTGGGCGTTCTTTTTATGGATGCTCTCGGTTTAACGTATTCTATTGTAAATTCACTATTTACGCTTCTCGGTGTCGTGCCGGTTCCGTCGCGAAACTTCGACGGGTCATAACTTCTTCGTTATAACTCGGATTTCGGCGTTCTTTATATGTACGGAAACCTTGAGACATATTCTACAGCTTGGTTAAGATTATTTATTCTAATTAATCTTCTATCAAAAAGTCATTTTTGATGCTCATTGTCTTTAAATTGACTAGCCCGGATCTACGGGCGTTACAATTATCTCCCCCTTAGGATGATTACGTCCCGGAATCATCAACGAAACAAGGTTGTATAGTGGCTCCATACGTTATCTCTTCATCCAAGGTAATAATTGTATCTTCTATGTTGCTTCAAACGAGTATCTAACTCTTTGGACTCCTTGACTGCAGGCGGTGCTCGATCTTGCACCTGCTCCCTATCTCACGTTAGACTCCAAATTATGACCTTCAAGTCACAATCTTGATCCTCATTGGATACGAACTTAAGATAAGTTCTTTTACTACTACAATGGACCGATGTGTCATATTCTAATGACCTATCATCGTGTGATGCAACGTTTAGACTCAGGTCTCTTAGAGTCACATTCCATAATGGAATATACATTCCTTCATGTTCTAATGTGATATAATCACCTTTTAGCATGTAGTATTTCTAGCTACAAGTTTCTTACAATGATCACAACTGCTTTGATTATCTTTCACTTCAATCTTCTGGCTTAAGTCAGATGCTACATCAAACTTGGTTCTCTGAACCACGTAACATACCCATCTTAGTCGGACTCGATATGATATGACCACTAGGGTCGGAATATCAACAATCTTCTTAGTCATTACCGAAACGATGGTAACGACATACATGAACAAAACGGAATCAATTACTAGCTTCTTGGTAACCTTGTGACTTTCTCTGATCCAAGTGTGAGTCCTGTGCTTCCGGTAGTATAGGCCTCTACTACCTTTCACACCTACTCATACTCGTCCCAAGTATTGTTTCGTAGTTCTCCAAGTCATTATCATAAAAACATTTTAACGCATACAAATGTGTCCAAACAATCATATAATTTTCCTTAGACTCTACTAGGACTTCTTTCATGCGTATCTTCATTAATCAATTCTGCTTCAACTCGGTGGTGAAAATTCTAGAGGGTAGGATAACTTCAGGAATTACGCAAATCGTTTCATCATCCCGCCAATCGAAGGTGTACTTCGGACGTACCGTACTCCTCTAAACGTACTGGTATTTTTCCTGACGTACTCTAAAGGCAAGATACCACTCTTACGATATCTTCCGATAGGTGTCATTCACTATCATTAGCCTTTTCGTTTCCTCCGTTTACTCAATTCGCTACGAGCCTTCACCATGACGTTACATTCACGGAAGCATGGGTTCAACGCATCAAGAGGAGAATATAGATAGAGAAGATTTAGACGTGTAATACTCCTTATTACTTTGAAAAGTTACATGCCAGTTCTAATACCGTAATTAAACGTTTATAAATCTGAACACATAAAATTTCCAGATCCGATCGGCAACAGACCATAGATCCGATCAGACGATAGCATCATAAATCATTTAGTACATAAAAGCATGTTAGGCATTTTCCCTAAATTAGCTAGTGCTTGTGTCTATTCTGGTGTATTACCTAAATTTTATTAGACACACTCCTCACGATCATCGCTTAGCATTCTAAGTTTAAGTCTAGAAATAAATCCATATTCCTAGTTCGCTTAAACTAATGCTGTGATACCAACTGTGACATCCCCATTTTCACGGCCAGAAAAGAACTCTTTTGTTTATGCTTTATAAAAATCAGAGTACTTCTTTTAATAAAGTGTTGCGAAATTTGTTCCCAGTAAAACATGATAAATACGTTATCAAAGCATTTTCGAAGAAATGTATTTTTATTCATTTTTAAAACATTTGGGATGTCATTGTCAATACAGAAACATAAGCATAAATAGAACTTACATTCATTTACACTAGTGATCTACATCTCTTTTCAATCTCTCAGTGTAATGTAACTTCATATCGACACCTGTGATAGAAATAAGTTGGAGTGGGTCAGGTTGGGAAACCTGGTGAGTACATAAGGTTTTCAACCCACAATAATATAATTATTATGTTTAGACAGCATACAATCAACCCAATTACCCATCCCCATTATCTTCTTTACTCTTAAGGATCTACCCTAGGAATCAACTATTCCTCGTTCATTCATTCCTAATGATCATCCTAAGGAATCGGCACGAAGTCCATCGTCACCGGGGGTTTAGGCACTTGGTCTGCATAGTCGCCAGGGTTTATACAACAGGCACTAAGTCCGCATTGTCTCCAGGGTTTAGGCACTAAGTCTGCATAGTCGCCAGGGTTAATACAACAGGCACTAAGTCTGCATAGTCGCCAGGGTTTTGGGACCAAGTCTGCATGATCGCCAAGGTTTAGGCACCAAGTCTGCATGATCGCCAGGGTTTAGAGTACACCAGGTGAACACATCGTTCACAACACCTACAGGTTGCGAGCCTGCTAGTGTTCCACTGGACTGTTTAGAATAGTCCGTGGTTGTCATCCATACTCTGCTAGATCACGGGGACATCATTTGGGAAAAAGGCTTGTCACATCGTCCACATCTCACCCTTACCTCATGGTCTATATCACCTCTAAACTCATCATCCAACTCATATTTCATCTACCCGTGTTTTACCCAACATATGATGTAGATATAAATACATATACAGTTTAAATCATATAAAACTTGGATAAATCGTTCCTCCAGCATACATAGCAAGTATACAGATAATATGCACACATAGCACGTAATTTATATAAAATACTTCATATCTATGTGTAAGATGAAAGTAACTATGCACTCACCTGATACGGTGGTGACTCGGTACTCGGACAGCGCTTCGTTACTCTTAAAACAATTTTCCTTTGACAAAACCTAGCATCAATACCACTAGGGTTTAGTCTAACGTTAACCGCGACTAATTAATAGTCTAGCTATTATTATTATTATATAAGCGTTAAACAACACTCTATATAACTCATAATAATAGCCCAAAAAAGATCGAGGTATGTTGGGCGTACCCTACCTTGGACGGGGGGCGTAGAGCGAAGGCGACGTGTCTTCATATGGTGCGAGGCCGTGGGGAGCAAGGGAAGGCTAGGATCGTGCCACGTCATCACAGTTTCGCAAATTGCACACTTAACTTCAAAAAATCATAACTTTGGCATACGAGCTCCGTTTTCGATGTTCTTCATATCCGCGCGTAGGCGGGAACGTACTCTACAACTTTCGTTTAGACTCCATCGGCTAATTTTGACTTTATTTTAACAGTTATATTTTTAACAGGCCGGGACAGGATTGGTCCGTTAAAAATTCATAACTTCTTCATATGACGTCCGTTTTTGTCTGTCTTTTTATCGATGCGCTACTATTAACGAGATCTTCGATTCCGTTTTAGGTTGTGTCGGCTAAAAACCACTCGTTCTAATATTCAAACTTCGGGCTGTACACTGCTAAGCCGAAACTTCGAAAAATCATAACTTCCTCATACGAAGTCATATTTGGGCGTTCTTTTTATGGACGCTCTCGGTTTAAAGTATTCTACGACTTTCGTTTATGTCGCTAAGGCTAAACATCGCTCTATCGTAAATTCACTATTTACACTTCTCGGTGCCGTATCGGTTCCGTCGTGAAACTTCGACGGGTCATAACTTCTTCGTTATAACTCGGATTTCGGCGTTCTTTATATGTACGGAAACCTTGAGACATATTCTACAACTTGGTTAAGATTATTTATTATAATTAATATTCTATCAAAAAGTCATTTTTGACGCTCATTGTCTTTAAATTGACTAGCCCGGATCTACGGGCGTTACAGAAACCTCCAAGGTTCAAGATTTGAACTTATCACTCTACTATATACTCTACACCTGAAAGCGACTTAGAAATTCCCCAAAAATGACAAGATTCAAGCCCTAAAGAAGATCTAACAAATGGAAAGTCAAGGTTGAAGCTTTTTACCTCAAACAAGCTGGAAATGCAACCACGACTCTAGATCTACTGCCTTCTTCTTGAACCTTCAAGCCTTTCCTTCTTTCTCAAAGCTTCAAATCACAAAAATGGAACCAAAATAGCTCACGAATACTCACAACTGATCAGGGTTTCGAGAATGGGGTCTGAGGGTGATGGAGGCTGGAGTGGAGGACACTTAATGTGATTAAATAGGGTGCAAACCCTCAAATTTAGGGTTTCATCCAGACATGTCTATTCGTCGATTCGGGGCTTCCGACTCGGCGAGTAGATTCTTCCACCCACGTCCCAAAACTCACATCTACTCGACGAGTTGGGCCTCTAACTCATCGAGTCCCAGAGTAAAAATGCAAAAACTTAAATTAAAATACGTACCTGGAACTGGGCATTACAAATCTCCCCCACTTATTCTAGACTTCGTCCTCGAAGTCTGTTGCTGCATCCGTGAAAAGCTTGGGGTAGTGCTCCCTCATCTCGTCCTCCGGCTCCCAAGTCCATTCTGACCCCTTGCGGTGCTGCCACCGCACCTTTACCAACTCCACCCTCTTGTTCCTCAGATCCTTACACTTCCTGTCAAGGATAGCTACTGGTCGCTCAATATAGTTCAGGCTGTCATCAACCAGCATATCCTCAAGGGGTACTACTGTTGAATCATCTACTAAGCACTTCCGCAACTGAGAAACATGGAAAGTGCTGTGGATCTGGCTGAGCTCTGCTGGAAGGTCCAACCGGTAAGCAACTCAACGCACCCGGGCCAAAACCCTAAACGAAATGATGTACCTGGGGCCCAACTTTCCCCGCTTCCTGAACCGGATGACACCTTTACAAGGTGATACCTTCAGGAGGACCATGTCGCCCACCTGGAATTCCAAATCTGAACGCCTCTTGTCAGTGTAGCTCTTCTGCCGACTCTGAGCAATTTGAAGCCTGCTCCGGACCTGCTGGATCATCTCAGTAGTCTTGAGTACCACATCGGTACTCCCCATGACTCTCTGACCGACCTCGCCCTAACATATTGGGGTCCAATACTTCCCCCCGTAGAGCATCTCAAAGGGAGCCCGGTCTATGCTGGAGTGGTAACTGTTGTTATATGAAAATTTCGCTAACGGAAGATATGTATCCAACTGCCACCGAAATCCAAAACACATGCACGAAGCATGTCCTCGAGAGTCTGTATTATCCTCTCACTCAACCCATCCGTCTGGGGTTGGAAAGCGGTATTGAAATGGAGACGAGTACCTATCTCGTCGTGAAACCGCTTCCAAAATATGGAAGTAAAGCGGACATCCCGATCTGAAACCACCAAGACAGGCACCCCATGTCGTGCCACTACCTCACGCACATAAACCTCGGCCAGCTTCTCGGCCGATATACTCTCCTGGATCGGGATAAAATGATCATTCTTGGTCAACCGATCCACGATGACCCATATCGAATCAAATCCACGTGCGGTCCTGGGAAGCTTTGTAATGAAATTCATGGTGATATCTTCCCATTTCCACATGGGAACATCTAGCGGCTGCATCTTTCCATGTGGCTTCTGATGCTCGTCCTGGACCTTCCTACAGGTCAAGCACCGCTCAACATACCATGCTACGTCCTGCTTCATGTAGGGCCACCAGTAATCAGGGCGAAGATCCTGATACATCTTCGTCGCCCCAGGATGGATAGAGAACCTCGACTTATAGGCCTCATCCATCAGAATCTGTCGTACCCCTCCCCAGTACGGAACCCAGACCCTCCCATGCAGGGTCAACAACCCTCGGTTGTCATAGTCGAAAGAGGCCACCTGACCTATGACCCCCTCACACTTCCAGCGCTCTTCCTTCATACCCTCTACATGCGTTTCTTGGATTTTGTCCACAAGAGGAGTAATCACTGTCATCCTCAGACAAGTATCCCGTATCGGAGCCGCTACCGCCTTGCGGCTCAGCGTATTGACCACCACATTGGCCTTTCCCGGGTGGTAAAGGATCTCACAATCGTAATCCTTTACCACATCCAACCACCGACGCTGTCTCATGTTCAGATTCGGCTGATCCATGAGATACCTCAAACTCTTTTGGTCCGTGTATATGGTACAACGAACCTAATAGAGGAAATGTTGCCAAATCTTGAGGGCGAAAACCATAGCCCAAACTCTAAATCATGCATCGGATAGTTCGCCTCGTAAGGCTTCAACTGCCTCAAAGCGTAGGCGATGACATGCCCCATCTGCATCAATACCGCACCCAAGCCTGAAATGTAAGCGTCACAGTATACCACAAAATCCTCTACGCCCTCCGGCAGGGCTAGAATCGGCGCCTCGCACAACCTCTGTCTCAGTGTCTCGAATGCTGCCTGCTGCTCAGGCCCCCATCGAAAGACCACGACCTTCTTTGTCAACCGGATCAAAGGTACGACTATCTTGGAGAAGTCCTGAATGAATCTCCGGTAATAGCCTGCCAATCCAAGGAAACTCCAAATCTCAGATGGAGACTTCGGAACCTCCCATATCGTTACCGCCTCCACTTTGGCCGGGTCAACCAAAATACAGTTCTGGTTGACAAGGTGCCCAAGAAACTGCACCTCGCACAACCAGAACTAACACTAGGAGAAGTTGGCATACAAGCTCTCTCCCTCCTCAAGGTATCGAGCACCTCTCGTAAGTGCTCCTCGTGCTGCTCCTGCGTCTTGGAATAAACCAAGATGTCATCAAAGAAAACTATCACACACCGATCCAGCATCGGTCTGCATACGCAGTTCATGAGGTCCATGAACGCGGCAGGAGCATTGGTGAGCCCGAAGGGCATCACCATGAACTCGTAGTGGCCATAGCGAGTGTGAAAAGCATTATTCTATATATGCTCATCTCTAACCCTCGTCTGATGGTAGCCGGAACGCAAATCTATCTTGGAAAACCAAGATGCTCCATGTAGCTGGTCGAATAGATCATCAATCCTCGGGAGTGGGTAACGGTTCTTCACCGTTACCTTGTCCAGATCTCGGTAATCTATACACATCCGATGCGACACGTCCTTCTTCTTCACAAATAGGATCGGGCCTCCCCAGGGTGAACTGCTCGGCCTGATAAACCCCTTGTCTAGCAGTTCCTGCAGCTGCATAGACAACTCCTGCATCTCGAGAGGAGCCAACCGATATGGTGCCTTTGCTATCAGAGCTGCACCAGGGACTAGGTCGATCCTAAACTCCACCTGTCTCTCCGGAGGTATCCCAGACAACTCCTATCGAAACACATCCGAGTACTCTCGCACCACTGGCACATCACTCACAGTCGCCTTACCCTCCTCCCGGGTATCCATGACGTAGGTGACATATCCGGCGCAACCTTGCTGAAGGTACCGCCTAGCCCTCGCTGCTGAGCATAAAGCTGGTCCATGTCATGGCCTTTCGCCCTGAATCACCAGCTCTCCCCCACTTGGGGTCCTAACATGTACCAACTGCTGCACGCAGTCTATCACTGCCCTATTAGGGCTCAACCAATCCATACCGATGATAACCTTGTTCCCACGCAATGGTATGGGGACCAAGTCTACCAGGTAGCGCTCCTCGAACAGCCTCAAAACACAATCTATGAAAACCTCTGATGCTTGAACCGATCAGTCATCAGCAATCTCGACCTCTAGAGGGCAATCCAACATGCCCGATGATTCAGGGAACCTCTTTCTAAGTGCAAGAAAGACAAATGATCGGGTAGCACCCGAATCGAACAAAACCTGAACTGGAATACCATTCACATGGAACGATCCTAAACAAAACACATAACATGGCACATAAATATCATAAACAACATATAATAAGAGCTAGGGAGAAGAAATCATACCCGTCACCACATTGGGTGTGGCGCGTGCCTCCTCAGTAGTCAACTGGAAGGCTCGACTCCTCACCATTGGAGCCTCTGACTTGCCCTTCCGGCCATCGGTAATTCGCAGGGTCGTTGGAGCTAGCTCCACCACTAGCGTTGCTGTTGCTGTCAATCTCGGGCAATCGGCCTTTTTGTGGCCCTTCTGATTTCAATGGAAGCAAATCAGGTTTCATGTCTGGAATGTGGGGGTAGGGGTAGTACAATCCCTGCTGAAGTGTCCCGTCTTGTCGCACTTATAGCAGCCCGATGATCCCAATCTATAAGCTCCCTCATGCGGCCTGCCCCATTTCCTGCAGTGGCTCTGGCCTGGCTGGCCCTTCGACCTAGTGTCGGATCCCGTGGGTTTCTTCTCCGAAACCCCAGTAACCTGCTCCGTCTCTGCCTTCCTCTTCCTGAGGTGCTCTAAATCAATATCCCTCTCCCTCGCCCTGGCAATCATGGAATCCAGGGTCGGGCATGCTGAGTAGCTGACATGCTCCCGAATATCATCTCTCAACAGGTCATGATAGTGGGTCTTCCACATCATCTCATCTTCTGCATATTGAGGCACCAATAAGTCCCTCTCCCGAAACTTGGCGGTAATCTCCGCCACCGTCTCAATAGTTTGTCTCATGTCAAGAAACTCCGTGGCCAACTGTTGAAGCTTCACAGCCAGCGCAAACTCAGCCCTCAACTTGGTCACAAAGTCATACTAGGTCATACCCTCAATGGCTAAGGCTCCCAAAGAATCACCAACTAACTCCCACCAATCTCTAGGCCTGTCCCTCAAACATCCTCCAGCGTACCGGACCTTCGGCCCCTCAGGGCAGAAGCTCGTCAACTGGGCAGACTCCATGTATGCAATCCATCTCCTGGAAACAGAGGGCTCCTTCACCTAATGGAAGTATGGCGCACCACATCCCCTAAAATCCTTGAAGGAGAGTGTGCGTGTCCCTGACTGATTGGCTGCCATGTCACTCCGAAATTCCATGAGGCGATCCTCCATCAGCTCGATAATCCCTTCCTTGATCGACCCGAAAATCACAGGGGTCGACTCAAGGATGCCTCTAGTGATCTCATACGCGATGAAATCACATAGTCCCTCATCCACTGGCTCGGATCCCGAACCCGAACCTGATCCTGAACCTGATCTTGACCCTGAACCTCCTCCTCCGTGTCGCGTAATCACCACCATTCTACAACAGAACACATAATCGTCAGGGTCATACATAACCTCGAGAGGTCTCACATACTACAAGTTCCCTGGTTCTATCTCGGCCCTCCTTGACTCGAGTACGGATCCTCTGCTTTCAGTAGTACGGGCCCATACTACCTTCCACATCTATCCGTACTTTCCTCAAGGATTGCCTTGACTTCACCAAGTCCCTTCTACTACTACTGCTCGCTACACTATTCTCATCCTAGGCTTGCCCTAAGGTAACTCTCTGACCTACTCCCCGCCATCAGCTGCATAAGAGGTTCTTGCCACCTTTACCTAACTAGCTTACGAATACCATTACATATCACTAAGACCAGATAATTCTTCGAATGAGAGATCCTACCCTACAACGGTTGGACTCAAACAAGAGTTTTGCAATAGGGCTAGACCTAACCTTCTGAAATTATTTAGTCCTCGCAATATGTAACTTAACGTATTCGCTTACTAGTTAGCTAAAGATAACTAGAACTCCTAAAAGTACAAAGCAAGCAGCATTCGGGCATTGAGTAACCATACTAATCATATCCTATTCAGGCCATCGTATTAATCACTAATCAGTTCTAACATATAACTCAATAAGCACATATAACAGGAACGTAAGGCATCTTCCTAGATCCTTAGCCCTAATCTAGCATCCAGTTTGTTGAGTCTAATTGTGTTGCATCTTGGGCTTTATGTTTTGTATCCGGATTGGGCCTCTCCATCCGTGTTTATCTGATAGGGTTATACTATAAATATGCATGCATGTATGCATTAGACGGTGTTGATAATTACGTTTATTGTTTTGTAACCCTAAACACCTCTACAGTTGAAGTTCTTAATCGAGCTCTTCTGAGGTGTTGAAGTATTAATCATACGACATATTCAAAGCCATTCTTGTGTTCTTGATTACATTCTTAACTGTTTGCTTGCATAGAATCTAACGATCCTAAAATAACATTGTTCTAACAATTGGTATCAAAGCAGGAGACTGTGTGATCAATACACATTCCTTCTGTATTCAGAATTCTTTAGGGTTTCCGCTTTTATCGTATAAATAGAAGTCGTCTTCTTCGTATCGACGTCAACTCTGTTTCAGATAAAACCCTAATCTCAAGTTTACAGGTTTGATTCTAGCAGCTCACCATGTCTCACGAAGATTCGCAAACAAATCCCATAAACATCTCAAACAGCATTGGATCAACAACCAGGATACCCATACTCTACACTCAAGACTATGAAGTATGGGCGCATCACTTTGAACACTACGTGGTTGGATCTGAAGATAATGGCTATCTCATCTGGGAAGCTATCACACTTGGGCCGTTTGTTCATTCAGGAACGAACACGACAGTTAAGTCCCAAAAGGAATATAACAAGCTTGTGGCGGATGTAGAGAAGATGCCACAGGATGAGAAAGACAAGTTGCTGTGTAACGTGAAGGCCATGAGAATGATCAGATTCGCCTTGCAATCTGACACTTTTCGATTGGTTGGATCATGCACGACGGCCAAAGAAATCTGGGATAGGTTGAAAGAACTTTATTCAACTGATGAAGATCTGGAACACTCCATTCAAACCCTGCTGTTGTCAGAATTTGGAGTTTTCGTACAGAAACCAGAAGAAAAACTCATACAAACTTTCAATCGGTTCAATCATCTCCTAAGTAAGATGATCAAGCATGGAATAGAAAGAAAGTTGATCGAGCAGAAGGTGACCTTCATGAACGGTCTGAGACCAGAATGGATGGTTGTGGTTTCAACCGTGAAAGCGCATGAACAGTTTAAATCTTACTCAGTGGTGAAACTTGTGGGAATACTTAAGTCCCATGAAAGTGTAGTAACCAAAGAAGCGAAAGTAGTTTTTAGTGTGGGATCGCTGGCCCTTGTCTCAAAAGAAAAAAGCATTGCAGAAGAAGAAGAAGAGTCTGATATGTCTGAGTGTGACCTTACAAGCGAGGAGTATGCTATGATGGTCACCAATCCATAGAAGTTTGCAAGAAGAAAATTTCCTATCAACAAGAACCGAAACTGGCAGGGAAGTTACAGTTCTGAGAAGGTGAAGGACGAAGCGAAAGTCTCTTCTCAAAAGGATGAAGACAAGAAGGAGAGCAAACTTGCAGGAGACCCTGGGTTCGACTGCAACTACTGTCACGGCAAGAACCACTTTGCCAAAGACTGCATGCTAAGGAAAATGGCTAAGAAAAGAGATGGTGAAGATGATGAGACGTACTACATGCGAAAGTTGGAAGAGATCAAGAAAAAGAAGGCAACTAACAGCTCTATGAATGCCTTGATTGTGCAGGAGAATGCAGGTGAAGATGAGTTCGGTGGCGTCAAAGTTTGGTCAACCGATTCTGAAGATGAAGAGGTGAGAAAGCCCACTCATGGAAAGGCTTATGTGGCAAAGGAAGTAGGTTCGGCTGGAAGGTGTTTAATTGTCACAGCTGGTTCATCAACTGAAAGTGCAAGTGAGGAACCGAACCTGACTGAGGACAAGTGTTTTGCGGCCAAGCCTGTGAGTGAGAAGATCAACGACTGCGATCGGTTGATCAAAAAGGTACAATTCATCCTTGAATCACTTAAAGTTCCAATAACAGATTACGAAGAAGAATTAAATGAATTAAAATTTAAATTTTCTAACTTAAGTGGTAGTCTCATGCAAACTCGCTTAGCGAATTCTAACCTAACTGACCAACTCAGCAGGGTGTCTTCAAAAAGTGAGGAGAGAAGGATGTGGATTGAGCTGAAGGAGGCGGAGTTAATTAGGGCTAGGGATGAAAGTATTTATTTACAAAGAGACAATTTAAAGTTTTTAAAACAAAGGAATGTTTTTTTGTTTAATTGCTAAGCGTTTATACTTTAATATTGCTCAATTGCATTTAAGTTGTGAGATAGGAAAGAAGATTCATAAGATGATGTTACCCTTCCTTGAATTTAAGGAGGATGAGGTCATAGCAGAATGTGAATCAGTAGTGTCCTCAGAAGAAACGTCAATTCATTACAAAATCAGACTGGACAAGATAGAAACCTTCATTGACTCTAAGGAACATAAATGTATGCTCAAAGATCTTTTAGATGAAAATGATAGGTTAAAAATAAAGTTCGAAACTATTAAATCATTTGACTCGTCTAACGCAAAATTGATTTCAGAAAATAAAATGAACTTAGAAAATACGTCTGAATTTGATGAGGAAAGTGAGATGAGCGAAATCTCAGTGGAAGATGTAGTTGATTGCTCAGAGTTTATGAAAAGCGAAACCAAGAATGAGAAACCTCTCATTTCTGAAAATTCGGTTGAGTTCGCTCGCTTGTCAAAAGACAAGACAAAGAAACTCAAGGAAAAAGCTATGGTCTACCAAAAGGTTCAAACGGTGCCGAATCAGGTGTATGCAGTTACAGGAATCACTGCTAAACAAACAACAGAATTACAAATCCTGGTCGACAAAGACAATGCTGAAGGATGCGACGATTACTTCTGGTTTGCCCCTATCGACAACGCAGACGAAACTGTAGGCTTATCTGAGCAAACTTCATGGAGGGTTAAAGGAAGATATGTTGCTGAACCCATCAACAAACCCTCAGGTTTCAACAAACCAAGCACAAGTGGAACCAAAGAAATCCCTGAAGAACCGATGACAGAACCAACTGTTCCAACAAATACAACTGAAATTAAAAAGGAGAAGCCAAAGGCTAGCTTCAATATCCACAAATCACAGACGGAGTTAGCTGAACAGAAACGCTTAAGAAATCAAAGATACGCAAGGAATCTGAATGAGAGAAAACCTCACTGGGAATCCCAAAATCCCAACTACGTACCTCCTAAGAAAGAATCAACGGATAGAGGAAAGGAAAAACTGAAAGGAAAAGAAAACTTCAGCCCAAATTCCTACTATTCCAAATCTCAGAACCGAAAGTCTACTTTCGGTTCCCAAACTAGCGTACCGAACCGAAAGACAAGTTTCGGTCCCCACATGGACTCACAGAACCGAAAGACAAGTTTCGGTCCAACCACCAAGGCCAACAACCAAAAGCCTACTTTCGGTCCCAACAACAGCACTCAGAACCGAAAGTCGAGTCTCGGTCCTAAGTCTAGTTTCGGTCCTTCTAACTCCCAAAGAAAATTAACTTCAATGAAGGATATCAAAGGCAAGGGAAAGCTTGATTCTGAGTTCAATAATAAGAAAAAGTCAGCTAAACCTAGGATTCAAAAGAATATTCCTAAACTATCTAACGACACACCAACTAATGCACCAAAAATTAAACAAGATAAAACAAAAATCAAGGTGTATACCATTAAAAGAAAAGATCAAACGACTCTAGTAAAAAGAACATATTTAGTTGATATTTCTTCTATACTTCCTTTTTCTGTGAAAAACTCACCAGGACCTAAGAAACTTTGGGTTCCTAAATCTGCATAAATTTGCAGGTAATCAGCGACGAGCAGTTCGATGATGAATGGTATATAGACAGTGGCTGCTCGCGTCACATGACTGGAAGGAAGGAAGAACTGAGGGAGTTTCGGTCCCTAAAAGATGGTGGGTGTGTAAAGTATGGAAATAACTCCTATGGAACAATCAAGGGATATGGAATGATAAGCAATGGAGATTTCTCAATTCGAAAAGTGGCGTATGTGGAAGGATTGCAGCATAACCTCATCAGCGTGTCACAATTAGTTGTGGGAACAGGTCTGAAAGTATCATTTGATGATGAGGGCTCTGAAATAATAGAAAAGCAATCGAAAAAGGTTCTGCTAAAGTCTGAACGCAAAGGAGAAATGTATCCTTTAAATCTCAACCCAATACGAGGAAAACCAGCAATATGTCTGTTGTCAAAGGCGAACACTGATGAAAGCTGGTTGTGGCATCGACGACTATCGCACCTGAACTTCAAAGACATTAATAAGTTGGTGCTTAGTGATCAAGTTTGAGGCCTTCCTCCTCTCAAGTTTGACAAGGAACATCTGTGTGCTGCATGTAAGATGGGCAAACAAAGCAGAAAGAGCCACCCTACACGAATTAATACAAAGATTATTGAAGCTCTTGAACTATTGCACATTGACTTATGTGGACCTTCGGCTATCGAGAGCATCGGTGGTAGTAAGCAAATCCTTGTGATTGTAGATGATTTTTCACGCTTCACCTGGGTTTTCTTTCTTAAACAAAAATCAGATGCAACTCCCAAGTTGAAGACATTTATCAAGCAAGTGGAAGTGCAGCTGAGAAAGACGGTGAGGAATATCAGAAGTGACAACGGTCTGGAATTCAAGAATAACGATTTTGAGGACTTTCTGGCTGACAAGGGGATAACTCACAATTTTTCGGCCCCTTATACACCACAATAGAATGGGATTGTTGAAAGACGAAACCGTTCTTTGTGTGAAGCAGCCAGAACCATGCTCAGTTTCGCTTCTCTTCCGTTATACTTCTGGGCTGATGCAGTTGCAGCCGCGTGCTACACTCAAAACCGATCCTTGCTCAACAAGAGATTCTCAATCAATCCATACGAGATCATAAGCAATCGAAAGCCCAACGTCAAATTTTTCCATGTGTTCGGTTCGAGGTGCTTCATCTTTAATTCAAAGGAGAACCGAAACAAGTTTGATGTCAAAGCAGATGAAGGAATTTTTCTTGGTTATTCACTCACTTCAAAAGCCTACAGAGTATTGAACAAACGCTCCAAACGAATTGAAGAAACATATTACGTCACCTTTGACGATAATTATATGAAGAAAGTGCAAAGGAGTGCAAATGACTTAAGTGAAATATTTCCTGAATCTGGACAGGTCTCGGTTCCAATATTCAACCTGTTTGAAGAGTACATTCGGTTATTTGATGAACCAGAGAAAGCGGCACACTCAGAGGCGAAAGCAGCAGATAACAAAATTCATAATCTCAAGAAGATCAAAGATGAAGCTGCCAAAGAAATGGAAAGTAAACCTCCTAAAACTATAGGTGTTCAATCCTCAACTGACTCTCCCATCAACGGCTCAATATTCAAGGGGGAGAGTTCTTCAGTACCAAAGACAACTGTAATGTCTTTCGAGGGGGAGAGTCCTATTCTATCCTCAACTCCTAAAGGTCCAAGCGAGGGTGAACATATTGCTCCAAACCCACCCACTAGTAGTCCAATCGAGGGAGAGAATCCAACTCCCACAAAGGATGCATATTCTGATGCTGCCACAGGTTACACTTCGCCAGTCGAGGGGGAGAAAGAGAATGCAACTGACGAAGGCGAAGGTGATCAATCAGAACTTGAAGAGGAAGTGAATGCTGAATTGGATCCAGCATATGACCCAAATTATCCTCCGTTAGTCAAATGGACCAAGGACCATCCTAAAGCTCAAATTATTGGAGAATCATTTGAAAAAGTACTCACTCGCTCACAGTTGAAAGCGAAACAAACCACATTATTCTCTAAAGTTGAATTCTGTATGTTTAATTCATTCATATCCAAGATCGAGCCGAAAACAGTTAATGCTGCACTTGATCATTCTGATTGGGTTCAAGCAATGCAAGATGAGCTCCATGAGTTTGAACGCAACCGAGTTTGGAGGCTGATTCCTACACCAAAGGATGCTTCAGTAGTCGGCTTAAAATGGGTCTTCAGAAATAAATTAGATAAAGAAGGGAATGTCATTCGCAACAAGGCTCGGTTGGTGGTGAAAGGTTATTGCCAAGAGGAAGGGATAGATTATGAGGAAACCTTCGCTCCAGTAGCTAGGTTGGAATCAGTTAGAATCTTCCTGGCATATGCTACTCATAAAAACTTCAAAGTTTTCAAAATGGATGTCAAATGCGCTTTCTTGAATGGGGAACTAGAAGAAACAGTGTATGTTGAGCAACCTCCCGGGTTCGTGAATGAGAAATTCCCTGATCATTGCTATGTGCTAGATAAAGCGGTATATGGTTTGAAGCAAGCACCGAGAGCCTGGTATGAAACTTTAACTCGCTTTCTGAAAATGTAGAAATTTAAGCAAGGTTCGGTTGACCCAACCTTCTTCCGAAAGAAAGAAGGCGAACATCTAATGATAGTTCAAATTTATGTCGATGACATCATCTCCGGCTCCATGAATCCTAGCTTAACAGCTGAATTCAGGAAGTTGATGGAGACTAAATTTGAAATGAGCGCAATGGGTCCGATTAATTTTTTCCTTGGTTTGGATATTAGACAAGACCAGAAGGTATTTTTATTAACCAACAGGCGTATACAAAGACCCTGCTAACAAAATTTGGCATGACAGGAGACTCATAAGTAAAGGTTCCTATGGCATTTGGCACCAAGTTAACTCCTTCTCTGGAAAAACCTGCTGTTGACATAACACTATATCGAGAAATGATAGGGTCCCTTATGTATCTAACAGCTAGTACACCGGACATTATGTTTTGTGTTTGTTATTGTGCTAGGTTTGAAGCTAATCCAAGAGAACCTCACATGGTGGCGGTGAAAAATAGTTTTCGTTACCTGAAGCGAACATCATCTCTCGGTCTCTGGTATCCTGCTAGATCTGGATTCTTCATTCAAGCCTTTTCTGATGCTGATCTTGGAGGATGTGGTCTAGACCGAAAAAGTACTACAGGTGGATGCCAATTTCTTGACAGAAAACTGGTTAGCTGGCAGTCCAAGAAGCAAACCTGCATGTCACTTTCAACAGCCGAAGCTGAGTATATAGCTGCAGCATCTTGTACTTCTCAAGTCATTTGGATTCAAAGTCAACTAAGAGATTACAGGCTAAGTATGAAGAAGATTCCTCTCTATTGTGACTCAGAAAGTGCAATAAGGATATGTCACAATCCAGTACAACACTCAAAGACTAAGCACATTGCACTTAGATATCATTTCATCAAGGATGACGTAGAAGATGGGAACGTGGAAGTGCATTTTGTTCGATCCTCTGATCAATTGGCTGACATATTCACTAAAGCCTTACCTGAAGCGAGTTTCAATAAAATTCTGCAAGGCTTGGGAATGATGGAAGCAGAGTCGGTACCGAATCCTTAATTCAACACCTAAAAATTAGACAAGCGAAATGGAGTGAACGCTCGGTCTATTTCGGCTCCATACTTTTTGGGAACCGAAATGAACCGACTGCTCGGTCTATTTCGGCTCTGGAATTTTGAGGAACCGAAATGAACCGACAGCTCGGTCTATTTCGGCTCTATAATTTTCGGGAACCGAAATGAACCGACCGCTCGGTCTATTTCGGCTCTGGAATTTTAAGGAACCGAAATGAACCGACCGCTCGGTCTATTTCGCTTCATTCCTTTTAGATAAGATTTCGGTTGTACATTTTGTTCAAAGAGTGTTTTATGCAACCTTATTTTCTTTTTCTGTTTTTATTATTTTTCAGAAAACTTCAAAAATCCAAAAATATTTTCTTTTTCTGTTTTTATTATTTTTCAGAAAACTTCAAAAATCCAAAAATATTTTCTTTTTCTATTTTTATTGTTTTTCAGAAAATTTCAAAACTTCAAAAATATTTTTTTTGTGTGGTGTGTTTGTTTGTTTGTTCCTTTCATTAGGTCACACGTGTATAAGTTCAACAGAATTTGGAGCAAAGACAAGTATAATCATTTCCATAAGAACTAGTTAAGGGTCCCTAGAAGCATGCTGGTGCATGTTGATCAAAGCCTCTACGACTTAGAGCAAGGCCTTAATGATTCGATCTCTACCTATCGTTTCTTCCCAATCAGGCTGTTCAGATCCACTCAGTCTAGAGCAACCTTACTCTTCTCATATGAGTTAAGAGTTTTTCTGCTTAGTCGCGTCTTTATAGCAGAAGGTACTTTCGGTTCCTTAACCACCCTCCTTACTTTCTCCATCAACCTTTGGTTCATCACTGTAACCCTTGAGACTCTCAGTCTTTACCACTGAGGTTTATGGTTGCACAAAATCTGTGTTTATGATCTTAGATATGTATACCACGTAGTGAGTGAAACCCACAATCCAACACCAACAACGAATTGACGGTGAATTGTCATATTCAAGATGTTACTGGTTACCAAATGAAATCTCATTTTTATTTTTGAGTGATCTTTTATGAATTTGTCTAACACCAAGGCTTTTTCTTCCCATAAAGATCCAGTTTCTTTTTGTTTTTGAGATTTCTATATCTTCTTTAGTCACTATAAAATATATTTCACCTACTTGTTCAACAGACCACATCGGTCTCACAAGTACTTCTTCCAATGTTCGGTCTTATGTTAAGCATCGACATTCGGTTGAAGATAAGCTACCTTAAGCATATGACTTACAAAGAAGCCTTTCAATGTTTCTCTACAAACATTTGATCGTTATTTCACGGGAACCCACACAAGCACTTCAAGTCTCTCTTGACTTTGAAGGAAGCGATTCTTGCCCGGAATCCCTTGCATTCTGTCTTATAATGAGACATCACTCACATCCAATACACATTTGCTTTATTTCTTTATCTTTTGTCACTCTATTGCACGAAAATTTTAATTTTCCAACATTCTGGTTGCTGTTAGTTCGATTTGTGTTTATCTTTTGGTGAAACAGGGGTAATTCTATATCTTGGAGCGCAACTGAATTTCAAACGACGATTGAGGATAAGGATTTGGGCACGTGAATTTGAACGATCGAGCTACCCACGCGTGCTGACGTATACCTGGGAGTAACCAACCTGTCACATCGCGCTTTTTCAGGCGACGTTTTAGTGACCGCGTCATTATCATGATAATTTTTCTCTCTCCTGGCAACGATATATAAAGGGTTTCTAATTTTATTTGTCTTTTACCAGCCCCAAATTCTCTCCAATTACAAAGCAAGTTCAAACTGTTCATCTTCTTCCTTCGATCAACAATGGCGACTTCTTCATCCGTTCACGATCAGACTGCTTCGTCCACATTGCTTTCGATCAAGCCCAATCAGAACATGATTATTGAACTCAATTCGTTTTTGTACGATTCGTATATGCTGCAGGTGGTTGAGTGTTTGAAGTATTCTCCACTGGCTCTAGCCCTAACACAGGTGGAAGCCGTTCCGATGTCCCTTCTATCACAAGTTTATTCTACTGCCACATATGACAAGAACAAGGAAAGAATCTACTTTCTAATCCATTCTAAAAAGGCTTCTATTTCAAAAGGGAGATTTTGTTCCTTGTTGCACCTCGCTGTGGATTCATCTGTGATTTCACCCGATTTCATCACCATTACTCAGCTTTTCTCGATGCTGTATGAAATGGGATACACTGACATGCTTACAATAATAACGAAGGTTAAGAAGTCCTGCCTACCGTCCCCATGGAATGGACTGCTTACTCTTCTTATCAAGAGTTTGGCAGAGAGAAGTGTTGGATCTGATGGCACCAGCAAGGCTTTCCTAACCCTTCTCTATGGCCTTTACAATGGTCTCAATCTTGATTATGGGACGATCATCTGGTCTCAAGTGGTAAAAAGCCTCAACACTACAAGGAGGCATTCTGAAATCTCATGTGCACGATTCTGGACTCTCCTTACCAGAAGGGCGATAAATTCTTTGGACATTCCGGTGATGAAGGATGCTCTAGTTGCGTGTATTGCTACGTTTCACACCAAGAAAATCATAATTTCTGATCCTCTGAAGTTTCCTCACATTGGCTCTATCCCTGAGACAATGTATAGATGTGTTACAGCCGAAAGTAAACTCATAGCTGATTATCGAAAACTTCCTCCCAAGGAACCGAGAGTTCTATCTCCTGAACAGTAGGCTGCCCTAGATGCTGTTGACAAGCCGAGTAACCGAGGTAAACGGATTTCTACCAAGAAAGAGCCAAAAGAGGATGATAAGTCTAAGACTTCCAAGTCCAAGAAGCGAAATTCTGATACAGGTGATTCTTCTAAACCGAAGAAAATTAAAAAGATGGCAAAAAGGTCCAAGAGTCGTACTCCTCCTAGCTCAGAAAATGACGAGGAAGGTGAAGAAGAGGAAATTCGTCGAGCATCACCGAGAGGTAACACTCCTCCCCGATCTCCTACTCCAACCGAATCTCCTCATAACAAACTTCCAACCCCACCTCCATCACCGAAACAGACAGTTCCAGTTTCGGTTCCTCCTATTCCCCCACCTACCACATCTCAAACAACTTCCTTACCACCACCACCAGTTTCGTCTATTCCTATTTCTACAACTCCAATCCCAACTCCTATTTTTTCCCAATCCACTACCACCACTATTCCTGAACCGATAGTAGGAGTCAACGTATCTGATACGGGGGCGACTACTGAAACAGAACCCCCAGTTACTTCTACACCCCTTTCACCCTCACCTTCAACCGACTCCGGTGCCACTCTCGGTGGTGCTAATGATGAGTATGATTCTACATACTTCAGTCCCTATCGGCTTCCTACTGATGAGGATGATGATGCTCCCGTCACAAGACAAAATCTGCAGAGCATTCACGACAAGCTTGATAAATTGCTTGAGGACAGCAAGTCATACAGTGGTGTTGTACTCAAGGCTTTTCTGGATACAGCTCTAGAACAATACACCGATTGCATTGAAAAATCCACCAAAGTTGTTAATGAGTCTACCTCCTCTTGTAAAAAGGCCACCACTGATGTTACTGAAATTATACATAGTACTCAGATTTTTCTTGAGTCACTTAAAGGGCATGCTGATACAAATGCAGCAAAGGTAAATGCTTATGTGGATTCTTTCTCCAAGTCTCTTCAGGAAGAACAAACTAAGTTTGAGGCTGTGCGTTCCTCTATCCAAGCCGAGACCTCTTCACTTATCAGTTCAGTGAATTCTCGACTTGAATCTCTTCACGCTGATTTGGCGAAAGAAAGTGCTTTGAAGGAAGACCTTGCTCGCCAAACATCCATGGTTGAAGTACAGAAAGTGCAGCTAGCCCAAGCAGAAAAAGAAATTTCTTTGTTAAAGACCGAAAGAGCTGTTTTTCGCAGCTGTGCAGGGGATGTGAAGGATATGCTCACCAACATTCTTGGTGCTCATGATCCTATCCTCACTTTGACCATTCGGAATCATCTTACAGCAAAACTTCTTCCTGCCCTTGCATTGTTACACGAGATGAAGGGTGTTTCGGAGAGATTTATTGCTCCAAAACAAGGGGGAGAGGGTGCTCCTCAACCGAAGGTTAAGACTGAAACCGAAACTGCTCAGCCGAAGATCAAAGTTACAACCGAACTGAAGGATAATGTAGCTTCAGGTTCTGGTCGACAAGAAAAGCAAAAGGAGATTGATGATGATAGCAGTAACGAATCCGGTGAAACTATTGTTGAGGCTCTCAAGCGAAAGAAGAGAGACAAAGAGCTTGATGAAACCTTGAAGGTTGCAAGGGAAGCAGAGGAGAGTGAAAGGAGAAACAAGGAAGAAGAAGAAGCCTTGAACTGCAAGAAGGCCTTGTTTACCTTATGGAATAAAGAGGCACTTATCAATCAAGCTATAGAGTTTCCAAGCACTTATTGGTTGGAACCTGTTGCTTCTTTTGACTGTGATAATTCTAAGGACTCGCAGTTCGACATGCCAATGATACGAAAGGCATTCACGTTCCACTGCTTTGATTCGACTGTTGAGGTTCCTTTTCCTCATCCAAAGGTTGACCGAGAGCTTATTGATTTCTATCTGAAGAATGGACAACCTCAGTACTTGACATGGAGCGCACAGAAAATAATCACTGTCAAGGTACTGAAACCTACGTGTGCTGGGAGATTTGTAAATGTCAATTTCAAAGTCACACGAGGTTCTACAAACTCGGTGTCGATTATATCTCTAGCAGATCTTCCGAATCTAAACCCTCATCTTTGGATTTTATTATTCAATATTCTGCTCGCAAATCCGAGGGAATATGAACCGATTTTGGAGCACTTGAAGAGGATGTTGGCTTCTTACATCCATGAGGTTGCAGTTATGGATCAAGAAATAGCGAAAGTAATGAACAAGAAACTGACCATCAAGCCACCATCGAAACCAGGAGATATGAATAAGATGAAGATGGGCCAAATAGATTCAAAACATCTCACTGTGATGTTTACAAAAGGCGAAGCTCACAAATTTTTGTTCGCTCTTGTTGATAAACATTTATTTTCAACTGACTGCTTGGAGCACATCATCAACATTATACATCGGTGCAAGCAGAACTCAGAAGCTGACAAGAAGAATTTTACTAACATGCTTTGGTGGTACATAAAGTTCCGTCATCATTTGCTGGCTATCATTCCGAAGGTGTTCAAAACAATAAAGAAGGCTTCTGCAGCTCAACCGAAGTGAGCTTTCGGTCCCATTGACGCAAAGGGGGAGATTGTTGAGTCTAATTGTGTTGCGTCTTTGGCTTTATGTTTTGTATCCGGATTGGGCCTGTCCATCCGTGTTTATCTGAGAGGGTTATACTATAAATATGCATGGATGTATGCATTAGACGGTGTTGATAATTACGTTTATTGTTTTGTAACCCTAAACACCTCTACAGTTGAAGTTCTTAATCGAGCTCTTCTGAGGTGTTGAAGTATTAATCATACGACATATTCAAAGACATTCTTGTGTTCTTGATTACATTCTTAACTGTTTGCTTGCATAGAATCTAACGATCCTAAAAGAACATTGTTCTAACACAGTTCTCATACATGCACAGTAGGCATATAAGGCATCAATCCTAGATCCTTAGCCCTAATCTAGCATGCAGTTCTCATAATCGTATCATAACATAACATGTATGGGTATCTTGGGGAAAACTTACTTGAGCTCGACCGGTTTCACGCATCACACACTTTGTTCTTTCTCCAAAACCTTTTTATTTTAAATTTTAGAAAAAATATTTTATTGTAAAAAAATTTTAAACCCTCGATTTGAGTCCAAAGACCCCCAAAGGTGCGTCCGAATCCCTCAAACCAAGGCTCTGATACCACCTTGTAACATCCCAATTTTTAAGACCAAAAATTTTGTTTTTAATTAAGTAGCTTATAAAACAGTTTACTGGAAGACATCTTAGATTCATCTCATTTCATAAAACATAGTCACATGTCTCAACCATATCATAAAAAATAGTAATAATGTCATAGTACAATCCCATGGATCTGAAAATGTGGAAATCATATCTGTGCGATGCGCTGCTACTGTGCCGGCTCCTTCCCCTTCGATGAAGAGGTACCTTAAATAAAATTGACAACTTTAAGCACGAAACTTAGTGAGTGCCCCCATCATACCATATACCAAACAACATACATACTGCCAGGCAATTCTGGGGTGCCCGACCTACCCTCAGGTCCTTACGACCGAGTCACGGGGACTATTCCCCCTACTGCTACTATCACATCTTCATATCATGCTAACACATAAAGCATATCAAGTAGTATCAAACCTAGATAATTATCACAACGAAAATCATCTAATCAAACAACTCCGACTAGTGGTCCGACATTGTGGCCGTAGACCCACTTCTACTGGAAGGTAACTCACCTCAATGTCGTGAAGTGTCTGAACTATCCTCGACGCTGGAATCAACTCCTCTCAAACTCCTACACATAACATCCTTCCTTACTTACCATTTCATAGTCTTAACCCTTTCAAGGGTCAACTGAAGTCAAGTCAAATTCAAGGTCAACAACCTAGTCAAAGCCAACTTTTGGTCAAAGTCAACACCTGGTTGACTTAACTCGCCGAGTTGGTCTACCAACTCATCGAGTTCCATAATCCACTAACATCCTGGAACTTCGCTCCTACTCGTCGAGTCTTTCAAGAACTCGTCGATTTCTCCTTCATACGGAATCGGGACCTTTTGTCAATGACTCGTCGAGTTCATCCTTGAACTCGTCGAGTCCTTCTTCATGCAACTTGGAATGTTAGTCCTTGACTTGCCGAGTCTTTCCTTGACTCGTCGAGTTCCTCTTCATATATATTGGGACATTGCCTTGAACTCGTCGAGTTCTTTGATCTTCAAGTCTATATTCACGTCCATCTTGTTGATTCCTCTTCTAGACTCAACCAGATCGATCAGAAACAGAAAAGGTTGGGGAACCATAACCCGACTCGCCGAGTCCTATTAGTGACTCGCCGAGTCCCCCGAAGTCCAAGTCTACCAAGTCGATTTCAGTTGAGCTCATTGCATCCAAGGTGTAGATCTGACCTCCTAGGGTCGATATAACACGTAAAGTCACGAACTTTATGTCCATGCATGGGTCTTCCAGCTCAAAAGGCCCAAAAATGAAGTCTACAAGATGCATGGGGCTCTCATGACTATAAAGTTGGCACCTTTTTGCCATGAGAACCCTCCAAGGTTCAAGATCTGAAGTTATCACTCTACTATACACTCTACACCCGAAAGTGACTTAGAAATGCCCCAAAAATGACAAGATTCAAGCCCTAAAGAAGATCTAACAAATGGAAAGTCAAGGTTGAAGCTTTTTACCTCAAACAAGATGGAAATGCAACCAAGACTCTGGATCTACTGCCTTCTTCTTGAACCTCCAAGCCTTTCCTTCCTTCTCCAAGCTTTAAATCACAAAAATAGCACCAAAATAGCTCAAGAACACTCACAACTGATTAGGATTTCGAGAATGGGGTCTGAGGGTGATGGAGGCTGGATTGGAGGCCACTTAATGTGTTTAAATAGGGTGCAAACCCTCAAATTTAGGGTTTCATCAAGACAGGTCTACTCGTCGAGTCGGGGCTTCCGACTCGGCGAGTAGATTCTTCCACCCGTGTCCCATAACTCACATCTACTCGACGAGTTGGGCCTCCAACTCGTCGAGTCCCAGAGTAAAAATGCAAAAACTTAAATTAAAATACGTACCCAGAACTGGGCATTACAGTTTCGACTAATCAACTTAATACATGGATTAAAACAATAGTTTTCCCATGCTCCAAGCATACACACTATGTTTACTTATAGTCCTTTCTTTGTGAAATAGATTAATTGAAAACATTTCCAATGTCGCTCATTTCACAATTCAAAATCGTAAGTGTAAGAATACGAAATTCTTTCCAGTATTAGAATGTTTTGGATTCTAAACTATCATGCAATGATCCTTTTTGTAATATGAATGCACCTAAGTCATAGAGACTTGGACAATGATATTACAAAGTACTCCACTGGAGATTGTTACAAGACAATTCCACAGACATGAAGTCTCACATTCAAAGTACATTCCTTTGAACATCCTTCTTGCATGAAAGTTTCTAACTTACACATAGATTGTTAATATCCAACTCCCAATATGGAAACATTTCCATATTTTGCATATGACAATCCATTCTTAATAGAGTCCTATTTAATCATAATTATGCCAATATGGTCCATCAATTACTATACTTCCAACTGTCCATAAGCAACCAATCTTTGGCGAACCTTGGATTGTCCTTGACAGGTATTTAACAGCTTTAGTCATTACCGTTCTAGTCCCCTTTCCCTCTTAATGCCCTGGGCATTTGGAAAATTAGAACAAGTGAATATTATAGCGTATGTAATCAATCCTATACCCGAGGCTTATGGGATACGATTCATAATGTTTTACATAAAGATATGATACTTTACCAGTCTCTCACTACAATATTTCCATATATAGAATTTCCAATGTTGAAGCATTTCAACATAACATTCATATATATATTTCCATGACTAAGTTCCACTAATAGTAAAACCTAATCTTTTAGATTTGAAATAAAGTATAAGTTCCTCTCCCTTAATTATAGCGAAACAACTTTTCAAACTCTGCAACTTTGCAAAATTGTAACCTTTGTTTCCTATAATTAGTAATGCTAACTTGCAATACTTAAGGTAATAACTGTGTTCCCACTAGCACAATAATTACTTCTTACTAGCATAACACTTATGCTCTCACTAGTTTTGACATGTATCCAAAGATCAGCTGGACTTCTAGAAATCAATACTTATTGACTTTCTTTCCAAAGTTTAGATTTATGATATAAGATGTGTTAGAATATTAGAGTTGTAGATCGATAGATTCCAAACAGAAAAACAATATTTAATCAAGTAAAGAACACAAGAATGGATTAATCAGAGCGAACATGCATTTTTGATATTCGCCCCTTGTGAACATAACAGTGTGACATTTTGGATCGATCTTCCCTTTAACCATCGCATTTACATCGCCTGCCTTTCCAATCGCTTTCACAGCGGTTCGCTTATGAATAGCAGCAGCGCTCTCCTGATCCATCTTTGCGACTTCATGAATATAACATACAAGCATCCGATTCATGTGATCGATAATAGGCTGATACTCCTGTGGATTGGTTGCAAAATATTATTAAGGAGTATCCAGTCGTGAGGGTTCAAGTTCGGTAGGTCAGCCAGGGAAATAATATGGACCGAGCTATTAGAGCCTCGAGTCACTTTGAATTTAATGTTAATAAATTTCCCTGCCGAAGTGGGCTTCAAGACCTTGACCGTTGTGATTTTCTGAGTGCTCCAGGTCAGGTATTGTGGCTAAGTAAACTCTAGATAATACTCGATCAAATCCCGATCTACCTTCGGGTCTGGAGAAGGAATGCCTGCCGTCGACTCAAAACAATGAAAGATGAATGCCTTTCGGGTGATTGGCATGTCAAACTGTAAGTCCTTCGAGTTCTCAAGGCCGAACAAAAAAACGGGTTCAAGCCAATGAGTGCTCGGTGCATCAATAACCTCCCTGAGAAGCGATTCCATAGTCCATTCAGGAAAATGGACTTCTTCTGCTCTAGCAGTTCCTTCGCTTTCAATTCCTTCTCAAGAAGTTCCTTTTCTTTCTGAACCTTCTCCCGAATCTCTTGATCAGTAGGCTTGATTTTCTGATCAAGTTTAGAAGCATTCCTTTCAGTATTTTCTTCCATATCATCATCATCATCTTCTCCAATCTTCTTCTTTCTTCTGTCCCTCATACTGCCCGAAGCTTCATTAACCTTCGGCTCAGTAGTGACGTTCGGTTTGGGAGGTGGATGAGGTTGACCTTTGCCCTGAGTAGCCTTATCTCCCCCTTGTTTCGGATGGACACCAGTCACCGGAACACCTTCGATTCGACTCAACACATCCAATGCAGGTCGTAGTTTTTCAGTCAGGTGGCGTCGGATGGAGATGGTCAGAATGGAGTCGTGAGCTTCCAGTAGATGTAAGAGAATGGAGTGCACATCACCAACTGAGCTTTTAATCACCTCTCGCTCAGATTTTAAATCTTTAACCTCTTTGGTTGCGTTCTTAAGCTTGAGATTCTGAAGCTTAAGCTGAGAGGTTCGCTTGTCAAGTTCATCCATAATTTTATTCTCAACTGCAAGCTCGGATTCAAGTTGAGTCAACCGATCACCGATTGAAGTATGAAGTTCTTGGTTAGCAGCCTCAATGGCCTTTCGAGCTTCCTCGAGATGTGACTTTTCGGCTGCTAGTGAACGCGTAAGATGATCAACCGAAGCGTTCACTGTTTCAGCATTCTTTTGTGCAGCTGCTTGGCGGGAATCAAGAAACATTTGTGCCTCGGAAACTAGTTTTTCGACTTTTGCGGTCGCTTCCTTGCAATCTTTAGTACAAGCTTCAACAGCAAGAGAAGCTTTTTGGCATGTGGAGGTGGAGGCTTCAATGGCGTTGGCAGCATTGGAGATGGAGGTCTCATAATCTTTGACAACTGAGGTGAACAAAGCTTGAAGAGCAACCTCTGAATATGCACCAGTAGAAGATGACAAAAGCAGTTGATCAAGCTTTTCGGTTATAGCCTTGAGATGCTTTTTGGTAATCAGGGCGTCATCATCTTCATCACTTTGTACACGATAAGGACCGAAATAAGTTGAATCAAATTCCATGTCCTCACCGCCAAGAACAGGTTCAGGTGATGCAGGTGGGGTTAAAGGAGTTGAGGTAACAGGAGGATCAGAACCGAATGGACTTGCCCTCGTATCATAAACGTTGACGTGAACAGTTGGTTCGGGTGTAGTAGTGGTGGTGGTAGTTGTAGCTGTAGAGAATAGAAGGATTGGAATGGGGATGGATGAAGCACTTGTAGATGTGATAGGTGGAGGACAAGGAGCGATAGTAATATGAACCGAAATTGGAACAGAACGTGGAGGCGAGGTTCGGTTGCTATTGTTAGTGGGTGAGAGAGGAGGCGAATTACCTCTAGATGGACTATCGGTTTCAGTAGCTTCATCATCAGTGGTCTGAGGATCTGGCTGGCCATCAGAAGGAACATACTTAGGATCACTTGTAGAAGGGGAAGGAGACTTCGGTCGTCGAGCTTGCTTTTTGACCCTTCGTTTCTTTGGAGCAGCAGGCACAGCTTGCTCTGCCTTGCGTTTCTTCGGAGTTGAAACCTTGGAGGATTGACCCTCTTTCTCGCCTTTGGGATCAGCCTTCTTCCCTCGTTTTGTTGGCTTGTCCGCAGCATCCAATGAACCCTGCATCTCTGGAGTGAGTTGGCATGGACCAGAAGGGGTCAATTTCCTATAATCAGCCATCGCTTTACTTTCACTGGAGACACATCGGTACATCGATTCTGGAATGGAACTGATAAATAGGAACTTAGTTGGATCAGTCACAATAATTTTGACTGTGTGAAAGGTCGCAATTGAAGACCACAGAGCACCTTCCACTACAGGAATATGAAAAGATTGAATCGCTCTGTTAGCGATCAAAGTCCAAAAACGGCCGCAAGAGATCTCTGAATGTTTCGTTGAGGAGTTGAGACTCTGAACCAATTGGGCCCAAAGAAGTGTTCCATAATCGACATTGATACCGTTATAGAGACCATAGAGAATGGTCAGGAACCCTTTGCTTGCCCCATCCGACCCTGCCACTCGTTCTGCTAAACCCTTGTAGAGAACGGTAAGCAAACCATTCCACTGTGGTGGCAAACAAGACTTCTTGAACTTCATTACCGTTGTTAGAATATCTGTGTAACCCATATCGTAGAGCATTTGAAATAACTAGGTCGTAGTGATGAAGTCCGGTGAGATGACAGAGGCATCAGCTGCAAGCCCTAGCAGTAAACAAAATCTTGCCTTGGAAATGGATGTCTTTTTATTGAAGATATCGAAGAAGATTCGTTCCTTGCGCTTGTCGTATGCAGCAGTAAAGTATACTTGGGATAAAAGAGACATTGGAACGGATTCCACCTGAGTGAGTGCAATCACTAATGGAGAATACTTTTGGCACTCGACAACATGGAGCATGTAGGAATCGTAGAGAAAAGGATCCAATTGAATAATGAGGTTCTGATTGGATTTGATCGTGAGCCACGATGATGACACAGTTTGATCTTGGACTGAGGATGATTCCACCATTGTTATAGTGGGGAAGAAAATGAACAGTGTATAATCGCCGATGAGTTTGTGAAAGAGAAAGAAGAGTTGCTAAAGAAGTCCAAGAGGTTCAAGAAAATCTTTTATACCATCTCTAGGAGAGAGAAAAATCCGGTTGTGATGATGACTGAATCTATGAAACGTCGCCTGAAAAAGCGCGATATGACAGCTTGTTATCCCTAGAAATGCGTCAGCAGGCGTGGGTATAGAAACTGTTTCAAATTCACGCGCCTTCTCGATCTTATCTCCTATTCAAATTTCGAACCGTTGCAACTTCATGCTGACTCACCCTCAAAAGTAAATCAGCGTCACCATAAACAAGACACATCCATTCGCGTTGTGAAAATCAACTGTAACTTCTCCATAATTAAAGAGATCACCATATCTGGTAGAACTGAAAGCACAGATCTGAAAATTGCAATTAGAACCACGAACAAGAATTTGGAAAATCATAAAGACTTTCATGCAAGAGTATGCCAATGATAAAGAAATAAAGCAAAATATTTGTGGGTTTTAGTGATGTCTATTGAGACATGAAACTGATGATCCCGGGCACGAATCTCTTCCTTCAAAGTCTAGAGAGACTGAGAAGTGTCTGTGTGGTTTCCCGTGAAATACGATCAAATGCTTGTAAAGAAACATTGAAAGGCATCTTTTCAATTATAGGCTTTACAGGGTGGCTTACATTCAACCGAACCTTGATACTTGAAATAAGACCGAAAGTCGGGTGAAATACTTGTGAAACCGATGTGGTTTGTTGAACAAGTAGGTTAGAAAATATAATAAGTAACTGGAAAATAGTAAGAAATCTTCAAAAAAAATTAAACTGGATCTTATAGGAAGAAACGTCCTGGTGTTAGATAGTTTCATAAAGATCACGCAAAAAGAATAAGAGATTTCGTGAGGTGACAAGTAATAGCTTGAACATTAGAGCGTCCACCGTCAATGCATTCAAGGTGTTGGATTTTGGGTTTCACTTAGCACGTGGTAAACGAAACTAAGATCATCAACACAGAGATTGTGTAACCATAAACCTCAGTGGTAATTGCTGAGAGTCTCAAGGGTTACTTTTATGAAGCGAAACTGAAATGGAGAAATGTAAGGTGGTTAAGGAACCGAAAGTACCTCTGGTATATTAGAAGGACAAAGCAGAAAACTCTTAACTCATTATGAGAAAAGTTAGGTAGCTCGTGACTTCAGTGATTCAAGCAGCCTGATTTGGAAGAGACGATTGGTGTTTATCGAATCATTAAGGCTTCACTGAGAGTCATGGAGGCTTTGGTCTGCATACAGCAGCATGCATCTAGGGACACTTAACTAGTGCAGTGAGAAGAAAATTATACCTGTCCCATCATCAGCGTGTTTCGCATCGGTGAACCTGATATTTGACATTGATGTGTAGAAGAGAAACATTAGATAAAAACAAAAAGAAACATAGAAATATATTTTGAATTTATGGATTTTCTGAAAAATAATAATAAAAACAGAAAAGAAAATATTTTTGGATTTTTGGATTTTTTGAAAAATAATAAAAACAAAAAAGAAAATATAAACATTCGAAAGAGAAAGAAAGCTTTACAAGATTATACAACCGAAACTATTCCTTAGAAAAGATGAAGAGACCGAGCGTTCGGTTCATTTCGGTTCTCAAAAGTTTAAGAGCCGAAATAGACCGAGCGTTCGGTTCATTTCGGTTCCCAAAAAAATTTTAAGACCCGAAATAGACCGAGCGTTCGGTTCATTTCGGTTCCCAAAAATTCAGGAGCCGAAATAGACCGAGCGTTCGGTTCATTTCGGTTCCCAATCCTTGGAGTATCTTATTAAAGCTCGCTTCTGGTAAGGCCTTGGTGAAGATGTCAGCCAGTTGATCTGAGGACCGAACGGAGTGAATTTCAACATTTCCATCTTCAACGTGGTCCTTGATGAAGTGATATCTCAGTGCGATGTGCTTTGTCTTGGAGTGTTGCACTGGATTGTGACATATTCGTATTGCACTTTCAGAGTCACAGTATAGAGGGATTTTCTTCATGCTTAAGCCATAATCTCTAAGTTGGCTTTGTATCCATACGACCTGTGATGTGCAGGATGCTGCAGCAATATACTCAGCTTCGGCTGTGGATAGAGATACGCACATCTGTTTCTTTGACTGCCAGCTGACAAGTTTGCCATCTAGGAACTGGCATCCACCTGTTGTGCTCTTTCGGTCCAATACACATCCACCAAGATCAGCGTCTAAGAAAGCTTGAATAAAGAAGCCATATTTTTCAGGATACCAGAGACCGAGAGACGAGGTTCGCTTTAAATACCGGAAGATATTTTTCACTGCAATCATGTGCGGTTCTCTTGGATTAGCTTGAAACCTGGCACAATAACAGACATAAAACATTATGTCTGGCCTACTAGTCGTTAGATACATTAAAGACCCTATCATTTGACGATAAAGAGTCATATCGACAGCTGGTTTCTCTAGAGATGGAGTCAGCTTCGTGCCAAATGCCATTGGAACCTTTACTTTGGAATCACCCGTCATACCGAACTTCGTTAACAGAGTCTTCGTATATGCTTCCTGATTAATGAAGATGCCCTCTGGACCCTGTCTTATATTCAATCCAAGGAAAAAGTTAATTGGACCCATTGCGCTCATTTCAAATTTAGTCTCCATCAACTTCCTAATTCAGCTGTTAAGCTAGGATTCGTGGAGTCGAAGATGATGTCATCGACATAAATCTGAACTATCATTAAGTGTTCGCCTTATTTCTTGCGAAAGAAGGTTGGGTCAACCGAACCTTGCTTGAATTTTAACATTTTGAGAAAACGAGTAAGAGTTTCATACCATGCTCTCGGGGCTTGCTTCAATCCATAGACTGCTTTATCCAGAATGTAGCAGTGATCAGGATACTTCTCGTTCACAAATCCGGGTGGTTGCTCGACATATACCGTTTCTTCTAGTTCTCCATTTAAGAAAGCGCACTTAACGTCCATTTGGAAAACTTCGAAGTTTTTGTGTGCAGCATATGCCAAAAAGATTCTTATAGATTCCAACCTTGCTACTGGAGCGAAGGTCTCTTCATAGTCTATCCCTTCTTCTTGCCAATATCCTTTCACCACCAGTCTCGCTTTGTTATGAATAACATTTCCCTCTTTATCCAATTTGTTTCTAAATACCCATTTTAAGCCGATTACAGATGCGTCCTTTGGTGTGGGAATCAGTCTCCAACCACGATTATGTTCAAACTCATGGAGTTCGTCTTGCATAGCTTGCACCCAATCAGAATGATCAAGAGCAGCATTTACTGTCTTCGGTTCTACTTTAGAGACAAATGAATTAAACATGCAGAATTCTACTTAAGAGAATAAAGCAGTTTGCTTCGCTTTCATTTGTGAGCGTGTGAGAACACCCTCAGATGATTCACCAATAATTTGTGTTTTAGGATGATCCTTTGTCCATTTTAAAAGAGGAGGATAATTGGGATCATAGGCAGGATCCAGCTCAGCATTGACTTCTTCTTCCATTTCTGACATATCGCCTTCGTCATTTGTATTTTCATTCTCATTCTCCCCCTCAAATAGCGAACCGAAACCTATGTCAGATTCAGTGCTCTCCCCCTCAGATGGATCTTCATGGGTTGGGGCCTTTATAGGATTCTCCCCCTGGAAAGGTATGTCATGTGGTCTTGGAGTAGACGAACCCTCCCCTTGGATTGTTGACCTTTCTCTTGGAGGGCCATCAGTAACTGGATGATTACTTGCTACAGTAGGTGCGCTTTGAGACTGCTTCTTGGTTGGTTGATGAGGTTCGCTTTCCATGTTTTTAGCAGCTTCATCGATGATTTTCTTCAAGTTATCGATTTTGTTATCTGCTGCTTTCTCTTCTGAGTTGGTCGCCTTTTCTGGTTCATCAAAGAGCAGCATGTATTCATCAAACAAGTTGGCAATAGGAACCGACACCTGACCTGATTTTAGAAAGATTTACTCCGTTGGACTTTCTGTTGTTCGCATTTTCTTCATATAGTAGTCGTCAAAAGTTACATAATAGGTTTCTTCAATCTTCTTCGAGCGTTTATTTAGAACCCTATATGCTTTTGAAGTAAGCGAATAACCGAGAAAGATTCCTTCGTCTGCTTTAACATCAAACTTATTTCGGTTCTCTTTAGAGTTGAAAATGAAGCATCTTGAACCGAATACGTGGAAAAACTTCACATTTGGCTTTCGACCATTCAAGATTTCATATGGAGTGATGGCGAATCTCTTGTTCAGGAAGGATCGGTTCTGAGTATAGCATGCGGCAGCAATTGCATCAGCCTAAAAGTATAGTGGAAGAGAGGCGAAGCTCAGCATAGTTCGGGCTGCTTCACATAAAGAACGGTTTCGCCTTTCAACGATCCAATTCTGCTGTGGAGTATAGGGAGCAGAGAAGTTGTGAGTTACTCCTTTTTCAGCCAGAAAGTCTTCGAAATCTTTATTCTTGAACTCAAGACCATTGTCACTTCTTATATTTCGTACCATCTTTTGCAGCTGGACTTCCACTTGTTTGATAAATATCTTCAGCTTGGGTGTCGCCTCTGATTTCTGTTTAAGAAAGAAAACCCAGGTGAAGCGAGAAAAATCATCTACTATTACCAGTATAAATTTACTACCACCGAAGCTCTCAATAGCTGAAGGACCATATAAGTCGATGTGCAGTAGTTCGATGGGTTCGATGATCTTTGTATTGATACGAGTTGGATGACTTTTTTGGCTTTGCTTGCCCATTTCGCATGTTGCGCACAGATGTTCCTTGTGAAATTTGAGAATAGGAAGTCCACGCACGTGATCACCAAGCACCAGTTTATTGATATCTTTGAAGTTCAGGTGCGATAGCCTTCGGTGCCACAACCATCTTTCATCTGAGTTCGCCTTTGACAGCAAACATATAGCTGGCTTTCCTTTTATCGGGTTGAGATTTAGAGGAAACATCTCCCCTTTTCACTCAGATTTTAGCAGAATTTTCTTCGTTTGTTTTTCAGTTATTTCAGAACCCTCATCGTCAAACAAGACTTTCAAACCTCTTCCTGCCACTAGTTGAGAAACGTTGATGAGGTTATGTTGCAATCCTTCCACATAGGCTACCCTTCGTATTGAGAATTCTCCGTTGGTGATCATCCCATACCCTTTGATCGTGTCGTAAGAGTTGTTGCCGTATTTAACACATCCACCATCCTTAAGGGACCGAAACTCCCTAAGTTCTTCCCTTCTTCCAGTCATGTGACGAGAGCAGCCACTATCAATATACCACTCTTCGTCAAACTGCTCGTCACATATAACCTTCTTGATCAACTGATCACAGTCGCTGATCTTTTCACTCATGGGCTTGGCTGCGAAACATCTGTCTTCCATGACCTTCGCTTCCTCATGCTTAATTTCGGTTGTAACCATTAAGCATCTCGCAGTCGACTCAACAACTCCTTCTAACGCTACATATGCTCTTCCATGTGAGGGTCTGCGTACTTCTTCATCCTCAGAATCTGTAGACCAAACTTCCACTCCACGAAACTCATCATCAACAGCGTTTTCCTGCAAAATCAAAGCATTCAAGGAAACGTTAGCAGTTTTCTTCTTCTTTATCTCCTCTATCTTTCTCATGTAGTAAGTCTCGTCATCTTCACCCTCCTTTTTCTCAGCCATCTTTCTCAGCATACAATCCTTGGCAAAGTGGTTCTTGCCATGACATTAGTTGCAATCGTAGCCAGAGTCTCCCACAAGTTTACTTTCCTTCTTCTCATCGTCCTTCTGGGTGTTGTTCTTCGGTTCTTCCTTCACCTTTTCAGAACTATAGCTTCCCTGCTAGTTTCGGTTCTTATTGACTGGGAATTTTCTGTGAGAAAACTTCTTTGGGTTTGTGACCATCATTGCATATTCTTCGTTGGATAGATCACACTCAGACAAATCAGATTCATCCTCCTCGTTTGCTACATTCTTGCTTTTAGAAACGAGGGCCAGTGAACCCACACCTGAAACTACTTTTGCTTCCTTTCTTACCACGCTTTCATGAGATTTTAGAATACCCATTAGTTTCGCCAGTGAATATGATTTAAATTGCTCATGAGCCTTCACAATCGAAACTACCGCCATCAATTCGGGCCTTAATCCATTCATGAAGGTAACCTTTTGTCAATCACCTTCCTTTCAATGCCATGCTTCATCATCTTGCTGAGCAGATGATTGAATCGCTCGAATGTATGAACAAGCTTGTCTTCAGCTTTCTGTACAAAAGCACCAAACTCAGAGAGCAAAAGGGTTTGGATCGAGTGCTCTAGATCTTCATCTGTTGAGTGCAATTCTTTCAACCTATCCCATATTTCTTTAGCTGCTGTGCATGAACTCACCAGACGAAAGGTATCGTACTGTAATGTGAACCGGATCATCCTCATGGCTTTGACGTTACATAACACCTTGTCTTTTTCGTCTTGAGGCATCTTATCTTGGTCCGCCAGGAGTTGGTTATACTCTTTTTGAGTCTTGACTGTTCAATATGTTACAGAGTGAACAAACGGACCCAATGTTATTGCTTCCTAGATCAAGTAGCCATTGTCTTCAGATCCAACTACATAATCTTCGAAGTGATTGCTTTGAGAGTCATCGTGAGACATGATGAACGTATTCTGTTAGAATCAGACTTGTAACATTGAACTTAGGGTTTTATCAAACACTAGAGATACCGTCGACAGGAAGAAGACAACGTCTTTATATTGATAAAAGCGAAAACCCTAAAGGATTCTTCAAACAGAAGAGATGCGTATGTATTACACAGTCTCCTGCTCTGATACCAATTGTTAGAATATTAGAGTTGTAGATCGATAGATTCCAAACAGAAAAACGATATTTAATCAAGTAAAGAACACAAGAATGGATCAATGGTGTCGAATGATTAATAACTCACACCTCAGAAGAGCTCGATGAAGAACTTCGACTGTAGAGGTGTGCTAGGGTTACAATGCAAGTAATTAATGAGAACGATACCTTTCAAAGCTATACATGCATGCAATATTTATATTCTAACCCTAATGTTTATCCACGGTTGGACAGGCCCAAACCGGGTTAACTAAATGGACTTAAAGCCGAGCCCACAGACGCAACACCAGACCCAACAATCTCCCCCTTTGCGTCAATTGAGGCGAGAGACTACTTCGGTTGAGTGACCTTGATCTTCTTTACAACTTTGAAGAGCCGAGGGACGATCGCAAGAAGCGTCTGACGAAACTGAATATACCACCGAAGCATATCAGTGAATAATTTCTTATCAGCATCACTGTTCTGATTACACCTATGTATGATCTCCAAAATGTGCTCCAAACAACAAGTAGAAAATAGGTGTTTGTCAATCAGAGCGAACATGCATTTTTGACCTTCGCCCCTTGTGAACATAACAGTCTGACATTTTGGATCGATTATCCCCTTAACCATCGCATTTACATCGCATGCCTTTCCAATCGCTTTCACAATGGTTCGCTTATGAATAGTAGCAGCGATCTCCTGATCCATCTTCGCGACTTCATGAATATAACATACAAGCATCCGCTTGATGTGATCGATAATAGGCTGATACTCCTGTGGATTGGTCAGCAAAATATTATTAAGGAGTATCCAGTCGTGAGGGTTCAAGTTCGGTAGGTCAGCCAGGGAAATCATATGGACCGAGCTATCAGAGCCTTGAGTCACTTTGATTTTCTTCCATATCATCATCATCATCTTCTCCAATCTTCTTCTTTCTTCTGTCCCTCATACTGCCCGAAACTTCATTAACCTTCGGCTCAGTAGTGACGTTCGGTTTGGGAGGTGGATGAGGTTGACCTTTTCCCTGAGTAGCCTTATCTCCCCCTTGTTTCGGATGGACACCAGTCACCGGAACACCTTCTATTCGACTCAACACATCCAATGCAGGTCGTATTTTTTCAGTCAGGTGGCGTCGGATGGAGATGGTCTGACTGGAGTCATGAGCTTCCAGTAGATGTAAGAGAATGGAGTGCACATCACCAACTGAGCTTTTAATCACCTCTCGCTCAGATTTTAAATCTTCAACCTCTTTGGTTGCGTTCTTAAGCTTGAGATTCTGAAGCTTAAGCTGAGAGGTTCGCTTGTCAAGTTCATCCATAATTTTATTCTCAACTGCAAGCTCGGCTTCAAGTTGAGTCAACCGATCACCGATTGAAGTATGAAGTTCTTGGTTACAGCAGTAAGTCTCGAATGTTCAAACTTTTTGCCATTTCTCACAATTCGAACTATGAAGAGGGATGCCGTAACCGTATTCGAATTTGAGAATGCAATTAACACAACTGCTAACTCTTTAAATCTACTTAGTGAAAGCGTTTCCTAACAATCATTTTCATGAAGCGGAGAGAAACGTTTGCCACTTAGATTTTATGGTGTATGTGTTCCAATCCATGTGAATTTGTCATTTCCAACAATTATCATAAGACAAGGTTTATGACAAATTCAAACTCATATGGACTGAACTTGTTTAGTCTTGATTTCTTGTCATCTGGTAGTATAAGGGTCCTACCATTGCTTCCAAGTCATTGAGCAACTCACCCCTTCAGATCAATGCACTTTCCATTAATCAAGGTGCTTTGCCTTATGCATTCAAATGAGAACTCATAGAACTCACATGCATAGTCAAACTAACTGGAATAGGCACATAAACAAGAATATGTCAACACGATAGGTTATAAACCTCAAGTCGTGTGTTAGTGATAAACAATAGGTTTATTATTGATTAGTTCTTGAAACTATTCATGACTATTAAGACTCTCACTGTCCTCTTGGCGTATAAGATTCTCTGTCAAGGAACATTTCTTGACAAACAAATATTCAAGAGCTAGTTCGGGTTCTTATCAGGAAAAATCACTTTATATAATTGGTCGTAGTTGATCATTGTTTTATCCAAAACATCACAACTACCAATTTCAAATGTGCAAGAGTAAGAAAATATTTCTACTCCACATTTCATGATATGTTATAAACCTTCTTAAGATTCTGTCACTCAAGGCACAATCTTGGAGTGTGACTCTAAGACTTGATTTTGGAACGAAGTATGACTCATATGTTTAACCATTTCAACAATTTCTAATTCCTCTTCTTAGCCATACAACTACACTAAGGTGTCCTTAGAGGATCAATTGTGATATTGTTCCCTAATCACTAAGATGATCATAAAACATGATACATAAGTACTCTCATGTCCTTCCAGATTGGAGAAACCTTTTATCTTTCTGCCTAATTTGATTCTTCTTATTCGTTCTGCTATACTTTGAATCCTTTCAAAGTGTCAGAATTATACATAATCTTGTAAGCATAATCATATTTACTGAACCTTAGTAAATCATGACGAATAAAATTTATCATTGTTTGTGGTGAATCTGATCAGCTCACATCAATGTGTACTAGATCCTTTTTTTATCTTTCACTTGACTTGCATACTTATGTAAACAAGGAATTAGTCCCAATTTTCCCAAGTACCAAGATTTTCATACATCACATGATTCAAGTCATATGATTCAAAGTTTCTATCCAATTGAAACTTGGGTGATGAGAATCTTTCCTTACTTAGAAAATTTGGACACTACCACAATTGATATAGCTAAGAATCAAACCATTTTCAACATCGCTATTGATGGAAACACATATAAACAACAATTTTCACAAATGCCATTGCAAGGAAACATAAAATAAGATAAAATCAAATTTTATTTATTTGTTAAAAATTGCGGAAAAACTTGTCCTTACAATGCAATTACAAATGAAACTATGTTGCTATCTATTCCTAAGCAATCTATCTTAAATCTTAAGTAGCAGCTCGAAAATCCGATCATCGACCCATGCGATCGAAATCCATTTCTTCGTGATCAGAATCAGCTCATTCTTCGTTAAGGCTTCCTTTCTCTTTTTCGATCCTACAAAACATCAAAATGCAATCTTATCACATCATGTATTAAGAATCTACAAATAGGAACTTAATAGAGTTAGATAGTGGAATTACCTGAAGCAGAGTCATACATTTTGACTTTACCATCCTTTTGATCCTTCAGGTAGATATGGCAACTTCGCATCCAATTCCCCTTCTCTTGGCAATAGAAACAAACAGACTCATTGGTAATGGTACACGGGACAATCTCAGACTTAGCCTTTCTCTTTACCATTTGGTCAAACGGTTTGACCTTGACCGATCCATTTCCACTGGTAAGAGAATACCTTTCTGGACTTCCAATATTGCCATTGCTAATGTCCGTGGAAGTTTGGGAGATTGACCTTCCAATCCAATTTGTTGTACTAGTGCGCCAAATCATTGCTGATTCAGCAGCAATAAGCAAATAGGTTAGATCTCACTATATGACTCAGGAAGTGACTGAAGAACCAAGTCGTGGTCTGTCATATAGTAATATTTAACAAACTCACTATATGACTCAGGAAGTGACTGAAGAACCAAGTCAACATCCAGTTTCCTTGGGAAGACGGCACCCAACATTCCCAGCCTGTCAATATGCAACTTCATCTCCAAGACGTGAGCACCTATAGACTTTCCATCTTCGTGTTTGCCAGCCAATAGGGCTTGAGTGACCTTGTAGTGGTTTGATTATGATGACATGTGCGTAATTAAGAATGATTTAGTGAATCATCAAGTAAAATCAAGAACATGAACACAAGAAGTAAATAATTCTTTTAAGCTCTCATTAGTTTCATAGAAAGAATACAAAATGGGTTCTACAAATTCTCTCTCTAAACTAATCTCTCAAAATGTTCATTAGATAAAATGAGTGTCACTCACTTCCTTATAAAGGAAAGACAACTCATTATGCACAATCAAAGGAGTAAGCCCTGATGATATCCAAGAGTGACTTTGCACCCTTACATTCTCCCCCTCAAAGTTAGGATTGGATGTCCGGCTTCAATCTCCAACGAGCACGCGCGATCAAGACCAAACTCCTCCTCGAAGTAAACAGCAGTCTTCAAATCCGCAAATGAAAGATCTGCTTCGAATACCCATCATTCTCCCCCTTTTTATAATCAAAAAAATGATTATAAAACCCATTAAGGGTGAGAAGCTCTCGGGGAATGAACTTTACAAAACTCCCCCTTGATGTGTGCCAAAACTGAAACACCAAAAATCTTGCACGGAAAAACAATCACGAAAAAGCCTCACAAAATTTCCAATTTATGAAATTTTTTGACTTTTTGGGTGAAAGTTGCAAGATTTTTCAAAAACCGGGTAGAAATTATCACTTTCTGAAACTTGAAGGAACCCATTACGCCAAAACCAACCTAATATGCGAAACTCTATCCCATTTGCGAAACTGGGCATAAAGCGTAAATTCGCACAAATTTCAGGGGCCAGAAATGCACAATCTTCAATTTCTCAAAAAATCAGTCCATTTTCGAATTTTGGCAAAAACTGCCAAAGTTTCGAAACTTCAATGACTGATTTCAAAAATTCTGCCTTTTGTCCTCCAAACATTGGAAAAATACCCCAATTGTCGAAGTTGGTTATGTTGTGCCAAACTGTCGAAACTTCAGGGACCATATGCGAAAATTCTCCATTACTTTTTCAAACTAACGAAACTTTGCCCCAAAAATCAAAATTTGTAAAAGGTGACAAACAGTCGAAACTTTCAGGGCTAAAGTCGAAAATTTTGTTTCTTCTTCCCCAATTCGTTTGACTGTAACAAATTCCTTCTTACCCAATTGTTCGTTAATTTCAAGCACCAAAATTGACAGCCCATTTTAACGAAAATTTGTTCTTCTTCACTTCGTTAGTTTCAGACAACGAAATTTCTCCTTCCCCAATTTGTGAATTAGTAACGAAACTTTCTTCCCAATTTTCGTTAGTTTCACCATTCTAACGAAAATTTTTCATCCTCTTCAATTCGTTAAATTTCCAATTGCTAAATCTTTCCATTCGCTTTTTGCTTCAGTTTAGGCCCATCGAGAACACCCAAACTAACGAACATAGACTCAAACTTACGAAATTTCAGACCCAATATCATCGACATCAACAACGAATCCTCCTAATTCTCTTTTCATTCTATTCAATATCCAATCTTCTTTCCCAGTCGATGCCAACCAATAAACGAAAATCGACCTTTCGAAACTTCAAAAACCAATTCATCGATTTTACTGTTCGTCTTCCAGTTCACCAATATCAAACCAAAATCGATTTCTACTATAACTCAATACCAAATTTCTACTAGGCACCCACAATCCTTCGAACCTTCTATCATTCCCAAAATGAATCCAAGAACATAAGACATATGTCGATTCAATTTCAGTTTTAGCCATCGACACCGACTTCAACCAAAACCTGACTCTTCGAAATCAAGCCATCCAACCATTTAAAATCGGAGTTGTAAATCAATATGCGACCTCTTCTTTTGACCATTCGACTTTACTACAGAGACTAAAATATGCAATCAACATCCAATTCTTCACCATTCGACCATCCCTGTAGATACGAAATCAATCGAATACAGTTTGACTTCAAAAAGTCAACTCAAAATCGATTTTGCTTTCATACTCAAAATACATTCCATCAATGGGTTCGAACTAACAATACTTGAATCGAAATCACGATCAATAAAATCATGATACTTGAACCAAACTGTTCAATCGACTATCACAACAAATTGAAATTGTGATTCATCGGATTCCGATTCCAAGCAAGAACATTCAATTTTGATTTTTCAGAAACTCATTCGACTCCTACTGCTTGATATTCAATTTCAAAATCGACATCCAGCATCCTTTCAATTCAACAATGAAAATTGTGACTTTCACTTTGACTGAGAATCGGTGTCAAAGAATTAGCGAGAAAGTCCGAGGGTGAAGAATAATTCACTATCACAAAAGTCAAGGGGTCTTTTACCTGATTAAATGGATCGATTTGGGCTCACTTATTCAAATATGAACAGTATTCGAGTTTAGTGTTTGGGCTCAACAAAAGAAATAAGATTGTCAATTCGATCCATAAAAGAATTTAGGATGAACAGTAACATTTCGAAACATTGGGCTGAATGAACAGTAAATGATAAAAGAATATGAGATTTGGAATTTGATTTTGAATTTTGGGAATTTGATCTTAACAAAAAATAATTGGATCAATCAACGGGGTTTGAAACGGATTTGATCCAATGAGGCAAATCGATCAAAAATGAAAAACGTAAAATACGAATCGAAATCATGGACGTTTTGGAATCCATTTGAGAATTTGAGATACCTTTTTGACGAATCGATTTCCGTTTTCAACGAACGAATCAAATTTAGAAGATCTTGGTTCTTTTGTTGGAACGAGAAAATCTCCAATTTGAACATTGTGCCACTCATTATGCAGGATGTACAACTCGTTCTTCGTGTTCTCCGTGTTCTTCAACGATCCAAGAACATCTTCAAAAGAACCACCAATACTTTTGGGTTTTGACTTCAAATTCAATGCAACATTTGGATATTGTTGCTTTGGAATCCAAATTTGCTTCACGGATTTCAGATTCACGACAACATTCGACGAATTTTGTGAATAAAACCCCGCTTGTTCTTCTGTTTAATCTTCTTCTTATTTTTCTTTCTCGTCTCTTTGCATCTTGAAGACTTGATTTCATGAACAAACTCACTTTCCACAACCTCTTGAGTTTGAATCAAATCTTTTGGAGTTTGATACTTGTGAATTTATTGGATCACCGGCTTCCAATAAGGAATCATTCCTTCAAACGAATCACAAGAACACAAAATATCATCGGTTTGAACTCCAATCGAGCAAAAAAAAAATTCATCATGAGAATCAACTTGAATCTTCTTATCATGAACTTTAAGAACATCAAGAACATCACATTGAACTCCATTGTCTTGAACTTCAACAAACTTAAGAGCACGAAGATCATTTGAGTCTTCAATAAGAGAAACATATTTCTTATTAAACAAATATTTTTCTCCTCCAATCTTATCACAACTACATGTTGATATGGACCATGTAATTTCAGCCAACCATTTAATCTCACAAAGTGGTTGAAATATCAAGCTTCCATGATCATCCTTCAATCCTCCATAAGAAACCATAGTTCCCCATGAAATCAACTTGTTTAACACCAACCCATAATATTGATTTTTATTGACTTTGTATTTGACATATTCAACGATCACAATCCAAGAATTATACGGCAAATTCACCATGATCACAAAAACTTGAAGATTTCTAGAGAGAGAAAGTGATTTTGAATGGGTTTTCTAGAGAGAGAAAGTAAAAATCACTTGAATTCTAGTGAAGAAAGACGAATTTTGAATAGAATCAAGGATGAATTCGATTTCTAGAATCCAAAAACTCTCTAAAACACAAAGATCAAAGATCAAAAAATGAATCACCAAATCAAGATTGCCATCAACGATCAATTCTTGATCCAATCAAGAACACCCGCTCTGATACCAAGTGTAGTGGTTTGATTATGATGGCATGTGCGGAATTAAGAATGATTTAGTGAATCGTCAAGTAAAATCAAGAACATGAACACAAGAAGTAAATAATTCTTTTAAGCTCTCATTAGTTTCGTAGAAAGAGTATAAAATGTGTTTTGCAAATTCTCTCTCTAAACTAATCTCTCAAAATGTTCATTAGATAAAATGAGTGTCACTCACTTGCTTATAAAGGAAAGACAACTCATTATGCACAATCAAAGGAGTAAGCCCTCATGACTTCCAAGAGTGACTTTGCACCCTTACAGACCATGAACTTTTCAAGTCGACGAACATGTGGGTAAGGGAGAATAATTAGAGCAGGTGGAGGAAGTGAAGTATGATTTCCATTTTCACGATCGAAACGTGGAACATCATCTCCATGAGGAAAGCTATTTCCAAAAGATTCGAGAAGACCATAGTTGTGAGAATTAGACATCTACAAGGGGAGAAATTCAAGTTAGTTGATTTAGTCCTTAATATAACACCCAAATGAAATATTAAGGCTAGGACCCAACACAATAACTAACAATTCGGAAGAGGGATGCCATAATCCAATTGCAAACTATTTGTCGGTAGGTAAATGACAATTTATCAATTCCACCATGAAAACGAAATTTAAATGAATTAGGATTTTAAATGAAAATCGTAGATCTTTTGAGATTCATTGAACTTTTTAATGGCATGTTTAATCTCGATTATGCCCCTCAAGTTTGTGACTGGGATTCCGAGGATCACAAACAAGGTGTGAATAACCATGAAAATTAGCTCGGTACTCTCGATATCATTAATCATCTAATCAATGTGTCGGTTAACCACACACACTCCATTGAATAACGATAATTTACGAGAAACCCATTGCCATCCTTCATTAGTCCACATTAGTGTGCCGGTTAACCACACACGCTCCACTAATTGACCAATAAGGTGCAATGTGCAACTTCATGGGTTAGCATCAAATTCACATTTTCCTAAAGTAACTAAGATTGAGAATTTATAAAAGGTTTAGTTACTTTATATTTCATTATACTTTTAATGAGAATTTAAATTTCCTATCAAACCCGTTCGGCTAACGACCCTCCACTGGTCAAGGAAGCGGTGGGTGAGAGTGGACACCCATTTAATCGCCGTTTTATAGGCAATTTCCTTATACCCCCCTTATAGACCAGCTTCGTGAATGAGGCATACTAATGGTAAGATTGACTTTTTAACTTACACATATATAATATATTAGACTTTTAATTTTATATAGTATAAGGGTGTATTTTAAACTTTTAAAATACTAAGTGGTTTAATCTATTAATAAATTAGACTTTTAATTTAATTAAACTTTAAACCATTCTATTATGGATTTCTTAATACTATTTTAATTAATCTTTTAATTAACTATCAACAAAGCCATAATTAAAACCTTCTAATTCTTAATTTTGGGTTATGGAAACCAAGAGTTTTAGTATTTAATATTTCATAATTAAGACTTTTAATCAAATTTTAAATTCCAAAACTTGAGGGCAAGTTTTGAAACTCTTCAAAACCTATTGGATTCCAAAACTTGATGGCAAGTTTTGTAACTCCCTTTAAAACATTTAGATCAAATTTAAACAAATAAAATAATCATATAACTTTATCTTTTACCAATTTGACCTAATCAAATTCATACAGCAAGACCATTCAAATCAAATAATACAAATAATTAGTTTATCATATAATCTAGTAATTTTTTTATAATTTGACAATTTATCTTTTAATTTGATGAGGATAATCACCACCATATCAGAAAAAAAAACAGATTTTATGATACATGTGACAACCGTCAAAATTCGAGTCGGTTCTAGATTTGAATAAACTTAGTTGCACATATAGGCACGACACATACTAGACTTTGTAACTAGATGCTAAGTTATAACCTACTAAAAACTAGGAAACAAGTAGAATCGATGGATAGTGTACTTAGATTTCACATTGTTATGTGAATTCTACAACTACTTAATTGTAGAGACTATCCATATTCGGGTCATTCTTTGACTCGGACACCTTTTGATGAATCATACACACACATGCATTTGACCTAGTAGTAGAAAATTAGGTCTGAGTCTCGTCCGAACTTAAGTCAAAGTTGAAAACTAAGACTAGTATACTCTATTCTTCAATTTCGCGTGAATCTCGAAACCACTACATAGAATGCCAATAAACCAATAAAATAAGTTACAAACATTATTTATAACTATAAAAGAGTTATAATACCATAAGATAATTTGAAGTCTCAAAGATTCTATTTATTTTGATATCCAAAGATTTACAAACTCTCAAAAACTCTAAAAACCCTAAAACCTAAATTTTATAAAGTTTAACATCAAGAATTATATAAAAATAGTTATGAAACATATAAAATTATCTTAAAATAATCAAGTTGGGAAATATAATCAATGAAATTATAGTTTAATGTACCAACACTTATCCTTATTTTATAACTGGAAAATCAAGGATTTTATAAAACAATGTAAAGCTTAAGCATATTTTATAAAAACTTAAGAAATTTATAAATTTTGGGGGAAATGATTTGAATGGGATTTATGAGAGAGAAATCCTCTCTCCTCCTCCCAAAAATCGTACCCATCCCCCCAATACACCATTTTCCCATATCATTAATCAATTTCACTCATTCACTCTACCTCTCATTCTCTCACACACTCTTCATCACCACCACTCCATTTCTCCTCTTTACCTCTCACTAACCCATGAAATTTCTGGAAGAATAATATCAAATAACACCTATAATCATGAAATCTTCATCATATTAAAGTATTCTTGAAGGTAATCCCGAATTTTCTTTCATTCCCCTTCACTTTCTTTCAAAGTTTTACATGCTTTCTTGCAATTTCTCCATCTTCTACTCCATTCTAATGAAAGATCATGAACACATAAACATACACACACACAAACTCACGGTTTTGATGATGATGATGGTAGGATTTCACCCAAAAACAACATGGATGTTGTAAATGGTAAAATCCAAGGACTAAAACCTAAGTCAAAATTAACATAATGCACTTTTCTACAAGTTTTGGGTAAAAATCACCACATGCACCCTAATTTTTCTATCAAAAATGATTTTTGAACATTTCAAACTCATGAATGGTCTTCAAAACAACATGCATGTGATGATCTTCAAGCTTAGATGCTTGATGATCAAAGTTTGTTGTTAAAAGCTTTCAAATATGTTCATAAAGGATTTATTCTCAAATAAATACTTAAAACTCTTTTCTGATCAAATCCAATTTTTTCAAGAATCCCACTAATAAAATAAGATGATCTGTAAAGTTTCAGAAAATAATTCATTTTTATCGAATTATTATCGTTATTGCAATAAAATAGGACAATAAATCATATAAAATATTTTCTAAGGTCTATAAATCCTAGGTAAATTCTTTAATGACCCCTATGGTAAATAATAACCTCTCATTAAGTTTCATCGATTTTTGTTACCGTTTAGTGTGGTTTTGAAGTTTCTTTTTGTTTAGCCCCAATAAATCAAAAGACCACTTTAGAGAATGTCAAAAGGGTATCTAATAATTTTCACAGTTCCTACCCTATGTTTCAGACTCAGATAGATATTTTCAGAATTTTTCATAATGGATTTCTATTTTTCCCTGATTTTTGTATTTATAATGGACTAAAAACAGGAAAAATAGTTCTACTCATCCAAAATTCATGATAATTTACCAGAAGACCTTATTATATACTAGAACACTAAATAAAAATTTGGATGGTTTTTCTATTTAGTATGTTATTTTCTTCTATTTTTTAATATTAAATACACTTAAATCCACAAAATCAGATTCCAGTAGATAAAACCACCTTTGGTATTTTTTCCCAGATTATTTACACTGTAAATGAAGTTTACAAAATTTTTGGTAATTTACTTTAACTTTTTAACAATTATTCTTCAATTAATGATTATTTAAGCGGATAAAACAAAGAAAAATATCAAGACTAATTGAAAAATATCTTTTATATTTTTCACAGCTTCTACATGTTTAATAAAAGTAATAAAAAAATGTTTGGGCAATTTTGGAAACTATTTCTATTTATTTAAATTTTTATTAGAATAAATGCACAAAAAAACATAAAATTGGGTTAAACAGTTTAGAAATCCATTTTTACATTTTTCCCAACTTAAGTATGTCTAGTGGCAGTACTATAAAAAGTTTTGGAATTTTTTTTCGTCTGGATTCTATTTTTCACAAATTTATATTGTTATGAAGGCAAAATAATTTGGAAAAATAGTTAATCACAACAAAAATTCAAGGGAAAATTTATGGAAGACATCTACTCTGTTTAAAATGAAAATGTAAAGTTTGTGAATTTTTGGAAACTGTTTGATAATAATTTGGATTTTTAGGAGCTTAAAACACCTTTAAATGTGTTGAAATACCCTCAATTATATTACAAAATTATGGAAATTAATATCCAAAATTGTCTTAATCACATGAGTTATAAAATTTCACCATTTCAGAAAATGTTTGTAACTTAAAAATATTAAATTTTGACACAATATTGGCATAATTCTATTGTAGTAGCAAATATACTAGTATTGGCTCATTAGTGTGTAACATCGTGTAGGAATCGATAGTGGTACACGTGGAATGTAGTTCAAGTCATCATATGCATCATCTCAAAGCATTGTGAGTATTCACGACTCCCCTTATTTTCGGTTTTTAAATGTTTTAGGGTGGAAAAGCATGTCCTAAACTATTTATGTTCGTTGTATTTATTTTGACTCGTATGAAACTTGGTTGCTATATTTCGTATGTATGTGTATGTTACTTTAATTCATGAGGACTGTATCGCGGTTAAATCCCTGGAATCTCTCGACACAACTCATTAACTCATTTGAGCTCATGGTTATTATGGATAGCGCTATTAGGAGGTAGACAACTCCTCACTCGCATGATTCGCTTGAGTGCATTTTACCATATTTCCCTATGTTAACGATAGACATAGAAGAGGGCACCCTCGGTCATTAGGCTTGGGTTGTGAAATCATGATATAATCATTATGCACATACGAACCTTGAATCTCGTTTTAGCAACAAACTATATTTTCCATGAGAATATGAATGTTGCATCTCATATGGGCAACATACTTTATCTCTCATGCTGACAACGAACTTTGTTAATGTAAACTTATTTACTCATTTTTGCAATATATTTCTATTTATGGAAACTTTATTTCCCATGAGAATATGAACGTTGCATCTTATTTGGGCAATATACTTTATCTCTCATGATGACAACGAACTTTGTTTATGAAAACTTATTACTCATTTTTGCAATATATTTCTATTTATGGAAACTTTATTACTCGCTTTAGCAACAAACTTTTATTCATGAAAACCGATTTACTTATTTTAGCAATGAACATTTGTTTATGGAAACTGTTATCAATATTCAGATTATCATGAATTTCAAACTATATTATGTTATAAACTTGTGAGTACTCACCAACTATTTTTATAGTTGACGTTCGTTTTACATGCTTTTTCAGGAATCATCGAGTAAGTGGCACTTAGGGACACTTCACTTTTAGGAGCATTCGCATGTGTTGTATTTCAGTTTACATTGTAATTTCATTTAAAAATTTATTCAAACTCATTGTAAATTTGTAATGATTTTAATACTATGGTTGGTGTTGTCTTTTAACTTTTGCTATGAAACCCTTTATACTGCCATGCCTCGTGTTTCTGCTTTAGCGGGGTGTGACAATACAAAACAGTTTAAGGCAATGATCCTAATCCAATTCTAGCCAAAAAATCCCGAAAAACTCGTCGAGTCGGATACTGGACTCATCGAGTTCATCACCAAATCACCCAACTCGTCGAGTCCACTCATGGGACTCGTCGAGTCCACTGTTCAGACTACAATTTTCCAATTTTTTCAACTTTGAACAATTAACCAATGCATCAATATAACAAAAAACACCCATGACTCTGATACCACTATTGGGTTTTGAGCACTATAACACTTCTATGGTGCACATACAACCCTAATGCCTTGGATCTAAGTTTTCTCTAATTATACATGCAATTTCATATTATCCAAAGCATATACCCTAGCTAGCATACAACTGGAGATATACAACATAAAAAATAGTTAGAAGAATACCTCTTTGTAGTAGCTTGTAGAACCTTTCCTTTCAAGAGCTTAGCACCTCAAGTGTGATGCCTCTAATAAGTCACAAACACCATAAGCAAATGGAGGATAATAATATAGAGGCTAGGAACCACCAAAATTGGATAGGGTTTCCGTATGGAACACAAGTGGCGATTTTAGGGTTGAAGGGGTTACATATATAGTGTAGAATTCCAAGGGTTACTTGTAAACCCTAATTCTTACACTTAGGATTATGATCCAACAATTGATTTGGACTAACACTTCATGGACTATCTAATAAGCTTAGTCCACCACAAATCAATCATGGATCATTAGCCCAAACCATATGTATTATTGATTTACATAATCTGTCCCCGTTAATTTAATCAGTCTCTTTTGATCACTGAATTAATTCCAAATTAATTCTTGATCAAAACTAATTAAATAATATGATTTCTCAATTAATATAATATATTAATAAATCACAAATAACCTCTTTCTTAAATATCCATCCTATCAAATTGCTCCGGTGAAGGCAACCCAAAAGGACCATGCTACTATCGGGTCAAGTACTTACCAATTATAGTTATGGGATTAAACACCTAATCCAATAACCACAACTTAATGGTGTAGCTGAGAGTCGCAATCGAACCTTGTTGGACATGCTTCGTTCCATGCGAGCTTCGTTACCTATCTCATTCTGGGGGTATGACTTAGGGACTGCCGCCCATATCCTTAATCTAGTCCTAACTAAGAAGGTTTCCAAAACACCTCACGAGATGTGGACAGGGAAGGTTCCCTCATTGGCACACATCAAGGTTTGTGGTTGCGAGGCTTTCGTAAGATGAGAGACTCACGACAAGCTTGAAACTCGCAGTGAGCGCTGTATTTTTTCATCGGCTATCCACAAAAGTCCTTTGAATAGCTCTTCTACAGACCGAGTGACAATGTTGTCTTCGTTGCGAGGAGAGGGGTTTTCCGAGAGAGAGAACTCATATGCCAAGAGGACAGTGGGAGGCAAATTGACCTTGAAGAGCTTCAAGAATCAAGTGATGAAGGAACCTCAAACACTAGCGCTCAACCCTAGGAGGAAACTCCTGTTGAACCAATTGACGAATCCTTACCTCTAAGACGTTCCAATAGAGTTAGTAGAGTTAGTGTTCCACCCGTATTATATGGATCCCATATAACTGCTGAGGGTGATACGTTTATTAGTGATAGTACACTAATAAATATGGATGAACCTAACAACTACAAGGAAGCCATGATAGGCCCACAGTCTGCAAAATGGAAAGAGGCAATGGACAACGAGATTCAGTCCATGTACGACAAACAAGTTTGGAACTTGGTTGACAATGTACCAGGTCGTAAGACGATCGAGTGCAAGTAGATCTTCAAAAAGAAGACCGACATGGATGGGAAAGTGCACACATTCAAGGCACGACTAGTTTCGAAGGGTTTCACTCAAACTACAGGAGTTGACTATGACGAGACCTTCTCACCAGTGGCCAAGATCAAGTCTATAAGGTTTATGTTGGCCATAGTTGCGTTTCTTGATTATGAAATATGATAGATGGACTTCAAAACCGCTTTCCTTAGTGGAAAGTTGGCTGAGGATGTTTACATGAATCAGCCAGAGGGTTTTGTGGATGAAAAGTACCTGGATAGAGCGTGCAAGCTTGAGAAGTCCATTTATGGATTGAAACAAGTATCTTGCAGATGAAATCTTTGTTTCGATGAAAAAGTCAAAGAGTTTGGTTTTTTGAGAAGTGAAGATGAGTCCTGCGTATATGTCAAAGCTAGTGGGAGTATTGTTAGCTTCTTGGTATTGTATGTGGATGACATACTACTCATAGGAAACGATGTTCCGACCTTGCAGGAGGTTAAGACCTGGCTTGGGAAGTGTTTCGCTATGAAGGACCTCGGAGAAGCTGCTTATATTCTAGGGATATGGATATTGAGAAATAGGAGTAAGAGACTAATAGGACTTAGTCAAAGTACTTACTTGGATAAAGTGTTGAAACGTTTTAGCATGGAGAATTCCAAGAAAGGGGAGTTACCAATCCAGAGCAATACCAAATTGAGTAAGACTCAAAGCACGAGTACCGATGCTGAGATAGTTGAAATGAGTCGAGTACCATATGCTTCCGCTGTCGGCTCGATCATATACGCTATGACATGTACTCACCCTGATTTTGCTTTTGCTTTGAGCATGGTCAGCCAATATCAAGGGAACCCTGGTAGAGCTCACTGGATAGCAGTATAGAACATTCTTAAGTATTTGCGAAGGACTAAGGACTGGGTCCTTACCCTTGGTGGAAGTGAAGACTTGAGAGTGACAGGGTATAGTGATGTCAGTTTTCAGACCGATAGAGATAACTTCCGCTCTCAGTCGGGATGGGTATTTACCATGAATGGAGGAGCAGTAACTTGGAAAAGTTCCAAGCAGGAGACTGTAGCTGATTCAACGTGAGAATCAGAGTACATAGCAGCGAGCGAAGCATCGAAGGAGGCGATATGGTTGAAGAACTTCATTGGAGACCTTGGAGTTGTACCAGCCATAAAGGAGCCTATGGAGATTTTCTGTGATAACGAAGGAGTGGTTGCCTTGACCAAGGAACCGAGGGATCATGGGAGATCCAGGCACATCGATAGAAAATACCACTTCATCATACATCGGGTAGAAGAGGGACTCCTCGTAGTAAAGAGGGTATCGTCAGAAGAGAACCCGACAGATCCCCTCACAAAGGGTCTGAGCAGGGTTAAGCCCTTACAGAATGCGAGGAGCATTAGTCTGAAGGACGAAATTAGTTTTAGTGATTAGATAGTTGTTTAGAAACTTGTAATAGATAAAATGTAATTGACATTTGATGATTGAATAAAGGAGTTTTATTTATGAGTAAAGTTACTATCTTGTGTTAATTGTTTACTATTGTTTCACTGTTGCATGTTTTGACTTCCAGAATAATAGGATTATTCGAATTATCCACAGTTGATCATACTTTGGAAGTAGGCTATGAGGGTAGACTGCCATGAATTTGTTTGTAGATTGTCTAAGTGCTTAGACATAGCAAAGGTTTGTTGCAACGTTCATGAGTGCTCCTAAAATAAGATTTGAGTATTGGATTAAACCCACGCTCATATGAATCACTTCATGGAATTTATCATGAGTGATTGTGAGATGATAATATCATATAGTCTTTAAACCAAGATATATGAGTTATTGTTTACAAGTTGGTTGTGCATTGATAGTGCATAAACGCATCAGTAACTTGATGTTATAAAACGTATTGTTGTGTACGATTTAATAAGTAAATAGTACAAGCATATAACTTAAAGTTTATCTGATCCTTTTATCCTAAGAGGATTAAAAGCGATATATTGGGCCCCTCGATGATTTTGTGTTGACTTATGTGTCGGGCCCGGTCAGGACCGAATTTATGTGTTCATTTAAGTTCTATGTCAAACAAATCAGAAATCGGGAAACAAACTATTGGACAGTGAGTATGACTTTATTCCATGTCTTTGTCCACACGATATCTTGATAATGGAGGACTACATGATCCGTTATCTAAAGGACGCGTTATTGACTAGGTCAGAGTTCCACAATGGCTTTTGAGAGCTACGATTGGTAATCGAATTTTGAAGTTATACTTGCAGTTATAGTTATTAGACTTATCCAAGTGGGAGACTGTTGGATTAGGTGTCTAAGCCCATAACTATAAATGGTATGTACTTGACCCGATAGTAGCATGGTCCTTTTGGGTTGCCTTCACCATAGCAATTTGATAGGATGAATTATAGAGAAAGAGGTTAATTGTGATTTATTAATATATTATAAGAATAATATATTAATTGAAAAATCATATTATTTGATTAGTATAGATCGGAAATTAATTTGGAATAAATTTGGTGAGCAAAAGAGACTGATTAAATTAAAGGGGACTGATATTGCAATTATCTAATAATTGAAAGTTGGGTTGAGAATCCCTAAGGAAGGGGTGGACGACATATCTTGTGTAGCGCACATAGATTTCGTCCATAGGGGCCTTCTGGAAGGATCTTGTGGGATGCTTAAGGCTTAAGCAATCACATTAGGGTTTTACCTGAAACCCTAGCAGCTCAGCTATATATGGAACCCCCTAAATCCCCAAAATCGGCCACTTGCTTCCTAGAGAACACCCTAGCCGATTTTAGAGCCTCTCCTCTCTCTAATATTCTTCCAACTTTCTACTTGGTGTTTGTGACTCACTAGAGGTGCAACAATTGAGGCACTAGGCTCTTGAAGGTCAAGATCTACAATCTACAAGTAAATGGTATTGTTCTAACTTTGTTTTATATTACATATTCCGAAAATTGCATGCTAGTTAGGGTTCATGCTTTGGATGATTTTATTTGCATGTATAACTTGAGAAAAACATAGATCCAAAGCATTAGGGTTGCATGTACACCATAGGAATGTTGTAGTGCTCAAAATCCATCAATACGGTTATTGAGATTGGCTAGTGATGGAACACTAGTATTGGTAAGCGTAGGTTGTTGGTGGTTCAATTCATATGGAGGTAGGATGAGTTGGGAATCCATCAAACTTCGTGGGTTAGGAGATCTTCGACGAATCCAAGTGTGGATTTGTCGTTCAGATCTTCGGAAGCTGAATCAGGCGTGGAACTAGGATGAGTTTCACATCCCCGTCGGGAGGGAAGACGAATCAGATAGCCGTCTGGATCGAAGATTGTGAAAGTTGGGAGTTCGGGAAACTTCCAACAGCTGGTTGGCATCTTCTTTTTGTTGGATAGCAGTTATATAGATGGATCCAGGTTGAGGGTTGTGTTAGAACATCTCTGCATGTTCTTGTCTGATTAAAGCCTCTGGGTTCGAATCCTGACTTGAACACCTGATTGGAGTATAGTCAGATGTGTGTTCGATGCAAGTTGAGTATGGATGGATTGGTGGATGAGCGGTAAGACCATGGGTGGTGGCTATGACAAGATAGGAGTGTTGTAAGACTGCGAGGTGGCCCGTAGCATTCACTATGTTGGCAGATAATGTTGAAGTGTTGTAAGACTGCGAGGTGGGCCGTATGTGTCCGGTTGTGATATAAGACTACAATTGGTCATGTAGCATTGACTTTTAGCATTGGATTTGGGTGGCGTCAGGATTGACGGTTGGATCAGAAAGGGTGTTGGAGCCATAGTGGCGAGATAGCTAGGACAATTATTGTAGGATGAAGCCTTGACTCGGAAGTCGCATGGTGCGGCTGTGTATGACTAGTTGTCTTAGCTACCGGGTGGAAAGCTGGTGAATCAGTTTTTTCGGCAGGTAAGTTGGGACCAGAGAGGTCTCGGCTGCTTTTGGAAAGCAGCTAGGGGAAACAAGATGAGATGTGGCGATATTTCTAATTTGGGACACGCGTGTGGAGTCGCTTGTTATTCGGTGAATATGCTAAGTCATTTACAGCTTAGATTAAATAATCTCATAATAAATAATGTGACCATGATGCGTAACTCACGTTTGATTCTAACCATTGCAGGAATGATTCTTCTACTCGAAGGACTATCTGAGCCTTCTGTCAAGTAAAAGTGTTCCGTAGTAATGAATGGTCAGTGATTTTGTTCCCAGTAGAAACAACAAGATAATGAAGGGTTGAAAGTGCTTTGTTTAGCTAGGAATTCAAGTGAAATTGTCCTGGTAGTGGTTCATTATGGGCGGTCTGTCGGGGAGTCAGAACAATCCGAGACTTTAGATTTCGGGTAAGGTAGAAGTGGTTATTCTGCAAGGGTTTAAGGATTCGTTGGTCATCAGGTTGCAGATTTCTACTAAGGTTGGGTTCGGTTTCCTTGGGCAGGACGTTGTATGATCGCGGTTCTGGTTGTGTTCCTCAGTATGAGGGGCGTTCATGGGATGGTAAGGAATGATTTCGAGGACAAAATATGTATTAAGTGTGGGAGAGTTGTAACACATGGTCTTTAATCGTTTCACTATTTAGGGTCGTGGCCCGATTATTGGTTATCATAAGGCTTAGGGCCTTGGGGAAAAAGAGAATTAGTCCTTGTTGGATATGGGCATTATATTAGTTGATCTGAGAGTTCGATTGTGTTTCAGAGCCCAAGGGTATAATCGTAATTTGGCAGTTCGCGCCTTTATGAATTTTAGGTCTTTGTTCAGGAAAATTTAAGGCGAGGTTGAGTTGATAGAAGTGTAGGGCTTCTCGTCACCTTTCAGTGGATATAAAGTTTGTTGGAAACGGACTTAAGTCGAAGGAGTTATGGTCGATAGAAGTTTAACTGTTTTGGAGCTTGGTCGTGTATGCGGGGTGTACTCACCAAGTAGGCAGGGCGTAGTGGCTAGGTGGATTGCGGAGGTCTCTTGAGTACGCCGGGCGTACTAAGGGGTACGCGGGGTGTACTCCCTTTAGATGGAAACCCTAGTTTTTAGGGTCCTGGCCCTATTTAAGCCTCATTTATTTTTTAGCCTTGTCCCTTATCAGCCGCTAAGCCTCCTACACCCTAATATTCAACCCTTAGCCACCATCACGGAGGTCTTAAGCTTTTGTGTGGAATCTTGGAGTGTTTTCTGCATTTTGAAGAGATTGAAGGTTGTCGAAGGATCATGACTTGGAGTGGCACTTATAGATCCAAAAGTTTCTCATCTTTTGCAATCCATTAAAGGTAAAAAACTCTCATCTTGGCATCTCTTTGGTTAGATCCTTTTTGGGGTGGTTTATGGAACATTTTGGTCCCTTTGGTTTGTCTTTATGCGGTTGAGCTTTCCCCAAGAGCTTGGACACTAGATCTGGACGTTTTAGATGTCCCAAATGTATAAAAATGTGATGTTGATAGTTGATATCAACTCATGTATGTGTTTTAGCATCTTTGGTAAAGTTGTTAAGTAAGAACTTGGATTTGGGACCCATTAAGCCATGCAAGAGCTCAAAATTAATGACTTTATGGATTAAGGAATAATTTGGAACTAGATCTGAGCATTAGACGTTTTGGCTTAGGGAATAAGACTTTTTCTAAGTTAGTTGTGGGCAGGGTGAGTACACGGGGCATAGCTTATAGTATGTGGCGCGTACTGAGGCAATTGGGTGTACATTGGGCCTACCAACTGAGTACACGGGGCGTACTTAATCTGTTGGGTTTTTCTTGATTCGTTGACTTTTTGACAATGGACAATTGACCATAAGTTTGACCAGGGTTGACCATGGGACATTTTGGGCCTTTTAGGATAGTGGGCCTTTTCGGGATAGGCACATGATGGGATTGGGCCCAATTTGGATATTTGGGCCTTATTGGGCCTTGTGGTACCATTTTAGGGTTTTGGGCTTATGATGCTAGTGGCTTGGGTTTTGGCAAAATAAGGAAAAGGGTATAATAGACTTTTACCCTGAAAGGTTTGGTCATTTGAGTAGAATTCTTGTTTGCGTCGAGAATCAATTATTGATGGAATATTGTTTGATGATGTATGTGCAAGGTTTCCGGTAGCAGCACTTCGAGTGTTCGGTTATCTTGGTTTGAGGTGAGTCTCCTCCCAGTATCCATGGGTCGAAGGCACCAAGGCCGACCTATTATCCGGTTATGTAGTATGCTAGCGATTGTGTGATATATATTGTGTTTGCATGATCAGTTTGAAATATACCCTAGGACGGGGCCCAATATTGCATGTCGGGTTGAAATATACCCCAGGGCAGGGCCATTATGGTATGTTCGGGTTGAAATACACCCTAGGGTGAAGCCCTAGGGCGGGGCCCATACTTGTTTATTGGGTTGGAATATACCTTTGGGCTTGGCCCAATTGTATGTTTGGTATATGGTATTTTGGGGAACTCACTAAGCTTTGTGTTTACATTTTGTTGTTCATGGTTTCAGGTACTCTCGATTCAATAGGGAAGTGCCCGGCCTGATCGCAACGCATACACCCATGTTTTTCCGCAATTTGTGATTTTGGGATTGTACTCTGATAAATGTTTTATTATGAAATACTTCTAAATGGTTGAACACAAGATAAATGGGTGTTTTGATTATATTAAAAATGAAATTTTTACCTTGTGGTTTTCGGGACGTTACACGATTCTTCGTTTGTTTTTTTCAGTCCATTTAGCATCCGATTTTTTTCTGTTCAAAGAAAATCTTATTTCTACTCAATTTGATGTCAAATCTCAACGTCAACACATTGATGAATTTTGCAAACTTGCTTGGATCTGCAAACAAATTTCCAATATTATTCCTTGAATACTACGATAAATGGGTTGATCGTATGGAATACTATATCAATGGTATCTACGAGGATGTTTGGAGATCTTACGAGACTGGACCATATCGTGCTCATTTAGTTCAAGATGTTGGTAATGTAGGAGCTGTAGAAGACATGATCGCACAAGGAAACAAGAAGAAGGAGAACGAAAAAAGATGTGTCCGTGAAATGCGAGGAGAACTTCCACCTGCTGTTTACAATTATGTTCAAGGTTGCAAAACAGTGAAGGAGATTTGAGATATGTTGAAGGAAAAGTATCAAGGGAATGAAAGAACCAAAAAGAGCTCTGTGACATAATGCTTTTTAGATTTAGCTGATTTTAAGCAAAAAGAAAATGAGACTATCAAAGTGTATTATGATAGGTTGAACGAACTCATTTTCAAGTGTAATAGATATGGAGTGGTTCGTACAACTTTGGAGTTCAATCTCACCTTCTACTTGGGGCTGCGAAAGCAATGGGTAAATATTTTTCTCATGATCAAAAGTCAAGAGAATTTCGACACCTATTCTTTGTTGAATCTCTACAACATACTGAAGGCACATGACTCAGAAATAAACGAGATTGCAGAGGAGAAAAAAATGAGGTTTAGAGGACCAATGACATTAGTCTCCAAGACAACTACAAAAGAGATCGAGTCTAATAAAGAAGAGAAAGAATGTGGAGAAGGTTTTTAATCAATTCTGATGATGAAGCTCTTGCATACTATTCCAATAATAGGATGAAGAAGTTCTATAAAAAGCCTATTACTTTGAATTTCAAGAACAATTCATAAAAGAAAGCAATTACGAACTCAGGCGCAAGACAAAAAGGTGTTGAGAAACTGGAGAAGAAGGGTGAGAAAAAGCTAAAGGGTGATTCTGGTTATGATTGTAATTATTGTAAAGGAAAAAATCACTTATCGAAGGATTGCATGCATAGGAAGAAGGAGGAGAAGAAAGAGAAAGCTAAGAATGAAGCTTACTGCTCAATGAATCTGGAAGAACTTTGTACAAAGTCAACGAATCTTTCATTGATGGCGGAGGGTTCAGATGAGAATGAAGGGACGTATCAGATTGGGTCATCAGGCTCTGATGACGACGAGATGCGTCATCCAACTCATGGAGTCTTATTTTCAAAACACGAGGAGGGTCAATTTGGAGGAAAGAGTTTGGTTGGTGATGGTATAGAAGATGTTGATTGGGAAATATGCTTTGTTATGAGTGCTTCAAAGTCTCCAATGACTGCAATGGTACGTGATCTTCTTGTTTCTCTTAATGCTCCTTTGAATTCTTATCATGCTATTTTATATGATTATGATGAAACCTGCTCTTACCTAAATGATATGTTGATCTCTATGAGTAGCGAAGCGGGGAAATCTAAGTCTTTACTTTACGAAGCTCGTAATAAGTTGGAGGAGAAGAATAGTAAGATAGACGGCTTAGATCTAAGAATAACTGACATTATGGTAGATATGGATTCAATGCGTACAGACAATAGTGTTTTGGTAAAATAAAGAAACATTTGTTGTAATATAGCTAAGCGTCTATATGGTAAATTGACTGAACTTTATCATTCGTCGTATATCAGTAACGAACATAGGAAGCTATTTCCTTTAATTACTTTCAAAAGAGAATTAGTTGATAAGACTACCTTTGATTGCGAAAGTAAGGTAGCTGATTATGATACTATTCCTAATGATTCATATGCTTATGGTATTGTGAATATTAATGATTGTCTGGATGCTGATGAACTTGTTGATATTATGAATGGCACTTTGACCAAAAACTAACAAATCAAAATTTTGAAAAGGACTGAGAGTTCGTCACAAAGTACTCAACAAAATTTTGCTAATATTGAAGACGATTATGATAATATCAGTGAAATTGAGTAAGAGGAATGTGTTGATTGGTCAAAAATGTCTGTCATTAATGTTACTTTGTTAGCTAAAGGAAAAGAAAATGTTGATTCAACAACGAAGTTAAAAAGGATTCAACTTCGACAATCAAAACTTGTCATTCTCGAAAGGAGTCGGTTATTCTCGAGGACATAACAAATAACGAAAGTGATAGTAACGATGATTATGGTGAAAAGGAAATTTCTCGAGTTATTGAAGCTCAAGTATATGAGGAAACTGAGGAATTAGAAAAAAATTTAAAAGAAAAGGGAAACCATTTTCTTGAAACAAATCCAGTTCTATTTCCAACTTGCATCAAAGGTCTTCCTAATCAAGTGTTTGTTACAATTGGTAATGGGGACAATGTTGATCCGAAAATAAATAATTTGTAGAAAGTAGAAAATTCGAAAGTGACTGGTGAAGGACTTTATTCTAACCAAAATGTTATTGAAAATGGTTTGATTCAAAGGTCAAAAGTTTTCAACGTCAAAAGAGTCAATGGTGTTTTACAAAGAAAATTAAAAGAACACAATTGGTGTTTGGGTTGTGAAAACCACAAAGCCTGATGTCCAAGGAAAAATTGAGGAAAAATCTGAGAAGTCTTTACCTAATGATTTAATCAATCAAAAGGCGAAGACTCAATCTGTCAAAAAGGTTGAAGAAAAATTTATTCCTACATAAACAATTTCAAAACAAAAGCTCGAAAGAAAGCTTATTGGAAGAAAAGAAAAGATTCTCAAAATGAAATGATTTTGAAACAAAAATCAACACAACCACCAGAAAGAAGTTTTCTCAAAAATTTAAAACTCATACTTCAAAAGAACCTTCTAAAGTTGGTGAAAGTGTCAACAAGAATGTTGTGAAAAAAAGTCAAAATGGTTTTTCGCAAAATGCGAATGTTGTTTAAAATTCAAACAAGGAAAGAAATCGTAAAGGTTCAAATTTTGTTCAACAAAGTGTTCAAAAGAATTTTCACCAAAATCATGCTCAGAAAAATGTTCAAAACACGAATGGTTTTCAAAATGAAAAAATGAAACCACAAAATCATTTTCAGAACAATGCACAAAGGAATTTTTCACCAAATCAAAAGGTTTTTTTAAAAAGATTCTCATTTTGGATATCAACATCGATACCAAAGTCATTTTCAACAACGACCACAAAAGCCATCATATCAAATGAGTTTTATTAAAATGAAAAATGTTGGGAAGAAAAATGTACCATTCAAGCCTGATGGTCCACATTTTCTAAATCCTGATTCCAAGCAAAATCTGAATGTTTCTTTTGCCAAAGGCAAAAATGAAATGAAGAATTTTAATCATTGGTTTGAAGGAAAGAGAAAAAAGTTTCATTCTAAGAGTATTCTCAAAAACAAGTCCAAAAGGCATATGAGAATTACTTGAACGAATCAATAAATAGAAGTACTTCTTCACAAGAACCAATCACGAAGACTTCAAAATGGAAAGAGGTTAAAACAATGAAAGTTGATTTTTCTGAAAAGAAGGTTGAAAAGAGAATATCAAAGTTGAAACTTCACCATTGAATGATAATATTTCTGTGCCCCAATCTGAAAAAGTTGACTTAATTGACAAAATCAAAACAAAAGTTCGTAGTTAGATTTTTAGTTCGTCATTGCACACTATGTTTCACACTAATATCCAATGACCCAAAAATCCTTGGGGACCTAAATCTCTATGAATGATTGTAGGTATTATGTGACGAGAAGTATGACAAAAATTGGTATATCAATAGTGGGTTCTTACGTCACATGACTAGTCGAAAGGAGAATCTGAGGGATTTTAGGAAACTCGAGAATGTAGGTGTAGCAAAGTTAGGAACAATCAGAAATGTAAATTCAAGGGATATGGAAAAGTTATGAATGGGACGTTTACTGTCAAAAGAGTCGCTTATGTTGAAGGTTTGAAGCAGAACCTAATAAGTGTATCTTAACTTGCTGTTGGAACTAGGAATCAAGTGCTTTTTGATGGAGAAGGGAGTGGAATATCGAACAAAGAGACAAAGGAAGTATTGTTGAAGTCAAAGAAGAAGGGAGACATGTTCACTCTGGATATAAAACCTATAGTTGGCATTCCTTCTATTTGCTTGCTATCGAAGGCTTCTTGTGACCTCAGATGACTTTGGAATCGTAGAATTTCTCATCTTAATTTCAAATTTTTTTATAAACTTGTTTTAAATGATCTTGTTCATGGTTTACCTATTTTGAAACTTGACAATGATTCTTTGTGTGCAGCTGGTGAACAGGGAAACAAACATCGTCAAGGTCATCTAATCATATTTGATTCTAAGATTGTCGAACCGTTGGAACTTTTACACATTGACTTGTGTGAACCTTCGATTGTTGAGTCTATCAATAAGAAGAAGTACATACTTGTTATTGTTGATGATTTATCACAATTTACTTGGGTTTTCTTTCTTAGACAGAAATCAAAAACTGCTTAGGTGATGATCGACTTCATCAAAAACAGTGAATTGAGTTTGAAAAAGAAAGCTCGCAAGATCAAATGTGATAATGGAACTGAGTTTAAGAATCAAGCTGTAGATTTGTTCTTGACAAATTTGGGGATCTCTCCTAATTTTTCGTCTCCTTACACACCTCAGTAGAACAGTGTTGTCTAAAGAAGAAATCATTCATCTTGTGAAGCGGCTAGGACAGTGCTCACATATCCAAATCTACCTCAATATTTTTGGGCAGAAGCAGTGTCTACAACTTGTTTACACAAAATAATTCCTTTATTCGTAGATGTTTTAACATCACACCTTATGAAATCATTAACAAAAGGAAACCTAATGTCAAAATTTCCCATGTTTTTGGTTGCAGATGTTTCATAATGAATCTTAAAGATAATGTTTCTAAGTTTCAAACAAAAGCTAGTGAAGGAATCTTTTTGGGATATTCACAAAAAGCTATAGCATATAGGGTGTTAAAGAAGAGAACGGGAAAATTTGAAGAAACATTCAAACTCACATTTGATGAATACTATGTCAAAAAGGTTGTACACGAATTTTCAAAGAAACCAGTACTCACTAAATCTAATGAAGAATATGAGCAAGTGCATACTTTCGATGTGGATTTTGATTTTCTCTTTGGTATACCTGATAGGGAAATTGATGATGAGGTCAATGATGAAGATAATAAAGTACCACAAGAATCAAAGCATTCAAATGATTCTATAATCATTGACGACCAAACAGATGCTTATCCATCATCAACATCAAGAATCAATGTCGAAGGGGGACAAAATTCGACATCATGTCAAGTGGAAGGGGAGCTCTTGACTTCTCATTCTTAAGTCGAGGGGGAACTATTAACTTCGCAAGTTGGTGTTGAGGGGGAGCAACAAACATTGAATCCAGTGGGTGAGGGGGAACCAAGTAGAACAAATAACTAAGTGGAAAATATGCTCCAGGAAATGCAAAATAATGATGTTAATGATGCTATTTTTATTGAAGATGAATTATATGAAGTTGAAGAAACATTTGAGGATGCACATTTGGAGTTTGATCCATCATTCCCTCCTTTGGAGAAATGGACTCGTGATCATCCAAAAGAACAAATTCTTGGTGATCCTAGTTCTGGTGTTCTAAAACAAGCACATATTCGAGCTAGGAATGAGGTTCTTAATGTTCATCAACAATATTGCATGTTCAATGTTTTTATTTCAAAAAACAAATCAAAAATAGTCAAGACTGCATTAGAACATCCTGATTGGGTTGTTGCGATGCAATCTGAGTTGGTTGAATTTGAAAGAAACAAAGTTTGGAGGTTAATTCCCAAACTTGATAATGTGTTGATTGTTGGTTTAAAATGGGGTTTTAAAAATAAAATGGATAAAAAAGGAAATGTGGTTCGCAACAAAGCTAAATTAGTCGTGAAAGGTTATTCGCAACAATAAGGCATTGATTAGGATGAAACCTTTGCCCATGTTGCGAGAATCGGGGTTGTATAAATTTTTCTTGCTTATGTAGCTCATAAAAATTCTGATGTCTATCAAATGGATGTAAAATGCGCATTTCTCAATGGTGTACTTGAATAGACGGTTTATGTTGAGCAGCTACTTGGATTTGTAAATGATAAGTTTCATGATCATTGTTATATACTTTCCAAAGTAGTTTATGGATTAAAACAAGCACCTCGTGCTTGGTATGCTACTCTAACTAATTTTCTGAAAATTGTTAAATTTAAGCAAGGATCAGTTGATACCACTCTATTTCAAAAGAAATTAGGGGGTCATCTAATGCTTGTTCAAATTTATGTCTATGACATAAGATTTGCTTCTATTGACCCTTCGTTTTCAAAGGAATTTGAAGATCTTATGAAAAGTCATTTTGAAATGAGCATGATGGCGAAGATCAATCATTTCTTAGGACTGAACATTCATCAAAGAAGGGAATGAATCTTTATTAATTAAAAAAATTATACACGAAACCTGATTGAACGTTTTGGAATGACGAATTTCTCAAACGTGAAACTTCCAATTGCAGTTGGCACTCGCTTAAGTCCTTCGTTGGATAAGCCAGCTGCTGATCTCAAGACATAGAGAAGAATGATCGGTTCATTATTGTACTTAACGGCAAGTCGACTTGTTGTTGTTTTTATTGTGTGAAGTTGTGCCAGGTGCCAAGAAAATCCCAAGGAACCTCATCTTACTGTTGTTAAGAACATTTTTTGATATCTACATCGAACGCGACTTTTTGTTTGTGGTATCCATCAAACACTGGATTCTTTATTCGGGCTTTTTCTTATACGGATTTAGGGGAAGCCAACTAAATCTAAAAAGCAATACTAGAGGATGTCAATTATTAGACGGGAGGCTTGTGAGTTGGCAATCGAAAAAGTAGACTTGTGTTTCAATATCAACATGTGAGGCTGAATACATTGTTGTTGCGGCCTGCACTTCTCAAGTGATCTGGATCCAAAGTCAATTACGTAACTGTGTGATAAATATGAAGAAAATTCCTTTATATTGTGACTCTCAAAGAGCTATTTGTATATGTCATAGTCCAGTTCAACACTCAAAAACGAAACATATTGCATTTCGATATCATTTTATCAAATATCATGTTGAGGATGACAATATCGAAGTACATTTTTGTAAAACAACAGACTAAGTGGATGATATTTTTACAAAACCACTCGATGAAAAATCATTTTTGAGAATTTAAATGGGCTGGGAATGATGGAAGTTTGTTATGATCCTAATTCTAACTAATTTTTCTTAGATTTGATTTGTGAAGTTTTAGAATAACATTTTTTATTGATAAAATTTCATTAAGAGGTTACTACTCATGTTCAACAATCGACCTGCTTCACTATTGACAATGGTTCTGACTCCTTCGGCAAATATTGACAACTAGTGAATGGGAAGTGATATCAATTTGGAGGTGGTTATAAATGAGAAGCAATAGAAAATGGGAAGTGATAGAAAATGGGAAGCGCTAACAACTGAGAAGTGTATCTTTCTGGGAAGCGATAGCTTTTGTGACACGATAGCGAATGGGGAACCTGTACTTTTGGGAAGTAATAGCGAATGAGATTCTCAAAGCAATTATTCGTTATCAATAACGAATGTCAATTGCAGGCGATATCCTTTTTTTTAATTTTGTTTTTTTTTTTTTTGGAAAAACACAAAAAAACCAAAAAGATTTTCTTTATTTTTTTAAAAAAATCAACAATCCGAAAAGATTCTCTATATTTTTGTCTTGTTTTTATAAAAATCAAAAATCCAAACAGATTTTCTCTATTTTCGTCTTTTTCATTTTGAAAAACAAAAATACAAAAATATTTTCATTATTTTAGATTGGGAAGTCCATTGTCACAATATGTTGCTCATATACATGCCAAAGCAAAGCTCAAAAGGGAACCAATATCATTTGTAACTCTTGTACTAGTTAGATGTCCCTGGAAACATGTTGCAGCATGTTGTCCTAAGCCTCATTGACTCGATGTGTGTGAAGCCTTAATGAAATTATTCTTACAAAAATTTATTCTTAATAGGTTGTATTCATAATAGTCCTCGAACTACCTTTCTCTTCTCGTTTTGAGTTAAGAGATAACTGTAAGGTCCTATCATGCGTAGAGTGTAAAGCCCTGTTCCGAATAGCTTTTCTAATTCAGGACTGTGTCCTGAAGATAGGTTATCATAAGGGTTAGGGCCTTTGGAAAAGAGAGATCTAGTCCCATTTAGGTACGGATAATGTAATTGAGGTGATCCAGGAGTTTGGGTTGAGCCTTGGAGCCAAGGGGTATATCTGTAAAGTGGCAGTTCGAGCTCTTTATGAATTTTGGATTTTTTTTCAAAAGGTTTTGAGGTGAGGATAAGTTGATAGATGTGTAGAGCTTCTCTCCACCTTTTCGTGGATAGAAAGAACGTCAAAAACGGAGTTGAAACGAAGAAGTTATGGCCGTTTGAAGCTGGAGTAGTTCGGCTGAGTGATCGTTGACTTGGTGACCAAGCTCATTTAAGGCTCACGATGTGAGCATGAAGTGCTCACACTGTGAGGAGCGACTGATTCACCAAAACCCTAATTTTTGGGTATTTAAAGTTATGAGATGATTAGGGTTGCTTCTCTACGGCCTCTTTCGACTCCCAAGACCTTTGGAAACCCTAATCTCATCCCCCATTGAAGTCCTTGGTCATTCTTGGTGTTATTCAAGAGATTTTGAAGCTTTGAATCCCTTTGAGGAAAAAGAAGATCATTGGTCGTGCGTTTGTTAGAATCTTGGCTTCATCATCAGCTAGTTGAGGAGCATTTGGACCTTTGTAAGTCCTTAAGCTCATGCCTTTCCTTTCCTTGCTTGCTAGATCTAAGTTTCCATGCATTTTATGGCTTGTAATGTTGGTTAGCATGCATGGAATCCATAAATTTGGAAACTTTATGGATTATGTTGGTACCTTAAGTCCTATAAGTTTTAGATCTGGACTTTGGTCATGGTTTTGGACTCCAAGTTCGAGTCTTGGCCCTTTTTCCTTCCTTTTTACCTAATTTGGTGTTTAAGTCATGTATTGGACATATGTGAGTGAAAGGCTTCGATTTTTATGGTTCTTGGGGTCAAGGAAGATCCTCTAGACTGTCCCATGTTAAGGCTTAATGGATTAGGAGCTTAATGCTCATTTTTGGTCAGATATGGATTCACGACATGAGGATTGAAGCCTCACGACGTGAGAGCGTGTTTGAGGAAGTTTCTGGGCCAAAGTCACAACCTCACGACGTGAGCATCACCTGTGCAAGTTTTGGGCTCCTTGATTGTCGGGTAGCTTGATATTGGACTTATCCTTTGGTTTGGGCTCACAATGTAGTTAGGCCTTGATCGGGCCCAATGGGCTTGCACCTGTGGGCCATCGGAAAATCATTGGTTCAGAAAAGTAAATGGGCTGTAGGGTAAGGCCCATGTAAGGGTTTGGGCCCAATTTGGAAAATTGGGCCATTGATGGATTTTTATGGATTTGATAGTGTTCGGCCTTGGTTGTGAATCTTGTTGGGACAGGGGTGAAACGGTCATTTCACCCCAAGTAAGGATAATGGAACATGGTTTGGAACCTAATTGCTAATTGGGTTCCATTTTGGTATTGATAGCTCAGGGAGTCGGCAGGGCTGCAGCCAAGGATTTCTTATAGTGAGCTTCAAACTTTGAGGTGAGTTTCCTCCTGGTTGAACGGGTCGAAAGCACCAATGTCGGCTCGTATATATTTGTGATTGTATGCTTTCCGGACTAAGGTCCGATGTCGGGCGGAGCCCGATGAATGGTTATATGTATGTTTTCTGGACTAAGGTCTGATGCCGGGCGGTGCCGGTGAATGTTTATGTATGTGTGTTTCCAGACTACAGTTCGATGTCGGGTAGTACCCGATGACTATGTGCATTTTTGGTTATAATTGATGTCTGTATGATACTTGTATGTTCCTGGGTAGGGACGTTAGTGTGGGCGGGGTCCCGTATCTCATCGCTAGCTGGGTGTGGACGGGGTTCCATATTTCAGTATTAGTAGAGTAGGGGCGGGACCCATGATAGGCGAGGCCTTAGGACTGGAACATATATTAATGTGTATGACTTCTTTATGTGTTAGCATGATTATGTGATATTGATTGTATGTGTATAGCGGGCGAGGCCCAGTGACAGGCAAGGCCTGGAAGTACCAAATTTGTATACCGAGCAGGGCTCGATGCCAGGCGGGGGCCTGATGACGAGCGGGACCTGAGGACGGGAGGGGCCCCAATATGTATCTATGTGTATGGTATGTGGTAGTTTGGGGAAGCTCACTAAGCTTTGTGCTTACGATTTTTAGTTTTGCTTTCAGGTACTTCTGGTAGCAAAGGGAAGAGCTCGGGATGACTACATTGCACACACCATGATGTTTAGCATGGGATGTTTACTCTGATGTTTTGATTTGGAAACTATGATGATAATGTTTTGAGACAATATTACTTATGTTTTGATAGAATGCTTTGATAACTATGGTTTTATTTAATAAGTAAAAATGAAATTTTTGGGACCATATTTTATGAGTGTTAAAAGTTGGTATCAGAGCCTTGGTTTGAGGGATTCGGGCATACTCTTGGGTGTGTCTGAACTCAAAGTAAGGACTTGGTATGAAATTTTTAAAAGAAAATCATTTTTATAAAAAGGAATTTTAAAAAGAGAAAAGGGTGTGGTGCATGCAATCAACCGAGCTCAAGTAAGTTCTCCCAAATTACCCATACATGTTTATGCTATGATATGAATTGTGATATGTGAACTGCATGCTAGATTAGAGCTTAGGATCTAGTAAGGATGCCTTGTATGCCTACTGTATGAGCTTATTGAACTGCATGTTGGTACTGATTAGTCAGTGATATGATGGCCTGATTAGGATAAGATTGGTTTTGGTTACTCAATGCTCGAATGCTGCTTGCTTTGTGCTTTTAGGAGTTCTAGTTATCTTTAACTAACTAGTAAACGAATATGCTAAGTTACATATTGCAAGGACTAAATAATTTTAGAAGGTTAGGATTAGCCCTATTGTGCAGCTTTCGTCTGAGTCTAACCGTTGTAGGGAGAGACCTGTCATTCGAAGACTTATCTGGTCTTAGTAATATGTAATGGTATTCGCAAGCTAGTTAGGGAAAGGTAGCAGGGACTTCTTATGCAGCTGATGGCGGAGAGTGGGTCGAATATTACTCTAGGGTAAGCCTAGGATGAGAATTGTGTTGGGAATGGTATTAGTAAAAGGGACTTGGTGGAGTCAAGGCAATCCTTGAGGAAAAGTACGGATAAATGTGGAAGGTGGTATGGGCCCGTACTACTGAAAGCAGAGGATCCGTACTCGAGTCAAGGAGGGCTGAGATAAAACCAGGGAACTTGTAGTGTGTGTGATCCCTCGATTTTTGATGGGTATTCTGATGATTGTTATGGTATATTTTCGAGTATGGTGATGCTACGTGGTAGACCAGATGGCAATTCTGGTGCCGGCGAGGGATCTGGCTCAGGCTCTGGAGCCGGGCAACTCGATGATCAGATAAGAGAGTTTGTTTTAGCTGAGATCACACACAATATCATTGACCAAACTCCTGTGATCTTCGGTACGGTCAAGGAGGGCATTTTGGAGATTCTGGATGAGAGGCTGAGTGTGTTCCGCACTGAGATAACAGTTATGATGGGGGCGCGTACATTGACATTCCTGGAGTTTTGAGCTTGTGGAGCTCCAAATTATCATGGGGATAGGGACCCCATTGCTAGCAGCAGGTGGTTGGCGGATGTCGCCAACTCCTTTCGCACCAGCCGTTGTCCCGAGGGGGACAAGGTCCGACTTGCTTCCTGCCTCCTGAAGGACATGACACGTGATTAGTGGGAAGAGGTTGGTAGTGATTTGGGTGATGATGTGGTTGATCCTATGTCATGGGATGACTTTTTGACCAGATTCCAGGCGAAGTTTGCCCCAGTGATTGAGGCGCAGCAGTTGGCACAAGAGTTTCTGGATCTCTGCCAGACTACTGAGACTGTGCCAGAGATCACTGCTAAGTTTCGGAAGAGGGCTTATTTGGTACTATATTATGCAGCAGATGAGGAAATGGAGAAGGTGAGGTATCATGATATACAGCAGAATGATATTAGGGAGTTTGTAAGTATCTCAGGGTCGAAGACTCTAAATGATATGATTTCTAGAGACAGAGAGCGGGAGATTGATTTGGAGCCCGATGAATGGTCATATGTATGTTTTCTGGACTAAGGTGCGATGTCGGGCGGTGCCTGATGAATGTTTATGTATGTGTGTTTCTGGACTACGGTTCGATGTCGGGTGGTACCCGATGATCATGTGCATGTTTGGTTATACTTGATGTATGTGTGATACTTGTATGTGCCTAGGTAGGGAGATGAGTGTGGGCAGGGTTCCGTATCTCATTGCTGGCTGAGTGTGGACGGGGTTCCATATCTCATCATTAGCAAAGCAGGGGCGGGGCCCATGATAGGAGAGGCCTTAGGACCAGAACATATAGTACTGTGCATGACTTCTTTATGTATTATCATGATTATGTGATATTGATTGTATGTGTATAGCAGGCGAGGCCCAGTGACAGGCGAGGCCTAGAATGAACAGATCTGTATACCGAGCGGGGCTAGTTGCCAGGCGGGGGCTGATGCTAGGTGGGGCCTGATGCTAGGTGGGGCCTGATGGTAGGCGAGGGCCTGATGCCAGACGGGGCCCGAGTGTAACAACCCGTTATTTCAAGTAAATGTAAGTAAAACTTGTTCAAATAAAGTCTAAACTACAACCATGTACAAGTAAATTCACAACATAACTTGATGCAATAAGAACTTTGAATGCCTAGAGTGCATGTTCATTTAACTTATATATAAGTTTATATGGAAAACCATGTTGAAGTAGGCTAATATAAGCTTAATACATAACTTAAAATCACAATATATCTTATATATATATATATATATATATATATATATATATATATATATATATATATATATATATATATATATATATATATATATATATATATATGGTTTTCGGTTTAGGGAATCTAATCCCTAACCAAAACCGAAAACACATGCTTTTGGAAAGCCAAAATCGAAAACCCTTTCTTGTTTAAATCTAGGACCGAAAACCCTTTTCTATTTGACTCTATGACCGAAAACCCCTTTTCCATTTGAATTAGGACCGAAAACACATTGTTGAGGCCCATTAAGGCCGAAAACCACTCCCATATATATGTATTCATCCGAAAACACAATTTATTTCTCAACTTTTAGGCTGCCAACACCTTCAATTTGCTCTCAAAACTCATCCAGAATCCTCTCAACTATCATACGAAATCATCATATCTTCAAGTGACTTTAACCAGATTCCTTCAAATCTTCATATTTCCATCAAGAACCTTCATAACCATCTTCAAATCTTCAAGTTTTCACCAAGAACACCTTAAAATAATTCCTAGCATTTTTGTGAGTATTTCTTACAATATTTAGTGTTGTCTAACACTTTAAACTATTATTTAAATTATTACGCTAATTTAACTACGATATCGTGTATAATTACTATTAGGATACGACTATTCACACGGGTTCTAATCCGAGGATCACCGCTACCACTTCGTATCCAAACGAGAACACGCATTCGAGGTGAGTTCATACCCCTACCTTTTCACTATTTTTCCATGTTTTTAGGGGGGGGGGGGGGGAATACAAGTACAACACAAGGAACTTTTGTGTTAACATCCAAATGATTTCAAACGATCTCAAACAATTTCAAACTATTTTAAACTGTTTCATGCTATTCTAAATTATTTCAACTGTTTCAACTATTGTTTGTACCAAATCATATATATATATATATATATATATATATATATATATATATATATATATATATATATATATATATATATGTATGAGATTCAACAGGCTTAGGACTGGTGTTTTCGCCTTAACTCTGTTCCTTGTTTGGTTTTGGGCTTAGGGCAAATTCACTTGTCCGACTGTCTTTTTAATTTCAATTATATATATATATATATATATATATATATATATATATATATATATGATTATAAAACTTTAGACCTTTGTAACATGCTGAGCAATGGAGTATTTTCAGAAATATTTTCATTAGCAATAGAACATATTTATAAACTATAATAGGTATAGTTTATGGAATACACAGTCTACTCTACTAGTTCAAGAAACAATACAAGAACTTACATAATAAACTATAATAGGTATATTTTATGGAACACTTACATCATTGTTACTAAATTCAGAGGTACAATACAAACAAACCTATAAACTATAATAGGTATACTTTATGAAACATACGTACTATTTTTACTAAGTTCAAGTTACACTACAGAAACAAACATATAAACTATAATAGGTATAGTTTATGAAACATACATACAGTTATTCATTACAAAGTGATTTTCATTTACTCTACACGTAACCGTCAGTATAGCTTTGTGAGACATACTTCAAGTACTTACCTAAGTACCAACGAAAGCCCTGAATTTATAACTAGAGTCTCCTAGAGGGAGTGCGTGACACTTGTGTATAGATCTATACAGGACTGACAATCCCGCACCTGAACTATTAGCTACAGTTAGGCCGACAGGCCTAGTGTGACAAATGTCGTACCATTTCCGACGTCCGAAGAACGTCGATTCAGGCCATCTTAGGTCATCACGCATGGTTATAATAACTCATAATTTGTTATTGAACACTAAGATTAGTGTAAGAATACGTAAACAACTTCAAGTAGTTTTAATTAATTATTAGAACTACAATACAATATTTTACATTACAGCTAGTGGAATCCAGGCACATATATTTACAGAGTTTTCATACAAGTACACATACAATATACTATTTTCCAGTACAGAGAAACATTCATTTTCACTTGGTTTTATTTAATAATAAGACTATGAAATACTATTACTGAGTACAACAAAATTTACACATTTTGGCCTTATGGTATTATGACTACAATTTATTTACAACAGAAAATATCAAATTTTCTGGAAGAACATACTTACATTTTCAAAGAATAGCAGACTGATTTCAAATACAAACATGCTTATGAACTCACCAACTTAAATATTGATACACTTTCAAAATCACTTGTATTCTCAGGGAACTAGTAGATAGATGTAATACAAACTATGTTATGAACAGATGTAAAAACTATACTTTATCAATGTAATGGTTGTGTTTGCTTTGATTACTATTATACAATTATTGTGATACTGTACATGACGTCCTCCGCCCCGAATGTTTCCGCCATTCCTGTTTGGGGGTGTGACACCGAGGACGGGCGGGGGCCCAATATGTATCTATGTGTATGGTAGGTGGTAGTTTGGGGAAGTTCACTAAGCTTTGTGTTTACGGTTTTTCAATTTTGGTTTTAGGTACTTTTGGTAGCAAAGGGAAGAGCTCGGAATGACTGCATTGCACACTCCATGATGGTTAGCCTGTGATGTTTACTCTGATGTTTTGATTTGGAAACTCTGATGATAATGTTTTGAGATACTTTGACTTATGTTTTGATAGAATGTTTTGATAACTATCGTTTTATCTAATAAGTAAAAATGAAATTTTTGGGACAATATTTTATGAGTGTTACACAGAGGTACAATGGATTTTCTTAACCAATCTTTTTCACCCTAAAGTTCTCACACACACATACACAAAGACGTATACCCAAGACATTTTTGGTCAGAGATCTTAATGAAATGTAGTAATCCCAAGTTATTTCTTCCCAGTAGATCGAACTTTATATTTTTATGAAATGAGATTTTCGTATGAACATTTGTTTTGATCTTTAGTCACTAAAATTTTTTCCAAAGCTTACTTGTTGTTAATTACACTGATCACACAAGTGTTTTTTACAATGATTCGCTCTTATGTTGAGTTGCAAACTTGTTTGAAAATGAAGCCACCTACTAAGCTTATTTAAACGAGGCCCTTCAATACTTCTTAAGAAGTAGTCGATTGTAATTCATGAGATACCACGCAAGTACTTTGACATCGCTCTTGATGGACAATGGAGAATATTTTACCGGGATATTACTGCATTTATATCAAAGAGTCTTTGATATCACACAATCCAAAATTTTATTATTTTGATTATACCTTTTCTTTTGGCACACAAATGTATTGAAATCATCGAGGTTATAGGTATAACCAACTCCGAGCTAGATTTCGCAAAGTCTTGCAAATGATTTCACTTATAATTCCCATAAATGAATGATCCTTACCTCCATAACAACGATTAGTTCTTGGTTATAACGATGTGAGTGGCGGTTCAACTCTTTTGCGAATGAAGAAGTATTTGTTGGATGTAACGTTCAAGTGACTTCTCGTGGCTCAAGAAAAAGTGATCATCACTTTTAGACGTGGGAGTTTAGGGAATAAAGGTTTATTTATCTACTGTACGCATGGCAGTGGGTTATTGGAACGAGATTTGAATTTGGAATTAACGTCGGTTATAAAAGACGACGTGATCATTCAGTTTCCTTTTTCCAAATTACCGACATTTATGCAAAAACCCTAATTTCACCTTGTAATCAAGTCTCAAATTCTCTCTCGATCTTTCAAAATGTCTACTAGAAACACCGTTGTTGATAAAATCAATACAAATGATGATGATATTTCTCAACCAAACATGAAGGTTTCGTGTAACAATCTGTGGTTTAATCCATTGATCAACCATTATCCATAGGAATTGCAGATTATGGTTCAAGTGTTGAATGATTCTATCCTTACCCATGTGTTGACTGCTTCTCTTTCTGTTCCGATGAAGTGGTTATTGAAACAAGAAAGTGACCCTCTTCAGCTATATTAGACCCGAGGACCCCCTTCCCGAAGTGAACTCGAAGTGAAGCTACCCAGAGACTACTTTTGTCATGTTATGATCCCGCAGATGTGAAGATAACCCGCAGAGATGAATTATGCATGAAGACTTTTATAAGTTACTTTTATTGACTTTGCTTGTATTCATTATAATATCCGGTGTACCATTCAGGGTCACCTAAGTCAGTTACTTTATGTTATTTTACTCTTTCTTGTAAGTTTTGGGACTCTATAAATAGAGCCTCCCACTTCATGTGATCATTACCAATTCATGATTTAAGAGCTTATTGAATATATAAGATCGTTCATCTCTATATCAACTTATTTTAACTGATACTTAAACCAAGTCCCTCTCCACTTGTGTTGTTCATCTCATACTAACTTGAAGAGGAAGTGTATCTGCAACAACCTTCAGGCTTTGAAAGTTCAGAATTTCCCAACCACTGTTACAAGCAGGAGAAACCAGTCTACGGGCTAAAGCAGGCACCTAGAGCTTGGTATGAGACTCTTTCAGAGTTTCTTGTTAACTCAGGGTACAAAAGAGGTGTGATAGATCTCACTTTATTTAGACGAGTAAATGATAAACACTTGATGCTTGTTTAAATTTATGTAGATGATATCATCTTCGGCTCAACAGATCAAGAGATGGTGGATGAATTTTCAATGCTCATGACCAGCAAGTTTCAGATGAGCATGAATAGAGAGATTAATTTATTTCTAGGTCTTCAAGTCTAACAGATCTCTCAAGGGATCTTCATGCATCAGGAAAAATACACCACTGAGCTATTGAGGAAATTCTCAATGGATAATTCCTCCTCGACAAAGGTCCATATGGCCTTCGGGTATAAAATCTCAGCTCACCCTACCAAAGATTCAGTTGATCATAAGATATACCGAGGAATGATTGGATCATTGATGTACCTCACTGCAAGTCGACCGGATATTGTGTTGGCTATGGGTTTATATACTAGATACTAGGCCGATCCCAAAGTATCTCACTTGACCGTAGGCAAGCATATCTTCAGGTATATTAAAGGGAGTAAGGCCTTGGGACTCTGGTACCCTACGGGTAACGACTTCAGTCTGTAGGCATTCTTAGATGCAGATCATTCAGGGTGCAGACTTGATCGAAAGAGCACTTCAGGTGGATGTCAGTTTTTGGGTGGAAGATTAGTAAGTTGTTCCTCAAGAAAACATAACGATGTCTCTTTATCTACCGCAGAGGTAGGATATGTGGCCGCATCCAGCTGTTGCTTTTACATTCTCTGGATGAAGACACAACTTTTGGACTACAGGTACAGGATGTTACGGGTGCCAATTTATTGTGATTCAGAGGGTGCGATAGCCATTTCACACAATCCTATCCAACACTCGAAGACGAAACACATTGAACTACGGTATCACTTCATCAAATACTACACCCTCAAAGGTAACATTGATCTTATTTTTGTTCCAACTCATGAGGAAATAGCTGATGTTTTCACCAAGGCACTCGACTCCTAAAAACATAATGGATTTTTGGAAATGCTAGGGATGATGAATCCAGACTTGCAGTTCTTCTTGAAAGATTAGCTACCACAGACCTCATTGGTCTTCGGGTGTGAGTAAAGTTGCTTCTTTTCTTTTCAAAATCTAAACTCTTGAAGCACTTTACTCATCATTATTTCTTTCTAAAGTCACTGATGAAGTATATTCCTCATAGATTGCTCATCGGTATAGTTTGTGTCACAACTAGCATTTTAACTAGGAAATTATGTCCTCATGTAAACATCAACTATTGTAAGACTTGTCCTCTAAGAGGATATCATACTCTATGCTTAATTAAAATCATCCATTTGAATCAAAACTCCTGAGTGAAGTTCCAAAACCTAATGGAATATATCTCATATACTTGACTATGGGTCTAAACTCTAAAAATCCCGGTTCAAACTTATTATGAACTAGGATCCTCTTATTGGGCCTAATGGGTCAGTAAACTTTCTATTTGATGATTTTGGACCAATGAAACCCAATTGGGCTCTAGTTGGGCCTACATTCCTCAAACCATAGCAATTGGGCCATGTTGGGCCTAAAATAACTCACTTATTCTTAAGGATCTATGATGGACCGTAAACCCATCTTCTCATGGTAATTAGGTCGTAAACCCCACCCCATTACCACCTTTGGGCCGTAAACCCTCAAGAAGAGCCCAATGGGCCGAAAATTCTCAACTCGGGCCTCATAATGTCAAACATGAGCTAATATGGCCCAAAGTTTTCCTCTCTTCTTTTCCCCTCTCATTCTCGGCCCAATATAAAAAAACAAATGAGAGTGAAATAGAGTTTAACACCTCAACATTACCTAGTGGATATCCATGCAAGATTTCATGTATCCATGCAAACCTCAAATCACTCTCTTCATAAGTCAACTCTTTACTCTCCCACCTCTCTCTATCTCTCGGCCACTCTCTCCCTCTCCACCCTCATTCACCATTTCAAATCTAACTCATTCTCTCTCAAACCCACTCAAACACTCCTCTCTAAAAACACTCAAAGAAACCTCCTCTATTCTTCCTAGAAATCGTGGTGATTGTGTGAGAGTTCAAGAATACATCATCAAAGTTCATCATCTTGGTAAGATATCATACATTCTAGTGTTTAACTTCATCATATGACAAATCCTCCATCCAATAACACCTCATTCGTGATCCATGATCTAGATTCACCTTTGGTTCGAGATCTACTCAAGAAAGCTTGTCAAGGGCCGAGATCTTCTCATTTACTCACCAAAAACCGAAATTTCCAAAGAAAAATGAGTTCATACCCCGTATTTTCGGTTTTCACTATGTTTTGGGGGAGAATACAAGTTGTTTTGTGTAGATCTATGTGTTTATGCATGCATATGTGTGTTTTCATGCTATATGTTGTCTTTATGTTATAAAAACATGTTAGATCTTTACCAAACTCGAAATATCTACTATATTTGGTGATGTTTGTAACATAAACCATCTTATGTGACATACTATGTGGTGGAAAGGATTAAACATGCTAAAAATGGGTGAAACCTAACCAAAATCGTATAAAGGACCATTTTTGACAAAATAACAAAAAAGTGAGGTTCTTATGTAACTCACGGTTTTGAGAGGACCAAAAGAGTCATTTTTAAATCAAAATGGAACTTTATGATATTCATGGTCTTAAAGGGGCCAAAAGTGCAAATTTTCACAAATGGGCTTCTATATGGGCCTTCACGGTTCTAATGGGCCAAATATGTCAATTTTCACACAAATGGGCCTTATTTGGACTTCTCACGGCTTTGGGCCAAAAATTTTAACTTTTGGACTTTGTGGGCTTAAATGTCATTTTCAACAAAATTATACCAAAAATGTAAATTTTTGATAAGAGGGATTAAAGATGTGAAAATATTAAAAATTTGGGCCAAAAAGATGAAATTATCTATAAGGGGCTTAAAATGCACATTTTTATAAAAATCAAGCCAAAAATGATATTTTTTTTTTGACAAAAGTTAGTTAAAAATGTTATTTTTACAAAAACTAGCCTTAAATGCAAGTTTTGTTCTAAAAAGTGGCCTAAAATGTTATTTTTACCAAAAATAGGCCTTAAGTGTAAATTCTTGGCTTAATGGGCCAAGAATGTCATTTTTACAAAAGTGGACCTTTTATGTCATTTTGGTAAATAATTAGGTCATTCTCATGTTTACTAGGCCTTAGTGACCCATTTATATGCTTGATAGGTCCTAAACACTCTTTACATGTTTATTGGGCCTTGATGACCCATTTACATGCTCGACGGACCATGGATACTCTTTGCGTGCTTATTTGGCCTATAATATCATACATGTGAAATGGGCCTTAGTTTTCCTTTTACATATATTTATTTGGGCCCGGGTTATATAAACTCATTCTTTACGAGACATAAAATGATTACATGCTTAGTGAGCCTTACTTGTTCGCTTACATGTTCATTGGGCCTCGAGTGTGCTTTATATGTTTTCTTTTAGCGTAAATTTCGATTAAGGATCTAGTGAGACGTGTCGGTTGACACCTATTGAGTGTACGATCCTAGCCTGTAGTTATAACTAGAGTCTCATGGAGGGAGAGCGGGGATTTGTGTATAGATCTATATGGGGATGACACCCCACACCTGAGCTGTTCGCTACAGCTAGACTAAACTAGTCTAGGGTGACAAAAACCTTATTCTATTTCCGTCGGCGTCCATAAACGCCAAGACAGGCGAAATTGTCATTATCTAGTATGGTTAAAATGACTCACTTAGAGGAATTCACATTATAAATTTACAGGAAAACCATTCTCATTTCTCTTTGGATTACTCGGTAACTTACTCGCGCCGGTACGCAACCTCGGGGGTTGTTTTACCAGCATTCTCTTTTACAGTCAACATCGGGTTGTCTTGGGGCATTCTCTTTACATTCTCTTCATTCTCTTTTGGCATTCTATTAAACAATTACCCACATGCATTAATCCAAGATCGGACACAAACATACTAAACTGTTTTAAGAAAATATAGGATTTTCTTGTGATTACAAAGTTATACAAATCATTTCTCAAACATGCTTATGAACTCACCAACATTTTTATGTTGACCTTTTTAAATTAACTTGTATTATCAGGAAACCGTTGAACAGGTTGGGCAGAACGAAATCCAGGATATTTTTTTCATATTTTGTTGCATCATATTTTAACTATTTTGGGCATGTAATATTCAAATACAATACTTGATGTAAACTATGTATGTTGTTATATTCTATGTGTGGTAATGATGATGTTATGTTCAATTATATACTATGTGATGATACTACAAGAAAGAAGTCACATCAATGCCCCCGGACGTTTCCGCAGTCTGGTTCGGGGGTGTGACAGATTGGTATCAGAGCATTGTTTATAGTGAACTGGCATATCTAATCATACAAGATATTCAACTATAAATGCAATGGGACTAAAACACTCTGAATAAAATACATACCTAGGTGTGCATTAATACTATAACACTAAAAGTCTCTGGAGGAAGTTGAACACCATGGTTAAACCCGGACAGTTATGTAGTCATATTGGGGGTAAATATAGCCGGATCAACTATATTTATTCAAAATATGACTAACATGTGTTTGGGAGTGATCATGATAGGAAATGAATCTAGAAACTTACCTCGTATCCAAAAAGATGTAAGGAACTCAAACCTAAACAATTAAAAATACTATAGGAGTATTTGAAATGTTATCTACACACTCTCCATACACACTTCTCACCCCCCTAGTTTCTCATGCAGTCGCCATGGACTAGGTACATCAAGGCATCCTTTACTACCAGGACCTAGTGGCCAACGGATTGATCGAGGGAGAACCTGGACCATGGGATGATCCAAGGACCTACCAGAACCTGTACCTACAAAGACTTCACGAACGCCAAGCCTCAAACCTTCAAAGGGACGGGAGGCGTGATAACTCTGAAAAGGTGGTTAGAAAAAGTGGAATCGGTATTCGAGATCTGCGGATGTCCCGAGGAGTGAAAGGTGAAGTTTGCGGCTTGCACATTCGTCGATCAAGCAATCTCTTGGTGGAATGGTCACGTGGAGGCCATGACACTCCCTGTGGCAAAAGTTATGCCATGGGAGGAGCTCAAGGAAATACTGATGGCCGAGTACTGCCCACGGGGAGAAATCCAGAAGTTGGAGCAAGAACTGTGGAATCTCATAGTCCAAAACTCTGACATTGATGTATACATCTCGAGGTTTAGTGAGTTGTCACTCCGGTGTCCAGGGATGGTCACGTCTGAAGGGAAGAAGATTGAAAGATTAATTTGGGGATTGACCTCTCGAATTCAAGGAAATGTAATCACAGCAATCCCTGGAACGTATGACAGTGCTAAAAGGCTAGCCAAGAAGTTATATGACCATGGAAACAAGAAGGGTGCCAAATCAGAGGAAGCTGAAGTTAAAAATGAAGGTGATAACAAGAAAGGCAAGAACAACAAGCAAAAAGGGTGACAAAACCCAGAGTCATCAAAGAAGCAACAAACAGTAGCGGTCCACGCTGCTACTGCTCAGGTCACCCCAACACCACATGCTCCAATCTCATCTAGACCAACTGCTCTCAGAAAATACTCAGGAACCCTACCGAAGTGTAGCAAATGTGGCTTTCACAAACATGGGGAATGCAGGGAGATGCGATGCACGAGTTGCAACAAAAAGGGTCATACCGCACGATTCTGCAGATCCCAGCCTCAACAGAACCAATAGCCGAACAACAACAACAACAACAACAACAACAACCACAACAACAGTAACGATGGTGCTACTCTCACATGTTATGGGTGTGGAGGAACGGGCCATTTCAGAAGAAATTTCCCCAAAGCCAACAACCAGGGGGCAGGAGGGTTAGGAAGGGTATTGACATTAGGTCAAGGTGAAGCAGTTCAGGACCCGACGGTTGTGACTGGTACGTTCCCAATTAACAACATTTACGCATGCATTTTATTCGATAGTGGAGCCGAGCGAAGCTTCGTTAGTAACAAATTCAAACAGTTACTAAACCAACAACCCCAGAAGCTCAACGAAGCCTTCACGGTGGAGATGGCTAATGGGAAAACCGAAACAACTAGAGATGTTTACGTAGGGTGCACCTTAAGACTAAAAAATCATTCATTTCAAATAGATTTGATGCCAGTAAACATTAGGAGTTTTGATGTCATAATCAGCATGGATGGTTAAGCCCCCACCATGCTGATATTATGTGTCGTGAGAAGGCCGTTCGCCTTCACCTCCCCAATCATAAAGCCCTAATAATCTATGGTGATAAACCTGGAACCAATCTTCGCCTCATCTCGTGAATCAAAGCACAAAAATGCCTGCACAAGAAAAACTACGCATTCCTCACTCATGTTGTGGATAAAGCCAAGGAAGAAGTGAACATTAAAGACATTCCAGTGGCATGCGATTTCCCAGATGTATTTCCAGAAGACCTTCCAGGAATATCCTCAGAAAGGAAGGTCGTATTCCAAATCGACCTAATACCAGGAGCCACATCAATTGCCAAATCACCCTACAGGTTAGCTCCCGCCGAAATGCAGGAGTTATCCTGCCAACTAAGCGAATTGTTGAGCAAAGGATTCATCACATCAAGTTTCTCACCCTGGGGAGCTCCGGTCTTGTTTGTCAAGAAGAAGGACAGATCCTTCGGGATGTGCATCGATTATAAGGAATTGAATAAGCTCACTGTCAAAAACCGATACCCACTCCCTCAGATTGACGATCTATTTGACCAGCTTCAAGGAGCTAGTTACTTCTCCAAAATAGATCTATGATCCGGTTATCATCAACTTCGAGTCCGAGAAGAGGACATTCCAAAAACTGCTTTCCGAAATCGATACGGTCATTACGAATTTGTTGTAACGCCCTTCGGTCTAACAAATTCCACCGCAACATTTATGGACCTCATGAATCGAGTCTGCCGCCCATTTCTTGATAATTACATGATCGTCTTCATCGACGATATTCTTATATACTCCCGAAGCAAAGAGGAACATGGTCAACATCTCCGTCAAATCTTGGAAACTCTAAGGGCTGAGCGATTATATGCAAAACATTCCAAATGCGAGTTCTGGATTCGCAGTGTAAACGTTTTGGTTCACGTAGTCAGTGAGGAAGGGATTCACGTAGATCCTTCCAAGATCAAGGCCATTGAAGGCTGGGCAATCCCGAAGACACCAACAGAAATTCGACAATTCTTGGGTCTCGCAAGCTACTACCGAAGGTTTATCCATAATTTTTCCAAGATAGCCAAACCCCTCACCACCCTAACACAAAAAGGTGTGTCTTTCAACTGGACGGAAAAGCAAGGAGTTTCCTTCCAAACCTTGAAGTGAGCCCTCTGTAGTGCACCAGTGCTATCCTTACCAGAGGGAACCGAAGACTTCGTAGTTTACTGCGATGCTTCGAACCAAGGATTAGGCTATGTCATCATGCAGCGTGGAAAGGTGATAGCTTACGCAACCAGGAAATTGAAGACGCATGAAGTAAATTACACCACCCATGATATCGAGTTGGGAGTTGTGGTCTTCGCCCTAAAGATTTGGAGGCACTACCTCTACGGTACGAAGTGCACCATCTTCACTGATCACAAAATCCTCTAGCACATTCTAAACCAAAAGGAGCTGAACATGAGGCAGCGAAGGTGGGTTGAGCTGCTGAATGATTACAAATGCGAGATCAAGTACCACCCAGGCAAGGCTAACGTCGTAGTCGATGCCCTGAGCAGGAAAGAATACTCAGGTCGTCAGGTGAAGATATTATCGATAACCATCCACTCCCACCTAACCTCACAAATCAAGGAAGCCCAATCAGATGCATTGAATAAGAACTTCGAAGTCACAGAGGAAACACTGCGTGGGATGGATAAGAACTTCGAAGTCAGGGAGGACGGAACTTACTACTTCATGAATAGAATATGGGTCCTTAAACTTGGGGGATTCAGAGAGATAGTCATGAACGAAGCCCGCAAAACACGATATTCTGTCCATCCGGGTTCAGATAAGATGTACTTGGACATTAAGAAACATTATTGGTGGCCAAATATGAAGGCAGAGATCGCCACTTACGTGGGAAAGTGTCTCACTTGCGCCAAGGTGAAAGTGGAGTATCAAAAGCCCTCGGGATTATTAAAACAGCCAGTAATACCAGAGTGGAAATGGGAAAGGCTTACCATGGACTTCATAACCAAATTACCTAAAATAGCAGACAGATTGTATGCTATCTGGGTGATTGTCGATAGGTTAACCAAATCCGCTCATTTCCTGCCAATAAAAGAATCGTACAAGATGGAAAGATTAATACGAATCTATATAAAAGAGATAGTGAGACTTCATGGAGTACCAGTATCTATCATCTCAGATCGTGATAGTAGGTTCACTTCACGGTTTTGGCAGTCACTCGAGAGGGCTATGGGGACACAACTAGACATGAGCACCGCTTACCACCCTCAAACCGATGGCCAAAGCGAGCGAACCATCCAGACACGTGAGGACATGCTCCGAGCCTGTGTGATCGATTTCGGCAAGTCATGGGATACCCACTTTCCCTTAATTGAATTCTTGTTCAACAACAACTATCACACGAGTATAAGGGTTGCTCCTTTTGAGGCCTTATATGGTCGCAAATGCAGATCGCCTCTCTGCTGGGATGAGGTGGGTGACACCCAGCTGGCAAAAGGGAACTCACCGGACAGCACCCTTACAAGACTAGAAATCATTCGAGAAACTACAGAGAAGATAATCCAAATCAAATCCCGACTCCAAGCGTCGCGTGATCGACAAAAGAGTTATGCTGACAAACGACCAAAACCTATGGAATTCCAAGTCGGAGAGCAAGTGCTATTAAAGGTCTCTCCCTGGAAAGGGATGATCCGTTTTGGGAAACGAGGAAAACTAAATCCGCGATACATCGGGCCGTTCAAGATTCTTGCCCAAATTGGTCTGGTGGCTTATAAGCTGCAACTACCTGCGGAGCTCAGCAACGTACACCCTGTGTTTCACGTCTCGAACTTGAAAAAGTTCTTAGCATATGAAAATCTTGTCATTCCTTTGGAAGAGATCGAAATAAACGAGAATCTCCTGTTCATCGAAGAGCCGGTCGAGATAATGGATAGGGAAGTGAAGCGTACGAAACAGAGTCGCATTCCGATTGTGAAGGTTTGATGGAATGCTAAGCATGGACCGGAATTCACATGGGAGCGCGAAGACCAGATGAAGCAGAAGTACCCTCACTTACTCTCTCGTTCATGATCCTACCTTTCAAAAGAATTTCGGGACGAAATTCCCTCTAACGGGGGGATGATGTCGCAACTAGCATTTTAACTAGGAAATTCTGTCCTCATGTAAACATCAACTATTGTAAGACTTGTACTCTAAGCGGATATCATACTCTATGCTCAATTAAAATCATCCATTTGAATCAAAACTCCTGAGTGAAGTTCCAAAACCTAATGCAATACATCTCATATACTTGACTATGGGTCTAAACTCTAAAAATCCCGGTTCAAACTTATTATGGACTAGGATCCTCTTATTGGGCTTAATGGGCCAGTAAACCTTCTATTTGATGATTTTGGACCAAGGAAACCAATTGGGCTCTAGTTGGGCCCACATTCATCAAACCATTGCAATTCATCATGTTGGGCCTAAAATAACTCACTTATTCTTAAGGATCTATGATGGGTCGTAAACCCATCTTCTCATGGTAATTAGGTCGTAAACCCCACCCCATTCAACCTTTGGGTCGTAAACCCTCAAGAAGAGCCCAATGGGCCGAAAATTCTGAACTTTGGCCTCATAATGTCAAACATGAGCTAATATGGCCCAAAGTTTTCCTCTCTTCTTTTCCCCTCTCATTCTCGGCCCAATATAAAAAAAACAAATGAGAGTGAAATAGAGTTTGACACCTCAACATTACCTAATGGATATCCACGCAAGATTTCATGTATCCATGCAAACCTCAAATCACTCTCTTCATAAGTCAACTCTTCACTCTCCCACCTCTCTCTATCTCTCGACCATTCTCTCCCTCTCCACCCTCATTCACCATTTCAAATCTAACTCATTCTCTCTCAAACACTCCTCTCTAAAAACACTCAAAGAAACCTCCTCTATTCTTCCTAGAAATCGTGGTGATTGTGTGAGAGTTCAAGAATACATCATCAAAGTTCATCATCTTGGTAAGATATCATACATTCTAGTGTTTAACTTCATCATATGACAATTTCCTCCATCCAATAACACTTTATTCGTGATCCATGATCTAGATTCACCTTAGGTTCGAGATCTACTCAAGAAAGCTTGTCAAGGGCCGAGATCTTCTCATTTCCTCACCAAAAACCGAAATTTCCAAAGCAAAATGAGTTCATACCCTGTATTTTCGGTTTTCACTATGTTTTGGCGGAGAATACAAGTTGTTTTGTGTAGATCTATGTGTTTATGCATGCATATGTGTGTTTTCATGCTATATGTTGTCTTTATGTTATAAAAACATGTTAGATCTTTACCAAACTCGAAATATCTACTATATTTGGTGATGTTTGTAAACTAAACCATCTTATGTGACATACTATGTGGTGGAAAGGATTAAACATGCTAAAAATGTGTGAAACCTAACCAAAATCGTATAAAGGACCATTTTTGACAAAATAACCAAAAAGTGAGGTTCTTATGTAACTCACGGTTTTGAGAGGACCAAAAGAGTCATTTTTAAATCAAATGCAACTTTATGATATTCATGGTCTTAAAGGGGCCAAAAGTACAAATTTTCACAAATGGGCTTCTATATGGGCTTTCACGGTTCTAAACGGCCAAATATGTCAATTTTCACAAAAATGGGCCTTATTCGGACTTCTCACGGCTTTGGGCCAAAAATTTTAACTTTTGGTCTTTTGTGGGCTTAAATCAAGCCAAAAATGATTTTTTTTGACAAAAGTCAGTTAAAAATGTTATTTTTACAAAAACTAGCCTTAAATGCAAGTTTTGTTCTAAAAAGGGGCCTAAAATGTTATTTTTACCAAAAATGGGCCTTATTTGTAAATTATTGGCTTAATGGGCCAAGAATGTCATTTTTTTACTAAAGTGGGCCTTTTTTGTCATTTTGGTAAATAATAGAGCTAAAACAAGCAAAATAATAACAAACGGGCTAATTAGGTCATTCTCGTGTTTATTGGGCCTTAGTGACCCATTTATATGCTTGATAGGTCCTGAATACTCTTTACATGTTTATTGGGCCTTGGTGACCCATTTACATACTCGACGGACCTTGGATACTCCTTGCGTGCTTATTAGGCTTGTAAATATCATACATGTGAAATGAGCCTTAGTTTTCCTTTTACATATATTTATTTGGGCCCGGGTTATATAAACTCATTCTTTATGAGCCTTGAAGTTATTTACATGCTTAGTGAGCCTTAGTTGTTCACTTACATGTTCATTGGGCCTGGAGTGTGCTTTATATGCTTTATTTTCGCGTAAATTTCGATTAAGGATCTAGTGAGACGTGCCGGTTGACACTTATTGAGTGTACGATCGTAACTTGTAGTTATAACCAGAGTCTCTTGGAGGGAGAGCGGGGATTTGTGTATAGATCTATATGGGGATGACACACCTCACCTGAGCTGTTCGCTACAGCTAGACTAAACTTGTCTAGGGTGACAAAAACCTTATTCTATTTCCGTCGGCGTCCATAAACGCCAAGACATGCGAAATTGTCATTATCTAGTATGATTATAACGACTCACTTAGAGGAATTCACATTATAAATTTACGGGAAAACCATTCTTATTTCTCTTTGGATTACTCGGTAACTTACTCGCGCCGCTACGCAACCTCGGGGGTTGTTTTACCAGCATTCTCTTTTACAGACAACATCGGGTTGTCTGGGGGCATTCTCTTTACATTATCTTTAGATTCTCTTCATTCTCTTTTGGCATTCTATTAAACAGTAATACACATGCATTAATACAAGATTGGAGACAAACGTACTAAACTGTTTTAAGAAAATATAGGATTTTCTTGTGATTACAAAGTTATACAAATCATTTTCTCAAACATGCTTATGAACTCACCATTATTTTTATGTTGACCTTTTTAAATGAACTTGTATTCTCAGGAAACCGTTGAACAGGTTGGGCAGAACGAAATCCGGGATATTTTGTCATATTTTGTTGCATCATATTTTAACTATTTTGGGCATGTAATATTCAAATACGTTACTTGATGTAAACTATGTATGTTGTTATATTCTATGTGTGGTAATGATGATGTTATGTTCAATTATATACTCTGTGATGATACTACAAGAAAGAAGTCACATCAGTGCTCCCGGACGTTTCCACCGTCTGGTTCGGGGGTGTGACAGTTTGTGTACTAAAGTTATCTATGATCTATATACTCATCGGGTCTCTTTACTTCTTTTATTTCTAATCTCTATTATCCAGGTTATTTTCAGCTCTCATCTCCAGCAGACGTATTTATGAATCCCGCAGTCATCACATTACAAATGCTTTAAATGATATTGTGTGCTATTTATTGATGTTGAAACATTCCTCAACATTCAATTTGGATAAAATATAAATAAACCGCTTTTCCTTAAACGAAATCTCTTTAAAAATTCTTTTCACTCATCCAATCACATCACACAACCGTTGGGGTCTAATCCGTTCCACCTCCTCATTTTTTTTTCAACAGAACAAACCATATTAACCCCACGATCAAACGGCGTGTCATCATGAGACGGGAAAACAATAAATGCTCCTCTTTCCTGGAAAAAAATTTCTTTTGATTTAATTTAATTTAATTTGATAATGGTGAAAACCCAAAGGTTTTTAGCGTTAACAGTTGTAATTAAATCAGTATCAATAAATTTTGAAATCCGGAGGTACAAAAATCCCCTTTTCTGCCCAATATAGGTTTTACGCTATCTGAACTCTTACAGACGAACTCCTTCATGTTGATCCTTATTCCAAAAATCCTTTTCACGCAAGTTCTTGAAACTATTTTTTGCAACAATGGTGAAATCCGAAGTGTCAAAGAAACAATCAAAAGCTTCTGGCTCAGCAAGACCAATTGGGTCTGGATCAACAATCAATGACCTAACTCCATCAATTGTAGCTAGTAACTACAGAGGAATTTTTTATGATCACAAATTCTACAACGAAGCAATCAAGATCATGATCAAGTTTCTTCCAACTCACTCTCTATATGGTGCTTTTGATTCATTTACTAGAAGCTGTTCCACATGCTGTTCTTTTCCAATGTGCATTTTCTGCTTTTCGATCAAATGACAAACCCCAGGAGATCCATCTCTGACTGATCGACGATTTTCTAGTTATTCTGACCAAGGAAAAGTTTCTTGACGCCATCTATTTGAGGGTTTTGTCCTCAATATAGTTCTACACCCCGAGTTCCAACGATGTCTACACTGCACTGTATCAGATGGCGTAACAGGCCAAACTCAAGGGGATTGAAGAGCTTTAAAAGAGCAAATTTCCTGTTGTTTGGCAATTTGTCTATCACTATATCATTCGATGCCTATCAGGAGGAACAAGAGGCACATATAACATAGGAAAACCTCTTCTTGACATCTTGTGGAGCATCTTCTCCAGCAACCCTGTTAATTACGGGCACATCCTATGGGAGGACTTTCTTCACTACGTATCCAAAGGTTCCCCGAAGGAAGGCATGACAGAACTTACATTTGCAAGGTTTCGGTCTTTATGCTTGGTGGATCAACACAAGGATGCCAACCTCAACTTGTGAAACGACACAAATCTCTTTTCTGTAAGAGACCTTAAAAGGTACAATCCCTCTAAGGATCAGTCTGTTTTTGGTCCTATTCGTCGTCTTCCAATGTACATTCTCGAGTCCATTGGACTTACCACTGTTGAGGTAACTGACCACATTATGGCTATGAATGATATTTGCCCCATATCACTCTTCCCCGCCAAGGCCCACTCAGACTACCGAAGTCCATGCCCCGCAGCCCAAACCTAAAAGGGTCAAATCCCTTGGGGTCTCAAGAAAAGCACCTATAAAGTTTGTCACAAAGGGACCGGGTCCCTCAAAGAAGAGAAAAGCTAAAATCGCAGAGTCTACTCCTCATGCTCAATAGTCTCCTTCCAAGGCTTATGACCCTCCAGTGAATGTCAACGATGATACTCACCCTGAGCCTTCGGAATCCAGAGATGTGTTTAGAAGGAAAAAGTTAAAGCTTACCCACAGTCACAGACAAATGCAAACCAAGGCAAATGTCAGAGTCTCTCAAAAGACTCTTGTAGTCGTTCGAGTCCCCGCATACTCACCTGCAAGAACCCCAGCTCACCACTCTGATACAATGAGTGTATCAGTTTCATCTTAAAATGGAGACAGACGCCCATCTGGAGCCCAAGTGGATCCAGATGTTAATACTTTCCTAAAGGTCTCCAGGGCTTCATGTTTCACGTTTTCTTTCCCAAGGAGTTGCGCTCCATATTTCTTCCTGTCAAACATACACCTCAAACACATGTTGCACTGCAGGGCCCTTCTTTAGAGGCCCTAGCCAAAACAGAGCTGAGGCTAGACTTGGTTTTAGACCAAGAAAACCAAGGAAGCTCTGGAAATCCGATACCACCTACATTACACTCAAGCGGTTTAGTCATGGTGAGCACAAACGTATAAGGATCCATGAACCCGAGGGACACCTCGGTGTGTAAAAGATTTGACGGTTAAGCATCTGATGACTCGTGGTCCCGGTACCACCCAACAACAGAATCTGGGCTGAGGAAGTTTGAAGCTTTTAAAAAGCTCTGTAGGAAAGGAAAACGCAACAGGTTCAGTAGCAACAACAAAATGAAGAATCTCTTCTCCTTGTGGCTAAATATTGGGCCACCATGATTAACAACGCGAAGACGATGCATGACATGCTTACAGTTCAACAATTGATGTCAGGTGGAAAATATTGTTCTAAAAGATCAAGAGATGGCGAATGTTGTTGGTCCTTCCAAGCCTCCCCCACACAATGAAGCTCATGATTCCAATGAAGATGGTACAACCATTGAGATCAACTCTACACCAATGTTTGGTCTAGATGATGATAACCTTGATGATGTTCAACAACCTCCTCCTTCAGAGGACTTCATCATGGTTATCGATGACGAAGAATCAAGTGGTTCTATGCATTCCACTTCGAAGCCGAAACAGAAAAAGAAAAAGAAGATAGTCGTATCAAGAAAAGAATTCCTCGACCTTCAAGCTAAAGTTGATCACATTCTAGTCATAGTCTCTTCTAACACCCCGCATAGTACTGATGTTCCAACCCCACAATCTTTCATTGATCGTGTTGAAATCTTAGAAACAATAGAAAGAATGAATGCAATAAGAATTCTTCTACGCATCGAGATGGGCATAAAAAATCTCGACAATCAAAGGACGACTGATCACAAAGAATTTCTTTCCAAGACAGAAGCTCTCATAAAGGAAGTTAAAGAGCTAAAAACTGAAATTCAACAATCCCTGGTAACTAAAGAAGGAAAATCCAAACAACTTACTGAGGAAACTCATACTCCCTATGAGTCAGGGTATTCGGTGCTTTAGGAAACCATCAATGGGTTAAGACGTTCACTTGCTGCACGACAGAGTGTTGATGAAGTTCCCCGTCTCACAAAGGAGATTTATCAATAGCTCTTCGACCCAGAGATCCCAACAAACCAAGTGGTGTATGCTCAAATGCAAACTCAGTTCAACTCAACCTTCCAAAAGATCGATGATTTGAAGCGTTGGTTTGAGGATTAGGCATAGCCTGCTTCCTCAAAAGCGGGAAATGATAGTGATCCGCAGAGAGGGTTAAGAATCGAAACAGTTTCGACATTTGAATCGTCAATGACCAAAACCCCTTCAGTTCAAAGTTTTCAACTTCCTCCTCATAACCAGCCACCAACCGCAGAGCTCAGTAAAGATCTAACTCCTCAGGATTGTCCATAACATTCATCTCTGCTTCGTTCTCCTCGACAATCTAATCCTCCTCAATTAAAGAATCTGGAAGATGAAATGTCATCAGATCACATTGATGACTCCCCTAGAACAAATCAAAAGAAACAAGATTGGAGGGCTGCCAAATTCGCAGAACAGGTCAGGAGAGCACAAGGGTTTGATACAACATTCGACGAAACCCTAATCACAACATGGGTAAACCCAACCCGCAAACTCCTGGATTCTAATTACATTCCCCATCTTGCATATGCAGAACCACCATCTGATGGTTACTGGGATATCCCCATCTCTCCAAACTCAAAATACTTTCCAGTTTTCAACCTCTTGAGCTCACTCTTCCCGAAGAACGAAGACTCCCCATGGAGTTTGAATGTCTGAATCTCTTCCATGCAAAATACGGTGCAAAATTTCAGAACATATGGTCCAACGATAGACCAGACGAGGTGAAAAATTACGCAGTCAAGAAATTCGTGAAAAGTGAATTTTTCTAGTTACCCTAACCCAAAGAGGAAGTGAGTATGTCAGATCTCAGGCTGACTTTGTTTCCGTGTAAGTCCCCAAATAAGCTTGACGTATCAATCCGATCCACTTGATGTTACGGAATCCCAATCAAGTGGATGATGCAAGATAAAATGGAGAAGAAGAACAACAACAACAAGATGAATCTTCAATGTATTAAATGATTTGAGTGATGATCCGGTTACGTAAGATTCATACATACACTTGCACCTTCTCTCTACTTTCTCTCTCTGAACACCTTGTATTACTATGGTAGCTCCTTAGAACGTCCCCTCCCTATTCTGGATTCCTAAAACACGCCTCTTCCACCCTATTTTTACATATGGACTAAATCCCAAGCCCAAGACCCAATATCTAGACCGAAATCACATGTGATTTCGGTCCACGCTACAACTAAACCCAATAATATTTTCGGCCCTAGACCGAAAACTACAAAAGCCTAGAAAAGCAAAGTATAAACCATATTTTAGACCCAAAAATCTCTCCCTTGGTTTATAGCTTTCTTTTCTTTTGACCTAACAAACTTGCCCTAGGTTTATAGCTTGCTTTTCTTGTCAATCTTCAATTTCAGCTTGGCTTCAGCGTTTATCTTCGATTTCTTCACAACTTCAAGGTGAACATATAAATCTTTTATATGAATAACTTCATCTTGAACAGTTGGGGTTTTCTTCAAAAATTGGACTTTGAACGCACGATGGGTGTGGAGGATTCTTGTAAAGATTCTTGAAAATCAGCACTTTCAGCTTGAGAATCTTCATAGAGAAGAACAGAGAGATCGATTCTTCTAGATTACATCAGCAGGTTCATAGATAGCAACAAATTGATTGAGGAGGCTTCAATGCAATATGTCACATAATCTTCAAATACAACTACACCTTGCTTCCGGGGTTGAAAGATTGAATGTTGAAAAATAATCTTCATTTCTTGTTCCTTCGAATGAACGTTCTTCAATGATCACCATTGCGCCTTGAAAAGTAACAAATGACTAAAAAGTCCCTGTGGATCACAAAGTTATGAATAACCCTTCTCACCACAGTTGTTCAAGGATGTAACCATGGCTTAGAAAGTTCCGATATAGTCTCCTTGAGTCTCTTCTTCCTTTGAGTTCTCGTTTTAAGACAAACAAAACTAAAAGAAAAACTTAGTACACAGAAGAAATCACTAAGAAGTTAAAAACCAAAAATAAAATACACTCAAAAGTAAAACAAAAATATTTTTGGATTTTTGATTTTTTTGAAAAAGAAATAAAAACAGAAATAAACATATTTTTGGATTTTTAATTTTCTGATTTTTTTTTTATTTTTAAAATTTTAATTCTCCCCCTAAATTTTTGCATAGAGGAAAACTATGAACAAATTTAACAAAAACAAAATGATAACTAAATTTAAGACTGATTTGGGATCAAAGTTGTCAGGCAATTCAATATCGTTTATCAGCACACACCTGCATGTTTATATCTGGTCAATCACTAATATTGTGGTCCACTTAAACACAAAGGATATTGACAAGTTGGACAGATTATAAGTGACAAATCATTGTGATCTATATTCCTAAATGGACCATTTTGCTGACGACGACCAAGGATATAATTGTCCACTTAAATTCAGCAGTAAGATCTACAGACAACCTATTAAATGGTTTAATTTTAGACGTACTATAATGTGTTTCCCACTTCCCGATATACCCCGACAATCAAGAGCTTCTAGAGAACTCCTTACTTTAGATGAGTAGACAATCAGTAAGAGAGAAGTCAGATTTAGAAATGCATATGTTGTGCCCCAGGTCGGATCTCTTCCAATCACGTAGAGGGGACACCATGTGACTGACACAGATAGAGGGGTTGAGAAATAGAATGTTGCATATGCTGTGTTCCAGGTTGGATTATTTCAATCATGCAGAGGAGACAACATATGAATAACAGACAAAAAGAATTGCATAGATAGGAAGGAGATGCATAGAGATAGAGTTGCATATGTTGCATTCCAGGCTGGATCTCTTCCAAATACGCAGAGGAAGCAACATATGACTGACTGATAGAAAGCAAGAAAACAATTTTATACAGACCTACTTTATCAGAATCCCCCAGTTACCCTATCAGTACCAGAATTAAGGTCATGAGACCGTACATCAAGGAAATGTTAAGCAACAGTTCTAGATACATATAATTTTAATGTATCCCACAGGTTCTCATGTTTATCTCACTGCTCAATCTACCCGAGCATCGTATTTTCAGTCCAAATAAAACTATCTAAGTCCATACTATCAAGTCCTATCATTTGTCAATCTAAGTCTAGTCCTTTTGAACCCTTCATGCCTACCAGCACATTGAACACAGATTCTAGACAATTCAAATTCAGTGCCTTACACTTGTTTAAACTTCTCGTTATCACTCAATCTTGATATAATTTCCCGAATAAGCACCTACAAATGATAAACATATGTACATATTTTTGGATTTTTTTGTTTTTATAAATGTTTTTTCATTGTATTTTGATTTCTCCCCCTTAATTTGGGCATGGGGAAGAAAGAAAATAAAATAAATGTGCAAATTTAAGAAATTGTCTTTGAAACGAATCATTGAGAGAAAAACTCAGGAGTATCGAGAAGAAAACTCAAACTGTAATTCACCAATGGAAGTTGCAACCAGATGATCTGAGAACAGCACACATATTTCAATTTCGGAACCGATCCACAAATTCTTCACATCGTTAAGTACAAACCCCACTTGAAACCTTGAAAGTCAAACTTAAAAGGTCAAACTTAAAAAGTCAAACTTGAAAGTTAAACCGAAAAGTCAAACTTAAAAAGTCAAACCGAAAAGCCAAACATAAAAACTTGAAAGTTAAACGAGAAAGTCAAAGTTTAAAGTCAAAGGACAAACTTGAAAGTCAAAGTCAACTTTTAAGGTCAAAAGTCAAATTAGAAAGTCAAAAATCGAAAGTCAAAGTTTTATGCCAAAAACGAGACTTCAAAATTCAAAAAATTGAGCTTTTGGGGCAAAAATGTCAAAAATCCAAAATTTAGACCGAAAATGTGAAGCTCCTTAGTCCTGACCAAGAATGCTCGCACCAAGAGAAGCTGTTGACCGAAAACGCGAGACTCCTATTGTGGACCGAGAACTGCGAAGCTGCGCACCGAAAATGAGTTTTCGCCCGAGAACCCTCGCACGCTCCACAGAACTCCTTCGCACCCCGCTCCACCGCAAACCTCGCTTTCGACTGTAAATCTTCGGACCGCACACACGATTTCGGACGAGAACCTCCGAGACGCTCCACCGAGAAAGCGTTTATGGCCAAGAACTCCTCGGAATAACCTACCCCGAGTGCGAAAATGGCCGTCTGGATCTCGCAAAACTCGTCCAAAAACATGAAGAACAAACACCCAATATTATTTCAAAACAAATCAAAAACGCAAAAACCTTCAAGAAAGAAATTCAAAAACGCTCAATATTTTGCCAAAATGATTGATACGATCCAATCTCTGATACCAACTGTAAGTCCCCAAATAAGCTTGACGTATCAGTCCGATCCACTTGATGGTGCGGAATTCCAATCAAGTGGATGATGCAAAATAGAATGGAGAAGAAGAACAACAACAACAAGATGAATCTTCAATGTATTCAATGATTTGAGTGATGATCCGGTTACATAAGATTCATACATACACTTGCACCTTCTCTCTCTAAACACCTTGTATGACTATGGTAGCTCCTTAGAACCTCCCCTCCCTATTCTGGACTCCTAAAACACGCCTCTTCCAACCTATTTATACATATGGACTAAATCCAAAGCCCAAGACCCAATATCTAGACCGAAATCACATGTGATTTCGGTCCAAGCTACAACTAAACCCAATAATGTTTTCGGCGCCCCTAGACTGAAATCTACAAAAGCCTAGAAAAGCAAAGTATAAACCATATTTTAGACCCAACATTGCATGAATACCGAAGATATCTTTTTGATAGCTCGGGTGTTTCAGCTTAAGCCGAAAAAATATCCCAAAATGAAAGTAGCCTTCGAAAGGGCTTGTTAATTCCTGAAGGCTTTGGTGTGTGATTCTGGTAAAATAGATGCAGAAATTCATCCTATTCTTGCCAACAAGTTGGATTTTCCTCCTTTCGATCACGTTCCATCCATCACTGAAGTATTCCAAGAAATGACCATTGGCGCAACAAGCTATCCAGAGATAGGGATTGTGTACAATAAGACTCAAGATGGTCCAAAATTCTTCATCCCTGTAACAGCTATTCATCGGTTAACAAAGAAACAACTTGGTGTCACCTTAACCTCTGCACAAATATCCAAGCACACTTTAGAAGAAGTGAAGTTTGAAATCACAAGAAGGATTAATTGGCTTTTTAAAGTCAGAAAGTTTTGGTGGATCATCATCAAGTTCCTGAAGAGGAATGAATGAAGAAGATAGATGAGAGGTGACTTTGGGGGAAATTGTTGAAACAAGAAAGTGACCCTCTTCAGCTATGTTGGACCCGAGGACCCTGTTGCCGAAATAAACTCGAAGTGAAGCTACCTGGAGACTACTTTTGTCATGTTGTGATCCTGAAGATGTGAAGATAACCCGCACAGATGAACTATGCATGAAGACTTTTATAAGTTACTTTTACTGACTTTGATTGTATTCATTGTAATAGTCGGTGTACCATCAGGGTCACCGAGGTCAGTTACTTTATGTTATTTTACTCTTTCTTGTAACTTTTGGGACTCTATAAATAGAGCCTCATACTTCATGTATTCCTTACCAATTCACGATTTCAGAGCTTATTAAATATATAAGATCATTCATCTCGATATCAAGTTATCTTAACCGATACTTACACCGAGTCCCTCTTCACTTGTGTTGTTAATCTTATACTAACTTGTGTTTGCATGCAAACCTTGTTACGTTTCAACCTTGTGTCTACTTGTAAATTGCTTATTGATATAAACTTGCTACTATTTATTTTCCTTACATTTCTGCAACCTAACTATTATTATTGTTGAGCTAACAAGATCCACTGAGATTAACTTTTATTCCAAAACTTATTATCTCGTTACTAACATTTTATCAAGTTTTTCTCTCAACAGTGGTTATCTCTTGCTGCTTCAACTACTATGCATATCAAAACCACAGAAATCATCAACTTTTTATATTGGAATCAAACAACAATAAACAGTTGACTAAGAAGTAATTTGCACCAATTCTGAAACCACCATCTGAAGGAATGCTTGATGAGGTTACGAGTAGATAAGTGACACATATGTTTAATGAAATGGGGTATCAACCATCTCTTTCACTTGTTAGTAATTTCAATAAGTCGAACCTTCCAGGGGTATGGAATTTTTTCCTTGGCATTACTCTTTGATGTTTAACTGGTAGGAGTTTTGATTTAGATAAGGCTAAACTCAAGTTTTACTATGTTATGGCCAGTTTGTATTATGGTTTAAATGTGGATTATGCCTTATTTCTCTGGACTGAATTTGCTTCATCAATCTCACATTCGAAGATGTCTACTGAAGTGTCTATGTAACGCTCAGTTCCTAATAAGTATTTTTTTAAAATGAAGAATTATCGTTTTAACGAGGGGACTCGACGAGTTAAAGGATCGGGCGTGGACGCGGGAGTCAAATGACCTACTCGGCGAGTCGGTAGACCAACTCGGCGAGTATCAGCTGTCTGGATGGAACCCTAAATTTGAGGGTTTGCACCCTATTTAAACAACTTATCTCAGCCTCCACAGTCCCTATTACTCCCAGAAAGCATTACCTCGAAACCCTAGCCGTTTTTAGTGTGTTCTTGAGCCTTGTGGTGTTACTTTTGTGTGATTGAAGCTTGAAGAGGAGAAGGAGACTTGTGAGATCAAGGGGAAACAAGAAGATCCAGAGTTTTGAACTCATTTCCAGCTTACTTGAGGTATAAAGCTGAAACCTTGTCTATTCATTGCTTGGATCTTGATTTTGGACCTTTTCTACATCCTTCTAAGCCCTAGTGAGGATGTATTCGGGATTTATTGTAGGAAGGGAGTTTGTGCTTCAGATCTAGGGCTATTGGGGGGTTTTTATGGCATAAAGGTGCCCCCTTTGTTGCCATAAACACCCCATGCATCTTGTAGACCACCTTTTTAGGGCCTTTTGAGCCATGGACCCCATGCATGTGCATCAAGTTTGGAACTTTACGTGTAAAATGGACATTAGAAGGCTAGATCTATGGTTTTGATGTGTTAAGACCCATTTAAATCGACTGTATAGTAATGGTCAAGGATGGACTCGGCGAGTCGTTCTTGGGACTCGGCGAGTCAAGGTGTAATGACCACTAAATCCTTTCTGTAGAGGGACCAGATGATAGGGTGGAAAGTCCCTCAGTTGTTTAGGCTCATAAAGGACCTGGGAATCATGGGACTCGATGAGTGGTTGAGAAAACTCAGCGAGTCATAGACTGGACACATTCTTATGAGGGAGATGAACTCGACGAGTTCAAGGTCGAACTCGGAGAGTCGGATGAAGCTGGCGCCAATGGTATGATTGAAGAAGAAGATGTCGAGTTCTTGCTAGACTCGACGAGTAGAGACGAGGATTGGTTCGAGTAGGGGAGTATGGACTCGACGAGTTGGTAGACCAACTCGGCGAGTCAGGTCAACTGGATGTTGACTTTGACCACTGTTGACTTTAACTGAATTGAGTTGACCCTGGTTTAGGTTGCATGTTCGAATTAATAACTTAGAAGGGTTGCCGTGTAGGGATTGAGGAGTCGAGGGGAGTCGACTTTCACGCCGAGGACATTTCAGACACTACACGACATCGAGGTGAGTTACCTTCCAGTAGAAGTGGGTCTAAGGCACCAAGGTCGGCCCACTGGTAATTGTTTAGTTGTGATGATTGTCTTTGTGATAATCATCTGGGTTGCTTGTGCTTAATATATATGTGTATCTTGTATGCTATGTTATGTGAGATAGTATCAGTAGGAGGGGACTAGTCCCCGATTCGGTCGCTAGGACCAATGGGTAGGTCGGACACTCCAGATATGTCTGACAGCATGATATGATATTATATGCTAGCGGTAGGGGGTGAAATAGCCCCCGTATTTGGTTAAGATAGACCGGAGGGTAGGTCGGCACCCCAGATTAGCCTAACATGGGTACGTCAGCACCCCATAATGGCTTGACATGGGTAGGTCAGCACCCCAGAATGGCTTGACATTGGTAGGTCGGGCACCCCAGAATTGCCCGACAAAATGTATCTGGTTTTGGTATGTGGTATGATGGGGGAACTCACTAAGCTTTATGCTTATAGTTTCAGTTTTGGTTTCAGGTACCTCTTCGTCCAAGGGGAAGGAGCCGGCGGTGTAGTAGCGCATCACACACACACATGATTTCTGCATGGAGTTTATGGGATTGTACTATGATTTTCTTAACTCTTGATATTGTGATTTTGAAACATGACGTTATGGGTTTTATAAGTTGATGTAACTTAACAATGTTTTGGTGTACTATTTCATGAGGTACTTAATTTAAAAATGAAAATTTTTGGCCTTGAAAATTGGGACGTTACAAGTTGGTATCAGAGCCTTGGTTTGAGGGATTCGGGCACACCCTCGGGGGTGTCTGGACTCAAACTGAGGGAATAAAAGATTTTTTCACAAGGAAAACAGTTTTCTAAAATTGAAGTAAAGAATTCTGAGAAAGCACAAGGTGTGTGATGCGTGCGACCGGTCGAGCTCAAGTAAGTTTTCCCCAAGATACCCATACTTGTTATGTTATGTTATATGATTTATGATTCTGAGAACTGCAGGCTAGATTAGGGCTAAGGATCTAGGAGGATGCATTGTATGCCTGATTTATGACTCTGAGAACTACATGCTAGAATAGGGCTAATGATCTAGGAAGGATGCCCTGAATGCCTGTAGTACGATCTGTATGCTAGGACTGTTTAGTCAGCGGTAGGATGTCCTGATCAGGTTATGCTTGCTGTGGTTACTCGATGCACGAATGCTGCTTGCTTTGTGCTATAGGGGTTCTGGCTAACTTTAACTAACTAGTGAGCGGATATGTAACAGTATTCGCAAGCTAGTTAGGGAGAGGTGGTAGGGACTCCTAGTGCAGCTGACGGCGGAGAGTAGGTCGGAGAGTGACCTATGAAAGCCTAGGATGAGATTAGTTGGAAAGGGATATTGGATAAGGGACTTAGTGAAGTTGAGGCAATCCTTGAGGAAAGTATGGATAGATGTGGAAGGTAGTATGGGCCCGTACTACTGAAAGCAGAAGATCCGTACTCGAGTCAGGGAGAGCCGAGATGGAACCAGGAAACTTAAGGAGTGTGAGACCTCTCGGGAGTATGTATGATCCTTACGTTTACGTGTTTATTTTCAGTATGGTAGTCACACGACATGGAGCAGGAGGTTCAGGGTCTGGGTCAGGATCAGGCTCGGGTGCAGGATCCGAGCAGGTCGATGACGGACTACGCGAGTTCATCGCGTCTGAGATCACTAGAGGCATCCTTGAGTCGACCCCTATCATTTTTGGGTCGATCAAGGAGGGATTATCGAGTTGATGGAGGATCGCCTCCAGGAGTTCAGTAGGGACTCGGCGTCCAGCCAGTCGGGTATGCGCACACTGTCCTTCAAGGACTTCAGGGGGAGTGGTGCGCCAGACTTTCACGGTGTGAAGGACCCCATTGCTGCCAGGAGATGGATCGCAGACATTGAGTCTGCACAGTTGACGAGCTTCTGCCCGGAGGGGTCGAAGGTCTGCTTTGCTGTGAGATGTTTGAGGGATACAGCTAGAGATTGGTGGTAGTCAGTTGGTGACTCATTGGGAGCCCCAGCCATCGAGGCTATGAGTTGGTTAGATTTTGTGACCAGGTTCAGGGCTGAGTTTGCGCTAGCTGTGGAGCTTCAGAAGCTGGCCAGAGAGTTTCTTGATATGAGATAGACGACCGAGACAGTGGCGGAGATCACCGCCAAGTTTAGGGAGAGGGCCTTGTTGGTACCTCAGTATGCGGGGGATGAGGAGATGCGAAAGACCCGCTACCATGATATGTTGAGGGCTGATATCCGGGAGCATGTCAGCTATTCAGCCTGCCTGCCCTTGGAGTCCATGATTGCCAGGGCACAGGAGAGGGAGATTGATTTGGAGCACCTCAGGAAGAGGAAGGCAGACATTGAGCAGGTTACCGAGGTTTCGGGGAAGAAACCCAAGGGATCCGACATTACGTCGAAGGGTCATCCTGGCCAGAGTCGCTGTAGGAAATGCGGCGGGCCGCATGAGGGAGCTTGTAGAGCGGGATCATCAGGCTACTATAAGTGTGGCAAGACGGGGCACTTTGGCAGGGATTGTACTGCCCCCGCCCCCACAGTTCAGACATCAGACCTTATTTTCTTTCATTGCAATCAGAGGGGCCATAAAAAGGCCAACTGCCCCTAGATTGTCAGCAGTGTCAGTAGCAGCGTCAGTGGTGGCACCGACTTCAGCGACAACACGAGTTGCGGATGGCCGGAAGGTCAAAGCAGTGGCTCCAATGGTACGGAGCCGAGCATTTCAGTTGACAGCCGAGGAGGCACGCCGCACCCGATGTGGTGATGGGTATGATTTCTTCCTTATGTTCTTATTTTATGTCGCTGTGATTTTGATATGTTATATGAATGCTCTGTTTAGGATCGTTCCAAGTGAACGGTATCCCAGTTCAGGTGTTGTTTGATTCGGGTGCTACCCGATCATTTGTCTCTCTTGCGCTTAGCAAGAAGTTTTATGAGTCCTCGGGCATGTTGGATTGCCCTCTAGAGGTCGAGATGCGGACGACCGGTCAGTACGAGTATCAGAAGTTTTCAGAGACTGTGTTCTGAGACTGTTCGAGGAGCGCTACCTAGTAGACTTGGTTCCCATACCCTTGCGGGGGAACAAGGTTATTGTTGGTATGGATTGGCTAAGCCCCAATGGGGCAGTGATTGACTGCGCTTAGCAGTTGGTGCGAATCAGGACCCTAAGTGGGGGTGAGCTGGTGATTCAGGGCGAGAGGCCACAACAAGGGCCAACTCTATGTTCAGCAGCGAGGGCTAGGCGCTACCTTCAGCAGGGTTGCGCAGGATATGTCGCCTATGTTATGGACACCCGGGAGGCGGGTAATGCGACGGTGGGCGATGTGCCAGTGGTACGAGAGTTCGCGGATGTATTCCCCGAGGAGTTGCATGGGATACCTCCGGAGAGGGAGGTAGAGTTCAGGATCGACCTAGTGCCTGGTGCGGCTCCGATAGCCAAGGCACCGTATCGGTTGGCTCTTCCTGAGATGCAGGAGTTGTCTACACAGCTGCAAGAGCTGTTAGAAAAGGGATTCATTAGACCGAGCAATTCACCCTGGGGAGCCCTGATTCTGTTTGTGAAGAAGAAGGACGGTCCGCATCGGATGTGTATAGATTACCGGGAGCTGAATAAGGTAACGGTAAAGAACCGTTACCCACTCCCGAGGATTGATGACCTCTTTGACCAGCTGCAGGGAGCTTCTTGGTTCTCCAAGATTGATTTTCGTTCAAGCTATCATCAGATGAGGGTCAGAGATGAGGATGTGTAGAAGACTACCTTTTGGACGCGTTACGGTCACTATGATTTTGTGGTGATGCCCTTCGGGCTCACCAATGCTCCTACCGCGTTCATGGATCTCATGAACCGCGAGTGCAGACCGATGTTGGATCGGTCAATGATAGTTTTCATCGATGACATCTTGGTTTATTCCAATACGCGAGAGCAGCATGAGGAGCACTTACGAGAGGTTCTAGATACTTTGAGGAGGGGGAGCTTGTATGCTAAGTTCTCCAAGTGTGAGTTCTGCTTGCATGAGGTGCAGTTTCTTGGGCACCTTGTCAACCAGAATGGGATTTCGGTCGACCCGACCAAGGTGGAGGTCGTGATGAGATGGGAGGTTCCGAGGTCTCCATCTGATATTCGGAGCTTTCTGGGACAGGCAGGCTATTATCAGAGATTCATTCAGGTCTTCTCCAAGATAGTCGTACCCTTGATACGGTTAACAAGGAAAGCAGTGGTCTTTCGTTGGGGGCCTGAGCAGCAGGCCGCATTTGAGACGTTGAGACAGAGATTGTACGAGGCGCCAATCTTAGCCCTGCCGGAGGGCATGGAGGATTTTGTGGTATATTGCGATGCGTCCATCTCGTGTTTGGGTACAATATTGATGTAGAGAGGGCATGGTATCGCCTACGCTTCGAGGCAGTTGAAGCCTCATGGCTTGAATTTTGTGATGTTATTGAAAAGCAAGAAGGATAGGGAATCCTTCAATTCCCACGCGCCATGAAGACTTAGTCGAATCTAAGAGGGGGAGAATCGATCAGGTATTCAGGAACAGAAATAGGTGTGAAAGTATGAAGAGTTTGCATCCTGGTCAGGGTGAGAAGGCGGTCAAGTGGCCGTATAGATTGAGGATTGGGCGAGTTGGGAGTTCAGAAAACGCTCCAACGATTGGTTCGCTCCTTTCCTTGACATCGGGAAACAGGAAACCAGGTTAGAGGACCAACTGGAATTCAAGTTCAGTTGAGAGTTAGGTCGAGTGCGTGTTCGACCCGGTTCGGAAGTATTGTAAGTCTGCGGGTGTAGCCGTAGCATTCACAGGGTTCTCAGATAGTATTGGTAGTGTTGTAAGTCTGCGGGCGTAGTTGTAGCATTCACAAGGTTGTCAGGTAGTACGGGAGTGATGTCAGATCACGAGGAGAACAATAGTACCCATCAGTTTGGGGTGCAGCAGTGTGGACACGGAAATCACAGATCGGATTTCGGAATTTCCCCGATGGATTAGGACTGGTTGACCAGTGATAAGACTATAGGAGCGCCACTACAGTATGGGATCAGGGAAGCAATGGACCGCATAAGGTTGCTTGTGATATACGGCTACCATTGGTCAGGTATCAGTCACTTTTAGCCGTGGATGCGGTGACGTCAGGATTCGACGCATGGACCCGATCGGTTGGATCGGGAGGCTGTTAGAACCATAGCAATAAGATAACTAACGGCAACTATTGGCAGATAAGGATTTCGATCGGAAGTCGCGAGGGGCGACTACATGGGAGCCTTGGGCTCGGTAACCAGGTAGGAACTCGGTGTTTCAGATGACGGGTAGAAGTGCGCTGTGATAATTCAGAGGGTTTCAAGTGAGATGTGAGGATATGTCCTTGGATCTCAAGATTGGGTTTAGCCCAAGTTATGTAAATAGTAGTATTCAATCTAGGGTGTTCCATCGTAAGGATGATCGGGCCCTATGATTGTTTGGACCTGACGTGTTTGGTATTCCAGCTCGAGGGTTGATTGGGCCAAACATGTGCGTGATACGAGGGTATTCCATCCTAGGGATGACTGGACCCGTCGTAAGCATGCCTGGTATTCCAGCCGAGGCTGATTGGGCCAGGTATGAGTGTTCCGTGAGATTGCCGGTTGTTCATGGATACAGTGGCGGGGGCGGAATGATGTAGGATCCCGTCAACACAAAAGGATTCATTTCAGGAAAAGAAGAGTAGAGACCCCGATACCTTGGATCGTCAGGATTGTTGTTGGAATTGGCCAGATAACACATCGGTTAGATCTCCCGGGGGAAACCTAGTTAGATTTGCAGTACACTTCACGTCTTGCTATTGCGGAAGGGCGCATATTAGATGGGAAGGCAGCTGTCTCGATGCATGATAATCAGGCCGAAGAGTGCCCGAACTACGTAAGGAAACCAAAAGTTGTGGTGGTAGGGAAGGCGAAGGTTCTACGTAGCCATGTAAATACCCTAGGCCGAGAAGGGAATCTGAGTAGACTAGCGGGTCGGAGGCCGAGAAGCGAGAACATCCCGAAATTGTTCGCCACAGCAGACTTCGAAGACAAAGTCTAAGATAAGTGGGGGAGATTTGTAACGCTCGGTTCCTGATAAGTATTTTTTTTAAATGAATAATTATCGTTTTAACGAGGGGACTCGACGAGTTGAAGGATCAACTCGTTGAGTAGGATCGCGCGTGGACGCGGGAGTTAAGTGACCTACTCGGCGAGTCGGTAGACCGACTCTGCGAGTAGCATCTGTCTGAATGGAACCCTAAATTTGAGGGTTTGCACCTTATTTAAACAACTTATCTCAGCCTCCACAGTCCCTATTACTCCCAGAAAGCATTACGTAAAAACCCTAGCCCTTTTTAGTGTGTTCTTGAGCCTTGTGGTGTTACTTTTGTGTGATTGAAGCTTGAAGAGGAGAAGGAGACTTGTGAGATCAAGGGGAAACAAGAAAATCCAGAGTTTTGAACTCATTTCTAGATTACTTGAGGTATAAAGCTGAAACCTTGTCTATTCATTGCTTGGATCTTGATTTTGGACCTTTTCTACATCCTTCTAAGCCCTAGTGAGGATGTATTCGGGATTTGGTGTATGAAGTGAGTTTGTGCTTCAGATCTAGGGCTATTGGGGGTTTTTATGGCATAAAGGTGCCCCCTTTGTTGCCATAAACACCCCATGCATCTTGTAGACCACCTTTTTAGGGCCTTTTGAGCCAAGGACCCCATGCATGTGCATCAAGTTTGGAACTTTACGTGTAAAATGGAAATTAGGAAGCCAAATCTATGGTTTTGATGTGTTAAGACCCATTTAAATCGACTGTATAGTAATGGTCAAGGATGGACTCGGCGAGTCGTTCTTGGGACTCGGCGAGTCAAGGTGTAATGACCACCAAATACTTTTTGTAGAGGAACCAGATGATAGGGTGGAAAGTGCCTCAGTTGTTTAGGCTCATAAAGGACCTGGGAATCATGGGACCCAACGAGTGGCTGAGTAAACTTGGCGAGTCCAAGGCAATCTCCCAATCTTTGAAGATGGACTCGACGAGTTGTTCATACAACTCGGCGAGTCATAGACTGGACACATTCTTATGAGGGAGATGAACTCGACGAGTTCAAGGTCGAACTCGGCGAGTCGGATGAAGATGGCCCCAATGGTATGATTGAAGAAGAACCCGTCGAGTTCTTGCTAGACTCGACGAGTAGAGACGAGGATTGGTTGGATTAGAGAAGTATGGACTCGACGAGTTGGTAGACCAACTCGGCGAGTCAGGTCAACTGGATGTTGACTTTGACCAATGTTGACTTTGACTTAATTGAGTTGACCCTGCTTTGGGTTGCATGTTCGAATTGATAACTTAGAAGGGTTATCGTGTAGGGATTAAGGAGTCGAGGGGAGTCGACTTTCACGCCGAAGACATTTTAGACACTACACGACATCGAGGTGAGTTACCTTCCAGTAGAAGTGGGTCTAAGGCACCAAGGCCGACCCACTGGTAATTGTTTAGTTGTGATGATTTTCTTTGTGATAATCATCTGGGTTGCTTGTGCTTGATAGATGTGTATGCTAGTATGATATGTTATGTGAGATAGTATCAGTAGGTGGGGACTAGTCCCCAATTGGGTCGCTAGGACCAATGGGTAGGTCGGACACCCCAAATATGTCTGACAGCATGATATGATATTATATGCTAGCGGTAGGGGGTGAAATAGTCCCCGTATTTGGTTGAGATAGACCGGAGGGTAGGTCGGCACCCCAGAATAGCCTGACATGGGTAGGTCAGCGCCCCAGAATGGCTTGACATGGGTAGGTCAGCACCCCAGAATGGCTTGACATGGGTAGGTCGGGCACCCCCGAATTGCCCGACAATATGTATGTGGTTTTGGTATGTGGTATGATGGGGGAACTCACTAATCTTTGTGCTTACAGTTTCAGTTTTGGTTTCACGTACCTCTTCGTCTAAGGGGAAGGAGCCGGCGGTGTAGCAGCGCATCACACACACACATGATTTCCGCATGGAGTTTCTGGGATTGTACTCTAATTTTCTTAACTCTTGATATTGTGATTTTGAAACATGACGTTATGGGTTTTATATGTTGATGTAACTTGACAATGTTTTGGTATACTATTTCATGAGGTACTTAATTTAAAAATGAAAATTTTTGGCCTTGAAAATTGGGACCTTACAGTCTAGTGCTCGATTTTGGAGTCTGATTTTACATGAAGTTTATAATAAAGTAGGTATTTAGTTCATAGTGATGGTGAGGTTGCAACAGTTTCTCAGTTGTATATTCCTAAATGTGCTCTTGATGATCCGGTTACGTTTCCTGTTGTTGGTAGTATTTCAGATGCAATTCTTAATTTGGTATCTCCTACCAATAAGCTTATGGTTCAATACATAGCTTCTATGGATCCAACCTCTACAACTGTTCTTCCGAAGAAGATAACTTTTAAAGATGCAGAGGGAACATCAAAAGAATTTTAGGGTACAAAGAGAAGAAGAAGTCAACTATGAAGCTTAAAGCAGTTAGGAAGGAAGTGTCAAAGAAAACTGATAAAAATGGAAAGGGGGAATCTACGAAGGTGTCAAAACCGGTTTCTGAGAACTTTATTGATCAGTCAATAAAAAAGGTTGATCCGGTGGTGACTGATAAATACGTTGTCCGTACGAAAACTAAAAAGATCAAGATGAAAGCCAAACCACAGAGAGTTGTTATTAAGGAAGTTTTTGATGCTGATGCTCAAGAAACAAAGAAAAGAAAAGTTGTTGGTGTTTTTTGAAACAACTTCAAAAAGTTATAGATTTGAATTATTAAGAGACTTCCTCTAAGTCTCGAACACCATTACGAACGTTTGAGACAGATAAAGATAGTTAATATACAGAAGGTAATTTGTTTCGCCAAGATGTTCAAACGTTTAATGTTTCACCCAAAGAGGATACTAGTGTCTAACCGAATTTCGAGGAGATATGTATGCTTGATTACAATGCAAACACATCTGATGTGGATGTAAACATCAATTTTGGTGAACAAGTTATTACTTCGCTCTATTAGTAGACAAATGTCACACCTCCCGAGGTTCCCATGTCCGAGTCCAATATGGAGGATGGTAGGACTTCGGACATCACTGAGAACCTATCTAATATGGACTCAAATGTTAATATGGGTGATGGGAGTTCGACGTCAACCATTGATACTACAGTTGTTCCACCACCACCACCACATTCGTTACCACCACAAACATCAACCATTCCACCTACTTTTGTTCCTGCAATATCTCCTACTTTTAATGATGTTATCAATGAACCGATTGCAACTTTTTTTCATCACAATCAATGGATCAAGATCCTCCAGTTAATGATGAGGATAACGAAGATGAGATGGTTGATGTGATTTATAGGTTACAAAAAAAATCATATTTTGGCGAAAAAACTTAAACCCTAACTTTGCATGCAACCTAAAGGATCTATGTTTTCACTATTTAATGCAATAACCAATTGAATGTCAAGAACCCTACTAGAACCCTAGTATTTTCGAAAATCATAAAAGGGTTTAGAAAACATACCTATTGATTATACGAGTAGATAATCAAACAAAATCCTTCTTGAAGTTGCTTGGAAGCTAGCACCAGAAATCTCGTGCCTCTGATGGTTCACACCAAATCCTAGCAACAAGGAAGCTTAAAGAGAGAGGAGAGGGGGAGTAGAAATATCGGCTATGCCTTATGTGAATAAGATAGCTGAAATTATGAACCCCATGGAGGGTTTATATAGGTGACTAAGGGAACTAGATAAGACAGGTTTCCTTAGATAAGCCTTATCCCCTTTCCTTGCTCCATAAGGCATCCAAGGCTTCCTTAATGCCCAAGGTAATCCTAGAACCCTTCTAGAATCCCCCCCCCACTCCCTAGGGAGGTTTTATAATTGGTCATTGTTAACCTTTTTAACATTGTCACCTTTAGTCCTTCTACTTTTAATTATTTCAATTAATCCCAAAATTAATTATGATTAATTTCCGATTAATCTATAATTAAATAATAATATTTCGAATTAATATATTATTTTCATAACATATTAATAAATTCATTTATTGTTATTTATTAATTATATAATAAATCAATAAATCATTCACTCTTTCTAAAAGTCATCATATTCAATTACTAGGTTTGAGGGAAATCCAAAAGGACTTTGGTAATAATTCAAGTAAATACTAATTCAGTTATTGGCTTAGACACCTAATCCAATAGTCTCCCACTTGGATAAGTCTATAACTGCAATTACCAGTATAACTTCTAAATTAGACAACAAAGAGTGCTTCCATAGCAACTGTCGAACTCTGATCTGATCGGACATTGGCCCTAAGATAAGTGATCTGATATTCCTTTGTTCTACTAGATATCGTATAGACATGAGACATGGACTAGAATCAATCTCATAGTCGAAGTGTTTTTTCCTCATTTTAGATTTGTGACGACGACATAAGACTTCAAATTGAACACATCAATTGAGCCCTGGTTGGGCCCAACACTATAAGTCAACACCAAATCACCGAGGGGCCCAAAGATATCGCTTTTCCTATTAGGGAAAAATGAACGAATAAACTTTGACTCATATTCTTGTATCCTTTAATCACCAAATCATACATGACACTACGTTTTATAACATCATGTTACTGATGCGTTTTTGCAACACCAATGCACAACTGACTTGTAAATTACAACTCATATATCCTCGTTTCAAGAATATAAGATATTATCGTCTCAGAATTACTCATGATATAATCCATGAAGTAATTCTCTGAGCGTGGGTTTATCCAATACTTAAATCTCCATTTCCAAGTACTCATGAATATTATAGCAATGTGATTGCTATGTCTAACTCCCTTAGACAATCTACAATCCGATTCATGACAGTCTTAATTCACTACTTACTTCTAAAAGTATGAGTGCCTGTGGAATTTGAATAATTAAATTATTCGGGAAGTAAAACATGCAAAACGAAACACAAGAATAAATAATTGACAAAGGCAGTAAACAAACTCATAAAAAATCTCAAAAAAGAAAAAGTTAAAATGTACAACTAGTATACAGTGACCCATCTTGCAATGGGTCACTTAAGAGAAAATGTGATAACAAGCATCAGGGAGACAATTCAAGGAGTTTTCCTTTTTGATCCATTTATCATTTTGAGTTCTGATGTTGTCATCACGGATGGAGCTCTTTTCAAATGTACACTCACTAACTCTATGAGAGGCATCACCAAACCGGTAACAAACTCTGCTTCCAGGATTATTTATTTTACCATTTGAACTTTGTTTTCTTTTATCAATGGAACCTGAAGAATCTTGATCATTTGAAAAAACTCTTGCTTTAGTTATGGACCAGGGAATGTCATTGATGGTATGCTCTGATGATTCTTCGTCATGAGATACATAAGAGATTAAATAATCATCTGAAATGGAAGTCTTTGATTGATCTCCAGATTCAATGTTGCTAATAGAGCATTGAGGAAACATGATAAGAATTTCGTTTAGAGAATGAACTTCACCATTGGAGATAGGAAATTTTAGCAGGGTATTAGTGGAGGACAAGGCATACTCACGATGAGAAGGTTGACATGAAGGATCAAGAGCACATAAACGAGATACACATTTGGTATTACTATTAGAGTCGGTAGTACAATGTGAATAAATTAGAGTTTGATTTATGAAATAGGTACTCACTAATTATTATTTTTTAAATCTTTCTCGAGACTGTCAACATTATAAAAGGTTTGTTTAATCTCAATTTTTTTGATTAATGAAACAACACCTTCAACGTCACCTCCAACGACTTTCTTACAATGATCAGGAATTTGATCATTCATGATTCTCGTGACATTACGGTGTGAAGAAGCCCAGTTATTTAAAATATGTTGAATGCTTCTTGCATGATCAACTGCCTTTTCTTTTTTAATGTGAAGAAAATTGTTGGTCTATGAGATACAGGTGTTTTCCTTTTTTAAATTGAAAATGATTCTTCAGAATAGGAGACTTTTTCTTTAAGATTTTTATCTCAACTTTGAGAGAAGATCCTTCTTTGTTTGAAATAGATAAATCAACACGTAAATGATCAAACATTTCAGATTTTTAATGGAAGAATAGTTAACGAGGTTCTTTATGTGATATGTTGAGGCTGAGTCCTATTTCTGAGACTTAGAGTCTATAGCAATGTGAGAAAGGTCAATGTCAAATGTACTAACATTGTACCTAGGTGCATCAGCGTGAGACTCAACGATTTGAGTCATGAGACACTTACCTTTTGAAACTTCGTTGTCTGAAAGATATTCTCTATCAAAGGCGGATGATAGAGTGATCATCATTTCTTGTGCAGTTGATTAATTTTGAACCAAACGATAGACGTGAAATGCAAGAGAATTTCCAATAGCAATCATTGCATTTGCATCAAGATTTAGGACCTTTTTTTCCTTGTTGTATCCTGGCACTAGTTTTTTTTTAGTTTACTACCAGATGCATTATCATTGGATGGAGGCGATAGGAACCTTTTTGATGATATCAAGCATATCATAGTCCATGATCTCGAGAACATCCATGGACTTTGATTTCCAAGTAGTAAAGTTGTGTTCATCAAAAGGATGGATTTTTTTGGGAACTGACGACGTGGAATTATAGACGGTTGACATGATAACTTGAGTGTATCGAAAACCTGCTCTGATACCAGTTGAAGGTTTGTATCTATCGGATAGACTTCAAGTATGAATAACAAATACCAAACTAACTAAGAAAAGATTAAACATGAGGAAAATGAACACGAGTAATCACAAAAATGCTTTCACTATGAAAGAATGTTCTCACCAAAAGAACGAAGGTCACAAAGATGGTCACCAAGACATTACATTAGGGTTTCACCCTAATGTTGAATATATACGATTACAATAACTGAAATCCCACTAATTAAGGGATGTATACCTTTCTAAGTAAAGGTATGATCCTAATCACAAAGATTATAGATCAGATATCTTATATATATATATATATATATATACACACACACACACACATACATACATACATACATACATACATATATATATATATATATATATATACGTATAACTGCCTAATATACAAAGATCACAAAGATCATTATCTTCACGCTGACGCTGAGAAGGTCTTTTGTTGGTGCTGACGCTGATGGTGACACTAGCGGTCAGCGTGTAAAGTGTGTGACTCATCAGATCATAAGTTGTGACCTTACAATAAATAATAATCTTGCAAATGCAACTTTTACCAAAAATATAAATATATCTTACAAAATAGATATCTATAAGACACTATACCCTAGTTACACATCCCATCGATTCTCACACACTGATCCTATGATAATGAACCCTTGGTATCTAACATGATGGATCACTATAAGCAACAAGTAGACTGCACTGCTTCGGGGATTCATTGGCAAGTGTAAGTCAATTAAGGCAACAATTAGGGGGATAGAGTGCGCGAATGAACACACAATCATTTTTCCCGGATAAGTATGGTTTATTAACACCTACAGATTGCGAGTCTGATAGCATTCAACAAGACTATCTATAATAGTCAGTGGTTATCATCTATACTCTTCTATATGACTAGTCACTGTATTACAATAGTAAAATTTTAATCGTGGCCTCACACCACTATTTTATCTTTCACGCCCTTTACTACCTGATATAATTTTGCAAGTAACTTTGGTACATAACTTGCACCCCGACACGTGATAGCGCCATATAACAGAGCTCTATTCTCCGTACCAATCTCACGCACAACCCTAGTTTGATAATACCCACTTATTCAACTTAATTTTAATAAAGCATTCATTATAAGTCGTAGTTTATGACTAGACATGTAACACCCCATTTTTGCATTCTAATAGAATTCAATATAAACCGTCATTTATAAAATTCAAAGTAGATATATATTACATTGTAGCCAAAGTAATCTTAATAATCGTAAAGGAAATCGCAATACGATTTTCGTAGATATATAGAATTCCCGAGTCCGACTTAGTATAAAGAAGTGATGTTTCTTCGCAGTTTCGCGATTAAAACAACACGGCTATACGCATCGTAAAATATGAATCATAGATAGATTAGTTAATAGCCTTAGTGATCTTAACGAAAGTCCTATTAGTCATAAAACCGAGAGCGTACATCTAGAGAACGTCCAAATTTGACTTCGTATGAGGAAGTTATGATTTTTCCATGTATCAGCGTAGCAGTGTGCGACACCGAAACCGAAATTAAGATTGGTCGATTATAAGGAAAAGCAATCTAAATAATAGTTTAAGATCTTGTCGATACGATTATGTTGATATAAAGACAGTCGAGAACGGAGTCTGTATGAAGAAGTTATGAATATTACACGGTCGTTAGCAATGTAAGCTTCATAGACTATTAAATTTAAGATCATATGAGAATTGGCCGACGGAGACCAAATGAAAGTTGTAGTACTCGTCGATAACCATGTGTGGATATAATGAATGTCATAAACGGAGCTCTTGTGGGATAGATACGATTTTTTGAAGATCTTTGATTTTACTAGGCGAGAGCGGCTAAGAAGGCGACACGTGGGAGCAAGCGGCACCACCCAACCCGCCTACCAAAAGGCATGACGCGCCTGGTAGGTAGGTGCGGCGCGCCTTGCCCGAAATCAGCTTATAAATAGATTGCTCATCCCCTTCACTTCCTGACACCAATTCCTCATCAAATATCTCTCTAAATCTCTGAATTTCTGAAGTATTTTCGGGATTTTAGAGAATTATAATTTAGTAAGACTGTGAGGTCACAGAGAGTCGGGCAGAAATAAGTGCTCGGTATCGAATTTCTCTATAAGTAGGCTACACCTATTGCGCTTAAAGTGTAACTTATATTGATATTCATAATCATTGGTATGAATGTATAAATAAGATTTATCAGCCATTCCAGTTATTTACTGATTGATCTACCTATGGTAGAGGTGTCTAGAATGGACATGTTGGCTTTGTTGTTGAATTTCAGACTGGCTATATGTCGAAATTGTCCTACCTCCCAACTGTCCAGTCTGGCTGATCCTTATTTGATAGAACTCTCAGTATTCATTGGGATCAGTGAAAGATCTAGCTTTCAATACCAGACTGCCATAGGGATTAATAAGTTATAATATTATAGGTTAATATTTGTTAAGCACATTACCCACATCTTGGATCACCAGTAGGATCAACCAGATAGTTATTAATCGTCTTAGTAATCATCCAAGTGAGTTTTTCTCACTATATTATGTGCTCCAATATATATCATATGTATATTAGGATATACTTGCCTTCTAGTGTGAAATTAGGCCACTAGACTAGCTTAGTTAGTTGCCTATCGTGTGGAACTATTTGTCTGTTATATAACTGATAATATATCTATATAGTATGTGGGGTGTTGAGGGCAACGCAACATTATAGGTTAATATTTGTTAAGCGCGTTACCTTCCTGATCACCAGTAGGATCAATCCCTAGAAAGCGATGCCCTATGTATATTAGGATATAGTTGCCTTGTAGTATGAAATTAGGCCACTAGACTAGCTTAGTTAGTTTCCTATCGTGTGGAACTATTTGTCTGCTATATAACTGATAATATACCTATATATTATGTGGGGAGTTGAGGGCAACACAACATTATAGGTTAATATTTGTTAAGCGCATTACCTGCCTGATCACCAGTAGGATCAACCAGATAGCTGTCAATCTTCTGAGTTATTATCCAAGTGAGTTTTTCTCAATATCTTATGTGCTCTAGTATATATCCTATGTATGTTAGGATATAGTTGCCTTGTAGTATGAAATTAGGCCACTACACTAGCTTACTTAGTTTCCTATCGTGTGGAACTATTTGTCTACTATATAAGTGATAATATATCTATATATTATGTGGGGAGTTGAGGTCAGCCCAACCTTGGGTTGAAGGCCAATAGACTCGGGCGGACTAGCATTATACTAAAGGCCAAAGTGCGGACCATCTATATGTTGAAGGAAACATGGGCGAACTAGCTTCGTTCTGAAGGCCAAGGGTGGACCAACGTCATGTTGAAGGCCATTATGTGTATGAATTGTATATGTATTATGGTATATAGTATTTTGGGGATCTTACTAAGCTTCGTGCTTACCCAGTAGATTATAAATGTTTTTCATGTACTTTATTTACTCGTAACAAGGGCAAGGTTCGACTGTACATGTGTGCATTCACAACATTTTCCCGCATAATGTAATTACGCTCTAATATATTTTAATAAATAAAAATGAAAAAATTAGATTGAAAATTGGGACGTTACAAGACAAAAACTACAATACCTATAATTAACTTCCAATACCATTCCATGTTCAAGCAATACTATCATAATACAAGGTATACATTTAACACATAATATCAAGCATTCAATATGCATTTAATCTTTTAAGTAACAATAATTTTATTAATATTGTCATGTAATATTACCAAATATACACTAAACACATATTCCAAATAATAAGCATTCTTTACACATATAAGCATTTAATTGATATTAAATACATTTATTAAAATCATGCTTATGAAAATAACTACATACTCATAATATAAGATATACAATTAAACTTTTAAATAGCAAATACTTTTATTAACATCATGTTAATGAAAGTAAGTTTGCACTCACATGTAAGGCATACTTTTAATAATTACTTGTATTAAAATTATGATCATGAAAGTAACTATGCACTCACTGTACAAGGTATACATTTATCATAGAATACAACTAGCAAGCTTTTAGCATATATTTAATCTTTTAAGTAATAGATACTTTTATTAAAATCGTGCTCTTTGAACTAACTACACAGTCAACGGATTAAAGGTGAAAGATTTGCGGGAAAGTTTTCTCTTTGACTAACGCTTTCTCTTTCCCTTTTAAACGACCTAAATACAAATATCACTAAGTGTTAGTAATTGTTTGTATTTATAAGGATATATTAACTTTTTCTAAATTCTGCATTAATCCCACTAAATACCAAGTTCTATCAAATAAATAATGATCGAATAAGATCATATTGGAGGTAAGATACGTTTGGTAAATAGATATACTGTTTGGAAATCCACTTTAGACACATCACTAAGATCTTGCCTAGACATCACTTTAGACCAACTTTTGTTATTATTGATAAATAATATCCATAGGTTCATAATAGCGACAATGAACATAAATATAAGTTAAACTAGACAAACATAGTAAGTGTAACTCAATTTATCGGTTTCCTAGCGAAAACTCCACAAACAGAACTTTGATGCTGAATACTTCTTTTGTTACGCTTTCCAACGCCGTAGTGCCTTGCTAAGAATACTCTAGAGCTCAGAAATCAGAGCTCGTGGGAGAGGGAAAGTTGACAGAGAATGGTGTGAAGAAATAAAGCCACATCTATAGGATTTCGGAAAGCACGCAGCGCCCTAGGCCACGTGTTGCAATTTATGGTGCCACATGATCGTCTAGTTGGTGGGGGAGTTGGTCTCTCCAGATGCGATGTAGTGCTTTCTTGTGGTACCATGTCACACTTCACAGGTAATTTCTTGCAATCTTCGAAAAATCATAAACTTTGCATACGAGCACCGTTTCCAACGTTCTTTATATATACATGGATTCTTATTTATGTGTACAACAGCTTTCCTTTAGATCTCAACACCTAATTTTCATTCAATTTCAACTTTGTATTTTATAAAGAGTATATTGTGAAAGCTTTTGCGAAATTCATAACTTCTGCATACAAGTTCCGTTATCTACGTTCTTTACATCTATAGTTTCGTAATTTCGTATACATCAACTCTTGTTTAAATTACTTCGGATAACAAATAATTTATTTTCGTTTTATATTTTATGAAATATACTGACATACAGTGTTGAACGTGCAACTTCAAAATTCATAACTTCTTCATACGACATCAGATTTTGACATTCTTTATAGTCACAAGTTTGTAATCACGACTACTACAACTTGCATGTAGATTATTTATTCAAAATAATATTTTTATTATAAATGTTATTTAGCAGATTTGCTAAGTTTATAATAAGATTTTATACAAATATTATATAACCATAATATTTTTCCATATAACATATACACAATAAATAAATATATTTAAGATTTATATAACATATATCGTGTACGAAAAATACTTATTTGTTTATTTGCGATTATCATATTTGAGGATTTTAATTATTCAATAAAATGAATAATCATAATTATAATCCCTTACATGTCTATACTAAATTCAGGCGTGTTAAATTTCTCCCCCACTTAGGATGATTTTGTCCCCGAAATCACTTACTCAGCAAATATATACGATCCCCACCGCTCGCTTTCAGCTTTTCTAAGTAAGAATTGCCTATGTACTACTCAATTACAATACTAAATCAACTGACTACATTGTCTTATACTCGAAATAATATTTTCGGTTCCTTTAGGATAGCTTGTCAGCCTGCCGACCTACCTTTATTATTGAAACATCAAATCTTTTGATTCAAATTCCAATATAAATAAGCGACCTTGTTACACTGAATTTTCCCACACAACCATTTGTCTTATTCTTTTTGGATTCTATAAAAAAAGTTTACAAAGTTTACTGTTTCATGTCCCTTTTAGGCTTTGACTTTGTTGGGCTATAATTTTTTCACATTATCACTAACATTAGTATTTTTTAAAATAATTAGAGAATAATCTTAAATAACAATCCTTACTTATTCATGATAACGAGTTCTATGAAAACATTCTCTATATACCAATTCTCTACATATATGATAACCAGAAAGGTATATTTTTATCAATTGGTCATCTATAACACATGACACAACGTGGTTGTACACAATCCTGGAACACTTGCTGATAAGATCTAAGATAAGATAATCCTATTTACCCATAAGTACTAGTAAAAGTTTCAAGTTCCTGCATGATATCTGATGTCATGTTCTAACATTCCAACCAAAACACCCATTTTATCATCTCAACTTTCATACTACCAGTAGCAAGGGTTCATATATGTTGTAAGATTTAATCTTATGTACTGCACATTGGATTCGATTCATAGTTCATTTGAAAACTAATATTAAAGCATGTGTTTTACCATGCATATGTGGATCATAGGGCTTAAGATATCGTACTTCATAGATTAAGTTAGTATTTTTAGCGGTAAATGCCCTTTTGGATTCACTAAACTGGCTAAATTATGACGATCTGGAGATCATACTCCATTCGTGCCAGCGTTCATAACTTATCTATTTCTCCTACTATCTTTGACTAATTAGACAATCGCATCATAAATTTGGTTGAAGATTTGGCAGCCATTAGTGGAATATATGATTTGTATTTCCTTATTTCACTAAAGTTCCCTTGAACCATCACTTGTGACTGGCATCTTTATCATACTTTCAATCACCGACGTTTTATTTAGAGTTTCCTTTTCTACCTTCTTTGTCGTTAAGGATATTATATAATCTTCTCTAATCTTCTCTATGATCATGACGACTACTTTGATCCTGCATGCTTTAATCCTTTGATTACTTAGGGTTCACCCTTATGCTCATTGCATTGGTTATTATACTTATTTTATTATGGCGATAACGTATTTCTTAATCATAAATCTTGAGTAATTCAATCCAATGCCTTTGACTCACGTTCAACTTTTTTTATTCAAAAGGTATGACAAAATTTCTTCGATCAGTGGAAAGTTTACTGTAACATCCATAAAAAAAATCACCAGAAATTTAAACTTTTAAAATTAACCCCAAATCATAAATCATTTACAAATCATAGTTTTCAAAATATTTTCCAAACATCAGAGTCTCCCAATATCATAATCCATAAACAAGAGGATGTGTATGGTCACACCTTCACCTTCCCGCGGTCATCCGAAGTGCCTGAAACCATAAATCTAAAACTGTAAGCCAATGCTTAGTGAGTTCCGCCAAAGTACCACCACATAAACAGAATAACAAACAGCATGCATACAGAGCCATCAGCCTGACTGGAACGCCGCTCCAGCCTACAGACTATATGGACCGCTCAAAGAACCTTCAACATCATTGGACCACCTCACCAGGCATTTCAGCCTATCTCGACCATTATATGGGCCTTCGGCATGACTGGTATGCCTCTCAGGCCTTTAGTCTATCCGAGATGCCCTGGGTCTCTTGGCCTTCAGTCTACACTGGTTCGCCTCAACCCAACCACACATGACATGTCGACATATACATAATAGATAAACACACATATACCAGTCAACAGAGAATCAAGAAGATCTACAGATCATTAAGCATAACATCATCCTATATACCAGGATACCGATCTAACATATCACTACAACACGATAACATACAATCACATAACCGAATATCTAATCCAATGGGCCGGCCTTTGTGCCTTCGACCCGTAAGTATAGTGAGCAAAACTCACCATACAGACAGGACAAAAGCTGATGAGGTCTCGACTCCGAATCTCAGCTCTAACCGTCACCTGTCTAACCAGATGAGCAATCTCGATAAAATACCCAAAATACATTTAAGTCAAACTTGGTTAAAGTCAAAGTCAAACTCTTCAAATCAACTGATTCAACTGAGTCAACCCAACCGAGTCAACACAGTGAGCGTACGTGGGGCGTACTCCTAAGGTACGATGGGCATACCCTAGCATTTACGACCATCGGGGTGGGTGACCTCATACGTGATGCATACTCCAGGTACGCGGGGCGTACTCCCAGATTCCCAAATTCTCATTAAGAGCTTAATGGCTTAAGCTGTCACGTCCATCTTTCAGATCCATGGTTAAAATACCCTTAAGAGTCATAAAGTTTCCAACTTTATGAATTTGCATGTTCATTAAGTGCTTAAATCAACTTCTTAATCCATTAAGACTGATGAATCAAAGAATCGAGTATAAAATGAATCAGAGTATAAAATCAAGTAAGAATGCAAAATTGAACATCGGATGTAAATATGATATTGTTTTAGCTCTATTACGCTTTCGAATGTTTTCAGAGTACAAAGACAGGTCTGTCAAAACTCTTATCTAACTCTAGTAAATATCCCTATTTATAGGGAACAGAAAGCGTACAAAAAATATACTAAGGCATAGACACTTAAGCTTCGAATAAAAGCGCCTTAGTAAAATAGATTACAAAACATTCGAAGAGTGCAAAATATATTTCGACTAATTACATCATTTTAACCCTTACAATCTCCCCCTTTGTAATCATAGTCGAACTTCTTAATTTCTAAGAAGCTGGATGGAATACAGCATCACTCTTCGAATTTCCGTGTACCAGGAAATAATCTTCTTTAGCTCTTTCTTATCTCCTTCATTGTTCTTCTTACAATGATTCATACGAACAATTAAGTTCGTATATTGAGACGTTGAATATCTTTCCACTTCGCATGCCTGGAATAAGAAACGTTTTGCTTTTCCAGCCTTGTCTTTTCCTGCGAAGACCATCCCAAAAGGCTTCAAGCAAATTTCACCATCAGCATACTTTTTCAATTATGCTTGAGTCTTCGTAGGAGCCATTGGAGCTTTTATTTCCATACCTTTAGCTGTAGCTATCTCCACATCTGTTAGAGCCAAGCACTCATAATAATTTTCGATGAAAATCTTGATGTGAGCAACCCCAAGCTTAAATTCATCAGGGTCAGTGTTTTTAAGATATGAAAACGATTTGTCTTTCAGAATCAATGCAACTTGTATAAGATCATACAAGTTCATTAATGGAAAATATGCAATTGTAAATTCGCACATATTTCCATTTGCCCTAGCAACCACATACTTGATATTTTGGACTGTGTTTTCGAACACCACATCCTTTTTCATACTTATTACTTTCTTGATTTTTATCAAAGACCAAACTTCCTCAGGGGCTTTTGCAAGAACATCATGAAATCTAATTTTCATGTGTGTACCATCATCCTTTTCTTTGAAATTTCCTTCTGCTTTAAATTGAGGCATGATGAACATCATTTCATTTATTGGAAAGTCCAACTGACTTGAATCAGTATTTGTAACCATATAACTTTGTTTTGGTTTCTTCTCAAACGAATACATATGATTAAAAGCAACCTTGGCCTCAATTGTTTCATTATTGTAGTGTTTGGACGGATCACCTTTGTCCATACCCTTCGGATCACTTGCACGCTGAGTCATTATGCTTTGAATCAACCTTAGCTTTTCAATTTCAGCTTCTGATTCGGCTTTCCTTTCTTCTTTCGATTTTTCCACCACTATTGTTTTCCCTTTATCTTTCAAGACTGAATCATCTTTCACCTCCTTTGTTTTCGAACTACTCCCAACAGTATCAGCAGGTTTACCAATCACAATTCCTTTCGAAATTGGTCTTGTAATTGGCATAGTTGTTACGACTGTTGAAGTAATCGGCCCAGCAGATGCTATAACTGGCTTTGTTGTTGGGATCTTTGAAGAAAACATCTTTCCTACAACCTTCGCATCATCACCACTAGCCTTCGAATCACCAGTTTTTCTTTCTCCCCCTTGCACCCCTGTGAAAACAGGTGGGGCATTTATGGTTGGAAGAAGGCTTGATATGCGATAGAGAGGAGAAAGTTGCTTTTTTAGATTTGCTTCGAATTGTAGGAACTTTTGAGATAAAAATTCAGGAGTAATCAGGGAAGAAGAAACCGGCTGGACAGATAGTTCTTTTAATTCCTTTAGCAAAGTAATCACTTCCAAAAAGTTGGTACGTTCTATTGTGGAAAGTTGAGTAAGTTGAGGACTCAAACTTTCATACAATTTGACAAATTTTGTGACAGCGTCACAAATAATATCAATCTTCTGATTCAGAGATGCATAATCTTTTTGAACATTTGCAATCTCTTTTTGCATATCTTCGCAAAGTTCATGAATCTGCAAATTGACATCCTCCCTGACTTTCTTTACGTCTTGAACAAAGAGAACATGCCTTTCCTTTGTGACATTCTTTAATTCTTTCATATCTCCGGCAAACTTCGAAGTTTGAGAATTGATTCGTAGTTCATTGTTTTGATCACTATGATCAACCTTCTCCAAAATGCGTGATTCGGAGTCTATAATCATCCTAGATACTTTACTTACTACTCTGGCTTCGAACATTGTCAACAAAGTATCAACCTCTAAACTTGAAACAGACGAACCACCCCCGAGATCAGCTTGATATTAAATTATAGAATTCAACTTCTTATTCAAAATTTTAAATTGATTCATTATCATCAGCATATGATCTGGAAAATCCTCTTCTTCTTCATGAAACTCTAATTCCTCAAACGTACTTCCAAAACCCTCATATCAGTTTCTGTCTCCATAAAAACGGTTTCTTGAACGGTTGAATTAGGTTTGGGTGTATCAGTGGATTGAGAAGAAAAAATAGAAGTAAAGGGGTGATTGATAATGTTTTCGAATGTAGGGGAATTAGTGGTTAAAGTAATTGGAATAATTGGTGGAGGTAAAGAAACAATATGTTCGAAGGCTATAGAAGTTGGATGACCTTGATCTTCTTTCTTCGAATCTCCTTCACCCATATTGACATTTGCATCCGTATCAGATACGTCTGCAGGGATGTCTGAAGTTCGTACCTCCTCAGAAACTGATTTGGCAACCGAATCTTCGGGTGGTATGACTATTGTCTGCTCAAGAGTTGAACTTTCTGCGTGAAGAGTTACTTCTGGTGTTTCAGGAATTCTTTCATCGTCATCTTCTGTAGACTCAGTAGAAAGCATAAGCTTTCGTGTCTTCTTCTTCTTCTTCTTCTTTGACAGATGTTTGGCCATATCCTCAGCCCTTCGTTTCTTGGACAATGGAGAAACAGGTGCTGGCACTTCTCGAATTAAACCACCTTGATGAGTGACTTGAGGTTTTCGGACCACTTTATGTGTTGGAGACTTGCTTTTATGTGTTGAATTCATTTTGATTCTTCGAAACATACCGGTCTTTGAAGGAATGATCACTTGCTCTTGAGTATCTTCAACAACAGGCTCAATCAATTGTGTCTCAGCAACAGACACTTCAACTGTAAGAAGCTTCTTCTTTGGAGATTTCGAAGATGTCAACTCTGGGATTTTGTTTTCAAAAGAAATAGTTTCATTCTTCTTTGACCGCTTGGATTTCTTATCTTCCCATTCCAATAGTATCCCAGTTTCGACAGTAGAATCAATAGTTTTCAAATATTCCACTAAGACAGTATTCGAAGGATCAACTCTTTTGAGCATTGCATCAGGAATACGAGCAACATATGGAAAATTCTCAGCATTATCTGTGACATCCTTGGGATAGTGGTACGATTGAAAAATAGCTTTTTCCTCATCATTGGGTACCAAAATCCCTTCCTTGCTGTAAAAATATTGCAAAATCAAGCTCCAGTATCTTGCACACGAAATACCATGAAGAGCATTCATGTGTTCTACACTCTTTTGGAATTCCTTCCACAATTGTGTAGAATAATCCACTTGAAGATCATAATATAGCCCAGCAACCATGGCATATACCTCCATTCTTCCTTTATCAAGACCAACTGTTCTCCCAGTTAAACATCTCAGAAAAATACCAAATAAGAAATTCCAGATACTTGGAAGACCAGATTTCTTAAAATCACTAATCTTGGATAGTTGAGGCTGATATCCCATCTCATTAAACATATGAACGATTTGAGGGAATGTGAAAGCAACATACGGAGGTGAATTCGGAATTTCAAGAATTTGGCAAAAGAGTTTCTTTGATAATCTGACTTTTTTGTCGTTCACCAGATGGAAAGTAATGGTATCAGAAGCTTTGTTGTAAGTAGCGGTTGATCCTGCTTGAGAAAGCCATGACATTGGAACGGAGAACGAACTGAACATCGCCTTAGTCAAAACAGAGCTCTTCAAGGCAACGATTAACATCTTCAATTCTTCCGGGTATTTAGATACATCACCCTCCAAGTAATAGTTAGTTGCTTGAATCTTCATAATTGGTAATGAAGAGACATCATCAGTGGTATGAGAAGGATCAGCATCAACATGAACAGAAGTCGCCATTGTTAGGGTTTAAAAACTTTGAAGATCAGAGAATTTGGGAATTTTTCTTTTTGATCGCGTAAACTGATAATGAACCCTTGAATTCCTTTTTATATGTAACCCTGAAGTTTGAATTTGAAGCGGGATGTATATTTAATGATATCTGACGTGGCACCTTGAAAATTGGACCATTACTGCGTAAAAGTGGCCATGCGTCAAAAAGTAGCTGTCACGTCACCTTGAAATCCGGACAGAATACCATACATCATTAAAAAACAGCCTGTATTGTTATCCCCAAGAAGATTGTAACCGTCAGAACCCTTCGTATGGAAGCAACGCTCTTTCGCTTTTGGGATGAAAAGCGAAGTCATATGCCAGTTTACATGAACATAAGTCACCATTGTTAGGGTTTGAAAACTTTGAAGATCAGAGAATTTGGGAATTTTTCTTTTTGATCGCGTAAACTGATAATGAACCCTTGAATTCCTTTTTATATGTAACCCTGCAGTTTGAATTTGAAGCGAGATGTATATTTAATGATATCTGACGTGGCACCTTGAAAATCGGACCATTACTGCGTAAAAGTGACCATGCGTCAAAAAGTAGCAGTCACGTCACCTTGAAATCCGGACAGAATACCATACATCATTAAAAAACAGCCTGTATTGTTATCCCCAAGAAGATTGTAACCGTCAGAACCCTTCGTATGGAAGCAAGGCTCTTTCGCTTTTGGGATGAAAAGCGAAGTCATATGCCAGTTGTTTGAAATCATCAGCCTGAGTTGGTATTACTCAGAACCTCAAGGATTTCGTGAGTGTAGTGTTCCAAAGAATTTAGACGAGAAACAAAGATAAGAAAAATTTGGGATACTGTGATGTGAAAATATTAATTTGACACGAAGGCAGATAAAATCCCGTGCAAAGATTGCTTCATTAATCATTAAGAGAAATGATCAACAGCTTGTGTAGGTTCCTGTGAAATACAATCGAATACTTGTAAATAAGTATCGAAGGGCTTCTTTTATAATGCTTTGTGGGTAGTTAAAAAATTTCGTTACATGTCATCCTAAACATAAGGTGATAAATTGTAACAGAAATTACTTGTTTGACCAGTGTAGTCAGAGAAAAGTTTGCTTTGAAAAATTTTAAGTGACATTGAAGTTCGAATAAAACTCACACGGAAATCATATTCAACAAAAAAAATTTGTGATGGATCTTGTTGGGTAACAAACATCATGGGTTTCGAATGTTTGATCAAGACCACTCATACGAAATGAATATGATTTGGAGTTTCGAATTTTGGTACTGAACCAAATGTTTCGTGAAAATCTGGAACATAGTTCCCCGTCAATTCCTTAAAAGTTTAGAAAATTGGGTTTCACTTTCATCACGGTCTCATGATGTCAGATCATAAACACAGATTTTTTATATATCTAAGTCTCGATGGGCTTGATCAGAGACCTCTCGGACATATGTCTTCGTGTGTGATCGTGTAAGAACTTTATAGGTGAAAAAGATTGGTGTAAGACACAAAAGGTACCTCTGTTATATTTGGACAAAACAGTAAACTCTTAACTCATTTTGAGAAGAGTCAGGTAGCTCAGAGACTAATGTGAATATAAGCCTGATTGGGAAGAAATTTTCGTATGAATAATTTCATTAAGGCTTTCGTACACACACATTGAGTCATTGGAGGCTTTGGACAACATACAGTAGCATGCTTCTAGGGACAACTTAACTAGTTCAGAATATTGACAAATTTATCGATTCGTATGAAACATGTACCTGACCCTAGAACTGCAAGCATAATCCACTATGTATCATCATGAATATCTACAACAAAGTACTAAAAAGAAATAAGAAACAAAATATTTTTGTTGTTTTGATTTTTCGAAAATAGAGACAGAACAAAAACAAAACAAAATCTTTTTGGATTTTTAATTTTTCAAAAATTAAATGACAAAACAAAAATAAACGAAAATCTTTTTGAATTTTTAATTTTTCGAAAATTAACTGACAAAACAAACGAAAATCTTTTTGGATTTTTAATTTTTCGAAAATTAAATGACAAAAAAACGAAAATCATTTTTGGATTTTCAAATTTTCGAAAATTAAAAGTAACTGTACTTGTTACAAATACTCGAAATTTTATCATCCCCTGATAAGTGACAAATTTACGAATTCGAAGGGATTCGAAGCATTGACTATGAACAGTAACCTCTGAATCAACCCTTAAAATATATGATAAATTTACGAATTCGAAGGTGGTCGAAGCGTTGACTATGAACAGTAACCTCTGAACGTTGACTGTTATTGCTTTGTCTTTCATTCAGCGCCTCTGAATCGTTCCTGATCAACTATCATTCTCCTTTTTCACATGGAACAAAATTTCCATCTATCATTCCAAGTCCTTCTAAAATTTTCACAAAGGATTTTTCATCTAAAGGTTTCGTGAAAATATCAGCTAACTGATCAGTTGTTTTCACGAAATGTACTTCAATATTTCCATCGTCCACGTGATCCTTGATGAAATGATAACGAAGAGCTATATGTTTAGTCTTCGAATGCTGCACAGGATTATGACAAATTCTTATTGCACTTTGAGAATCACAATATATTGGAATCTTTTTCATATTGATTGCATAATCACACAATTGACTTTGAATCCATATAATTTGTGATGTGCAAGCAGCAGCAGCCACATATTCTGCTTCAGCTGTTGAAATTGATACACATGTTTACTTTTTCGACTGCCAGCTCACCAATTTGCCACCGAGAAATTGACATCCGCCACTTGTGCTTTTTCTATCAAGATTACAACCACCCAAGTCTGCATCCGAATAAGCTTGTACAAAGAACCCTGTTTTCGAAGGATACCACAATCCTAACGAAATTGTTCCTTTAAGATAACAAAATATATTCTTCACAGCAGTGAGATGTGGTTCTCGTGGATTTGACTGATACCTAGCACAATTATACACAGAGAACATGATATCAGGTCTACTTGCTGTAAGATAAAGTAATGAACCAATCATGCTCCTGTAAAGAGTTAGGTCAACTGCAGGTTTATCTAACGAAGGTGTAAACTTTATGCCAGTTGCCATAGGAACTCGTAACTTTGTGCTATTCGTCAATCCAAACTTTTCTAGCAGATTCTTCGTATATTTTTCTTGATTAATAAAAATTCCTTCTCTGCTTTGACGAATATTCAGTCTAAGAAAATTATTTATTTTTCCCATCATGATCATTTCGAACTTACTTTTCATCAGATCTTCGAATTCTCTAGATAGGACAGGGTCAGTTGAGCCAAAAATAATATCATCAACATAAATTTGAACAAGCATTAGATGATTCACAACTTTCTTTCGAAATAAAGTGGGGTCAACAGATCCTTGTTTAAATTTAGATTGTTTCAAAAATGAAGTTAGAGTTGCATACCATGCTCGTGGTGCTTGTTTTAAACCATAAACTGCCTTATCTAAAATATAAACATGATCAGGATATTCTTCGTTAATAAAATCTGGGGGTTGTTCCACGTAAACTGTTTCTTCAAGCTCTCCATTTAAAAATGCACACTTCACATCCATTTGATAAACATCAAAATTTTTGTGAGCTGCATTTGCCAGAAATACACGAACAGCCTCGAGTCTTGCGACAGGGGAAAAAGTTTCTTCATAGTCGATTCCTTCTTGTTGTGAATATCCTTTAACAACAAGTCTGGCTTTGTTTAGAACGATATTTCCATCTTTGTCGGTTTTGTTTTTGAAAATCCATTTTAACCCGACAATCGAAACATTTTCAGGTTTAGGAATTAATCTCCAAACCTTGTTTCGTTCAAATTCAGACAATTCAGATTGCATAGCAACAACCCAATCTGAGTGTTCCATTGCAACCTTAACTGTTTTTGGTTCAATTTTATAGATGAAAACATTGAACATGCAAAATTCTTGATGAGTATTCAATACCTCATTCTTTGCACGAATTTGAGCTCTTGTTAAAACACCATCTTGTGGATTTCCAATTATTTGATCTTTCGGATGATCTCTTGTCCACTTTTCCAATGGCGGATAAGCTGGATCAAATTCCAAAGGTGCATCTTCGTATAAATCATCATTCTCTGAACCTGCAATCGAACAAACATCATCAAAATCATTATTATTCTCAATGTTTTCTAAATGCTCCCCCTCAACATTATGCTCCCCCTCAACATCAGCATTCAATCTCTCATTCTCCCCCTCGAAAGAATGCTCCCCCTCAACTAGAGTGTTCAAATCCAATTGCTCCCCCTCCACTGGATTATGTTGCATACTTTCGCCTTTCTCTTGAGAAATTGATGTTGAATCATCAGTAAACTTCGTTAATTCAGAGAGATAATTATCATTTGCATTAATTTCAGCATCAACAGCATGATCTGAAATACCAAAAATTAAATCATAATCAATATCTAAGGTTTGTGAAGATTCAGATTCATCTGGCATTTCTTTTAGAATAGGATGATTTTCACACTGCGTTTCAGTTTGTTTAATATAGTAATCATCAAATATAAGATTTAAAAGTTTATTCAACTTTTCGTGTTCTTTTGTTTAACACACAATATGCGACTGAATTGTGCGAATATCCCAAGAAAATCCCTTCATCTGCTTTAGCTTGAAATTTTGTAAGATTATCCTTGAGATTCATAATAAAGCACCTGCATCCGAAAACATGGAAAAATTTGACGTTAGGTTTTCGATTGTTGAGAATTTCATATAGAGTGATGTTAAAACGACGATGTATGAAAGATCTGTTTTGAGTAAAACATGCAGTGGATACTGCTTCAGCCCAAAGATATTGTGGAAGATTCGCATATGCCAACATAGTCCTTGCCGCTTCGCATAGAGACCTATTTCTTCGTTCAACAACACCATTTTGTTGTGGTGTGTATGGAGATGAAAAATTATGCGAAATCCCTTTGTCCACCAAAAATGAATCAAGAACATTGTTCTTAAATTCAATTCCATGATCACTCTTAATTTGTCGAACAATCTTCTTCAATGTTGTTTCCATCTTTTTGATAAAGTCAATCATGATTTGTGCAACTTCGGATTTAAGACTGAGAAAATAAACCCACCTAAATCTGGAAAAGTCATCAACAATGACTAATATGTACCGTTTCTTGTTGAGTGTTGAAACTGTTGATGGACCATACAAATCAATATGTAAGAGCTCCAAAGGTGCGACAATTTTCGAATCTATCGTAATTGGATGACCTTGTTTATGTTGCTTTCCAAATTCACAAGCTGCACATAAAGAATCATTATCAAATTTAAGTACAGGTAAACCTCTTACCAGATCTTGTACCACAAGTTTATTGATGTTTCGAAAGTTGAGATGAGAAAGTCTTCGATGCCAAAGCCAACTTAAGTCTGATGTTGCTTTTGAAAGAAGACATATAGCAGGTTTCCCTACTATCGGATTGATGACCAAAGTGAACATGCCACCTTTCCTTTTGGATTTAATTAAAACTTCGTTAGTGTTGACATTCGAAATAACACTTCCTTCTTCATTAAAAAGAACTTGATCGCCAGTGCCCACAACAAGTTGGGAAACACTTACCAAGTTATATTGAAGACCTTCAACATACGCAACACGATTCACTGTGAATTGTCCGTTTGTTATCTTCCCATATCCTTTGACTTGACATTTTTTATTGTTCCCAAACTTCACAACTCCAACATTCTTTAGGCTTCGAAAATCACGTAAATTCTCCTTCTTCCCAGTCATGTGACGAGAGCAACCACTATCAATGTACCATTTATTATCATATTGCTCGTCACATAGTACCTACAATCAGTGGAAAAATTTAGGTACCCAAGGCTTTTTGGGTCCTTGGAAATTAGATTTCAATTTCGAATGTAATGAAGAACTTTTAACCCAATCACAAACTTTGGTTTTGATACTATCAATTAAGTTCACATCTTCATTTAAAGGAACCGAAACATAAGATTTTGATGGTTTCGAATGTTCACTGACATTACCCTTCGTATTCTGAGTTTGTGAATGTACATTCTTTATTTTGATTACTGGTTTCCATGCTTTGACGGATATGTTCGAATCCTTAGAAGATAAACTTCCGTTTGATGAAGTATTTACATACTTTTCATAGGCTTCGTGAATTTGCTCCTTTGAAAATGTATTCGACTGATACATTTTTCCTTTGCCATCAAGCCAATGATCAATGTTCTTCCTTGAAGTTATCCCTTTTTCATGTGAAATTTTCATAGTTTCTTTCTTTGTATGATTAGGAAATTTTGGCTTTTGAGGAACAAAATCAACTTTTGGATTGGTTAGAAAAGATTGACCATAAGATGTATCAACAGTGGATTTAAAATATTGACGTTGAAAGAATTTTTGACTTGGATTTGATGTATTTGGAATATTAGTTTCTGAAACTTTCGAAAACTTTGGTTGTTTATTCACTTCAGACCTTGAATTTTTAGCTTTGAAAACATTTTTTGATTGATTGTGATTCAGACATCTTTTGAGACTCAATAATCTGCCAAAATATTTTCTTCCTAGCTTGTCTTTTTGAAATGTTATTTTCCTTCGAAAATTTGTCAATTGGATCTTTGAATTCCTTGGAGTTTAGTTTGACAACTTTTTTCATTTTCCTTTACAACTTGTTTTGAATTCTCTTTTTCAATTTTTGATTTTTCAACCCATTTTCTTTGTGGTTTTTTACGATGAAAAACATACGAATTTTTTGTTAGGTTGTTTTCAACTTTTTCATTTTCCTTCATCAGTTGTTTTCAAATTATCTTCGTCAACTAACTTCTTTAATTCTCGTTTGATATTCTCAACATTTCCAGTAGTTACGAATTCTTGATTTGGAAAAATGACATCATCTGTACACTTGAAATTTGGATAAACCACAGTATTCGTTTCAAGATAGTGATCACCTTTTTCATTCATTACTTTTTCGAACTTTTGTGTATCACTATACACTTGATCAACCACTATTCGAGGAATTTCTTCTTCCTTTGAAGATTTCTTTTCCATCGAAATTTTCTCTTCTTTTTCATCATCGCTATCATCAGTTTTTTTCTTAACCGTCAAGTCCTTAACTTTTTCAGTTTCTTTCTTAACCATCAAGTCCTTAACTTTTTCTTTCCCTTTAAATGTTGATGCAACATTAACAACAGACAACTGGGAACAATCAACATCCTCAAGATCACTAATTTCACTAATATTGTCAGAATTATCTTCAATATCAGCAAAATTAGATTGAGAATCAGATGTTGAATTCTCAGTCTTTTTCAAAATTTGAATTTGTTCAGATTTAGTCAAAGTATCATTCACTATGTTAACTAATTCATTCGCATCAAGACATTCATCAATTTTGACAATTCCATATTTATATCTATCATCAGGAACTTTGTCAAAATCAGCTACTATTTTCTCACAATCATACGAAATATTATCTACCTTAGCTCTTTCGTATGCTACAAAAGGTAGTAATTTTCTATGTTGCTCTTTACTTATTTCACATGAATGATGTAAATCAGTTAATTTGCCATAAAGTCTCTTAGCAGAATTACAGTATATATTTCTTTGTGCTAGCAAAAGTTTGACTTCATTTGATAAAGTATCCCTATCACACATAATATTTGTTATCTGTAATTCCAAACAATCAATTTTACTTATTTTCATGTCTAATCGCTTTTTGGTCGCTAATAACTCCATGGACAACTTGTTGGCCTCATTGCTAGCAGACACAACAATTGAATCAAAATAAGTAACTGTCTCATCAAAAGATATTAGTTCAGAGTCATAAGCATGTGTAGGAATATTAAAAGATTCGAGAATATTACGTACCTTTGTTGTCGTTGGAGATTTGTCTGCTGTCTTGGATAGGAAGCATCTTCCTTTCACTTCGAATTCCTCTTCATCTGAGTCCTCCTCCATCTTCGCATACATTGCTCCATGTGTTGGATTCCTCATTTCTTCATCGTCTGATCCGGATGACCAGATTTGATAAGTTCCATCCTCCTCCTGTTCACCCCTTGCGACCAGTGATAAATTCTTAGCTTTCGCACGAACCTCCTCAAGCCTCTCTGCATAATAAGCCTCGTCTTTTACTTTATTCTTTCTCTCATCCTTCTTCCGAAGCATACAATCATTCGCAAGATGATTGACTCCATTGCAATAATGACAATCAATACCAGCATCACCTTTCAGCTTCTTCTCACTCTTTCCTTCAGACATTTTCGAATCTTTCTTCTCAACCTTATTTTTCTCCTCAACAACAATTTTACTCACAATACTTCCTTTTACCTCAGCAAGCTTAGCCTTCGGATTGAATGGCTTTTTGAAAAACTTCTTAACATGATTATTCGAGTAAAATGCTATTGCCTCATAACCCGAATTCATGATGAATCCCTCTTCTTCCTCAGAATCACTATTTTCACCTTCTTTCTCAGATATCTTTGACACGGGTGCCAATGGACCTCCCAAATTCAGCTTCGTTTCTTCAGTAATTTCATTTACCTCAGTTTCGTATGTCTTCAACTGATTGTACAAATCATTGAGAGTTGATGTATCAAAACTTTGCTGATTCTTCACCATCATACTCACGCTTCTCCATTCTTTTCGAAGACCCATCACAAAGATGAGTTAGAATTCCATTGAAGTCCTGGTAATTCCATAGCGATTACAACGATAGATTAACTCGTTCAGTCGATCATAGTAGACTTCAATTGTTTCACCTTCTTTTTGTCTGAAATCTTTCAGCTCGACCAAACACTGTTTGACTGAATTGATTTTCGTCTTCTCACTTCCTTGAAACTTATCTTTCATATTGTTCCAGATCTCCTTTGCAGTTGTACAACTCCTTACATAATTTCACACAACTGGAGGTAAAGCTCCTCGCAATTCCCTCATACACCTCTTCTCCAGTTTCTTCAGACGATCAGTTTGATTATCAACACCAGAACTTGTCGAAGATGATCCAATTGCTTGAACATTCACTGGAACGTTGACATTTCCAGTGATACATGACCATAATTCTTCATCAAGACCATTCAGATAATCCTGCATACGATCAGCCCACTGATCATAATATTCAGGGATTAGCATTGGAATTTTGGTTGATGATCCTAACAAATGAGAAAACGAGGTCATCGAATTGAGATTGAAGCTCGCCATTGTTGTACGGAAGATGATTTTGAAAATTTTTAAGAAGATTTGGAAATTTGAAAACAAACTGGTTGAATCAAATCGGAATTACAAGAAGAACACTCGATTCAACAATTCAAATGCAGAATCAAATCACAAACTAAAATCTAGACAAATTTTTCACTATCAAAAAGTGCGGAAACTTTTGAACCAAAAATTTGATTCAAAAACTTTTTGAATAGATGAAAATCAGATCACAGATGTGATTGCTGCTCTGATACCAATTGATGAATCAAAGAATCGAGTATAAAATGAATCAGAGTATAAAATCAAGTAAGAATGCGAAATTGAACATCGGATGTAAATACGATGTTGTTTCAGCTCTATTACGCTTTCAAATGTTTTCAGAGTACAAAGACAGGTGAAGGGCCAATATCTTTGGTTTGGGCTAGGCAACAATGTATAGATGAGTTAGGGCATTTGTCAATGTATTTTGGAGTCTTTTGTGTATGTTTGATGTTTTCGGTCTAGGAAGCTTTCGGTTAAGGTGTGACCGAAAACCTGTTTTCGGTCCTTGTCATTATATATAGGTGTCAAGCTGTCAGAATTGAGCGAGTTGTTCAGCAGTTGTTTTTCGGTCCCTGAGTTGTATCAGACGGTTTCAAGTGTTTAATCGTATGCAAGCTCAGTTTCATTCATCTTCTACTCCATTTCTTCTTTGTTTTCTTATGCTTGATTGATCATTGGTGAAGATCCTTCCATCAAGGACCTTACAATTGGTATCAGGGCTCAAACCGGTGTCAATCAAGTGTGTTTATTCAGTTTTCTGCTTCACAGTCGTGTTCTTCACGTTCTCGGTCACTAGAAGCCTGTTTTTGCTCGAGTTTTGAAGATCAGATCACAGTTTGCATCGTGTGGAATCGAGATCTGCTTGGATTTCAGCTTTTCAGTTGAAATCTTATTGTTTTCAGTTTGATCTTCATCAACCGAAAACATATCTTCAATTGATTTATGTTCAGATCTAAGCTGTTTGGAAGCTGTGTTTAAGGTTTCAGTGTGTGGAAATCAAAATCGGATCGAAAATCTAAGTTTTTCATTGAAAACTGTTAGTTTTCAGTTCAATCCTCAGAAACCGAAAACTGTTCTTCAACTGAAAACCTTTGAATCTTCAGAAACCGAAAACTGTTCTTCAACCGAAAACTTTTGAATCTTCAGAAACCGAAAACTGTTCTTCAACTGAAATCCTTTGAATCTTCAAAAACCGAAAACTGTTCTTCAACCGAAATCTCTTGAATCTTCAGAAACCGAAAACCCCCTTTATCATAATAAACCGAAAACCCTTGATCCTTCATAAACCGAAAACCCCTTATCATTCAGAAACCGAAAATCTCCTTTTACTTCAGAAACCGAAAACCTTATTTCCTTCCAACCGAATTCCTTGTTTTCGGTTAATACCACTCAACCGAAAACCCTATTTACTTGATCCTTTTATTTGTTTTTCAAGTTAATTTTTATTAAAAATTTCAAAAACAACAAAAAATCAAAAACAAAAAAAATGGAATCTCAAAGCATGTCAGCTCACCATGAATTGGATGCGATTATGGGAACCACTTCTCGAATTCCCCGACTGTTATCTGCGGAAGGATTTCCAGAATGGAAATATCGGATCGAAAAGTACATCAAAATGAAGGATTTCAAGATATGGCGAAGCATTCTAAGAGGTCCAATCCGCATCACAACCACATTGGAAGATGGAACCATAAGTGATAAGCAAGTTGAGAACTACACTGATGATGATTTCGAGAGAGACGAGGAACAAGAAAAGGCTCTTGCCACACTTACCATGGCATTATCTCCAGAAATTGCTCAAGGTTTCCGTGAGTATACATCAGCAAAGGCCTTATGGGAAGCACTGATCGAAGTATACGAAGGCAATGAAGACATGAAACAGAGTCGCCAAGACATGCTGCGATAGAAGTTTAACATGTTTAACCATGTCTTGGGAGAAACACTTGAGAATCAGTTGCAGAGGTTTATCACACTTATCAAAGAAATGAGCTCTGCTGGTGTGATGTTTACTAGATCGGAGATCAACAAGAAGCTGCTGAATTCTCTACCAAAATCTTGGGATATGAATGTCTCAGTGATTAAAAAGACCAAAGATTTGAACCGTTTGAGTTTGGCGGAAACAATGGCGATCATTAAGGCTTGCGATCTCGATGATAAGCAAAGGGAGATTAACCATGTCAATTCATACTCCTCAGCAAATCTTGGGATCCAAACCACCAACAACACTGCTTTCTCAAGCTTTTCTACTCCTCAAGCTCCTCAAGTTCAACCCTATGTGACTCATCAGCAACCTCATACGTGATCCCTCAAATGCAACACATTCAAGTTCCTCAACCTCAAACTTTAGCTCAACAAGTTGGTTCTAGTGTTGGTTCATCCACAGCAGCACCCATTCAATCTCATGGATTCAGTTCTCAAGCTTCATTATTGAAAGAGAAGGAAGAAAATCTGGCCCTCGCCACTAGTCTGGTGAACTGCTACAATGCTTTTGTGGCCGGAGAACTCTCCCCACAACTCTCATTTGCTGACCTAGACCAGATACATCCTGAGGATGTGGAAGAGATGGACATTACATGGCAAATGGTCATGGCGGTTTTCAGGGCAAAGCAGTTCTCCAAGAAAACCGAAAAGAACAATTGGAGTGTGAATTCAGACATGAAAGTGGGATTCAACAAAGGCAAGCTGCGATGTTACAACTGCCATGACCCTGGTCATTTTGCCCGGGAGTGTCCAAAGCCACACCGAAGAGAGAATTCTGAGTGAACCATGGTGCCGGTGACCTATGTCAACAAGGGATCTTCTTCAAGCAATCAAACTGCAAAATTGGCGATGGTGGCTCAATCTTTTGATTGGGAAGATCAAATTCAGGCTCTGAATATTTCAGGACCTGAAAATGCACATCTTGCCCAGATCAAGGATGGTGTGGAAGAAGAAACAGAGAAGGATCCTGAAGAGGAAATGATTAATCTTCAATTTGCATTCATGGTGCAAACCACTCCAGAGCCTGCCAAACCCGAGGTCAGTGAATTTGGTTGCTCTCAATCTTGCATTAAGACTGTTAAATTCTTACGTGAACAAATTGAATTAATCAAGAGAGAGAACGAGGACCTTAAGTATGAGGGTTACACACTTAGGAAAAATCAAAAGCCTTTAAAAACACAATTAGAGAATAAAACAAAGGACTTTAAGAAACTGCAAGAGGATTACAGCAACAAATGCGAGAACTATGATCATCTCAAAAGAAAATTTGTTGCTGTGATCGCTGAACTTGACTCATTGAAAAATCGTCTTGAAAATGCTGAATTTATTTTTAATAAATTCGATGGGTCAAGTGAAGTAGTTGCAAAAATGATAGAAGGACAGATGCAGTGGAAGGATATTACATGTGGAAACCAAAAGAAAGTAGGATTTGGTTTTGAGAGTGTCCCTCCTCCATTCAATCACAATTATACTGTCATTCCTCTATCTCAAGAGAAGATTGATAGAGAACCTTGCTTAGTTTATGGAAAGCCTGCTTCTGAACAAAAAACATGCTCAAATGATAAAATTTTGGATACTAACATTTCTACCTCAAGTGCAGATATGTCAGTAGTTCAGGGGGAGCAAGAAGCTGAAAAGTCTGAGTCGAATAATTCAGTGTCAAAATTTGGTGTTGAGTTTTGTGATGAGTCTATTTTAAATTCTAAAACTGATGTTTTTGTTTCTGGTGGTGTGTTATTTCAGAATGATAAAATTGAAAATAATGATGTTGTTTCTGATAAAGTTGCTAAATCTGATTCGAGTGCTTCTACATCTTCTACTTTTGCTACACAATCTAGTGCTTGCAAATGTGAAAATGCTAGAAACGATAATAAAAACCAGAAATCTGACAAGAGCAGTACCCAATCCAATGATAATAAACAAATTTGTTTCAACTGCGGTACTGCTGGTCATATTGCTAGAAATTGTTTAAATCGAATGTTTGTGCATTATCTGTCACAAAGAGGAGAGAATGAGTCTAGAGGACGATCTTTAATTAGAAAATCCTCCAGAACTCGCTCTCGAGATGATGACTGGAAAACAAATCAAAACAAGAGAATGACAGGTTTTCAAAAGAACAAACAGGTTTTCAATAAATTTACAAACAGTTTGCCAAAATCGACCCAAGCTAAGCCAAAGTCGATTTCGTCAAAGAGTAGGTCTGGATCTTCAAACTCTTCGAGTAGAAAATCCACCGGCTCGAAGCAAACTGAAAATAAAGTTGTTTCAAAACCTAAATATCAGTGGATGCCAAAATTAAAATATGATCAGTCATCAACCTCCTCTGTATCTGTTGAAAAAGAAAAATCAAAAGAGAAATTAAAACATGAATCTGTGAAAGTAAAGGGTCAACCCAGGACTGTGATGACCTGGGTCCCTAAATCTAAATGATTCCGCTTATGGTGCCGGGACAGTTCCGGAGGAATGTCGTCAGACCCTGGTATGTCGACAGTGGCTGCTCCCGGCACATGACTGGAGATATCTCCCAACTGCACGACATTCAGACATTTAACGGGGGATATGTCTCCTTCACGGGCGTAGAAGGCGGAAAGATAACGCAGAAGGGAACGGTGACCAACAGAGTGCTCAGTTTTGAGAATGTCAACTATGCTCCTGAGCTGAAGCACAGTCTGCTGAGCGTCTCTCAAATCTGTGACAAGGGTTACTCAACACACTTCACCGATAAAGAATGTCTAATCTTAAAGTCGGGCATTGTCATCCCGGAGGTATGGATTATCGTAAAATCAAAGCGAGATGGGAATGCCTATATTATTGACATGAACAACAATGTCCCCGATGAAGTCACTTGTCCCTTTTCCAAAGTCTCAGAACAAAACGCAATGTTGTGGCATTGTCGACTTGGCCATGCAAATGCAAAGAACCTGAACCGGCTTGCTAAGAACGAAATGGTCCGCGGTCTTCCTGTCAGAGATTTCATCACCTTTGAAAAATGTGTTTCCTGTGCTCAAGGCAAACACCATCGGAAACCACATCTGCCAAAGCAGGTCAACTCCATCAGTCAGGTGCTCCAATTGTTGCATATGGACTTGTTTGGTCCGGTCAACGTCCTCAGCATCAACCGAAATTCGTATTGTCTCGTTGTGATAGACGATTTCTCTCGTTTCACGTGGGTCTTCTTTCTGTCCAACAAAGCTGGGATCGCCGATCTTATCAAGAAGTTCATTGTGATGATCGAGAACCAAACCAACAACCAAGTGAAAGCGCTTCGTACAGACAATGGAGCAGAGTTCAAGAACGCTGTTCTTGATCATTTTTGCGCTGAGAAAGGGATTGTGCGTCAATTCAGTTCTGTTCAGACACCACGACAAAACGGTGTTGTTGAGCGGAGGAATCGAACATTACAAGACGCCGCAAGGATGATGCTTTGTGATTCTAAACTTCCAATTTTCTTTTGGGCGGAGGCGATTAACACAGCTTGCTACGTTCAAAATCGTGTCCTGATCAACAAAGCCCAGATGAAAACCCCGTATGAGATTCTTTATGGACACAAGCCATCTGTCAGCCATTTCTGAGTATTTGGCTGCCCTTGCACCCTTCTCCACTTGGAATCCAACCCAAAGTTCAATGACAAAGCTGATGATTGCTACTTTGTCGGATACGCTGCTCGTACTGCTTACCGGGTATACAACAAGAAGACTAAACAAATCGTGGAGTCTTTCGATGTTCGCTGGCTTGAAGAGAATGAGACGGACGCTAGGCTGGGTCCTGATTGGCTATTTGACTACACATCACTATTAAAATCTTTTAGTGTATCGACTGATAACCAAGCTGGGTCTACCTCTGGCTCGAAGACTATCATTGAAGACGAAGATGAAGAGGTTGTCTACATACCACCATTGGTTTCTACTGATCCTCCGGTGGAGTCTACTGTTCCAATCTCTTTTCCTGAATCCTCAACACAACAACATGCTCCAGATGCTGATGCTACTCCTCTAACTCCGGTCGAAAGAGAGTGCATGAACCAAGATGCTTCCGCTATCACTCAGAATTTGATGGAACTTCTCTTTCCCGAACGAATAGCAGATGAGTTTGTAGCAGATCCACAAAACGAAGTTGGTACATCTATCGTGGATTCTTCAGCACATGACGGAGCTATTAATATCCATAATCTTCCCGTTTCAATCAATGACATCAGTCATGAAATCCCCTCTCGCATACTGCGCGATCATCCGATAGAATACGTCATTGGCCAGCTGGGCGACGGAGTTCGAACGAGAAGTCAGAGTGGAGACGTCAACATATGTCTCTATTCTTGCTTCATTTCTCAAATAGAGCCCAAGAACGTCGAAATGGCTTTGAATGAGCCCAGCTGGGTGGATACCATGCATGACGAGCTCAATCAATTCGAAAAGCTCGGGGTTCGGAAGTTGGTGGAGCTGCCTAAAGGCAAGAAATCTCTCGACACCAGATGGGTGTTTCGGAACAAGCAAGATGATTCGGGTGTCATTGTCCATAATAAGGCGAGATTGGTGGTCCGTGGTTTCAGGCAAATTGAGGGTCTTGATTATATAGAAGTCTATGCTCCGGTGGCGCACTTGGAGGCTATTCGTATCTTCCTCGCCTTTGCTTCCTACATGAACTTCACCGTATACCAAATGGACGTCAAGACGGCTTTCTTGTACGACAAGGTGAAGGAGGAGATTTATGTTGACCAACCTCCTGGGTTCGTTAATTCAAAACTTCCTAAACATGTCTACAAGTTAGACAAGGCTTTGTATGGGCTGCATCAAGCTCCGAGAGCCTGGTATGCTACCCTAACACAGCACTTGCTCGATCATGGCTATTCCCGCCGCAATATCGATCAGACCCTATTCATCAAGCATGTCGGTCCAGATCAAACTCTTGTCCAAATATATTTGGACGATATCATTTTCGGGTCGACGAGTCCTCAGCTATGCAAGGAGTTCGAGGACGTCATGAAAAAGCGGTTCGAGTTGAGTTCATTGGGGGAAATGACCATGTTTTTGGGGCTTCAGGTCAAACAATCTTCAGCCGGAATCCTGATTCATCAAGCCAAATATGTGGATGATATGCTCGAGAAGTTCGGGTTCAGAGATGCCAAACCTGCTTTGACGCCCATGGCGTAGAGACCACTGCTGACTTCTGATCTTGAAGGCGAATTCGTAGATCAAACGTACTACAGGTCAATGATCGGATCGCTGATGTATCTGACTGCAAGTCGCCCAGACATTATGTTTGCGGTCTGTCAATGCGCGCGCTACTAGGCTAATCCTAAACTGTCTCATCTTATTGCTGTTAAAAGGATTTTTCGGTACCTCAAAGGCAGCCCAAAACTGGGTCTTTGGTATCCGAAAAATTCCGAATTTGATCTTTATGCTTTTGCAGACATCAATTATGGAGGCTGCGAGCTTGACATGAAATCGACTTCAGGCGGATGTCAATTTCTCGGAGATAGGCTGGTGTCTTTGCAATGCAAGAAGCAGCATACTGTCTCGACCTCAACAGCAGAAGCAGAATACGTAGCTGCGTCTGCTTGTTGTTCTCAAGTCATATGGATCCAACATCAGCTGTTGGACTACGGTTTGAACTTTCAAGAAACCCCTATATTTTGTGATAATGAGGCTGCGATCCAAATTGCTAAAAATCCGGTCCAGCACTCAAAAACCAAGCACATCGACATCAAACTTCATTTTATCAGAGATTGTTATGAGCGCTCGCTCATTCGGCTAGAACAGGTGCCCACTACTATTAATGTGGCGGATCTGTTCACCGATCCGTTTAACAAAGCTCGATTCGATGTGCTGGTAAAATTTTTGAAAATGATTCGCTTTGAGGATTAATTTTTGCTTAGGTTAGTTTAAATTTGCGCATTTTAATTTCATTCTCACCCATGCATAAATTTAGGGGGAGAAATAAACAAAAACCAAACAAAAATTAGAAAATTAAAAATCCAAAAACAATAGAAAATTAGAAAATCCAAAAACAATAGAAAAACAGAAAAATCAAAAATATTACTGAGAAGTGATGTGAAGGGAAGTGATATCAGCTTGTGATAACAGACAATCTGAGTCTGTGTAAAGTACCAAAGTTGAATTGTCTAGGCTCTGTGTTCGATGCGCTGGTAGGCACGAAAAATTTAATGGACATGACTAGGTGCAGATGAACTTAAGGAATCTAGAGACTTGATAAATTCTGACCTAGATAGTTCCATTTAGCCTGACAATATGACGTTCGGATAGGTTGAGCAGGGAGATATATATGAGAATCCACCAGTCACATTAAAGAACCCGTATCTTGAACTGTGGTTTAACTTTTCCTCGATGTACGGATTTTGTCCCTAATGCCGGTATTGACGGGGCGACTGGGAATTCCGATAAAGTAGGTCTGTAGGAAATTATTTTCTTTCTCTCCTACTGTTAGTCATATGTTTCCTCCTGTGTGTGATCGAAAGATCCGACCTTGACTGCAGCATATGCAACTCTATTTCTCTGCATCTTCTATCTATGCAATTCTTCCTATCTGTTAGCCATATGTTGTCTCCTTTGCGTGATTAACAATCTGACCTGGTACACAGCATATGCAACCTTCTACTTCTCAATCCCTCTGAAATTCTAGTCAGTCATATGTTTCACTCTCTGCGTGATTGAAAGATCCGACCTGAGTGTACGACATATGCATTATAAATCTATCCTCTCTATGAATAATAGTCTGCTCACCTAAAGTAAGGAGTATCTCGGAAGTTCTTGATTATTGGGGTATGTCAGGAAGCGGGAAACATGTTCTAGAACACTTAAACATTAAACAATTCTAGATTGTCTGTAGATCTCGCTGCTCAATTTAGGTTGACAACAATATCCTTGGTCGTCGTCAGATAAATGGTCCTTAGGTATTTTATCTAGTAACTTAGGATCAATTTGTTCTGTCACTGATAGAATTCCTAAAATTTGTCACAATTTTACGTGCTTAAGTGGACCACAATACCGGTGATCGACCAGATCTATTCATGAAAGGAGAGGTACTGATAAATGGAAAAAGATTGTCTAACAACTTTGATCCCATATCACAAAAGGTTATCAATTTCAAGATAGAGGATTAAATTTAGGTTGAATTAAATTTTAGTATTTTTATTTTATTTTATTTTCATTTTTTTAGGATTGATAAATTTTAGAAAAATGTTTTTATTTTATTATTTTTATTTTTATTTTTTTATTCATTAAATTTTTAGGATTGGTAAAATTTAGAAAATTTTATTTTATTTTATTTTATTTTGAAATTAATCCTCCAAGAGTTTCATTTTTAAAATGGTTTTGGGTATTGGGCCTCGCATATTTTCGGGTGCAGCCCACCGGATACGGATCAGGTATATAAGGGAATGAGGATACCAAAAATCAGTTCTTCCCTCATTTTCTTCTGCATACCGAAAACATCTCAAATCCTCTCTTAGTCTCGAAATTTTTTTGTGTTGTTTCGCAAAATCAACTTGTTTTTCTTGAAGGTATGATGATTCCGATCACAACTATGCTCTTATCGCTGAGAATCAACCGTGAAATCGTGGCCAAATCGTGAAAAAGAGAACTGTCGGCGAGCTTTCGGTCGAAGCCATTTTCGGTCCATCGGCTAACCGGCTTTCGTTCAAGCCGAGCCGTTTTCGGTCAAGCCGGCTTAGACGCTTTCGGTCGAAGCCGTGTTCGGTCAAACCGACTCATTTAAGCCTTTTCGGTTCTAATTGGCTTTCGGTCTACACTAGTGTTCGGTCCATGAGTTTTCGGTCTGACTGTCTTGACCGAGAACCCATGTTTGACTAATAAAATTCAATTTAAAATGGCCAAAATTAATGGATTTAGTTGAGAAAATAATTTTAATTTGTTTTAATCAAATGTTTTCTCACCTGGCTTGTTTTGTGCAGATAAAATGGCAAGTCTCAAAGTTGCAGAAAGTCACAACGTGTTCATTCTTCTTGATGATCCTCCAGTAGCACACAACGAGTTCAAATCAATGATGTACAGGCTAAGGGAATGCTGCATCTCAACCGCACTTACCTGGAACCCCATCATTTATCTGATCCTGGTCAACGAATTCTGGAGATCTGCAAGTGTCAAGACTGGAGTCAATGGATCAGTGAAAATTGAAGCTTCTGTCAGGGGACGCAAAGTTGTTATCTCTGAGCAATTCATCAGAAATATCTTGAAGATTGGTGACAAAGCTGCTTACCCGACTGACATCGATCTGAGAATTGTTGATGAGTATCTCGAGAAGATGGGATACGAAGGAGTCTTTCCACCAACCCTAAAGAAGCTATTACCTCCTTACTGGATATTTCTAGCCCACGTTTTTGTTAACTGCATATCTGGGAAAAAGGGTGGTTCAGACGAAATATCCTTGAGAAATACTCAGGCGATCGTTGCATTGGCTGCCGGGATTGACTTCAACTTTTCAAGGTTTATTTTGGAAGAGATGGTTACTAATGCTAACAAGAAGTCGAAGGATCAATTCCTGCTCTATCCAAGATTTATTCAAATCTTCATCAACAGCCTATTTCCCGATCTGGTCAAGACAGGAGAAATACTTGATATGAAAGCTTTCGGACCAAACACTGTGAGCTTAATCAAGCAGAACCGTAAGGGGAAAATAATGTTCCAAGGGAAGTACCCTCTCATAAAATTTGGAAAGTTTGCTGAGCTGTCAGACTCTTCAGAATCCCATGGGTCGTCTGAACAAATGTCAACTGATCAAGCATCGTCAGAACATGCAAATGTGAATGACAATGTTATCGATGCGTCAGACCATGAGGAAGAAACTGTTGCTCCATCCTTCATTGTTACTAAGGAGCATGATCTCACAAACGTGGTGGTTCAGAGTGATTTCAGTGAGGGAACTACAGAAGAATTTACTGAGACTGAAGGAGGAGAAGAGGATGAGTATGAGATCTTGATCTGTCTGGTTACGACGAAGATGATGTTTCGATACAGTTTACTGGACTTGAGCACCCTTTGCCAAATGAAGACCTCGATGACTTCCTCAAGATATCGATGATGGTGCCAATTCAACACCGGAGATAAGGGAGAAAGCTGACGATCGAGAAGTTGAGCCTCCGGTTACCGTTCAAGCGGCTGATTCTTCAACTCATATGGACACATCATCAGGGATTCCTCCCCTTGATAATGTGGTTCCTACATCCGAGCCAATTACAAGTGATACCCAAACAGTCCTGACCTCCCAACCCCCGATGAAAAGACGCAGAATTGATCCAAGGGTGGGATAGTTTTTCCTGATCAAACTCAAACCACAGAGACTCCTCCATCTACAACATTTGCTCCATTTTCATATGTGCCCATTCAAGAGAATCCCAGCTCTATCCACGAAACTGGTGGTTTGTCTGCTGGCCTGAGATCGTCTCCTCCAAGGACTTATCATGATGTTGTCTCTGAGAGACTAGCCATTCATTTGGCCTAGCAATCAAGTCCAACTCACTCCTCACGCGGAAAAGGTATATCCTTTGAGGAAGGTATATTTGGAGATGATGATGCCTCAGTGCCTGAGCTGAGAAAGGAGATTGGTGTGATGAACCAGAAAAATATCGAGCTTGATATCAAGGTTGCAGACCTTCAAACTGAGAACGCCAAGCTCAATATTCAAGTTGCCGATCTTCTTGAAGATAAAGCTCTGAAGACAAAGCAGATCACCGATCTTCAGACGCATTTTGGTTTGTTGACCGCCAGCTATTATGATTTGAAGAAGAAGCTGGAAGAAGAACTTGGTGACAAATTCAAATCATCTATTGATGAGCCAAGGGTCTATCTTCCCAATCAAGACGCTCCCGTAGTTCCACCTCCTACAAGAATAACCACAGTTGTCGATCGTTTTGGCAAAGAACCAGCGCAGGCTCCAAATGTCATGATGTTAAAACGTGCTAAACTAGCCAAGTCTGCTGAGAAGGGTCAATTTTTGTTCAAGAGGAGCTCTGATCAGAATGCTCTTGGGGATCAACCAAACATCACCTTTACGGATCTTGGAGAAAATCGCTTCAGAGACGTTTATGGTGATAGGTCTGGGATCATCTCATGGGGATTCCATCACCCTCTGAAAATGTGGATCGTAAGAAGGAAGAGTGGAAATACCGAATTGTATAAAGATGCTCACGCCTTCCACTCTTGGACCAGGGTTGATCTTACGGAGTTGTCTAAGGCTCCTTTTGCAAATCCATCAAATGATCCCAAGGCGACACAGTTCAAGTTATTTTTGGAAGGTCAAGTGGCAAAGGGCTTTCCCTCAATAAAGACTACAGAGTCTATCATCAAGGTATACCCGAGTGTCATTGATACCAAGACCAATCAGCCACTTAGGTCTGTGATGTGGCCCGCTACTAATCAAGTAAAGCAGATTCCTATCCTTCAGAACCATCCAGATGGATCTCTACAATCCATGCAATACTGGGTGTTTGATGAAACTACAGCTTCCGCTGTCATCAAACTTGAACATGGATGTATTCGTTTGTATGACAAGAGGGATCTGCTACAATTTGGAAGGTGGGATATCCATGAGCTTTCTCATCATCAGATCAAGGTGGCTGAAGACCTTTTTTAGTCTGCTGCTAAGGAGTACACTTCGATGGTTGCTGATATTATTCAAAAGGAGATGTGGAATGGAGCCATGGGAAAGTCAGACGTGCTGGTGGTTGACAAAGTCTTCATTCATGCTAGCACCAAACCAAGGGGGAGATTGAAGGGCCAATATATTTGGTTTGGGCTAGGCAACAGTGTATAGATGAGTTAGGGCATTTGTCAATGTATTTTGGAGTCTTTTGTGTATGTTTGATGTTTTCAGTCTAGGAAGCTTTCGGTTAAGGTGTGACCGAAAACCAGTTTTTGGTCTGCTGACAGAAAACTGTTTTCGGTCCTTGTCAGTATATATAGGTGTCAGGCTGTCAGAATTGAGCGAGTTGTTCAACAGTTGTACTTTGCTAGTTTTCGGTCCCTGAGTTGTATCAGACGGTTTCAAGTGTTTAATTGTATGCAAGCTCAGTTTCATTCATCTCCTACTCCATTTCTTCTTTGTTTTCTTATGCTTGATTGATCATTGGTGAAGATCCTTCCATCAAGGACCTTACAACAGCTCTGTCAAAACTCTTATCTAACTCTAGTAAATATCCCTATTTATAGGGAACAGAAAGCGTACAAAAAATATATTAAGGCATAGACACTTAAGCTTCGAATAAAAGCGCCTTAGTAAAATAGATTACAAAACATTCGAAGAGTGCAAAATATATTTCGACTAACTACAACATTTTAACCCTTACAAAGACCTTCTAAATTATGCATGGAGAAAAACCAACCATATGGAACCTATTTTTATGACTCAATACCCTTCAAAAGGTCTCAAAGGATAGCTTAATGGGTCAAGAACATGCTATGTTCATGAATCTTCACATTTGGGACAAAAAGGACCAAAAATCATTCCAACACAAAATCTAAATGAAACTTCACCAAGTGCAGAACTTTATACCTCCAAATGGTGCCAAAAGGTTGTGTGATCCTAGATCTAAAGAACTTCACTCCTCTAAAGTGGTCTCTCCTTCCTTCCTTCTTCTTCAAAAACACAAAACACACTCACTAAAGCTTGGAAATGCTTCACAATATGGATTAGGGTTGCAAAAACGTTCCAAAAGGATGGAAGTTGATGAAGTGAGGGGAAATTAGGCTATAATGGGGTTTAAATATGAGCCAAACCCTAAAAATTAGGGTTTCCATGCCTGGAATGTACGCCTAACATACATATGTATGCCCAGCGTACTAGGGCGCGCCCTAGTACGATCAGCGTACACACGTACGCTTGGTGTACTCCCCCAACACCCAAATTACGAAATTGCCACTAGGGCCTTCATTGAACTCTTTCTTTTACTTAGGGTCCAAAATCCAATATAATAAAATTATAGGGTCAAAATTAGAAGTACCTCATCATCGGGATGTTAAAATTCTCCCCCACTTGATCTAGACTTCGTCCTTGAAGTCGGCTGCGACAAATAACTCAGGATAATGCTCCCGCATCTCAACGAACGGTCCTGGGTCCACTCGGAGCCTCTCTGATGCTGTCATTGTACCTTTACCAAAGGTATCTCCTTGTTGCGTAGTACCTTCATCTTTGTTTCCAGAATATCCACCGGTCTCTCAACATAGTTCAGGCGCTCATCGACCTGAATATCATCCAACAAACCAATACCTCGTTGTCCAACACACACTTCCGCAACTGAAAGACATGGAAAGTGTTGTGGATCTGACTGAGCTCGCTCAGCAAATCCAACCTGTAAGCTACCTTGCCAACCCTGGCAATCACCCGAAAAGGTCCACTAAACCAGGGACCCAATTTCCTCCTCTTCCAGAAGCGTATCAGACCCTTCCATGGTGAGAACTTTAGGAGCACCATATCGCCGACCTGAAACTCCAACTCTGATCGGTGCCGGTCGGCATAGCTCTTCTACGGGCTCTGAGCGGTCTACAGTCTCTGCCTAATCTATTGAATAAGCTCCGTGGTCTGAAGGACTACTTCGATCCTTACCATGAACCTATGACCAACCTCTCCCCAACAAACTGAGGTACGACATCTCCGACCATACAAGATCTCAAATGGTGGGGCACCAATGCTGAAGTGATAATTGTTGTTGTAGGAGAACTCCTCAATTGGTAGGTAGGAATCTGAACTCCCACTGAAATCAATAACACATGCCCGCAACATATCCTCAAGGGTTTGAATAGTCCGCTCACTTTGGCCGTCAGTCTACGGATGATATGCAGTGCTGAAATGTAACCTCATGTCCAGTTCCTCGTGCAACTTCTGCTAGAAACAGAAAGTGAACCAAACATCTCGGTCTGAAACAATGGAGACCGAACCCCATGACGAGAACCGATCTCCTAGACATACACATCGGCCAACTTTTCGGCTGAAGAGCTCTCCCAAATGGCCAAAAAGTGGGCAATCTTGGTCAATCGATCCATAATTACCCATATAGTGTTAAAACCCTTGTCCGTCTTCCGCAACTTGGTGATAAAATCCTTGGTGATCTGTTCCCACTTCCACATGGGAACCTCCAGAGGTTGTAGCTTGCCATGCGGCCTCTGATGCTCGGCCTTGACCATCCTCTCGACATACCAGGCTATCTCGCTCTTCATACACAGCCACCAGTAACTCAATCTAAAATCCCGATACATTTTGGTGGCTCCCTGGTGTATAGAAAAACGATACTGATGGGCCTCCTCTAGCACAATCTGCCTGATCCCACCAGAAACAGGAACCCAAACCCGACCACACCGGGTCAATAATGTAACAACGTAAATTTCCAAAACAATTTTTCATTTTAAAAACATACTCTCATTCATAAAATATCATAGTAATCCAATGTAACACATGTTATCTCAACAAACAAATCCCAAGATCCTCAAATACATAAATCCTCTTAGTGTGTACGGATCATGCCGGCGCCTTCCCGCGATCCTCGCTAGTACCTGAAACACATAACACAACAACTGTAAGCATAAATGCTTAGTGAGTTCCCCAAAATACCACATACAACACATACGCCACTCGAGGCTACAGTACGACCCTCCGGTCGATGTGTCTCAGCGGGACCCTCCAGTCCCGTAGCTCGTTGGACCCTCTGGTCCGGTCATAGCTCGTCGGACCCTTCGGCTCGGTCTGTGTCGTTGGACCCTTCGCTCCAGTCTATATCGTTGGGCCCTCCGGCCCGGTCTGTTCAACACACATAGCATACATATAACACAATGTACATAAACTCATATATACACATAGCATACAAGACCCTCTGGTCTACACATAAATACCACTCTAGGTAATGTATAGTGAGAAGATTCACCTCGGGTAACTCGGTAAATCTCGAACTCGGTAATCTCTGGTCTAGCCCCCGCCTAATCACATGGAATAAGCACTCAAATCAATACAACCCTCCGGCTAGACTAATCCCTCTTTTAGTACTCTTAGAAGGGTAAAAGACCATTTTACCCCTCTCATGGCTCAAAGACCCTAACATTGACCAAACCCTAAAAGTCAATCAAAAGTCAACGGTCAAACTTGACCAGACTCGTCGAGTGCACTCGGGCAACTCGGCGCGTCCACATTGGTCCTATGAATTCTTCTAATCTCTCTTGGCTCGTCGAGTCATCCCTCCACTCGGCGAGTTACACCTATCACGAATCGCGGGGCAACCCCGACTCGACTTGTCGAGTACACTAATGGACTCGCGCGAGTCCCTTCCATGGCAACACTGAAATGACCTTCTGAGGTCAGATCTGTTCCTCTAACCTATATATCTGACCTTCCCAAACACGATAATTATGTAAAGGTTCGAACTTTAGGACCATGCATCACACTATCACCTCTATATGCCAAAATAACCCTTAATGTGATAACCTAAGCCCCAAACTCATAAAGGACTACAGAAAGCTGGAGAATAGGGACTCTCTGGACCTCCCAAAGTCCAGATCTGAAGATATTGACACAAGGGGACATCACATTCACTGGATCTCTTACCAAAAAGAAGAGAAAAAGCCCTAGATTCATGAAATCTATTACTCAAGGAAAAATAGACATGAATCCTTACCTCTCACAGCAGCTCTGAACGAATGATGGAAGATTTGAGTCCCACAAGTCAGCCTAGCTCGAAATCTTCCCTTTCCTTTGCTAAAACACACTTAAGAACGATGGATTAGACTTTCTCTTGCACCATAAGCTTCTCTCTGCTCTCTAGGGTTTCTCAGGGGAGTAGTGGCCGCAAATGACGGCCATAAGGGCCTTTAAATAGGGCTCAGGCCCCGAGATTTAGGGTTTCACTTTACAGCGCGGACTCGCCGAGTCCACGTATCTACTCGTCGAGTCCGGTCATTAATCCAGTCAAGAACTCGCGATCCTAATCGGCGAGTCTGAGCGTCTACTCGCCGAGTACCTCCATAAAACCCAAAATAAATAACTAAAATAAGATATCTGGGAATCCGGATGTTACAATTCTCCCCCACTAGAATCAGACTTCGCCCTCGAAGTCTTTCTCCGCAAACAACTCTGGATGCTGATCCCGCATCTCCAACTCCGGCTCCCAAGTCAGCTCGAACCCTCTCCGATGTTGCCACTGGACCTGAACCAGGGGCACCTCCTTGTTCCTCAGAACCTTGATCTTCCGATCAAAAATCGCGATCGGTTTCTCAACATAATTCAACCTCGCATCTACCTGAATGTCCTCCAGCGGCACTACCGCTGACTCATCAGCTATACACTTCCTCAACTGAGACACGTGGAAGGTATCATGAATCTGGCTCAACTCCGCAGGTAGATCCAAACGAGACGCTACCCTGCCCACTCTCACGGTCACTCTGAACTGACCGATGTACCGGGGCCCCAGCTTTCCCCTCTTCCTGAACCGAATCACTCCTTTCCAAGGAGACACCTTCAGGAGTACGAAATCTCCCACCTGGAACTCGAGCTCGGATCGTCACTATCCGCATAACTCTTCTGGCGACTCTGAGCTTTCAATAATCTCTGTCTGACCTGCTGTATCTGCTCTGTCGTCTGAAGCACTATGTCAGTGCTACCCATCACGCGCTGCCCTACCTCTCCCCAGCAAATGGGAGTCCGACACCTCCTCCCATACAACAACTCGAAGGGAGGCATACCAATACTCGAATGGTGGCTGTTGTTGTAGGAAAACTCCGCCAACGGCAAGTACGTGTCCTAACTTCCTCCGAAGTCCAACACACATCCTCGAAGCATGTCCTCGAGCGTCTGAATCGTCCGCTCACTCTGTCCGTCCGTCTGGAGGTGGTAGGCGGTACTGAAATGCAACCTCGTACCCAACTCCTCATGGAACTTCTTCCAGAACCTGGAAGTGAATCGCACATCTCGATCTGATACAATCGAGATCGGTACTCCATGTCGCGATACCACCTCTCTCACATACAACTCGGCCAGCCTCTCTGCGGAAGAGCTCTCACTGATAGCAAGGAAGTGAGCGCTCTTAGTCAGCCGGACGACTATTACCCAAATTGAATCGACGCCCCTCGCGGTTCTCGGCAATTTGGAGATAAAATTCATAGAAATATGTTCCCACTTCCACTGGGGAACCTCAAGTGGCTGCAACTTGCCATGCGGACGTTGGTGCTCGGCCTTAACCCTGCGACAGGTCAAGCACCTCTCGACAAACCATGCAACATTTCTCTTCATACAGGGCCGCCAATACTCTCTTTTCAGGTCCAAATACATCTTAGTGGCCCCAGGATGGATCGAGAACCTCGATCTGTGCGCCTCCTCCATCAAAGTGGTGCGCGTCCCGCCTGCATACGCCACCCAAATCCGACCTTGAAAGGTCATAAGCCCACGACTATCGGTAACGAACTCAGGTACCTGCCCAATCACCCGCTCTCTCTTGCGGTTCTCCGGTCTCACGGCCTCTGCCTGGGCCTCCCGAATGGTGTCCAACACCGGAGTCATCACCGTCAACCTCATACAAACATCTCGTATCGGGGCACTCTCCGCCCTACGACTCAAGGCGTCGGCTACCACATTAGCCTTGCCCGGTTGGTACAGGATCTCACAATCGTAATCCTTTACCACATCCAACCATCTCCTCTGGCGCATATTCAGGTTAGGCTGATCCATCAAATACTTCAAGCTCTTGTGGTCCGTGTATATGGTACAATGAACCCCATACAGATAGTGACGCCAGATCTTGAGGGCGAACACCACTGCCCCCAACTCCAGATCGTGGGTGGGATACCTAGTCTCGTGAGGCTTCAGCTACCTCGATGCATACGCTATCACATACCCTCTCTGCATAAGCACCGCACCCAACCCTGATATCGATGCGTTGCAGTACACCACAAAATCCTCCATTCCCTCTGGAAGGGATAACACCGGGGCTTCGCACAACCTCTGGCGAAGAGTCTCAAATGAGGCCTGCTGCTCAGGACCCCACGAAAAAGTAACGCCCTTCCGGGTCAACCTGGTGAGAGGCACGACGATCTTGGAGAAATCTTTAATAAATCTCCTATAATAGCCGGCCAACCCTAGAAAACTCATGATCTCGATGGGGGATCTCGGCACCTCCCAACTCATCACCGCCTCAATCTTGGCCGGATCGACCAATATCCCATTCTGATTAACGAGATGTCCCAGGATATGGACCTCTCGTAACCAGAAATCACACTTGGAGAATTTGGCGTAAAGCCTCTCCGATCTCAGACCTCCGAGGATCTCCCTGAAATACTCCTCATGCTGCTCTCTGGATCTCGAATACACCAATATGTCATCGATGAACACGATCACCGATCGATCCAACATCGGCCCACACACCCTGTTCATGAGATCCATGAACGTTGTCAGTGCATTGGTGAGCCCGAAAGGCATCACCACGAACTCGTAATGCCCGTAACGAGTCCTGAACGCCGTCTTATGGATATCCTAATCACGCACTCTCATCTGATGATATCCAGACCTCAGATCAATCTTGGAGAGCCAAGACGCTCCCTGCAACTGATCAAACAGATCATCAATCCTCGGCAGTGGGTAACGGTTCTAGACCGTTAACTTGTTCAACTCCCGGTAATCAATGCACATTCGGTGTGAACCATCCTTTTTCTTGACAAAAAGGATCGGCACTCCCCACGGCGAGCTACTCGGTCTGATAAATCCCTTCCCCAACAACTCCTGAAGCTGTGAGGATAAATCCTGCATCTCTGGTGGCGCAAGGCGATAGGGCGCCTTGGCGATAGGCGCCGCTCCCGGAACCAAATCGATGCAAAACTCCACCTGCCTCTCGGGAGGCACACCTGGCAACTCCTCGGGGAAAACGTCCGGGAACTCACGTACTATCGGCATATCATCAACAGAACTAGGCCTCTCCGCTGCTACTCGTGTGTCCATCACGTAGGCCACAAACCCACTACAGCCCTGCTGTAGACTCTGCCTCGCTCTAGCAGCCGAACAGAATGCTGATCCTGAACGGGTACCCTCACCGTACACCGTAAGAACTCCCCCACTAGGGTCTCGTATGGTCACAAACTGTCGCTCGTAGTCGATAACCGCTCCAAACCTGCTCAACCAGTCCATGCCCACGATGATACAGAAATCTCCCATCGCAATCGGGACCAAATCAATCGGAAACTCAACGCCGAAGATCTCGAGTACACATCCTCGGATCACATCATTAGCATACACCGCTCGCTTGTCGGCTATAGAAACTCGTAGAGGTCGACTCAACGCCTCTCGCTGAACACTGATGTGCTGACTAAATGCTAATGACACGAAAGATCAACTCGCACCCGAGTCGAATAACACCAACGCAGGTACAGAACTCACAAGAAAAGTACCTAAGCATACGACAATATAAGCACAAAATCTCAAACTCAAAATAGGTAAGTAAAAGAATACATACCGGCCATGACATCGGGCGATGCGCGGACCTCGTCCGCTGTCAACTGAAAGGCTCTCCCGCGAGCCTGCGGTGCCTCGGCCTTCGCTGGCCGGACCTCGATAGCTCTAGCAGCAGGTGTAGACCCCTGTGCTGATCCCTGTAGTAGCAGGTGTAGACCCCTGTGCTGACCCCTGGCCGGACCTCAGTTCCCTTCTTGAGGGATAAGAACTCCTGGGCTAGACGTTCCCTCTCCACAGGGGGAACATACTCATCTCGAAACATCATGGTGAACCTCTCCCAGGTCACCGCAGTAAGCTCTGCCGTAGTGAAGTCTGTCGTCACAAACTTCCACCAATCCTTCGCTCCCAAGCGAAGCTGGTTAAGCACAAACCTAACCCTCAGATGCTCCGGACACGAGCAGGTGTAGAAGCATCCCTCGATGTCAGAAATCCATCTCATTGCAGCAATTGGGTCCTGCGTCCCATCAAACTCTGGTGGCTTCGTGTTGCTGAACTCTCGGTACAGCAACGAGTCACCTCCCTGGGGCCTGGCAGCAGCGACAGCTGCGGTGGCCGCAACAACAATAGCCTCAGTAAGAGCAGCGTACCGCTCATCAAAAGTCTCGATCAGCGTGGTCTTGATAAACCCGAATATCTCTGGTATATCATATCGAATGGCCGCAACCACCTCCTCGTGAATCAACCTACGAATCTCCTCATCGCTGGTACCACTGGTACCACTGCCTCCTTGGTGGTGGCGCGTCCCAACCATGATGTCTCTGAAATACAACACAAAAGAATCAGAGACTCGTTCGAGTATACTCGCACTCGATACTCAACCCTACTTGTTCTTTAGTACCCTGAGGATTCTTACTTGGACTGCTCACCGATCCGGTCTTTCCAGTAGTACGGGCCCTTATACTACCTTCCACAGCGCATCGGTATTCACCCCAAGTCCTCCTCCTAGGATCCCAGATCACAAGTACTCTATATCTCACTAAACTCAAGCTACTCTCTGGTAGACCACTCATAAGTTCCTCGTTGCTACCTACTTACTCTCGAAGTATCTCATAGTAGCAGTAACTCTTAGGCTAAGGCATCACAAATCAGGCCCACTGTAGTCCTAACCATGAATACCTAGCCTACTCTAGCATGCATAACATATCACATAATATCTCATAACACATAACGTAAGGGTATTTTGGGAAATCACCGTTCGGGCGCTGGCTGATCGTACACACTGCTCCGTTCCACTTTTCTCAAAAGTCCTTTACTCTTTTGGAAAAATTGTTTCTTTTATGAATAATTCTCTCAAATCCTCAGTTTGAGTTCAGATACGCCCGGAGGTGTATCCGAGTCTCTCAAACCAAGGCTCTGATACCAACTTGTAACAACGTAAATTTCCAAAACAATTTTTCATTTTAAAAACATACTCTCATTCATAAAATATCATAGTAATCCAATGTAACACATGTTATCTCAATAAACAAATCCCAAGATCCTCAAATACATAAATCCTCTCAGTGTGTACGGATCATGCCGGCGCCTTCCCGCGATCCTCGCTAGTACCTGAAACACATAACACAACAACTGTAAGCATAAATGCTTAGTGAGTTCCTCAAAATACCATATACAACACATACGCCACTCGAGGCTACAGTACGACCATCCGGTCGATGTGTCTCAGCGGGACCCTCCAGTCCCATAGCTCGTTGGACCCTCTGGTCCGGTCATAGCTCGTCGGACCCTTCGGCCCGGTCTGTGTCGTTGGACCCTTCGGTCCAGTCTATATCGTTGGGCCCTCCGGCCCGGTCTATTCAACACACATAGCATACATATAACACAATGCACATAAACTCATATATACACATAGCATACAAGACCCTCTGGTCTACATATAAATACCACTCTAGGTAATGTATAGTGAAAAGACTCACCTCGGGTAACTCAGTAAATCTCGAACTCGGTAATCTCCGTTCTAGCCCCCGCCTAATCAGATGGAATAAGCACTCAAATCAATACAACCCTCCGGCCAGACTAATCCCTCTTTTAGTACTCTTAGAAGGGTAAAAGACCATTTTACCCCTCTCATGGCTCAAAGACCCTAACATTGACCAAACCCTAAAAGTCAATCAAAAGTCAACGGTCAAACTTGACCAGACTCGTCGAGTGCACTCGGGCGACTCGACGAGTCCACATTGGTCCTCTGAATTCTTCTAATCTCTCTTCGCTCGTCGGGTCATCCGTCCACTCGGCGAGTTACACCTGTCACGAATCGCGTGGCAACCCTGACTCGACTCGTCGAGTACACTAATGGACTCGGCGAGTCCCTTCCATGGCAACACTGAAATGACCTTCTGAGGTCAGATATGTTCCTCTAACCTATAGATCTGACCTTCCCAAACACGATAATTACGTAAAGGTTCGAACTTTAGGACCATACATCACACTATCACATCTATATGCCAAAATAACCCTTAATGTGATAACCTAAGCCCCAAACTCATAAAGGACTGCATAAAGCTGGAGAATATGGACTCTCTAGACCTCCCAAGGTCCAGATCTGAAGATATTGACACAAGGGGACATCACATTCACTGGATCTCTTACCAAAAAGAAGAGAAAAAGCCCTAGATTCATGAAATCTATTACTCAAGGAAAAATGGACATGAATCCTTACCTCTCACAGCAGCTCTGAACGAATGATGGAAGATTTGAGTCCCACAAGTCAGCCTAGCTCGAAATCTTCCATTTCCTTTGCTAAAACACACTCAAGAATGATGGATTAGACTTTCTTTTGCACCACAAGCTTCTCTCTGCTCTCTAGGGTTTCTCAGGGGAGTAGTGGCCGCAAATGACGGCCATAAGGGCCTTTAAATAGGGCTCAGGCCCCGCGATTTAGGGTTTCACTTTACAGCGTGGACTCGCCGAGTCCACGTATCTACTCGTCGAGTCCGGTCATTAATCCAATCAAGAACTCGCGATCCTACTCGACGAGTCTGAGCGTCTACTCGCCGAGTCCCTCCATAAAACCCAAAATAAACAACTAAAATAAGATACCTGGGAATCCGGATGTTACAAATAACCTCGACTATCTGTGACAAACCTGTCGATCTCAGCCCTGATCCTCTCCTGTTTCCAGTTCTCCTTCCAAACTCCCTCCACATGTGCCTCTCTAATCAATACCAAAAGCGGAGAATCAACGGATATCCTCATACACACTTCCCTAACTGAAGACCCAGCCGACTTGCGGCTCAAAGCATCCGCCATGATATTCGCTTTACCCGGATGGTAAAGGATATCGCAGTCATAATCCTTGACCACGTCCGGCCACTTGTGTTGCCTCATGTTCAAGTTTAGCTAATCCATAAGATATCTCAAACTCTTGTGATCCGTGTAGACCGTACAACGGGCCCCATATAGAAAATGCCTCCAAATCTTGAGGGCAAACACCACTACCCCCAACTCCAGGTCATGAGGGGGATATCGCGTCTCATGCGACTTCAATTGCCGCGAAGCATAAGAAATCACTTGTCCTCTATTCATAAGGACCCCCCCCCCCCCGCCAACCAGGGATGGATGCATCATAGAATACAACAAAATCCTCGACTCCCTCCGGAAGGGTCAATACCGGGGCCTAACATATCCTCTGTTGAAGAGTCTGAAATGTCGATTAATGCTCAGGTTGTAACACTGTAATTTTTCAAAACAAAATTTTCATTTAAAATCATATAAATCTCATGACACATTTTATTAAAATCTCATTTGTTCAATTCACAAAACATAACTCCATATTTTAGTAATTAATAATCCAGGATCCTCATGACTCTTTCTCTGGTGTGTACAATCAACCGGTGCCGTCCCGCGATACTGAGAAACCTGAAACACATAACACATAACACGGTAAGCATGAAGCTTAGTGAGTTCCCCAAAATACCACATATAACACATATTAGCCACTCGAGGCTATAACTCTGTGGGCCCTCTGGCCCTAACTCTGTGGACCCTCTGGTCCTAACTCTGTGGACCTTCCGGTCCTAACTCTGTAAACTCTGGAATACACACAGCATAAATCACATAGAAATAATGCAGTTCAACACATCACATACATAACATACAAGATACTCTGTCACATAACTCTAATTACCACTCATGGTAAAGTATAGTGAGAAGACTCACCTCGCATGAACTCGGATAAGCTCACGTGCTTGCCGTCCCGACCTCTGAATCCTCGGCGAGTCCATGCATGTCCTCTGAATCCTCATAAAGCCTCACTCGACTCGCCGAGTCAACCATTCACTCATCGGGTTACCACTGGTCACGAATCGCGGGGCAACCCGACTCGACTCGTCGAGTCCCCATATGGACTCGGCGAGTTTCCTCCATGACAACCCTCAAACGACCTTCTGAGGTCAGATCCGTTTCTCTAACTTATAGATCTGACCTCCTAGCACCCAATAATCACGTAAAGGTTCAATCTTGAAGCTCATGCAACACTCATATGTCCTTATATGAAGAAATAGCTCCTAAAATGGCAACCTGGATCCATAAACCCAAAGGGACTGCATAAAGCTGGAAGGTTGGGACTCTCTGGACCTCTTAAGGTCCAGATCTAAGGCTTATTCCACAATGGGACCTCATATACTCCTTAACCCTTTAAAGAAAAGGGTCAAGAAACCCTAGATTCATGAAATCAACACTAAACAGAAGGAAGGGTCCGATTTGTTACCTCGAATTGAAGCTCCATGCGTCAATGTCTTAGAACATCAACCTCCTCTGGTTCCTCTTGCTAGAACTCTCCTTCTCCTTTGCAATGTCACACCAAAAAGGCTCAAAATGGCTCTTCTTCACTCTCTCAACTCTCTGATTCGAAAGGAGTCTCTCAAAGGTGTAGGTGGCCGCCATTGAAGGCCATAAGGACCTTTAAATAGGTCCCAAACCCAGAAAATTAGGGTTTTCCTTAACAGCGCTGACTCGAAGAGTCCAGATACCCGACTCGTCGAGTCCCTTCATTAAACAGGTCACCAAGTCACGATCCTACTCGACGAGTTGAGGCGTCAACTCATCGAGTCTCCTCATATCCCAAAATAAGTACTCAAATTTGCATGCCTGGATATCCGGATGTTACAATTCTCCCCCACTTGAATTAGATTTCGCCCTCGAAATCACTCCTTAACCACTCATAGATTGAAATTATCAACCCGGAAGGCACTACCGAAATGATCTTCATACAACACCGATAACTTTCTCTATGGACACCTGAAACCACATAGAAACTTCCAAAACGAGAGTTTAAACCAACTCTTTCGCCACTAAGATACTCCTTCCCAGAACCCGGAAACTCTAGTGGCCTGACCCGCCGCCAGACCGACTAGTCGAGCGATCACCATGATATCTGCTCCTCGAATATCAACCCTGATTACTCACTGGCTCTCTGATTCTCATAAGACCAAACCCACAACCGGCTATCGCTCACCCAAACCGGTCATGCTAAGTCATTCGAATCACGCCCCAGGAACGAAAGAGTTCACACCCCACCGGGACACATCCACTAAACTGCTATCAGAACCCACCCGAACAAAGAATCCTCAACACTCTGCCCTCGGACACAAAAGAAATAACCATGCTCGCTCGGGAGTGTCCTCAGACATCACCATAATAAGCTCTAGCTTCGTTTCTCATATCCCTCTTCAATACTGAGCATCAGGTCAACTTTTGAGTCCACAGTCGAACCTCCAAAGGTCACCCATAACATGATCCAAAATGTCTCACTGACTTCCTTCTCGTGTCAACTATCTCGGCCCAGTGACACACAAGTCACGAAATTCTCTTTACCTCAAACGAAAACTACAATCCAACCGAAGATCGACTCAACCCCGACCTCTGATGTCTACTGCGTATATCTCCGTGCATCTCGCGGTATCTCCCGTACCCGAGTACTGACCTACACAGGTTTAAGACATCCGATGACAACAATACCCCTCATCCAAGAATTCACCTCAAAATTCCAGAATCTCATCTCGTTTACCCACGCACCATCAATGCCAAACTCAACTCGAGAGTTTGGTCCGACCCAAAGTCGGAACCTCGTGTCCCAATGAAACACTCATCTCATGACTCAACCTGCGCCCCGTGCGATTACCACTTTTCCAATTCCCTCATGTTGCGACAATTACAACTCAAATCAAAATATAAGGATTCCCGACAAAGACGGAGACCCCAGTCTCGCCCCTGGTTCAACCACCAGGCTCCAAAAACTCAATACTAGGGCTACTCAAGCCTAAAACTCTTCTGCATCATAGTCTGATCGGAGAGTACTTCATCATCACACTCTCTTGCCGTCTAGTGAGTACTATGGCTCCCCGCAGCTTCACGATGACCTCTCGATGACTAGTGAGTATTATGGCTCCATGTAGCATCACAACAACCTCTCACTGACTAGTGAGTACTACGGCTCCCCGTAGCATCACAACACCGTCTGACTAGTGAGTACTACAGCTCCCCGTAGTATCACAACTCCCTTTCTCTGACTCGTGAGTACTACGACTCCCCGTAGCATCACAACAACCTCTCACTGACTAGTGAGTACTACGGCTCCCCGTAGCATCACAACACCCTCTGACTAGTGAGTACTACGACTCCCCGTAATATCACAACTCCCTCTCTCTGACTCGTAAGTACTACGACTCCCCGTAGCATCACAACACCATCACCCATCACCCCACAATCTCATTCTCACTACAACACCACACTACGTCCACTAACGCATGCTCCGCGGACTAACATAGAAACTACACCCACTTGTCCCAAATATGCATCACAGATTCTGACGGCAACTGCCATAACAAAACACCTTTCCCTGTTGAAATCCACATTCTTAAATAATACCTCTTGACTACAATACCCGAAGGGATCCCACTGGAACCGTAGATACTTGATACACCACTTGTCGTCTCAACTCAAGATTCTAAAATAAATCCGAAATCAGGACATTATACCCGAATACCTCAGAACAACATCTCAGAACATCATGATGTCCTGCCTCAACCACTGATCTCTCACTCATGGCACCATACACAGATACCTCAATGCATTCCCTCAGAAACTCATAACTATCCTTCATTTCACACAACGCACAACTTCGGCGTACCCCGACACCCATTTGGAACACGGAGAAATCGCTTGCGCTTCAGAACACGTAGATGACCATTCAAAACTCTTTCCTCTATTGCTCAAAACCCATGCAAGAATACACATACCGGCCCGGGAGTTGGCTGCTCGATCATCTACCATCTACCCCAAAGAGGCATATACAATCCATACTTCGACTTATAAGTTCTCAACTGCCAATACCATCCTTACGAGCCTACCACCTTGAACGGCCCTGACCACCACCAGGTTCCTGACCATTGGCCACCTGCCGTGGAGACACTCATCCTTTCTCAGACACGTACCACATGCATTATCCCGCTCTGCACCTCGCCCCGACCACCCATAACCCTGGTCTCATGAATCCGTACCGCAGGTCTCTATATCCCACTTTCTAACCGCTCTTGAACAAATCTCTGATCCCCTCCACCAAATACCCGGTTCTCCCCCACTTAGGGTTCGAACCATTACCAATTGGCTCACTAACAATCCACCCCACAGACTGTTTCCACCAGCAACATCGCACTTGCTCCTGGAAGGTGCTACGCAACGCCCGTTGATCTCCCCTATAAAGATCAAGCAACCCCAACTACCCTGAATCTCAGATGGAACCCTCAGGAATTTCTCATCATGACTGCCTCTAGTCATTCAAAATCCCATATCATCCCAATAGCGGACATCTCAACTGTCCAGTAATATCCCTGACTCTTAGACTGGAAACAATGAATCATCATACTCCTCATCCTCGACTTCTCAACCAACATTCCAACACATGAATTATCACAAGAACAGGGACTCCATTCCCATACTCAATACCCCTCATAGACAAAAGAGCCACCACCCCGATATACTCTTCCGGATTACCCGCTGCTACAGCTAACATACGCCCTACTATACTCAAGTAGGGTACATCCTGGTTCTTGACCATCTCGGTCCCAACTGACAACCTGCTCATGATAAATCATTACCTTGCGGCAGACATGCTGCCTGATACTCTGGTGGAAAATCGTCATCAATGTCAACCCGCAGGGTTTACTCCTAAACCCAAAACCGAAATCTCACACTTCTCATGTTTCCCACAGGAAACGGAAATAGCACCACTCAGGTCACAGAAGGTGACATCTCCTCTATCGGCTGATTGCTCAACTCAGACCGCAATCCCCCATCAACGCCATCTCTACTCATCCTTGAGTCTTGCGACTACATCTGACCCCTCACCGAAATACCTTGAAATTCTCTCGACCTCCCTCTGAAGGGATGCTTCTTCGGACTCATTCAACATGGCCCTCAGGCCTAATACCCCAACGCGTCCGATCTCCACCTAATCAATCATTACTGGATAACCGATGAACCACAAGCATCATTTGCTACGAATCATGGTGCTCAGCCCATGACATCACCTCTCGATCTACTATAATGCATGATACTCGAACCATGACATAATTCCTCAATCTGCTACGATGCATGGTACTCGAACTATGGCATCACTCCTCAATCTGCTACGACGCATGGTACCCGAACCATGACATCATTCCTCAATCCGCTACGATGCATGGTACTCGAACCATGGCACCATTCCTCAATCCACTACGATGCATGGTACTCGAACCATGACATCATTCCTCAATCTGCTACGACGCATGGTACCCGAACCATGACACCATTCCTCAATCCGCTACGATGTATGGTACTCGAACCATGACATCATTCCTCAATCTGCTACGACACATGGTACCCGAACCATCACACCATTCCTCAATCCGCTACGATGCATGGTACTCGAACCATGACATCATTCCTCAATCTACTACTTAGAACCTTCGGAATACTCCTTGTATCGAGTATGGGTCCTCTGCTTTCGGTAGTACGGGCCCATACTACCTGCCACTTCTACCCATACTTTCTACACGGACCATCCCGGAGTTCCTAAGTAGCTGCTCAACCTTCTTGATCGCCAATCCCGTCACACGTGCTCGCTCCCCAGTGAAATGCTCTACTCTGTCAGCATACTCATCCGACTAAGTTCACTCCCTAGGCCCTTCATACGTTCCCACACTTCCCCGCCATCAGCTGCTGAAGAACTCCTAATGATGCCAGCCATCTACATCCTGAATATCGTCATATTCACTTAGTAGCCGACTCCCATCATCGAGAGTTCCACAAAGCACGAAGTAAGCAGCATTCGGGCATCGAAGCATCTCCTCAAGCACGTAAAACCTCCTTAGGTTATTGTCCACTCGCTCTCCTCATACTCGAAGGATATCACCGAACTCAAACAACTTTACCCCACGTGGGCATCTGGCTACCCTCTCGGTAGGCTCCTCTAATGCTCATCTAGGTATCTCTCCTAGGTTACTCCTCTACTCAAATCCCTCTATACCTGGGATTCCTGCTAGATACTCTTACTCAACACATACTCGAAGCACAACTCGGATAACCGCAAAATCCTAGGCTAAGGCATCACAAATCAGGCCACTCTAGTCCTAAAATATGAAATACCTAGCCTATCTCTAGCATGCATAATATCTCATAACATATCTCATAAGCATTTCATAACACAAAGTAAGGGTATTTTGGGAAATCACCGTTTGGGCTCTGGCTGATTGTACACACTGATCTTTCTCATTTTCTCTTTGAAACTCTTATTCACTTTAGAAAAATCATTTCTTCGAAAAAAATTTCTCGAATCCTCAGTTTGAATCCAGATTTACCCGAAGGTGCATCTGAATCTCTCAAACCAAGGCTCTGATACCAACTTGTAACACTGTAATTTTTCAAAACAAAATTTTCATTTAAAATCATATAAATTCTCATGACACATTTTATTAAAATCTCATTTGTTCAATTCACAAAACATAACTCCATATTTTAGTAATTAATAATCCAGGATCCTCATGACTCTTTCTCTGGTGTGTACAATCAACCGGTGCCGTCCCGCGATATTGAGAAACCTGAAGAACATAACACATAACACGGTAAGCACGAAGCTTAGTGAGTTCCTCAAAATACCACATAAAACACATATTAGCCACTCGAGGCTATAACTCTGTGGGTCCTCTGGCCCTAACTCTGTGGACCCTCTGGTCCTAACTCTGTGGACCTTCCGGTCCTAACTCTGTAAACTCTGGAATACACACACCATAAATCACATAGAAATAATGCAGTGCAACACATCACATACATAGCATAGAAGATACACTGTCACATAACTCTAATTACCACTCATGGTAAAGAATGGGTAAGCTCACGTGTTTGACGTCCCGACCTAGCCTCCTCCTATCAACACAATAACATCTCCGATCAATACTTTTCTATTGTCCTCATCTCTAAAGAATGGGTAGAAGACCATTCTACCCTTCCCTGACCTCTCTTGAATCAGCATGACCAAAACCCCATGGTCAACTGAAGTCAACTCTAGTCAACGGTCAAACTTTGACCAGACTCGTCGAGTTCAAACGAGTGACTCGGCGAGTCCATGCATGTCCTCTGAATCCTCATAAAGCCTCACTCGACTCGCCGAGTCAACCATTCACTCATCGGGTTACCAGTGGTCACGAATCGCGGGGCAACCCGACTCGACTCGTCGAGTCCCCATATGGACTCGGCGAGTTTCCTCCATGACAACCCTCAAACGACCTTCTGAGGTCAGATCTGTTTCTCTAACATATAGATCTAACCTCCTAGCACCCAATAATCACGTAAAGGTTCAATCTTGAAGCTCATGCAACACTCATATGTCCTTATATGAAGAAATAGCTCCTAAAATGGCAACCTGGATCCATAAACCCAAAGGGACTGCATAAAGCTGGAAGGTTGGGACTCTCTGGACCTCTTAAGGTCCAGATCTAAGGCTTATTCCACAATGGGACCTCATATACTCCTTAACCCTTTAAAGAAAAGGGTCAAGAAACCCTAGATTCATGAAATCAACACTAAACAGAAGGAAGGGTCCGATTTGTTACCCTAAATTGAAGCTCCATGCGTCAATGTCTTACAACATCAACTTCCTCTGGTTCCTCTTGCTAGAACTCTCCTTCTCCTTTGCAATGCAACACCAAAAAGGCTCAAAATGGCTCTTCTTCACTCTCTCAACTCTCTGATTCGAAAGGAGTCTCTCAAAGGTGTAGATGGCCGCCACTGAAGGCCATAAGGACCTTTAAATAGGTCCCAAACCCGTAAAATTAGTGTTTTCCTTAACATCGCTGACTCGGCGAGTCCAGATACCCGACTCATCGAGTCCCTTCATTAAACAGGTCACCAAGTCACGATCCTACTCGATGACTTGAGGCGTCAACTCGTCGAGTCTCCTCATATCCCAAAATAAGTACTCAAATTTTCAAGCCTGGATATCCGGATGTTACACAGGTCCCCATTGGAAATTCACTCCCTTCCTCGTCAGATGAGTGAGTGGTACCGTAATAATGCATAAATCCTAAATAAATCTCCGATAGTACCCTGCCAAACCCAATAAATTCCTGATCTCTGAGGGAGATTTTGCAACCTCCCACTACATCACAGCCTCGATATTGGCCGGATCGACCAAAATCCTATCATGGTTAACAAGTTGCCCTAGGAACTGGACCTCTCATAACCAAAACTCGCACATTGAGAACTTAGCATAAAGCAGTTCCCGCCTCAAAACTCCCAGAAGCTCTCGAAGATGCTCCGCATGCTACTCTCTGGTCTTGGAATACACCAAGATATCATCAATGAACACGATAACAGATCGGTCGAACATCGGCATGCATACCCGATTCATCAAATCCATAAATACAGCTGGCGCATTGGTGAGCCAAATGGGATCACCATGAACTCAGAATGCCCATAACGAGTACGAAACACAATCTTCTCCACGTCCTCCTATCTCACTCTCACCTAATTATACCAATAACTCAAATCTATCTTGTAGAACCAAGATTCACCCTGCAAGTGATCAAAGAGGTCATCAATCTGCGGAAGGGGACAACGGTTCTTCACCGTTAACTTGTTTAACTCCCGGTAATCAATGCACATCCGGTGTGAACCATCCTTCTTCTTGACAAACAGTATCGGCACTCCCCACGGAGAACTTCTCGGTCTGATGAATTGTTTGCCTAACAGCTCCTGAAGCTGAGAGGACAACTCCTGCATCTCAGGCGGTGCTAAGTGGTACGGTGCCTTGGCAATCGGGGTCGCACCTGGCACTAGATCAATCTTGAACTCAACCTGTCTCTCGGGAGGCACACCCGATAACTCGTCCGGGAAAACATCAACAAACTCCCTGACAACTGGCACATCAAAAACTGAGGGCTGCTCCGCTACCCAAGTATCAACCAAATAAGCCAGATAACCTGCACACCTATGGTGAATATACTGCCGAGCCCTGGCTGCTGAGTGCCCTCTCCTTAGATAACCAGTTCTCCCCCACTTGGGGTTCGAACTACCACTCGTTGGCCCTCGCAAACGATCATGGCACCAAACCTGCTTAGCTAGTCCATACCCACTATCACGCATACATCCCCCATGGGGATAGGGATCAAATCGATCGGATAAGGCACCTCGAAGATCTCCAATACACAAACCTAATACACTGCGGATGTAGAAACCTCGTGTTCGTTGGCGATGGAAACAGGAAATGGGCACTCTAACTCCCAAAAAGAGGCATATCAAACTCCCTACTGAATGATCGAGATACAAAGGACCGACTTGCGCCCGATTCAAATAACACAAGAGTAGGCAAAGAGTTCACTAAGAACGTACCTATTAGGACCATATACATGAGCATATAAAATATAAAAAACATAATAATAAATGGAAACATACTAGTCATGACGTCCGGAGATTCTCTTACCTCCTCGGTAGTGAGCTGAAAAGCACGACCGCAAGCCCTTGGGGGCTCCGCCCTCCCCTGGCGCCCATCGGCAATCCTCAAAGTGGATGACGACAGGGCCTGCACCGGCTTGGTGGCGAGAAATGGACAGTTGACCTTTTTATGGCCAACCTGATCATAGTGATAGCAAATCCTGGAACTCAGAACTGTGGCCGGCTGGCGACAATCCCTCGTGTAGTCCCTCCTTGCCACATTTGTGGCATACACCAGCTTATCGAAACGCCCCATCATGAACCTTGGTGCACTTCCCACAAGTGTGGCCCTTCTGACTCCCAGATATAACATCAGCGGCCTTGAACCGCATCGACGCAGGCTATGACTGCGCCAAGGCCTGTCTCTGCTCCCTCGTCTAGAGCTCCATCTCAATCTCCTGCCTCCTGGCGGCCTCCTGCAACTCCAACAATAAACCATAACGTTACGTGGATACAAACTGCCGAATTTCCATCTTGAGCATGCTCAAGTAAAGGGTTATCTGAGCTTTCTCTGAAGCAGCAAACTCAGGACAAAACATGGCTCTCTCTGTAAACATCTTTGTGATCTCTGTCATTGAATCAGTACCATGTCTCAAATCCAAGTACTCCTGGGCCAACCTCTCTCGCTCCACCAGCAGAACATATATAGAACGGAACATCTCAGAGAACTGATCCCACGTCACAACAGCCTTATGCTCAGAAGAATACGAGCTAATAACAAGTCTCCACTAATCCTTCGCTTCAGACCGCAGAAGGTTTAGAGTGTACTTGACCCTCTGGTCAGTTGGGCAAGAGCAAGTGAAGAAACACCCCTCAACGTTAGACAACCACCTCATGGCTATGATCGGATCCTGAACTCCATCAAATACCGGGGGCTTCGTATTGTCGAAGTCCCGGTACTGGAAGGTTCTCCCAGCCCCATTCCATGCAGTAGTGACGGTCGCGAAAACTGCAGCCGCAACAGACTCCGAAAGTCCAGCATATCGGTCATCAAACAACTCCATCATAGTGGTCTTATTAGACCCAAATAGTTCCCATATACGATCCCAGACAATGGAAACAACCCCCTCCTGAATGATCTTCCTAACCCGATCCTCAATAAATCCTGGCCCATCCTGGCCACCTGTCCCGGCTCCTGATCTGGATCCCGTCTCAGATCGCCTCGTAACCACCATACTAAAAATAAACCAACGAGATATCAAATAAAACGCAAATAACACCAGGGGGACCACTACCCAAATAAAACCCTAGCGGTTGTGAGTTCCATGTTACGCGTACGGGTCTTATGCTTCAAGTAGTACGGGCCCATGCTACCTTCCACACCTACCCATATTTGTTTCAGATGATCATTACAACAACCCTAACAATACACACTATCATACGCATACACTCTATCCTCACTTCCTAGAGGAAGGCTAAACATTATGAGACTGGTCGGCTGACCCCACACAACTCATTCATGAAACTTCCACCAACCCTGTAGCACTCGTGTATGCTAACCATACATAACACTGGATCCTATAGACATTCGAATACTTGATTCTACCTTAAGCCCACAACAAAACAAGGAACATGAAATAAGGCTAAATCAAACATTCTTAGGCTATAAAATATTAGTTATGTATAATTTTGATGCATACACTAAGCAACTACAATAATGATGTCAATGTCATATAAGGAAGAACCCTAGGCTATCATGCATCATATAATCAGGAAATTCTATCATGAAATTCCTAAAGAACTCTAGCCTATCACAAGCATGTTGTTCTAACATATCACAATATCAAATAACAGTGTGGTAATTTGGGGTCTACTTACTGGCTCTGGCTGATTGTATACATCGCATCCTCTTTTGATTATTTTGAAAACAATTTGAAAATCATTTTTAAAACCTTTTCCTTAGTTTGAGACTAGATTCACATGAGTGTTCCTCCAATATACTCAAACCAAGGCTCTGATACCAAATTGTAACATCCATAAAAAAATCAGAAGAACTTTAAACTTTTAAAATCAACCCCAAATCATAAATCGTTTACAAATCATAGTTTTCAAAATATTTTCCAAACATCAGAGTCTCCCAAAATCATAATCCATAAACAAGAGGATGTCTACGGTCACGCCTTCACCTTCGCACGGTCATCCGAAGTACCTGAAACCATAAATCCAAAACTATAAGCCAACGCTTAGTGAGTTGCCCCAAAGTACCACCACATAAACATAATAACAAAGAACATGCATACACAGCCTTCAGCCTAACTGGAACGCCGCTCCGGCCTAAAGACTATATGGACGGCTCACAGATTCTTCACCATGAATGGACCGCCTCACCTAGCCTTCAGCCTATCTGGACCATTCTCTAGGCCTTCGTCCTGACTGGTACGCATCTCAGGCCTTCATTCTATCCGGGTCGCCCTAGGTCTCTTGGCCGTCAGTCCACACTGGTCTGCCTCAACCCAACCACACATAACATGTCGACATATACATAATAGATAAACATACAAATAAGCAGTCAATAGACAATCATGCAAATATGCAGATCACTAACCACATCATCATCCTATATACCAGGATGCCGATCTAACAAATCACTACAGCACGATAACATACTATCACATAACCGTATATCTAATCCAATGGGCCGGCCTTGGTGCCTTCGACCCGTAAGTACAGTGAGGAAAAATCACCCCACACACTGGACAAAATCTGATGAAGTCTCGACTCCGAAACTCTGATCTAACCGTCACCTATCCAATGAGATGACCAATCTCAATCAAAATCCTAAATAACCCAAAATACCCTTAAGTCAAACTTGGTCAAATTCAAAGTCAAACTGGTCAAATCACCTGAGTCAACTGAGTCAACCCAACCGAGTCGACATAGTGAGCGTGCGCGGGGCGTACTCCAAAGGTATGTTGGGCATACTCGAGCGTTGACCACCATTAGGGTGGTTGACCTCGTACGAGATGCGTACTCTAGGTACGCGGGGTGTACTCCTAGATTCCCAAATTCTCATTAAGAGATTAATGCCTTAAGCTCTCACGTCCATCTATCAGATCCATGGCTAAAATACCCTCAAGAGTCATAAAGTTTCCAAATTTATGACTTTTCATGTCCATTAAGTTCTTAACTCAACTTCTTAATCCATTAAGACCTTCTAAATGATGCATGGAGCAAAACCAACCACTTGGAACCCATTTTTATGACTCAAGACCCTTCCAAAGTTCTAAAAGGACAACTTAATGGGTCAAGAACATGCTATGTTCATGAATCTCCACATTTGGGACAAAAAGGACCAAAATTCATTCCACCACAAGATCTAAATGAAATTTCACCAAGTTCAGAACTTTATACCTCCAAATAGTGCCAGAAGGTGGTGTGATCCTGTATCTAAAGAGCTTCACTCCTCCAAGGTGGTCTCTCCTTCCTTCCTTCTTCTTCAAAAGCACAAAACACACATACTCAAGCTTATAAATGCTCCACAAGATGGATTAGGGTTGCAAAAATGTTCCAAAAGGATGGAGGTTGATGAAGTGAGGGGAAATGAGAAAATAATGGGGTTTAAATATGAGCCAAACCCTAAAAATTAGGGTGTGCATGCTTGTCACGTATGCCCTATGTACATATGTACGCCCAGCGTACTAGGGCCCGCCCTAGTACGGTCAGCGTACACACGTACGCATGACGTACTCCCCCAACACCCAAATTACAAAAATGCCACTAGGGCCTTCATTGCACTCTTTCTTTTACTTAGGGTCCAAATTGCAATATAATAAAATTATAGGGTCAAAATTAGAAGTACCTGATCATCAGGATGTTACATTCACACTTAGCACCAAGCAACTAGTGCTTAAAGATTTTCAAGGCAAAAACTATTGGTATCAACTCTAAATCGCGTGAAGAATAGTCTTGCTCATGAAATTTCATATGTAGTGATATGTAAGCTAAAACTTTATCCCTTTTGGGTTATGAAAAAACTTAAGCCAATTCCAAGGTATCATTAACTACAAATCATTTGTCCCGTAAAAGAGTAAGTATTGGGGCTTTATACAGCTATTTCATCAGTTTCTCAAACACTACTTCTTACTTATCGTTCCATTCATAGTCAAACCTCTCTCAATACAAGATTTTGAGTGGGACAACAATCGTAGAGGTATTCTCGATGAATCTCTAGTAGTAAATGATTAATCCCATACAACTATGTATTTCTATGGGACTTTCTTGCCTTTTCTTTTTTAATTGGGATAACAAATATTTTTGGATTAACTTTTAGGTCTTCATGGTTAAGCACATGACCCAAAAATGTTACTTCTTGGATAAAATTATAGTTAGAGAACTTTGAAAAAGGCTTCTCCCTTTTTAAAACTTCCAACACTTCTTACAAGTGTTTTTCCCATGTTCCTTTTTCACTCTTAGAACATATTAGGATGAAAGAAATGAACACAATGACAATTAGATCAAGAAAAGGTTTACAATTCCAATTCATTGGATTCAATAAATGTCACTGGGTATTAATCACCCATGTTGACATAAAGAAATACTCATAATGTTCATATATCTGTGTCATAATATTTTACGGATGTACTCTATAAAATATTAATGTCACTATATGATAGTCCATGTTATCACTGTAACTTCAATCGAGCTTTTATCTTCCGATCAAAAGTTTACAAACTTGATTACTCACAAGTTATATATTCTAACTCTATGCTCCTTTAATTTCAACATCACTATTCAACATCAAATGGGCCTTTAGGAATGCCTCTATTCGAATGTTATCTTGATAATAATAGGTTCTACTTTTTCACTTTTGATTGCACCCCATCAATAAGGGTTTTTATGACAGAATATAGTAATATCATGTCGTCAAGATTTATTTGGCGGTATAATTGCATATAATCACCAAAAATATTATATCCACTCTATCAATACTTTCCTATTTTACAACAATCCTCTAAGTCTTACATATATGGATTCATGAAGCATTGAACCTTTAAGAGAATGTAACTTCAGTAGCAATTCCATTTCTAAACTCTTCATATAAATCTTCCAGTATAGTGCCCAGTCTTCAGGGCGTATTATATCTACATTCATATATTATCACTTGTATGGTATGGAGACAAATACTTACCAAACTACTTATACCGTATTATACATCTAGTATGAAAGTCGTCATGCATATCATTTTATCTCTTCAATTAACCATTATTTACTTTATACGAGTTAATCCTAGAAAATCTGCCTTTTGGCCGCATATATTTTCACATCCACTTCATAAGAGTCAATCGTAGCAAGTCTGCTTCCTAGTATGTTCTACCAGCTTCGATTTGGTTCTTTGTAATCTTTGGCACCGATAACTTTGTCCATGCAACACTATAGATGTATTGCTACTCCAACTAAGTACTCTAGTTTGCTAAAACGTATGTAAATAAGTACTTCACACACCAATGACTATTTTCACCATCCAAGTTTTGTATGTTAGAGTAGGTTTAACTTACATTGGAATCTACTCAAGGATATTATAGAAGTCAATTATCACTTAGTATAATTAAATACTAAGTCAGAGCATCATGTATATGGTACATATCAGCTCTTAATATACCACTTGAATTGCATACTATCTAGTATAGACTGAAAAAGACTCGGCCTATTGAGTTTGGAAACTTGTCAGCCTTTCTTTTTTATCTCAAATATCATCAAACTTCAACTTTGATATAATTGACGTATTTTCACCATATTTAGTTTTTACCAAGTCTGAAAACCATCACTGCTTCCATTTGCTTGTATCGACAATTCGTGGACTTCTTTTGGTTTATTGGTTATATATTATCACCTCAGTGTACTAATACGCCTTTTAATATTCTTACTTAATATCATAAATACTATGAATGAAATATCGTTAAACTTGCTCAACATATAAGGAAAACATAGGCTAAAGTTGTTTTTCAAGTAATAGCAATTAAGGTATGCAAACTAAGGCATGCTATAACACAAGTCAGTTAGCAAATAATAGCATATAAGGTATGTAACCTAAGTAAGCTAGTACTTTTGTCTATCAATATCAATTTAAGTATCCAACCTAGAGTATGCTAAGACACTTACCTCACCATCATTACTTAGCATTCTAAGTTTATGTCTAGAATTTTGCATATTTCCTAGTTCTCTTGAATTAATGCTCTGATATCAACTGTGACACCCCCTATTTTCCATAACCTAAAAAAACTTTTCTTTATGCTTTCAAGACCATCTTGTATTTGTTTCCGAAAAATCCCAGTTTATTAAAACATTTTGAGTACAAATGTATTTTCAAAATAAAAATAAAACCTTAAGGATGTCGTAATAAATACACAACATGAGTTACAGTGTAAAGATATATCGGTCCTGAATACTATTACAAGTTGTCTCTTATTCACTCAACATTGCAACTCAAGTTCCAGCAACTTTAATACCGCTACATATGATACATATATTTTGAGTGGTCTGGGTTTGGGAACCTAAAGACATACATAGGGTTTTCAAACCCCTACAAAATTATTACAATAATAATCCATAAATAACAATCTTGCAAATACAACTTTTACCAAACAATATAGATATATCTTACAACATAGATATCTATAAGACACTATACCCTAGTTACCCAGCCCGTCGATTCTCACACACCGATCATATAACAATGATCCATTGAGATCTATCATGATGGATCATTTGAAGAAACAAGTAGATTTCACTGCCTCAGGGATTCCTTAACAAGTTTAAGTCAATTAAGGAAACAAAGAGGGGGATAGACTACCTGAATGAACAAACAATTTTTTTCCCGGATAAGGATATTATTTTAACACCTACAGATTGTGAGTATGATAACATTCCACAAGACTATCTAGAATAGTCATTGGTTGTCATTTATACTCTGCTAGATGACTAGTCACGGTAGTACATTAATACAATTTTAGTCGTGGCCTCATACCACTATTTTATCTTTCATACCCCTTTACTATCCGATATAATTTTACAAGTAACTCCGGTACATAACTCGCACTCCGACATGTGATAGCGCCACATAATAGAGCTTTACTTTCCGTTCAAATCTCACACACACCCCTAGTATGATACTACTCACTTATTCGACTTACTTTGAATTAAGCATTCTTTATAAGTCATAGTTTAATATTAGACAATACTACAATACCTATAATTAAATTCCAATACAATTCCATGTTCATGCGATACTATCATTATATAAGGTATACATTTAACAGAGAATTTCAAGCATTTAATAAGCATTTAATCTTTTAAGTAACAATAATTTTATTATTATTGTCATGTAATATTACCAAATATACACTTAACGCATATTCCAAATAATAAGTATTCTGTACACATATAAGCATTTAATTGATATTAAATACTGTTATTAAAATCATGTTTATGAAAATAACTACATACTCACAGCATAATATATACAACTAATCTTTTAAATAACATATATATTTTACATATAAGGCATACTTTTAATAATTACTTGTATTAAAATTATGATCATGAAAGTAACTATGATCTTATTGTACAAGGTATACATTTGGCATAGAATATAACTAGCAAGCTTTCAGAATATATTTAATCTTTTATGTAATAGATACTTTTATTAAAGTCATGCTCTTGAATATAACTACACACTCACGTGATTAAAGGTGGCAAATTTGCAGGAAAGTTAGCCCTTTCACTAACAATTTCGTTTTCCCTTTTTAACGACCTTAATGCAAATATAACTAAGTCTTAGTATTCATTTGTATTTACAAGGCTAGATTAATCATTTATAGATTCTTCACTAATTCTAACAAATATCAAGTTCTATCAAATAAGGAATGACTAGATAAGATCATATTGGAGGTAAGATCTCTTTGATATATAGATATACTTTTTGGAAATCCACTTTACACACCTCACTAAGATCTTGCCTAGACATTACTCTCATAAGTAGATCAATCAGTATAACAACTGGTATTACTAGTAAATTATATTCATAGGTTCATAATAACGACAATGAACGTAAACATAAGTTACACTTCACAAGCATAATAAGTGCAACTCCACTTACATGTTTTCTAGAGAAAACTCAAAAACTCCATGAGCGAAGCTTCGACGCTAAATATTTCTTTCCTTGGGCTTTCTAATGTCGCAACGCCTTCATAAGAATACTTCGGAACTCAGAAATTCAGATCTCCAGGGAGAGGGAAAAGTTGAGAGAGTATGGTGTGAAGAAAAATGAAGATAAGAAGTCATATATATTAGGAGCAGGATCCCATAATCATATTCAGGATCCTTAATATTCCTGAAGTCTTAGGATCCTTAAACAAATCTCAGGATCCTAATTATTACCACTAATATTTCCTAACACTTATAACGGCTATATTTGTTTTTCTCACATGTGCAGAATTAGGCTACACAAGACTCATTCTCAATGGAGAATCACTTCAACAAAGCTTAAGACACGGAAATACCAAGTCAAACAACATGCAAATACTTATTCAAGGAGGATCCCAGAAATCTCGGACTTCTTTTGTAGCTTAGACTATAAATAACACTTGTAAATCGCACACTACACACATGATTGGCTCTACTAGTTCACTTGCACTCGTATTATCTTCATTATCATTGTAACCTACTTCGTAATTAATAAACACAGCAAGGCAGGTGATTATTATCACCTCCCATGGTTTTATGTCCGAGATCCTAGCAAGGATCAAGGTCTTTCCTTGTAACTTACTTGTCTCACTTTGATCATTATTCTACACTTGCATTATCCTAACACCACAGCCTCTCATACAATTTGGTTGAATTACACTTGATTAATTTTCGACCAAAACAATTTGGTGCCCATTGTTGGTCCGTGGTGTTACAATCGTTTGATAATCATGTCTACCCAACCAGCCTTATCCTCTTCCTCCATTCCTCCCATTTCCTCTAAAAACCTTCCACCACCTCCAGGTAGACCTCCTAAGAAGACTTCTAAGGCACCAAAGAAAAACACCTCCCCGGTCGCTACCTAAGGATTTCAGGATCCTCCTATAATGATTTCCAATAACGAGCTCTTTGATGTCATGCGGAGATTGGATTGACAAGTCACTCAGCAACAAGAGGAGTATAGGACGGTTATCACGGAAATGGAGAGAATGAGGGCAGAGATCCACAAATCCCAAGAAGCAACACCCTCGATCTTGCAACCCAAGATCCTGAACTTTGATAATATACAAACCTCGGGAAACCACCGGGAGATAGGATCCTTAACACCGGACCTTGCTACCACTTGGGGTGAAACTCCAAAAGAGCGACCTCATCTGATCTAGGATCCCGGCGAAACCTTTGTCACTCCTAATAACAAGGATCCTAGTAACTCTGTGAGTAATAATAATTTTAATACTAACTCTATGGATATTGATGTAGCCTGGTCATAGCCAAGGAACTTCAACAGTTAAGGCTAACGATCTCAAGTGTACCCGGAGTGGTCCAACGACCTATACCGGAAATTTCCCCAACGAGCCACATGATCTCGAGATTTTCTCCTGTAATTGCTGACACCGAAGTCCCAAAGCGCTTCCAAACTCCCAACATGAAGCCTAACGATAGGCCTACAGATCCTGAAGAATATGTGGCACAATACATGGAAAGAATGGAGATCACCCCCATTCCCACACATTTGAAAAAAGCTTGCATATGCAAGGGTTTTGGTTCAACCCTCACAGGTTCAGCCTTGAAATGGCTACTAAATTTTCCTCCTTATTTTATTACTTCGTTTGCACATTTAATTAACATTTTTAACAACCAATTTTCTTGTAGCAGAACATTCAAAAAGATCACTAGTGATCTATATCGAGTTGTTCAGGATCCTAAGGAATCCCTCAAGGATTTCGTGAACAGGTTTGGCATGGAAGCTCTGAGTATCCCCAACATTGATATGGTAACTTTCGTAGAAGCCTTCAAAATGGGCTTAAAGAAAGACTCTCCTTTATACGAAGACCTTGTAATGACTCCGTGCAAAAGAATGGATGAAGTAAGGAGCAGAGCACTGTGGTTCATAAGGCTCGAAGAAGACAAGGAGATCCAAAAGAGGAACAACCCACCAAACTCATATGATAAGCCCAATAAGGTCGAATCCTCGGTCCAATGATCCTATAAATCCAAACCTTATTCAAAACTTGATCATCATAGGGTCAATTCCCGTGAATATGAAGGGTATGAAGAAGAATTTACTAAGATCATTAACTATTTCTTTTCTGTGGAAGTTTTAGGTTTAATATTTGCTATGCAGGATCTTGGCGACAAAGCAAGATGGCCAAGAAAGGAAGACAAGTCCACCACCTAGAAAGATAAGTCCAAATGGTGTGCATACCACGACGACTTTGGTCACATTACGGAAGATTGTATAGCCCTCTGGAAGGAGACCAATTACCTACTTAGAAACCGATACCTCAAGGAGATCCTTGGAAGAAGAAAAGAAAGATCCAAAGAAAAGGGTGAGGATCCTCATAATATCCCAGAGAAACCAATATCCCCTCATGTGGATGTTGTTGGGAATTAATGTTGCGTCATTAAGTCTTGTTTTATTGATTAATTATGTAAACGGGCTTGGGCTTGTCCACCCGTCATTTATTAGGGTTAGAGTATTTAAGGTGCATACGTACACCGTGTTTCATAACTTTTGATGATTATTCTTGTAACCCTAATCACGCCTCTACAGTAGCCATTCTTAATCGAGTTCTTCTGAGGCTGTGGATTTTAATCATTCAGCACACTTTGAATCATTGTCGAGTTCTTATTCTTTAACTGTTTTGAATCTAATCGATCATTCAAGGATTTATATCCTAACAATTGGTATCAGAGCAGGAGACTGCGTAATAAATACACATCTCTTCTGTTTAAGAGTCTTTAGGGTTTCCTTTAATATTGGATCTAGCTTAACAATCATCACTGTGTTCTTGACGCTGTTTAGCGATCTCAATATTACCCTAAAACTGCTTCAGTTTTACATGTCTGATTCTTAACAGGTTTTAAAGATCTTATCATCATGCAGCACGACGATTTTCACTTCAAATCCATCAATCTATTGAGTAGCATTGGATCGACCACTAGGATCCCAAATCTCTTCCCTAATGAATATGAAGTTTGGGCGCTTCACTTCGAAGATTACGTTCTTGGTCTAGAAGACAATGGATATCTGATATGGAAGGCTATCATTATTGGACCGTTTATTCACACTGAAAACAAAGGAGTTATCAAAACTCAAAATAACTACAACAAACTCCTTCTTGAAATTAAGGATGTTGCTCAAGATGAGAAGGAAAAATTGATCAGCAATGTTAAGGCATTGAGAATCATTCGGTTTGCCTTGCAGGCTGACACTTTTCGTTTGGTTTGTTCATGTGACACTGCCAAAAGCCATCTGGGATCGGCTGACACTTTTCGTCTGGTTCGTTCAACAGATGCAGAGCTTGAGCACTCAACACAAATGCTCTTGCTTTCAGAGTTTGGTGCATTTACACAGAAGTCTAAAGAGATTTTAAGTCAAACTTTCAATCGATACAATCATCTTTTAAGCAGAATGACGAAACATGGCATTGGATGTGAATTAATCGAACAAAAAGTCACGTTTATGAATGGACTTTGATCAGAGTGGAAGGTTGTGGTGTCTACAGTTAAGGCACATGAGCAGTTCAAGAACTATACATTGTCCAAGCTTGTTGGTATCCTGAAGTCACATGAAGATGAAGTAAATAAAGAAGAGAAAGTAATCTCGGGGATGGGATCATTGGCCGTTGCCGCGAAGGGTAAGAAGGTAGATGAAGAGGGTGATTCAGATTTTGAGCTTTTTGATTATGAACTCTCTAAAGAAGAGTTTATAATGTTGGTGTCGAATCCAAAGAGGTTCGTGAAGAAGAACTACAACCGGAACAAGAACCGAAACTGGCAGGTCAGTTATAGCTCTGAAAATGTGAAAGAGGAAAATGCGAACGGTTCGCAGAAGGATGAAGACAAGAAAGAAAAGAAGCTCATGGGTGACTCCGGCTATGATTGCAACTATTGCCATGGCAAAAATCATTTAGCGAAGGAGTGCATGTTGCGAAGAATGAACGAGAAGAAAGAGGGAGAAGATGATGATGCTTACCATCTGCGAAAGCTTGAAGAAATTAAGAAGAAAAAGAATGTAGATAACACTATGCCTGCTTTGATTGTGCAGGGAAAAGAAGCTAATGATGAATTTGGCAGAGTGGAATTTTGGTCCACAGACTCAGAAAATAAGGAGGTTCGCAGGCCAGCTCATGGGAAAAGCTTCGTTGCAAAAGAGGAGGATTCGCACTCTGGAGGAAGATGATTTGTGGTGACGAATGATGTGTCATAGATGCGAGGATATGCTACTGACAGTGGACATGGGAGTGATAGCTGCTTTGCTGCGAAACCGGTGTTTGAGCAAATCAGCGAATGTGATCAAATGATCAATAAGGTACACTCTATTCTTGAATCGCTCAATGTTCCTGTAACACGATACGAAACTGAACTAAATGAATTAAAATTAATATTTTCAAATATCAGTAATAGTTTAAAACAAGCTCGCTTGACAAATTCTAACCTAACTGATCGAATCAGCAGGGTTTCATCAAAAAGTGAGGCGAGACGCATTTGGATAGAGAAGATTGAGTCGGATTTAGCCAAATCTAGGGATGAGTTAATTTACTTGCAACGAGACAATTTAATGCTTTTGAAACAACGTAATATTTTTTGTTTGATTGCGAAAACGCTTTATTTTAACATTACTCAGTTGCATCTTGATTGTGAGATTCGTAAGAAAATTCACAAAATGATTTTACCATTCCTTAAGTTAAAGGAAGACGAAATCGACGCTCACTGTTACAAGTGCGAATCAATAGTTTCGTCTGATGAAACTTCAGATGCTTATAGGATAGGTCTGGACAAAATTGAATCATACATTCGGTCCAAAGACAATAAGAACATGTTAAAGCAGCTTTTGGACGAAAATGACAAAAGACAAATCAAATATGATACTATACTAAAGTCTGATTCGTTGAGTACCAAGTTAAGTTCAGATAATAAGCTTAATGCTGAAAATACATCTGAATTTGATGAGGACAGTGATATGAGTGAAATTTCAGTAGAGGATGAGGTTGACTGTTTTAAGTTAATTAAAAATGAACCAGTCGCTGCGAACGTCTTAATATCTGAGGATTCAGTAGAGTTCGCACGAATTTCCAAAACTAAATGTGAAGTTTTAAAAGTGAAAGCGACCGTTTTTCCTAAAGTCCAAACCGTCCCCAACCAAGTTTTTACAACAAAAGGACTTAACAAAAACCAAACCATTGAATTACCGTCCTTAGTTGAAGAAGACAACACATATGGGTGTGATAAGTACTTTTGGTTAGCTCCTATCGATAATACTGATGAAACAGTCGGTCTCTCTGAAAGAACGACATGGAGAGTAAAAGGAAGATATGTAGCAGAACCTTTAAACAAGGTCAATTCCAGCTACGAGAAAGGATGTCCTAGTGGAACTAAAAGAGTTCCTAGCGACACATCTTCTGTGCAAAACGAAACTCCAGAAAGAAAGCCAAGAGCGAAGGCTAACATTCACAAATCTTCAGAACAGTTTGCAGCGCAAAAACGTCAAAGGAACGTTAGATACAACAAAAATCTTAGGGAAAGAAAACAGTTCTGGCAATCCAGAAATCCCAACTTTGTTCGCATTGAGAAACCACTCCATCAAAATGCGAAAGTACTACCAAATGCGAATCCAAAGAGCTTTTCGCAAAATCAGTTCCACAATCCACGGAATTCTAAACAAAAGGATTTTCAAAAACCTATTCTTTCAAAGTCAAAAAGCTCTGTGGAGAATCCAAAACCTCACAACTCACAAACCAAAAACGTTTCGCATCCACACAAGACATCGAAAGATGTTAAAGGAAAAGGGAAGCCGGTTTCGGATCATAATGCTCCAGTCAAACAGACCGAAACTAACACAAAGAAAAGTGAAAAAGTGTTTGTGAAAAGACAAAGTGAGTGGTATATCGACAGTGGCTGTTCGCATCAAATGACAAGTAGGAAGGAGGAATTACGAGAGTATATGGAACTAAAGAACGGTGGAAGAGTGAAGTTTGGGAATAATTCACTTGGAGAAATCAAAGGCTACGTAATGATAACTAACGGCGAATTCTCAATTCGTAAAGTCGCTTATGTTGAGGGACTGCAACACAATCTTATAAGTGTTTCGCAGTTGGTCGTACGAATAGGATTGCAGGTCTCATTTGACGACGAAGGTCCTGAGATCATTGAGAAGAAAACCAAGGAAGTTATTTTAAATTCTAAACACTAATGCGAGATGTATCCATTGAACTTAAATCCGATACGAGGAAAGCTAGCCATTTTCCTTCTAACAAAAGCTCCTACAGACGATAGTTGGCTATGGCATAGAAGACTTTCGCATATTAACTTCAAAGATATCAACAAGCTCGTTCTTGGTGATCATGTGCGAGGGATTCCTCTCCTAAAATATGACAAGAATCATCTTTGTGCTACATGCGAAATGGGAAAGCAAAGTAGGAAAAGTCATCCAACGGTGGTTATTACGAAAGTCATTGAACCACTCGAACTTTTGCACATCGATCTTTGTGTTCCGTCTACGATCGAAAGTATTGGTGGTAATAAGTATATTCTCGTTATTATGGATGATTTTTCTCGTTTCACTTGGGTTTATTTTCTTAATCAGAAATCCAAAGCCACTCCCAAGCTTAAATACTTCATAATGCAGATTGAACTACAACTGCGAAAGCTGGTTCGCAATATTCGCAGTGACAATGGGTTGGAATTCAAAAACCATATGTTTGAAGAATTTCTGACGGCGAAAGGAGTTTCACACAACTTTTCAGCTCTTTACACTCCACAACAGAACGGGGTCGTTGAAAGGCGAAACCGATCATTGTGTGAGGCTGCGAGAACCATGCTCTCATTTGCGAATCTGCCACTCTACTTCTGGGCAGATGCGATAGGAACTTCCTGCTATACCCAAACCGTTCCTTCCTCAATAAATGATACTCTATCACTCCTTATGAAATACTAAACAAACGAAAACCTAACGTAAAGTTTTTCCATGTTTTTGGTTCTAGGTGCTTCATCTTCAATTCTACTGAAGAAAGGAACAAATTCGATGTGAAAGATGACGAAGGTATCTTCTTGGGATATTCACTGACCTCTAAGGCATATAGGATTGTTAACAAACATTCAAAACGAATAGAAGAAACCTATTATGTAACGTTCGATGACAATTACTTAAAGAGGATTCAAGTGAACGACAGTCAATCAAAAGAGATTTTTCCTACACCAAGCCCAGCTACAATTCCACTAGCCAATCTTTACGAAGAGTTCATGCTTCTATTCGATGAACCAGAAAATGCTAACTCTTCCGAATCTAAAGCAACTGACAACAAGTTCGATGAATTAAAGAAGATAATTGATGACGCAACGAATGATATGCACAAAGGACAACCAAGTGCGAATGCTCCCAATAACACGAATGCTGCAGTTCAGGGGGAGTGTTCTGAATCAACTACCAATACAACCATTCAGGGGGAGCACCCAACTCCAAAACATACCCACAAGATTCCACTCCAGGGGGAGAATCTGTCAACTGAAGAATAGATATACTCATCATTCGAGGGGGAGAAAGATGATGTGAATGATGATTCGGATGTACAATCAGAATTTGAGGACATAAATGCTGAATTGGATCCTACTTATGATCCTAATTCTCCTCCTCTGGCTAAATGGACCAAAGATCATCCACAAAAACAAGTAATAGGTGAATCATCTTCAGGAGTTCTTACAAGAGGACAACAAAAAGCGAAACGAACAACGTTATTCTCTAAAGTAGAATATTGCATGTTTAATTCGTTCATCTCCAAAGTCGAACCCAAAAATGTTCAGATTTCTCTGGATCATTCGGATTGGGTACAAGCGATGCAGGAGGAGCTCAATGAATTTCAACGAAACAAAGTCTGGAGGTTGATTCCTGCTCTAAAGGATGCATCTTTTGTAGGGTTAAAGTGGGTGTTTCGCAACAAGCTTGATAAATAACGAAACATGATACGAAAAAAAGCGCGATTGGTTGTAAAGGGGTATTGTCAAGAGGAAGGCATTGATTACAAAGAGACTTTCTCACCAGTTTCTAGGCTAGAATCCGTTCGCATCTTTCTGGCCTATGCGGCACTTAAAAATTTTGAGGTATACTAGATGGACGTCAAATGTGCATTCTCGAACGGGGAACTTAAAGAGACAGTGTATGTGGAGCAACCACCTGGCTTCATAAACGAGAAACATCCTAATCACTTTTACATTCTAGACAAAGTAGTCTATGGTGTGAAACAAGCTCCAAGGGCCTGGTACGAAACTCTTACTCGTTTCTTAAAAATGTCTAAATTTAAGCAAGGTTCGGTTCACCCAACCTTTTTTCGCAAGAAAGAGGGTGACCACTTAATGATCGTCCAAATCTACGTTGATGACATTATTTTCGGATCTACAAACCACAGCTTAACAACTGAATTCTGAAAGCTAATGGAAACGAAATTTGAGATGAGCTCAATGGGTCCAATTAACTTTTTCCTTGGTTTAAACATAAGACAGAGCCAGGAAGGCATATTTATAAATCAGGAGGCATACACAAAGACCCTGCTCACTAAGTTTGGAATGGTAGGAGATTCAAAAACGAAGGTTCCAATGGCATTCAGAACGAAACTCACTCCATCTCTGGAAAAACCAGCTACTTATATGACCCTTTATCGTCAGAAGATTGGTTCACTAATGTATCTAACAACTAGTCGACCAGACATTATGTTTTCCGTTTGTTATTGTTCTAGGTTTCAAGCGAATCCTCGAGAACCCCACATGGTTTTTGTCAAGAACATTTTCTGGTACTTAAAACGAACGTCCTCACATGGCATATGGTATCCATCAAACTCGGGTTTCTTCTTACAAGCGTTTTCGAATGCTGGTCTTGGAGGATGCGGTTTGGATAGAAAAACTACAATAGGAGGATGCCAATTCTTGGATGACAAGCTCGTAAGTTGGCAATAGAAAAAGCAAACTTGCGTATCCCTCTCAAGTGCTGAAGCAGAGTACATAGATGCAGCCTCATGCACTTCACAAGTCATTTGGATTCAAAGCCAACTTCATGACTATGGTCTGAACATGAAACAAATCCCTTTATTCTGTGACTCGGAAAGCGCCATTCGCATCTGTCATAATCCAGTGCAACACTCAAAAACAAAACACATAGCACTAAGATATCATTTTATCAAGGATAACATGGAAGATGGCAATCTTGAAGTACACTTCATACGATCTACTGATCAGCTTGCTGACATATTCACAAAAGCCTTGCCTGAAACAACCTTTAATAAAATCCTTCATGGCTCGGGAATGATAGAAGCTGAATCTGTTCCAAAACCACTTTCGCTTTAATGTTGACACTTTCGTTTTTGGTTGGACTTTCACACTCGCGTCTAAAGTGTGTCATGCGAATTGGTGTGAGCGCTCGCAGTAATTCACAGTCATCTTTTGCCATGCGAATTGGTGCGAACGCTCGCAGTAATTCGCATCCCCTATTTTTTCGGCGCTTCATGCGAAAGCTCTACTTCTCTCATGATCAACTGTTCACTCGTGGTTTGGAGATTGTTATATCCTTTTGTATAGTGTATATATATATATATATATATATATATATATATATATATATATATATATATATATATATATATATATATATATTCATTTATTATTATTTTTTTGTGTGTGTTCTTTTATTTTATCTACAAAATCCTTTTTCTTCATTTTCTTTAGTATTTTATTTTTAAATCAAAAATACAAAAATATTGTCTTACTTTTTATTTTCTCTTCATTTTATTCCACTTCTTTATCTTTATTTTTTTTATATCCAAAATTCCAAAAATATTTTACTTTATTTTTATTTCCAAAAATTCAAAAATTCAAAAATATAACACGATTGTTGGCTACATTAACCATTTGTGCAGAGTTGAAGGCTACATTTTTTAAATAACACGAATGATGGGGCAAGTATAAAATTCTTTCTATATGTACTAGCTAAGTGTCCCTAGAAGCATGATGTTGCATGTTGTTTAAACCCTCGACGACTTTATGTTGAAGCCTTAATGAATCGATAACACCAATCTTTTCTTCCCAATTACGCTATGAATTCACATAAGTCATGAGCTACCTTACTCTTCTCATAATGAGTAAAGAGTTGTCTGCTTGGTCACTTTCGCATAGCAGAGGTACATTCGTTTCCTTAAACCACCTCAAACTATTTTCCATCACATTCGCTTTCATAAAAGTAAACCTTGAGACTCTCAGAAATTACCACTGAGGTTTATGGTTACACAACATCTATGTTAATGATCCTTGTTTCGTTCTACCACGAACTGAGTGAAACCCAAAAATTCAACACACTTCTATGAATTGACGGTGAATAATTAAACGTTCTAGATTTTTCACCAAGGAATTAACGAAACTCCACTTTTGTGGTTTGTACCAAGAAATCTCTTTTTCTTTTGCGAGATCTTAATGGAATGCTCTACACCTAAGACATTTCTTCCCTAAAGATCCAATTTTTTTTTAGATTTCTATATTTATCCAAGTCACTACAATAATTCCACTGCTACTCGTTCAACTGACTACACTGGTCACACGAGTACTTCATCAGGCTATTCGTACTTATATCAAGTTTCGAAAGTTGATTGAAGATAAAGCCACCCTTAAACCTAATAAAAAGAAGCCTTTCATTGTTTCTTGATAAAACAAGTAATCGTAATTCCACGGGAAACCACACAGCCACTTCATAGTCTTTCTTGACTTTGAAGGAAGAGATCTTTGCCTGGGATCCACTGCTTCGTTTCTTCACATAGACATCACTAAAATTCCACAGAAATGATTTGCTTTACTTCTTAATCTTTGGCACACTCTAGCACGAAGATCCTTGTGATTTTCCAAAAGTCTAGTTCATGGTACTTACTCTTATTTTCAGTTTCGCAGTTCAACTCAAGTTTACTTAAAAGTGAAAGTTCTTTTTCAATGCGAAACCTAGATTACTCTTAAATGTTCAAGGGAGAAAGTTGACGTGGCATTCTAATGGATAAGAATTCAAATGGGCGCGTGAAACTTTGAACCGACGCCACTTTTCCCGCCGCCTGACACACCGTTTTCTGACGCACAGTTGTCCTATCACGCTTTTGTAGGCGACGTTTCAATAACTGATACAATCTCTCTCCTACTTTCTCTCACCAAACAAATGGTATAAAGGGTTTTTGACGCTACATCTCTCATTACCACTCAAAATTCTCTCAAAGTCTTTTAGCGATCAACCTATCTACTGTTCATCTTCTTCTTTAAGCAATCATCAATGGCAGGATCCTCAGAAACTCCATCTGTTCTAGAACAATCAGCGCAGTCCTCTCTGCTTTCCATCAAGCCAAACCAAAACCTGATTCTTGATCTTGATCCTCTCAAATACGATAGTTACATGTTACCGATTGTTTCATGCATGAAGTTCTCACCGTTGGTTAAAGCTTTGACGACGTGTGAGAATGTTCCAATGTCCCTTCTCTCAAAGGCGTACTTGTCTGCCTGCTATGTCAAAGAAGAACACAGAATCACGTTTGAAGTTCTTTACAAGAAGACCTCAATTTCTAAGTCCCAATTTTGCTCCTTGCTTGGGTTTGAACAAACTGCTGATTTGGTTGACCCGGAGTCCATCACCATCGTCGTAATCATGGAGATGTTCTATCAGATGGGCTACAAAGGAACCCTATCTTCTATCTCAAAGTTGAGAAAGCCCAATCTGCCACCTCAATGGAATGGGCTTTTCACTTTATTCTTCAAAAGTTTTTCTGAGAGGGTTACTGGCTCTGACTATGCCAGCAAACTATTCATAACAATCATGTATGGACTCTACACCGGTGAAAACATTGACTATGGGGCAGTTCTTTGGGCTCAGTTGGTCCAAAGTACCCATTCTACAACTCGACACAGTGAGATTTCTTGTGCTCGATTCTGGACGATTGTTGTCCAAAGGGCGATTGAGAAACTTAAACTTCCAGTAATGAGGGATTCGTTTATGTCTGCTATTTCAGTACTCCATACCACCAACTTCATTATTGCTGACAACTCCAAATTTTCATTTGTGGATTCGATTCCTGAAGCCATGCTTCATATTGTTCCTGCTGCGAGCAAAATTCTTGAGGCATACAGGAAACTTCCAGTCTCAAGCTTTCGTCCTTTGACTGATGAGATGCAAGCTATTTTAGCTAAGGCTAATAAGCCAAAGAAAGGAGGTAAGAACAAATTTGTGCAAGAAGGTACTTCAACAGCCGCTGCAACCCCCAAGAAACGAAAGGGTAAAGCTGGGTCATCTGCACCACCTCCTCCACCCAAGAAGCGAAAGACAAAGAAAGCAGCTCGCAAGGCTAAATCCCCTACCCCTAGTGAAAGCGAACATTTGCAGTCTGCTACTCAGTCAGATGTTTGTTGGGTTTTGAGCATTCTAACACTCCTAAGGTGTTCATTAAACCCTAGAAACCTTGGATCTATGTTTGACTAAAATACATGCAAAATAATTTTCCAAGGTCCATATCCTATCTAGCTGGCATGGAGTACTTTTAAACATAAAAGATACTAGAAGAATTACATACCTTTAGTAGTGAATTGATTCCTTAGGAGTTTGAGAGCCTAGCACCATAAGCCTCTTTATATAGTGTAGATGATTAGGGTTATGAACCATGTAAACCCTAATAACCCATGTCTTTTCCTTTTCCAAGGATCCATGGGTTAAAAGCTCCATGGATCATCCATGGACTCCCATGCAAGCTTAGCCCATTCCCTAATGAGTATTAGCCCACACTATATAAATATAATAGCCCGTTATTTAATTAGTCACATTTTGATCACTAGATTAATTCATAATTAATTTAAGATCAATACTAATTAAATAATATGATTTCATATATTAATATATTATAACTTATAATATATTAATAAGTCATAAACATACTATTCTCATAATATTATCCATACAAATAGTTCGGGTGAAGTGCAACCAAAATGGACCATGCCGGGTCGGGTCAAGTATATACCAAATAAGTTATGGACTTAGACACCTTATCCAACAGTCTCCCACTTGGATAAGTCTGATAACTGTATTTTCCTATATAGCTTCAGGAACTAACCGGCAATCGTAGCTCTCAAAAACTCTGTTGAACTATGAAGTGCCATTTTAGATAAGTGATCATATAATCGTCTGCTCTCATGATATCAGCCGGACAAATACATGGAACAATTTCTTACTTATTGTCCAGCAGTTTGTTTCCCGATTTCCGATTTGTTTGACAAAGAACTTAATCGAACACATCAATTTAGCTCTGACCGGGCCCGGTACATAGGTCAAAACAAAATCATCGAGGGGCCCAGATATCGCTTCTAATTCAAGAAGGAACAGATAAACTTCGACTCATATGCATGTTCTACTACTTGTTGAATTGTACACAAAGGCACGTTTTATAACATCAAGTTACTGATGCGTTTTCGTGCAATAAATGCACAACCAACTCATAGGCAACAACTCATATCTCTAGGTTTGAAGACTTATATGATATTACCGTCTCATGATCACTCGAGATAAATTCCATGAAGTGATACAAGTGAGCGTGGGTTTGTTCCAATACTCATAGCTTATGAGCACTCATAAATGTTGTAGCAACCATTGATATGCCTAAACACTTTTAGTCATCTATAATCCCAATTCATGACTGTCTTGATTCATACTTACTTCCGACATATGACCGACTGTGGAGAATTTGAATAAATTTATTATTCTGGAAGTCAAAACATGCAAAGCTGAAACAATAGTAAATAATTGACAATGATAGCAACACCTTACTCATAAACAAATCACAACTTTTATTCATCATCAAACGTCGATTACATTTTACAAGTTTCAGTAACAACTATCTAATCCGTAAAACTAATATCGTCCCTCAGCCCGATGCGCCTCGCATGCTGCAAATGCCTAACCCTCGTCAGTCCCTTCGTAAGGGGTCTGCAGGGTTCTCATCTGACGATACCCTCTTTGCCACGAGGAGTCCTTCTTCTATCTTATGTCTTATGAAGTGATATTTTCTATCAATGTGTCGGGATCTGCCATGATCTCTTGGTTCCTTGGCTAAGGCAAGCGCACTATTGCTGTCACAGAAAATCTCGATAGGCTCCTTAATAGCTAGTACAATTCCAAGGTCTCCGATGAAGTTCTTCAGCCATATCGCCTCCTTTGCCGCTTCACTCGCTGCTATGTACTCTGATTCACAAGTCGAATCAGCTACCGTCTCCTACTTGGAACTCTTCTAAGTGATTGCACCTCCATTTAGGGTAAAGACCCAGCTAGACTGAGAGCGGAAGTTATCCCTATCAGTCTGAAAACTAGCATCACTATACCCTACTACTCTCAAGTCATCACTCCCACCAAGGGTTAGGTGTTGGGTTATGAGCATTCTAACACTCCTAAGTGTACATGCAACCCTAAATACCTTGGATCTATGTTTTCTCTATTATACATACAATTATGAACATCCAAGGTATTATCCTAATCTAGCATACAAAATAATAAATATAACAAGATAGAATACATACCTCTTTGATGTAGAATGTCTTCATGAAGCTTGAGTGCCTAGTGCCCCAAGTGTGACACCTCAAATGGTTCACACAACACCAAATACACTTGGAATAACTTGAGAGAAACTTGAACACTCCTTGAAATCGTCTAGCCCTCACACTCACACATTAGTGCACGATTTCTTGAGCCATGGGATTCTTTTATATGGTGGCTATTAGGGTTACACCATGTAACTCATAACTTTACCCATTCCTTATGCTCCATGGATTTTAACCTCCATGGAGTATCCATGGGTCACCCCATGGACTTAGTCCAACATAAGAAATCTTGGATCACAAGCCTACATATATAAGAATGAATGATTTACACAATCAACCCATATATTTAATTAGTCTCCTTTTGATCACTTAATTAATTCTAAATTAATTCTTGATCAATACTAATTAAATAACCTTATTAATATATTAGAACTTATAATATATTAACCAACCTTAAGTGTTATTTCTCTCATTATAGTCTATCCAAATGCATGATGCCATGCAACCCAAATGGACCATGCCGGGTCGGGTCAAGTCTTACCAATTATAGTTATGGACTTAGACATTAATCCAACAGTCTCCCACTTGGATAAGTCTAAAACTATTATTGCGTATGACTTCAGGAACCGATCAGCAATCGTAGCTCTCAAAAGCTTCTGTCGAACTCTAATCTTGTCGATGAACTCTGACCTTTGTCAATAACTTGTCCATTAGATAAGGGATCATATATTCCTCCATTCTAGATATCATATGGACTGAGACATGGATTATCAATCATTCTCTCTGTCCATTTGTTGTTTCCCGATTTCCGATTCATGATGACTAACTGATTGAACAAATCAAATCAGTCCTGGCTTGGCCAAGCACTCACATGTATCATCTTTAAATCATCGAGGGGCCCACAGATATCGCTTTTATCCCGAAGGTAAAAGGAATGGATAAACTTCGACTCATATGGCTTGTTCTACTACTTGTTGAATCATACACAAAGGCATGTTTTATAACATCGAGTTACCAATGCGTTTTCGTGTAATCAATGTATAACCAACTCATAGTAACAACTCATATCTCTAGGTTTAAAGAATATAAGATATTATCGTCTCATGATCACTCATGATAAAATCCATGAAGTGATTCAAATGAGCGCGGGTTGAATCCAATACTCAGAACTTATGAGCATTCATGAGTGTTGTAGCTGATGGGTTTAGGCCATAAGAACATCCTATGTGCTCATACAAACCCTAATGCTTGGATCTAGGTTTCTCTATTGTACATGCAATTCATCCAAGACTTTAAACCCTAGATCTAGCATGTGATAATCAATATTAACATATGAATTAGGGTTTAGATCATACCTTGATTGTTATGTAGCAATAACAATCTCAAATCCTCCTTGCAATGGCTTTAGAAAGCTTAGAGTCACAAGTGTCACTCCTCTAATGGCTCACAAACACCAAGAGCAAGAGGATGAAGAATGAGGAGAGAGGAGGCTGCCCAAAACGTCCAGAAACCCTAGTGGAACTCTCTTCACGTTTTTGGAGCTTAAGGGTACTATATATACATGTAGGCTATTAGGGTTTTCAACTAGGAAACCCTAATCTGACTGCTTAAACCCTAAGCAGCCCATGGACCCTTTTAGAATATCCCTTGGGCGATTTCTAATGGGTTTCCCCATAGAATTCGTCCAACCTATTATTCCAAGGTGATCCAAAGCCCAAATGCAATTATCTTATAATTACAGTTCCAGTCCCTTAAGTTTAATTAATCTCTTTTAGCCACAAAATTAATTATCAATTAATTCTTGACTAATATTAATTAAACAATATGATTTCTCCTTTAATATATTATTCTCATAATATATTAATAAATCATAATTAATCCTTTCTCTCCATAATTCATCCTATCAAGTTGCTTTGGTGAAGGCAACCCAAAAGGACCATGCACCATCGGGTCAAGTACATACCAAAATAGTTATGGACTTAGACACTAATCCAACAGTCTCCCACTTGGATAAGTCTAATAACTATTCTGCGTATGACTTCAGATCCTGATCTGCAATCGTAGCTTTCAAAAACCGCTGTCAACTCTGATCCTATCAGAAGCGTGTCCTTTAGATAAGGGATTATATATTCCTCCATTCTAGATATCGTATAAACTGAGACATGGATTTAAATCATTCTCTCTGTCTATGTGTTGTTTCCCGATTTCCGATTTATGACGACTGACAACAGACTACAATTGAACACATCAAATTAGTCCCGGCTTTGCCAAGCGCTTAGTTGTCATCACTAAATCATCGAGGGGCCCACAAATATCGCTTTCATCCTACTTTGGATAAAAGGAACGGATAAACTTTGATTCAATGCTTGCTTGCACTCACTTACCGAATCACACACAACAATATGTTTTATGACACCAAGTTACTGGTGCGTTTACATATTATCAATGTGTAACCGACTCACAAGATACAACTCACACATCTCGGTTTCAAGAATATAAGATATTATCGTCTCACCAGTCACTCGTGATAAAATCCATGAAGTGATCCAAGTGAGCATGGGTTTAATCCAATGCTCAAATCATATTCATAAGCACTCATGAACGTTGCAGCAAACATTTGCTTATGTCTAATACACTTTAGACAATCTACAAACCAATTCATGACAGTCTTCATTCATACCTACTTCCAACATATGAACGACTGTGGACCATTCGAATAATTTGATTATTCTGAAATAATTTAATTATTCAGGAAGTCAAAACATGCAAAGTGAAACACAAGAATAATACTAATCCCATATGGCCCCAAACTCTGGGTATAAATAAAACATTTTATTTAATCACCATATTGATTACTCATTATTTGTTATTTCGGGTAATCAACTTCTTACTTGAATTATTACTACACTTGTCCCATGCTCTCAGCATGCACACAATGTTTACCTACGGTCCTTTCTTTGTGAAATAGATTAAATGAACACATTTCCAATCATATTCATTTCACAACTCCCAATCCTTATCACAAGTATAAGAATATCAAATTCTTGTTACTTATGCTAGATTCTAACATTTTATGCAATGATTCTTTCGTAAAGTCACAGCTCAAAATCATCAAGACTCGGCCAATCTCTATCAGAAACAATTCTATAGATATGATGTCTCTCACTCAAAGTACATTCCTTTGAACATCCTTTTTGCATAAAAGTTTCTAATCTAGATACAGATTCTCAATATCCAACTCCCAATATGGAAACATTTCCATATCTGCCATATGACAATTCATTCTAAATAGAATCTTATCTATTCATAATAATGTCATCCAATACCATACTTCCAACTACTCACAAGCGATCAATCCTCAACGAGCTTTGGATCGTCCTTTGATAGTTGTTTAATTATTTTAGTCAAAACCGATTCTAGTCCTTTTTCCCTCTAAATGCGCTAGACATTTTTGAAAATTTTAGAATGGTCAAATATTATAGCACTTGCAATCGATCCTATACCCGAAGCGTATGGAACACGATGCATAATGTCTTACATAAAGATATGATGCTTTATCCATCTTCTGCCATAATATTTTATGTGTCTCGTTCTTACAATTCGAACTATGAAGAGGGATGCCGTAATCATAATCGAAATTTAAGAACACACTATGTATTCTTTGACTAAATTTATTAAAATCTCTCAATCTAAGCTTTAGATTTTGAAACGAAATACAATATTCTCTCCCTTAATTATAGCAAAACAACTATTCAACCCTTACGACTTTGCAAAGTATGACTCTTGTTTTCTATAATTAATATTGCTAACTTGCAATACTTGCCTTAATAATCATACAAGCACAACATTTATGCTCCCACTATCATGATGATTATTATCATATAAGCATAACACTTATGCTCCCACTAGCTTTGACATGTTTTAGAAAACAACTGAACTTCCAGAAAACAATACTTATTGAATTTCTGAAGTTCATATTTCTAATACCTAATGCTTTGATAATCCTTTATCTAAGCTTCTTAAACTTATACACCTTTGCCTTAGATAGCTCATATGTGTGTCTAAACAATCCAGACTAATTGCCAAATCTCACAATCGAATTATGGAAAGGGATGTCGTAACCATAATAGAATTCGAGAATACAATTTCACAATCATTATCTTCTTAAAATCTCTCTTAGTGAAAGCATTTCCTCACAATCATTTTCATGAAGGAGGGAATCTTATGACACTTAGATTTTAATGGTGTATGTGTTCCTCTCCATGCGAATTTGTCAAAACCAAAGTTTGCGACAAATCCAAACTTATATGGACTGAACTTTCTCAATCTTGATTTCTTGCCTTATGGTAACACGAGTGCCCACCATGTCTTCCAAGTAGTTAAGCAGCTCACCCTTTCATATCAACGTACTTTTCATTGATCAAGGTGCTTGCCTTTTATGCGTTCAAATGAGAACTCATAGAACTCACATGCATAATTAACTTGATTGGAATGGCACAGAAACAAAATAATGTCAACACGATAGGTTGTAAACCTCAAGTCGTGTGCTAGTGATGATCGATAAGGTTTTATTCTCGATTAGTTCTTGAAACTTTTCAAGACCATTAAGACTCCCACTGACTCCTTGACATATAAGATTCTTTTGTCAATAAACATTTCTCGACAAACAAATATTCAAGAGTTAGTGTAGTTTTTATCAAGACAAAACACTTTACTAAATTGGCCCTAGTTTGTCTTTGTCTTATCCAAGACATCATAACTTTCCAATTGTGCAAGAATAAGAAAACCTTTTCAAATTTCACATTTGATGAATGTTATAAACCTTCTTAAGACTTGTCACTCAATTCACAATCTTAACTCTAAGACTTGGTTTTGGAACGAAGTATGATTGACTTCTTGATTTAACCATTTCTTCAATTCTTGATTCCTCTTCTCAGACATACAATTGCACTAAGACTCACTTAGAGGATCAATTGAGATATGGTTCTTAATCATTAAGACCTATCATAAAACATAATAAAAAGGTACTCTCCCTTCTTCTTAGAATAGAGAAACTTTTATCTTTCTGCCTACTTGATTCTTCTTATTCGTTCTGCTATTTATTGAAACTCTTTCAATCAATTGAGAATTATACTTAATCTCATAAGTATAATCATATTTACTTAACCTTAGTAAATCATGACGAATATCTTTGTTACTCTTGTCGTGGACTTGATCAACACACAACCTTGTGTACTCGATCTCCTAGTCCTTCACTTGACACTTTGTCAATGAATTAGTCTAATTTCCAAATATGAAATTTCTCATTCATCATGCAACCAAGTTGTATGATTCCAAGTTTCTGTCCAATTGAAACTTGGGCGATGAGAAACTTTCCCTATTTGGTAAATTCTTGACCTTTCCACAAATAACAGAATCAAAATCAAAATTTATATTATTGCGAAAAATTTGTCCTTACAATGCAATTCAACTGAAAAACTATGTTGTTAAATATTCCTAAGCAATCTATTCTAACTCCAAGTAGTAGCTTAAGATTCTAATCTTCAAGTAATGCGATCGAAATCCATTTCCTCACGATTAGATTCCGCTCACTTCTTCCCTTAAGATTCCTCTTTTCTTCGATCCTACAAGACATCGAAATGTAATCTTATCACATTATGTATTAAGAATCTAGAATAGGAACTTAAAAGAGTTAGTTAATGGATTTTACCTAAAGTAGAGCCATACGTTTTGACTCTCCCATCTCTTAGATCTCTTAGGTAAATAGGGCAGCTTCGTCTCCAATGCCCCTTCTCTTGGCAATAAAAGCAAATTGACTCTTTTGGAACAACACACGGAACTACTTCTGACTTTGCCTTTCTCTTATGATCAAACTTTTCGATCATGGCATGCCTTTCGTTTCCATTGTCTATATCCATAGAGGTCTGGAAGGCAGATCCACCAATCAACTTTGCTTTTCCAGTACGCCAAATCATTGCTGATTCAGCAGCAATAAGCATATAGGTGAGATCGATGAGGGTTACGTCGTGGTTCATCATATAGTACTCTCTTACGAACTCACTATATGAGTCAGGAAGTGACTGAAGAACCCAGTCAACAGCCAGCTCCTCACAAACAACAGATCCCAACATTCTTAACCTATCAATGTGTGACTTCATCTCTAGGACGTGTGTACACACTGACTTTCCTTCTTCATGTTTACTTGCCAAAAGGGCTTGAGTGAGTTTGAACTTTTCAACCTTTTGAACTTGTGGGTTAGGGAGAACAATAGGAGGAGGTGTAGGAAGTGAATCATGATCTCGTGTTCCTCGATCGAATCGTGGAATATCATCTTCATGTGAAAAGCTTGTTCCACGGGATTTGGGAAGACCATAGTTGTCATACTTTGACATCTACAAAACGGGAGAAAAAATCAAGTTAGTTGATTGATTGAGTCCTTAATAAATCACCCAAATGAGATATTAAGGCTAGGACCCAACACAATACTCTACAACTTGGGAGAGGGATGCCGTAACCCAAATTGCAGAACATTTGAAGGTAAGTGAATGACGATTCACTAATTTCTACCATGAAAAACGAAAAAAAAAATTAAGTTTTAAATCTATTGAAAATTCCTAGATCTTTTGAGATTCATTGAACATTTCAATGGCATGTTTAAATCTCGATATGCCCCTCGATTTGTGACTGGGATGCCGAGGATCACAAAACAGGGTGTGAATAACCATGCAAACTTACATGGTGCCCTCAAATGTTACAGTCACCTATTCGATGTGCCAGTTAACCACACACGCTCCACCGAACTATGACAAACAATAAGTCACCCTTTGCTACCTTTGCTTAGAACCATTTAGTGTGCCGGTTAACCACACACGCTCCACTAACGTCTTCGCAAGGGCACAAAGTGTAATTTCATGGAATTGCATCAATTCACTTTTGCCTAAAGTAACTAAGATTGGGAATTTTGTAAAAGCATTTAGTTACTTTTGTACTTCATTATACTTATAATGGAAGGTTTCTGTCCTATCCTACCCGTTCGGCTAACGACCCTCCACTAGTCAAGAGTGCGGTGGGTAAGAGTGGATACCCATTCAATCGCCCTTTTATAGGCAATTTCCTTAAACACCCCTTATAGACTAGCTTCGTGAATGAGGCCTACTAACGGTAAGACTGACTGTTTACTCATACATATATATAATACTAGACTTTTAATGTTATATATAGTATAGGGTGTATTTTACACTTTTAAAATACTAGGTGGTCTAATTTAATAAAACATACTTTTAATTTAATTAAATGTAAACCATATCACTATGGATTTATTAACTCTCTTTTAATTATACACTTAATTAATTTAATAAAACCATAAGGGTGTGATTTGAACTTTTCAAAAACAATACTAGGGTTTTAGAATCTAACATTTCTAAATTAAACTTTTAATCAACTTTTAAATTCCAAAACTTGAGGGCAAGTTTTGAAACATTTCAAAACATTAGGGTTTAGAATTTAAATATTTCAAATCAAACCTTTTAATCAAAATTTAAATTCCAAAACTTGAGGGCAAGTATTTGAAACATTTCAAAAACACAAGGATCAAATAGCAAATAATTTAAATTAAACAATTAATTTAATGATTATCTAAATTTGACCTAATTTCAATTTCTTGCAAGATAAGTTACCCAATTAATACAAATAATTAATCTTTAATCATATAAGGAAGTTATTATCTAATCAATTGGTAATTATCTTTTGTTTAATCAAGGATATTCTCAAATATAAGATAAAATTCGAATATTAAAGATCCAAAACAATTAAGGCAAGTATCCTCAAGCAAAACAGCAAGAAATCCCGAATTTCCCTCTTTCTGACGCTCGAACTCGCCGAGTTCCTCTATGGACTCGCCGAGTTGGAGCAACTCGCCGAGTCCACATTGGAACTCGCCGAGTTCATCAGTCAGGGAGCCAAAAAATCGATTTTGAAGCTTGAACAAATAACCAAGGCATCAATACAATAGAAACCAATCAAGGCTCTGATACCACTGATGGGTTTAGGCCATAAGAACATCCTATGTGCTCATACAAACCCTAATGCTTGGATCTAGGTTTCTCTATTGTACATGCAATTCATCCAAGACTTTAAACCCTAGATCTAGCATGTGATAATCAATATTAACATATGAATTAGGGTTTAGATCATACCTTGATTGTTATGTAGCAATAACAATCTCAAATCCTCCTTGCAATGGCTTTAGAAAGCTTAGAGTCACAAGTGTCACTCCTCTAATGGCTCACAAACACCAAGAGCAAGAGGATGAAGAATGAAGAGAGAGGAGGCTGCCCAAAACGTCCAGAAACCCTAGTGGAACTCTCTTCACGTTTTTGGAGCTTAAGGGTACTATATATACATGTAGGCTATTAGGGTTTTCAACTAGGAAACCCTAATCTGACTACTTAAACCCTAAGCAGCCCATGGACCCTTTTAGAATATCCCTTGGGCGATTTCTAATGGGTTTCCCCATAGAATTCGTCCAACCTATTATTCCAAGGTGATCCAAAGCCCAAATGCAATTATCTTATAATTACAGTTCCAGTCCCTTAAGTTTAATTAATCTCTTTTAGCCACAAAATTAATTATCAATTAATTCTTGACTAATATTAATTAAACAATATGATTTCTCCTTTAATATATTATTCTCATAATATATTAATAAATCATAATTAATCCTTTCTCTCCATAATTCATCCTATCAAGTTGCTTTGGTGAAGGCAACCCAAAAGGACCATGCACCATCGGGTCAAGTACATACCAAAATAGTTATGGACTTAGACACTAATCCAACAGTAGCACCACTTTGTCCACCAACTTGGACCTCTACAAACCAACCCATGACAGTCTTGATTCATATCTACTTCCAACATATGACCGACTGTGGATGGTTTGAATAACTTAATCATTCAGGAAGAGCGACTTAGTTATTCTGGAAGTCAAAACATGCAAAGTGAAACACAAGAATAAATTAATCAAATATGGTATCAAACCCTATGAATATAAATAAACACTTTTATTTATCACCATACTGATTACTCATTATTCATTGTTTCGGTTTTATCAACTTTATACTTGAATTTAAAACAATAGTTGTCCCATGCTCCAAGCATGTACACTATGTTTTCTAAACACTAGTCATGCCATACACCAAGTATGCATACTATGTTTGTCTATGATCTTTACTTTGTAAAATAGATCAATTGAACATCACTCCAATGATCCTCTTTTCACAGTCCCAAATCCTTGCTGCAAATGCAAGAATTCCAAATTCATGCCATTTACTGAAATCTGTTAGATTCTAAACTTATATGCATTGATCCTTTTAATGATTATGCACGAAGTCAGAAAGACTTGACAACAATCGTTACAGAGCATTCCAAAGGAGATCAGCTCCTTGGAAACATCATTCTTTCATTAAGTTTCCTAATCTTACACAGATTGAATAATTTCTAACTTTGAAACATTTCCATATTCCATTTTGACTATCACTTCTGAACAAGAGTTGCCTCTTTACAGATTATGTCAATATGGTCCTTCCAGAATTAACATTATACTTCCAACTGTCCTTGAGCAACCAATCTTTGGTAAACCTTAGATTGTCCTCGACAATTGCTTAATCATTTTAGTCATATCCAATTCTAGACCTTTTCCCTTCATAATGCCCCAGGCATTTGGAAAATTTTAGAAAGGATGAATATAGCACATGTAATCGATCCTATATCCGAAGCATATGGGACACGATTCATGATGTCTCACATAAAGACTAAACCAGTCTTTTGCTATAATATTTCCATTTCAATTTGCCAAGTTCTCAAAATTCAGATTATGAAAAGGGATGCCGTAATCATAATCGAATTTTAGAACGCAAATAATGGACCCATATATAGAATTTCCTTATGTTGAGCCATTCCAACATGAAATTCATATATATATATATATATATATATATATATATATATATATATATATATATATATATATATATCCTTGATTAAATACAATTAAAATCTCAATCTAAGCTTTTAGAATTGAAATGAAGTATAATTTCCTCTCCCTTAATTATAGCAAAACAACTTTTTCAACCCCTGTAACCTCACGAATTGAAACTTTTGTTTTCTATAATTAACATTGCTAACTTGCAACCTTTGTCATAATTATCATGCTCCCACTAACATGAGGATTATTAGCATAACACTTATGCTCCCACTAGCTTTGACATGTACTCAGAAATCAGCTGACTTTCTTACCAAAGTTCAGATTTCTGGTACTAGATTGTTTTGATAAAACTTTATCAAAATCATACACCTCTCTTAGATAGCTCACATGTGTGTCTAAACAATTTTAGAACTATGAAAATGGGATGCCGTAATCATAGTCTCAATTGGTTAGACCTTTGCCATTTCTCACAAGTCCATGTTAGTGTGCCGGTAAACCACACACGCTCCACTAACGACTTTGAGAATGCAAATATCACAATTGCTATCTAGCTAAAATCTACTTAGTGAAAGTGTTTCCTCACCATCATTTTCATGAATCGGAGAGAAACCTTATGACACTTAGATTTAATAGTGTATGTGTTCTTATCCATGTGGATTTGTCAAAACCATAATCACAAGAAAAGGTTAGTGACAAATCCAAACTCATATTGATTAAACTTGTGCAATCTTAAATTCTTGCCATTTGGCAGCTCAGGTGCCTGCCATTGCTTCCAAGTAGTTGTGCAACCAATTGAGAACTCTCAGAACTCCTATGCAAAGCCAACTTGAATAGGCACAAAAATTTCAACACGATAGGTTATAAACCTCAAGTCGTGTGCTAGTGAAGGACTTTAGGTTTTATTCTTGATTAAGTCTTGAAACTTTCAAGAGCTTTAAGACTCCCACTGTCCTCTTGACATATAAGACTCCCTTGTCAAATATTCAAGAGATAGTGCGGATTCTTTATCAAGACTAACACTTTACACAATTGGCCTAAGTTGGTCTCTGTTTTATCCAAAACATCACAACTTACCAATTTCAAATGTACAAGAGTAGATAACCTTTTACTCTTACATTTGACTAGTGTTAACAAACCCTATTTAAGATATATCACTCAAGTTACAATCTTGGAGTATGACTCTAAGAATTGTTTTGGAACGAAGTATAACTCATCTTTTTTATTTAACCATTTCAACAATTCATGACTCCTCTTCTTAGTCATAAGAATGCACTAAGATGACTTTAGAGGACCAATTGTGATATGGTATCTTAATCATTAAGATGATCATAAACATGATACTAAAGTACTCTCCCATCTTTTCAGATTTGAGAAACTTTTATCTTTCTGCCATTCTTTGATTCTTCTTATTCGTTCTGTCTCACATTGAAACTTCTCCAATGCTACAGACTTATAAGTAAACTTATAAGTATAACCATATTTACTGAACTTAAGTAAATCATGACGAATAGTCTTTTTGATCTTTTGTGGTGGACTTGACCAGTGCACAAGAATGTGTACTCGATCCCTTAGTCCTTTCCTTATTCACATAAGGAATTAGTCTTAATTTTCCAAGCTAAAAGTTCTCATTCATCATACTATACAACTTGCATGATTCCAAGTTTCGGTCCAATTGAACCTTGGGTGATGAGAATCTTTCCTTATTTGGTAATATTAGACACTACCACAACCGAAAGAATCAAATCCATTTTTCCAATATTGCTATCAATGGAATCTTATAAGCAACAACTTTTCACAAATGCCATTGTAAGGATACTTAAAATAAATAAAATCAAAACCTTTTTCTTTTATTTTAAAACTTTGCGGAAAAACTTATCCTTACAATCCATATGAAAACCTTGTTGTTATCTATTCCTAAGCAATATAAATATCATAACTCTTAAGTAATAGCCCAAAATTCTGATCACCGAACCATGCGATTGAAATCCATCTTCGCGATCAGAATCAGCATGTACTTAATAGAGTTAGACAATGGACTTTACCTGAAGTAGAGCCAAACTTATTGACTTTAACATCCTTAGGTAAATTTAGCAGCTTCGTAACCAATGCCCCTTCCTTTGGCAATAGTTACCTATGGACCCTTGATAATGGGACTATCTCAGACTTCGCCTTTCTCTTTACCATTGGGTCAACCGAGTTGACTATGGCCGATCCCTTTCCATTGGGAAGAGAGAGCTTTACTGGATATCCAATGTCATCATTGTCAATGTCCATAGCGTTTTAGGAAGTTGATCTTAGCAAATAGATAAGATCATTAAGGGTCTTGTCTTAGTCTATTTCATAGGATTCCCAAAAGAACTCACTATGTGACTTAGAAAGTAGTTGAGCCACCAACTTTCTCAAGACTTTGACACCCAACTCTCCCGGCTTGTCAATATGTGACTACATCTCCAAGATGTGATCACACCTAGACCTTGCCTTGCCAATAGGGCTTGAGTGCCCTTAAACTTTTTAGGAACCTGTGGGTTAGGGAGAATAATTGGAGGAGGTGAAAGAAGTATGATATCCATGGGACATCATCTTCATTTAGGAAAGCTTGTTTCAAGAGATTTGGGAATATCATAAATGTCCAGACCAGACATCTTTTTGGGAGATATCAAGATAGTTGATTTAAAGTCCTTAATATGACACCCAATATGAAATATTAAGGCTAGGACCCAACAAACTATTTTATAACTTAGAAGAGGGATGCCGTAATCCAAGCTATAAAATATTTGAAGGTAGGTGAATGACGATTCACCAATTTCCACCATGAAAAACGAAATAATTTATTAGGTTTTAATTGGATTTGAAAGTCCTAGATCTTTGAGATTCATTGAACTGTTCAAAGGCATATTTCAATCTCGAGTGTGTCCTTCAGGTTTTGTGACTGAGATGCCGAGGATCACAAAACAAGGTGTGAATAACCATGCAAATATACTTGGTACCCTTAATATTTACCCCTTAATCAGTGTGCCGGTTAACCACACACGCTCCACCGATACTATGATAAATATTAAGTTACCCTTTGCCTACCTTGTTAAGTCCAGGTTAGTGTGCCGGTTAACCACACACGCTCCACTAACGACTTAAGCAAAGTGCAAAGTGTAATTTCATGGGTTAGCACCAAATTCACATTTTCCTAAGTAACTAAGATTGGGTATTAATAAGAGTTTAGTTACTTAGTATTTATCATTAATACTTTTAATGAAAGGAGAATTATAGTCCTTGTCCTACCCGTTCGGCTAACGACCCTCCACCAGTCAAGGAAGCGGTGGGTGAGAGTGGACACCCATTATATAGGCAGTAACCTTATACCCCCCTTATAGACCGGCTTCGTGAATGAGGCCTACTAACGGTAAGACTGACTTTACTCTTATACATATATATAAATATTATTAACTTATAATATTATAAAGTATAAGGGTTGAATTTTAACTTTTAAAATTCTAAGGGCTAACTTGGAATTAAAGTATTCATAAGTGAAAACTTTTCAAATTCCAAAACTTGAGGGCAAGTTTTGAAACTATTCAAAACTAATTAATTCCATAACTTATGAGTTTAAAGTAGTTTTAATTAAAAAAAAAACTCTTCAAGTTCCATAACTTGAGGACAAGTTATGGAAGACTTTAAACTAATTAATAAAAAAAAATAACTTTTTTATTGTAACTTATGGAACTAATTAAGGTTACACTTTTTTTTTAATTTAATGAAGAGACTCTTGAACCTCCATAACTTGAGGACAAGTTATGGAATCATAAAACCATTTAATTAGAACTAGACTCTTCATTTTGTAACCTTTGCCAACTTTTATGAGTTTTATGATTCTTAAATGTGACTTTTCATATAACTTGAGGACAAGTTACAAAAACACACTTTGTAATCAACTCTTAGATTAAAATGGATTGAAAACAACTATTTCACACAACTTTTCTATTAATCTAAGAACCTCATAAGAACAAGATAATTCAAATCATCAATCTTCAAGAAATTAGCATGAACATACAAACTAATACAAATCTTGAAATTATGATAATTATCTTAGAAATTGGATTAGCATGAACATTACCACATCAAAAACAAGTTTATAAGTCCAAAAACATCTTAGGGTAATGTTCCTAGTCCAATTCCAGCCAAAACAATCGAATATATGCATCCAACTCGATTTTTCAGCTACTTTTGCAAGTATAACAAGAAAACAAGCCTAGGCTCTGATACCACTGCTGGGTTATGAGCATTCTAACACTCCTAAGTGTACATGCAACCCTAAATACCTTGGATCTATGTTTTCTCTATTATACATACAATTATGAACATCCAAGGTATTATCCTAATCTAGCATACAAAATAATAAATATAACAAGATAGAATACATACCTCTTTGATGTAGAATGTCTTCATGAAGCTTGAGTGCCTAGTGCCCCAAGTGTGACACCTCAAATGGTTCACACAACACCAAATACACTTGGAATAACTTGAGAGAAACTTGAACATTCCTTGAAATCGTCTAGCCCTCACACTCACACATTAGTGCACGATTTCTTGAGCCATGGGATTCTTTTATATGGTGGCTATTAGGGTTACACCATGTAACTCATAACTTTACCCATTCCTTATGCTCCATGGATTTTAACCTCCATGGAGTATCCATGGGTCACCCCATGGACTTAGTCTAACATAAGGAATCTTGGATCACAAGCCTACATATATAAGAATGAATGATTTACACAATCAACCCATATATTTAATTAGTCTCCTTTTGATCACTTAATTAATTCCAAATTAATTCTTGATCAATACTAATTAAATAACCTTATTAATATATTAGAACTTATAATATATTAACCAACCTTAAGTGTTACTTCTCTCATTATAGTCTATCCAAATGCATGATGCCATGCAACCCAAATGGACCATGCCGGGTCGGGTCAAGTCTTACCAATTATAGTTATGGACTTAGACATTAATCCAACATTAGGATCCAATCCTTAGTCCTTCGCAGGTACTTGAGAATATTCTTTACCGCAGTCCAATGAGCCTTGCCAGGGTTCCCCTGATATCTGTTGACCATGCTCAAAGCGAAGGCCACATCAGGGCGGATACTAGTCATAGCATACATGATCGATCCAACATCGGAAGCATAAGGTAATCGACTCATCTTATGAGCCTTACTCAGTTTGGCATTGCTTTGGATCGGTAATTCTCCTTTCTTGGAATTCTGCATGTTGAACCTTTTCAACACCTTATCCAAGTAGGTACTCTGACTAAGCCCAATTAGTCTTTTACTCCTTTCTCTTAATATCCTTATCCCTAGGATATAGGCAGCTTCCAGAAGGTCCTTCATAGCAAAGCACTTCCCAAGCCAGGATTTAACCTCCTGCAAGGTTGGGATGTCATTTCCTATGAGTAATATGTCGTCTACATACAGTACCAAAAAGCTAACTATACTCCCACTAGCTCTGACATACACGCAGGACTCATCTTCACTTCTCGAGAAGCCAAACTCTTTGACCTTCTCATCGAAACAAAGATTCCATATTCGAGATGCTTGTTTCAATCCATAAATGGATTTCTCAAGCTTGCACACTCTATTAGGGTACTCTGCACTGACAAAACCTTCTGGCTGATTCATGTAAACATCCTCAGCCAATTTTCCGTTAAGGAAAGCAGTTTTGACATCCATTTGCCATATTTCATAATCATGAAATGCAGCAATCGCTAGCATAACCCTAATGGACTTAATCTTCGCTACTGGCGAAAAGGTTTCATCATAATTAATACCTTGAGTCTGAGTAAAACCCTTCGCGACCAGTCGTGCTTTATAAGTGTGCACCTTCCCATCCATGTCGGTCTTCTTCTTGAAGATCCATTTGCACCTGACTGTCTTACGGCCTGGTATATTGTCAACCAAGTTCCAAACTTGATTGTCATACATAGACTGTATCTTGCTATCCATAGCCTCCTTCCATTTAGCAGACTCCGGGCCTGCCATGGCTTCCTTTACACTGTTAGGTTCATCCAGATTTACCAGTGTACTATCACTGATAAATCTACCACCTTCCGTAGTTATATGAAAACCATAATAAAACTCAGGTGTGTTCCTAACCCTTGTGGAATGCCTCGGAGGTATAGACTCGTCAGTCGCATCAACAGGAGTTTCCTCCTCAGGTTGATTGCTAGTGTCTGAGGTTCCTTCACCAATTGACTCTTGAATTTCTTCAAGGTCAATTTGCCTCCCACTGTCTCCTTGGCTTATAAATTCTCTCTCTCGAAAAAACCCTCTCCTTTCCATAAAGACCACATTCTCATTGGGTCTGTAGAAGAGGTAACTAAAGGATTTTTGTGGGTAGCCGATGAAAATACACCTCTCGCTTCAAGGTTCGAGCTTGTCATGAGTCTCGGGCCTCACGAAAGCCTCGCAACCCCAAATCTTGATGTGGTCCAAATTGGGAACTTTCCCAGTCCACATCTAATGAGGTGTTTTGGCAACCTTCTTTGTAGGTACTAGATTAAGGATGTGGGCGGCAGTCTCTAAGGCATACCCCCAGAAAGAGATTGGTAGCGAAGCTCGACTCATCATAGAGCGAACCATGTCTAACAAAGTTTGATTACGCCTCTCAGCCACATCATTCAGTTGTGGTGTCCTGGGAGGTGTCAATTGTGAGACAATCCCACACTCCTTAAGATAGTCGAGGAACTCAGTACTAAGATACTCACCACCTCGATCGGATCAAAGCATCTTAATGTTCCTGCCCAATTGATTTTCTACTTCCTGTTTAAACTCTTTAAACCTTTCAAAAGTCTCTGACTTATGTTTGATTAAGTAGACATAACCATATCTACTAAAATCATCAATAAAAGTCATATAATAGCGATTAGCATCCCTTGTGGCGGTTTTGAATGGTCCACATACATCAGTATGTATAAGGTCCAACAAACCCTCACCCCTTGCACAAGTACCAGTGAAAGGAGATTTTGTCATTTTTCCAAGCAGACAAGATTCACAACTATCATCCGACTTAAGGTCGAGGACTCCAAGACTCCATCCTTTTGGAGCTGGCCTATGTGTTTCTTGCTTACATGTCCAAGACGACAATGCCACAAAGACGCTTTATCCAAGCTAGTAGAAGAATCAATACACAACACATTATTTCCTAAATTATCTACAACCGACACAGCTTCATACACACCATCACAAGGTAATGCTTTAAAATAACAAACATTATTAAAGAAAGCATTTATTCCACCACATTCATTATCAAAAGAAAAGGTAAACCCTTGTTTGTACAAAGCATGAAAGGAAATGATATTTCTCACCAGTTCGGACGAGTACACACATTTATTCAAATCTAACTTTAACCCACTATCTAGCAACAAAGTATAAACTCCAATCTTGGTAACAGGTGAAATCTTCCCATTCCCCATGATTAAGTTTATCTTCCCGTGCTCCACATCCTCACTTCTTCTTAGGTCCTGCAAATCAGAACATATGTGAATACCACATCCTGTATCAAGCACCCAAGAGTTAGAATATGGTGAGTTATTAGACAATATAGTGTAAATACCTGCATGGGATGGTTTCACTTTCCCATCCTTGACATCTTGCAAGTACTTAGGGCAGTTTCGCTTCCAGTGCCCCTTATTCGGACAGTAGAAGCAATCAGCATCCTTAGGGATGGAAGAAGGAATGGTAGAATCACCTTTGGTTCCAGATGAGGAGCCTTCAAGAGACTTTCCCTTGGTACCCTTCGAAGGGTGCATCCTCTTCTTCCCTTTGCCTTGCCCGATAGCCAAAACAGGGGTAGTTGTAGGAGTAGGAGTAGCAACCGACTTACTTTTAAGACCAGTTCGGCGGTCTTCAGAAGTCCTTGAAGCTTACTGAGTGTGACTTCCTCCTTGTTCATGTGGTATGTAATACGAAATTGATCATAACACAAGGGTAAGGAGTGCAAAATGATATCAATTGCCCACTCCTCTGGGAAGTTCACATTCAGTTTTAGTAAACGGTCCACATACCTTTGCATTTTCTGCATGTGGCTCGTGATTGGTTTGCTATCCTTTATACGTGTTGTTATCATGGAGGAGATTATTTCATACCGCTCTTGACGAGCACTCTGATGGTACCTTTCCATCAGATCCTGATGCATCTCAAAAGGGTAATAGTCCTCATAGTACTTTTGGAGTTCGGCTGTCATTGTGGCCATCATAATGCATGCCACTTTGGTGGCATCTCTCTCATGTGTCATGTATTCAGTGATCTCCTCAGGAGTAGCAGTGGACTCATCAAGCTCTTTTAGCTCCTTATCGAGGACATATTCCTTGTCCTCGTAACGAGTAACCATCCTGATGTTCCGGATCCAATCCATGAAGTTGGAACCATCAAAGATGACTCTCCCACAAAGGTTCATGAGAGAGAAGGAGCCAGTAGGGTTAGAGCCTGAAGCATTGTTGTTGGAAGACATCTGAAAAGAAGAAAACAAGTTTAGATTAGATATATAGAATCCTTAATAAGACACCCAAATGTAATATTAAGGCTAGGATCCAACACAATATATTATAACTTAGAAGAGGGATGCATTAATCTAAGCTATAACAAATTTGAAGGTAGGTGAAAGACGATTCACCAATTTCCACCATGAAAAATGAAATAAATTATTAGGTTTAATTGGTTTTGAAATTCTTAGATTCTTTTGAGATTCATTGAACTTTTTCAATGGCATGTTTCAATCTCGATTGTGCCCTTCAAGTTTTGTGACTGGGATGCCGAGGATCACAAAACAAGGTGTGAATAACCATGCAAATTCACTTGGTACCCTTAATATTATCACCTAATCAATGTGCCGGTTAACCACACGCGCTCCACCGTTCTATGATAAACATTAAGTCACCCTTCATGGTTCTTACTAGTCCAAGTTAGTGTGCCGGTTAACCACACAAGCTCCACCAACGACTTGGTAAGGTACAAAGTGTGAATTTCATGGGTTAGCACCATATTCACATTTTCCTAAAGTAACTAAGATTGGGAATTTATAAAAAAATTTAGTTACTTAATAATAATCATTATACTTTTAATGAGAATTTAAAGTCATTGTCCTACCCGTTCGGCTAACGACCCTCCATCGATCAAGGAAGCGGTGGGTGAGAATGGACACCCATTAAGCTGCCATTTTATAGGCAACAACCTTATACCCCCCCCCTTATAGACCGGCTTCGTGAATGAGGCCTACTAACGGTAAAACGACTTAATCTTATACATATATACAATAATTAACCATTAATGTTATAAATAGTATAAGGGTTGAATTTTAACTTTTAAAACTCTAAGGGTTGGATTTAAAGTATATTAAAGTGTGTGAAACTTTAAAATTTCCAAAACTTGAGGGCAAGTTTTGAAACTATTCAAAACTTTTCATTTCATAACTTATGAATTAAAGGTTCATAAAAATGAAGACTCTTCATGTTCATGTAACTTATGTGTTTTAAATGTGCATAAAAGAAAGTGACCTTTGGAAATCCATAACTTGAGGACAAATTATGGACTCCATCAAAACACATAAATGATCAAGAATTAATTAATAAACAATTTAGCAAATAATTCCTATGATCTAACAATAATTCATAAGAACATGAATATCATATCAAAATTTCAAGAACATATGAACACATATAATCATGTAATTTTGATATTGGCCATTGTAAATGGATTAGCACAAACATTACACCTTCTAAAACAAGTTTTAAAACATCAAAATAGTTTAGGGTAATGTTTCTAGTCCATTTCCAGCAGCAAAAGTCGAAAAACTGCACTCTGCATAGCCAACTCGTCGAGTGCAAGAACTGACTCGCCGAGTTGGTTGAAGATTCGCTTGGACTCGTCGAGTCCCCCTATGGACTCGGCGAGTCCCCTGTGGAGACAGCAAAAACTTCGACTTTTTTAGCTATTTTGCATCAAGTATCAAACAAACAAGCCTAGGCTCTGATACCACCGTTGGGTTTTGAGCATTCTAACACTCCTAAGGTGTTCATGCAACCCTAGAAACCTTGGATCTATATTTGACTAAAATACATGCAAAATAATTTTCCAAGGTCCATATCCTATCTAGCATGGCATGGAGTACTATTAAACATAAAAGATACTAGAAGAATTACATACCTTTAGTAGTGAATTGATTCCTTAGGAGTTTGAGAGCCTAGCACCAATAGTGTGGATGCCTCAAATGGAAATCACAAAACACCACAAACTTGGAAAAATTTTTGAGAGAGTATCCAAGCTCTAGAAATCGGCCACTCTTATGCACACACACATAGTGTCATTTCAAGCACTACAAGCCTCTTTATATAGTGTTGATGATTAGGGTTATGAACCATGTAAACCCTAATAACCATGTCTTTTCCTTTTCCAAGGATCCATGGGTTAAAAGCTCCATGGATCATCCATGGACTCCCATGCAAGATTAGCCCATTCCCTAATGAGTATAGGCCACACTATATAAATATAATAGCCCATTATTTAATTAGTCACATTTTGATCACTAGATTAATTCATAATTAATTTAAGATCAATACTAATTAAATAATATGATTTCATATATTAATATATTATAACTTATAATATATTAATAAGTCATAAACATACTATTCTCATAATATTATCCATACAAATAGTTCGGGTGAAATGCAACCCAAATGGACCATGTCGGGTCGGGTCAAGTATATACCAAATAAGTTATGGACTTAGACACCTTATCCAACAATGTTCGCATTGAAGTGGAAGAGTCTGTGCAACACGAAGACACTGGTGCTACTTCTCAACCAGAGATTTCGCAACCTGAGGTAATCTTTCACATTCCAGTCTCAGTTCCTATTACTGATGACTTCTTTGAGAATGCCTCTGTTCCCTCTCCTACTGCTACCATTTCTACTCAAATTACTATCACACCATGTCCACCTCCTGTTACTTCTCGAGTTCCAACCACTGTTGCTTCTTCCATCCCGATGTTCACTGTCTCCACTGCTACCACCACCACTACAACCACGAACAATGAACCTCCAGTTGCTACCAATGCATCTGATGCAGGGGTAGGATCTTCATGTTTCTCTACCGGTCATTCAACACCACCACTTTCCCCTATGACACACGATGATAGAGACACATTTTTCGAGGGAGATGGGTTTGAATTTTGATCTTTTGAATTCAGCCCATTCAGGGTTCAGGAGGATAGTGACGATGATGCTCCTATCACTCAGCGCCAATTCAAGGTCATCACTGAAAAGCTTGATTCACTGATTCATTCTACTCAAGCTTCCTCTAGTGATGCTTATTCTAAGGCAGCTGTTGATGCCTTTTTCCAGTCCATGACGAACGAACATCAAGTGAACCTGGATAAAGCGAATAAGGCAGTATCTGACTCTACTGCTTCGTGTTATGAGGTGACTGAAAAAGTCGAAAAACTCTTTACTGATGCTCAGGCCTTCATGACAACCTTGAAATTATCCGCTGAGTCCAACATACTTAAAGCGAATGAGGCGATTTTGGGTCTTAACACCACTTTGCGAAAGGAGAAGGAAGCTCTTGTGCAAGTTCGCACTGGTCTCCAAAAGGATAAGGCTGAGTTTCAAGCTTCCCTCTCTTCCAAGATGACTAAGCTTGCTGATGATCTGGAAGCTGAAAACAATATTATGGATCAACTTGCTGCTCACACCACTGCAGTCAAAGTTTCAGCCACGAAACTTGCCAACGCCAACAAATAAATTAAAGAACTCAAGTCTGAACGTGAGGTTGTTCGCAGTTATGTTGGTGATGTGAATGCCTTACCTTCCAACATTCTCGACTCTCATGATCCTATTCTCACAATCTCCATTTGACGACACTTGGCTGAGAAGTTTCGTCCTACGCTTGCCATGTTAAACAGAATTGAGGATGTTTCGGAGCCTCCCATCTTTCCAAAACAAGACGGAGAAGCATCAAAAGAATCAACTCAGCCACCTCCGAACACTTCTAGTCGTGAAGAGCAAACTCTAAAAGTCATTGGTGAACCGAAGGTTAATGTAGCTTCAGGTTCAAAAGGCAAGGAAAAAGTGGTGAATAGTGATGAAGAAGAAGAAAGCGAAGCTGAAAAGTTGAAGCGAAAGGCTCGCGATCAACTCCTGGATGGGAATGCTCGCATTGCGAGAGAGGCAGAAGCGAAAGAACGAGCTGAACGTGAAGCTCAGGTGACCTTGGAGAGTTGAAAGACTTTGTTTCCACCTTGGACCAAGGAGCGAATTCTTAATGAGGCTATTGAAAATCCAAGCGTGCATTGGCTGGAACCTGTTGTTTCATTCGATCTGGAGAACTCACATGATTCGCAGTTCGATATGCCAATGACTCAAAAAGTGTTTCTCTTTCGCTGTTACGATTCAACGGTGAATGCTCCAGCTTCTGACACGAATGTCGATTGGTCCTTGATTGAGTTCTACTTATCCCAGGGAAAACCTTAGTATCTTACTTGGAGTGCATAGAAGATTATTGTTGTGAAGGTTATAGGGCCTATTCAAACAAGGAGCTTCGTGAACGTTAAGTTCAAAACGGCACGAGGATCAGAAAGTGTGGTTCATGAATTCTCCTTTGCTGATCTGCCATGTCTTAACGTTTTGACAGGATTGTTTTACTGTACTTTCTTCTGGGTGATGAGAAGAAGTACGAACCTGTCTTGACGCATATAAAACGAATGTCGGTTTCGTATATCTATGAAGTTGCAGACTTTGATATCGAAATCGCTTTGGTTTTGAAGAGGAAACCCACTGCTCCCCTCACTGCAAAAACGAATGACATCAACAAAATACAGATGGGGAAGATTAACAAAGAAAACTGGACCGTCATGTTTCATTGTGGTTCAGGAGCAAGTTTGAAGAAGTGGCTCTTCGCACTGCCTGATAAGCATCTGTTCTCTACAGTTTGCTTGGAATTTATTTTGGAAATCACAAGCCAATACAACATGAATGACGATGCTGCGAAGAATAATTTTTCTGATATGATTTGTTGGTACATTCCCTTTCGCATGCACCTTCTCACAGTCATTCACAAGCTCTTCAAGACCGTAAAGAAGACTCAACAGTGAAGAGCCTCTCGCCTAAATCGACGCAAAGGGGGAGATTTTTGGAAATTAATGTTGCGTCATTAAGTCTTGTTTTATTGACTAATTATGTAAATGGGCTTGGGCTTGTCCACCCGTCATTTATTAGGGTTAGAGTATTTAAGTTGCATGCATGCACCGTGTTTCATAACTTTTGACGATTATTCTTGTAACCCTAATCGCGCCTCTACAGTAGCAATTCTTAATCGAGTTCTTCTGAGGCTGTGGCTTTTAATCATTCAGTACGCTTTGAATCATTGTCGAGTTCTTATTCTTTAACTATTTTGAATCTAATCGATCATTCAAGGATTTATATCCTAACAAATGCCAAGGTAATCAATGTGATCTCTGGAGGATCTAACATTTGTGGTACCTCTTATTTTGTAGCAAAAATACATGCCAAAGTCTCAAAAACGGAGAAAGAAGAAAGGCCTTAGAAGAATACGTCGATCACAAACGAAAAGGAGATCACCATCGATGAAATAGATAGAATAGACATCCAGAATCCCCACCACGATGCATTGTTGATTACTCTTTACATCGGCAACTGTGACAACCCGAAATTTCTATCTTGTACAAACCATTCACTTCAATCAAAGTTAGACTTGTTTCTGCTAACTTTTAGCACTGTTTAGAGTCTATTTGTGCATTTTGAGCCTAGTGCACCAAAGGAATGAGTGAAAGTAAGTGCCAATTGAAGTTGTAACCTACAAAACAAGCCATAAACCCTCAAATGAGGAGTTTACGGCCAGAGACCATGAGTTTACGGCCATGGTGACCGTAAACTCCATACTATATATATGACACTTAGTCATTTTTTATCACTTTTACCATTTCAAGCCAAAGAACTCATTCTCTCTCAAGTACCATCCGAATTTTCTCTTAGATCTTCAAGATTGTAAGTGTTTCTTCCCTTGATTTGTTGATATCCTTCAATATCAAGTGAATACACATGATTTCATCCATGAAATCTCTTCTTTTGGTTAGATCATCAAGTGTTCTTCATTTCACCAAGAACACCAAGAACACACTAGTGTTTTTGAACCTTAATCACCCTTTCAAGCTTCTATATCATAAGTACTCTCTCCTAAGCTTGTTGTATACTTATAATACTTGAAGAACACTTAGAAAACATCCATTTGACAAGAACAAAGGGAGTTTACGGCCAAGACCATCTCCATTGGCCGTAAACCCTTAAAAGGGTGCCATATTGACCCTAAACTCTTCTAGGAGCTAAACTTGTGAACTATAATACTTCTTGGAAGACCATTAGACTTTGAAAACGTCCAAATCTCATGAACAATAGGATTTTACGGCCAAGACCATCTCCCTTGGCCGTAAACCCTTGTTAAGGGTGCATTTGTAGGCCTTAGACCCCCTAAAGGCTTCTAAACTCTTGAGTACCTTCCTATGTGTAGTACTTACTAGTTATGCTACTTGAAATCATCCAATATCCAAGATCAAAGAGAGTTTATGGCCAAGACAATCTCCCTTGGCCGTAAACCCTAATTAGTGATGCATATGGACCATAACTTCTTCCTAAGGCTTGGATTTAGGGCTAGAACACTTCCTTGTGGATTGTAAGACCTTGAACACCTTTTGGCACAAATCATCATGAGTTTACGACCGTAAACTCATGAGGCCGTGAACTCATGGCCGTAAACTCCCTAGAATGGCCATACACCCTTTGTATGCAATCATATGTGATTGTAGTACTTCAATCCTAGGGTTTCCTAGTCTAATAGGGTGTTACCTTTTATGATTAGTTGTTTTAAACACTAATTATATCCATATATGTATCATTATATGTTAATAGGATCTGTTGTCTTCAAGACTTCACATGACACTTAGCATCCTACACCAATCTTACATTTGAATAACTTACAACAGGTGAGTTCATACCCCCACATTTTCATAGTTTTTACTGTTTTAAGGGGGGAATACAAGTCTAACACAAAGATTTTGTGTCATAACAAATAATTTCAAATGGTTTACAGTTATAAAAACAAATGGTTTCAAACATCTTATCGAAATGAATTTCAGTATCATCAAATCAAGTGGTTTTATGTGATTGTTTCAAAAAGACATCAAGTCACCAAAATGGATTTCAAAATATGAAACTTCTGTTAAATGTTTTATAAACTTATATTTTTCCCCAAAAATCATACTAGTATACATATATTTATATAAATAAGATTTAAAAGATTTAGGACTGATAACCCACTTTGGTTCCTTTTCCTTGTTTGGATGTGGGATTACAAGTATCAGTTATTTGTCCGAGTGTCATTTAAATTTTACTTATATATATTTGTATATGTATACAAGTATAAAAGTTTATTCATTTAGTTTCAATTATCCTTTGTAACAAGTTGAGCAAGGGATTGCATTCATTAATACTAAGTATCAATACAGAAAGTACATATAAATTATAATAGGTATAATTTATGATTCACAAAACATTAGTTCATGATTCAAGCATACTAGAGTACATTGTTTTACAAAAATAAAGGTTTAATTCAAAACTATCCCAGTGTATACATTCTTTCATATACAAGTTAAGAGTACTAATACAAGAACATACTATTAATCATTTATTTCAGAATGATTGTGTTTTCATAAGTATTATACATGTAACGTTTATATGCTTTTATGAGTCAAGTAGTACAGTTTGTTTAATTCATTTTAAACAATATAGTAAAGTCTTGATATTATAACCAGAGTCTCCAACAAGGGATCGAAACAATGTGTGTATAGATCTATATTGGGATTGACAACCCCGCACTCGGACTGCTAGCTACAGTCAGGCATACACGCCTGTGAGTGACAATTGTTATCATCAACTTTCAGCGCACTCATAGCGTTGGGTCAGGCCATCTAGTTAGTATGCTTATAATAACTCAATAAAAGATATTAACAATACGTTAGTGTATAGTTAACTAAACTTATGTACTATTTCAAAGTACTAGTTTACGAGATACAGTTTACAATAACAGTTGATGAATTCAGATATACTCTCAGATACAACTTTACTAAAGGATTACAAATACAGAACATTGGTTTACAAATAGAACAGTTTTATGCAACTATACTACTTTTCATATACAACAGAAAATATATGGTTTTCTGGAAACAGTTACATATTCAAGAAACATAAGACATTCTTTCAAAACATAAATACTTATGCACTCACTCAACTTTATGTTGATACTCTCTTTTCAAATTAATTGTATTCTCAGGGAACCAGTAGGCAGGTACACCCTGAGCTTTTGAGAAGATGGAGCTATTTATGTCTTATCTTCTTCTTTTGTATAATTATTTAGTTTCATAATAAAAGGTTGAAACACATGTAAATATTTATACTTTTTAAATACAGTGGTTGTTTGTTCTCTGATTACTATAATGCATGTGTTGTGATACTACAAATGAAGTCCTCCACCCCCGGACGTTTCCGCCGTCTGGTTTGGGGGTGTGACACCAACCATTTTGTCAGAAGGATCCTTGTCGACGGAGGATCCTCGGTCAACATTATACTCATGGATTCTTTAAAACGGATGAACATCCCAGAAGCCGAGATAGTCAAAAGATCCTCAGTGCTAATGGGATTTAGTGGCGAAACAAAGCATACGGTCGGCGAGATAAATGTACATATCTACATAGAGGGGCTAAACTCTATGCAACACTTTTTTGTAATTGATACATTATCTTCCAATAAGGTTACACTACGTAGACCATGGATCCACGATATGAACTATGTCCCCTCAACATACTATCAGTGTGTTAAGATGCCCACTCCATGGGGGACAGTAAAGATACAGGTGATCAACGTTACCACGACAAGCATAGCAATTAAAGTAAGGGGCATGAGGGTGCTAGAAACAAGAGAGAAGGACGTAAAGGAAGTGCCCCCGAACCTCGAGGATCCTGAATCCAAAGTCCTCATAGGATCCTCAATACCAGAACAAATCGATCAAGAACTAATAAAGTTCCTAAAAGATAGGATCAAAATATTCGCCTGGAAGCATGAGGATATGACAGGTATAGTCAAAAATATTATAACTCATAAACTTAACATTGATCCTTCTTTCAGACCAATACACCAAAAAAGAAGGAAGTTTGCACCCAAGAGAAATCAGATCATCCAAGAAGAAGTAGAAAAACTTCTCAAGACAGGGATGATCAAGGAAGTGAAGTTCCCAAGGTGGCTGGCCAACATGTTCATAGTACAAAAGAAGAATGGAAAATGGGGAGTATGTGTGGATTATACAGATCTTAACAAGTCTTTCTCTAAGGATCCTTTCCCCATGCCACACATAGATTCCATGATAGATGCTATGGCTAGCCATGAACAGCTAACGTTCATGGATGCATCAAAAGGGTTCCAACAAATTCAAAATGGAACCATCTGACTAGGAGGATACCGTATTCATAACACCAATAGGTATATATTTATATACTGCTATGCCCTTTGGTCTTAAAAATGTAGGTGCAACATACCAAAGGCTAGTTAACCAGATGTTCAAGGATAAACTTGGGGACACCATGGATGTCTACATCGATGACATGGTGGTCAAATCAAATAAAGCTGAAGAACACCTCAAGGATCTTGAAGACGCCTTCAACATACTAGACGAATACAACATGAAGCTGAATCCTTCCAAATGCCATTTTGGAATGAGATCAGGCAAGTTACTCGGATACATGGTGACTAAAAGAGGAATAGAAGCAATTCTAGAGAAAATAAAGGTCATCATCGATTTACGATCCCCATCCTCAACAAAGGATATTCAGAGACTAACAGGAAGAGGAGTAACATTAAATAGGTTCATCTCAAGATCCTCATAGAGGTGCAAACCTTTCTATGACATCTTATAGAAGAACAAAAGGTTTGAGTGGACTAAAGAGCACGAAGATGCTCTTTAGTAAATTAAAATTTATTTAAGTTCTACACCCTTCCTAGTGAAACCACTAGATGGGGAACCACTCCTCATATACCTTTCAGTATCCTTTAACGTTGTAAGTGTTGTTTTAGCCAAGGATCATAACGGAGACCAACATATCATCTACTATGTAAGTAAAAGTCTCTTGGATGCAGACACTAGGTACTCCCATCTTGAAAAATTAATACTTGCATTAGTAACTGCTTCAACTAAATTAAAACACTGTTTTGAAACACATACTATACATGTAAGAACTAATTATCCCATTAAGAATGTTATACGAAAACCAAAGATGTTAGGTAGGATGGAAAAGTGGTCTGTGAAGCTGAGAACATATGACATCAAATATGAACCAAGATCAGCAATAAAATCACAAGCACTAGCATACTTTGTGGCTGATTTCCGTGATGATCTACAGCCTGAAGCAAAATTGGAAAGAAAGGAACTCCAATAAAAAGAAAGCATGGGAAGATGGAAACATTTCACTGATGGATCTTCCAACTTTAGAAGAACATGCCTAGGGATCATACTAAAATCGCCATAGGGGGACATCGTACCACAGGTGGTCAGCTATGAATTCGATACAACCAACAATGAGGCTGAATACGAAGCATTGATCATGGGATTAAAATTGACCGAGGATCTTAAAATAAATGATCTTCAGGTATTCTTTGATTCCTTATTATTAACTAATCATTTTAATGGATCATATGCAGTAAAAGGCGAAAGATAGCACTATACCTCCAGATCCTCAAAAAAATTGGCCTTCGAATTCGAAGCTTTCAGCCTAAGCCAAGTTCCTAGAAAAGAAAATGTTGAGGCAGACACACTGTCCAATATAGGATATTTCCTTAAGATCCCACCAGAAGTCGGGATCCCTATAACCCATATATTGATCCCAGTGATAGAAAATATCTCTAACAAACCAGATAATCCCAATGACCATGATCAAACAACCAATGTAGTAATAATCAAAGACCCTGACCCTCAATCACTTCTTCAAGATCCTAATCGTCAGGATCCCAGCATCCAGGATCCTCCGCAAAACTCAAAATCATGGATCTAGCCCATTGTGGAGTATCTCCAGAATGATACGATCGCAAGAGAAGAGAAAAGTGACAGAGCATTCAAGATGAGGCTCTCACATTTTTTTGATGATCCAAGGCAAACTATACAGGAAATCTATGGCATGCCCATACCTTAGATGCTTAGAATATCATGAGGCTGCAGAAGTCCTAAAAGATATACATAAAGGAGATTGTGGAAACCACACTGGGGAAGATCAGTATGCTCCAAGATGTTAAGGATGGGATACTACTCGCTAACAATGAAAAAAAATGCCTTCTTATACGTACAAAAATGTGATGCTTGCAAAAGGCACAACAACGTTCTCCATCAACCTACAGAACCATTGCCTCCTATCATTTCCACTTAGTCATTCATGAAATGGGGAATCAATATAGTTGGCAAGTTAGTGAAAGCTCCTGATGGAAAGGTGTTCATGCTAGTGATGACAGACTACTTCTCGAAATGGATAGAGGCTGAAGCCTTTTTTCAACTATGAGACAAGGGGTAGTCTCATTTATAAAAACGTAATATCTTGCTTGACCAGGTTCGGGATCCCTACTGAGATCATATACAATAATGGATCCCAGTTCATAAGAAAAAGGACTAGAGACTTTTGCACGTTTGGGGAATTAAAATGATAATGTCCAATCCTATTCATCCCCAAGCTAATGGTCAAGCGGAATCCAGCAACAATATCATCGTTAACAATTTAAAGAAAATGTTAGATAAGAAGAAAAGAAGATGGGCAGAAGAGCTTTCTTTCATCCTATGGGAAGATAGGACCACTTCAAAAATAGCCACTGGCCAAACTCCATACTCCTTGGTGTTTGGAGCAGAAGCCATGATCCCTACTGAAGTAGTGATCCCAATAGCAAGTTACCATTTGTAGGATCAAGAGAACAACGATAGGATCCTAGCCTAGGATCTTGACACTATTGACGAGCTCATTGTCACACCCCCAAACCAAGGATGGCGAAAACGTCCGGGGGTGGAGGACTTCATGTATAGTATCATAACAACAATTGCAATAGTGATCAAAGTAAACACAACCAACATACATATAATTGAAAAAGTTACACCATAGTAAGTTTACATGTTTCCAAATCAATTACATTATGTTGACAAAAATGAAATGTTTGACGCCTTAACGTCCCATCCTCAAAAGCGCTTGTTTACCTGTTTATTTATTCCCTGAGAATACAAGTAGTTTGAAAGAGTGTCAACAATTAAGTTGGTGAGTTCATAAGCTTTGGAATGTAGTGATGAAAACCTTTTCCTTTGTAAAAGTAATGTTTGTTCCAGAAAAATCCAATATTTTCCTTAGAGTGTGAATTGCAGCCTTAAATCCAAAGACCAAAATGTACAAGTAATTTCCATACTTATAGTAAAACAATGCAAGTTTAAATTGACATAAACTCGTTTGATTTAATGAAATTCTCGTAATTCCTATGAGTTGTTAATACTTTATGTGAGTTATTATAACCATACTATGACCTAGATGGCCTGAAACGACGTTCTTCAGGCGTCGGAAATGTTATGACATTTGTCACCCATAGACCTCGAGGTCCTACCGTAGCTAACATCAAGGTGTGGGGTGTTAATCCCAATATAGATCTATACACAACTATCACGCTCTCCCTCAAAGAGACTCTGGTTACAATACAGGACTTATAGTGCATTACTTGAAACGTAACATGAAGCGAATGTCTTACAATTTAGTCATTAACGGATTTACGTGAAGTGAATGAAAACCCTTTTTGTGTAAATGAAACATCTAGTCATGAACTTGTTGTGTAGTGCATCATAAACTATACCTATTATAGTTTATCAAATGATAGTAGTAGTAGTGAACATAAACTATACTTACAATAGTTTATCAAAATGTTTGAATGCAATGGATATAAACTTTGTTTATTTTAAACAAATTACCATATTTGTGGAGGTAAAAATCCATTTGTTTTCTGTTGTATGTCTATATACCAAGACAAAATGACATATAATATAACACATATATGCACATAATGATACACACCTTGCTCAACAAGTTACAAGGTGTAAGTGAAATAGATAACATTTTTCTAGTGTTAACATTTCTATTCCTGTTCTTAGAAGATTTATAGAAAAATCATCAAAAGTCCAAATCAGAATCTGTAAATTCTGAGAGTTTGGAAAATGTGTCTAGTTTGTTCAAAAATTTTATTATGATTTTTAGTGGCTTCTCACTTATGTGAAAAAGTCCATATTCCCAGACTGGTCCGGATTTGTTCTTGAAATGATAGGCAATTTTGTAAAAATCACCATAAATTGTAGAACAATCGTATGGTGATGTGCAAGTAGTCATTTTAAAGGTATGAACCTGAGCTATTTGCACCTAATACAGTTTTGAAAACTAAAATGTTTAAGTTGACCAAAACAGTCCGTGAATGGAGTTAAACTTTTCTGATGAAAGCTGTTGGGTGAGTTTAGTTGTGTTCTTGGTGTTTTAACTTGTATTCCCCCCCCCCCTTAAAACTTAAGAAAAACATGAAAATATAGGGGTATGAACTCACCTTGAGTGATTTCAAAGGATGGATGATGAAGAAAAGAGGTGTTCAACTCAAGAACACTTAGAAGGTGCTTGAAAATTCGAAGATCTAACACACATATGATGATGTTTGTGTAAGATATCCATGATTTAAGTAGAAAGAAGGAGAAATAATCATGTGAGGAGTGATATTACTTACTAGGAGTAGATGAAGAGCTTGTGATCAGCCTTGGACTTTTCGAGATTAGAGAGATATAGTGAGAGAGAATGAGCTTTTGCTTTTTGGTGAAGTGTGAGTGAAATGGGAGGAGAGATGAGGGTCTTACTATCCTTGTGTCAAGGCACTTGGCTGAAAAGAGTGGGAAAAAGGACAATGAAATGACCAGGTATGGTGGAATAGTAACTGGGGATGGTCTTGGAGTGGGTATGGGAGGTAACTTGTGTCCTTGCCCAAAGGATAAGTCAACACACCACTCCATATCTTACCCACTATATTTTTAGTCTTAGGTATTGATTACCCTCAAAATGTGATTAGATTATGGAAATATGGGGTCTTATATGTCAAAATATAAGTTTGGGTGAAAATCCCGCGTTAAAATCACGAAAAACAGGCTCAAAACGCTAAAAATATTGAAAACCGGGTAAAAGTTGCGAATTTCCGGAGTTCAGGGTCGTAGGTTCGGTCCTAGCCACTTGAACCGAGAGTAGATGAGAACCGAGACTAGGGTTCGGTTGTATTGGAACCGAGAGATCGCGCAGGCGACTCATCAGAAGGGACCGAAGCTAGTATTCTCGGACCGAAGGTGTATTCTCGGACCGAAGGTGGAACTCTCGGACCGAAGGTGGAGTTTCGGTCTCTTAGTAGGTTCGGTTCAGGAAGGTGGTTTCGGTTCTCAAGAGGTTTCGGTTCCTTAAGGGAGGTTCGGTTCCTAAGAAGGTTCGGCTCCTTAAGAGAGGTTCGGTTCCTAAGAAGGTCCGGCTCCTTAAGAGGGTTCGGCTCCTTAAGGCTGTTTTTCGCGTAAACTTCCGTTTTCGAGCGGTTTTCGACTAAATTAAGGGTCGGGATGCCCCGAGTGATTATAAGAAGTTGAGAGAGATTTTGAGAGAGATTTTGAGAGAGATTTGAGAGAGATTTGACATACTTAGAGAGATTTGGGAGAGATTTGACATACTTGGAGAGATTTGGCATACTTAGAGAGATTTGGGAGAGATTTCACATACTTGGAGAGATTTGGGAGAGATTTGACATACTTGGAGAGATTTGGCATACTTAGAGAGATTTTGGAGAGATTTGACATACTTGGAGAGATTTGGCATACTTAGAGAGATTTGGGAGAGATTTCATATACTTGGAGAGATTTGGGAGAGATTTCACATACTTGGAGAGATTTGGGAGAGATTTGACATACCTGGAGAGATTTGGGAGAGACTTCTTTTGTGACCTTTTTGAGTGTTTGGCTTTGTAACGCAAGGTCTGTAAACCCCGTTAAGCCATGTTTAAGAGTCTTACACACCCTCGAAGGGTATGTAATAGTGTTTTATCGCTTTGCTTCATCACTTACTCCGATTAGGGCTCAAGAATCCTACACATAAGAACTTTCCAAGTGATGACTTCTTATTAAAATAGCGAGTTGTACAATAATTACATAACGTAAGCCCTAGTATACAAGAGTTAGTAGAGTTGACCTGTTTTGACTTGTTGACTTTATTTTACTTTGACTTGACCAGAATTTGACGGTTGTCACATCATCCCCCCGTTAGAAAGAATTTCGTCCCGAAATTTAGCGTTTTGATTGGGACTTCAAGAATTTGGAAGAGATGTGGATACTTTTGTTTCATCTGATCCTCGCATTCCCAGTTGAATTCGGGTCCTCGTTTAGCGTTCCAGCGGACCTTCACAATGGGAATACGACTTTGCTTTGTTCTTTTGATCTCTTGATCCATGATTTCTACCGGTTCTTCCAAGAAGTGGAGACTCTCGTTGATTTCAATTTCGTCGAGTGGTATCACGAGGGTCTCGTCGGATAGACATTTCTTTAAGTTCGATACGTGGAAGGTAGGATGTACGTTATTAAGTTCCTGTGGTAGGCGAAGCTTGTAAGCTACCGGGCCAATCCTAGCGAGGATCTCGAATGGTCCGATGTATCTAGGTAGCTTTTCTCGTTTTCCGAAACGTATTAAACCTTTCCAGGGTGAGACCTTTAATAGCACACGATCTCCAACCTGGAATTCTAAGGGTTTTCGCCTGTTATCTGCGTAACTTTTCTGTCTGTCTCTGGAAGCTTTTAATCGTTCTCGGATTTGAACAATCTTCTCTGTAGTTTCTCTTATTATCTCCGGGCCAGTGAGCGTGCTATTAGGGACTTGTCCCTTAGCTAGTTGCGTTTCACCCACTTCAGCCCAGCACAGAGGTGACCTGCACTTGCGGCCATAGAGGGCTTCAAATGGTGCAACCTTGATGCTAGTGTGATAACTGTTATTGTACGAGAATTCGACAAGTGGTAAATGGGCATCCCAAGCTTTACCAAAGTCTATCACTCACGCCCTAAGCATGTCTTCTAGCGTCTGAATGGTTCTCTCACTTTGCCCGTCAGTTTGTGGGTGATAGGCTGTACTCAGGTCCAACCTAGTTCCCAAGGACTTCTGAAGTGATTGCCAGAATCGCGAGGTAAATCGACTATCCCTATCTGAGATAATGGATTTTGGCACACCATGCAGTCGTACAATCTCTTTGATGTACGTCCAAGTCAGTTTCTCCATCTTGTCGGTTTCTTTTATAGGCAGGAAGTGCGCTGATTTGGTCAATTTGTCTACGATTACCCATATGGTATCAAGCCCGCCCATGGTTATCTGTTCCCACTTCCACTCAGGTATATCAGGATGTTGTAGTAGTCCTGAGGGTTTCTGATATTCTACCTTGACCTTGGCGCAAGTCAAACACTTGCCTACATAGGTAGCAATTTCGGCTTTCATGTTTGGTCACCAGTATAACTTCTTGAGATCCAGATACATCTTATCTGAACCTGGGTGGATGGAGTATCGAGTCTTGTGTGCTTCGTTCATGATGACGTCTCGGAAACCACCGAACTTCGGTGTCCAGATTCGGTTCATGAGGTAACGTACTCCGTCGTCTTTGACTTCTAGGTTTTTATCCATTCCTCTTAATGCCTCACCTGTCACATTTTCCGGTTTCAAGGCCTCCAGCTGAGCCTCTTTGATTTTTGTGGACAGGTGTGAATGGATTGTCATCGTTAATGACTTTACTCGGCGCCCAGAGTATTCCTTTCGACTCAAGGCATCTGCAACTACGTTTGCCTTACCTAGGTGATAACGAATCTCACACTCGTAATCATTCAGTAGTTCTACCCATTGTCTTTGCCTCATGTTGAGCTACTTTTGGTTGAGAATGTGCTGAAGGCTCTTGTCATCGGTAAAGACAGTACACTTTGTTCCGTAAAGGTAGTGCCTCCAGATCTTTAGGGCGAACACTACTGCTCCCAATTCGAGGTCATGCATGGCGTAGTTGACCTCGTGCGTTTTCAATTGCCTCGATGCGTAGGCAATGACCTTTCCTCGCTGCATTAATACACACCCAAGCCCCTGGTTTGATGCGTCGCAGTAGACTACAAAGTCTTCGGTTCCTTCTGGCAGAGACAGGATCGGTGCGCTGCACAGGGCTTGTTTTAACGTTTCGAAGGCAGCTTCTTGTTTATCTTCCCATTTAAACATCACACCTTTTTGAGTCAAGGTGGTGAGCGGTTTAGCGATCTTGGAGAAGTTTTGGATGAATCTTCGGTAGTATCCAGCAAGCCCTAAGAATTGTCGGATTTCCGTCGGTGTTGTAGGTGCTGACCAGTTTTCGATTTCCTTGATTTTGGAAGGGTCCACATGTATCCCTCTTTCACTGACCACATGACCAAGGAAATCCACTTCTCGGATCCAGAATTCGCACTTAGAGAATTTAACATAAAGCTTCTCAGCTCTCAATGTCTCTATCACTTGTCGCATGTGTTGGCGGTGCTCTTCCTCGCTTTGTGAGTAGACCAAAATGTCGTCGATGAATACGATAACGAACTTGTCTAAGTAGGGTCGACACACCCGATTCATCAGGTCCATGAATACCGCAGGTGCGTTTATTAACCCGAAGGGCATCACTACAAACTCATAGTGCCCATAGCAAGTTCTGAAGGTTGTCTTGGGGATATCTTCTTATTGAATTCGTAGTTGATGGTAACCCGACCTCAGATCGATTTTTGAAAAGTAGCTTGCTCCTTGTAGTTGGTCGAAGAGGTCGTCGATTCGGGGTAGAGGGTATCGGTTTTTGATGGTAAGCTTATTTAACTCGCGGTAGTCGATGCACATGCGAAAAGATCCGTCCTTCTTCTTCACAAACAGGACTGGTGCTCCCCAAGGTGAAAAGCTCGGCCTGATAAACCCTTTGCTTAACAGTTCGTTCAGTTGACTAGACAATTCTTGCATTTCTGCCGGCGCTAGGTGGTATGGAGCTTTGGCTACTGGGGTAGCTCCTGGGACCAAATCGATTCGGAATTCGACTTGTCGTGCAAGTGGTACACCTGGAAGGTCTTCTGGGAATACGTCGGGGAAGTTGCACACCTCTGGAATGTCTTTGATATCCTTCATCTCTTGTTTCTTATCTACTACGTGGGCTAAGAAGGCATGGTATTCCTTTCGGAGATCCTTTTGAGCCTTGACGCAAGAGATGATTTGCCAGTTTGCACTGGGTTTATCACCGTAGATGAGAAGGGTTTCGCCACTTGGCAGATTGAGGCGAACGGCCCTTTCGTAACTTAGAATGTCGGCACGATGAGAACTTAACCAATCCATACCGATGATTATGTTGAAACTTTTTATTGTTACCGGCATTAGGTCGATTTTAAATGAATGATTGTCTAGAGTGAGGGTACACCCTGAGTATATATCGCGAGTGCGCTCTGCCTTTCTGTTTGCCATTTCTACGACGTATGTGTTTTTTAGTAATTGGGGATCTTGTCTAAGTAATTGTTTGAATTGATGGCTCACAAAACTCCTCTCCGCTCCACTATCCAAGAGTATGCATGCATATGAGTTATTGAGAAGAAACGTACCAGTAACCACTATGGGGTCCTTGACTGCTTCTCCATGTCCTATAGCCAGGACTCTCCCCACGCCACCAGCATTAGGGGTTCGTGCCTTTGGGCAGTTTCTTTTGAAGTGCCCTGTCTCCCCACAGCCGTAACAGGCTTGACTTGCCCCCGTATTGGCGACTTGAGTGATTGGTTGAGCTGGCGCCCTACAGAAGCGAGCGGTATGCCCCTTCTTGTTGCAATTGTTGCGGTACATTTCCCGACAAGCACCGGTGTGGTGGAAATTACACTTATTGCACTTGGGAAGGTTTCCAGCATATTGCCTCTGTGGTGCTGGAGTGGCAGGAGCAGTGGCAGCACGGACAACAACTGTCTGTTGCTTTTTGGCGAAGTCTGGTACCGACTGCTTCTTTTTGTTGTTCCAGAATTTTCTTTTATTACCCCTCCCCTTAGGTTGATCGTGGGTGGTAGTAACAGTACCGTGGCTGGCCCTATGGTTGACAAGTTGTTGTGCCAATTACATGGAACTGTCAAAAGTAGTGAGTTTCGAGGCCAACACACTATCTTGAATCTGGGATGATAGCCCCCAGAGGTATCGTTCCACCTTCTTCTCTTCTGGAGTGACCATTGATGGGCAGAGGAGTGCGAGGTCATTGAATCGGGTAGTATAAGTTTCAAGGTCTGTGCCCGACATCTTGAGGTTCCAGAGTTCTTCTTCAAGTTTTTGCACTTCGCCCCTCGGGCAATACTCCTTTAGCATCAAAGCTTTCAAGTCCTCCCAGCTTATAGAGTTAGCCACTGCAGGAGTAAGTGACATAACTCGGCCATTCCACCAAGTGAGAGCTTTACCGGTGAAAGTGAATTCCGCATACTTGACTTTGCTCGTTTCAGGACAAGCGCAGATTTCGAAAACTGCTTCAGTCCTCTTGAACCATTGCATTAGTGTGACCACTCCCCCGCTTCCATTAAAAAAATCAGGTTTGCCATTCATGAAGTCTTTGTAAGAACACTCTTTTGTACGCCCTGTATTGTCCCCGTCGTTAGAGTGCGTAGCACCAGATCCAGAACCACCAGTACCGTTTGTACCTATCTGCGACATTGCGGCCGCCATGGCTGCTGTTACTGCAGCCTGGAACATCACGGAATCAAACTGTGGAGGTGGCGGCGGAGGAGGTGGTGCTGTGCTGCCGGAAGGTCCGAGTCTTTTCCTTAGTGGCATAGTTCTGTCAAAAGTTATAAAGACGAAAAGTCGGTAAGTCTTCAATTGAATGACAAGTCGGAGTTTATTGAATTTGATTATTTGTTATATGTCCCGACTTAAAACATTCAGAAATGATTTATGAAGAAAGTTCATGCGCTCGAACTCCCCAAATTTAGTAGTGACCCAATTGTAATTCTGTAATCTTTGATTATGTCTGGTCCTTTCCTAAGATCACTCGATGCACACCAGTTATTTGTGATTATGGTCCAATAGGCCGTTGAACTTAATGAGTCTATCCTAGGCCCACAACCAAACAAGGAACAGGACCTAAGGCGGACTCACCATTTCTAAGTCGATCGTCTCACAATTACAATTAACCAGGAGGTGCACATTAAAAATCTCAGAAACACCGAAAGCAAATTGTTTGTACTAACATGTTATGAGATTTATCATAAACTCGCAATGATATAAAATACATTCCAATTTCATTGATATAATTTGATACATATTGTTTAGGAAAATTTGACCTTTATGCAGGTCTACATCAATGTAACGGAAAATTTTGGCACAACATAGCCCTTTGAGTAGTGTAATCACTTAATCGCAGGGTTAGCTTACATGCAAAAAGAGTAGCACCAACGCATACTCATATACCTACTCTACAAGGACGTGCGAGTAGCATGAGTTCTACTCACGATGATCAGTCCCTGGTGGTGCTTGGGACGAGGTCGATGCGCCCTGGAGTTCGGCCAATCGTCGCTCGGCTGCAATCACTCTTTCATCGAGTGCCAAGTATTTTTCTTGATACTCCCTTGCTTCTGCTCGAGCGGCGAGAAGGTTCTTGATGAGTTGGTCCCTGAAGTAGGAGTCTCTCTCTAGGTCTCTGGTGCGGGTAGTAGTAGCTTCTATATTGGCACCCAGCTCCCGAATTCGGTCCATCGTCGCTCTACCGCAATCATCGATGTTAATTATCTGTTGAGTCATGACTGGAAGCGCTCTATCAGCCGGTCCCCGGTGGCTGAGGTCGTAGTAACCTCGTTGATCGCCAAATGGTGATCGTTGTCGTTGTTGACGGCTCCATCGTTCGATCATTGTTGCCCAACGGGGTTCGGGGCAGTTGTAGCCAAAACGGTTCGCAGGCACCCTGGCGATGTAAGGAGGGTTGATGACTTCCTCCTCTGGTTCTTCTTCTTCTTCTTCGTCCCCCATTTCTTCTTCCTCCTCGGGTTACTCTTCTTCCTCAACCTCTTTGGGGTCTTCCTCAGGATCCTCCTCGATTATTTCCTCGGGTTCTGCCTCGAGCCATCCAGCGTTTCCCTCATTAGGGAAGTAAGGGTCTCCAGGTAGATGGAATCCCTCCATGTTGTTTGTACGATAATAGGGGTGTAAGAGATATGAAATGAATCTAGAATGTCAAGTTATAAATTTACAAAATACTCCTATAGTATTTTTAAATGTTATGTTTGGTTCTTAGTGCATTCATTATATGGTGATGTTAGGTTGTCAAATTTGTTGCCCACTACGACTATCCCCCAATATATGCAAGTCACTTCTCGGACAGATATAGTTGATCAGGCTATATCCATCCCAGACTTGACCACATATCCTAAGGCATACTCGTAACGTACAACTCCTCCTCTTTTACCTTATGTTTTTCCTAGTTATGACACTATGCGAGCATGTATGCATGTACTTATACTTTTAACAAGAAATCGTTTACTTTCCAAAAGTATAGTCATTTGAAAATGTTCGATCAGAGACTTTCAGTCCCAAATGCGTTTATAGTTTGTATATCTTATGTGGTTCGATATACTTAGTTCACTATAAACATTGCTCTGATACCAATCTGTCACACCCCTAAACCAAGGATGGTGGAAACGTCCGGGGGTGGAGGACTTCATGTATAGTATCATAACAACAATTGCAATAGTGATCAAAGTAAACACAACCAACATACATATAATTGAAAAAGTTACACCATAGTAAGGTTACATGTTTCCAAATCAATTACATTATGTTGACAAAAATGAAATGTTTGACGCCTTAACGTCCCATCCTCAAAAGCGCTTGTTTACCTGTTTATTTATTCCCTGAGAATACAAGTAGTTTGAAAGAGTGTCAACAATTAAGTTGGTGAGTTCATAAGCTTTGGAATGTAGTGATGAAAACCTTTTCCTTTGTAAAAGTAATGTTTGTTCCAGAAAAATCCAATATTTTCCTTAGAGTGTGAATTGCAGCCTTAAATCCAAAGACCAAAATGTACAAGTAATTTCCATACTTATAGTAAAACAATGCAAGTTTAAATTGACATAAACTCGTTTGATTTAATGAAATTCTTGTAATTCCTATGAGTTGTTAATACTTTATGGGAGTTATTATAACCATACTATGACCTAGATGGCCTGAAACGACGTTCTTCAGGCGTCGGAAATGTTATGACATTTGTCACCCGTAGACCTCAAGGTCCTACTGTAGCTAACAGCAAGGTGTGGGGTGTCAATCCCAATATAGATCTATACACAACTATCACGCTCTCCCTCAAAGAGACTCTGGTTACAATACAGGACTTATAGTGCATTACTTGAAACGTAACATGAAGCGAATGTCTCACAATTTAGTCATTAACGGATTTACGTGAAGTGAATGAAAACCCTTTTTGTGTAAATGAAACCTCTAGTAATGAACTTGTTGTGTAGTGCATCATAAACTATACCTATTATAGTTTATCAAATTATAGTAGTAGTAGTGAACATAAACTATACTTACAATAGTTTATCAAAATGTTTGAATGCAATGGATATAAACTTTGTTTATTTTAAATAAATTACCATATTTGTGGAGGTAAAAATCCATTTGTTTTCTGTTGTATGTCTATATACCAAGACAAAATGACATATAATATAACACATATATGCACATAATGATACACACCTTGCTCAACAAGTTACAAGGTGTAAGTGAAATAGATAACATTTTTCTAGTATTAACATTTCTATTCCTGTTCTTAGAAGATTTATAGAAAAATCATCAAAAGTCCAAATCAGAATCTGTAAATTCTGAGAGTTTGGAAAATGTGTCTAGTTTTTTCATAAATTTTATTATGATTTTTAGTGGCTTCTCACTTGTGTGAAAAAGTCCATATTCACAGAATGGTCTGGATTTGTTCTTGAAATGATAGGCAGTTTTGTAAAATCACCATAAATTGTAGAAAAATCGTATGGTGATGTGCAAGTAGTCATTTTAAAGGTATGAACCTGAACTATATGCACATAATACAGTTTTGAAAACTAAAATGATTAAGTTGACCAAAACAGTCCATGAATGGAGTTAAACTTTTCTGATGAAAGCTGCTGGGTGAGTTTAGTTGTGTTCTTGGTGTTTTAACTTGTATTCCCCCCCTTAAAACTTAAGAAAAACATGAAAATATAGGGGTATGAACTCACCTTGAGTGATTTCAGAGGATGGATGATGAAGAAAAGAGGTGTTCAACTCAAGAACACTTAGAAGGTGCTTGAAGATTCGAAGATCTAACACACATATGATGATTTTTGTGTAAGATATCCATGATTTAAGTAGAAAGAAGGAGAAATAATCATGTGAGGAGTGATATTACTTACTAGGAGTAGTGAAGAGCGTGTGATCAGCCTTGGACTTTTCGAGATGAGGGTCTTACTATACTTGTGTCAAGGCACTTGGCTGAAAAGAGTGGGAAAAAGGACAATGAAATGACCAGGTATGGTGGAATAGTAACTGGGGATGGTCTTGGAGTGGGTATGGGAGGTGACTTGTGTCCTTGCCCAAAGGATAAGTCAACACTCCACTCCATATCTTACCCACTATATTTTTAGTCTTAGGTATTGATTACCCTCAAATGTGATTAGATTATGGAAATATGGGGTCTTATATGTCAAAATATAAGTTTGGGTGAAAATCCCGCGTTAAAATCACGAAAAACGGGCTCAAAACGCTAAAAATATTGAAAACTGGGTAAAAGTTGCGAATTTTCGGAGTTCAGGGTCGGAGGTTCGGTCCTAGCCACTAGAACCGAGAGTAGATGAGAACCGAGAGTAGGGTTCGGTTGTATTGGAACCGAGAGATCTCGCAGGCGACTCATCAGAAGGGACCGAAGGTAGTATTCTCGGACCGAAGGTGTATTCTCGGACCGAAGGTGGCACTCTCGGACCGAAGGTGGCACTCTCGGACCGAAGGTGGAGTTTCGGTCTCTTAGTAGGTTCGGTTCAGGAAGGTGGTTTCGGTTCTCAAGAGGTTTCGGTTCCTTAAGGGAGGTTCGGTTCCTAAGAAGGTCCGGCTTCTTAAGAGAGGTTCGGTTCCTAAGAAGGTTCGGCTCCTTAAGAGGGTTCGGCTCCTTAAGGCTGTTTTTCGCGTAAACTTCCGTTTTCGAGCGGTTTTCGACAAAATTAAGGGTCGGGATGCCGCGAGTGATTATAAGAAGTTGAGAGAGATTTTGAGAGAGATTTGGGAGAGATTTGACATACTTAGAGAGATTTGGCATACTTAGAGAGATTTGGGAGAGATTTGACATACTTGGAGAGATTTGGCATACTTAGAGAGATTTGGGAGAGATTTCACATACTTGGAGAGATTTGGGAGAGATTTCACATACTTGGAGAGATTTGATATACTTGGAGAGATTTGGCATACTTAGAGAGATTTGGGAGAGATTTGACATACTTGGAGAGATTTGGCTTACTTAGAGAGATTTGGGAGAGATTTCACATACTTGGAGAGATTTGGGAGAGATTTCACATACTTGGAGAGATTTGTGAGAGATTTGACATACTTGGAGAGATTTGGGAGAGACTTCTTTTGTGACCTTTTTAAGTGTTTGGCTTTGTAACGCAAGGTCCGTAAACCCCGTTAAGCCATGTTTAAGAGTCTTACACACCCCCGAAGGGTATGTAATAGTGTTTTATCGCTTTGCTTCATCACTTACTCCGATTATGGCTCAAGAATCCTACACATACGAACTTTCCAAGTGATGACTTCTTATTAAAATAACGAGTTGTTCAGTAATTACATAACGTAAACCCTATTATACAAGAGTTAGTAGAGTTGACCGGTTTTGACTTGTTGACTTTATTTGACTTTGACTTGACCAGAATTTGACGGTTGTCACACTCATGGATCTTGCTAGGATCCGCATTGATGCTCATCAACAAAGAATCACTAAAGCATACAATAATAACATCAAAGTAAGAAGATTCCAAATAGGTGACTTGGTCCTTAGGAAGACATTCCAAAATACCAAGGATCCCTATGCAGGAAAATTGGCACCTAAATAGGAAGGACCACATCTCATCGATTCAAAAGCAGGAAAGGGGGCATATTGGCTAGCTACCCTTGAAGGGAACGTCTTACCAAGATCCTGGAATGACATTCATCTAAAATCATATTTCATGTAAGTTGCATAAATCATTTTGAAGAGCTCACGGTGCATTCTCTCTACCCTCTACTTTTATTTGGTTCTTTTATTTACTCTTTTAAAGACCATTACTAACTTAAGCATCGGAGGGGCATTAGCCAAGCTAACGCCCACCCCAAGCTAACGTTTTGTACATGCAGGAACTCAAGGATCCTGATACACATGGATCCTTGGATCCTAGCACTCAAGGGTCCCAATAGCTACATCGTTCTATTATCTTAAGGATTACATCACACAAGTCTCCTAATAAGTACGAATTAATACTGATCATCTCTCATATGATTAAAGGTACTTAATCCCCTCTAAAGTTTAACGAGTCAATTACATCTTTCACACAAGTTAAGATTTCTACACCTCGCTTGGAGGCATAAAATCTTACTATGGGATGTGAATAATGTTGGATTAGGTGTCTAAGTTCATAACTATTTCTGGAATGTACTTGACCTGGTTGGCATGGTCCATTTGGGTTGCATGGCATTGGAACACTTGGATAGACTAAATGAGAGAAAGGACACTTATGGTTTATTAATATATTATAAGTTCTAATATATTAATAATATTATTTAATTAGTTTTGATCAAGAATTAATTTAGAATTAATTAATGAGCAAAAAGGAGACTAATTAAATATATGGGGTTGATTGTGTAAATCATCCATTCTTTTATAGTGGGCTAATGATCCATGGTTTATTGGATTGGGCTAAATCCATAGGGTGCTCCATGGATGCTCCATGGAGGCTAAAACCCATGGATCATGGAATATGAAAAGCCATGTCAATTAGGGTTTACATGGTGTAACCCTACTTGTGACACAACTATAAAAGGACCCCATGGGCTACCAAAATCGGCACTATGCGTAGAACAAGAGGGCTAGCCGATTTTGAGTGAGTGTGGACTTCTCTCAAAGTTATTCCAAGTGTTGTGGTGTTGTGTGAAACATTTGAGGCATCACACTTGAGGTGCTAGGCACACAAAGTTCTCAAGGAATCCAAGCAACACAAAGGTATGTTCTTCTACTAGCTTTTATGTTTCAAAGTTCCCCATGCCATGCTAGTTAGGTTAAGAACCTTGGAAAATCAAATTTGCATGTATCTTAGTAAAACATAGATCCAAGGTTTCTAGGGTTGCATGTACACCTTAGGAGTGTTAGAATGCTCAAAACCCTTTAGTGGTATCAAAGCCTAGGCTTGTTTTCTTGATACTTGATGCAAATTGTTGAAAAAACTCAAGTTTTCTGCATTCTGTGGCATGAACTCGCCGAGTCCATTAGGGGACTCGACGAGCCCATGTGTTATTTCATCCTACTCGTCGAGTAGGTTCTTGCACTCGACGAGTAGGAGGCCCTGAATGCATATTTTCAGGTTTTGCTGCTGGAAATGGACTAGAAACATTACCCTAAACTGTTTTGGTCTTATAAAACTTGTTTTAGATGTTGTAATGGTTATGCTAATCCATTTACAATGGCTATTATCAAAATTTCAAGTTTTGTATGTGTTATTTATGATTCTTGAAATTGTTGATATGAATGTTCATGAACTTATGAGTTTGGTAGATCATAGGAATTATTTTGTTAGTTTAATTCTTGATCTTGATGTGTTTTAATGGAATCCATAATTTGTCCTCAAGTTATGGATTACCAAAAGTCTTTCTTTTAAAGTCCATTAATGAACACATAGGTTACATAATATGAAGAGCCTCTCATTTTAATAAACCATTAACTCATAAGTTATGAAAGTTGAAAAGTTTTGAAAGTTACAAAACTTGCCCTCAAGTTTTGGAACATGTAAAGTCACCTTAAAAACTTTAGTTCCAACACCTAGAATTTTAAAATTTAAAATTCAACCCTTATACTTTATAATATTATAAGTTAATAATATATATATATATATATATATATATATATATATATATATATATATATATATATATATATATATATATATATATATATATGTGTGTGTGTGTGTGTTTGTGTGTGTGTGTGTATGTATAAGAACAAGTCGTTTTACCGTTAGTAGGCCTCATTCACGAAGCCGGTCTATAAGGGGGGTATAAGGTTGTTGCCTATAAAATGGCAGCTTAATGGGTGTCCATTCTCACCCACCGCTTCCTTGACTGGTGGAGGGTCGTTAGCCGAACAGGTAAGACAATGAATTTAATCCTCATTAAAAGTATGATGATTATAAAGTAACTAAATGTTTTATAAATTCCCAATCTTATTTACTTTAGGAAAATGTGAATAAGGTGTTAACCCATGAAATTACACTTTGCACTTTGCTTAAGTCGTTAGTGGAGCATGTGTGGTTAACCGACACACTAACCTGGACTTAACAAGGTAGGAAAAGGGTGGCTTAAGGTTTATCATAGATCGGTGGAGCGCGTGTGGTTAACCGGCACATCCGTTAGGTGATAAACGTTAAAAGTACCAAGTAATTTGCATGGTTAATTCACACCTTGTTTTGTGATCCTCGGCATCCCAGTCACAAAACTTGAAGGGCACAATCGAGATTGAAACATGCCGTTGAAAAGTTCAATGAATCTCAAAAGAATCTAGGAGTTTCAAAACCAATTAAAACCTAATAATTTATTTTGTTTTTCATGGTGGAAATTGATGAATCGTCATTCAACTACCTTCAAATATTTTATAGCTTGGATCACGGCATCCCTCTTCTAAGTCATAAAATATTGTGTTGGGTCATAGCCTTAATATTATATTTGGGTGTCTTTTTAAGGACTATCTTTATATCTAATCTAAACTTGTCCTTCTTCTTTTTCAGATGTCTTCCAACAATGTTGCTTCTGGCTCAAACCCTACCGGCTCCTTCTCTCTCATGAACCTTTGTGGAGAGTCATCTTCGATGGATCCAACTTTATGGATTGGATCAGGATCATCAGGATGGTCACTCGGTATGAGGACAAGGAATATGTCCTCGATAAGGAGATTAAGGAACTTGATGAGTCGTCTGCTACTCTAGAGGAGGTCGCTGAATTCCGAGCACATGAGAGAGATGCCACTAAGGTGGCATGTATCATGTTGGCCCCGATGACAGCTGAGCTCTAAAAGTCCTATGAGTACTTTTATCCTTTTGAGATGCACAAGGATTTGATGGACAGATACCATCAGAGTGCTCATCAAGAGCGATATGAAATCATCTCCGCCATGATAACAACCCGGATGAAGGATGGTGAACCCATCACGGGTAAAGATTTGTGGACCGTTTGCTGAAATTGAATGTGAACTTCCCCGAGGAGTTGGCTATTGACATCATTTGTACTCCTTACCTTCGTGTTATGATCAATTCTGAATGAAATATCACATGAACAAGGAGGAAGTTACACTCAGCAAACTTCAAGGACTTCTGAAGACCTTCGAAAGTGTTCTTAAAGGTAAATTGGTTGCTGCTACTTCTACTCCTACCAACGCCCCTGTTCTGGCTATCGGGAAAGGTAAAGGGAAGAAGAGGAGGAGCCCTTCGAAGGGTACCAAGGGAAAGTCCCTTGATGGCTCCTCTTCAAGTGGAACCAAAAGAGGTTCTGTCACTCCTTCTGCCAACCCTAATGAGGCTGAATGATTCTATTGCCATGAAAAGGCACACTGGAAGCAAAACTGCCCAAAGTACTTGCAAGATGTTAAGGATGGGAAAGTGAAACCCAACCATGCAGGTATTTACATTATATTGTCTAATAACTCACCATATTCTAATTCTTGGGTCCTTGTTACAAGTTGTGGTATTCACATATGTTCTGATTTGTAGGGACTAAGAAGAAGTGAGAATGTGGAGCATGGGAAGATAAACTTGATCATGGGGAATAGTAAAGTTACACATGTCACCAAGATTGAAGTTTATTCTTTGTTGCTAAGTAGTGGGTTAACATTAGATTTGAATAAATGTTATTACTCGTCTGAAATGGGGAGAAATATTATTTCCTTTCATGGTTTGTACAAACAAGGTTTTACCTTTTCGTTTGATAATGAATGTGGTGGTATTAATGATTTCTTTAATAATATTTTTTATTTTAAAGCATTACCTTGTGATGGTGTGTATGAAACTGTGTCGGTTGTAGATAACCTAGGAAATAATGTGTTGTGTATTGATTCTTCCACCAGCTTGGATAAAGCATCATTATGGCATTGTCGTCTTGGACATGTGAGCAAGAAACGTATAGGCCAACTCCAAAAGGATGGAGTCTTGAAGTCATTTGACCTAAAGTCGGATGATAGTTGTGAATCTTGTTTACATGGGAAAATAACAAAGTCACCCTATACTGGTTCTTGTGCTAGGGGTGAGGGTTTGTTGGATCTCATACATACTAATGTGTGTGGACCCTTCATAACCGCCACAAGGGATGCTAACCGCTTCTATGTGACTTTTACTAATGATTATAGTAGATATGGATATGTTTACTTAATCAAGCATAAGTCAGAAACCTTTGAAAAGTTCAAGGAGTTTAACAAGAAGTGGAGATATAGTTGGGCAGGAACATTAAGATGCTTCAATCCGATCGAGGTGGTGAGTATCTTAGTACAGAGTTCCTTGACTATCTTAAGGAATGTGGGATTGTCTCACATTTGACACCTCCCAGAACACCACAGCTTATTGGTGTGGCTGAGAGGTGTAATCGAACCTTGTTGGATATGGTTCGTTCCATGATGAGTCGAGCTTCGCTACCAATCTCATTTTGGGGGTATGCTTTAGAGACTGCCGCCCATATCCTTAATCTAGTCCCTACCAAAAAGGTTGCCAAAACACCTCATGAGATGTGGACTGGAAAAGTTCCCAATCTGGACCACATCAAGATTTGGGGTTGCGAGGCTTTTGTGAGGCGCGAGACTCATGATAAGCTCGAACCTCGAAGTGAGAGGTATATTTTCATCGGCTACCCACAGAAATCCTTTGGTTACCTCTTCTACAGACCTAGTGACAATGTGGTCATTGTAGCAAGGAGAGGAGTCTTTCACGAGAAAGAGTTCATAAGCCAAGGAAACAGTGGGAGGCAAATTGACCTTGAAGAAATTCAAGAGTCAAGTGGTGAAAGAACCTCAAACCCTAGCAATCAACCTGAGGAGGAAACTCCTGTTGATCCGACTGACAAGTCCGTACCTCTGAGGCGTTCCATGAGAGTTAGGAATACACCTGAGCATTACTATGGTTTCCATATTACTACGGAAGGTGATACACTTATCAGTGATAATACACTGGTAAGTCTGGATGAACCTAACAGTTACACGGAAGCCATGGCAGGCCCTGAGGCTGCTAAATGGAAAGAGGCTATGGATAGCGAGATACAATCCATGTATGACAATCAATTTTGGAACTTGGTTGACAATGTACCAGGTCGTAAGACAGTCGGGTGCAAATGGATCTTCAAGAAGAAGACCGACATGGATGGTAATGTACACACTTATAAGGCATGACTGGTTGCAAAGGGCTTTTCTCAAACTCTGGGAGTTGATTATGATGAGACCTTTTCACCAGTAGCAAAGATTAAGTCTATTAGGGTTATGTTAGCCATTGCTGCATTTCATGATTATGAAATATGGCAAATGGATGTCAAAACCGCCTTTCGTAATGGAAAGGTGGCTGAGGATGTTTACATGAGTCAGCCAGAGGGTTTTGTGAGTACAATGTACCCTAATAGAGTGTGTAAGCTTGAGAAATTCATCTATGGATTGAAGCAAGCACCTCGCAGATGGAATCTTTGCTTTGATGAGAAAGTCAAAGAGTTTGGCTTTTCGAGGAGCGAAGATGAATCTTGTGTATACGTCAAGGCTAGTGGGAGTATAGTTAGCTTTTTGGTATTGTATGTGGATGACATACTACTCTTAGGAAATGACATCCCAACTCTACAGGAAGTGAAGTCCTGGCTTGGGAAGTGTTTCGCTATGAAGGACCTTGGTGAAGCTGCCTATATCCTAGGGATAAGGATTTTGAGAGACAGGAGTAAGAGAGTAATTGGACTTAGTCAGAGTACCTACTTGGATAAGGTGTTGAATAGGTTCAGCATGCAGAATTCCACGAAAGGAGAGTTACCGATCCAGAGTAACGCCAGATTGAGTAAGACACAGAGCCCGAGTACAGAGGCTGAGATAGCTGAGATGAGTCGAGTACAGTATGCTTCCGCTGTAGGCTCGATCATGTATGCTATGACTTGTACTCGTCCTGATGTGGCCTTTGCGTTGAGCATGGTCAGTAGATATCAGGGGAACCCTGGCAAGGCTCACTGGATTGCGGTAAAAAACATTCTCAAGTACCTGCGCAGGACTAAGGACTGGGTCCTTACCCTCGGTGGGAGCGATGACTTGAGAGTAGTAGGGTATCGTGATGCTAGCTTTCAGACTGATAGGGATAATTTCCGCTCTCAGTCAGGCTGGGTCTTTACCTTAAACGGAGGAGCAATTACTTGGAAAAGTTCAAAGCAGGAGACAGTGGTTGATTCAACTTGCGAATCAGAGTATATAGCGGCAAGCGAGGCAGCAAAGGAGTCTATATGGCTAAAGAACTTCATTGGAAACCTTGGAGTTGTACCAGCTATAAAGGAGCCTATGGAGATTTTCTGTGATAGTGAACGTGCAGTTGCCTTAGCCAAGAAACCAAGGGATCACGGAACATCTAGACACATCGACAGAAAATACCATTTCATCAGAAATCGAATAGAAGAAGGTCTCCTCGTGGCAAAGAGGGTATCATCGGATGAGAACCCAGCAGATCCCTTCACGAAGGGATTGGGTAGGGTTAAGCATCTTCAGCATGCGAGGCGCATAGGGCTAAAGGATGATATTAGTTTTAGAAATTAGATAGCTTTGATATTTGTAAAGTGTAATTGACATTTGATGATAAATAAAAGTTGTTGTTTATTTATAAGTAAAGTGTTGCTATCTTCTGTCAATCGTTTACTATCATTTCATTTTGCATGTTTTGACTTCCAGAATAGTTATGTTATGGTATATCGTATTATTCAAATTCTCCACAGTAGATCATATGTTGGAAGTAGATATGAATCAAGACTGTCATGAAGATGGCTTGTAGATGTCTAAAGTGTTGGACATAGCAAGAGTTGCTACAACATTCATGAGTGCTCACAAGTTCTGAGTATTGGATTCAACCCACGCTCACTTGTATCACTTCATGGAATTTATCTCGAGTGATCGTGAAACGGTAATATCATATAAATCTTCAAACCTAGAGATATGAGTTGTTGACTATGAGTTGGTTATACATTGATTGTACGAAAATGCATTGGTAACTCGATGTTATAAAACGTGCCTTTGTGTATAATTCAACAAGTAGTGGAACAAGCATATGAGTCGAAGTTTATCTGTTCCTTCTTGGATTAGAAGCGATATTTGGGCCCCTCGATGATTTTGTTGTGACCTATGTACCAGGCCCAGTCAGAACTAAATTGATGTATTCGATTAAGTTCTATGTCAAACAAATCGGAAATCGGAAAACAAACTGTTGGACAATAAGTAAAGACATTGTTCCATGTATTTGTCCGGCTGAAATCTAGAACAGAGGATTATATGATCACTTACCTTAAATGGTGTATCATCATCATCTCAGTTCCGTGAGACTTTGAAAGAGCTACGATTGATGATCGGTTCCTGAAGTCATTATTGCAGTTATAGTTATTAGACTTATCCAAGTGGGAGACTGTTGGATTAGGTGTCTAACTACATAACTATTTCTGGAATGTACTTGACCTGGTTGGCATGGTCCATTTGGGTTGCATGGCATTGCAACACTTGGATAGACTAAATGAGAGAAATGACACTTATGGTTTATTAATATACTATAAGTTCTAATATGTTAATAATATTATTTAATTAGTTTTGATCAAGAATTAATTTAGAATTAATTTGGTGATCAAAAAGGAGACTAATTAAATATATGGGGTTGATTATGTAAATCAACCATTCTTTTATAGTGGGCTAATGATCCATGGTTTATTGGATTGGGCTAAATCCATAGGGTGATCCATGGATGCTCCGTGGAGGCTAAAACCCATGGATCATGGAATATGAAAAGCCATGTCAATTAGGGTTTACATGGTGTAACCCTACTTGTGACACAACTATAAAAGGACCCCATGGGCTACCAAAATCGGCACTATGTGTAGAACAAGAGGGCTAGCTGATTTTGAGTGAGTGTGGACTTCTCTCAAAGTTATTCCAAGTGTTGTGGTGTTCTGTGAAACATTTGAGGCATCATACTTGAGGTGCTAGGCTCACAAAGTTCTCAAGTAATCCAAGCAACACAAAGGTATGTTCTTCTACTAGCTTTTATGTTTCAAAGTTCCCCATGCCATGCTAGTTAGGTTAAGAACCTTGGAAAATCAAATTGGCATGTATCTTAGTAAAACATAGATCCAAGGTTTCTAGGGTTGCATGTACACCTTAGGAGTGTTAGAATGCTCAAAACCCTTCAAATAAGGGGATCATTTCACACTGCAATAACTTGGCAACCCTCTTATTTCTGAACATATGTTAAGATCCTGAAGTTTAAACCTAAGGTTTATAACATTAACGTGTTATCTTAAGTTGGGATTTTCCTAGTAATTTGCTAAGGTTTATAACACTAACATGTTATCCTGAGTTGGGATTCTCCCCAGTAATTTGCTAAAGCTTGTAACACTAACGTGTTATCTCAGGTTGGGATTTTCCCCAGTAACTTACTAATGTTTGTAACACTAACGTGGTATCTTAGGTTGCGATTTTCCCCAATGATTTGCTAAGATCCATAAACATTATCTTGTTATCATAAATTGGGTTATTCCCTAGGAAATGTACAAGGCTTGTAGCATTATCATGTTACAAATAGGGATCCATCCCAGTTATTTTCCAAGTTGGGATTATTCCCATTTAATTCCTAAGGTGGGATCCTCCCCGGTTTGCTAAGTAAAAGCCCAACAAGGATCTTCTATCATGAACTCCTAAAGTAACGATCCTTTCATATGCAAACTTTAGGATCAGACTAAAGGAATCACAATTTCAGACTTCTCCTAACTCACAATGTTATGAACCCTAAAGAACACCAGGTTCTATCTATCCTTTAAAATTATTATTTCCTACGTAATGTTTGAAGGTTTATTATCTTAAAAGATCTTAACTATTTTAAGATCGAAAATTGATTACTAATCATTTCAGGTTATTCAGATCTTAATCAGTTCTTATAAGGTTTGAAGGATTCTTAGATAACCTATTGCTACAACCACATAGTTCAACCATGCAAGCAGGAAAATATGTTATCAACAACCATGAATTAAAAAAAATAGGAGGGTTGCCCACCAACACCACAAAAAGTGAAATATTGTCTTACAAATCCAAATTATTAAATTTATTTTTAACTAAATAAAATTTAAGATGCAAATTGATCACCATCACCCGGAGCCACCTCCGTCTTATTCTTCTCTCCTCCTTCCTTTGGTTGCAATGCAGGATCCTAACTGGCATCAACAGGCTCGCCAGTTAACTTGCCCAGTGCCTCATGCCATCCGGCCATATTCCAGGATCCCACATTCTCAAGTTCCTCCGCAAGCTTAATTTTCTCCTCCCAGACGGCAACATCAATGCTCGTCTTCACTTCCGAAATCACCTCGTCCATCTCAGCCACATGTTCCTCTTCCTTCTTAGCTTTTTCCTTGGACAACTTCTCCACCCTCTGCATGAGCTCCTTGTTGAGTCCCTCCTGCTCCCTCAGATCATGCTTTGTTTGAGCAAACTTGGCCTTAAGATCCTCATTAGAGCGTCAGCGACATAAAAAGAGCAATGGTAAGTAAAAAAAACAAAATTAAATGGAGAGAACACAAGAATGCTTACGGATTAGGAGAAGGAGATCAGCTTCTTTAGCGCATCATATGTTCCAATATTCTCAAAAATCCCAGGCATCGGATGACTTCCTCTTGCGAGATGTCGGGGTCTTCACAAAAAGATCAAGCTGAGACTTCTTAGGAGGAAGAGAAGGAGGGATTTTTTTTTCTTCACCACAAGCAGGTCACTAGACATGTCGTGTTCAAGCTCAGAGAAGACAAATCGAGCATAAACGAGTAGCTTTTTATTATAATTGTTATTTAACATACTTTGTTAAGTTTATAATAAGATTTTATACAAATATTATATACCCATAATATTTGTCCATATAACATGTCAGGCCTAGCCCAGTCGGTGGGCAACACGGGCTGTCGCTCAGGGCTTATGTCTCTAAGGGGCCCAAAATTCCTAGATTATATGATATATATATATATATATATATATATATATATATATAGAGAGAGAGAGAGAGAGAGAGAGATAGAGAAATTACCTTATCTAAAAAATGTTAAGAGAAGTAGTTTTCTTTAAATTAGTAGTTTTTGTAATGTTGTGACCATATTTATGTTTTTTAATATCAATAGTGAATTTTATAGTAGTGTATCTATTTTCGATTTAATTTTTATTATATTTATCACTTGGGGGGCTATTTTTTATTTTCTCCCTGGGCCCACTATATATTTGGACCAGCCATGTAACATGTGCACAATAAATAAATATATTTAACATTTATATAACTCGTATCGTGTAAAAAGAATTCTTATTTATTTATTTGCAATTATCATATTCGAGGATTTTAATTATTTAATAAAATGAATAATCATAACTATAATCCCTTAAACGTCTAGCCTGAATTCACAGGTGTTACACTTTGACATGGTCAAATATTGTTATTTAACCAGACAATTATAAAAACTGTTGTCAAGTGTAATATGAACTATGCAAGAGTCTTATGTAGTTAATATGAGATTTGTTCTTCTTATGTGTTGAGATCTAGACATCTGACACTTGTCACCCAAAGTTGAACACCAAATACGATTGATTGCGATCCAAGTCTCCTGTTCAATAGGATGTATGTAACAAAGGGATAACTGATAAACTTACCTTATATATCACTTGTAGCTTTGAGCTTTTGGGAATTGGATGTTGATGATTGGAATTTGTCGTCGTGTGTTATTGGGGGCAATGAAATATTGCTAGATGTTCGCCACTGTCTATATCAATCTATGATGACTCTTGTGTATGTAGGAGATTGAAAGATCTTTATGCTCAAGACTCATTATAGAATGATATTTTCTAATGACATACGATCTTATAGGTTCACACCTTATAACAAATTACTACTAATTGATTATTTATTAGCGTAATCTGATTATTAATATCTATAATCAACACTTTTATTTAATTGGAAAATTGTTATTATATGAAAATAATATTTTACCAATATATAGGATGTTATTGTTTCTAGGAAATAATAATAAAAGAGAAACAATAACTAGTTATATTCATAAGTCATGAATATATAAGAATTTTCATGCGAAAACCGTCAACCTCAACGAGAGGTTAGATTTTGAGTGTTTTCTTACCTTTTCTTCACACCATGCTTGTCATAAGGTTCCATATTTGAATTTAATGATTAGCTTTGACGTGGTACATTGGTGGAAGTATATAAAGAAGTGTTTAGACCAAAAAGTTTCTACTTTTCTCAAGCACTTCTTCTCTTTTCTCGCATAAAAGTAGAGAGGTCAAGGAGCTTCTCTCCTCTCATTGTCTTGCATTTTGTTCCTTGATTTATGTGCTCATAAGTTGCTTCTCCTTTGGACTAGTGTTATATTAGTTATTAAGGATTAATAACAACTTAATACAAGAGAATACTAGCAACTTGAAGTGGTTTAGTCTTGCTTGGTGGAGCTTCTACTTTGAAGCTTCTTGACATCTTCATCAACTTCCAACCCCCTTATGGGAATAAAAGTCTTCAAAGGTTGTAGCTCTTTCCTTCTATGGTTGTTTTAATCTTTCCATGATTTTAAAAATGATCATTGATGGGTTAAACTAGTTTTAAGTTTATTCACATTTTAAAATCTTCTGTTACCATTAATAGCGTTTTCAGGAAAATGATTTTGAATAAAACCCAACAAATCTATCATTTATAGGCGTTTTAGTGCATTTAGGTCTCTTTTTGCTTATTATACCTTGGAGTTAGGAGAACTCCATTTTTATGAAGTGGTTTGAGGGACATTACAGACTTGCTTTTGATTATAAGAGTGCTTGCATGAGCTCTCTTTGAACCATTAATGTGATCCCTAGCCTTTATGGCCTTGTTTTGGATTTAGGGTTAGAATTGGTCATATTTAAGGATTAAACATAGATAAAGTTAGAAACTTATAAGACCATTAATAACTTCATTTGAGGGTTTCTGGAAAGTTATATCCTTTGACTTAAAGGATTAAGTGATTAAAAAATGTTGAAGTGAACAGTGTTGTGCGGCGCATGCAACTCTCTTGCACACAACGCATAGAGTGTAGAAACCTAACTATTTTTGTGTCGTATACACGGTGCGTCCAGGTGATGGCATGTGACGTGTTGACCATTAACCTTGACTTTTTGACTAGTTTGACTTTTGGTCAAACTTTGGTAGATTTGAGTATTAGATTGAGGATTGACCTCTGTTTGGCATTAGGTGCTTTGTGTTATTTTTTTTGTGCATGGAGACCGATTTGAGATTGTATTTGCTAGATTTAGGTGACTTGTCTCACTATACTGTATATGTGGAAGTATTGATAAAGTACATATGTATAATTAGACTTGAATAGTCTTTTGTATGTTGATTGGCAGGTCGCAAATATGTTCTTATGACTGGTATGGAATGATGTTGGATCGAAGAAAGGTCGTGAGTCTACATGTGTTGGTGGACAATAAAAGGTCGTGATTCTACAGGTGATGACGGATCGAGGATAGACCGTAAGTCTACATATGATGACAGAACAGTGATAGATCGTGAGTCTAGTGGAATGACGAAAGGTTATGACCCATAAGGTGGTATGCCTTGTATGTGTAATGAAATGTATGGTATATCGGGGACCTCACTAAACTTTGTGCTTACATTTTAAAGTTAAATGGTTTTCTAGTTGTTTTGGTGAGAAAGTAAAGGGCGGGCCCTGACTGTACTCGCATCGGTGTTTGACTTGGTTTTGAGACTTTCACTAATTTTTACAATATGACTCTGATTTGAAACTATGTATTTATTATATTCGAACTAATGGGTTTTTATGTATTTCTGAAAAGATGATTTTGGAATTGTCTAATTGTATTTTAAAATAAATTTTTGTTTGAAAATTTATGACGTTACAGGCTACTTAAGATTAGGCAAAATGAACTCAACAAGTTTTCATATCTTAAGCTCATAAGGAACTATACAGTATCCAAATTGCAGAATTCAAGCTCGCGGACTTTCTAAACTGATAAGATTCAAAAATTATCAAAATTTCCTACTATAAGATCACAAGCATATAATGGTAAAGATGAAATTTCACAAATAAACACATTAATCACATCATATGAAAGTAATTGTAAGATGATACATAAAAAATCAAAGTAAATTAAGAGATACGAAAAGGTAATTTCTAAACCTATATCAAAAGATCCATCCATCAGGAAAACAACTAAAAGTAATATGCAACTTGAAACAAATAGCAATTATATTTACTATATGTTTAAGTCCCAAATGATAGAGACAAAGTGGTGCCTTTTGTGTAAGGAAATAATGGCCAATTGATGGTGGTATATGCGGTTAATGGTGAATTAGAGATGGTGGTGTAGGATTGTATGAGATGTTGATGGCAGCATGTGATCAAAAAGAAGAAAGGAGAATGAATGATGATATCTAACGTAGTTGATAATAAATTATATGATTGAGAAAATTTTATTAACTGATATACATATGATCCTCTCTCTCTTTTTCTCTCTCTCTCTCTCTATATATATATATATATATATATATATATATATATATATATATATATATATATATATATATATATATGGTGAGGTTCAATATATAACTATTATTAACCTTAGAACCATGGAATCAATCTTTTTTCAACTTTTAGAACTTATTTTTTATTTTTTTTTTAAACACTAAAAATATAGAAATTCATAACTTTTTATCCTTTTTCCATTGATATCAAATTTGATATATATATATATATATATATATATATATATATATATATATATATATATATATATATATATATATATATATATATATATATATATATATGTATACTTTTTTGATCTCGTCAAATTCACTGTCTGACTCTATGCATATTCATTGTGAATCTGAATTCAAACGGTAAATTTGAATAATATAATTTATTTTTCTAGCATTCATAATGTGAAACTATGAAGTTAGATATTTTTAGTTTTTTTCGATAAAGAATAAGTTCTAAAACTTCAAAAAAAAATATTGGTTCCTTAGAAAACCATTAATAATGGTTCTTTATTGAAATTTTCGATATATATATATATATATATATATATATATATATATATATATATATATATATATATATATATATATATATATATATATATATATATATATATACACCCACACACATACACAACACACTATTTTTTCATGACTTGTTCTATCTAATTTATTTTTATAAAGAGCAAACTACAAAATAGTCATTGTGGTTTGCAATTTTATAATTAAAAACTGAAAATTACACTCTAAAATTATAAACCGCGTTATGTAGTGTGATTTGTTGCTATATGATGAAATGATTTTAAATTAATTAGAATAAATGAAATAAATCACTTTAAAGTCATATTTGCCACCTATCCTTAATTAACCCGGACACTTCTTTTTTTTCAATTTTGGTTTTGGATCACGTTATAATTAGAATGACTATTTTGTCTATTAATAAAATAGAAAATGATTATTTAGTCTTTAATATTGTTTTTAATTGTTTTTTGTTACTTGTATTACTATTATATAATAATGGAGCGATGGCTCCACCCTGCATCTCAACCCTACATCCACCTCCTTCCACCCCTCCCTTTTCCCTTTTCCATTGCCTTTACATTTGCCCCTCCCTCATGCACCTTCATCGCCACTTCTGAAGCTTCCCGTCGAAGGTTAAACCAAAAGGTATGCTTTGGGATCATTGAACCTCATTTGAGCACATGCACCATTGTATTTGTAACGTTTGATTTCCTGGTATGAATTTATTTCCAAGTTGTTCATGTTTTCTCTTTGGGACACGACGTGTTGGAGCCTTATCACGACGTGTCGAGATGTCTTTGACCGCGGAGTTTAATGAGCCCACATGGCATTTTGAGGTGCCTTAATACGGCGTGTTGGCAGCTGGGAAGGAAACCTAAATTTTTAGGGTGTTGAACCCTATTTAAAGGCCTTAAGTCCCCTTGACCGGCCTCCTTACCAACCTCATTTGTTACCTAAAACCCTAAATCTAGTTTTGAGATTTCTTGGTCGTTATCTTGAAGTTTTAAGTGGGTTTTGTGGATTTTTGTGCTCATTTGAAGGAGCTTTGGCGTTTGAAGGTGCCTAGCTGTGAATGAAGGCCATAAATCCAAAATCTCACCACTTGTTGCAGCCTCTTTAAGGTAACAAGTTCATACCTTGCTTTGTTGTTGATTAGATCTTCTCTTATGGGGTTGTGTTTATGATTTTTGGTTCATTATTGGGTTGTCTAAGGAGTTAAGTTGTTTCATGGTTTGTCCTGTTAAACCTGACCATTTTGTGGCCTCCTTTGGCTTAAAGGTGCAAGCTTTATGAGGTTCTATCTCTCATGAATGCATTAAGTCCTTTATTAAGCCCTTCTTGAGCTTTAGAGCTTCTCTTTGGCATGCATGAATGTAAAGTTGGCAACTTTACGTTGTCTTCCAGCTCTACGGTGTGAGATCTGCATTTTGGGGCTATGTATTTGAAGATTAAGTGCTTAATGGTTAAGCCCTCACTCTATTAAACCTAGGATTTGGGTTTTGGACCCATTTTGGGGGTTCCTAGGGGTAAAGTTGGAAACTTTACCCTTCTAGATATCATTTTGGTTGAGATCTGAGCTTTGGAACTCTTAGATTCGATGAAGGCAGCTTAATGTATTAAGATGTTGGATTTCAGGCGAACACAACGTGTTTATGTAAGTCCCCAATCTGCTTGTGTCTCAATCAGATCCGTTTGATGGTGCGGAATCCCGATCAAACGGATGATGCCAGATCAAAATATAAGAAGGAGAAGAAGAACAAGTGAATCTATGATGTATTCAATGAATAGAAGGATGCTCCATATACATAGATTCTCTCTCACACACACTATTCTTCTCTCTAGTTTCTCTCTCTACAATATGCTCTCATTCTCTAGCCTTGCACACACTCACACATGCACTCCTCACCCTATAAATACTAGGCGTGGGCCGTGAATGGGTTTACGGTCGTAAACCTGTTCACGGCCGTAAACATAGTCGTAAACACATATACAGCCGTAAACACCAAGCTGTTTACGATCCTAGACAAAAAAGTACAGTTGTTTATAAAAGAAAAGTATAAACCATAATTTTAGACCCAAAAATCTCCCCCTTGGTTTATAGCTTTCTTCTCTAACTGACCCAACAAACTCCCCCTAAAAAGTAGCTGGATTTTCTTGTTAATCTTCATTGGGAGCTTTGGCTTCAGCTTTAATCTTCGATATCTTCATGACTTCAAGACGAACATATAAATCTTCAATGAATGACTTCATCTTGAGTAGTTAGGCTTTTCTTTAGAATTTGGCATTGAAAGGACGTTGGGTGAGGAGGCATCTTGATAAGATTCTTGAAAGATAGCACTTTCAGCTTGAGAATCTTCAGAGAGAAAAACAGAGAGAACTAATCTTCTGGATCACTTCAGCAGGTTCAAGAATAGCAGCAAATTAATTAATGAGGCTTCAATGCAACTTGTCACATAATCTTCAAGTCAGCTTCACCTTGCTTCTGGGGTTGAAGGGTTGAATGTTGAAAGAATAATCTTCATTTCTTTCACCTTCGAATGAGAATTATTCGATGCTCACGGATGAAGCCTTGGCTCAGAAATTTTCGAATCAGTCTCCATGAGTCTCATCTACATCTGAATTCACTTTTCAAAACAAAACTAAACTAAAAGAAAACTTAGCACACAATATTTTTGGATTTTTCATATTTTCTGAAAAAATAAAACAGAAACAAAAATATTTTTGGATTTTTGATTTTCTGAACAAAAAATAAAACAGAAATAACACTATTTTTGGATTTTTAATTTTTCTGATTTTTGTTTGATTTTTGAAATTTTTTTAATTCTCCCCCTTAATTTGTGCATAGAGGAAAACTATGAACAAATTTAACAAAAACAAAAATATTTGGGATCAAAGTTGTCAAGCAATCCAATATCGTTTATCAGCACACGCCTTCATGTCTAGATCTGGTCAATCACCGGTATTGTGGTCCACTTAAACACAAAGGATGTTGACAATTTGGATATATTATAAGTGACAAGTCATTTTGATATATATTCCTAAATGGACATTTAGCTGACGACGACCAAGGATATTGCTGTCCACTTAAATTAAGCAGCAAGATCTACAGACAACCTATTAAATGGTTCAATTTTAGATGTACTAGAACATGTTTCCCACTTCCCGATATACCCCGGTAATCAAGAACTTCCAAAGAACTCCTTACTTTAGGTGAATACACAATTATTAAGGGGGAAGTCAGATATAGAAGTGCATATGTTGTATCCCAGGTCGGATGTCTTCCAATCACACAGAGGGAACAACATATGACTAACATAGATAGAGGGATTGAGAGGTAGAATGTTGCATATGCTGTGAACCAGGTCGGATTGTTAATCACACAAAGGAGACAGCATATAGCTAACAGATAGGAAGAATAGCATAGAAAAAGATGCAGAGAGACAGAGTTGCATATGTTGCAGTCCAGGTCGGATCTTTCGATCACACAGAGGAGGAAACATATGACTGACAGTAAGAAAGAAAGAAAATAACTTTCTACAGACCTAATTTATCGGAATTCCCCAGTTGCCCCGTCAATATCGGAACTAAGGACAAAGTCCGCACATCAAGGAAAATGTAGAAGTGATAATCGAGTATAAAACAAATCAGAGTAAATCAAATGTAATTTGAACACGAGAAGTAAATATAATCTGGTTTCAACTCAATTACTTTCGATGAACACGAGTACAAAAATGATAGTAAAAAGGGTGAACTCTTACAATCACTCTCTAACTCTTACTATCAACTCAATGCTCAAGCCTATTTATAGGAAACAGGAAGTACAAAAAATACTGAGGCATAGACGTTAAGCTTCATACAAAAGACACCTTAGCAAATACATAGAAAAACATACGAAGAGTACAATTAAACAGACTTCGACTGATTACAACATATTTCGACCCTACAGAAAAGTTTATCAACGGTTCTAGATACAGATCATTTAATGTATCCACAGATTCCCATGTATATCTCTCTGCTCAACCTACCCAAGCGTCGTATTGTCTGGCTAAACGGTTTCAAGCAGATTTCCCCATCAGCAAATTTCTTCAACTTAGGTTGGGTCTTCGAAACTTCCATAGGGACTTTCACTTCATTCCCCAATGTTGTAGCCAACTCCACATCAGTCAAAGCCAAACACTCATAGTAATTATCTATGAATATTTTGATGTGAGCAAGACCAAGTCTAAAAACTTCTGGATCTGTATCTTGAAGATGCGAAGCAGTCTTGTCTTTCAAAAGTAAAGCAACTTGTATAAGATCGTACAAGTTCATTAACGGAAAGTCAGCAACAGAGAAATCACAAACTTTACTGTTCACCCTTACTACATGATAACGAAGATTATGTAATGTATTTTCGAACAATACATCCTTCATAATGCTGATCACCTTCTTGATTTTCACCAAAGCCCATATCTCCTCTGGCAATTTTCCAAGAACAACATGAAACCTAAGTTTCATATAAGTGTAGTCATCATATTTATCAAACTTTTTAGCAATCCTGTACTGAGCCATCATGAACATCATTTCGTTCACTGGAAATCTAACTGGCTCATATCCGTATTAGTAATAGCATAGCTTTGCTTGGGCTTTTTGTCGAAAGCATAAATATGATTGTAAGCAACTTTTGCTTCAATAGTTTCGTAATTGTAATGCTTAGTTGGATCACCCTTATTCATTCCAAGAGGATCATTTGCACAAAGTCTCATAATACTTTGAATCACCCTCTGTTTCTCCATTTCAGCTTCCACTTCGGCTTTCCTCTCTTCTTTCGATTTCTCCACAACAATCGTTTTCCCTTTATCTTGTTTCCCAGGAATGTCAACACCTTCCTTTGGTTTAGAACTACTTCCCTCTCTAGCTGAAGAACCAATCACAATGCCTTTGGCAATTGGCTTTGTAGTTATCACTGTCGAAGTCACCGGACCAGCAGTTGAAACAATTGGCTTTGTTGTTGGAATTTTCGTTGAGAAAACTTTTCCAACAACCTTGACATTTTCATGCGAAACTCCACCTCCAACCTTTCCTTCTCCCCCTTGCACCCCTGTGACAACAGGCGGGGCATCCATCGGTAACAGACTTGAAATTCGTGACAATGGGGCCAATTGTTTATGAAGAACAGCTTCAAACTGAACAAACTTCTGGGACAAAAACTCTGGAGTTATTAATGGAGAGGAACTTGACTTCGTGATTAAAGACTTCAACTCAGTCAACTGAGTAGTGATCTCAGTTAAACTGTTCGATTCTTGAGTAGACAACTGAGTAAGTTGAGGACTCAATGCATCGTATAATTTCACAAACTTGGTGACCACATCAGCAATAACATCCATTTTCTAATTAAGAGAAGCATAATCACGTTGCACCACTGTAATTTCTTTGGTCATATCTTCACGAAGTTTTTGAATTTGCAAATTAACATCCTCCTTTACCTTCTTCACATCTTGAACAAACATTATATGTCGTTCCTTAGCCATCCGTCGAAAATCTTTAACTTCTCCCACAAAATTCGAAGATTGAGACTTCACACGTAACTCATTATTCTTATCATTCAGGTCCAACTTCTCCATGAGGTGTGATTCAGAGTCTTTAATCAATCCAAAACATTTAGTAAGCATTCTGGTTTCGACAGCTTTGAGCAGACCATCAATCTCCATACTTGACACCGAATTACTTCCCCCTATATCAGCTTGAGATTTAATAATCGAATTCAACTTCTTGTTAAAAATCTTGAATTGCTTCATGGACATTAACATGTGATCTAGAAAATTCTCTTCCTCATCATCACATTCCAAATCACCGAAAGTACCTCCAAAACCTCCTTCGTCAGTATCAGTTTCAGGTTCATCAATAGGTTTGGGTGGATCAGTGGATTGGGATGAGAAAAGTGTGGTAAATGGATTTTGTATAACATGCTCAAAAGTAGGTGAGTTTGTTGTGTTTGAAACAGGGATGATATAAGGAGGTAAAGAAACGGAAGTATCCATGGAAGATAATATAGGAATACCTTGGACTGATACTGAAATCTCTTTAGACAAATCTCCTTTACCCTTGTTGACATTTACATCCGTATCAGATACGTGTGTAGTGATGTCTGAAGTTCGAACCGCCTCATGAACTGACTTGGTTAACGAAACTTCGGGTTGTATGACTTCAGTCTGCTCAGGAGTTGAAGTTGATTTGATAAGATTGTCTTCAGGAGTTTCAGGAACTTGCTCATCTTCGGAAGATTCTTTTTGAAGAATCAACTTCCTCTTTTTAATCTTCGTAGAAAGATTTTTCGCCATATCCTCAGCCATTTGTTTCTTGGAGGATGGAGAAACTGGAGCTTGAACTTCACGAATAACTACCCCTTTCCTTGTTACATGAGGTTTACCAACCAACGGTGGAGAAAAACTGGATGATCGTCCCGAAATCTTTCGTGAACCACAAGATTTTTTCTTGATTCGTTTGTAAATTCCAGTTTTTGATGGAATTACTTCTTTTTCTGTTTCATCAACAACAGGCTCAACCATCACTGTCTCTGGTAACACAACATTTTCCTTTTCGTTAGATTGTTTCTTCAACGGTTTCGTGGGTTTGGATTCTTGAATAGGCTTCTCAGTTATAGACTTATCATCCTTCTTGGATTTTCGAGAGTTTTTAGAAGAAGCTGCATCTGGTTTCGGCAATAACACTCCTGTTTGAACATCAGGATTAACAGTCTTCAAATATTCGATCAAAACTGAATTCACCGGATCAACACGTTTCAGCATTGCATCAGGGATTCTCGCAATGTTTGGAAACTCCTCAGCATTATCTGTAACCTCCTTTGGAAAGTGATACTTCAAGAACTCAGCTTTTTCTTCATCAGCTCGCACATCAATTCCTTCTTTGTCATAAACATAACGAAGAATTAAACTCCAGTACCTTGCACACGAGATGCCTTGAACCACATTGGTGTTCTCCACACTTTTCTGAAACTCCTTCCATAGTTGAGTAGAATAATCCACCGGAATATCATAATAAAGCCCAGCAACCATGGTATATACCTCCATTCGACCTTTATCCAAGCCAACACTGCGGCCAGTCAAGCAGCGAAGAAAGATACCAAACAGAAAATTCCAAACACTTGCAAGGCCAAATTTCTTGAAATCACTAATCTTGGTGAGTGGGGGTTGATGACCCATCTCATTGAACATGTAAACAATTTGAGCAAAAGAAAGATCAGTGTAGGGTGGAGAATTGGGAATACCAAGAATTTGACAGAAAAGCTTCTTGGTAAGACGCATTTTCTTGTCATTCACCAAATTGAAGGTGATAACATCCATCGCTTTGTTATACGTTGCAGTAGATCCTGCTAATGAAAGCCAGGATAGTGGAACTGCAAAAGAATTGAACATTGCAGTAGACAAGACAGAGTTCTTCAAAGCCACGATTAACATCTTGAGTTCCTCAGGGTATAGAGAAACATCCCCCTCGACTTGATAGTTAGTTCTTTGAATCTTCATTAATGGTTAAGAAATAACTTCTTCAATAGACTGGGATGGAGCAACAACAGTAGCAGGAGTCGCCATGATTAGGGTTTTGAACCTTGGTAGAACAAATTGATTTTGTAGAGACAATTTGGGAATTTTTCTTTTGTGAGCGTAAACTGATAACGAACCCTTGAATCCCCTTTTATATGTAACCCTGAAATTTGAATGTGAAGCGGGATAAACATTAAATGAGATCTGACGTGGCACCTTGAAACTCGCACCACTCTGCCGATAAAGTAGCCATGCGTCAAAAAGTAACTATCACATCACCTTGAACACCGGACTGAATACAAAACGTCTTGTCAAACAGTCTGTTCGTTTATCCCAATAGAAGTGTAACCGTCATGAACCTTCGGATGGAGGTAAGGCTCTTTCGTCTTTAGGTTTAGAGACGAAGTCATTTGCCAGAATTTCGAAATCATCAGCCTGAGTGAGTAGTACTCAGAACCTCAAGGATTTCGTGAGTGCAGTGTGCCAAAGATAAGATAAGAAGCAAATTAACGAAAATTTGGATTTGTGATGTAGAAAAACAAATTTTCGACACAAAAGCAGATAAAACCCCGGGCAAAGGTTTCTTCATTAATTATCAAGAGAGATAATCAAAACTGCTTGTGTATGTTCCCGTGAATTTCAATCGAATACTTATAGAGAAGTATCAAAGGGCTTCTTTTTCAAGGCTTCGTGGGTGGCTTAACAATTTCGTTACATATCAACCTAAACATAAGGTGAGTAATTGTAACCGAAATTACTTGTTTGACCAGTGTAGTCAGTGACAAGTATGCTTTGAATTATTTTGAATGTGACATGGAAAATAGTTTATACTCCTACGAAAATCATATTCAAAGAAAAATTAGATTCAGTTGGATCATGTTGGGAAAAAATGTCGTGGGTTTCGACCATTTGATCAAGACCACTCAAAAGAATTGATTATAATTTGAAGCATCGAAGATTTGTACTGAAACAACTGTTTCGTTAAAACTGGAACATAGTTCCCCGTCAATTCCTTAAATGAGTTTGTATATTTGGGTTTCACTTTCATCACGGTCTCATGATGTTAGATCATTAACACAGAAGTTTGATATGCCTAAGTCATGATTGGTTTGATCGATGACCTCTCAGACATATGTCATTGTGTGTGAAAGGTGTTAGAATGTTGAGATGAAACAAATTGGTTCACAAAATCAACTTTACCTCTGTTATGATTGGACCAAAAAGACAACTCTTAACTCATTTGAGAAGAGTAAGGTAGCTCCGGAGACTAATGTGAATACAAGTCTGATTGGGAAGAAACTTTCGTAATGAAAATTTCATTAAGGCTGTCGAACTCACACATTGAGTCAACGGAGGCTTGGGTCGACATGATGCAGCATGCTTCTAGGGACAGTCTAACTAGTACAAAGTTGTCGAAATTTTACCTTCCCATAGAAACGCATGCATTACCCTTGTAATCCTTTCGTGAAATCTGTACGAAGAAAAGACAAAGAACAAAATAACAAAAATCTTTTTGATATTTTTGATTTTTCGAAAAGAAAGAAAATATTTTTGTGTTTTTAAGTTTTTCGAAAAAGAAAACATACAACAAAAGATAATCTTTTTGGAATTTTTGATTTTTCGAAAATAAAAAGACAAAACAAAAATAAAATCTTTTTGGAGTTTTTGATTTTTCGAAAATAAAAAGACAAAACAAAAGTAAAATATTTTTGGAGTTTTTGATTTTTCGAAAATAAAAAGACAAAACAAAAGTAAAATCTTTTTGGAGTTTTTGATTTTTCGAAAATAAAACTAAGATACGAACTAACGAAAAATATGTGACCGACTAACGAAAAATTTGACAAACTAACGAAAATTTGATAAACTAACGAAAATTTGACAAACTAACGAAAATTTGATAAACTAACGAAAATTTGTACTCCATAACAAAAGTGCTCTAGATGTCGAATTCGAAGCGTGTCGAAGAGCTGAATGTGAACAGTAACCTCTGAATGGTTAATACGATCAGCCTCTGAATGAACCATTATTGCCTCTGAATCGACACATTTGTATAACACTTCTTTGTCATACATTCGAAATCAATCCTGGAACTGAACTTGCTTCGATCATTCCCAAACCTGTCAAAATTCGAACAAATGATTTTTCGTCCAATGCTTTTGTAAAAATATTAGCAAGCTGATCAGTTGTTTTTACAAAATGAACTTCAATGTTGCCATCTTCCACATGATCTTTGATAAAATGATAACGAAGAGCAATATGTTTGGTTTTCGAATGATGTACTGGATTATGACAAATGCGTATAGCACTTTGTGAATCAGAATACAATAGAATCTTTTTCATATTAATGGCATAATCTCGCAGTTGACTCTGGATCCAAATAATTTGCGAAGTGCAAGCAGCAGCTGCAACATATTCAGCTTCAGCAGTAGATATTGACACACACGTTTGCTTTTTCGACTGCCAACTGACTAACTTTCCATCCAAGAATTGACATCCACCACTAGAGCTTTTTCGATCCAAAGTACATCCTCCTAGATCTGCATCTGAATATGCCTGAATAAAAAATCCTGATTTCGAAGGATACCACAATCCTAACGAAATGGTTCCCTTGAAATAACGAAATATATTTTTCACAGCAGTCAAGTGTGGTTCTCGAGGATTTTCTTGATACCTAGCACAATTACATACAGAAAACATGATATCAGGTCGACTTGCAGTAAGATAAAGCAATGAACCTATCATACTCTTGTATAAGGTAAGATCAACCGCAAGTCATTCTAACGAAGGTGTTAGCCTTGTTCCAACCGCCAGTGGTACTCTTGACTTCGTGCTATTTGTCATTCCAAAATTTTCGAGCAAATTCCTTGTATATTTTTCTTGATTGATGAAAATTCCTTCTCTGCTTTGATGAATATTTAAACCAAGGAAATTATTGATTTTACCCATCATGCTCATTTCAAATTGGCTTTTCATCAAATTTTCAAATTCACTAGACAAAGCAGGGTCAGTAGAGCCAAAAATAATATCATCGACATAAATTTGAACAAGCATTAGATGATTCCCAACTTTCTTTCGAAATAATGTGGGGTCAACTGATCCTTGTTTAAATTTCGATAGTTTTAAAAAACTGGTAAGTGTTGCATACCATGCTCTTGGTGCTTGTTTTAACCCATATACAACTTTATCTAAAATATACACATGATCAGGATATTCTTCATTTAGGAAACATGGAGGTTGTTCAACGTAAACTGTTTCTTCAAGTTCACCATTGATAAAAGCACATTTCACGTCCATTTGATAAACATCGATATCTTTGTAAGCTGCATAAGCCAAAAATATTCGAACAGCCTCGAGTCTTGCGACAGGGGCAAAGGTTTCTTCATAATCGATACCTTCTTGTTGCGAATATCCTTTTACGACTAATCGTGCTTTATTTCGTACAATATTTCCATCTTTGTCGGTTTTGTTTTTGAAAATCCATTTTAATCCGACAATCGAAACATTTTCAGGTTTAGAAATTAATCTCCAAACCTTGTTTCTTTCGAACTCAGCCAGTTCGGATTGCATTGCAACAACCCAATCTAAGTGTTCCATTGCAACCTTAACTGTCTTTGGTTCAATTTTTGAGATGAAAACATTAAACATGAAAAATTCTTGATGAGTATTTAATACCTCATTCTTTGCATGAATTTGATCTCTAGTCAAAACTCCATCTTGTGGATTCCCAATGACTTATTCTTTCGGATGATTCCTTGTCCATTTCTCGAATGGTGAATATGTTGGATCAAAGTCCAAAGGTGCATCTTCGTACATCTCTTCATTTTCAGATCCTGCAACAGAAATATTATCATTTAAATCATGAAATTCATCATTTTGATCAAGATTTATTGTTTCATTATCATCATGCTCCCCCTTAAAATAATTGATATTCTGATGCTCCCCCTCGACAACATTATTCAAACTACTCCTCTCCCCCTCGAAAGGATGCTCCCCCTCAACATTTGAAGGAATATTCAAGTGCTCCCCCTCCACTTGAGCATCTAGCATACTTTCGCCATCAGCAGTTGTATCGTTTGTTATTGTCGAATCATCAGTATGTTTTGAAGATTCAAGGATTGGATTATCTTCAGCATTGACTTCAACATTTGCAGCCCTATCTGGAACACCAAAAATTAAATCATAATCAAAATTAGACGAAATTTCAGACTCATCATTTGATTCATTAAGAATTGGTTTTTGTTCGAAATGTGCTTCAAGTTGTTTCACATAATAATAATCAAAAGTGAGATTAAATGTCTCTTCAACTTTTCGTGTTCGTTTATTCAACACTCTGTATGCCACCGAATTTTGTGAATATCCCAAAAATATTCCTTCATCAGCCTTAGCTTGAAATTTCGAAAGATTATCTTTGAGATTCATGATAAAACACCTGCAACCAAAAACATGAAAGAATTTGACATTAGGTTTTCGGTTATTTATAATTTCATACGGAGTGATATTGAAACAACGATGAATAAAAGATCGATTCTGAGTGAAACATGATGTCGAAACTGCTTCTATCCAAAGATATTGAGGAAGATTGGCATATGTCAACATAGTTCTTGCTGCTTCGCAAAGTGACCGATTCCTCCTTTCAACCACACCATTTTGTTGAGGTGTATATGGCGATGAGAAATTATGCGAAATTCCTTTTTCCGTTAAGTACGAATCCAACACTTTGGTCTTAAACTCAGAACCATTATCACTTTTGATTTTTCAAACTTGCTTCTTTAGACTCATCTCAATTTTCTTGATAAATTCGATCATTGTTTGAGCGACTTCAGATTTTAACCTGAGAAAATACACCCAAGTGAATCGTGAAAAATCATCAACTATAACCAAAATGTAACGTTTCTTGTTGAGAGTTTCAACAGTTGATAGTCCACAAAGGTCAATATGAAGAAGTTCCAATGGTTCAACAACTTTCGAATCTATGACAATTGGATGTCCTTTGTGATGCTGTTTCCCTTGTTCACAAGCTGCACACAAAGTATCATTATCAAACTTTAGTACAGGTAAACCTCGAACAAGATCATCAATGACCAATTTATTCAAATTTTGAAAGTTTAAATGTGATAAACGTCGATGCCATAACCAGCTGACATCAGAGGAGGCTTTCGAAAGTAAACACACTGAGGGTTTGCTGATGATAGGTTTGATATCAAGAGTAAACATGTCACCCTGATGTTTGGATTGGAGCAAAACTTCGTTAGTTTCAACATTCGAAATGATGCTGACTGCTTTGTTAAACACCACTTGATTGCTAGTGCCCACAACAAGTTGTGAAACACTTATCAAGTTATGTTGAAGACCTTCGACATATGCGACTCTCTTAATAGTGAACTTCCCATTGGTGACTTTACCATATCCTTTCACCTGACACTTGTGATTGTTTCCAAATTTAACTACACCTGCATTCTCCAAACTTCGATAATCACGTAGATTCTCCTTCTTTCCAGTCATGTGACGAGAGCAACCACTATCAATGTACCATTTATCATCATATTGGTCGTCCCATAGAACCTGTAATTAATGAAAGAATTTAGGTACCCAAGGCTGGTTGGGTCCTTGGTTATTAGCTTTGAAAACCGAGTGAAAAGAAGAACCTAAAACCCAATTACAAACTTTCGATTTGAAAGTGTCAATTAAGTAGACATCATTGGGTAAAGAGCAGAAACATAAGTTTTCGAAGGTTTAGATTTGTCACTGACATTCGCCTTTTTGTTCTCAGTTTGTTTTGCAACTGGTTTATCTTTCGAAACTGGTTTCCATGTTTTCACAGGAATGTTTGATTCTTTGGAAGAGGAACTTCCGTTGGAAGAACCATTCAAATATTTCTCATATGCTTCGTGGATTTGTTGTTGAGAATACTTACGAGATTTAAACATCTTCCCTTGTCCTTCAAGCCAGTGATCGATATTAGTCACATTTGACGAACCCTTTGTGTATGACACTTTCGAATCCTTCTTCCCAGAAGGATTTGGAAATTTTGGTTCTTGTGTTATAAACTTTGCATATTTGAAGGATTTATCATACACAACTTTTTGATGGTTAGCAAACTTTCAAATATTTTCAGATTTTCGATCATCCTCAAATTTTCGAACCTTCTCAAATTTTCTAACATTCTCTGATTTTCGAACATTCTCAAATTTTCTAACGTTCTCAAATTTTCGAACATTTTCAAATTGTCGAACATTTTCAAATTTTCGAACATTTTCAAATCGACAAGAATTTTTGAAATTTCGACTTGCTGTATTTGAAGAAAATCGATTTGGATTGTTTGTTGGCTTTGAAAATTTTGGTTGGCTTTTTGAATGAAAATTCTGTTGTTTATCATTTGTTGGAAAAGTTTTTGTTTTTGAAAACTTCACAGAATCATTTTTAGAATCAGACGAAATTGGTTGAGCGGGATTTTCCTTGTTATTCGAATGTTTTGAAAACTCAGTTTGTACAGGTTTGGACAACTCATTTTCAAACACTTTCTTGGTAGATGTTTTTTATTCCTTTTCATTAGACACAACTTGCCAAAAAAATTTCTTTCTTGCTTGTCTTTTCGAAATTTCATTTTCCTTCGAAAATTTTTCAACACGATCCTTAAATTCGTTTGAATTAAGTTTCACATTCTCATTTGTTTCTTTAGTTTCTTGTTTCAAACATTCTTTTGCATTTGCTTGTTTTTCAATCCATTTTCGTTGTGGTTTTTGTCTTTGGAAAACATATGAATTCTTTGTTAAATTATTTTCGACAGTGCTTTGATTTGAAAAGAATCCTTCGTCTGATGTTTTCTTGTTGTCATCTTCGACCATTTTGGTGAACTCTGGTTTGATGTTTTCAACATTTCCAGTAGTGACAAACACTTGATTTGGAAATACAACATCATCCGAACACTTGAAATTTGGATACACCACTTGATTTTTTTCCAAATAATGAGCTCCTTTTTCAGACAAAACTTTGTCAAAATTTTCAGTGTCTCCATACACTTGATCAACAACAACTCATGGAATGGTTGTTTCGTTTGAAACAGGTTTGTCAGGCTTAGATTTATTCGAAACTTGGGCTTCATCCTCATCATCACTACTATCTGTTTGACTATCTCTGACACTCACATTGTCGAAATCACGAACTTTCGAAGTTGAATGTTTGTCAGTGTCATTCTTAAGCAACGAATCATTACATTTTTATTTTCCTTTAGACTTAGATGTGACATTAATCACAGACAACTGTGAACAATCGACACTTTCCTCTTCCTCAATTTCACTGATTTCGCTAAAACTATCAGAATTATCATCGACATCAGCGAAATTAGATTGAGAGTCAAGTTTCGAATTCTCAGTTCTTTTCAAAATTTTGATTTGTTCTTCTTTGGTTAAGGTATCATTCACAATGTCAACAAGTTCATCAGTATTCAAGTACTCATCTATCTTAACAATATCATAAGCATATCGATTATTATGCACTTTATCGAATTTTGCTATGGTTTTCTCACAATCATAAGACACGCTATCAATTTTCTCTCTTTCGAAAGCAAGAAAAGGTAATAACTTCCTATGTTGTTCTTTGCTAATGTCAGACGAATGATGCAAAGTAGTCAATTTAGCATATAAACGTTTTGCAGAGTTACAGTAAATGTTTCTTTGAACTAACAACATTTTAACATCACTGCTTAACGAATCCCTATCACACATGATATTTGTGATCTGTAATTCCAGATATTCTACCTTGCTGCGTTTCGAATCTAACAGTTTTTGTGTCTCTTGCAATTGGATGTTTAGTTTCTTAGTTTCATTACTAGCAAACACCACAATTGTATCAAAGTAAGCAACAATATCATCAAATGCAGTTATTTCAGAATCATAAGCTTGTAAAGGAATGTTAAAAGATTGAAGAATAGCACGTACCTTGGTTGTCAATGGAGATTTATCAGCACTTTTGGTCATGAAGCAATGACCAGTCACCTCTTCGTCAGAATCTTCCTCCAGCTTCGCGAACATAGCACCATGCGTAGGATTACACATCTCTTCATCATCGGATCCGGATGACCAGATCTGATATGTGCCTTCTTCCTCCTGTTCACCTCTAGCCACCAATGACAAATTTTTCGCCTTCGTACGCACCTCCTCCAGCTTTTCGACATAATAAGCTTCATCCTTGATTCTATTCTTTCCCTCTTCCTTCTTACGAAGCATGTAATCATTTGCTAGATGATTTGCTCCATTGCAATAATGACAGTCAACACCCAAATCTCCTCTCATTTTCTTCTCGTTCTTAACCTCAGCAACCTTCTCATCATTCTTTTCAAACTTCTTCTTCTCTTCTCCTCCAGACTTGTTCACGAAACTTCCTTTTCCCTCACTCTACTTCACCTTCAGATTAAACGGTTTCTTGAAAAACTTTTTAACTCTATTGTTCGAGTAAAAAGCTATTGCATCATCATCAGAATTGATTAAAAACCCCTCTTCACCATCAGAATCACCTTTTTCAACAACTTCTTTTTCAGACACATTTGAAACAAGAGCCAATGGACCTCCCAGACTGAGCTTCGACTCTTCTGCCATCTCGTTTACTTCACTTTCATGAGTTTTTAGCTGGTTATACAGATCATTTAGAGACGATGTATCGAAACTTTGTTGATTCTTCACCATCATGCTAACACTCCTCCATTCCTTACGAAGTCCCATCACGAAAGTGAGATTGAACTCCATAGCAGAACTTTTGATTCCATAACGATTGCATCGATAGATTAGTTCATTAAGACGATCATAGTAAACTTCAATCATTTCACTCTCCTTTTGTCTGAATTCTTTCAGCTCCACAAGACATTGTTTAACAGAGTTTATCTTCGTTTTCTCGCTTCCTTAATACTTTTCCTTAAGAGTATTCCATATATCTTTTGCAGTTTTACAACCATGGATGTAATTGTAAACAACAGGTGGCAAGGCACCTCGCAACTCTCTCAAACACCGCTTTTCGTTGTTCTTCAGCCTGGTGGATTGATCGCCGACTGCAGATGCTGTTCTAGATGATCCAATTTGTTGAACATTTGGTGGAGGTTGAGCAATTCCAGTAATGCAGTTCCAGAGCTCCTCTTCCAAACCATTCAAATAATCCTCTATTCGATCAGCCCACTGATCATAATACTCCCGAATCAACATAGGAATCTTCGTAGAAGAACCTAACAGATGAGAGAATGAAGTCATCGTGTTCATGTTGAAATTCGCCATGAATGTACGGATGAGATTTTTCAGAAAAACTTGAAGAAATTTGAATTTGAATGAACAAATCGATCAGAAACTCAAAATCGATTACTCGATTATGCAAATCAAGTGCAGAATCAAATCAAAACTGTAGATCAGAGATGATTTTCTGAATCAAACAGTGCGGAAACTTTTGAGACAAACTTGCGACTCAAAAACTAGTGATTCAATTGAAAATCAAATCAATGCAGTATGATTCCTGCTCTGATACCAATTGTAGAAGTGATAATCGAGTATAAAAAAAAATCAGAGTAAATCAAATGTAATTTGAACACGAGAAGTAAATATAATTTGGTTTCAGCTCAATTATTTCCGATGAACACGAGTACAAAAATGATAGTAAAAAGGGTGAACTCTTACAATCACTCTCTAACTCTTACTATCAACTCAATGCTCAGCCCTATTTATAGGAAACAGGAAGTACAAAAAATACTAAGGCATAGACGTTAAGCTTCGTACAAAAGACACCTTAGCAAATACATAGAAAAACATACGAAGAGTACAATTAAACAGACTTCGACTGATTACAACATATTTCGACCCTACAGAAAAGTTTATCCATGGTTCTAGATATAGATCATTTAATGTATCCGCAGATTCCCATGTATATCTCTCTGCTCAACCTATCCAAGCGTCGTATTGTCAGGCTAAATGGAACTATCTAGGTCAGGATTTGTCAGGTCTCTAAATTCCTTAAGTTCATCTGATCCTAGTCAAGTCCATTTTAAAAACTTTCGTGCGTACCAGCGCATCGAACACAGAGCTTAGACAATTCAACTTTTGGTACCTTACACAGATTCAGATTGTCTGTTATCACATGATTATATCACTTCCCAAAACAATACCTACTAACGAAAAACTATAAGAAAATAAAAGATTGTCTTCAAAACGAATCAGTTTAAGATAAACTCAGGAGTATAAAGAAAAAAGCACAAACCGTAAGTCACCGATTAAATTTGTATCCAGAAGGTCTGAGAACAGCATACATAATCTCATAACAGATCCGAAAATTCTTCACATCGTTAAGCACAAACCCCATAAGTGATCCTTTCCTTTCTTCCTTTCCCGCAAAGGACACATACTCTCAAACAAAGTTCTGAGTGTTGCACACTTGAGAGATGCCTCCTATCATGTGCCAGGAACAGCCACTACCAACAAACCGAAGTCTGATGATATGCCTCCATAGCTGCTCCAGCACAGAGCGGGATCAGTTGGTGTTTGGAACCCAGTCCATTTTGAAACTAGTTTGACCTTTGTCATCCTTGCACGGTACTCTCTCCCATGACATATCCTGTTTATCACAAACAGAAGATGAAGAAATATTAGAGTCATTGGGTGATTTGGGAGATTGAACCTTTGGTACCCATCTGTAGTTGGGTTTAACCCATTTCTTGTTCGATCCGATGGATGCCTTGGTACTTGCTTTTGAGCTTGATGTCGGCCGTTGAGATGACTTTGATCTGACTGATCTTGATTTCGTTGGAGTATCTCTTGGATTGGACTTCTTGGCCGGCATACCCTTCTTGTTGTTGGAAGATGAATCCTTGGACTTTGGAGTTGAACTCTTGCCCTTCGTGGCATTCCAGTTGCCATTGTCTGAATGTGACCTTGAGGGATTTCTTTTGGAAAATCTCCCTCTTGGCGCATTCTGCCAGCCTTGTTCATAGTAGGGAACATATGCGCGATTTGGACAGTTTCGGGAAATATGTCCAGGTGTTCCACAGTGAAAACATGTCCTTTTCTTCACTGGGAAATTGTTTCTTCCTGCCCCTGGTGGCGTATCCATGCCTTGTCTATTATTGTTCCTACAAGCACAATTACAGCAAGCACTCTGTTTAACTTGTGTTGGTGGCCTGTATTTCTCAACAGCAGGCTTGTTAGGAGTAACAGAATTAGAAGCAACAGAATCAGAGTTCAAGGAATCATTGGATTGTTCAATATTTTTCTCCTTGTTCTCATCCTCTACTGCTTTACCTGCACAGGAAGTAGAATCATTAGTATCTTTCATCTCAACACCCTCAGTTGCCTGTTCAGCAACTGGTTTACCATATACCATATATGGTTCTCTATCAATCTCTTCCTGAGTCAAGGGATTAACATAATACGAATGGTTAAATGGAGGAGGGACACTCTCATATCCTAGACCTTTGGTTTGATTATCTTTAAAACTCAATTGTTTTTCAACTAAGGACCCGACTGTCTTACTTGACGCAGTATAATTTTTGAAACTAACATCTGTTTTTCCATACTTAATTTTCAAAGTGTCAAGTTCTTTGGTTACAGCAGCAAGTTTGTTTTTGATGTGATCATAATTCTCACACTTGTTGCTGTAATCTTCTTGCAGTTTCCTAAAATCATTCGTTTTGGCTTCTAATTTTTCTTTTAATGGTTTTTGTCCTTTTCTGAGTTGATATCCTTCGTATTTTAGGTCCTCATTTTCTCTTTTAATCGACTCGATTTGTTCATGTAAAAACTTGACAGTCTTAATACAAGATTGAGAACAAGAAATTTCATTGACCGGGATGTTTGAGGAACTCATTTTTATAAAAAAATATGACCTTTGACTAAAAACTCAAAATTCAACCTTAAAAGTCAAATTTAAAAGGTCAAACTTAAAAGTCAAACTTGAAAAGTCAAACTTGAAAAGTCAAACTTCAAAGTTAAACCGAAAAGCTAAATTTGAAAATGTGAAAGTCAAACGAGAAAGTCAAAGTTTAAAGTCAAAGGTCAAACTTTAAAGTCAAAGTCAAAATTTTAAGTAAAAAGTCAAAAATTAAAATCTAAAATTTTTGGTTGAAAATGTAATTTAAAAATAAAGGAAATTGATTTTTGGGTTAAAAGTGCTAAAAATGCGAAATTGGGTGCGAAAGAGAGTCCTTTTGAATTAAATCTGGGAGGAAAAGAACATCCAGCAAGCTGGATGAGATGCAAAGGCGCTGGACTTTAGACTCAGGGGACCAGGATTCGATTCTTGGCACCCCCAAAATCGATTCCCCCCTTTTTTTTTTAAGTGTAAACAAGCTGCTTGTGAAGACTATATGATTTAAACGAGCGAGATGTTTAACGTATTGCTTTGTAGCTCAACTGGTAAGGCGCTGATTTGAAAAATGAGGGGACCCGGGTTCGAATCCAGGCACCCTCAATTTCGATTCCTATTTTTGCTGAAGCGAGGATGCTGCGTGCGAAGCCTGTCCGATGTTGAGCCGTGAACGAGGCGAGGACCGCAAACTGCTGAGCCGTAAACTCCGAGGCGAGGCTGGCCACAAACTTCCTAGCCGTACACCGAGGACCGCAAACCGAGGCCGTAAACTCTTAGAAACCCTAGCTACTGGCCGTACACGCCGCCACCCCCTCGCTGGTTACGACCAAAAACAACGTTTTTTCGACTTTGTAGCTCCAAAACTCGATCAAAAACTCGTTTTTATGAAAAAACGCGAAGAACAAACCCCCCTTATTTTGCCAAGATCTATCCAAAAACGCAGAAATCCTTCAAAAATAAGATCAAATAAGCTGCAGATCTGACAAAATTGATTGATACAATCCAAGCTTTGATACCAATTGTAAGTCCCCAATCTGCTTGTGTATCAATCAGATCCGTTTGATGGTGCGGAATTCCGATCAAACGGATGATGCCAGATAAAAATAGAAGAGAAGGAGAAGAAGAACAAGTGAATCTATGATGTATTCAATGAATAGAATGATGCTCCATACACATAGATTCTCTCTCACACACTATTCTTCTCTCTAGTTTCTCTCTCTACAATATGCTCTCCTTCTCTAGCCTTGCACACACTCACACATGCACTCCTCACCCTATAAATAGCAGACATGGGTCGTGAATGGGTTTACGGTCGTAAACCTGTTTACGGTCGTAAACCTGTTTACGGCCGTAAACACAACCGTAAACTCATATACAGCCGTAAACACCAAGCTGTTTACGGTCCTAGACATAAAAGTACAGTTGTCTAGAAAAGCAAAGTATAAACCATAATTTTAGACCCAACAGTTTATTTGTAAACAGAGCGTGTTAGCTTGGGTTTTCCCGACTTTGTAGTTGATGGAGAAACACGGTGTGTTGAAGGACGACACGGCGTGTTGGGTCAACACGGACCGTTGGCCTTGACTTTTGACTTTTGTCTTTGACCAAGTTTGACCTATAGGGGGTGTTGAGGCATTTTGAGTTGTATCTAAGGAATTATTTCTGTTTAGGGGTTGGGTAGAGCTGATAATCGGAGTCGGGACCTATTCAGCTATCGTTCAACATTCGAGGTGAGTTTCCTCACTGGGTTTAGCGGGTCTAAGGCACCAAATCCGACCCTTGATTGGTTATGTTGATATACCTGTTGTCTGTGTGGTACTTGTATGTTCTTGTATATGTATGTTTATTGGGTGGGCCCGTTTTGTGAGTGTGGGCGGAGCCCGTATCTCATTTGGGCGGGGCCCGTTATGCGAGTGTGGGTGGGGCCCGTTATATGAGTGTGGCCGGGGCCCGTATCTCATTGGGCGGTGCCCGTTATGTGATATGTTTGGTATGCGGTATCTTGCGGAACTCACTAAGCTTCGTGCTTAGAGTTTTCAGTTTATGTTTCAGGTACTTTCGGTTGCAAGGGGAAGAGCTCGGGTTGACTGTATCGCACATGCCATTGGGATTCCGCATATGCTACTTTACTCTGATTTTATGACATTTGATACATTGGTTTTGTTTGAGATGTATGGATGATATTTGGAAATACTATTTTACCTATTTTAAAAATGAAATTTTTTGGGACCATAATTTAAGATGTTACAATATTATCTCAAGAAAAAACGTAATATAAACCCTAGTAAACATATATAATTTAAAATCCACCTTAGATCATTACCAAATAATTCACCTAAGAAGAAAAGAGATGGAATTAGAGTTGATAATGGTCAAAGAAGATGTTGTTCAGGCATTTATCAAACTTTTAACGTGCATGTCTAACTGTTGGCATTGAAACTTACTGAAATTCAATAATTAATAACGTTTAATAATATATATATATATATATATATATATATATATATATATATATATATATATATATATAGTGACGGACGCAGACTGTTTTAGTAGGGGTGTCCCTCGTACTTCAAACGGTGCACCTAATAGAAAAAACAAAAACAAAAACAAAACAAAAAAAAAAAAAAATTTACACTACGTGCCGGAAATTGAGCAGTGGCCCGGGACCCCCAATGCTCCACTAAGGTCCGCCAATGTGTGTGTGTGTGTATATATATATATATATATATATATATATATATATATATATATATATATCATGAACGTTAAATATATGTAATCAACTATCTTTGCTTCTACATCTTCAATATCAAAATTTCATGACAATTTCATAGAAAAAAATATTTCGATTAGGGTTCTATTCTAGTTAAAAAAAATCGCAACCAGGAGCATATCGAGTAGACCCATGTTGAGAAATACTACAATTAGGGTTTTTTTGTGGTTAAAGGAAGTCGAGGGAGTGTTTAAATGGTAAGTTAATGATACATTGGTTTTCTCAGTATATTGGAATTTTAAAGTATGTAAATAAAATTTGATTGAAGTATTTGTTTGGTTAATAATTTATTTTTATTTTATTTTATTTTTTTTTTTTGGGAAAGAGGCCAAGATTAATATTTTTTTCTTGAAAAACAAAACAAGGTATGGGAAAATTCTTTATGCATTCATTGTGCTTGATGACTTGGAAATAGTCTCCTATTCTACCTCCACAAATGGTAACTTTTTAATAATCCACTGACTTAATGATGGTAAGAAATAATGAGTCATATGATATGATATTATTTTTCAATAAATATTAAAGTATTATGAAATAACAAAAATATGATGTCTGATATTTTGTTTTCAGCTTCCAAATCATCATACGTACTTATAAAGCTAGCATTTTTTTCTTGGATTTCATGTATTTGAAACCCCTTTTTTTAACTTCCTCAAAACACATTAATTTGAAACTCCCTTTTTTAACTAATGCAACTCAAAAATTTTCTTAATTATGATTTAACATTCAAAAGTTTTATAACTTATATTATGTTTAATTAGCATTTAGTGAAAAGTTTACTATAAAAAGGTCAATCTTTTGTGTCTTTTGTGTTATATAAAATCTTACATGTAAGAAGAATTTGAAGATATTATGATTCAAAAGTTTTCATATAGTTGAAGCATTCACGATCCAAATATGATGATTTGAAGAAATAGGTTATGTCGCATCGATGGTAATTGTAATATGATTTTTTCTTTCAACCAAAACAAATGAAGTTTTTTTATTCTTTCTTTATATTCAATTTCTCATTTAATATTTATATGTGATTTGTGTGTATTACTCAATCTTGAATGTGACTCTCCAAACATCAATATTTTGTTTGGAATATCTTTCTGATTCTTCTTTTTCAAGAAAAATATTTTGATTGCAGGTTAGTGAAGAATTTTCATCAAGTTTCTATGGTTAAAAGGTGTTAAATGAAGAAAGAAGATTCATAAAATGGATATAGGTTTTTTTGTTTGACCAAAGTTGACGAATGTTAGTTTTTTCTTTTGATTTAAATGTATGTTTATGTAACATCTTTATTTATATATTCAACCACCCAATGCTCTTATTTATCTGATTGTAGTTTTTCTATTTTGATTATGTTTATTTTCTATTATTTTTTTGTTGGGTTATCCTAAACAATATATTTAAAAGACAATATTTAAAAGATAACATAATTTTGAACATTTGATATGTAATTATGATAGACTTATCATGATATATTCTTCATATGAAAATAATTGATCCATATTACTACGACGAGAATTACATATGACATTTACGAAAATATGTATATTATATGTGATTTGTTTAACATGTATATGCACCTATGTATGTTATAAATTTATAATTAAATATCTTTATGTTTAATAATTGAAGGGATTAAAATGATGCATCAAAACCAATTATTTAGACGAATAATAATAATAATAATAATAATAATAATAATAATAATAATAATAATAAATATACATTTCCAAGTACCGCATTCATTTGAAACTCACACTACAACTAAAGAGTTTTCTAATTTATGTATATTTATTAGTTACAACTCAAAAGTTTTTAACTTATGATTATTAATTAGTAATCACTAATAACTTTTTATTTTCCTTTCTTTTATAAGGTTGTAAAGTTTTGATCATTAAAAACATTAATGTATTTGAAGAGATTTGTGATTTAAATATGAAGAGTTAATATAAATGTTATAATAGATATTTTAGTGTTTTTATGTTATTAAAAGTTATAGTGTTTATTTTTCATATTTTTTATTATTCGTTGTATATATATATATATATATATATATATATATATATATATATATATATATATATATATTTAATACAAATGTTATAATAGATGTTTTTCTATTTTTATGTTACTAAAAGTTACAGTTCATATTTTTGTTCATACGTTTTGTTACTCGTTATATTATCATTCATTTGATATATAATTTACACAATTTTAAACGGTTTATAAAATTATCAAATAATTGTATATATCACAATAACTTTAAAATTAAACTATAATGTTTAATAAAATTAATATGTTAACTATATTTTTGTTTTACTACTAACATTTTGTTTCAAAGTAGAAATATTAAATAATAATTTGGTAAAAATTATTATTTTAACTATATAATTTTATTTTCGCGCAACGCGCGGGGATTCGACTAGTTAAAAAAATAAACAAACGGCAATAAGATGGGCTTCGCATATTAGTTTTGTCAAAAATAAAAGCTATGGTGAAGTTTATATTAGATGGATCGAGTGGAATAAGAAATATCACACTCTTTCTATTTATTTTTATCTTAAATCCATTTTTCTGTATTACATCATTACGATTTCAAAATTCAATATAGCAATGCTATATTACTATTCATATATAAGTCAATTAGTGTTAGCTTTTTTAAAGTATAACATATATATATATATATATATATATATATATATATATATATATATATATATATATATATACACTACAATTTGGTAGATTTATAAAAATACAACTTGAAAAGAAAAATGAAAGTAAAATACAATAATACATAGATAAATATAAATATATTACTGTATCTTGCATTAGTCCAGTTATATAATTAAATTTTGTTTAGTGTCTTGAATTAGTCCAGTTATATAATTAAAACTTGATTTTGTTTACTATCCATTTAAAGAAAGAAATAAATACGTATGCCATTGTAAGATTGATGTTACTGACTTGCTTGTTTCTTTGTCGACGGTAGTGCAACACCCCCATCTTGTTTATTTAATAGTGTGGTCATGTTTTTAACATTTTGTATGAAAATTTGTTGCTTTTTAGTTGCACATCATGAAAGGGAGACCCTGAAATAAAATTTAAAGTCTAGATAAGAAAGATGCATTATCATTAACAGTGAACATCGTTTTCTTGCATTTGACTATAAGATTGTCGAATGAATTAGAAGGCAATGGAAACATAGGTTACTTTAGTAAAAGATGGCAAAAAGATTTAGACTATGTTCTAATACAATTTAGATGGTATAAAGTGTACATTTGTATAAGCTAGTTCGATCATGCACATAATAAATGGTACGGGTGAAGGGGGTTGTGCCTCATTGTGTGGTAGTCTGATTGAACAATACGTGGTTGGTGTTTAGAGTAGTGCCCGAAAACCTAAACATGCTTTCAAACTACAAGAGCAACGGAAAACGTTTTTGAATGATACAGATCGATGGATTTGATTTGACTAACTTAAAATATGCACAAGCAAGAACGAGTCCCTATGAATGTCTATGAAGCGTCATATGAATTTAAAGTAGAGTTATTAATGTAAAAGCTATTCGTTTTATAGTCTCATTCTAAATTAGCCATAAATTGTTTTTTTGTTCCTTGCTATGAATTTTCTAAAAATGTTTCATTTTTGGCCATTACTCTGTAACAATTCGGTTACCTCAACTAGAGATTGATGTGTCTATTTTACTGACGCAGTATGCTAACCGGAGTCGCCAGATCAGCTTATTTAAAAAAAAAAGATCGAGGGAGGGGAAGACTCTAACTTGACACATAATCAGTACAAGAAACATCGCCATTAGCAGGACGCCATTAGTAGCGACACCACCAATACCGGCAACATCTGAACTTTGTGTTTTAATATCGTCGTTATAGTTGTCGTCGCCGCTAATGGTGGTAAACCACGATCTATGTAATGGTTGAAGGAAGCACCCAAACCGTTGATCATTTATCTTAATCCAACGACTGGTTTTTAATTCTTGTACATGGGTAACTGGTAATTTGATAGTTTGATAGTTTGATTTATGTTAATAGTTTGATATGTTGGTTTATGTTGATAGTTATATAAATTGGTAATCATTAGTTTGGTAGTTTGGTTGTTGGTTTAACTTATAAGATAATTAAATAGTTTGTTAATTTAGTAATTGTTAATTTGATAGTTTACTTATAGTTTGACAATTATTAGTTTGATTATAGTTTAGTAATTAGTAAGTTATTTACATTTTGGTAATTATTAGTTTGATCATATTTTGGTAGTTTGGTTTATGTTGGTAATTTATAGTTTCCTTATATTTGGGTAATTATTAGTTTGTTAGTTTGGTAGTTTTGGTTTATGTTGATCGGTTAAATATAAGTTTATGTTATTATTTGTTATGTAGTTAGAGAATCTTCGAGTAATGTTTAACGACTCGACGTGTAGTGCGGAACTTCAATCGTTCTTTTAACTCGTTGCCACCACCAAGTGATACCGGGGGAAACGAATGGAACCAAGATGATGGCACATCATATTAGTTTATGTTTAGTTAGACTTTGTATAGCATATAACTTTATAACCAGGGCGGAACACGAAAAGTTGTACCGGGGGGGGGGGGGGGGGGGAAGAAAAACTTTAAAAGAAACATCAAAAAAATTATTCGATTCAACGTCATAAAATATTAAAAAATCAAACAACAAATGTAACACCTGTTTTTCCAGGACGAATCGAATTAGGGCTTCAAGTAGTCAAAAGGTTGGATTTTGAAGAAAAAGGATCCTCGCGACGTGAGACATAGAGGCTCACAACGTGAGATGGGTGGTTGCATGAAGATTTTGCCCGGGACTGAGCTCACGATGTGAGGAGTAGTGCAACCCAAGCACATGATATTTTAGGGTTTCTTTCGTATTTAAGCATCTCTATCCCCATTTTAGGGTTTCTTATCAGCCTCAAACCCTCTTTCACCTCAGAAAAACCTTAGTGCCCATCCTTGCTTGATCTTTGGTGGTTTTGGAGCTTTTCTTAGATTGGAAGAAGAAGAAGGTGGTGGTCTTGTGTTGTTGCTTGCAAGGAATCATCATCAACATCACCTTACATTATTTATGGACCATTGCAAGTGATAAAGCTCCTACATTTATGGTTATATAAGGTTAGATCTAAGTTTTGTCCCACTTTTCTTCTTGATTGAGCATGTTGAGTGAATGGAAACCATAAAGTTGGCAACTTTATGGGTTAAAAGGGCCTTAGGAGAGTCTTGGAGTTCAGATCTAGAAAATGGTTGAGTTTTGGAGCATTGCATGAAAGTTAGATGTCTTTTCTTCAACTTTGGACCTAAATGAGATCTAGACATGTATTGGACATATATGTCTTAAAAGCATCGACTTTCTAATGTATTAAGAGGTTATGAGACCTTCTGGAAAGTTAGAGTTCAATGTTTAATGGATTAAGGACTTATAAGTTGGATTTTTTACTTCAGACTATTATCACGACGTGAGGAAATGGTTGATTTTTGCAGCATTGCATGAAAGTTGGATCTCTTTTCTTCAACTTTGGATCTAAATGAGATCTAGACATGTATTGGACATATATATCTTAAAATCATCGACTTTCAAATGTATTAAGAGGTTATGAGACCTTCTGGAAAGTTAGGGTTCAAGGCTTAATGGATTAAGGACTGTAAAGTTGGATTTTTGACTTTGGGCTGTTCTCACGACGTGAAACACAAGGTCTCACGACGTGAGGAGCGATCGATCCCATTTCTGATGAGCTTATTGGTGCTCACGACGTGAGGAAATGATGATCGTGTCGTGAGGCCAGCTCAGGTGACATTCCTTGACTAACTTGGATAGGTTGAGTCGTGATGAGTTGGGATCAGGTCGGGGTGAGCTCTCACGACATGACCAAGGATTATCACGACGTGAGATGTGATTTTGGGCTTCTGGGCCTTGTTGGGACCTAGTTTTTCTATCTTTGGGCCTTCTTTGATTAGGCCCATGATGGGTTTTGGGCCCAATTAGGAAGTTGGACCATATTGGGTTTTTGGTGCTATTGGTTTGGGTATCGGATTTTGGGCCGAGTAAGGAAAGGGTAAAATGGGCGTTAACCCTGAGTGTAGGACAATCAGACTAGGATTCCAGTTATGGGTTGTGGACCAATTATTAATTTGATATTATTTGATGGTGTTAGCATGGGGATTTTTCCGGATCAGCAGTCCGAGATTTTATCTGATAGATTCAACAGCTCGAGGTGAGTTTCCTCACTTTGTTTAGCGGGTCGAAGGCACCAATGCCGGCCCATGACTTGATATGATTAGGATACTAGTTGTATCCGTGATTCTTGCATCTTTGTTATCTGAGGTTTCGCGAGATTTACACGAAGAGTTTGCCGACATCATTGGTCGTTTTACTGGTAGACTGGTCTCCAGATTCAAGAATCGGATATTGGTCGTTCACGCAGTTGATGGGATGGTTGAGGTGACTCGGGAGCAAGAGCGTGGTTTGGAGAGGCAACTAGGAAGCGGTCTCATGATTCGACTCTGCTAGCAACATCTAAGCAATCTGATGTTTCCATGTCTAGTGCTAGAGGCCTGAGGGCCACGACACTTATGCGAAGAGTTAAGGAACGCGTGAGCATGTGCACGGCAACTCCAAATGCGGCAGGTGCGGACAGAAGGGCCATTCTCACCAAATATGCACTCTGGAAGTAGAATTATGTCATCGTTGTCATCAGCATGGTCATATTAGGGAAAATTGCCCGTGTTTAGTGGTTGGGGCGGCTTTGGTTCCATTGCGAGTGCTTATGTAGGGAGGAGAGCAGAACCCTGAGACTCTACGGGTATGTATCGTATGCTTCTCTTTCACGCTTAAATCATTATACTAATAATTCCGTATTGGTGTGTGTAAAATGGTATGCCCTAATTATCTAAGAATGGAAGCACCTATATGAGTAATATAGTTATGTTATCTGGAAAATTGTCATATGCCATTTTGCATACAATGGACCGTGTTTAGAAGAGGCGTGAGTATTCCACATGGGAAACCAGCAGTTACTCAGATCTTTAGTGGTATCAGTTAGAATTCAAGGAATCCACAAGGTAGGCATATCGGGTTTGAATGCAGGATGTGTAAGGGTGTTCATAGTTTCAAGGTAGTTGGGGATTCGATCAGTCATGGGTGTAAGATCGGTAGTTCTCAAGTTCACACCTTAGAAGCGAGGTCAGTTGCAGGTTGTATGGGGATTTCCCTAGGTGCAAGTAAGTGATTGAATAGGTTGGGTACTTGTTCGATTTTGAGATGTTGTTCCTCATCGACCGATCAGTCGCCAAGGACTTGTAGTGGATTCAGTGGAAAGTGCTTAAGGATTTTGAGATTCGTTGAGGTATTGGGAATGATCACCCGGTCTTGGAATGTACAAGAGATAGGCTTGGTTGGTCAAGGGAAAGCTAGTTGTTGTAAAGCTCAGGATGTCGACTGCTACCATCAGTAGGGATTGAGCAGTGGTAAATCATTACTCGTAAGTAATGGGAAAGTATCATTCGCATGGGTTATTTTAGTCATTGGGATTGCCAACGGAAATCAAATGGTATCTTTCGGCGAACTTTGAATATCTCGATCCTTCGGCTGGCAAGTTGTTGAATTGATGGTCCGTCTGTTCCGGTTAAGGGTCATAGTTCTATGCCACGAGCTGAAATGACTTGATGATTGGAGTTGTATCATGGGAAGTGCTTGGGATTATTGAACTTGCTGAGCTTTTGTAAATATTAATCTGGATTTGGATTGTGTGTGTGATCGTTGAGATGGTCTAGTAATGTAACGTTGGTTCTTGTAAGTTCAAGTTGTCGATAGTCAGATTGTAAGGATATGGGATGGGTTAGAAACCCATCAATTTTTGTGGATTTGAAGAGCGTGGTCGAATCCAAGTGGGGGAGAACCATTTGGATTTTCAAGGATAGTATCAGGTGCAAACCAGGAAAAGTTCCACATCCTAGTCGAGAGGGAAGCCAGTTTAAGTGGCAGTCTGGATAAAGTTTGCTAAAGGGTGAGGGTTGTGTTGGAACCTCTCTGCCTGTTTTTTTGTCTTATTAAGGCTTTGGGGTTCGAAACATAACCTGAACAACTGAATGGAGCATAGTCGGGTGCGGGTTCGACTCATGATAATTATGGTTGGTATGGCTGATGAATGTACCGGGTGGGGCCTGATGAATGTACCGGGCGGGGCCCGATGTATGCAGGTATACAAGATACGTATGGCATGATGATCGTTGGATCTGAGGCCAGGTTAGGCATGTATAGCACTTGACTAGGTGAGACCCGTGGGCGAGGCCCGTATGATTATGATATTGTGGGTGAGAACCGGTGGAATAGGTTGGAGAGTGGTTTTGGATTATGTTAGAGTAGGCTGACCTTATGGTCAATGGTGGGATCAGGTGTGAGATTGCCAATGTCGGCGGTCAATTGACGAGTATATATCTCCGTTCAGTGGGAAGTCACTATGGATGCAGGAGATATTTGACAGATCGGAATTGCGAATTTTTGGTCATCAAGATGTGAGTTTTTAGATTGGTTTGGTACTTAGGGGTGAGAATTGTGTTGGAAGTCGCCGTTGATCTCAAATGAATGATTCATCAGTGATAAATGGTTGGTTATGTTATCCTTGGTTGGACGAGGAGGGTTGTTGGAGCAATTAAGGCAAGCAAGCTTGGATAGGTCTTTCTAAATAGACCTTCATTCAAGAGTCGTGTGGTGTGATTGAGTGAGCCTATCAACCTCATCAACCGGTTGGAAATCTGGTATATCAGTTAATTGGTAGGTAAGTACAAGACTAAGGAGGTCTCGGTTGCATCATAAATGTAATTATGGGGAAATAAGATGAACAGGAGGTGGTACTAGTGTTTGGGACTCGTGTTAGGAGTCGCCTCGTTATTAAGTGAGTAGGTTAAGTCATGCTGCATAGGTTAAATAATCTCAAAGTAATTGATTTGACTCTACTGTGCAGCTCTCGTTTGATTCTAACCGTTGTAGGGATGAGTCTTTTACTCGACGGATTATCTAAACCTTTTTCCAAGAGAAAAGCTTTTGTAAACAATAGATGGTCAGGGATTCTGTTTCCCAGTGGAAACAACAAGGTAAACAAGGGTTAGAAGGGTTATGATCGGTTTGGATTACGAAGTGGAGTTGAACTGACAATCATCCAGAGTGGGTTGTTTGTCGGGGAATCAGACAAGGTTTTAGGATGAAACAACAAGGTAAACAAGGGTTAGAAGGGTTATTATCGGTTTGGATTACGAAGTGGAGTTGAATTGATAGTGATCTAGAGTGGGTTGTCTGTCGGGGAATCAGACAAGGTTTTAGGATTTCAGATTTTGGGCAGAGTAGTAATGGTTATTCTCTAGTGGATAATGATAGTGGGTTAAAGATTCGTTCGTTGTAGGGATTTGTGAGCCCTGCTAAGGCGAGGTTCGGTTATAGATTTGGAAGGTTGTCGTATGTATGAGTCGACTTCTCAGTTTGTATTGGGGTTGTGGGAGTATCACCCTTGGTGACTGGCATTTCTGGAAGCTAGTAATGAGTGATTTCAAGGCCGAAATCTAATTTAAGTGGGGGAGAGTTGTAACAACCGTTTTTCCAGAACGAATCGAATTAGGGCTTCAATGAGTCAAAAGATTGGATTTTGGAGAAAAAGGATCCTCACGACGTGAGACATAGAGGTTCACGGCGTGAGATGGGTTGCATGAAGATTTTGCTGGGACTGAGCTCACGACGTGCGCAATAAGAGCTCACGACGTGAGGTGCGGTGCAGCACAAGCCCATGATGTTTTAGGGTTTCCTTTGTATTTAAGCATCCCTAACCCCATTTTAGGGTTTCTTATCAGCCCCAAACCCTCCTTCACCTTAGAAAAACCCTAGTGTCCATCCTTGCTTAATATTTGATGGTTTTGGCGCTTTTCTTGGATTGGAAGAAGGAGGAATGAAGAAGAAGAATGTGGTCTTGTGTTGTGGCTTGAAAGGAATCATCATCAACATCACCTTACATTGTTTTTTGACCATTGTAAGTGGTAAAGCTCCTACCTTTATGGTTATATAGGGCTAGATCTAAGTTTTATCCCACTTTTCTTCTTGATTGATCATGTTGATTGAATGGAAACCATAAAGTTGGCAAATTTATGAGTTAAAAGGGCCTTAGGAGAGTCTTGGAGTTCAGATCTAGAAAATGGTTGATTTTTGCAGCATTGCATGAAAGTTGGATCTCTTTTCTTCAACTTTGGATCTAAATGAGATCTAGACATGTATTGGACATATATATCTTAAAATCATCGACTTTCAAATGTATTAAGAGGTTATGAGACCTTCTGGAAAGTTAGGGTTCAAGGCTTAATGGATTAAGGACTGTAAAGTTGGATTTTTGACTTTGGGCTGTTCTCACGACGTGAAACACAAGGTCTCACGACGTGAGGAGCGATCGATCCCATTTCTGATGAGCTTATTGGTGCTCACGACATGATGAATGGATGATCACGTCGTGAGGCCAGCTCATGTGTCATTCCTTGACTGAGTTGGCTAGGTTGAGTCGTGATGAGTTGGGATTAGGTCGGGGTGAGCTCTCACGACGTGACCAAGGACTTGTCACGACGTGAGATGTGATTTTGGGCTTTTGGGCCTTGTTAGTGTTGGATTAGTGTCTAAGTCCATAACTATAATTGGTATGTACTTGACCCGTGAGTAGCATGGTCCATTTGGGTTGCATGGCACTGGAATAATCTGAAGGATGGATAATTGAGAAGAGGTTAATTATGGTTTATTAATATATTATAAGTTCTAATATATTAATATGAAATCATATTATTTAATTAGTATTGATCAAGAATTAATTTGGAATTAATTTTGTGATCAAAAGAGACTAATTAAATATATGAGGATTGATTATGTAAATCATTCATTTTTATAATGTGGGCTTATGATCCATAGTTCTTCATGTTGGGCTAAACCCATGTGGTGACCCATGGATACTCCATGGAGGTTTTAACCCATGGAGCATGAGGGATATGGAAAGTCATTAGGGTTTAGATGGTGTAACCCTAGTTTGCCACACTATGTAAGAAACCCCAAGGCTATGAAATCGACACCTAGACCTAAGAGAGTGGAAACATAAGAGGGAAATCCGATTTTATGAGTGCAAGTGACATCTTCTCAATTTCCTCCATTTGTTGGTGGTGTTGTGTGATTCCATTTGAGGTGCAACACTTGGGGCACTAAGTTCTTAAAGGTCCAAGGTTCAAACTACACTAAAAGGTATGTCATCTAACTTGTATTTCATGTTGTTTATACTCCATTGTATGCTAGTTAGGATGATGCTTTGGAATATTGAATGTATGCATGTATAATAGTGAAAACAAAGATCCAAAGCGTCTAGGGTTGCATGTACACCATAGGAGTGTTAGAATGCTCAAAACCCTTCAGTGGTATCAGATCCTAGGATTGTTTTCAATTATACTTGATGCTACTTGTTGTTTAAGCTTGAAAAAAATCGATTTTCTGCTGTTCTGGACTGTGGACTCGCCGAGTCCACTGGGGGACTCACCGAGTCCTAGTACAATTCTGACCAACTCACCGAGTTTGTTCTTGCACTCAACAAGTTGGTGCTCCAGAATGCAGATTTTCGATGTTTTTGGCTAGAATTGGACTAGGATCGTTACCCTAAGCTATTTTTAAACTTATAAACCTATTTTTGATGTGGTAATGATCATGCTTATCCAATTTATAAGATAATTGTCAAAGTTTCATGTTTTGTATTATTTTATATGATTATGCTAATTATATGAAATTTGTTTGATATGAATTATCTTGTTCATATGAGTTTAATCCAGATCATGGACATTATTTGACATGCTTGTTAGTTTATTTGATGATCTTTATGACCTTTAATGTACTCCTCAAGTTATGGAAAATGAAAAGTTTTTGTTTTAAAAGACTTCATTAAACTCATAGGTTATGGTCTTGAAGAGTTTTTTCCATAAATGTTTTTATGAACTCCATAACTTGTCCTCAGGTTATGGATTTCCAAGAGTCTTTTCATTAAATCCTATATTAAACTCATAAGTTATGGATTCCAAAAGTTTTTTGAATAGTTCAAAACTTGCCCTCAAGTTTTGGAATTTGTAAATGTAAAAGTCTAACTTTTGAAACATTTAGTTCCAAACCCTAGAATTTTAAAGTTTAAAATTCTACCCTTATACTATTATAATGTTATAGGTTTAATATTTATATATATGTATAAGAAAAAAGTCAGTCTTACCGTTAGTAGGTCTCATTCTCGAAGGCGGTCTATAAGGGGGGTATAAGGTTACTCCCTATAAAATGACAGTTTAATGGGTGTCCACTCTCACCCACTGCTTCCTTGACTGGTGGAGGGTCGTTAGCCGAACGGGTAGGATAGGACTCTAATTCTCCCTTCATTAAAAGTATAATGATAAATATAAAGTAACTAAACACTTATAAATTCCCAAATCTTAGTTACTTAGGAAAATGTGAATATGGTGCTAACCCATGGAATTGCACTTTGCACCTTGTTAAGTCGTAAGTGGTGAAGGCATTTGAGCATCCTAACACTCCTATGGTGTACATGCAACCCTAGAAACCTTGGATCTATGTTTTACTATGAATACATGCAAATTTGTTTTTCCAAGGTTCATAACCTATCTAGCATGGCATGGGGAACTTTAACCATAAAAGCTAGAAGAATTACATACCTTTCAATAGTGAGTTGATTCCTTGGAGTTTGAGAGCCAAGCACCAATAATTTGGATGCCTAAAATGGAAGTCACAAATCACCACAAACTTTGGAAAAACTATTAGAGTGTATGTTTGCTTGTAGAAATCGGCCACCTCCTTACACACACTCAACTAGTGCCATTTCAAGCATCATAAGCTCCTTTATATAGTGTGGAGGATTAGGGTTACATCCATGTAAACCTTAATACCCATGACTCTTCCTTTCCAAGGATCCATGGGTTAAAAGTTCCATGGACTATCCATGGACTCCCATGCATGCCAAGCCCATTCCAAATAAGTATTAGCCCACACTTATATAAATACAAGAGCCCATATTTAATTAGTCATCTTTTTTTATCACCAAATTAATTCTAAATTAATTTATGATCAAATACTAATTAAATAATATGATTTCATATTAATATATTATAACTTAGAATATATTAATAAATCATAAACATACAATTCTCAAAGGTTTAACCATACAATAGTTCGGGTGAAGTGCAACCCAAATGGACCATGCTGGGTCGGGTCAAGTATATATCAAATAAAGTTATGGACTTAGACACCTTATCCAACAGTCTCCCACTTGGATAAGTCTAATAACTATATTTTCCTATATTACTTCAGGAACCAACCGGCAATAGTAGCTCTTAAAACTCTGTTGAACTAAGAAGCGCCATTTTAGATAAGTGATCATATAATCCTCTGTTCTCAAGATATCAGCCGGACAAATACATGGAACAACGTCGTACTTATTGTCTAGCAGTTTGTTTCCCGATTTCCTGATTTGTTTGACATAGAAGTAAATTGAACACATCAATTAGGTTCTGACCGAGCCCGGTACATAGGTTAAAACAAAATCATCGAGGGGCCCAGATATCGCTTCTAATCCTCCAAGGACTAGAAGGAACAGATAAACTTCGACACATATACTTGTTCTACTACTTGTTGAATTATACACAAAGGCATGTTTTATAACATCAAGTTACTGATGCATTTTCGTGCAATCAAAGCACAACCAACTCATAGGCAACAACCCATATCTCTAGGTTTGAAGACTTATATGATATTACCGTCTCACGATCACTCGAGATAAATTCCATGAAGTGATTCAAGTGAGCGTGGGTTTATTCCAATACTCAGAACTTATGAGCACTCATGAATGTTGTAGCAACCATTGCTATGGCTAAACACCTTTAGTCATCTACAAGCCCAATTCATGACAGTCTTAATTCATACCTACTTCCGACATATGACCGACTGTGAAAGTTTGAATAAAGTAATTTATTCTGGAAGTCAAAACATGCAAAGCTGAAAGAATAGTAAATAATTGACAAAAGACAGTAACACCTTACTCATAAATAAACACACCTTTTATTCATCATCAAATGTCGATTACATTTTACAAGTTTCAGAAATAGCTATCTAATCTGTAAAACTAATATCATCCTTCATCCCTATGCGCCTCGCATGCTGTAAATTCCTAACCCTCGTCAGTCCCTTCGTGAGGGGATCTGCAGGATTCTCTTCTGATGATACCCTCTTTGCCACAAGGAGTCCTTCTTCTATCTTATGTATTATGAAGTGATATTTTCTGTCAATGTGTTTGGATCTGCCATGATCTCTCGGTTCCTTGGCTAAGGCAACCGCACTATTGCTGTCACAGAAAATCTCCATAGGCTCCTTAATAGCTGGTACAACTCCAAAGTCTCCGATGAAGTTCTTCAGCCATATCGCCTCCTTTTCCGCTTCACTCGATTCTATGTACTCTGATTCACAGGTCGAATCAGCTACCGTCTCCTTCTTGGAACTCTTCCAAGTGATTGCCCCTCCATTTACAGTAAAGACCTAGCCCGACTGAGAGCGGAAGTTATCTCTATCAGTCTGAAATCTAGCATCACCATACCCTAGTACTCTCAAGTCATCACTCCCACCAAGGGTAAGGATCCAATCCTTAGTCCTCCGCAGGTACTTGAGAATATTCTTTACCGCAGTCCAGTGAGCCTTGCTAGGGTTCCCCTGATATCTGCTGACCATGCTCAAAGTGAAGGCCACATCAGGGCGGGTACAAGTCATAGCATACATGATTGAGCCAACAGCGGAAGCATACGGAACTCGACTCATCTCAGCTATCTCAGCCTCTATACTCGGGCTCTGAGTCTTACTCAGTCTGGCGTTACTCTGGATCGGTAACTCACCTTTCTTTGAGTTCTGCATGTTGAACCTTTTCAACACTTTGTCCACATAGGTGCTTTGACTAAGTCCAATTAGTCTTTTAATATTGTCTCTTAATATCCTTATCCCTAGTATATAGGCAGCCTCTCCAAGGTCCTTCATAGCAAAACACTTCCCAAGCCAGGACTTCACCTCCTGCAAGGTTGGGATGTCATTTCCTATGAGCAGTATGTCATGCACATAGATGGATTTTTCAAGCTTACACACTCTATTAGGGTACTCTGTGCTGACAAAACCCTCTGGCTGACTCATGTAAACATCCTCAGCCAACTTCCCATTAAGGAAAGCGGTTTTCACATCCATTTGCCATATTTCATAGTCATGAAATGCAGCAATGGCTAACATAACCCTAATAGACTTAATCTTTGCTATTGGTGAAAAGGTCTCGTCATAATCAACTCCTGGAGTTTGAGAAAAGCCCTTTGCAACCAGTCGTGCCTTATAAGTGTGTACATTACCATCCATGTCGGTCTTCTTCTTGAAGATCCATTTGCACCCAAATATCTTACGACCTGGTACATTGTCAACCAAGTTCCAAACTTGATTGTCATACATGGACTGTATCTCGCTGTCCATAGCCTCTTTCCATTTAGCAGCCTCAGGGCCTGCCATGGCTTCCGTGTAGTTGTTAGGTTCATCCAGATTTACCAGTGTACTATCACTGATAAGTATATCACCATCCGCAGTAATATGGAAACCATAGTAATGCTCAGGTGCATTCCTAACTCTCATGGAACGCCTCAGAGGTACAGACTCGTCAGTCGGATCAACAGGAGTTTCCTCCTCATGTTGATTGCTAGGGTTTGAGGTTCCTTTACCACTTGACTCTTGAATTTCTTCAAGGTCAATTTGCCTCCCACTGTTAATTTGGCTTATGAACTCTCTCTCGCGAAATACCCCTCTCCTTGCCACAAAGACCACATTCTCACTGGGTATGTAGAAGAGGTAACCAAAGGATTTCTGTGGATAGCCGATGAAAATACACCTCTCACTTTGAGGTTCGAGCTTATCGTGAGTCTCACGCCTCACAAAAGCCTCTCAACCCCAAATCTTGATGTGGTCCAAGTTGGGAACTTTCCCAGTCCACATCTCATGAGGTGTTTTGCCAACCTTCTTTGTAGGGACTAGATTAAGGATATGGGCGGCAGTCTCTAAGCCATACCCCTAAAAAGAGATTGGTAGCGAAGCTCGACTCATCATGGAACGAACCATGTCCAATAAGGTCCGACTACGCCTCTCAGGCACACCATTCAACTATAGTGTCCTTGGAGGTGTCAATTGTGAGACAATCCCACACTCCTTAAGATAGTCGAGGAACTCTGTACTAAGATACTCACCACCTCGATCGGATCGAAGCATCTTAATGTTCCTGCCCAATTTATTTTCTACTTCCTGTTTAAACTCTTTAAACCTTTCAAAAGTCTCTGACTTATGCTTGATTAAGTAGACATAACCATATATACTATAATCATCAGTAAAAGTCAGATAATAGCGATTAGCATCCCTTGTGGCGGTTTTGAAGGGACCACATACATCAGTATGTATAAGGTCCAACAAACCCTCACCCCTTGCACAAGTACCAGTGAAGGGTGATTTTGTCATTTTCCCAAGCAAACAAGATTCACAACTATCATCCGACTTTATGTCAAATGACTCCAAGACTCCATCCTTTTGGAGTTGGCCTATGCGTTTCTTGCTTACATGTCCAAAGCGACAATGCCACAATGATGCTTTATCCAAGATAGTAGAAGAGTCCATACACAACACATTATTTCCTAGGTTATCTTCAACCGACACAGTTTCATACACACTATCACATGGTAATGCTTTAAAATAAAGAACATTATTAAAGAAAGCATTAATACTACCATATTCATTATCAAACGAAAAGGTAAACCCTTGTTTGTACAAACCTTGAAAAGAAATAATATTCCTCGCCATTTCAGACGAGTAAACACATTTATTCAAATCTAACTTTAACCCACTACTTAGCAACAAAATATAAACTCCAATCTTGGTAACAGGCGAAACCTTCCTATTCCCCATGATTAAGTTTATCTTCCCATGCTCCACATCCTCACTTCTTCTTAGGCCCTGCAAATCAGAACATATGTGAATACCACAACCTGTATCACGGACCCAAGAGTTAGAATATGGTGAGTTATTAGACAATATAGTGTAAATACCTGCATAGGATGGTTTCACTTTCCCATCCTTGATATCCTGCAAGTACTTTGGGCAGTTTCGCTTCCAGTGCCCCTTATTCTGGAAATAGAAGCAATCAGCATCCTTAGGGATGGCAGAAGGAGTAGCAGAACCACCTTTGGTTCCACTTGATGAGGAGCCATCAAGAGACTTTCCCTTGGTACCCTTCGAACGGGTCTTCCTCTTCTTCCCTTTGCCTTCCGACGGTCTTCAGAAGTCCTTGAAGCTTTCTGAGTGTAACTTCCTCCTTGTTCATGTGGTATGTCATGCGGAATTGATCATAACACGAGGGTAGGGAGTGCAAAATGATGTCAATTGCCAACTCCTCAGGGAAGTTCACATTCAATTTCTGCAAACGGTCCACATACCATTGCATTTTCTGCATGTGACCCGTGATGGGTTCATCATCCTTCATTCGGGTTGTTATCATGGTGGAGATTATGTCATACCGCTCTTGATGAGCACTCTGATGGTACATTTCCATCATGCCCTGGTGCATCTCAAAAGGGTAATAGTCCTCATAGGACTTTTAGAGCTCGGCTGTCATCATGGCCATCATGATGCATGCCACTTTGGTGGCATCTCTCTTATGTGTCTTGTATTCAGCGATCTCCTCAGGAGTAGCAGTAGTCTCATCGAGTTCCTTAAGCTCCTTGTCAAGGACATATTCCTTGTCCACGTAGCGTGTGACAATCCTGATGTTCCGGATCTAATCCATAAAGTTGGAACCATCGAAGATGACTCTCCCACAAAGGTTCATGAGAGAGAAGGAGCCGATAGGGTTAGAACCCGAAGCATTGTTGGAAGACATCTGAAAAGAAGAAAGACAAGTTTAGATTAGATATATAGAGTCCTTAATAAGACACCCAAATAAAATATTAAGGCTAGGACCCAACACAATATATTATAACTTAGAAGAGGGATGCCGTAATCTAAGTTATAACATATTTGAAGGTAGGTGAATGACGATTCACCAATTTCCACCATGAAAACGAAATAAATTATTAGGTTTTAATTGGTTTTTGAAATTCCTAGATTCTTTTGAGATTCATTGAACTTTTCAATGGCATGTTTCAATCTCGATTGTGCCCTTCAAGTTTTGTGACTCGGATGCCGAGGATCACAAAACAAGGTGTGAATAACCATGCAAATTCACTTGGTACCCTTAATATTATCACCTAATCAATGTGCCGGTTAACCATGCAAATTCACCGGTCACCCTTTGTTATCCTTACTAGTCCAAGTTAGTGTGCCGGTTAACCACACACGCTCCACCAACGACTTGGTAAGGTACAAAGTGTGAATTTCATGGGTTAGCACCATTTTCACATTTTCCTAAAGTAACTAAGATTGAGAATTTATAAAAACATTTAGTTACTTTATAATAATCATTATACTTTTAATGAGAATTAAAGTCATTGTCCTACCCGTTCGGCTAACGATCCTCCACCGATCAAGGAAGCGTTGGGTGAGAGTGGACACCCATTAAGCTGCCATTTTATAGGCAACAACCTTATACCCCCCTTATAGACCGGCTTCATGAATGAGGCCTACTAATGGTAAAATGACTTGATCTTATACATATATATAAATATTAACCATTAATCTTATAATAGTATAAGGGTTGAATTTTAACTTTTAAAATCCTAAGGGTTGGAATTTGAAGTGTGTGTGACTTTACAAATTCCAAAACTTGAGGGCAAGTTTTGAAACTATTCAAGACTTTTCATTTCATAACTTATGAGTTAATGGTTCATAAAAGTGAAGACTCTTCATTTTTATGTAACTTATGTGTTGTATATGTACATTAAAGAAAGTGACCTTTGGAAATCCATAACTTGAGGACAAATTATGGATTCCATTGAAACACATAATTGATCAAGAATTAATCATTAAACAATTTAGCAAATAATTCCTATGATCTAACAATAACTCATAAGAACATGAATATCATATCAAAATTTCAAGAATCATAAGAACACGTATAAAACATGGAATTTTGATATTAGCCATTGTAAATGGATTAGCATAACCATTACAGCATCTAAAACATGTTTTAAAACACCAAAACAGTTTAGGGTAATGTTTCTAGTCCATTTCCAGCAGCAAAAGTCGAAAACCTGTAGTCAGAGCATCCTACTCGTCGAGTGCAGGAACCTACTCGAAGAGTAGGATGGATTTGTACTTGGACTCGTTGAGTCTCCCCATGGACTCGGCGAGTCCACTGTCCAGACAGCTCAATTTTTCGATTTTTTCACAGTTTGCATCAAGTATTCAAGAAAACAATCCTAGGCTCTGATACCACTGAATGGATTTGAGCATCCTAACACTCCTATGGTGTACATGCAACCCTAGAAACCTTGGATCTATGTTTTACTATGAATACATGCAAATTTGTTTTTCCAAGGTTCATAACCTATCTAGCATGGCATGGGGAACTTTAACCATAAAAGCTAGAAGAATTACATACCTTTCAATAGTGAGTTGATTCCTTGGAGTTTGAGAGCCAAGCACCAATAATGTGGATGCCTCAAATGGAAGTCACAAATCACCACAAACTTTGGAAAAACTATGAGAGTGTATGTTTGCTTGTAGAAATCGGCCACCTCCTTACACACACTCAACTAGTGCCATTTCAAACATCATAAGCTCCTTTATATAGTATGGAGGATTAGGGTTACATCCATTTAAACCCTAATACCCATGACTCTTCCTTTCCAAGGATCCATGGGTTAAAAGCTCCATGGACTATCCATGGACTCCCATGCATTCCAAGCCCATTCCAAATAAGTATTAGCAACACTTATATAAATACAAGAGCCCATATTTAATTAGTCATCCTTTTTGATCACCAAATTAATTCTAAATTAATTTATGATCAAATACTAATTAAATAATATGATTTCATATTAATATATTATAACTTATAATATATTAATAAATCATAAACATATAATTCTCAAAGGTTTAACCATACAATAGTTCGGGTGAAGTGCAACCCAAATGGACCATGCCGGGTCGGGTCAAGTATATACCAAATAAAGTTATGGACTTAGACACCTTATCCAACAAGTGGAGCGTGTGTGGTTAACCGGCACACTAATCTGGGACTGATTGTGCGTGGAAAAGGGTAGCTTGATGTTAATCATAGATCAATGGAGCGTGTGTGGTTAACCGGCACATTGATTAGGTTGTTGTAACATTGGGTGTACCAAGCTAACTTGCATGGTTATTCATACCTTGTTTGTGATCCTCGGCATCGCAGTCATAAACTTGAAGGGCACAATCGAGATTTAAACATGCCATTGAAAGTTTCAATGAATCTCAAAGGATCTAGGAATTTCAATTCACTTAAAACCTAAAATTCTTTTTCATTTTTCGTGATGGAAATTGGTAAATCGTCATTTACCTACCTTCAAATATTTTGCAATTGGATTACGACATAATTCTTCCAAATTGTAAAATATTGTGTTGGGTCCTAGCCTTAATATTTCATTTGGGTGTTAAATTAAGGACTTAAATCAACTAACTTGAATTTCTTCCATTGTAGATGTCTAGTTTAGACAACTATGGTCTTCCCAAATCTTTTGGAACAAGCTTTCATCTTGAAGATGATGTCCCGCGGTTGGATCGTGGAAGTCATACTTCACTCCCTCCACCTCCTCCAATAATTCTCCCTAACCCACAAGTTTAAAGACTTGAAAAATTCAAGATCACTCAAGCCCTACTTGCAATGAAACATCAAGATGGAAGGCATGTGTGTACTCACGTCTTGGAGATGAAGTCACATATTGACAGGCTGAGAGTAGCAGGTGTCGTTGTCTCGAGGAAGTTGGCGGTTGACTGGGTTCTTCAATCACTTCCCGAGTCATATAGTGAGTTCATTAAGGACTACTATGTGACAGACCACGACATGACCCTTATTGATCTTACCTATTTGCTTGTTGCTTCTGAATCAGCAATGATTTGGCACACTGGAGAAGTAAATTTGATTGGAAGATCTACTCCCCAAACTTCCATGGACATTGACAATGGAAACATTGGAAGTCCAGAAAAGATTTCTCTTTCCAAGGGAAAGAAAAAAAGGCTAAGTCTAAGATTGTCTCGTGTACCATTCCCAAAGAGTTTATATTTTTCTATTGCCAAGAGAGAGGGAATTGGTTGCGAAGCTGCCCTGACTACCTGAAAGATCTGAGAAAAGGTAGAATCGAAAAGTTTGACTCTGCTTCAGGTAAGTCTACTGTCTAACTCTATTAAGTTCCTAATTGTTGATTCTTAATACATGATGTGACAAGGTTGCATTTTGATGTTTTGTAGGATCATGCAAAGGGAAGGAAGCTTAAAGGAAGAGTATGATGAATCTGATCGTGAAGAAGGATTTCAATCGCATGGTTCGAAGATCGGATTTTTGAGCTGCTGCTTAGGAGTTATTATAGATTGCTAGGAAATATGTAATAACATAGTTTTCATTGGTAATTGCATTGTAAGGAAAAGTGTTTTCCGCATTTTATGAATAAATAAAATTTTATTTTTATTTTTATTATATCTCCTTGCAATGGCTTTTGTGAAAATTGATGTTTGTATGTTTCTATGTTAGCAATATGAATTTGATTCTTTCGTTTGTAGTAGTGTCGAGTATTTGCCAAATAAGGAAAGATTCTCATCGCCCAAGTTTCAATTGGACAGAAACTTGGAATCATGCAAGTTGTATTGTATGATGAATGAGAATTTTCGTCTTTGGTAAATTAAGACTAATTCCTTGTTCACATGTATATGTGAGTCAAGTAAAGGACTAGGGGATCGGGTACACTGGGTGTGCGTTGGTCAAGATCCACCACAAAGATCGATAAGACTATTCATCATGAGTTACTAAAGTTTAGTAAACATGGTTATGCTTACAAGTTTAAGTATAATTCTGAAACATTGGAAAAGGTTCAGTGCATGGCATAACGAATGAGAAGAATCAAATTAGGCAGAAAGATAAAAGTTTCTCCAATCTAAAAAGATGGGAGAGTACTTTAGTATCGTGTTTTATGATCATATTAATGTTTATGGAAAAACCATATCACAATTGATCCTCTCAATACATCTTAGTGCATTTGTATGGCTAAGAAGAGAAATCGTGAATTGTTGAAATAGTTTTAATCAAGAAGATGAGTCATACTTCGTTCCTAGAACAAGTCTTAGAGTAATACTCCAAGATTGTAACCTTGAGTGACATGATCTTAAGAAAGGTTTTAAACACTTATCAAATGTAGAGTAAAAGTTTTCTACCCTTGTACATTTGAAATTGGTAAGTTGTGATGATTTTGGATAAAACAAAGACCAACTAAGGCCAATTGTGTGAAATGTTTGTCTTGATTAGAATCCGCACTGACTCTTGAATATTGGTTTGTCAAGTAATGTTTCTTGACAAAGTGAATCATATATGTCAAGAGGTCAGTGGGAGTCTTAAAGATCTTGACAAGTTTCAAGAACTAATCAAGAATAAACCTATTGTTAAACACTACCACACGACTTGAGGTTTGTGACCTATCGTGTTGACATATTCTTGTTTTTGTGCCCATTCCAGTTAAATTTGACTATGCATGTGAGTTCTGATATTCTTGTTTTTGTGCCTATTCCAGTTAAATTGGTTGCATAACAACCTGGAAGCAATAGTAGGCCCCTGTGCTGCCAGGTGGCAAGAAATTAAGATTGAACAAGTTCAGTCCATATGAGTTTGGATTTGTCACTAACCATGTCTTGTGATTATGGTCATGACAAATTCACATGGATAGGAACACATATACCATAAAATCTAAGTGTCATAAGGTTTCTCTCCGCTTCATGAAAATGATTGTGAGGAAACGCTTTCACTAAGTAGATTTTAAGGAGATAGAATTGTGATATTTGCATTCTCAAATTCGATTATGATTACGGCATCCCTCTTCATAATTCGAATTGTGAGAAATGGAAAAGGTCTAAATATTTCAGACTAATGGCTGTAAGTTCTAAAATTGTTAAGGCACGAATGTGAGCTATCTAAGGAAAGGTGTATGATTTGAGAAGCCTAGATAAAGTCTTATCGAAGCATCTCATATCAGAAATCTGAACTTTGGTAATGAAAGTCAATAAGTATTGATTTCTAGAAGTCCAGCTGATTTCTGAATACATGTCAAAGCTACTGGGAGCATAAGTGTTATGCTAATAATAATTTTTATGCTAGTGGGAGCATAATTATTATGGTAAGTGTTACAAGTTAGAAATGTTAATTATAGAAAACAAAGGTTTCAATTCGCAAAGTTGCAGGGTTTGAAAAGTTGTTTTGCTATAATTAAGGGAGAGGAATTTATACTTCATTTCAAATCTAAAAGCTTAGATTGTGAGATTTTAATCAAATTTAGTCAAATATATATGAATGTTATGTTGGAATGGTTCAACAAAAGGAAATTCTATATATGGAAATGTTAATTGCGTTCTCAAATTTGATTATGATTACGACATCCCTCTTCATAATCAAAATTATGAGAACATGGCAAATAGAAATATTATAGAAAAAAACTGATTAAGTATCATGTCTTTATGTTAGACATTATGAATCGTGTCCCATATGCTTCGGGCATAGGATCGATTCATATGCTATAATATTCTCGTGTTCTAATTTTCCGAAAGCCTAGGGCGTTTAGAGGGAAAAAGGAATAGAACCGGATATGACTAAAGTGGTTAAACAACTATTAAGGACAATCTAAGGTTCGCCAAGGATTGGTCGCTTAAGGAAAGTTGGAAGTATAGTAATGGAAGGACCATATTGACATTATTATGAATAGACATGAGTCTATTGATAATGAGTTGTCGAATGGAAAATATGGAATGTTTCCATATTGGGAGTTGAAGAATAGAGGAAAAAGTTAGAAATTTTTATGCAAGAAGGATGTTCAAAGGAATGTACTTTGAATTTGAGACCTCATTTCCATGGAATTGTCTTGTAACAATCTCCAAAGAAATATTTTGTAATATCATTGGTCAAGTCTCTGTGACTTGTGGCACCTAAACATTACGAAAGAATCTTTTCATGATAGTTTAGAATATAACACATTCTAGCAGCGACAAGAATTTGGAATTCGTACACTTGCAATAAGGATTTGGAATTTTGAAATGAGCATCATTGAAATGTTTTTCAATTGATCTATTTCACAAAGTAAGGACCATAGACAAACATAGTGTGCATGCTTGGTGCATGGCATAACTATTGTTTAGACAAACATAGTGTGAATGCTTGGAGCATGGCATAGTTATTGTTTTAATTCAAGTATTAAGTTGCTTATTCGAAACATTATACAATGAATATTGATTCTTCAATATGACTCAAAAGTTTTGGGCCATATAGGATTAGTATTATTCTTGTGTTTCACTTTGCATGTTTTTACTTCCCGAATAACTAGGTTATTCAAACCATCCACAGTCGATCATACTTTGGAAGTAGGTATTGATGCAAGACTGTCATGAATGGGTTTGTAGTTTGTCTAGGACAAGGTGGGTGCAGTGTTCATGAGTACTCCTGGAATAAGATTCGAGTATTGGATTCAACCCACGCTCATCTGAATCACTTCATGGATTTTATCACGAGTGATTGTGAGACGGTAATATCTTATATTATTGAAACCAAGACGTGTGAGTTGTAGTTGCAAGTCGGTTGCACAATGACATATGTAAACGCACCAGTAATTTGGTGTTATAAAACATATCGTTGTGTGTAATTCGATGAGTAAGTACAAGCGAGCATTTGGGTCGAAGTTTATCCGTTCCTTTTACCCCATGTGGATAAAAGCAATATCTATGGTCCCCTCGATGATTTAGTGATGACACCAGGCCTGGACTGATTTGATTTGTTCAATTAGTCGGTCGTCATAAATCGGAAATCGGGAAACAACAGATGGACAGAGAGAATGATTATAATCCATGTCTCAGTCCATATGATATCAAGAATGGAGGAATATATGATCCCTTATCTAATGGACACGTCATTGACTATGTCAGAGTTCGACAACGGGTTTTAAGAGCTATGATTGCTAGTCGGGTAATGGAGTCGTACTTGCAATAATAGTTATTAGACTTATCCAAGTGGGAGACTGTTGGATTAGTGTCTAAGTCCATAACTATAATTGGTATGTACTTGACCCGAGTGTAGCATGGTCCATTTGGGTTGCATGACACTGGAACAATATGAAGGATGGATAATTGAGAAGAGGTTATTTATGGCTTATTAATATATTATAAGTTCTAATATATTAATATGAAATCATATTATTTAATTAGTATTGATCAAGAATTAATTTGGAATTAATTTTGTGATCAAAAGAGACTAATTAAATATATGGGGATTGAATATGTAAATCATTCATTCTTATAATGTGGGCTTATGATCCATAGTTCTTCATGTTGGGCTAAACCCATGTGGTGACCCATGGATACTCCATAGAGGTTTTAACCCATGGAGCATGAGGGATATGGATAGTCATTAGGGTTTACACGGTGTAACCCTACTTTGCCACACTATATAAGAAACCCCTAGACCTAAGAGAGTGGAAACACAAGAGGGCAAGCCGATTTTATGAGTTCAAGTGACATCTTCTCAAGTTCCTCCATTTGTTGGTGGTGTTGTGTGATTCCATTTGAGGTGCAACACTTAGGGCCCTAAATTCTTAAAGGTCCAAGGTTCCAACTACACTAAAAGGTATGTCATCTAACTTGTATTTCATGTTGTTTATACTGCATTGTATGCTAGTTAGGATAATGCTTTGGAATATTGAATGTATGCATGTGTAATAGAGAAAACATAGATCCAAAGCATCTAGGGTTGCATGTACACAATATGAGTGTTAGAATGCTCAAAACCCTTCAGTTAGGCCCTAGTTTTCTGTCTTTGGGCCTTTTGGATTAGGCCCATGATGGGTTTTGGGCCCAATTAGGAAGTTGGACCATATTGGGTCTCTGGTGCAATTGGTTTGGGTCTCGGATTTTGGGCCGAGTAAGGAAAGGGTAAAATGGACTTTTATCCTTAATGTAGGACCATCAGACTAGGATTCTAGTTATGGGTTGTGGACCAATTATTAATTTGATATTATTTGATGGTGTTAGCACGGGGCCTTTTCCGGATCAGCAGTCTGAGATTTTATCTAAGAGATTCAGCAGCTCGAGGTGAGTTACCTCACTGTGTTTGGCGGGTCGAAGGCACTAATGTTAACCTATGACTTGATATGATTAGGATCCTAGTTTTCTGCATGATTCTTGCATGTTTGTTATCTGATATGTATATCGGGCGGGGCCCGATGTCGGGTGGGGCTAGATGACTATATTGTATGCTATTTATCTTTGTGATTCTTTCATGTGTTTATGTGTTTGTATGTATACCGGGTGGGGCCTGATGCCAGGCGATGCCTGATGACTGACAGATATGTTCTGGGCGGGGCCCGATGTAGAGCGGGGCCTAATGTCGGGTGGGGCCCGATGACGAGCAGGGCCCATTATATATTTTATATGTATAGTATGTGGTATTTTGGGGAAGTCACTACGCTTCGTTCTTACGGTTTTCAATTTATGTTTCAGGTACTTCCGAGTCCAAAGGGAAGAGCTCGGGGTGATCGCATTGCACACACCACATTGTTCCGTATTTTTATTTGACTCTGATGTATCTGAATATTCTGGTTACACTTTGATAATGTCATGGTTTTAGAAATCACCTTTGGGTTGGTGGTTTTAGCATAATTAACATGAAATTTTTGGTCTTAGTTTTTGGGACATTACAAAATAAATTAATATAAAATAATCTAACATTGCTCATTAAAGTGGAATTCGTCTATCCTTTACTTCTTTAAAGTCTTGCACAATCGTCTCTAAAGTAATCTTTTTTGCTAGCTCCCTTTTGTAGTACAAAACCAACGAGTTGTTTAAAAATTCATCTTCCATTTTGTTTCGTAGCCTTGTTTTAACCAAACTCATTGTTTTAACCAGACTATGTTGTAGCAGTGGAAACCGGAAGAGTGAGTATAAGACAAACTACTCGATAAATAAGATAAAAATTGGTTGCTCTTCTAGTCTTTATCAACCATTTACACAATTCTGAAATAGATATCAATTGTTTATAATCTTCATGTTAAATACGTCCACCTGGAAATGTTAGTGTAACGTCCAATTTTCACAATAAAATTTTTTCATTTTATTTAACTTAAGCTTCCCAATTATAAATCAGTTATGGAGAAAACCGTTTATTCGAAATACATTTACTAAAAATCAGAGTAATATTAAAGCGTGGAATCTTCATTGTTGTTAATGAATGTTTACAGTCATGCCTTCGCCTTCCCATGAAGACCAATGATACCTGAAATAATAAACAACTGGGTAAGAACAAAGCTCAGTGAGTTTCCCCCAAAATACCTCATACGATAAACATAGAAGGATGCACCGGGTCCACTCAGCCATCGGGCTGGAATACCCAGGGTTTGTTGGCCTATCACCTGAACCCAACCGCTCCTCCCGAGCCTTCGTACCTTCGGCTTACAGCCGGCCCACACCGGGTATCTTGGCCTACAACACAAAGCAGGACCGCCTCAACCCACTACTACCAAATGTCGACATATAAACAAGCAGGATCAAGTAGGCACATAATACAAGAAAACAAAAATCATGCAGCTCATTAGCACCTACTAGTCCTCTCACGGCACACAGTCCCGCTAGCAGCTAACCTCCATGAAATGTGTAACCATAAGTACCCAGAGGTGAGATAGCCACCCGAACAGATGATCCTACTCTAGAGCCACAACCAAATGAGGAACAAGCAAGAAAGCCAAGATCAAGAGTTCTCAGGCTATCCTACATGACTACATACAATCCCTAGGGCGCTTCATTAGATGATAACCAACAAGTATAGATAAACATACAGTTCTATAGATCACTACCGCATAGCAACATCCTATATACCAGGATACTGATCTAACAGATCACTACAGCATAGCAACATCCTATATACCAGGATACAGATCTAACATATCATTACAGCATAGCAACATCCTATATACTAGGATACAGATCTAACAGATCACTACAACATAGCAACATCCTATATACCAGGATACCAATCTAACAATTCACTACAACATAACAGCGTACTATATATCAACAATCCAGGGAATGCATAACCATATATACTTAGAAGTGAGATAGGCACCCGAACAGGTGATCCTACTCTAGAACCACAACCAAACGAGGAACACGTAAAAGAGCCTAGATCAAGAATCCTCAGTCTATCCTACATGTCTATATACAGTCCCTAAGGCATACCTCTACTAACAGAAAACCAAAACTAGTAAGCTGGCATTGGTGCCTTCGACCCACGGGTACAGTGAGGCGAAACTCACCTGAAATGAAGAAAGCCGAGAACACTGTGATACGCTCCCTGCTACATTGCTTGCTTCCGTGGATCCACTAATATCATAACCAAATAAAATCTTAATCACCAATCAAAATCCTCAAGTTTGACCTAAAGTCAAACTTGGTGAAAAAGTCAACGGGCAACGGAGTCAACAAAAGTCAAAGTCCAAGGCTGGTTGAGTACGTCCTGCGTACTCAACTTACGCCCCGCCTACATGGGATGGCTCAGTACACCCATCGTACTTGATCTGGTTTTATTCTTTCCATTAAGCACTTAATCCCTTAAGGACTTTTCACCTAACTCAAATCTAGCCTTAAAACATTATCTTAAGTCATAAAGTTTCCACCTTTATGACTTTCCATGGCTAGGGAAGGTCCAAAAGCTAAATTATTAATCCATTAAGACATCACAACTCTTGCATGGAAGGTATAGAAGGACCAAGATCACATTTTTATGGTTCCTAGTAGCTCCATAATGGATAAAGTTTCCAACTTTATCCATTAGAATGGTCCCAACAAACAAGATCTAGTCTTTAAGTCATAAAAGGGACCAAAAGTGCATCTTTTCCAACTTAATCCAACCTTTAGATCCGAATCAATATGATGTTTAGATGGATAAAGTTCCCAACTTTATCTATAACAAGTTCAAAAACTTCCAAGATCTAAACTTTATGCACTTAAAGATACCAAAAGCTCATAACACCCAAAACAAGCTAGATCTAATAATTTCATCATCATGATTCAAACTTTATACCTCTAGAAGAAAGATCAAGGTGAACAAGGTCTGGATCTATAAGCCTCAATGCAACCCACGCTTCTTCAATGAGTTCCTTCTTCTCCAAGGTGCACCAAGAACACTCTAAAGCACTTAAAAACACCTTATTTTTTCTCTAAAGGCTCAAACTAGGGTTACGGTTTCAAGAGAGGGTGTTGGAGAGGTGGAGGCTGTGAATGGAGTGGGTTTAAGGAAGTTAAGTAGCTTAAATAGGGCTCAAACCACGAAAATAGGGATTGGGAACTGATCGCATACGCCCTGCGTAGTCAATTTATGCCCAGTGTACTAGGGATGCCCTAGTACGCCCAACGTACTCCCTGTATGCCCCAGCGTACACGGCTAACCCAAAAATAGTCCTAACTTCAAACGGTCGTAACTTCTTCGTTCCAACTCCGTTTTCGACGTTCTTTATATCCACGGAAAGGTATTTAAGAACTCTACAAAATCATCTAAATATCTTGGACTAGAAACTTCTCGAATAAAAATCCATATTTCATGCAAGAACCCGGCCCCTGACTTTTCCCGTTCTACCCTTCGGCCTAAAACACAATTCAAAGGTTTAGATCTCATAACCATCATTGCCTCCTTCCAAAAGGTCTAAACGTTACCTCCTTAAGGCCCAAATCCTTTAGAAAATAGACTTCCGGATCACGAACCTGAAATAAGAAATGACGGGAAACAGGATGTTACAATTATCCCCAACTTAAATTAGATTTCGTCCTTGAAATCAGCTCTTTCTTCCACTTCATGATGCAACCCCCCCAATCAACGACACTAACCGCGAACCCACAGATTTGATTGGCTCTAAACCTTCTCAGCCAAAATTCGTCATGCTAATCCCGCACATAAGTACACTATCGCGACGAGAACCAACTAGTCACATAACAAACTAGGCCACACTCCTACTTGGCTCCGACAGCCCCACTTAGCTATCTACTGACAACACTAAGGCTTACCCTTGATCCGCTAACCGATGACAACGCTCGATCAAAACAAGACTTAAATGACCTTACCAGGTCTTCGGGTTGTGACTCAGACCTCCAAGCCCCAATCGAACAAGAACAGACAAGGGAGCCCTCATCACATCCCACAACCTAGGCTCCAAACACTCTAGAGTCTAAAACACACGAATGCCCTACATATGATGCCATAACTAAAACTAACACGACTTGAAGGGAAATCCAATAGCTGACGATGATCTTAATGCGAAACCAGAAGATTCAACAGTTACGTGAAAGTCTTGAGCTTGGAGAAATTCGACTGAGAACCGAACCTTGGCACAAGGTTTTTTGCTGCGAGATTCCACTCTCCCCCACTTGAAATATGCTAGAATCTGACAACTTCACAATCCTTAGATATTCAGACTAACTTGAACTCCACTACTCGATCCCAACTACCGATACCCACATACACATGAGAATCTGAACCCACACCACATTCATAAATTCTAACTAGCATACAATCGAGGGAAAGGATAATTAATCAATTCATAACAAGAAATCAGTTAAAATAGAGCGAACAAGGCAATTTCATGCAATTGATCATCCAAGGTTACCACCAAACTTCCAAACATAAACAGGAATTACAGATAAATACCAATACCACAACAATTGCTAAATAGAAGAACTGCTAACTCATCGGTCTCCGGGACTCCGACCGTCCCATGACGACCGTCGGGTAACTGCAAAGCTAGGGGTGAAGGATCCAACACCTCACCGAAAACGAGAAAAGTACAAAGAGCTCTAATGTGTACTTCTTGGCCGTACTGGAAACAAACGTGCACACTTCGTCTGCAATCTCTACCAAAATGGCCATCCTCGCCACACATGTGACATACAAAAGATCTACACCTCTCTTCAGCTGATTCCGAACTCCGGTCGGTAGACTTGAACTGCTTCATTGCGAGCTGTGATAGAACCAGTGCCTGGTGATGCTCCTTCATTCGGGTCTCTATATCAATCTCTCATCTCCCCATGGTATCCTGAAGCTCAATGAGGGTGTTGTATCGTCGGGTAGACACAAACTGTCGAATGTCCGTCTTGAGCATACTCAAATACCGAGTCATATGAGCCTGCTCTGAAGCATCGAACTCAGGACTAAACAATTCCCTCTCAGTGAACATCTTGGTGATCTCCATCACCGACTCGGTCTTCTGTCTCAAATCCAAGTACTCCTAGGTCAGTGTCTCCCTCTCCACCAAAGAAACATATCTCGTACGGAACATCTCTGAGAATCGCTCCCAAGTCACCGCATCCCTCTTCTCAGGATTGTAAGAACTAGATAACAATCTCCACAAATCCTTTGCCCCCACCTGGAGAAGGTTCAGGGCACACTTGACCTTCTGGTCATCCGGACAAGAACATGTGAAGAAAAAACCCTCCACATCGGATAGCCAACTCACTGCCACAATCGGGTCCTTGACCCCACCAAACTCCGGAGGCTTCGTCTTATCAAACTCCCAGTACTGGAAGGCTCTCTCTCCTTGAACCCCTACGGCAGCAACTGCGACGGTAGCTGCAGCAACAACAGCCTCAGAAAGTGCAGGATAGCGATCATCAAATAGCTCAATCATGGTATTCTTGACCATCCCAACAACTCTGAAGTAACCTCTCTGATCGCCTTAGCCACTTCTGCAGCAATAATCCCACGGATCTCCTCCTCACTCAGACCTGCCATCTCAGTGTTGTCAACTCCAACTCCTGAACCTCCAATATCCTCCATACTAAATATTAACCAATGAAGATCAAATATCACAACACAATGCTCCATATACTAGGCCCTACTCCTATTAGTTCCATAGTAGCCTCGAAATTTCTCCTGAATCTCTTACGGATCCTATGCTTTCAGTAGTACGGGCCTATACTTGTAACACCCTGTTCTGAATCGTTTCCTAATTCGGGGCCATGACCCGAAGATCGATTATCATAAGGCTCGGGTATTTGGGGGGGGGAGGGGGGAAGACATATTTAGACCCCGTTGGATGTGGGTAGTGCATATTAGGTGATCCAAGAGTTCGGTTGGTGCTTTGGAGCCCAAGGGTATAACAGTAAAGTGATAGTTCAAGCCTTTTATGAATTTTGGGTTTAAGTTCGATAAGTTTTAATGCAAAGGAGAGTTGATAGGTTGTAGAGCTTCTCAACACCTTTCCGTGGATATAGTGATCGTCGAAATCGGAGTTGAAACGAAGAAATTATGATTGTTTGAAGTTAGAAAGGATTTAGGGGAAAACTGATCTCACGACATTAGAAGTGGAGCTCACAACGTAAGAAGCAATTAAATGGAAATGCTGAATTAAATTGAGATCATGACGTGAGCAATAATGGCTCACATTGTGAGGTGCGTTGCAGCCCAAGCCCACGATCTTTTAGGATTTCCATCGTATTTAAACCCCATAAACCTTATTTTAAGGTTCCAAACCAGCCTCCTTCATCCTTAACTCAGTAAAACCCTAACGCTAGCCTCTCCTTGTGTTTCTTGAACTTTTGATGGAGTTTTGAAGGTTTAAAGAAGAGAGGAACACCATGTAACCATAGTTGCAACTTGAAAGCTTCATTTTCAACCTTTAGCCACACTTCTGGACCAATGTAAGTAATCAAGATCCAAGCTTTATGTTTCCTTATTTCTAGATCTAAAGTTTTATGCAAATTAATCCAAGATCTTGTGAGTTAGTGTGTTGGGACTCCATAAAGTTGGCATATTTATGGGTCCTTAGGGTCCCTAGATGCTTATATGCCATGGATCTGAGGTTTGAATGATGCTGGAGCTCATGCATGAAATTTTATCTTCTATTCAACATGAATGACCTAGTTTGAGCCCAAGTCTTGTATTGGATATACAAGACCTTAAAACATCAATTTTTATGATCCTTGGAATGTAAGGAAACCTCCTGGAATAGATGGACTAGTGGCTTAATGGATTAAGATGTTTTTGAATCAATATGGAATTCAGACGAATCTCACGATGTGAGAAGATGCATGGCACGTCGTGAGGAGGATCAGACTCGATTATCTTGTCATGTAGTTGCTCACGACGTGAGCCATAGATGGCCATGTAGTGAGGTTCTGCTGACCGTTGACTCTTTGACCAAGTTTGACCATGGGGTATTTTACGTATTTGGTTAGTGATTTAGAAATTGTATTTTGGATGGATAGGTTTCGGTTAGAGCCGAGATTCGGAGTCGGGAGCTCATCAGCCATTGTTCAGATCGAGAGGTGATTTTTACTCATTGTAGTTACGGGTCGAAGGCACCAAGGCCGATCCAGTGGATATGATATACTATTTTATGATAGTATGATATTATGTTGTGTAGATCTGTTAGATCGGTATCCTATTAAGTATGAGTTAGATTTGCACGGTTATATGCTAGCTGTTGATATGCGTAGACTGGTAGATCTGTAGGACTACCTGTGATTCTGTCTGCATGATTATCTGTATGTGTTTATTATATGTTACATGTCGACATATTGTGTTGGGTTGAGGTTGTATTGCTTCGTGTTATAGCCAACAAACCCTGGAGCATTCCATATATGAGTTGAGGACCGGGTAGGGCATGCCAGACTCATATCGAGGGCTCATGAGTGTTCCAGATACGAGTTGAGGACCGGGTGGTACGCCAGACTCGTACTGAGGGCTTAAGGGTATTTCAGTCTAATGACTGATTTTGTCAGGAGCAATCCAGGCGTAAGCTGTAGGCCCCAAGGGCAAGCCAGCCTTATGTTGTGGGCTCAGGTGCAAGTCAGACATAAACTGTGGGCCGAGGGCAAGCCAGACTTATGTTGTGGGCTTAGGAGCAAGCCAAATATGACTTGTGGTCCCGATAGGCAAGCCAGACTCATATTGTGGGCTCAAGGGTAATCCAGTCTTTTAGATGTAGACCCAGTACATGCTGTTATTTATATATGTTATCTGTTTGTGTGTTGGTACTTTGGGGAACTCACTAAGCTTTGTGCTTACAGTTTTTAGTTTATGGTTCTAGGTACTTCAAATAACCGTGGCAAAGACAATGCATAACCGTAGACATCCCAATTTTTATGTTGTATATCTTGAGGAGACTCTGATTTTAAGTGACGTTTTGGAAACAATGGTTTTGTAAACACTTCGATTAGTAAATGGATTGTATTGAAAAGTTTAAAGTTAGTTGTAATTTTTGGGATGTTTCAAGTGGGTATCAGAGCCTTGGTTTGAGTGAATTGGAGGAACACTCATGTAAATCCAGTATCAAACTAAGGAAAAGGTTTTAAAAATGATTTTTCAAATTGTTTTTAAAATAATGAAAGGATGGTGTGATGTGTACGATCAGCCGGAGCCAGTAAGCAGACCCCAAATTACCACATTGTTATGTGATATTGTGATATGTTAGAACAACATGCTAGTGATAGGCTAGGGATCTTCAGGAATTGCCTGATAGAATTGCCTGATTTTATGATGCCTAATAGCCTAGGGTTTCTTCCTTATATGAAATTGACATCATTATTGTAGTTGCTTAATGTATGCGTCATGGTTGTACATAACTAAGATTCTATAGCCTGAGAATGTTTGGTTTAGCCTTATTTCCTGTTCTTGTTTGATAAAGGGCTTAGGGTAGAATCAGGTATTCGACTGTCTATAGGATTCAGCGTTATGTATGATTAGCATGCATGAATGGTTGCAGTGTTGGTGGAAGTTCCATGAGTGGGTGCGGTTCATAACGGGTCAGCGTGAGGAATGATTAGCCACTGTTGAGAGAGTGAGGGCAGGACGAAGGTGTATCCGAGATGCTGGGATTTAGAGATCGAGAATTTCGTATGAGGATTTGCCTCATTTTATTGTGTCTTAGTACCGGTCGACTCCGCTCCTTGAATGATGCTTGCTTTGTGCTTTGTGGGTATGTGAGCTAACTATCAAATGAATACATTAAATTACATGCTATGGAGGTTAAATAATCTTAGAGTGAAGGATTTGGATCTATTACGCAGCTCTTGTTTGAGTCTAACCGTTGTAGGGTTGGGTCCTTTAGGGTTGAGTATGTTGGTTTGGAGGTCTGAAGGGTTTTTCTCGAGGCCGTGCATTCGATTCGTGGGACTCAAGAATGGAACGATTGTTATGATCGGCTGGAGGATTGCAGCTGGAAGTGAGTGGTTGAATGATGGATTGGGATGTCTCTATCTATAGCAGGGACTTTGTCCTTTCAGTTTTTCGAGTTCGGAGAGGAGTAGGCAGGCATGTGATTTTCATTGTTAGGATGTAAACCCGGCATAAGGCTAGATGGCTGCGGGGTTTGGCGGCTGTGTGTCCGCGTGGGAGTGCGCAAGAGGATTGATGTGGTATGGATGCTTAGCGATGCGATCAAGGGTCCATTTTCCTTGGATATAGGAAAGTCAGGTATCGGATTGACGGTTGGGATTGAAGGCAAGGAGTGTATGTTTTGGATCGTAAGTCGATGTTTGTTTATGCTTTTGTATGAAATCCTTAATGTTAAAGTGGTTTTGATTGGAAAATTTCAGAGGTCTTCAGTTGAAATTTAGAATTCTCTTAGGATTTTTCTGATCCTTATCTGGAAGATCATCCAGCATGTGTTTTGCGTTCCCGGGTTAGTGATGGTTGTACCTGGTTGAGCCGGTTTGAGATATGGTTTGGTTTCAACACCAGTGGGTGGTAGTTCGAACCCCAAGCGGGGGAGAACTAGGTATTTTTCTTGGAGGGATCATCGATCTGTTCGATTTCGTGATGTTAGAAGAATGGCTCATAGGGACCTACTGTACGATTATGTGGGATCTCGGTTCAGGATTTGATTAAGTTATGGGTGTAGAGTAAGTAGCTATCGGATGTAGGTGTTCAGTATATACACGAGTTGTCTCTTAACATGAAGTAGTTTGTCAAGGAGATCGTTGTGGCCATTGGTTCCTTTTTGGCATGCTAATGAATAGATGAGGAGGTGCTAGGATCGCCCAAGTTGAGTATCGATTGTTGAGAGATTTGGCAGCCCGTTGTATGGATTGTTATTTATAGTCTAGATTGGGAAATTTTCGATCGGTAAATCAGTTTTGGAGATGGGTATGTTCAACTCCGCGAGGGTTTTGGTTCATTGGATTAAGTGTTAATGCATCCTCGATCATTGGTCATTTCGGTCATCATCAAGGCAGAGGTTCTTCGAAAGTTTCGAGTTGTGTCAGTTGAAGTTCACTGGATGTGTGAACCTATCCTCAAGTTCCGAATGTTTTACATTTTCTTTGATTTATGGGTATGTTTACCCATAATTATGGTGTGGAACTTTGGTTCATAACAGGCTCAAGTTTGGCGCTTTTCCTTGGTTATTGTAAGTTCGTATGTTGAGACAACGTTGTTTAGTTTTCCAGGTGTGACTTGATCAACGTAGAATCTAATTTTGGCATGTCGTGTCAGTAGGATTTGTAGTGGGATTGATCCAACTAAAGTTTTGGCAGCATTTCTGGATCACCTTGGGAGCCTTCTCGAGTTGGTTACTTATTGGTGGAATCTATCGAGATTCAATCAAGGTATGCGATCTTGTTCCGATCATTCATGAGGATGTCTTCTGTTGATGATTGAGGATCGTCATTCGTTTGAACTCTGGTACGTCGCCCCTTTTGGATGAGGTTATGGGTTCCCTAAGGAAGTCAATTGTGGTAAATTCATTTTATTGTCGAGAGGGGTATATATGGGCTAGTCAAGATATCAGTGGAGTGCTTGGTTTGAATTATATGCATGGTTCTTTTGGGTTATAGCCCTTGAATTTGATCAAGAGTACGATCGTTTATCTTATTCTCGGGTCATGTGCGACCATGATTTCATAGGGTTATTCATTGGTAGCAGATTGTTCTGTGGAAGGAAAATGTACATGGTAAAAGAACGTGGCACTATTGCGCTAGCTTAGTGTTGAGAGGGATGTTAATTAGGTCCTCGCAAGGCGGTGGAATGAGGATGAGTATCTTTAGGCCCCCGTGATGCTGGTTTTGTGTTTCCAGGCGAATCATGGAATTTCGACAAGATTGGTGTAATACCGAGAGCATTCCACACATGGAATGAGGGTCGAGAAGGGCATTCCAGACTCATGATGTGGGCTCGGAGGCAATCCAAACCTATGCTGAGGACATTGTAGGGGTATTCCAGACATTGGTTGTGGTCCTAGTGATCATGATTGTGGATTCTTCTGCTTGTAGTACTTTTGGTATAGGCGCATTGATGGAATTCGGGAGACTCACGGATCAACTGGTTTGGATAAAGTGAACAGTTAAGGATTGTTCGGATTATCAGTCGTGCATCAGAAACTCTATGCGAAGTGTTTGCATTATAAATCCCGTTTGTTCGCAGGCTATTATTAGGGGATTGGTTACCAAGGTTGGGTATCGGTTATGGAGTCTCGAATCATGAAGTTCTTTGTGAATGTCTCGAATGATTTTCCAGGTGGGGATAAGCCTGAGTTGATAAAGGTTGGAGGCAAATGTGAAAATTCTTGGATTTCTCATCTCAGCTCGTAGGAACAATGGTTGGAAATGGTGTGTCAAGGAGTCAAGGGTTTATTAAATGCTATTGGTACATCTTACGGATTTGTAATTGATGGAAATTCACGATTGATGGGTTTGAATTCTTTTCCGCGAGTTTGGGGGTGATCTTAGTCAAAGAAAAGGAGTGGGTTCAGCAAATGGAAGATTATTAGTCCTGGAATATGGGTTCTAAACTTTAGATCTGATGTGTTCCTAGTTTTGGAAAGCATATTGATATAGTGGATTCGGTGATTGTAGTTTTGAGAGTCCCCGGATCTGTGATCCCCACTAGAAGTTCGGTTTTATAGCTAGGAAGTTGTGGATTATGCTAGTGTTATACATGCTCCCTGCATCATTTATATAGATGAGACTCACGTCGGGATTCGCCGTATTTTGAGTTGAGGTTTCAACAGCGGATTTTCGGCTAAGGGTTCCATCGTGAAGCGGAAGCGAGAACTGATTTCGAGGACTAAATTTAATTTAAGTGGGAGAGAGTTCTAACACATGTTCTGAATCGTTTCCTAATTCGGAGTTGTGACCCAAAGATCGATTATCATAAGGCTTAGGGCTTTGGGGGTGGGCGGGAAGAGATATTTAGACCCCTTTGGATGTGGGTAATGCATATTAGGCGATCCGAGAGTTCGGTTGGTGCTTTGGAGCCCAAGGTATAACTGGAAATTGATAATTAGAGCCTATTATGAATTTTGGGTTCAAGTTCGGTAAGTTTCAAGGAAAAGAGAGTTGATAGGGTTGTAGAGCTTCTTAACACGTTTTCGTGGATATAAAGATCGTCGAAATCTGATTTGAAACGAATAAGTTATGATTGTTCGAAGTTGCAAAGGATTTGGGGGAAAACTGATCTCACGACATGAGCAGTGGAGCTCACGACGTGAGAAGCGATTAATCGTTAATTTTTAATTAAACTGAGCTCACAACGTGAGCAATAATGGCTCACGACTTGAGGTGCGCTGCAGCCAAAGCCCACGATCTTTTAGGGTTTCCATCGTATTTAAACCCCATAAACCTCATTTTAGGGTTCCAAACAAGCCTCCTTCATCCCTTAACTAAGTAAAATCCTAACCCTAGCCTCTCCTTGTGTTTCTTGAACTTTTGATGGAGTTTTGGAGGTTTGAATAAGAGGAGAACACCATGGAAGCATAGTTGCAGCTTGAAAGCTTCATTTGCAACCTTTAGCCACACTTCTAGACCAATGCGAGTAATCAAGATCCAAGCTTTATGTTTCCTTATTGCTAGATCTAAAGTTTTATGCATATTTATCCAAGATCTTGTGAGTTGGAGTGTTGGGACTCCATAAAGTTGGAAACTTTATCGGTCCCTAGGGTCCCTAGATGCTTATATGCCATGGATCTGAAGTTGGATTGATGTTGGAGTTCATACATCAAAATTTATCTTCTTTTCTCCATGAATGACCTAGTTTGAGCCCAAGTCTTGTATTGGACATACAAGACCTTAAAGCATCGATTTTTATGATCCTTGGAGTGTTAGGAAACCTCCTGGAACAGATGGACTAGTGGCATAATGGATTAAGAGCTTTTTGAATCAATATGGCATTCAAACGGATCTCACGACGTGAGAAGATGCATGTCACGTCGTGAGGAGGGTCAGACTCGATTATCTTGTCTTGTAGTAGCTCACGACGTGAACCATAGATGGCCACGTCGTGAGGGTCTGCTGACCGTTGACTCTTTGACCAAGTTGGACCATGGGGTATCTTGGGTATTTTGTTGGTGATTTAGAAATTAGTATTTTGGATGGATAGGTTTCGGTTAGAGATGAGATTCGGAGTCGGGACCTCATCAGCCATTATTCAGATCGAGAGGTGATTTTTACTCACTGTACTTACGGGTCGAAGGCACCAAGGCCGACCAAGTGGATAGGATATCCTGTTTTATGATAGTATGATATTATGTTGTGTAGATCAGTTAGATCGGTATCCTGCTGAGTATGAGTTAGATCTGCATGGTTATATGGTAGATGCTGATATGCATAGACTCGTAGATCTATAAGACTACCTATGATTCTATCTGCATGTTTATATGTATGTGTTTATTATCTGTTACATGTCAACATATTGTGTTGGGTTGAGGTTGTACTACTTCGTGTTGTAGCCAACAAACCCTGGAGCATTCCAGATATGAGCTGAGGGTCGGGTAGGGCATGCCAGACTCATACCGAGGGCTCATGAGCATTCCAGTAACGAGTTGAGGACCGGGTGGTATGCCAGACTCTTACTGAGGGCTTAAGGGTAATTCAGTGCAATAACTGATTTGGTCAGGGAGCAACCCCGACATAAGCTATGGGCGCCGAGGGCAAGCCAGAGTTATTTTGTGGGCTCAGGAGCAAGCCAGACATAAGTTGTAGGCCGAGGGCAAGCCAGACTTATGTTGTGGGCTCAGAAGCAAGCCAGATATGAGTTTTGGGCCCGATAGGCAAGCCAGACTCATACTGTAGGCTCAAGGATAATCCAGTCTTTTAGCTGTGGACCCAATACATGTTGTTATTTGTATATGTTACTTGTTTGTATGGTGGTACTTTGGGGGAACTCACTAAGCTTCGTGCTTTACAGTTTTTAGTTTATGGTTTCAGATATTTCAGAGAACTGTGGCAAGGCGAAGGCGTGACCGTACACATCCCGATTTTTATGTTGTAGATCTTGGGGAGACTCTGATTTTAAGCAACGTTTTGGAAACAATGGTTTTGTAAACACTTTGATTAGTAAATGGGTTGTTTTGAAAAGTTTAAAGTTAGTTGTAATTTTTGGGATGTTTCAATACTACCTTCCACACCTATCCGTAGTTGATTATGAATTCATCCCAAGGTCCTAAGTCACTACACTAGGCCACTCCTAGGTGTGCTAACACCAACTTCTCCTACGAGATATAACTCACTAAGCTTCGTGCTTACAGTTTTTAGTTTATGGTTTCAGATATTTCAGAGAACTGTGGCAAGGCGAAGGCGTGACCGTACACATCCCGATTTTTATGTTGTAGATCTTGGGGAGACTCTGATTTTAAGCAACGTTTTGGAAACAATGGTTTTGTAAACACTTTGATTAGTAAATGGGTTGTTTTGAAAAGTTTAAAGTTAGTTGTAATTTTTGGGATGTTTCAATACTACCTTCCACACCTATCCGTAGTTGATTATGAATTCATCCCAAGGTCCTAAGTCACTACACTAGGCCACTCCTAGGTGTGCTAACACCAACTTCTCCTACGAGATATAACTAACTTCCTATGCACTCTTCCTAATATTACCCTCGCTCCCACACCACTGGTTGCTTTTGTGAATGCTTGTTGTACACAATACGGGGTCAGATAGACTGTCGAATAATCAACTCTGCCCTAAATCCACAACCAAACAAGGAACAAGAAGTAAGGCCAAGTCGATCATTCTAAGGTTATTCAATCCCGACCATATACAACTAATCAACATACAGGTAGCAATCACACAATCAAGTAACATATAGCAAACAAATCTCTATATCATAATGCAATACTGAACTCAGGACTTATATTCAACAGTTTCTAAAAGAACATTATCCACTAGCATGCTTTTCTAACAGTTCATATATCAACAAAATGAAAACTCAACAAACAAAACAAGTATGGGTATTTTGGGAACCACTCTCCTGTTCAGGCTCTGGCTAACTGTACACACCACATCTTCCTGAAAAAGCCAAAGTTAAGTCAAGGCCCACGTTCCCGATCCCAAGCCAACAATCAAACAAGAACATGACAAGAGACCGAGCCCATGTCCCTAACCCAACCCTTTTATTATAAATTCTTTTTCAAAAACATTTTGCAAAAACTCTTGGATCCTAGTTTGAGACTGGATTCACACAATTGTTCCTCCAATTCACTCAAAGCAGGGCTCTGATACCAACTGGTAACGTTTAATTTTCATAATAAATTTTTTTTATTTTATTTAAGTAAAGCTTCCCAATTATAAATCAGTTATGGAGAAAACCGTTTATTCTAAATACATTTATTAAAAATTACAGTAATATTAAAGCGCGTAATCTTCATTGTTGTTGATGAATTTTTACACTCACACCTTCGCCTTCCCATGATGCCCAATGATACCAGAAACAATAAACAATTGGGTAAGCACAAAGCTTGGTGAGTTTCCCCCAAAATACCCCATACAATAAACACACAAGCATGCACCGGGTCCATTCAGCCATCGGGTTGGAATACCCAGGGTTTGTTGGCCTACCGCCTCAACCTAACCGCTCATCCCGATCCTCCGTGCCTTCGGCTTATGTCGACATATAAACAATAAGGATCAAGTAGGCACATAATAGAGGCAAACAACAATCATAAAACTCACTACATCTACTAGTCCTCTCACAGCACACAGTCCCGCTACCATCTAACCTTCATGAAATACGTAACCATAAGTACCCAGAGGTGAGATAGCCACCCGAACAGATGATCCTACTCTAGAGCCACAACCAAACGAGGAACAAGAAAGAAATCCTAGATCAAGATTTCTCAGGCTATCCTACATGACTACATATAATCCCTAGGGCACTCTATTAGATGATAACCATCAAGTACAGATAAACATACAGTTCTACAGATCATTACTGCATAGCAACATCCTACATACCAGGATACTGATCTAATAGATCACTACAGCATAGCAACATTCTATATACCAGGATACAGATCTAATAGATCACTGCATCATAACAACCTCCTATATATCAGGATACAGATCTAACAGATCACTATAGCATAGCAACATCCTATATACCAGGATACTGATCTAATAGTTCACTACAACATAACAACATACTAAATATCAATAATCCAGGGAATATATAACCGTGTATACTCAGAGGTGAGATAGGAACCTAGACAGGTGATCCTACTCTAGAACCACAACCAAACGAGGAACAGGTAAAAGAGCCTAGAACAAGATTCCTTAGTGTAACGACTCGCCTTATTTAGATATTTTCTCTAATTATTTTTGTCTCTAGAATAGTCCTTTCTAGAAAATTCTAGAAGATATCTAGAAGCTCCATGGAAGGCTCATGAAGAGACATCTTCTAGAAACATTCTAGAAGATGTCCCTTAGTTCCTAGTAGTCCTTGCCTATTTTATAAATAGGGCTCTCCCATTTCATTTCCCCTCACCTTGTAATTGAGTTGAGTTCTCTTGAGCAATAAAAAGCTTTCGTGTGTTGAGTTATTTTCTTCTTTCCTTGTTCTTGTGTTGAAGTTTTGAGTTAGGCTGACTTAGTTTGAGAAATAAGTGCCGCATGGTGAGCTTGAAGATTCAAGTCCGTGACAAGTGGTAATAGACCAAAGCAATTGAAGGAAGGTATGGCGAATGAAATGGAGAAGAATGTTGTTGGAGATGCTAGTATCGTGGTGAATGAAGATAATAAAGGACGGGACGAGATTCGTCATGGTGCAAGCAAGGGACATTGTAAGTCCAAGGATATGTGGGGATCCTTATATAAGAGAATTTCCGAAGTGGAGACTTCCTTAGAGATGTTGTGTGATCAATTTGAAGATGCACATCAACAAGTGGGGGTGATAGCATCGGATAATGATGTAATGCAAGACAATGTGAAAGGAGCGATCAACAAACTTGGTGGGGTATTAATGCAAGATGGGCACACGATCGCATACAAGAGTCGAAAATTGAACGAGGTGGAGAAACTTTACACGATGCAAGAAAAGGAGATGGCCGCTATCATCCACTGGTTACGAGTATGGAGACACTATTTACTCGGTGCCAAATTTGTGATCAAGACGGATAATATTGCGACAAGCTATTTCAAATACAAAAGAAGTTGAGCCCGAAACAAGCCTGATTGTAACATCCAAAAATCATGACCAAAAATTTCATTTTTGATATAACGATTCATAAAAACAGTTTAAAGAAAACATCATCAAGTTATTTCATTTCATAAATGCCATAGATCATATGTCTCAAAAGCGTGTCATAATATAGTAACAATGTCAGAGTACAATCCCAAGAACATCATAGTGTGGAAAATAATGGTGTCATGCGTTGCTACCGTGTCGGCTCCTTTCCCTTCAAAGAAGAAGGACCTGAAACAAAAACTGTAAACCGTAAGCACAAAGCTTAGTGAGTTCCCCCATCATACCACATACGATACATAACACATACTGCCTAACATATCCGGGTACTAGCTATCCCTTCAATCCCTTTCAACTTGTAACTTGCCTAGCATATCAGGGTGCTGGCCTACCCCTTCGGTCTTGTCGACCGGTAACTTGCTTAGCATATCTGGGTGCTGGCCTACCCCTTCGGTTCTGTCGACCGGTACCTCGCCTAGCATATCAGGGTGTTGGCCTACCCCTTCGGTCCTTTCGACCGGTACCGGGGACTATGTCACCCCTTACTTCTACCACATAGCATCCTAGTCCATAACATATAAGTCATATACTGGCTAGCTTATCCGGGTGCTGGTATACCCCTTCGCCCCTATCGACCGGTACTAGGGTCTATCCTACCCCTTTTACCACTATCACATAACATCATAGCATACTCGCGCATAAAACATAACAGATATTGACATACCAGACAACTATCACAAAGACAATCATCTCAACTACATCTCCTACTAGTGGGCCGACATTGTGGCCTTAGACCCACTTCTACTGGAAGGTAACTCACCTCAATGTCGTGAAGTAGCTGAACTGTCCTTGGTGTTGGGATCAACTCCTATCAAACTCCTACACATAACAATCTCCTTTAATTACTCTTTCATACTCGTAACCCCTTTAAGGGTCAACTCTGGTCAAAGGTCAAGGTCAAAGTCAACATCCTGGAAAAAGTCAACACCCTGGTTGACTCAACTTGCCGAGCTGGTCCATCAACTCGTCGAGTTCTATAATCCATAGAACCTTGAAATCCCGATCTTACTCGTCGAGTCCTTTCATTAACTCGTCGAGTTCTTCCTTATAACGTAGTCGGGACCTTCTACTCATAACTCGTCGAGTTCCTCCTTGAACTCGTCGAGTTCTTCTTCATACATGTGACAACTAGAAATTTTTGGGTCAAACCAATTCTAAGGGGTCTTGTGTACAAGTGTATCCACAAGGTATATCTATGTAACTTTGATGCAATAATGTTTATTGAAAGCCAAGAGGGCACCATTTGTATGATTAAAGACAATACACACTTGGAAATTCATGTTGAAATAAACCTTGAAAGGTCAATGCAAGTAAAACAAGAATCAAAAGGCTTTAACATAAAAACATGTATTTATGCCATGACCTTAAATTCTCGAATTGTAAGGCCACCATCTTTAGGACTTCTATTCCTCAAGACCGAAAACACATCCATGAGATCACTACAAGACCGAAATCTCTAGTGTATGGCCCATTAAGGCCGAAAACACTTCAATATAGAACCAAAATCACTTGTTTGTAGCACTTTAGGACCGGAATCATCAATAGGAGTGTGTACCAAGGGATTTCTTTCATGCCTAGGCCGAAATCACCTTCTTTATGGCCGAAAACTCAAAGGTGATCCATCTAAGAGTTATTCCAGTGGGATACAAAAGATAAGGTTTGACTTTAAGATGTGATATCCTACCCTATTTCCCATGCAAACTCGGCAGTATCCCAAGCAAAATGTTCAACAAATAAACATATTACCCAACAGGTAACTAGGCAAAGTTCATATCAAACTATCCTCCTTATAATGAACGAAACCACCACTTAGGATTTTCCCCATTTCCAATTCAAACTACCAGTAAACTTCACTTCCTCTCTAGAGCAAATTCCAAGCTTTCAAGTTCAAAAAACCTTCAAGTAATCCTTAGATCCTTGTAAGTATTTTCGAGATTCCTAGTGATTCTATACATTTTTATGTTGATTTCACTCTATTTATACACATTAAAATGTGTTAAACCCATAGGATAAAGCCATCTCCAAGGAAGTTCATCCAGTCCAATCAAGAGTTTAGGCTTGAAATCTTCACCTCATCACTTCAAACAACCCACAAATCCACTCAAGGTGAGTTCATACCCCCCCCCCCCACATTTTCAAGCTTTTTCATGTTTTTAGGGGGGGTACAAGCTAAAATTTATTTACTACATAAATACTTGTTGTTACTTCTTGATGTTGAAGTATAGACCATTATGTTCTCAAGTTAGGATTATCACTACTTTTATACAGATTTGTGATAAATTAGTTTTGATATGCAAAGTTAACCAAAAACATAACTTATATTATGTTACAAATATCATCAAGAAAATATGATTGTAAAACTACAAGGTTTTGGAAACTTTTTACTAAAAGATAGTTTTTCTAGCAAAAACAGTTACATTTTAGTCATTTACTATTTTGGCGGGTTTCAACCCAAAGATATCAAGTTTTACTTTCATATTTTGACAAGATAACATCTTTATATTTATATAAAAGATCATATAAATAGTCTCAACAAACATACAAGATAAACTATAATTGGTATAGTTTAGGAGTCACAAAACCACACTTTCATTTCAAAAAAGCCATTTAATTTTCAAAGGTATAATTATTTTACAAGAAAAAGGAGTCATAGTTCATGTAAATCTGTTGATGCTCTTGTGAGATGTTCCTTCACCGTACCTACCTAGTGTACACCTTAAGTCCTGCATTATAACCAGAGTCTCCTTGAGGGAGAGCGAGATAGTTGTGTATAGATCTATACGGGATTGACAACCCCACACCTCAGCTGTTCGCTACAGTTAGACCGGCAAGTCTAGGGTGACAAAAGTCTACCGACTCCGACGCCTGAAGAACGTCGTTCAGGCATATCAGTCATATCAAGCATGGTTATAATAACTCACATAGGGATTAACAAAACGACTTGGTTTACAGAGTAACTTACACTTCATTAGTTTTATATAAAGATAAAACTACATAATATTTCTCAATACAGCATAACTTACATTTTTGGTCTTACGGTTAAGACTACAGTTCATATTTAAGAAAATATTGGATTTTCTGGAAACATACATATTCATTTTACAAGGAAAGGATACAAAGGAAATACATACATTTTAGTTTTGGGTATAAAGCTCACAACTCGTTTTTAAAGAAAATATCGGATTTTCTAGAAGTATACAAAAAAATCATTTTACACGAGACCGATACAAATCCTTCTCATACAAAATGCTTATGAACTCACCAACTTAATTGTTGACACTTTTCAAAATCACTTGTATTCTCAGGAAACCAGTAGACATGTATCCAAACATTTTTAGGGCAGGTGGCGCTGCATCATGTTTTCTACTTTTCAGTATTTGTATTTAACTTTTGAGCAAGCGACGTTTGTAAACAATGTAAACTTGTAATCTCAATGTATGATGGTTGTCTTGCTATGATTCATTTATATTCAATTGTTATGATACTGTGAAATGACGTCCTCCACCCTCAGACGTTTCCGCCGTTCCGGTTTAGGGGTGTGACATTACAGAGTCGGGACATTTTTTTCATGGCTCGTCGAGTTCCTCCTTATACTCGTCAAGTTTTTTAATCTTCAAGCCCAAAACATGTCCAACTCGCTGAGACATTTCCTAGAATCAGTGAGTTTACTCAGTAACAAAAAAGGTTGGGGGACCACGACCCAATTCGTCGAGTTGTATGAACAACTCGTTGAGTCCCCCATATTCAAAATCTATACAGTCGATTTTAGTCGGGCTTAATGAAACCAAAACGTAGATCTGGCCCCCTAGGGTCGATATATCACATAAAGTTTCTAACTTTACGTGCATGCATGGGCTATTTAGCTCAAAAATCCCTAAAAAGTGATTCATATGATGCATGGGACTCCCATGGTCATAAAGTTGGCACCTTTATGCCATGGAGTCCCTCAAAGACTCTAGATCTGAAGTTATTACCCCAAAACATGCTTACATCCATGAATGATTCCATAATATGCTCCACATGGCCCTAAACTACCCCATAAAGAGATCTAGTAAACAAATAGATTAGGTATAGACTTTATACCTCAAATGAACTGGAAATGAAGTTCTTCTTCTGGATCCAAATCTCCTTCCCTCAACCAAGCACTTCTAGCTTCTACTCTTTCAAGAAAATACCAAGGAATCACTCCTTTTTCACTTAAACACACTCACAAAGCTCAAGATCTCGAATTATGGTTTTCTGGACTAAGGGAGGCGATGAGGGAGGCCACAATGGGGGTGTTAAGATCTTTAAATAGGGTGCAAACCCTAATAATTAGGGTTTCACTCTATCAACTCTACTCGTCGAGTCGAGGATTCTCGACTCGTCGAGTAGAATTCAAGTCCCGCGTCCAAAAATATCCCATTCCTACTCGACGAGTTTGAGGCCTCCAACTCGTCGAGTCCCTTTGCAAAAATGAATAATTCTTATTAAAATACATACCAGGAACCAGGCGTTACAAATCTCCCCCGCTTATTTTAGACTTCTTCCTCGAAGTCTGATGCGCCTAGAAAAAGCTCTGGGTAGTGCTCCCTCATCTCATCTCTCGGCTCCCATGTCCACTCCGAGCCCTTGTGATGCTGCTATTGCACCTTCACTAAATCTACCCTCTTGTTCCTTAGATCCTTCGTCTTCCTGTCGAGGATGGCTACCGGTCGCTCGATGTAGTTCACGCTGTCGTCCACCTGAATATCCTCTAGAGGTATCACCACGGAGTCATTTACCAGGCACTTTCGTGGCTGGGAGACATGAAAGGTACTGTGGATCTGACTAAGCTCGACTGGAAGATCCGGCCTATACGCCACCTTAACCACCCGGGCTGCAACCCTAAAAGGACCAATGTATCTGGGGCTCAACTTGCCCTGCTTCCTGAACCGGATGACACCTTTCCAAGGTGATGCCTTCAGGAGAACCATATCCCCGACCTGGAACTTCAGGTCCGATCGGCGTCTGCGGCATAACTCTTCTGCCGACTCTGAGCAGTCTGAAGCCTGCTCTGGACCTGTTGGATCCTCTCAGTCGTCTTGAGTACCATTTCGGTACTCCCCATGGCCCCCTGTCCAACCTCACCCCAACATATCGGGGTTCTGCAGTTCCTCCCATATAACATCTTGAAAGGAGGGTGGTTGATACTCGCGTGGTAGCAATTATTATAGGAAAACTCTGCCAAGGGAAGGTAGGTATCCCAGCTACCACCGAAGTCTAGAACGCATGCCCGTAGCATATCCTCTAAAGTCTGGATGGTCCGCTCGCTCTGACCATCCGTCTGCGGGTGAAAAGCAGTGATAAAGTGCAGACGAGTACCCAACTCGTCATGAAATTTCTTCCAGAATCTTGAAGTGAATCGCACGTCTCGGTCAGAACTCACAGAAACTGGCACTCCTTGTCAAGCTACTACCTCTCTAATGTAGATTTCGGCCAGCTTCTCGGCCGAAATTCTCCCTTGGATCGGAATGAAATAGGCACTCTTGGTCAACCGTTCCACGACGACCCAAATCGAATCCACTCCCCGTGTGGTCCTCGGAAGCTTTATCATGAAATCCATAGTAATATCTTCTCATCTCCACATAGGGATGTCTAAGGATGTGTCTTGCCATGAGGCCTCGGATGCTCGGCCTTGACCTTCCTACAGGTCAAGCACCTCTTGACGTACCAGGCTACATCCCGCTTCATGCAGGGCCACCAGTAATCAGGACGAAGATCTCTGTACATCTTCGTCGACCCGGGATGGATAGAAAACCTGGATTTGTGCGCCTCCTCCATCAAAACCTGGCGCACACCTACATGATACGGAACACACACTCTTCGATGGAGTGTCAATAACCCACAGCTATCATAGTCGAAGGAGGAAACCTGACCCACAAGACGCTCGCTCTTCTGATGTTCCTCCTTCATAGCCTCCTGTTGCGCATCTCAGATCCGCTCCAGAAGTGTAGTCACTATCGTCATCCTCAGACAGATGTCTTTAATCGGGGCTGCCTTGCGGCTAAGTGCATCGGTCACAACATTGGCCTTCCCCGGGTGGTAGAGGATCTCACAGTCGTAGTCCTTCACCACATCTAACCACCGACGTTGCCTCATGTTCATATTCGGCTGACCCATGAGGTACCTCAAGCTCTTGTGATCCGTGTAAATGGTATAACGGACCCCATAGAAGTAGTGTCGCCAAATCTTGAGGGCGAAAACAAAGGCCCCCAACTCCGGATCATGCGTCGGGTAGTTTGCCTCGTGAGGCTTCAGTTGCCTCAAAGCAGGGGCGATGACGTGCCCCCTCTGCATCAAGACTGCGCCCAAGCCTAAAATGGGCGCATCGCAATACACTACAAAATCCTCCACGCCCTCTGGAAGGGCTAAGATCGGCGCCTCACACAACCTCTATCTCAACGTCTCGAATGTTGCCTGCTTCTTAGGCCCCCAGTGAAATACAACGGCCTTCTTCGTCAGCCGGGTCAAGGGTACTGCTATCTTGTAGAAGTCCTGTATGAATCTCCGGTAATAGCCTGCTAACCCGGGGAAACTCTGAATCTCAGATGGAGACTTCAGAACCTCCCATCTCATCACGACCACCACTTTGGCCGGGTCAACCAGATTCCCGTTTTGGTTGACAAGGTGCCCCAGAAACTGCACCTCGTGCAACCAAAACTCACACTTGGAGAACTTGGCATACAAGCTCTCCCTCCTCAGGGTATCCAACACCTCTCTCAAGTGCTCCTCGTGCTACTCCTGCATCTTGGAGTAAACCAAGATGTCATCAATGAATACTATCACAGACCGATCCAGCATTGGTCTGCATGCGCGGTTCATGAGGTCCATAAACGCAGCAGGAGCATTGGTGAGCCCAAAGGGCATCACCATGAACTCGTAGTGGCCGTAGCGAGTCTGAAAAGCAGTCTTCTATACATCCTCGTCTCTGACTGTCATCTGATGATATCCTGAACACAAATCGATCTTGGAAAACCAAGATGCCCCCTGTAGCTGATCGAAGAGATCATCAATCCTCGGGATTGGGTATCGGTTCTTCATCGTTACCTTGTTCAGCTCCTGGTAGTCTATACACATCCGATGCGACCCGTCCTTCTTCTTTACAAACAGGATCGGGGTCCCAAAGGCAAACTGCTCGGTCTGATAAATCCTTTGTCTAACAGCTCCTGTAGCTGTGTAGACAACTCCTGCATCTCGGGAGGAGCCAGCCGATATGGTGCCTTGGCTATCGGAGCCGCACCAGGGACTAGGTCGATCCTGAACTCCACCTGCCTCTCCGGAGGTATCCCAGGCAGCTCCTCTGGAAATACGTTCGGGTACTCTCACACCACTGGTACATCACTCACAGTCGCCTTACCTGCTTCTCGGGTATCCATAACGTAGGCGACATACCCTGCACAAACCTGCTGAAGGTAGTGCCTAGCCCTTGCTGCCGAGCACATAGCTGGTCCACGCTGCGGTCTCTCGCCCTGAATCGCCAGCTCTCCCCCTCCTGGGGTCCTGACACGCACCAACTGTTGCGCACAGTCGATCACCGCCCCATTAAGGCTCAACCAATCCATGTCGTTGATAACCTTGTTCCCACGCAACGGAATGGGAACCAAATCCACGAGGTAACACTCGGCATACAACCTCGAAACGCAATCTTTGAAAACCTCTGATGCCCGAACAGATCGTTCGTCAGCAATCTCGACCTCTAACAGACAATCTAACATGCTTGAAGACTCAAAAAAACCTATTGCTAAAAGAAAGAGAGACAAATGATCGGGTAGCCCCCGAGTCAAATAGCACATGTACTGGGATGTCGTTCACATGGAACGATCCTAAACAAAACACATAAACATAGCACATAACTATCATAACCGACATGTAATAAGAGTTAGGGAGATGAAAACATACCCGTCACCACATCCGGTGCGGCACGTGCCTCCTCAGCGGTCAGCTTGAAGGCTCGGCTCCTCACTACTGGAGTATCTGTCTTGCCCTGTTGGCAATCCGTAATCCGCAGGTTCGCTGGATCTGGCGCCACCACTGGCGCTGCTGTTGTCAGTCTCGGGCAGTTGGCCTTTTTGTGGCCCTTCTGATTGCAATGAAAGCAAATCAGGTCTAATGTCTGAATGGTGGGGGTAGGGGCAGTGCAATCCCTACCAAAATTCCCAAGCTTGCCGCACTTATAGCAGCCCGATGATCCCAGTCTACAAACCCCCTCATTAGTCTTGTCACATTTCCCACAGCGGATCCGGCCCTGCTGGCCCTTCGACCTAGTGTCGGAGCCCTTGGGTTTCTTCCCCGAAACCCCAGTAACCTGCCCAGCCTCCGCCTTCCTCTTCCGGGTGTGCTCTATATCAATCTCCCTCTCTCTCACCCTGGCTATCATGTCCTCTAAAGTCGGGCATGCTGAGTAGCTGACATGTTTCCTGATGTCAGCTCTAAACATGTCATAGTACCGGGTCTTTCGCATCTCCTCGTCCCCTGCGTACTGAGGCACCAATAAGGCCCTCTCCCTGAACTTGGTGGTAATCTCCGCCACTGACTCAGTAGTCTGTCTCATGTCAAGAAACTCCCTGGCCAGCTGCTAAATCTCCACAGCTGGCGCAAACTCAGCCTTAAACCTGGTCATAAAATCCGATCAAGTCATAGCCTCAATGGTTGGGGCTCCCAACGAATCACTGACCGCCTCCCACCAATCTCAAGCTCGGTCTCTCAAACAACCTGCAGCATACCGGACCTTCGACCCCTCAAGGCAGAAGCTCGTCAACTGTGCACACTCAATGTATGCAATCCACCTCCTGGCAACAATGGAGTCCTTCACCCCATGGAAGTCTGGCGCACCACATCCCCTGAAGTCCTTCAAGGAGAGTGTGTGTGTCCCTGTCTGGCCAGATGCCATGTTGCTCCTGAACGCCCTAAGACGATCCTTCATCATCTCAATGATCCCTTCCTTGATCGACCCGAAAATCACCAGGGTCGACCCAAGGATGCCTCTCGCGATCTCAGACACGATGAACTCGCATAGTCCCTCATCGACTGGCTCGGAACCCGAACCCGAACCTGATCTTGACCCAGACCCTGAACCTCCTGCTCCGTGATGCATAATCACCACCATTCTGAAACAAAACGCATAATCGTCAGGGTCATACATAACCTCGAGAGGTCTCACACACTCTACAAGTTCCCTTGTTCTATCTCAACCCTCCTTGACTCGAGTACGGATCCTCTGCTTTCAGTAGTACGGGCCCATACTACCTTCCACATCTATCTGTACTTTCCTCAAGGATTTCCTTGACTTCACCAAGTCCTTTCTACTACTACTGCTCGTTGCACTAATCTTATCCTAGGCTCACCCTAGGGTAACTCTCCGACCTACTCTCCGCCATCAGCTGCATAAGAAGTATCGGCCATCTTTCCCTAACTAGCTTGCGAATACCATTACATATTACAAAGACCAGATAATTATTCGAATGAGAGATCCTACCCTACAACGGTTGGACTCAGACAAGAACTGCGAAATAGGGCTAGACCTAGCCTTCTGAAATTATTTAGTCCTCATAATATATGACTTAACATATTCGTTTACTAGTTAATTAAAGATAACTAGAACTCCTAAAATCACAAAGCAAGCAACATTCGGGCATTGAATAACCCAACCAAGCATATTCTATTCAGACATCATATTACTGACTAATCAGTTCTAGCATAAGTACATATAGCAGGCACATAAGGCATCTTCCTAGATCATTAGCCCTAATCTAGCATGCAGTTCTCATACACATACAATAGGAATATAAGGCATCCTTCCTAGATCCTCAGCCCTAATCTAGCATGCAGTTTGTATCTTGGGGAAAACTTACTTGAGCTCGGCCGATTGCACGCATCACACACCTTGTTCTTTCTCAAAACTCTTAATTTTAAATTTTAGAAAAACTATTTTCTTCCAAAAATCTTTCAAACCCTCGATTTGAGTCCAGAAACCCCCGAAGGTGTGTCCGAATCCCTCAAACCAAGGCTCTGATACCAACTTGTAACATCCCAAAAACCATGACCAAAAATTTCATTTTTGATATAACGATTCATAAAAAACAATTTAAAGAAAACATCATCAAGTTATTTCATTTCATAAAATCCATAGATCATATGTCTCGAAAGCGTGTCATAATATAGTAACAATGTCATAGTACAATCCCAAGAACATCATAGTGCGGAAAATAATGGTGTGATGTGCTGCTACTGTGTCGGCTCCTTTCCCTTCGAAGAAGAAGGACCTTAAACAAAAATTGTAAACCGTAAGCACAAAGCTTAGTGAGTTCCTCCATCATACCACATACGATACATAACACATATTGTTTAACATATCCGGGTACTAGCTACCCCTGCAGTCCCTTTCAACCGGTAACCTGCCTAGCATATCAGGGTGCTGGCCTACCCCTTCGGTCTTGTCGACGAGTAACTTGCCTAGCATATCAGGGTATTGGCCTACCCCTTCGGTCCTGTCGACCAGTACCTCGCCTAGCATATCACGGTGCTGGCCTACCCCTTCGGTCCTTTCGACTGGTACCGTGGACTATTTCACCCCCTACTTCTACCACATATCATCCTAGTGCATAACATATAAGTCATATACTGCCTAGCTTATTCGGGTACTGGCATACCCTTCGGCCCTATCGACCGGTACTGGAGTCTATCCTACCCCTTCTACCACTATCACATAACATCATAGCATACTTGCGCATAAAACATAACAGATATTGGCATACCAGACAACTATCACAAAGACAATCATCTCAACAACATCTCCTACTAGTAGGTTGGCATTGTGGCCTTAGACCCACTTTACTGGAAGGTAACTCACCTCAATGTCGTGAAGTAGTTGAACTGTCCTCGGTGCTGGGATCAACTCCTCTCAAATTCCTACACATAACAATCTCCTTTAATTACTCTTTCATACTCATAACCCCTTTAAGGGTCAACTCTGGTCAAAGGTCAAGGTCAAAGTCAACACCCTGGTTGACTCAACTCGCCAAGTTGGTCCATCAACTCATCGAGTTCCATAATCCATAGAACCTTGAAATCTTGATCTTACTCGTCGATTCCATTCATGAACTCGTCGAGTTCTTCCTTATAACGTAGTCGGGACCTTGAAATTTCGTTTTCGGTTTAGAAACTTTTGTTCTCGGTCAAGGTTATTTTTTGGATAAAAAGTTTAACTTTCAACTTTGACTTTCAAATTTAACTTTTGACTTTCAAGTTTGACTTTTGACTTTCAAATTTGACTTTTGACTTTCAAGTTTTCAAGTTTGACTTTCAACTTTGACTTTTAAGTTTGATTTTAAAGTTTGACTTTCAAGTTTGACTTTCGAGGTTTCAAATCAAAGGGCATTTTTCTTGGCTTCACAATCAGTTCTACTTTTGGTAAATTATTCTTTTTAGTGAATAATGAGTTCTTCAATCACCAAGGTTAATGAAGCTTCATGCTCTCAGTCCTGTGAAGCTAAAATTAAATCTTATCGTGGTCAACATGAATTATTAATTAGGGAAATTGAGGACCTTAAATATGAACGATATACTATCAGAAAGGACCAAAAACCCTTAAAAAATCAATTAGATGCCAAAACCAAGGACTTTAGAAAACTTCAAGAAGAATAAAGCACTAAATGTACACATTATGATTATGCTCAACAAAAGATTGTCAGTCTAACTGCCGAGCTTAACACATTAAAAAATAAGTTTGAAAATGCAGACTTTAATTTTAAAAAGTTTGATGTGTCAAGTAAAAAGGTTGAGATAATGATCGAAAAACGGTTAAAATTCAAAGATAATCAGAATAAGGGTCTAGGATATCACAGTGTTCCACCTCCCTTCAATAATAACTATACCCCGCCCCTTGAAACCAATGAGATAGAGACACCTGCACAATATGGCCAACCCCCGGTAACAAATTCAGTTAAGACTGAACAATCTGGCCCCACTAAAAGTGTTGAGGTGAACGGTTCTGATACTTCTACCTTAAGTGCAGAGCAGGTCATAGTGCATGATGGGCATGAGCAGAACACAAATAATTCTTGGTCTACTGATAATGATTCAAAAGCTCGTGTTGAGGTGAACGATTCTAACGCTTCTACTTCATGTGCAGATAAAGAAGCAGTGCAAGATGGGAGTGAGCAGATCAAAATCAATTCTGAGTCTGCTGAAAGTGTTTCAAAAGCTTGTGATGATGACACTCCCACTGTTGAAAAATCCCAGCCACAAAAATATGTCAAGCAGGCTAACAAATGTTCTTGTGCTTGTGCTTGTGGAAGTTCTTCGAAATGAACTTCTGTTGGACAAGGACCAAGTCAAATCTGATTTATATGAAAAGACAGACTTGCTTTAACTGTGGGACTCCCGGTCACATTGCTAGAAATTGCCCACATCGTTTATATGTTCCTTACTACAAACAAGGTTGGCAGAACGTGCCAAGAGGGAGATTCTCCAAAAGAAATCCTTCGAGGTCACATTCACGCAATGGTGACTGGAACGCGAAAAAGGCCAAGAATCAATCTCCCAAGGTCAATAAGGGAATGTCGGACAAGATGCCAATTCAAGAGATTGTTCTGTTCGACAAAGATCGGTTAGGTCAAAGTCATCTCGGCGATAGGTTTCAAGTTCTAAAGCAAGTGCTGAGGCATTCATCCGATCAAAAAAGAAATGGATTGAACCCAACTACAGATGGGTACCATAGGTTCACACTCCCAAATCATCTAATGATTCTAACATTTATTCATCTTCTGTTTTTGATAAACAGGATATGTCATGGGAGAGAGTACCTTGTGTAGATGATAATGGTCAACCCAGCTTCAAAATGGACTGGGTTCCAAAAGCCAACTGATTCTGCACTCTGTGTCGGAGCAGCTATGGAGGAATATCATCATACTTCAGTTTGTTGATAGTGGTTGTTCCAGGCACATGATAGGAGACGTCTCTCATCTGTACGACATTCAGAATCTTCATTGAGAGTATGTGTCCTTTGCGGGAAATGAAGAAAGAAGAGGATCACGAATGGGGATTGTACTTAACGATGTGAAGACTTTTTGAATCTGTTCCGGAGTTGAAACACAGCTAAGGTTGAATGTGTTGCTGGATTTGCGTGCTGTTCTCAGATCATCTGGATGCAACTTCAATTGCTGAATTACGGTTTGAGTTTTCTTCTCGATACTTCTAAGTTATTCTTAAAATGATTCGTTTTGAAGACAATTTTTTAAATTTGCACATTTATTTTATTTTCTTTCTTCCCCATTCCCAAATTAAGGGGGAGAAATCAAAATACAAAAAAAAAATTATAAAAATCAAAAATACAAAAATATGTTTTCTTTCGTAAGTATTTTTGGGAAGTGATATGAAATTTAGTGCTAAAGGGCAATATGAAATATGTGTAATGCAATGAAACTAAATTGTTTAAACTCTATGTTCAATGTGCTAGTAGGCACGAAGGATTCAAAATTAAAGGACTAGACACAGCTAACAATGAAAGGACTAGACAATGTTAACTCATCTGGACTTAGATAGTTTCATTTGGATTGATCATACGACGCTTGGATAGATTGAGCAGTGAGATAAACAAGGGAGCCTACAAGATAAATTAAAGTTACTTATCATCTAGAACTTTGGCTCAACATTTATTCGATGTACGGACTAATGTCCTTAATTCTGGTGCTGATAGGGTGACTGGGGGGTTCTGATAAAGTAGGTCTGTGTGAAATTGTTTTTCTTTCTTTTCCTCTCTGCCAGTCATATGTTGCTCCCTTTAGGTGATTGGAAGATTCGACATGGGACGCAACATATACACTCTATCTCTATGCATCTCTATCTATGCGTCTCTCTATCTATCTATGCCAGTCATATGTTGTCCCCTTTGCGTGATCGGAAGATCCGACCTGGGACACAGTATATGCAACTTTCTATCTCTTTATCCCTCTATCTGTGTTAGTCATATGTTGTCCCTCTGCGTGATTGGAAGACATCCGACCTGGGATACAACATATGCATCTCTATATCCATCTTCTCTCTCAAATAATTGAGCACTCACCTAAAGTAAAGAGCTCTTTGGAATTCCTTGATTGCTAGGGTATGTCGTGAACTGGGGAACACGTTCTAGTGCACTTAAAATTAAAATAACCAAAGGTTGACTGTAGATCTTGCTGCTAATTTAAGTGGACAACAATATCCTTGGTCGTCGTCAGCAAAATGGTCTATTTAGGAATATAATCACAATGTCTTGTCATTTATTATCTGTCCAATTCGTCAATATCCTTTGTGTTTAACTGGACCACAATGTTGGTGATTGACCTAACCTAAACATGCAGGTGTGTGCTGATAAACGACATTGAATTGCTTGACAACTTTGATCCCAAAAGTTTCTGTTTTTTACATTTTGTATCTTATTTTTGTTAAATTTGTTCATATTTTTCCTCTATGCACAAATTTAGGGGGGGGGGGGGGGGAATTAAAAAAAACAAACAAAAAAATCATAAATTTTAAAAATCCAAAAATATGTTTATTTCAGTTTTATTTCCTTTTTAGAAAATTAAAAATCCAAAAATATTTTATTTTTACTTTTGAGTGTATTTTAATTTTAATTTTATCTTTATTTCTTAGTTACTTTTATTGTGTGCTAAGTTTATTTTTACTTTAATTTTTTATCTCAAAGTTTCGTTTGTCTTAAAAAGCGAATTCAAAAAGAATAAGAGACTCAAGGAGACTGTATCGAAATTTTCTGAGCAAGGAGAAGAAACTTGGAAAGGAGATGATGGTTATTATAATTCACTCGATTTTCAAAAGGAATTAAAGAATTGAAACTGTACAAATTGTCAGTTAGGCGATATCTTTCTAAGAACTGTCGTATTTGAGGAATTAAAAATCTGAAACTGTACAAATGTCATAGCACCAGGGCGATGCACCTCGCAAGGCACGATTATCGCTGAACGTCTCGCCAAGGGCCAAGTTAACTTGTTTAACTTGAAAAACTGTATCGAGATCTTTGATCAAGGATATACAGGGGCTAACATCAAAAGGGCCATGAGTAGTTCTCCGATACTCAACAAATCGCAATGCGTTCCTCCGAGTTCACACATATACTGCGAGTAGTCTCCTTCTGAGCCAAGGCTGGGTCCTTGAACAACTGTGGTGAGAAGGGTCTTTATGATTCTATGATCCACATGGACTATTTAGTCATGGTTACTCTTCAAGGTGCAACGGTGATCATTAAAGAATACTCATTCGAAGGAACAAGAAGTGAAGATTATTTTTCAACATTCAATTTTTCAACCCCGGAAGCAAGGTGAAGCTCTACTTGAAGTTATGTGATAGATTGCATTGAAGCCTCCTCAATCAATTTGCTTCTATCTATTAACCTGTTGATGTGATCCAGAAGAATCGGTTTCTCTGTTATTATCTCTGAAGTTTCTCAAAGCTGGAAGTGTTGATGTTACAAGAAGCCTTACACCCAATGTGCGTTCAAAGTCAAAATCTTTGAAGGAAGTCCAACTGTTCAAGATAAATTCATTCATGCAGAAATTCATATGTTCATCTTGAAGTTGTGAAGAAATCGAAGATTAGAGTTGAACGCCAAAGATCAAGGAAGACTGAAAAGAAAAGAAAGCTATAAACCAAGTGGGAGATTGTTAGGTCATAAATTGTGGTTTATACTAAGTGAAAAGAAAGCTATAAACCAAGGGGGAGATTGTTAGGTCATAAATTGTGGTTTATACTTTGCTTTTCATAAGCTATTAGAGTTCTTGGTCTATGATTGAAAACAACATGTTTTAGTGTTGTTTGGACTGAAATCACATGTGATTCTGGTTAGGCTTAATATTGTTTTGTTTGGCTATTGGGCTAGGCCTTGGTTATTAGGTCTAGGTATAAATAGTGTCATTTAAGCCTTGTAAAGAGTGTGGGACGTTTTTTGGGGCTGCCATAAGCTAAGAACGTGATTTGGAGAGAGAACCAAGTGTAATCAAGAATCTTATGTACCCGACTATTCAATAATAGTGTGCATTGAAGATTAACCATTGTGTTCTTATTCTATATTTCGTCTTGTCTAATTCACTTGATTGGGATTCCGCACCATCAAGTGAATTCGACTGATACATCGTAGCATTTTGGGTTTTACAAAAGCCCTAAAAAGTGATTCATATGATGCATGGGGCTCCCATGGCCATAAAGTTGGCACCTTTATGCTATGGAGTCCCTCAAAGACTCTGGATCTGAAGTTATTACCCCAAAACATGCTTGCATCCATGAATGGTTCTATAATATGGTCCATATGGCCCTAAACTACCCCATAAAGAGATCTAGTAAACAAATAGACAAGGTATAGACTTTATACCTCAAATGAACTGGAAATGAAGTTCTTCTTCTGGATCCAAAGCTCCTTCCCTCAACCAAGCACTTCTATCTTCTACTCCTTCAAGAAAATACCAAGGAATCACTCATATTTCACTTACACACACTCATAAAGCTCAAGATCTTGAATTAGGGTTTTCTGGACTAAGGTAGGCGATAAGGGAGGCCACAATGGGGGTGTTAAGGTCTTTAAATAGGGTGCAAACCCTGAAAATTAGGGTTTCACTCTTGCAACTCTACTCGTCAAGTCGAGGCTTCTCGACTCCTCGAGTGGACTTCAAGTCTCGCGTCCAAAAATATCTCATTCCTACTCGATGAGTTTGGGGCCTCCAACTCGTCGATTCCCTTTGCAAAAATGAATAATTCTTATTAAAATACATACCAGGAACCAGGCGTTACACTGATGTCAAGACTTTTTAGCAGAGTTCGATTATGTGCTCGAGTACAAACCGAGGAAAGCTAACATCGTTGCCGATGCACTAAGTCGCAAAGGGACCCTCGCTTCAATCACCCAAGCGCGATTCTTCTTGCAAGATCAAATCAAACAAGGCCTAGAGCATGATCCTTTGGCCAAGAACCTGATTGCTATGGCCCGAGAAGGGAAGACGCGAAGATTTTGGCTTAAGGGAGATCTACTCTTTACAAAAGGAGACAGATTATTTGTGCCAAAGTGGGGCGACCTTAGACGAAGAATAATGAAGGAGTGCCATGATTCAAAGTGGGCGGGACATCCGGGAGTCAAGAGGACATAAGCATTAGTCAAGAGTGCCTACAATTGGCCACATATGAGGGATGATATTGAAGGTTATGTTCAGACGTGCTTGGTGTGCCAACAAGACAAAATTGAGCAAAGAAAGTCGGGCGGACTATTGGAGCCATTACCTACTCCTGAGGGGACATAGAAGAGTGTATCTATGGATTACATTACGTGCCTACCAAAGTCGAAAGGATGTGGGAGTATTATTGTTGTAGTGGATAGGTTCTCAAAGTACGACACCTTCATACCAGCTCCAACGGATTGCACTGCGGACAAAACAGCCAAGCTATTCTTCAAGCACGTGGTGAAGTATTGGGGCGTGCCACAAATCATCATTAGTGATCGTGACCCTCGGTTCACTGGAAGATTTTGGACGGAGTTGTTCAAACAAATGGGCACGGAATTAAACTTTTCTACTAGTTTTCATCCCCAAACTGATGGGCAAACGGAGAGAGTGAATGCTCTACTGGAGTTATACTTGCGACACTATGTGAGTACGAATCAAAGAGATTGGGCGAGGCTTCTTGATATTGCTCAATTCTCTTATAATATGCAAAGAAGAGAAGCTACGGGTCAAAGTCCCTTTGAGATTGTCACGCGTCGACAACCTTTAACCCCAAATGCTTTGGCCGCAACATATGAGGGAAATAGCCTCGCTGCTTACAAATCGGCAAAGGAGTGGCACGAACAAGCCGACATGGCTCAAACGGCATTAGAAAAAGCAGCTAACAAAATGAAGAAACGGGAAGATGAGAATAGAAGGAATGTAGAATTCAAAGTTGGAGACCGGGTCATGGTGAAACTTCTTCCACAACAATTCAAGACATTGAGGAAAGTACATAAGGGCTTGGTGCGAAGATATGAAGGACCATTTGAAATGATCGGGAGAGTAAGGAAAGTTTCGTATCGACTTGAACTCCCACCCAAGTTGAAGATTCATCCGGTTTTTCCACGCCAGCATGCTGAAGCCGTATCACGAAGACTCAGAAGATTCCCAACGTGGGATATCGAAGCGCGCACCAACAACGGTCGTTATGTCCTTCGACGGCGAGATTTAGGAGATACTTTTGGAATGAACTATACAAAAGCGGGGAGTGCCGAGCTTCAAAGAATACTTAATCAAGTGGAGGAATTTACTGGATAGCGAGGCAAGTTGGTCCGAAGACTTACTGTGGCAATTTCAAGACGAGATTAAGCGATACCGAAATGAAAACATGACGAGGACGTCACAAAATAGGTGGGGGAGAATGTAACGACCCGCCTTATTTAGATATTTTCTCTAATTATTTTTGTCTCTAGAATAGTCATTTCTAGAAAAATTCTAGAAGATATCTAGAAGCTCCATGGAAGGATCATGAAGAGACATCTTCTAGAAACATTCTAGAAGATGTCCCTTAGTTCCTAGTAGTTGTTGCCTCTTGTATAAATAAAGCTCTCCCATTTCATTTCTCCTCACCTTGTAATTGAGTTGAGTTCTCTTGAGAAATAAAGAGCTTTCATGTGTTGAGTTATTTCCTTCTTTCCTTGTTCTTGTGTTGAAGTTTCGAGTTAGGCTGACTTAGTTTGAGAACTAAGTGTCGCACGATGAGCTTGAAGATTCAAGTCCGTGACATTAGGCTATCCTACATGACTATATACAGTCCTAAGGCATCCCTCTACTAACAGATAAACAAAATTATTGAGCCAGCATTAGTGCCTTTGACCCACGATTATAGTGAGGCGAAACTCACTTGAAATGATGAAACCCGAGAACACTGTGATACGCTCCCTACTACATTGCTTGCTTTTGCGGATCCACTAACATCAGAACCAAATAAAATCTTAATCACTAATCAAAACCCTCAAGTTTGACCTAAAGTCAAACTTGGTCAAAAAGTCAACGGTCAACGGAGTCAACAAAAGTCAAAGTCCAAGGCTGGTTGAGTACGCCCTGCATACTCAACTTACGCCCCCACGTACATGGGATGGCTCAGTACGCCCAACGTACGAAAATTACGCGCAGCGTACTCGAGATGGTTTCATTCTTTCCATTAAGCAGTTAATCCCTTAAGGACTTTTCACCCAACTCAGATCTAGCCTCAAAAAATTGTCTTAAGTCATAAAGTTTCCACCTTTATGCTTTCCATGGGTAGGGAAGGTCCAAAAGCTAACCCTAACTTATTAATCCATTAAGACATCACAAATCTTGCATGGAAGGGATAGAAGGACCAAGATCACATTTTTATGGTTCCTAGTAGGTCCATAATGGATAAATTTTCCACCTTTATCCATTAGAATGGTCCCAACAAACAAGATCTAGTCTCTAAGTCATAAAAGGGACCAAAAGTGCATCTTTTCCAACTTAATCCATTAAGTCCAAGTCTCCAACATTTAAATCTGAATCAATATGATGTTTAGATGGATAAAGTTCCCAACTTTATCCATAACAAGGTCAGAAACTTCCAAGATCTAAACTTTATGCACTTAAAGATACCAAAAACTCATAACACCAAAACTAGCTAGATCTAACAATTTCATCATCACGATTCAAACTTTATACCTCCATAAGAAAGATCAAGGCGAACAAGGTCTGGATCTACAAGCCTCAATGCAACCAACTCTTCTTCAGTGAATTCCTTATTCTCCAAGGTGCACCAAGAACACTCCAAAGCACTTAAAAACACCTTCTTTTTGCTCACAAGGCTCAAACTAGGGTTAGGGTTTCAAGAGAGGGTGTTGGAGAGGTGGAGGCTGAGAATGGAGTGGGTTTGGGGAAGTTAAGGAGCTTAAATAGGGCTCAAACCACGAAAATAGTGTTGGGCACTGATCGCATACGCCCAACGTACTAGGGATGCCCTAGTACGCCCAACGTACTCCTCGTTTGCCCAGCATACGCGGCTAACCCAAAAATCGTCCTAACTTCAAACGTCGTAACTTCTTCGTTCCAGATCCGTTTTCGACGTTCTTTATATCCACGAAAAGGTATTAATGATCTCTACAATATTATCTACATATCTTGGACTCAAAAATTCTCGAATAAAAATCCATATTTCATGCAAGAACCCGGCTCATGACTTTTCCCGTTCTACCCTTCGGCCCAAAACACAATTCAAAGGTTTAAATCTCATAACCATCATTGCCTCCTTACAAAAGGTATAAACATTACCTATTTAATACCCAAATCCTTTACACAATCGACTTCCAGCCTACGGTCCTGAAATTAGAAATGACGGGAAACAGGATGTTATAGTTGGAGTTGCATCTTCGAAAGCTTTTTCTCGGTTTCATTGAAATCTTCAGGATAAAACTTTTCTACTAATTAACATACATCACCAATTCGAAAAGGCTCATTATAATTTTTAGAATCTAAAGTTGCTGAAAGATGGAGTAACTCCATCGAGCTATCATTGAACCGATGATCTAATTCCATTAACTGACAGTTAATCGCTTCGATGAAAATATCTACTAGATAATGATGTTCAAGTGTATGATCTTTATGTTCATTACGAGATCGAGCCCCTCTACTAAAGTAAGAAGAAGACAAATCAGGGATATTGATGTTGCGTTCAAGACAAAATGACTTAACATGAGAGAGAAAACTATCCCATCTTTTATCTTTCATTTTTTGCAATAGCAATTTCATGGATCCAACTAACCTCAATGCATTCAGTATATCTTGAGATTGTCTTTGTAAAGCTTGGCAAAGTAAATATGTGATCTCCATTATTTCTTTCTCGAGATGTAGAACAAAAATGAATTCTGTAGTAATAGTCTCATATGCTGAATCTGCATCTCCTTTGATCGAACCAGTGCCATCCTCAATATTTTAAGTAAAACCTCACAAATCGGACTAAAAATTTTGATTAAGCTTGAAACTGATTTCAAGTGAGAACCCCATCTGGTATCCCCAGCCCGTTGTAATGCACCAATCAGATTGAGGCCTCTACCAGTCTCTAACTCACCAATAGATTTAAAATATACCATTTGTTCGGCTTGTGCATCTCTTTATCTGGTAGGAGCGCTTGGAAGAAGCACCAACAACATTGATAACAAAATATAATTTAGTAAAAAAAACTTTTGCTCGGCAATAACTCCTTGTGAAGTTGTCATTAATGCTAATTGCAATCGATGAGCAAAACAATGAACATAATATGCAGATGGACAATCCTTTGAAATTAATGCTTGCAACCCTTTGAAATGACCTCGCATATTGCTTGCACCATCATACACTTATCGACTTAAAATCGCGATTGTTATGTTTCAATAGAAAATATATTCTATCCTTTAGAGTTTGTGATGTAGTGTCAGGAACATGAACAATTCCAAAGAAACGCTCCATAATAACGACGTCTTTATTTACGAATCTCAAAACAATAGACATTTGTTCTCTGTTAGACTCATCGCGTGTTTCATCAACAAGTAAACAAAATTTTCCACCATCAATCTCCTCACAAATCATCTGTCTCACCCTATTAGAGATAAGGTTTAAAATCTCCTTTTGAATTGTTGGTGATGTATATGATGCATGTTTAGGAGCAGTGCGAAACAATTCTTTCATCTCATTGTTAAAAGAACAAATTACCTCCAACATTTCAAGGAAATTTCCTTTATTATTGGAATCTGGTCTTTCATTATGACCTCTAAATGCAACTGCTTGAAAAGCACACCAAAGAACTGCGTAAATAATAGCTTTCAATCTCAATCTATTCTTTTTACGATCTTCATCTGTAAATTTCTCAAACGTATTTCGTATATCTTGAGTAACATTTAACAAATCGTCATATAATTTTTGAGCAACATTGTGAAAAAATGTACACTCAGTTCCCATATGCTGCAAAAAAACACATTTTTTCCCACATACTTTCTTTCGATTTTGAAATCCATCTATAGTAAAAGAACGTTGGCACGTAGTATCCTATTCCAGAAGGTTTGTTAAAAAGGGAACATGGAAAACAAAACACAGCATCTGAACTCTGTGAATATTCAAGCCATGGAAATTGCTTCAACCAAGAACCTTGAAAGCTACGCTTATGGTCTTCTGGTCCAGATTTTGGATATTCAGAAAGTATTTGTTGAAATGGGCCATGATTCATATAATCTCGCCGAACTGTGTCTCGTTGATTGATTGGATAATCGTAAATTTGGATACGCAAACTACAATCTCGTTCTAGTGTATTAAGATCGACATCATTCAGTTCAAGACAAGGTTTTTTGGGTTGATTCGCAGTCACAGGATCACCATCATTAGGAGTATTTGCATCTATAACATTTGGGGATGGCTCTAAGGGTACTTGAGAAGAACTTTTATTTTTTTCTTTTTAAAAATACATCAAATGTTGATTGTTTTTTCATTTTGGTTTACTCTACATGGCATAATTAATAAATAGTTAACAAATAACTAAAAAATTAATAATATAAAAAGTAATAGTGAACATATGATTATGTATATTTTAACAAATAATCGAACTCCACTACTCTTGTTAAAAACTTTTACATAAACGAACAATAAATACTCTAAAAGAATTTATGAGAAACAAATAATATGGTTTATGTATATTTTAAAAAATAATCAAATTCCACCACTGATGTAAAAACGTTTACATAAATAAACAATAAATATTCTAAAAGGAAACAAATAATAGATAATATTATACAATTAAAAATTGTAGCCTTTTAATTTGACAGTTAATGCCTATATCTCTTCTAAGTTTCAAATGTTATCATTTTACAGGGAGAGAAAGACAAAGAAAGTAGGAAAGAGAACTAGAGAACCAAAAAGCTTACATATATGGTGGATAGAAGAGATTGGAGAGTCGCACACTTGCACCGTGTGGTTAGAGATTGATCTGTCAGTGGCCGGGCCGGAGTAACAGAAATCAACAAGGGCGGTTGTCGATCGGAGACCCAGAACTCAGTGGGTACGTTTTCCGGCAATGGGTTTTTTCCCGTGTGAACTCAGGCAGTGGGTTTTTAGGGTGAACTCCAGCAGAGATGAGCACTCCGACAGTGGGTATGATTTCCGGTAGAAACAAAGTGATGATCTCTTATCTAGTTAATAAGTTTGGATGTTAAATTTGTTGTTTGGTGTTTCTTGTATAGAGTTTTAGTTTCCTAAAATCAGTATCCTAATTTTATTAGAATTGTTATTGGTTTTTTCAGCAAATTTCTGTCTTTTTTTAGAACGGATTTACGTGCCTAATAATCAATAATAACCAATTTGTTGATTATGCAAAGTTTTTAAATTTTTTTTTCAATTACATATATATCATTACTATATACTATAATAAACCGTGGTTTAATAAACAATAAATCTATTAATATACATATTAAAATCATAACGGAGTTAGGAACAGGAACCTTTTATATTAAAATCATAACCGTGGGGTCCAAGAAGGTTGACACTTTTGGTCCCTTGTATTTTATATTTGCCATCTTGAGTTTTATTTTAAGAAGTTGACACTTTTGGTCCATTTTGTATGTTTTATAATTTCGCCACAAAAGTTTTAAGAAGTTGACACTTTTGGTCACATATTAAAATCTAACGGAATTAGGAACAGGAACCTTTTATGTTTGATAGTTTAGCCACAAATGTTTTAAGAAGTTGACACTCCATTTTGAAAATGGTTAGCAACATAAACATTTTATGTTTGATAGTTTAGTCACAAAAGTCGTAAGAAGTTGACACTATTGGTCCATTTTGAAAAAAAAAACATGTTCGTCGAACTTTTTATGTTTTATAATTTCGCCACAAAAGTTTTAAGAAGTTGACACTTTTGGTCCCTTGTATTTTATATTTGCCACCTTGAGTCGTATTTTAAGAAGTTAACACTTTTGGTCCATTTTGTATGTTTTATAATTTCGCCACAAAAGTTTTAAGAAGTTGACACTTTTTGTCCCTTGTATTTTATATTTGCCACCTTGAGTTTTATTTTAAGAAGTTGACATTTTTCGTCCATTTTGAAAAAAAAAAATCATCGACGAAATTTTTATGTTCATAATTTCGCCACAAAAGTTTTAAGAAGTTGACACTTTTGGTCCTTTGTATTTTATGTTTGTCGCCTTGAGTTTTATTGTATTATGAATTTAACACTTTTGGTCCATTTTGAAAAAAAAAATGTCTTCGGCGAAGCCGGGATCACCTACTAGTTATTATATATATAATATAGGTATTAGAATGCCAAAAATCAGGGGGGGCCATCCCCCCGGCCCTCTCTTAGCTTCAATTATGTTTATAACATTGTTGCTATTAAATTTTGCATGTATTGGATATGTATAACATTTTTGGTACTTAATTTTATAAGTTGTATTGTTGTCGTTATCACCTTTAGGTGCGACTTACCTTTTTTTTTTTTGAACAACTAACATTTTTGGTACTTAATTTTATAAGTTGTATTGTTGTCGCTATCACTTTTAGGTGTGACTTACATTTTTTTTTGAACAACAAATCTAGTCTATTCCTACTAAACTACTCCTAACACCATATGTTCCGAACGAGACTTGAACACTCGACCTAAATGATGGATGACAACACCTAGTATCGTTGGACTAGAAGCCTTTGGTGGCAACTTACGTATTGTTTAACGACAATATTTATGACCGTGAACGAATTTTTTTTTTTGTAGTGTTCTAGGCAACACCCTAACGGGAGGGGAAAAAGCTTCTTTATTTTTAATATCCTACATTTATATATTTACAATTTTCACCAATTAAAATAATAATTGGAGCGACCACGAATTGAATCTAGAAACTCCCTGAATTTACAAGAGCGTTAACTTTTTAAGCAAAATGAATATAGTGGATATTACGTTCGGATAATACCTATATTTAAAGTATAAAAACTTTACGTAATTAAAATATAAAAATCGTATTTTTACGTATTGATAAATATACACAAACTTATCTTATGTGTTTATAGAATATGTTTTATATGTATTTATTAAGAGTTTTTTAAATTTTCATTGCTAAATAATACGTTTTATATGTAAAAAATATTTATATATAAAAATTATTTTTTTCGCTATAAATATATATAAAACCATAACTTATATTTTTTAAAATGTATTTATGTAAATAAAAACATGTTTTATATGTACAAATATGTATTCTTTATATTTATGTGTACAATAAAGCTTATATAAAATACGAATACAACTGTTGTATATAAAATACTTATTTATACATATAAATATTTTATATAACATTAATACGTTTTCTTTATACATATATATATATACACATAGGGCTCGGTTCCTGTGAATACTCATTTTAAAATGAAAACTCGTGAGGATACCTTAAAGGAACTTTTTTTTTGTAGTGTTCTAGGCAACACCCTAACGGGAGGGGGAAAAGCTTCTTTTTTTTTTTTAGTATCCATACATTTATATATTTACAATTTTCACCAATTAAAATGATAATTGGAGCGACCACGAATTGAACCTAGAAACTCCCTGAATTTACAAGAGCGTTAACTGTTTGAGCAAAATGAATATAGTGGATATTACGTTCGGATAATACCGATATTTAAAGTATAAAAAATTTACGTAATTAAAATATAAAAACCGTATTTTTACGTATTGATAAATATACACAAACCTATCTTATGTGTTTATAGAATATGTTTTATAAGTATTTATTAAGAGTTTTTTAAATTTTCATTGCTAAATAATACGTTTTATATGTAAAAATTATTTATATATAAAAATTATTTTTTTCGCTATAAATATATATAAAACCGTAACTTATATTTTTTAAAATGTATTTATGTAAATAAAAACACGTTTTATATGTACAAATATGTATTCTTTATTGTTGAGTCTAATTGTGTTGCGTCTTGGGCTTATGTTTTGTATCCGGATTGGGCATGTCCATCCGTGATTATCTAGTAGGGTTATACTATAAATATGCATGCATGTATGCGTTAGGAGGTTAACGTTGTTGATTATTACGTTTATTGTGTTTGTAACCCTAAACACCTCTACAGTCGAAGTTCTTAATCGAGCTCTTCTGAGGTGTTGAAGTTTTAATCATACGACACATTCAAAGCCATTCTCGTGTTCATATTTACTTTCTTAATCGTTTGTCTGCATAGAATCTAACGATCCTAATTGAACTTTGTTCTAACAATTGGTATCAGAGCAGGAGACTGTGTGATCAATACACATTCCTTCTGTATTCAGAATTCTTTAGGGTTTCCGCTTTTATCGTATAAATAGAAGCCGTCTTCTTCATATCGACGGCAACTCTGTTTCAGATAAAACCCTAATCTCAAGTTTACAGGTTTGATTCTAGCAGCTCACCATGTCTCACGAAGATTCGCAAACAAATCCCATCAACATCTCAAACAGCATTGGATCTACAACCAAGATACCCATTCTCTACACTCAAGACTATGAAGTATGGGCGCATCACTTTGAAGACTACGTGGTTGGATCTGAAAATAATGGCTATCTCATCTGGGAAGCTATCACACTTGGGCCGTTTGTTCATTCAGGAACGAACACGACAGTTAAGTCCCAAAAGGAATATAACAAGCTGGTGGCGGATGTAGAGAAGAGGCCACAGGATGAGAAAGACAAGTTGCTGTGTAACGTGAAGGCCATGAGAATGATCAGATTCGCCTTGCAATCTGACACTTTTCGGTTGGTTGGTTCATGCACGACAGCCAAAGAAATCTGGGATAGGTTGAAAGAACTTTATTCGACTGATGAAGATCTGGAACACTCCATTCAAACCTTGCTGCTGTCAGAATTTGGAGTTTTCGAACAGAAACCAGAAGAAAAACTCATACAAACTTTCGATCGGTTCAATCATCTCCTAAGTAAGATGATCAAGCATGGAATAGAAAGAAAGTTGATCGAGCAGAAGGTGACCTTTATGAACGGTCTGAGACCAGAATGGATGGCTGTGGTTTCAACCGTGAAAGCGCATGAACAGTTTAAATCTTACTCGCTAGCGAAACTTGTGGGAATACTTAAGTCCCATGAGAGTGTTGTAACCAAAGAAGCAAAGGTAGTTTCTGGTGTGGGATCGCTAGCCCTTGTCTCAAAAGGAAAAAGCATTGCAGAAGAAGAAGAAGAGTCTGATATGTCTGAGTGTGATCTTACAAGCGAAGAGTATGCTATGATGGTCACCAATCCAAAGAAGTTTGCATGAAGAAAATTTCCTGTCAACAAGAACAGAAACTGGCAAGGAAGTTACAGTTCTGAGAAGGTGAAGGATGAAGCGAAAATCTCTTCTCAAAAGGATGAAGACAAGAAGGAGAGCAAGCTTGCAGGAGACTCTGGGTTCGACTGCAATTACTGTCACGGCAAGAACCACTTTGCCAAAGATTGCATGCTAAGGAAAATGGCTGAGAAAAGAGATGGTGAAGATGATGAGGCGTACTATATGCGCAAGTTGGAAGAGATCAAGAAAAAGAAGGCGACTAATAGTTCTATGAATGCCTTAATTGTGCAGGAGAATGCAGATAAAGATGAGTTCGGTGGCGTTGAAGTTTGGTCAACCGATTCTGAAGATGAAGAGGTGAGAAAACCCACTCATGGAAAGGATTATGTGGCAAAGGAAGTAGGTTCGGCTGGAAGGTGTTTAATTGTCACAGCTGGTTCATCAACCGAAAGTGCAAGTGAGGAACCGAACCTGACTGAGGACAAGTGTTTTGCAGCCAAGCCTGTAAGTGAGAAAATCAACGACTGCGATCGGCTGATCAAAAAGGTACAATCCATCCTTGAAGCACTTAAAGTTCCAACAACAGATTATGAAGAAGAATTAAAAGAATTAAAATTTAAATTTTCTAACTTAAGTGGTAGTCTCATGCAAACTCTCTTAGCGAATTCTAACCTAACTGACCAACTCAGCAGGGTGTCTTCAAAAAGTGAGGAGAGAAGGATGTGGATTGAGCTGAAGGAGGCGGAATTAAATAGAGCTAGGGATGAAAATATTTATTTGCAAAGAGACAACTTAAAGTTTTTAAAACAAAGGAATATTTTTTTTAATTGCTAAGCGTCTATACTCTAATATTGCTCAATTGCATTTAAGTTGTGAGATAGGAAAGAAGATTCATAAGATGATTTTACCCTTCCTTGAATTTAAGGAGGATGAGGTCATAGCAGAATGTGAATCAGTAGTATCATCAGAAGAGACATCCATGTCTTACAAAATTGGACTGGACAAGATAGAAACCTTCATTGATTCTAAGGAACACAAATGCATGCTCAAAAATATTTTAGATGAAAATGATAGGTTAAAAATTAAGTCTGAAACTATTCAATCATTTGACTTGTCTAATGCCAAATTGACTTCAGAAAGTAAAATGAACTTAGAAAATACGTCTGAATTTGATGAGGAAAGTGAGATGAGTGAAATCTCAGTAGAAGACGAAGTTGATTGCTCTGAGTTCATGAAGAGTGAAACCGAGAATGAGAAACCCCTCATATCTGAAAATTCGGTTGAGTTCGCTCGCTTGTCAAAAGACAAGACACAGAAACTCAAGGAAAAAGCTATGGTCTATCAAAAAGTTCAAACTGTGTCGAATCAGGTATATGCAGTTACAGGGGTCACTGCTAAACAAATGGCAGAATTAAAAATCTTGGTCGACAAAGATAATGCTGAAGAATGCGACAATTACTTCTGGTCTGCTCCTATTGACAACGCAGACGAAACCGTAGGCTTATCTGAGCAGACTTCATGGAGGGTTAAAGGAAGATATGTCGCTGAACCCATCAACAAACCCTCAAGTTTCGACAAACCAAGCACAAGTGGAACTAAAGAAATCCCTGAAGAACCGATGACAGAACCAACTATTCCAACAAATACAACCAAAACTCAAAAGGAAAAGCCAAAGGCTAGCTTCAATATCCACAAATCACAGAAAGGAGTTAGCTGAACAGAAGCGCTTAAGAAATCAAAGATACGCAAAGAATCTGAATGAGCGAAAACGTCACTGGGAATCTCAAAATCCCAACTACGTACCTCCTAAGAAAGAATCAACGGATAAAGGAAAGGAAAAACTGAAAGGAAAAGAAAATTTCAGCCCAAATTCCTACTATTCCAAATCTCAGAACCGAACATCTACTTTCGGTTCCCAAACTAGCGTACCGAACCAAAAGACAAGTTTCGGTCCCCACATGGGCTCTCAGAACCGAAAGTCAAGTTTCGGTCCCAAGTCTAGATTCGGTCCTTCTAACTCCCATAGCAAAACAAATTCAGTGAAGGACATCAAAGGAAAGGGAAAGCTCAAATCAAAATCTGAGTTCCAAAATAAGAAAAAGTCAGCTAACCCCCGAATTCAAAAGAAAATTCTTAAACCATCTAACAACACACCAACTTATACACCAAAATTTAAACAAGATAAAACTAAAATCAAGGTGTATACCATTAAAAGAAAAGATCAAACGACTCTAGTAAAAAGAACATATTTGGTTGATATTTCCACTGTAATTCCTTTTCTGTGAAAAACTCACCATGACCCAAGAAACTTTGGGTTCCTAAATCTGCTTGAATTTGCAGGTAATTACTGACGAGCAGTTCGATGATGAATGGTATATAAACAGTGGCTGCTCGCGTCACATGACAGGAAGAAAGGAAGAACTGAGGGAGTTTCGGTCCCTAAAAGATGGTGGGTGTGTAAAGTATGGAAATAACTCCTATGGAACAATCAAGCGATATGGTATGATAACCAATGGAGATTTCTCAATTCGAAAAGTGGCGTATGTGGAAGGATTACAGCATAACCTCATCAGTGTGTCATAATTAGTTGTGGGAACAGGCCTGAAAGTATCATTTGATGATGAGGGCTCTGAAATAATTGAAAAGCAATCGAAAAAGGTTCTGCTAAAGTTTGAACGCAAGGGAGAGATGTATCCTTTAAATCTCAACCCAATACGAGAAAAACCAGCAATATGTCTGCTGTCAAAGGCGAACACTGATGAAAGTTGGTTATGGCATCGACGTCTATCGCACCTGAACTTCAAAGACATTAATAAGTTGGTGCTTGGTGATCACGTTCGAGGACTCCCTCTTCTCAAGTTTGACAAGGAACATCTGTGTGCAGCGTGTGAGATGGGCAAACAAAGCAGAAAGAGCCACCCTACACGAATCAATACAAAGATTGTTGAAGCTCTTGAACTATTGCACATTGACTTATGTGGACCTTCGGCTATCGAGAGCATCGGTGGGAGTAAGTACATTCTTGTTATTATAGATGATTTTTCGCGCTTCACCTGGGTTTTCTTTCTTAAGCAGAAATCAGATGCAACTCCCAAGTTAAAGACATTTATCAAGCAAGCGGAAGTGCGGCTGAGAAAGACGGTGAGGAATATCAGAAGTGACAACGGTCTGGAATTCAAGAATAACGATTTTGAGGACTTTCTGGCTGACAAGGGGATAACTCACAATTTTTTGGCCCCTTATACACCACAACAGAATGGGATTGTTGAAAGACGAAACCGTTCTTTATGTGAGGCAGCCAGAACCATGCTCAGTTTCGCTTCACTTCCGTTATACTTATGGGCTGATGCTGTTGCAACCGCGTGCTATACTCAGAATCGGTCCTTGCTCAACAAAAGATTCTCAATCACTCCATATGAGATCTTAAACAATCGAAATCCAAATGTCAAATTTTTCCACATATTCGGTTCAAGGTGCTTTATTTTCAATTCTAAATAGAACCGAAATAAGTTTGACGTCAAAGCCGATGAGGGAATCTTTCTGGGTTATTCGCTAACATCAAAAGCATACAGAGTGTTGAACAAACGCTCCAAACGAATTGAAGAAACATATTATGTAACCTTTGACGATAATTACATGAAGAAAGTTCAAAGGAGCGAAAGTGATTTAGGGGAAATTTTTCCTGCATCAGGACAAGTCTTGGTTCCCATATCAAACTTGTTCGAGGAGTACATTCGATTATTTGATGAACCAGAGAAAGCAGTACACTCAGAAGCGAAAGCGGCAGATAACAAAATCGATAATCTCAAAAAGATCATAGATGAAGCTGCCAAAGAAATAGAAACTGAACCTCCTAAACCGACAGGTGGTCAACCCTCCACTGACTCTCCAAACAGAGGCTCATTGTTTAAGGGGGAGAGTTCATCAGCACCAAATACAACTGAAGTATCTTTCGAGGGGGAGAATCCAATTCCGTCCCCAACTCATAAAGGTCCAATCGAGGGGGAGAATCCAACTCCCACAGAGGATGCAAACTCTGATGCTGCCACAGGTTACACTTCGCCCGTCGAGGGGGAGAAAGAGAATGCAACTGACGAAGGCAAGGGTGATCAATCAGAATTTGAAGAGGAAGTGAATGCTGAATTGGATCCAGCATATGACCCAAATTATCCTCCGTTAGTGAAATGGACCAAGGACCATCCCAAAGCTCAAATTATTAGAGAATCATCTGAGAAAGTTCTCACTCGTACACAGTTGAAAGCGAAACAAACTGCATTATTCTCTAAAGTTGAATTTTGTATGTTTAATTCATTTATCTCCAAGGTCGAGCCGAAAACAGTTAATGCTGCACTTGATCATTCTGATTGGGTTCAAGCAATGCAAGATGAGCTCCATGAGTTTGAACGCAACCTAGTTTGGAGGCTGATTCCCACACCAAAGGATGCTTCAGTGGTCGGCTTAAAATGGGTCTTCAGAAATAAATTAGATAAAGAGGGGAATGTCATTCGCAACAAGGCTCGTTTGGTGGTGAAAGGATATTGCCAAGAGGAAGGGATAGATTATGAGGAAACCTTCGCTCCAGTAGCTAGGTTGGAATCAGTTAGAATCTTCCTGGCATATGTTGCTCATAAAAACTTCGAAGTTTTCCAAATGGATGTCAAATGCGCTTTCTTGAATGGAGAACTAGAAGAAACAGTGTATGTTGAGCAACCTCCTGGGTTCGTGAACGAAAAATTCCCTGATCATTGCTATGTGCTGGATAAAGCGGTATATGGTTTGAAGCAAGCACCGAGAGCCTGGTATGAAACTTTAAGTCGCTTTCTGAAAATGTCGAAATTTAAGCAAGGTTCGGTTGACCCAACCTTCTTCCGAAAGAAAGAAGGCGAACATCTAATGATAGTTCAAATTTATGTCGATGACATCATCTTCGGCTCCACGAATCCTAGCTTAACGGCTGAATTCAGGAAGTTGATGGAGACTAAGTTTGAAATGAGCACAATGGGTCCGATTAATTTTTTCCTTAGTTTGAATATTAGACAGGGACCAGAAGGTATCTTTATCAACCAGGAGGCGTACACAAAGACCCTGCTAACAAAATTTGGCATGACAGGAGACTCAAAAGTGAAGGTTCCTATGGCTTTTGGCACTAAGTTAACACCCTCTCTGGAAAAACCTGCTGTTGACATAACACTATATCGACAAATGATAGGGTCCCTAATGTATCTAACAGCTAGTAGACCGGACATTATGTTTTCTGTTTGTTATTGTGCCAGGTTTCAAGCTAATCCAAGAGAACCTCACATGGTGGCGGTGAAAAATATTTTCCGTTACCTGAAGCGAACCTCATCTCTCGGTCTCTGGTATCCTGCTAGATCTGGATTCTTCATTCAAGCCTTTTCTGATGATGATCTTGGAGGTTGTGGTCTGGACCGAAAGAGCACTACAGGTGGATGCCAATTTCTTGATGGAAAACTGGTTAGCTGGCAGTCCAAGAAACAAACTTGGGTGTCACTTTCAACAGCCGAAGCTGAGTATATAGCAGCAGCATCTTGCACATCTCAAGTCATATGGATTCAAAGTCAACTAAGAGATTATGGGCTGAGTATGAAGAAGATTCCTCTCTATTTTGACTCAGAAAGTGAAATAAGGATTTGTCACAATCCTGTGCAACACTCTAAGACCAAGCATATTGCACTTAGATATCATTTTATCAAGGACCACGTAGAAGATGGGAACGTGGAAGTACATTTCGTTCGGTCCTCTGATCAACTGGCTGACATATTCACTAAAGCCTTGCCTGAAGCGAGTTTTAATAAAATTTTACAAGGCCTGGGAATGATGGAAGCAGAGTCTGTACCGAATCCTCAAATCTCTCACTAAAAATTAAACAAGCGAAATGGAGCGAATGCTCGGTCTATTTCGGCTCCATAATTTTCGAGAACCGAAATGAACCGACCGCTCGGTCTATTTCGGCTCTGGAATTTTAAGGAACCAAAATGAACCGACCGCTCGATCTATTTCGGCTCCATAATTTTCGAGAACCGAAATGAACCGAACGCTCGGTCTATTTCGGCTCTGGAATTTTATGGAACCGAAATGAACCGAACGCTCGGTCTATTTCGCTTCATTCTTTTAAGATAAGGTTTCGGTTGTACACTTTGTTCACTTCAAAAATCCAAAAATATTTTCTTTTTCTGTTTTTATTATTTTTCAGGAAGCGATTCTTGCCCGGAATCACCTGCTTTCTGTCTTATAATAGACATCACTCACATCTAATACACATTTTGCTTTATTTCTTTATCTTTTGTCACTCTATTGCACGAAAATTTTAATTTTCCAACATTCTGGTTGCTGTTAGTTCGATTTTTGTTTATCTTTTGGCGAAACAGGGGTAATCCTATATCTTGGAGCGACACTGAATTTCAAACGACGATTGAGGATAAGATTTTGGGCGCGTGAATTTGAACGGTCTCTATACCCACGCGTGCAGACGTATACCTGGGAGTAACCAACCTGTCACATCGCGCTTTTTTAGGCGACGTTTTAGTGATCGCGTCATTATCATGATGATTTTTCTCTCTCCTAGCAACGGTATATAAAGGGTTTCTAATCTTATTTGTCTTATATCAGCAACAAATTCTCTCAAATTACAAGGCAAGTTGAAACTGTTCATCCTCTTTCTTCGATCAACAATGGCGACTTCTTCATCAGTTCACGATCAAATTGCTTCGTCCTCATTGCTTTCGATCAAGCCAAATCAGAACATGATTATTGAACTCAATCCGTTTCTGTACGATTCGTATATGATGCAGGTGGTTAAGTGTTTGAAGTATTCTCCACTGGTTCTAGCCCTAACACAGGTAGAAGCCGTTCCGATGTCACTTTTATCACAGGTTTACTCTACTGCTACTTATGACAAGAACAAGGAACGAATCTACTTCCAAATCCACTCTCATAAGACTTTAATTTCAAAAGGGATATTTTGTTCCCTATTGCACCTGCCTGTGGATTCTTCTGTTATTTCACCAGACTTCATCACCACTACTCAACTCTTCTCTATGCTTTACGAAATGGGATACACTGATGTGCTTACCACAATCATGAAGGTTAAGAAGTCCTGCTTACCGTCCCCATGTAATGGAATGCTCACTCTTCTCATCAAGAGTTTGGCGGAGAGAAGTGCTGGATCTGATGGCACCAGCAAGGGTTTTCTGACCCTTTTATAAGGTCTTTACAGTGGTATCAATCTCGATTACGGGACGATTATCTGGTCTCAAGTGGTGCAAAGCCTCAACACTTCAACGAGGCATTCTGAAATCTCGTGTGCCCGGTTCTGGACTCTCATTACACGTAGAGCAATTAATTCTTTGGAAATTCCAGTGATAAAGGATGTCCTAGTTGTGTCTATTGCTACGTTTCACACCAAGAAAATCATCATTTCTGATCCTCAGAAGTTTCCTCACATTGGCTCTATCCCAGAGACAATGTACCGGTGTGTCAAACTGAGAGTAAAGTTATGGCGGATTACCGCAAGCTTCCTCCAACAGTAGGCTGCCCTAGATGCTGTGGACAAGCCTAGTAACCGAGGGAAGCGGACTACTACCAAGAAAGAGCCCACAGAGGATGATAAGTCGAAGACTGTCAAGTCCAAAAAGCGAAAATCTGACAAAGAGGATTCTTCTAAACCGAAGAAGGTTAAAAAGATGGCGAGAAGATCCAAGAGTCCTACTCCTCCCAGTTCAGAACATGATGAGGAAGATGAAGAAGAAGAAATTCATCATGAATCACCGAGAGGTAACACTCCTCCCCGTTCTCCTACTCCAACCGAATCTCCTCATAACAAAATTCCAACACCTCCTCCATCACCGAGACAGACAGTTCCAGTTTCGGTTGCTCCTATTCCCCCACCTACCACATCTCAAACAACAACTTCTTTTCCACCACCACCACCAGTTTCTTATGTTCCTATTTCTACAACTCCTTTACCACCTCCTATAATTTCCCAATCCACTACCACTACTATTCCTGAACCGACAGTAAGAGTCAACGTATCTGATACGGGGGCGACTACTGAAACAGAACCTCCAGTTACCTCTACACCACTTTCACCCTCACCTTCAACCGACTCCGGTGCCACTCTCGGTGGTGCTAATGATGAGTATGATTCTACATACTTCAGTCCCTATAGGCTTCCTACAGATGAGGATGATGATGTTCCTATCACCAGCCAACACTTGCAGCGCGTTCATGAGAAATTGGATAAATTACTTTATGACAGCAAGTCCTATAGTGGTGTTGTGCTTAAAGCCTTTTTGGACACTGCTCTTGAACAATACACTGATGCCATTGAAAAATCCACCAAAGCTGTTAATGAGTCTACCTCCTCTTGCCAAAAGGCCACCACTGATATTAATGAAATTGTTCATAGTACTTAGATCTTTCTTGAGTCACTTAAAGGGCATGCTGATACGAATGCAGCAAAGGTGAATGCTTCTGTGGAATCTTTCTCCAAGTCTCTTCAAGAAGAGCAAACAAAGTTTGAGGCTGTACGTTCCTCCATCCAAGCCGAGAACACTTCACTTATCAGTTCGGTGAATTCTCGACTTGAATCTCTTCACGCTGATTTGGCAACAGAAAGTGCTCTGAAGGAAGAACTTGCTCGACAAGCATCCTCGATTGAAGTTCAGAAGGTTCAGCTAGCTCACGCTGAAAAAGAAATTGCTTTGTTGAAGACAGAGAGAGCTGTTTTTCGCAGTTGTGCAGGGGATGTGAAGGATATGCTCACCAACATTCTTGGTGCTCATGATCCTATCCTCACTTTGACCATTAGGAATCATCTCACTACCAAACTTCTTCCTGCCCTTGCATTGTTACACGAGATGAAGGGTGTTTCGAAGAAATTCGTTGCTCCAAAACAAGGGGGAGAGAGTGCTCATCAACCGAAGGTTAAAACTGAAACCGATTCTGCTCAACCGAAGGTCAAAGTTACAACCGAACTGAAGGATAATGTAGCTTCAGGTTCTGGTTCACAAGCCAAGAAAAAGGAGATTGATGATGATAGCGATGACGAATCTGGGGAAACTATTGCTGAGGCTCTTAAGCGAAAGAAGAGGGATAAAAAGCTTGATGAAACCTTGAAGGTTGCAAGGGAAGCAGAGGAGAGGGAAAGGAGAAACAAGGAAGAAGAAGAAGTCTTGAACTGCAAGAAGGCCTTGTTTCCCTTATGGACAAAAGAGGCACTTATCAATCAAGCTATAGAGTTTCCAAGTGTTTATTGGTTGGAACCTGTTGCTTCGTTTGACTGTGATAATTCTAAGGACTCGCAGTTCGACATGCCGATAACACGAAAGGCATTCATGTTTCACTGCTTTGATTCAACTGCTGAGGTTCCTTTTCCACATCCAAAGGTTGACCGAGAGCTTATTGATTTCTATCTGAAGTATGGACAACCTCAGTACTTGACATGGAGCGCACAAAAGATAATCACTGTCAAGGTACTGAAACCTACGTCTGCTGGGCGGTTTGTAAATGTCAATTTTAAAATCACTCGAGGGTCTTCAAACTCGGTGTCGATTATTTCCCTGGCAGACCTTCCCAATCTAAATCCTCATGACTGGATTCTTTTGTTTAATATCCTGCTCACAAATCCGAGGGAATATGAGCCGATATTGGAGCACTTGAAGAGGATGTTGGCTTCATACATCCATGAGGTTGCAGCTATGGATCAAGAGATAGCGAAAGTGATGAATAAGAAACCGACCATCAAGCCAACACCGAAACCAGGTGATGTGAATAAGATGAAGATGGGGCAAATAGATTCAACAAATCTTACTGTGATGTTTACAAAAGGCGAAGCTCACAGATTTTTATTTGCTCTTGTTGATAAACATTTGTTTTCAACTGACTGCTTGGAGCACATCATCAACATTATTCATCGGTGCAAGCAGAACTCAGAAGCAGACAAAAAGAACTTCACGGACATGCTTCGGTGGTACATAACGTTCCGTCATCATTTGTTGGCTATCATTCCGAAGGTGTTCAAAACAATAAAGAAGTCTTCTGCAGCTCAGCCGAAGTGAGCTTTCTGTCCCATTGACGCAAAGGGGGAGATTGTTGAGTCTAATTGTGTTGCGTCTTGGGCTTATGTTTTGTATCCGGATTGGGCATGTCCATCCGTGATTATCTAGTAGGGTTATACTATAAATATGCATGCATGTATGCGTTAGGAGGTTAACGTTGTTGATTATTACGTTTATTGTTTTTGTAACCCTAAACACCTCTACAGTCGAAGTTCTTAATCGAGCTCTTCTGAGGTGTTGAAGTTTTAATCATACGACACATTCAAAGCCATTCTCGTGTTCATATTTACTTTCTTAATCGTTTGTCTGCATAGAATCTAACGATCCTAATTGAACTTTGTTCTAACATTTATATTTATGTGTACAATAAAGCTTATATAAAATACGAATAAAACTGTTTTATATAAAATACTGATTTATACATATAAATATTTTATATAACATTAATACGTTTTCTTTATATATATATATATATATATATATATATATATATATATATATATATATATATATATATATATATATATATAGGGTCCGATTGCTGTGACTCATTTTAAAGTGAAAACTCGTGAGAACACCTTAAAAAAATTGAAAGAAAATCTAAAAAATATACAAATCATAAAATCGAGCATTAATCTATGTCCGGGAAAAAAAATTGAAAAATTTTATTTGCATCGTTAAAATTGATCCATGAGTCAATTTTAATTTTTAATTTTGCATCATTATGATCCAGACATAGATCTATGTTCGATTTTATTATTTGTATTTTTTAAAGATTTTTTTTTTCAATTTTTTTAAGTTGTACTCACGAGTCCTCACTTTAAAATGAGTCATCATCCGATCTTATCTCTCTCTCTCTCTCTCTCTCTCTCTCTCTATATATATATATATATATATATATATATATATATATATATATATATATATATATATATATATATATATATCATGTGAGGACTCATTTTAAAGTGAGGACTCGTGAGAATACCTTAAAAAAATTGAAAAAAATAAAAAAAAAATACAAATCATAAAATCGAGCATAGATCTATGCCCGGGAGAAAAAACAAATTGGAAAAAATATTTTGCATCATTAAAATTGATCATTGATTCAATTTTAATTTTTAATTTTGCATCATTATGATCCATGATTCAATTTTAATGATCCAATTTTCTTTTATTCCGGACATAGATCTATGCTCGATTTTATAATTTCGATTTTAAGGTGTCCTCACTTTAAAATGAGTCATCACCCGATTTTATCTCTCTTTCTCTCTCTCTCTCTCTCTCTCTCTCTATATATATATATATATATATATATATATATATATATATATATATATATATATATATATATATATATATATATAGTGAGGACACCTAAAAAAAATTGAAAAAATAAATAAAAGAAAAAATATAAATCATAAAATCGAGCATTGTACTACATCGGAGAAAAAAATTAGAAAAAAAAAATTCGATTATTAAAATTGAATCATGGATCATAAAAATGATCTATGCTTTAATTTTAATGATCCAAAAAAATTTCCCAATTTTTTTTCTCTGCGATATAATACTATGTTCGATTTTATGATTTATATTTTTTAAGGTGTCTTCACCGAAAAAACAGTCATCAACAGATCATCTCTCTCTCTCTCTCTCCCTCTCTCTCTCTCTCTCTCTATATATATATATATATATATATATATATATATATATATATATTACGGGGGAGAGAAATCTATATAAAATGCATAAAACTAATTTGTTGCCCTAAAAAAGATACGGTCCAATCATTAAACGACAGCACATGACTACGTAAAAATCAAATTACATGCTTCATAAAGGGTAGTTCTATAAACAATCAAATGGATTCGATAATTTTCTCAGGTTTGAATTTGAAAATTAGAGTACATTTAAACATAATCGGATTTCAAATTTTGAATTAGCAGTTTACGAGTTTGAATTTCAAACCAATAATTGTAGTTGTAGTCTTTGAATTTGAATTCAAATCTTGCAGATTTTTTCTATGTTTTCTGCAATTTCAGTATTGAATTAGTATTTCTTGATACATGTTTGAAAGATGTAATTAGAAATCGAAGAAATTGCTGGAAAAATCCAAAGGGAAGATATTATATGTCGAATCAATGAAACATGTTTATTAAATAAGCAAAACGACATATTCAACTTACCAGACATATTATAGTTATATATTCGCAATATTGATATAATTTCGTTGAAAAACTCTACGCATATTGTATATTACTTTTTTTGTAATGTACAGTATTATGTTTCAAAAATTAATTAACAGTTAATAATTTATTACTGTTAAACTTAATTTTACAGAATAGTCAAGTTTGAGAGACATGTATGATGAAGATTTACAAAATCATATTGGATCTAATGAAAATAAACCAAAAGTTGGATTAAAATTCAAATGTATGATTGATGCATTCAATATGTATATAGATTATGCAAAAGAATTATGCTTCTCTATATCGTCTTCCAAAACATCAATGCGAAACTCATGAAAAGCAATTACTCTATCGGCGCTTCGTTTTACCAAGTACAAACATTTGTATGATTTTTTATAACCTTCATGCATAGTGCATACTGTATATTACGTTTTTTAACAGTAAATAATGTCTAACTTTGAAATTGATTTTTATCAAAATATTCACATTTGATATACATGTGTGATGAAGACTTACAAAACGAACTTGAATCCGAAGAAATAAACGATTACCGCTAAATCTTTTCATCGGATGGCAAAGGAAACCGCTCCCGCTACACTATTAACTGATCCCGCTTAATATTCTTTTTTATAGTGCTTATCAGATTAACTTCTTGCTGCCTATTAAACTGTCAAATTACTTTCATGCCCTTTTTATTAATTAATATTTATTCTAAAATATTCAATTAATTGGAAACATATTTGCCATGTGTTACTTTTTTTTTTTGGATCTTTAATAATATGCATTTTCTATATATATATATATATATATATATATATATATATATATATATATATATATATATATATATATATATATATATATATATATATATATATATATATTTTGAGGTTCAATAGAGAACCATAATTAACAAGGAACCAAGAAATCAATCGTGAGCGTCGGAAATCATAATGATCAACGGCTAAGGAAATAGATGTATACTTATACATTGGACGCACACACACCGGATTATACAAAAAAATTCACCTCCTTACAAAAAAAAATTCACCTCTTTTTTTCGCTTAAATTTTTTTTAGGCCACATTTTTTTATCGAAAAAAAAACCGAATATACCGTTGTTCTTGATTTTTGCTCCTCTTTCCATAAAGATCCATGATGATATATAAAAAACGAACTTTTTTTCGAAAAAAACTCACTTCATTTTGTTAGTTTTTTTCAATATTTAAGTTTATTTTTATCAAAAAAAAAAACTAATTATTTGAAAAAATATTAAGTTTTTGTAATCTATTAATAAACATCAACACCGACTAGAAAAAAAAACCTCGATCAATATAGATTCACACTGTAAATCTAAACTGTAAATATTTCAATTTTTAACATTCATAATGTGAAAAAGTTCGATCAGTTCAGATTCACATTGTGAATCTGACTTGCTATTATGTACACTATGAATCTGAAAAGGTTCACAAAAAAAAAACCTCGATCAGTGTAGATTCACACTGTGAATCTAAACTGTAAATATTTCAATTTTTAACATTAATAATGTGAAAAAACGCGATCAGTTCAGATTCATATTGTGAATCTGACTTACTATTATGCACGCTATGATTATGAGAATGTTTACAATGTGAATCTGAACAAGTTCAGAATATGAATCTGAACAGGTTCACAATGTGATTCTGAACTGAAATATCGTTTTTTTATATGAATATTAATATATGTTTAAAAAGTACAAAAAAGCATGAATTCGGATACATTTATTAATTTTTTTTCTATAAAAAAATAGACCTTAACTTTTGAACAAAAAAATGAAGTGGGTTTTTTTCGAAAAAAAAAATTTCGTTTTTTATATATTATCATGTATCTCTTTGGAAAGAAGACGAAAAATCGTGAACAACGGTATACTCGGTTTTTTTTTCAATAAAAAACATGGCCTAAAAAAAATTTAAACAAAAAAAATAAAGTGAGTTTTTTATAATCCGGTGCATGTGTGTCCATTGTAAAAGTCTACAACCCTTCCTTTTGCCGTTGATCGCTTTAAATTTCGACGCTTTGGATTGGTTCCTTGTTCCTTGATTAATAATGGTTATTTATTGAACTTTTCTATATATATATATATATATATATATATATATATATATATATATATATATATATATATATATATATATATATATAGGGAAAAGTTCAATAGAGAACCATTATTAACCAAGGAACCAATCCAAACCGTCGAAATTTAAAGCGATCAACGGCAAAAGGAAGGGTTGTAAATTTTATAATGGACGCACATGTACCGGATTATAACAAAACTCACTTCCTTTTTTTCATTTAAATTTTTTTTTTAGGCCAAGTTTTTTATCGAAAAAAAACCGAATATACCTTTGTTCACGATTTTCCGTCCTCTTTCCATAGAGATCCATAATGATATATAAAAAACGATTTTTTTTTTTCGAAAAAACTCACTTAATTTTCTTAGTTTTTTCAATATTTAAGTTTATTTTTATCAAAAAAAAACTAATTATACCAAAAATATTAATTTTTTGTACTTTATTAATAAACATCAATAAGGATAAAAAAAAAAAAAAACCTCGAACAGTGTAGATTCGCACTGTGAATCTAAACTGTAAATATTTCAATTTTTAACATTCACAATATGAAAAATCTCGAACAGTTCAGATTCACATTGTGAATCTGAATTACTATTATGCACATTGTGAATTTGAGAAAGTTCAAAAAAAAAAAAAAAAAAAAAAAAAAAAAGAACTCGATCAGTATAGATTCACACTGTGAATCTAAACTGTAAATATTTCAAATTTTAACATTCACAATGTGAAAAAGCTCCGATCAGTTCAGATTCACACTGTGAATCTGACTTATTATTATGCACACTGTGAATATGAGGATGTTCACAATGTGAATCTGAACAGGTTTACAATATGAATCTGAACAGGTTCACAATGTGAATCTGAACTGAAATATCTTTTTTTTTTAAACATGAATATGTATCTATGTTTAAAAAGTACAAAAAATATGAATTTTGATATATTTATTAATTTTTCTTATAAAAAATAGACCTTAACTTTTTTCATTAAAGAAAATGAAGTGGGTTTTTTTCAAAAAGAAAAGTTCGTTTTTTATATATCATCATCGATCTCTATGGAAAGAGGACGAAAAATCGTGAACAATGGTATATTCGGTTTTTTTTTTGATAAAAAACATGACCTAAAAAAAATTTTAAACGAAAAAAAATGGTGAGTTTTTTTTGTAAAGGGTGAATTTTTTGGTATAATCCGGTGTGTGTGCGTCCAATTTAAAAGTGTACATCTATTTCCTTGGCCGTTGATTGTTATGATTTCCGACGCTCACGATTGGTTCCTTGGTTAATTATGGTTCTCTATTGAACCACCATATATATATATATATATATATATATATATATATATATATATATATATATATATATATATATATATCGGGTGAGGTTCAATAGAGAACCATAATTAACCAAGGAACCAAAGAACCAATCTTTTTTTCAACTTTTAGAACTTATTTTTTATCAAAAAACAAAAAAAACTAAAAATACAGAAATTCATAACTTTTTATTCTTTTTCCAATGATATCAAATTCAAATTTTTTTTTTACATCAAATTCACAATGTGAATCTTTGAAAATTGACAATGTGAATCCGGATTCACACAGTGAATCCGAAAAATATTTTTCACATTCACAATGTTAATATATGAATTTAGATATTTTTAGATTTTTTTTTCGATAAAGAATAAGCTCTAGAAATTGAAAAAAAGATTTGGTTCCTTGAAGAACCAATAATTATGGTTCTCTATTGAACTTTTATATATATATATATATATATATATATATATATATATATATATATATATATATATATATATATATATATATATATATATATATATATATATATATATATAGGGAAGGGTTATTTGGAAAACAAAAAAACCATAAAGAAACCCTAAAAATCATAAAAATGCAAAAAAAATACTTAGAGATCTCAAAACTTTTTTTTAATTTTTTTATAGAAAAATCGCAGCTTTTAGTATAAAATCGCTGAAAAAAAAAATTAAAAAAACAATTTTTTTTTATAAAAAAATTGATTTTTTTTCAAAAAAAATTTCAGCGATTATATACTAAAAGCTGCAATTTTTTCAAAAAAAAAGTTTTGTGATCTCTAAGTATATTTTTAGGCATTTTTTTTTATTTTTAGGGTTATTTTTAGAGTTTTTTGTTTTCCATAGAACCTAAACCTATATATATATATATATATATATATATATATATATATATATATATATATATATATATATATATATATATATATATATATATATATATATATAGGATCAATAGAAAATACATATTATTAAAGATCCAATCAAAAAGTGACACATGACAATTAGGTTTCTATTTAATTGAATATTTTAGAATAAATATTAATTAATAAAAAGGACATGAAAGTAATTGACAGTTTAATAGGTGGGAAGAAGTTAATCTGATAAGCACCATAAAAAAGAATATTAAGCGGGATCGATTAATAGTGTAGCGGGAGCGGTTTCCTTTGCCAGCCGATGAAAGGATTTAGCGGTATTCGTTTATTTCTTGGGATTCAAGTTCGTTTTGTAAGTCTTCATCACACATGTATATCAAATCTGAATATTCCGATAAAAATCAATTTCAAAGTTAGACATTATTTACTGTTAAAAAACGTAATATACAGTATGCATTATGCGTGAAGGTTTATAAAAAAAATCTTACAAATGTTTGTACTTGGTAAAACGAAGCGTCGGAGTAATTGTTTTTCATTAGTTTCGCATTAATGTTTTGGGAAGACGATATGGAGAAGCATAATTCTTTTGCATAATCTCTATACATATGCATCATTCATGCATTTGAATTTTAATCCAACTTTTGGTTTATTTTCATTTGATTCAATAGGATTTTCTAAATCTTCATCATACATGTCTCTCAAACTTGAATATTCTATATTCTGTAAAATTAAGTTTCACAATAATAAATAATTAACTGTTAATTAATTTTTGAAACATAATACTGCATATTACAAAAGAAAAAGTAATATACAATATGCGTTGAGTTTTTCAACGAAATCATATCAATATTGCGAATATATAACTATGAATATATAACTATAATATATCTGGTAAGTTGAATATGCCGTGTTGCTTATTTAATAAATATGTTTCATTGATTCGACATATAGTATCTTCCCTTTGGATTTTTCCAGCAATTTCCTCGATTTCTATAGACATCTTTCAAACATGTATCAAGAAATACTAATTCAATATTGAAATTGAAGAAAAATAGAAAAATTCTGCAAGATTTGAATTCAAATTCAAAGACTACAACTACAATTATCGGTTTGAAATTCAAACTCGTAAACTGTTAATTCAAAATTCGAAATCCGATTATGTTTAAATGTATTCTAATTTTCAAATTCAAACCTGAGAAAATTAACCAAATCCATTTGATTGTTTACAGAATTACCTTTTATGAAGCATGTAAGTTGAATTTTACGTAGTCATGTGCTGTCGTTTAATGATTGGACCGTATCTTTTTTAGGGCAACACATTCGTTTTATGCATTCTATGTAGATTTCTCCCCCTATGTATGTATGTATGTATGTATGTATGTATGTATGTATGTATGTATATATATATATATATATATATATATATATATATATATATATATATATATATATATATATATATATATATGAGTAGAGTAGACAATGAATGAAAATCTCCCTCTCGGTCTATGATACCTAAATCGAAGAAAAATCCGGATCAAACCCTTATTTATCTTAACCTTAGGTTAATTTACTTCGCCGAAAGGGAGCAAAATGGGTCGAACCCTTATTCTTCCTTATTCTTATTAACGTTGGTTTTATTTTTGTTAGGTTTAAGTATGACGAGAATAATATTCTACAACTAGCAATTCATTTATTTTAAAACTTACCCATTTACTATCTATTATTTGATTGACTAATCCTTTATATTGGAATGGTTGAGGAGTCAAATGGTTTGGCAATTCCTCATATATATATATATATATATATATATATATATATATATATATATATATATATATATATATATATATATATATAGAAAGTGATTGGTGGTGTGGAAGTGGACCACCTTTGAAATATGAATGATATTATAGTGACATGGATGTTACATGTTTGCAAGACTAATAACATTGCACATATATGGATGGTCTTACACATTTAACCTCATGACTTAATTGATAATATATTAAATCTTTTGTGCCCAAATCTGCATGTCGTTTGCATATGTGAAAGAAAGAGATCGTTTTACATATGCTTTCCACTAAAAAATGACACATTTGTAGAGTATATTTCATCACGGCCTGGTTTATTTATAAAACAACATAGATATTATGATCTAGAGTCTACAAGGTGTTCATGTTGTGATGGGTTGTTAACCATGTTTTTTCTTTTCTTGTGTTATTGCTTATCAAGTGTGGCAGCGAATTGAAAGTTGGTTGGGTCTTGTTTTTCCTACATATAGGAACTTGGAAAAGATGTTTGAGTGGATTGATTCTATACATGTGACACATTTGAAGTGTGATATTTTTTTCCTCGATTTGCTATGTGGTTACGTGAGTACTTTGGTGTTATTGTAATGTCGTAGTTTTTTAGTCTAAGAAATATCAAAAGAATACGATTATTGATATGTTTATGATGTACTCTTTTAATTGATTTTGTTTTAGGAACTCAAAGGCTTTAGGAATTAGATTGCATACTTGCATGGTTAAAAAAATCCAATGAAGCCTTAAATGTTGTTTCTTTTTGTTCCTTGCTAACTCTAACTAGCTTTTAATTTTATTCATGTCGTTCCAAAAAAAAAAAGTTTGCACGTAGACAATTAATTAGACAAAAATAAGTTGTTTTAAGACATGAATAGTGGCTATCTTTTATTTGTAAATCATATATCAGTACTTTCTTTTAGAATAAAAATGCATATCACGTTTAAAAAAAATAAAATCCATTAAATTTAATGATTAAACACACATAAAAAAAATATTTGAAGCATCATGAGCTATTTGCCAAGACTTTATCAACGCTAGTTTTATAATATGTTTTTTTTATAATAAATATAGATAATTCATTTGGTTGTACATTTGATAATTCTGAATCATGATAAACTTTTAATTAATTATTGTAAAAATTGACTCTTCTTTATTTTGTTGGTTGGTTAAACAACGAAAAAACATCATAAATGGTCCCTGTGGTTTCCCAAAATCTGAAGTTTAGTCCCCGTGGTTTAAAAACCTCATAGATGGTCCCTGTGCTTACAAAACTTTTGACAGATGGTCCTTATCCCTAACTCCGTTAAATTTTATCTGTTAACTGAAGGGCATTTTCGTCATTTCACTACCACAGGGACCATTTATGATGTTTTCTCAAAAATGAAATAATATGCAAGGGTCTCTCTCTCTCTCTCTCTCTCTCTCTCTCTCACTCACATTGACTGTCAAAGTCCTCCATAGGAGGAGCATTTTTCGGTAAAAACAAGAGGGACATCAACCATGTTTTCCTTCTTCTCTTCCTATCAATCAAAGCAAATAAACAGCCCCCTGAATACCATTTATGCTGGTCCTTCTTCTTCCATCCCATAGGCCATGACAACCTTTCTCCTTCTCTTATTCTTTCT